>NC_060138.1:672225870-673475870 GCF_021461385.2 Schistocerca piceifrons | reverse complement strand
GCATTCCAAAGGGCACTACGGTAACAGGTGCATCCTACAAAAATGTTTTGAAGAACAAATTCCTTCCTGCACTGCAACAGAAACGTCCGGGAAGGGCTGCGCGTGTGCTGTTTCACCAAGACAACGCACCCGCACATCGAGCTAACGTTACGCAACAGTTTCTTCGTGATAACAACTTTGAAGTGATTCCTCATGCTGCCTACTCACCTGGCCTGGCTCCTAGTGACTTTTGGCTTTTTCCAACAATGAAAGACACTCTCCGTGGCCGCACATTCACCAGCCATGCTGCTATTGCCTCAGCAATTTTCCGGTGGTCAAAAAAGACTCCTAAAGAAGCCTTCGCCGCTGCCATGGAATCATGGCGTCATCGTTGTGAAAAATGTGTACGTCTGCAGGGCGATTACGTTGAGAAGTAATGCCAGTTTCATCGATTTCAGGTGAGTAGTTAATTAGAAAAAAAATCAGAGGCCTTAGAACTTGAATGCACCTCGTACAATGAAAAGCAAATGGGAGATTTCATGTCAAGTTTTATTTCTTTCTTTCTTTGCAAAATGAAAAACTCTTCCTTATTCTTATGTCCAACTTTGTTTTAAAAGTCGTTTTCCAAATTTGAGACTGTATAATAGTAGTTTTCTTCGCCCCCCCCCCCCCCCAAGCTCAATTCATGCAACATGTTAGACAATCACTAAGGAAATCTCTCTCCAAGTAACACACCACACGGACAATTTCTCTGAGGATGACCACCACCACCACCACCACCACCACCACCACCCATCACAGTCCACTTCCATTCAATTTCTATCCTGTAGATGGTTGGGCCACATGGCCACATATTATGCAGATGTATTCTACACCAGCTGGGCAGCAATGAAAGTGTGCAACGAACAGCTATCTACATACAAGAATAGCCACTACGAAACTATGGCAAACTCTACTAACCATTCTGCAGAGCAGAACACCAATTATTTTAAGAGATGCTTCAGTATCCAAGCCATTTGAGTCCTCAGCACCATCACCTCATAACTATGAATGTGAGAAATGTTCATCTGGCATATTGTTTATTCACACTACCTTCCTCAACTTTTCCTCCTATATCAATTCCCACACCACTCTTCTCAAACCCAATCTTTTACTTTATGTCTGGTTCATGAACAGCAGCTTTTGAGTTCACATTATTACGCCCTTTGCGGGCCACCCGTTTTCCCTTATTCACACCTCCCATTATCCTCTAACTCCTTCCTTGTACCACACATCTTATCCCTCTCAACTGCTGCGCACTTTTCCTCTTCCTGACCCCCAACACTTGCAACAGTCTGAGGAAACTCTTAAATCAATATCACCATAGTAGGAGATTGTAGCATGTTGTGCTGGTCTGTGCTGTTATGTTCTCTACGTGCAATCCATCAGTTAGCTACAGGTGCTTGGGGTGTCTTTCAGATTTTAGTTTCTATCCTGTGGAATTTTCTTGCCTTTTTTTTTACCAGTATACCTATTAGCAAACAAACTTTGCAACCATACTGAAATCCACAAGTTCCAGCAGACTACTTTACTCTCACAAGCACATTTCTTGAAAATTTAACATACAGCATGCAGCATAACACACGAAGTGGCTACTTTGAACCCTTTACACACCTTCTCGCACAAATTACAATGTCAGATGAATACCAAATAAACCAACACAGGGCCATTCAGGGGGAATGGTGGACCCTGCCACGAGCTCTGATGTACGCAGCACAGTGTAGTGGTTAGCATCACTGGCTGGTTTGCTGCAGGTCACTAGTTCAAACTGGCCAACAAAAATTATTTGTTATTTAGTGTCTGTTGTTTCTGAAAGCTTCTAGAAATATCTCATGTTTGTAATGTCTGTATATTCTGAAATATGTCATGCTCACGTAAACAGAAGCATTCTGAAATATTCAGTGTGTGTATAAATAGCAGCACTCTCGAGCAAAGAGTTCAGTTCTATTCTGGGTATATGTTGGCGTTTGTAGTTCAGTTCTAAGTGTTGTACACACACCAAAAAAAGTTCTGCATCACCTCGGTTCTGAGAGTTCCGGAACCCGTACACAAAATTGCAATAGAGATCAACATAAATATCATTTCTGCCCTTTCTATTGCTAATGAAAACCACACATTGCATGTTGTACCACCATACGGCGAGACCTTCAGAGGTAGTGGTCCAGATTCCTGTACACACCGGTACCTCCAATACCCAGTAGCTCACCCTCTTTCATTGATGCCTGTCTCCATTCGTCGTGGCATACTATCCACAAGTTCATCAAGATACTGTTGGTCAAGATTGTCCCACTCACCGGCAATTCAGTGTAGATCCCTCAGAGTGGTTGGTGGGTCACGTCACCCATAAACAGCCTTTTTGAATCTATCCCAGGCATGTTTGATAGGGTTCATGCCTGAAGAACAAGCTTGCCATTCTAGTCAAACAATGTCATTATCCTGAAGGAAGTTATTCACGAGACATGCACAATGGGGGCGAAAATTGTCGTCCATGAAGACGAATGCCTTGCCAATATGCTGCTGATATGGTTGCTCTATCAGTCTGAGGATGGTGTTCACGTATCGTACAGCCGTTACAGTGCCTTCCATGACCACCAGCGGCATACGTCGGCCCCACATAATGTCACCCCAAAACGGGCAGGGAACCTCCACCTTGCTGCACTTGCTGGATGGTGTGTCTAAGGAATTCAGCCTGACTAGGTTGCCTCCAAACACGTCTGATGATTGCCTGGTTGAAGGCATATTCAACACTCATCAGTGAAGAGAATGTGATGCCAATACTGAGTGGTCCATTTGGCATGTTGTTGGGCCCATCTGCACTGCACTGCTTGGTGTCGTGGTTGTAAAGATGTACCTCGCCATGGACGTTGGAAGTGAAGTTGCAGACCATGCAGCCTATTGCACACAGTTGAGTCTTAACACGACGTCCTGTAGCTGCACAAAAAGAATTACTCAATACAGTGGCGTTGCTGTCAGGGTTCCTCCAAGACATAATCTGTACGTAGCAGCCATCCACTGCAGTAGTAGCCCTTGGGCAAACTCAGGGAGGCATGTCCTCGATAGTTCCTGTCTCTTTGTATCTCCTCCATGTCCAAACAACATCGCTTTGGTATACTCTGAGACGCCTGGACACTTCCCTTGCTGAGGTCATGAGAACTTACTCCATCCGAGTTCGGTCTATACCACTGACAAAAATTGAAGACTAAAGAGAAAAGTTAAATCCAAGAAACTAGTATGTCGTATTATGAGCAGTGCTCCCTCAAAATTATATCAAGATGTTCTGGGCATTTTCAGACAATGCAAACAGCTGAGAAGAATAATGAAGTCACCCTAGAAATATAATTTTAGCTGCTTGAAATTATTCCAGTGTTTTCATATCAACGAATTTCATAATTTATTTACATAATATTCTGTGAGCTGCAACCCTATACTCAATGACAACAAAATCTAGACATGTAAACCAAAACTCTCCATGCTATTGCGACTTTATTTATCACTCCATCTGAAACAAGATATTTATGAAACAGCTGTTCCACAATAACATCAGAAAAGAGTACAACAGAAGTTACACTTAGAATTAACTCAGATACCACCTTGCAAGATATGTATTCTATTTATTCAAAAAAGTAAGTTCATAAATGATTTCTTAGAGCTACATTCTGCACCACTTTATAAATAATCCAACTGATTTTGTCTACCAATCTGTCACTGTGACTAAACATGGGTTCCCAACATGTCATAGCAACTTTAATGGTAAAGGAAATCATTAAGAATCACATCTTGAAAACGGTATTTTAATCATGATTTGTTGGAACATATCCCCTTTTCACGAAGTACGGTGTTATCCCACATCCACACTAGCATATCTAAAGAAATTTGTGGCTGGAAACCATTTTCATTCCAATGTTGTTACAGCAGCCATAAATGGATATTTTTCAGGATTTCTGAAATTGAACTCCAGAATACGAACAAGTTCACTGGACAAATGTTAAACAGGGTTGTGTGTGTGTGTGTGTGTGTGTGTGTGTGTGTGTGTGTGTGTGTGTGTGTGTGTGTGTGTGTGGTTTGAGGTTTTCGGGCGCTAAACAGCGTGGTCATCAGCGCCCAAACGCATAGAAACAGGAACACATGCGGAGAAGGGACGAAGACGGACAGCGAACAAGGAGAACGGCTAAAAGACACAGACCTGACGCAGTTACAAATCCTCACATACAGAGGCAAAACAAGAGGAGAAGAAACGCACTAAAAAAAGGAAAGGAAACACAAGAAAAAGAGAACAGAAATAGAAGGAAAACAAGTAGGTAATCGTGACTGGCGGACCTCTTACCTAAAACCTGGGTGAACCAGTCACCCAGCAGCACATTAAAATCCTCTCCCTAAAATCCGAGGCAACAAATTGGACAGGACACAAAACCGTAAGACTTTAACCACAGTCGTTGCGTCGTCTTGCAAAATAGAGGGCAATTCCGGTGGCAAGGAAACCACCGCCCTCTGGTCAGAGAATAAAGGACAGTCAAGTAAAATGTGGCGGACAGTTATCTGGACGCCACAAACACTACAGATTGGGGGGTCCTCCCGCCGGAGTAAAAAACCGTGCATTAAGGGACTGTGCCCGATGCGGAGGCGGGTGAGGAGAACCTCATCCCGCCTGCATGACTGGTAGGATGTACGCCATGGCCGCGTGGTGGCCTTGACCAGTCGCAGCTTATTTTCACCGACTGCCAGCCACTCCTCTTCCCATTGACGCATAACACGAGAACGCAAAAGGGAGGTAACAGCATGGAGGGGGACGGCACATTCAACAACGTGAGGGAGGGAACATGCATCTTTGGCAGCCACATCTGCCAGTTCATTTCCCCTAATACCCACGTGCCCCGGCACCCAGCAGAAAGAAACCTCCTTCCCCTGCCGTTGCAGGTGGAGTAGGGTATCATGGATGTTCTGGACGACCGTATCCGCTGGATACAAGTGTTGCATGGTCTGAAGGGCACTCAGAGAGTCAGAACAGATGAGAAACTTAAGACTGGGAACACATCTCATCTGCTCCAATGCCCGCAAGATCGCAAACAATTCGGCATCAAAGATGGTAAACGCTGCAGGAAACCGTAATTTGATGACTCGATCAGGGAAAACCACAGCACAACCTACAGAGTCCCCCTGTTTAGAGCCATCCGTAAATACTGGTACATGGTCAGGATGCTGGTTTAAAATATCGTAAAATAAGGAGGTAAAAACAAACGCAGGAGTGCAGCTCCTCTGGTACTCTGACAAGTCTAAAAGGACGCTGGGCCTCTGGAGCAACCAGGGAGGCAGGCGGGTAAAACCCTGGAGTTGGGGTGCCACACGCTCCACACCAAGGGACTCAAGCAAATGCTTGGCACGAATCCCAAATGGTCTCGTTGCCCTTGGACGACTGGAAAAGAGACGTTCCATAGGCGGTCGGGCAACAGTAGGGTATGCAGGGGAGGGAGGACAGGCAAGGAATTGACACACTCGTCGCACCATGAGGAGTTTCCGCCGGATGGCGAGCGGCGGTTCCCCTGCCTCAGCACACAGGCTGGGGATGGGACTGGTACGGAAGGCACCAGTGGCCAGCCTGATACCCTCATGGTGTACTGCGTCAAGAATCTTCAGATACGAAGGCCTCGCTGACCCATACACAGTGCATCCATAGTCAAGACGCGACCGGACGAAAGCCCTATAAAACTGCAGCAGACGCGCCCGATCTGCTCCCCAGGACCGATGGCTCAGACACTTCAAAATATTGAGCGCCTTCAGGGCCCGCACCTTGAGCTCTTTAAGGTGCGGCAACCACGACAACTTGGAATCAAAAGTGAGGCCCAGGAACCTCACAGTGTCTCTAAAAGGAAGAATGGTGCCCCTCAGACGCAATTCAGGGGAGGTAAAAGCACGTCGAGAACGATTAAAATGAACACACACACATTTGTCTGCAGAAAAGGTAAAACCCGTCTTCGCAGTCCATCCCTGTAATCGCTTTATCGTAAGCTGCAGCTGCCGACTAGCAGTGACAAGACTGGAGGAAGAACAGAAAACAGCAAAATCGTCCACAAACAAGGAGCACTGGGCAGGACTCCGGATAGTGGACGTGATACTGTTAATGGCGACGGCAAAGAGGGTGACACTTAAAACCCTTCCCTGAGGAACACCATTCTCCTGCACGTACAAATCAGATAGCACATTACCAACCCGATATCGAAAGAGGCGGCGGGAAAGAAAGGACCGAATGAAGATGGGGAGATGGCCACGAAAGCCCCACTGATGGAGTTGATTGAGGATAAGGCGGCGCCAAGTAGTGTCATACGCCTTATTAATGTCAAAGAATACACCTAGACAATGCTGGTTACGTAAGAAGGCCTGCTGGATGACCGCCTCAAGCAGGGTCAAGTTGTCTATAGTTGAACGACATCTCCGAAAGCCACACTGAGAGTGGCTAAGGAGCTGCCTGGTCTCAAGCAGCCAAACCAGGCGACGGTTGACCATGCGTTCCAATGTCTTCCCGACACAGCTCGTCAAAGCAAACTCCGATAACTACTGGGATGCATTCGGTCCTTTCCCGGTTTGAGGAGGGGAACCAAAATCGCCTCCCTCCAAGGGTCAGGGAACGTGCCGGATGACCATATCATATTAAAACAATTCAGGAGTACTTCCTTGGATGGCAGCAACAAGTGCTGCAGCATGCTGTACAGGATTTGATCATCACCTGGCGCAGTATCATGAGCCACAGACAGCGCCGAATCCAGTTCCCACATTGTGAAGGGGCAGTTGTAGGGTTCAGAATTCGGAGACCGGAAGTCCAAGTGATCCCTCTCGATGGCAATGCGGTAGCGGCAGAAATCTGGATCACAGTTAATAGTGGCAGTAGATTCGGCAAAATACATGGCCAGTGTCTGGGCAATGTCTCTCGGCGCCGTGAGTAGACTACCCTGATGCAGCAATGCCGTGACAGGTAGTTGGCTGTGTTTCCCGTAGATCCTCCTGATGGCTTCCCACACTTTTGTAGAACTAGTGGAGCGGGAGATGGAGTTCAAGAACGATTGCCATGACCGTCGTTTGCTCTCTTTAATCACTCGCCGCGCCTTGGCCCTTGCCACCCGAAAGGCCGCAAGATTGTCAGCTGAGGGACGGCACTTGAAGCGGCGCAGAGCTGCACGGCGGGCTCGGATGGCTGAGCGGCACTCAGTGGTCCACCAAGGGACAAGGCGCCTCTTGGGATGACTTGAGGTCCGTGGGATCGACAATTCAGCAGCATGGGAGATCACGGCTGTAACATGGTCGACACATTCGTGGACGCTGGCACGGTGTTCCAAAACAGCTAAATCGCTGAAAAGTGTCCAGTCAGCTCTGCAGAGGTTCCACCTGGGCGGCACTGGTAATGCCACAGTCTCATCCAGGAGGCGAATCCAAAGGGGGAAGTGGTCACTAGAATGGAGGTCAGCGGCAACCTCCCACAAAGCAGAATCCGCGAGTGCTGGAGAGCAAAAGGAAAGGTCAATAGCTGACGACGACCCAGAAGCAGTACAGAAATGAGTGGGAGCACCAGAGTTGAGGATGCACAGTTCTTCGGATGCCATGAGGCTTTCCAGAATGCGACCCCTGGGCAGCCATAAATGGATATTTGTCAGGATTTCTGAAATTGAACTCCAGAATACGAACAAGTTCACTGGACAAATGTTAAACAGGGTTTTCTGACCTAAAGAACACTACATGCATTTTCACTCACCAAAATGAAGTTTTTCACTGCCAAATCAGTAACATTTTACCTTAGATATTTATGAATGTCAGTAAGAAAAGTATGGCCTCTGCCAAATAGTCTCATTGTTAGGTTGTAACCACAATATGCCATGCCTGGTCAACATTTTTAAGCATAACAAATCCAGATGGGAACATTTTAAGTGGCCAATCCAGCAATGAAAAATGTACAAAACACCAGAATTACACTTTAAAAGAACTGACATTTTTATTAAAATTTTTGATAGTGTATTAATGATATCTTTATAAAAGTTGGACCATAGTCCCTGATATCACAAAAGATTTGTCAAAGATACTTGACAGGCCCAAAAACTTATTGGAATTACTAAGACTAAAGGTCAGCAAACTCACCAGTGATAGTCGCTACTAAGCAACAAATACTATAACAACTCAATTCAACAAATACTGTAACACCACATCTAACTGCTTGCCTTGCCTTCCTAGTGAGCCTAGATAAATGATGATCAATATGGTTCCTAAAGGACTCAAATTTGATTATTAGTCCCTTTATCCTCATTATTAGGGAGTCAATAGCAGAATTTTCAAGTAATATAGAATAAAGCTGAGACAAGCTGTGACAATGTCCCAATACTGAGAACAGGTAATCCGAGAGATTTCCCAAAAGAAAATGCACAACACATACAGGTGAAGACAATGGGTTTGTGCATAAGTTCATAGTGTTTTTGTTTTTCATGTTGATATTCTGGTTGCTATGGATTTATTTATCAACTGTCATTTTTTATTTGTAGTTCACTATTGCTATTTGAGTTTACATGCTGTCATTTGCAGGTTGTGAGTGGAGCTGTCGACACTAGAAAATGGAGTGCAAAGTGGAGAAATCTGGACACTTCCAACAATATTCTTCTGTTTGAGTTCAATTGAGGGGTGTCAGCAGCGGAGGAAGCCAGAAATATTTGCACCCTGAATGGAAATAGTGCCACTGGACACAGCACGGCAAGAAAATGGTTTCCTCATTTTAAGGAGGATCAGTTTGACAACAGTGACTCTCCATGTTCAGGAAGACTTTCATGATTTGATGAAGGCCATTTAAACACAATGATCCACAATGATCCACATCAGAGTACTCGAGAACTGGCAACTGTGATCATTACACGATCATGCAACATTTGCATGTAATGGGGGAGGTTCAAAAAGCTGTACGGGTAACATATGCTCTAAGCCAAAACCATAATACATTACTTTTAATTTAATACATATATGTGGAGCATACAAACCAGAGCTCAAACGTCAGTTCACAGAGTGGTGACACGCCAGATCAACATGGCAGCACAAGTACCATCAATATCCTTCCCCTTGCGAAACAGATGGTTATCACATATGACGTCAAGGATGTCATTGTGTGCCACATATTAGAACAGTGAGCAGGGCTTCCTGGTGAGACAGGTACACTGTGGCATTCAGGAGAAATGTCCGGATCTTATGGGTAGTGCAATCATACTGCTTGGCAGCACAAAACCACATAAGGCAGTAAGTACAGTTGTAACTGCGACACTAAGGATGTGCCTTGTATCTCTGATCTCGTACAAAAGGTAAAGGAACCATTTCATGGTAAGCAGTTTGCAGCATGAGAGGACATTGCCAATGCCATGCAACAACAGGTGATCCAATTCAAACATGGTGCGCCAAATGGTGATGCAGATGGTATTCAATACCTCCCCATTGTTGACACCACAGGGTGAACATTGCAAGGGCCTTTACGTCCAGTCTTGTCACGTTGTCCGTGTGTGCCCTGGGCTGCAATCACTTTGAACCATAAACCCATATTGTCCTGCACACTACCATACTAAATATAAAGGTAAGATGTTTGCATGATCTTCAGTGTCCACACATATAGTTCCCACCACACACTCATCTATATATGTCACATTTTCCGGAAATACGGAAGCGCCCGATCCCGCCCATCTGCTTTGACCCATGACGTCACAAATATGGTGGAAACGACCATAAACCACGATTCCAATATGGCGCATACAAAGTCGTTACATACACATTATGAGGACGAAAATACATCGAAAAACAAACACACATATGTTCCACAAAAAGCCTAATGACACTAACGGGACAAGTGCGGGAAATACTGGTTTCTTGAGTGGGGACAAACTAAATATAAACAAATTTAGACACCCGCCCCTGTACAAAACCACGCAAAACGACGAAAAAAACCGACATCACAAAACTCCCCTTATACCATTAAACACAATATCATCTGGAATCTGACTCTTCCCTTGACCTATATAGCTCAACAGCAGCTCCCGATCCCATAAATTGGGATCGAACACTTCCCTTGATCTATATAGCTCAAAAACATCTCCCGACACCAATACCAACATTCACAGCCACACATTGGGATCGAACACTTCCCTTGACCTGTTATCCTTACGGCATCTCCACATACAGCCATCCCTGGTCCGAGACGCCGGAACTTTCAGTAAGCCTCATTTCTTCACGACATACTGAACACTTCGCGACTTCATCCAAAAATCTGAATAGTTGAAGAAATTTTATTAGACACAACGCACTGTCCCCCATCATAGCCGACAACCGAAAACTGTTGACCCTGTCAGTCATATCCATACCTACCAAAGACATAAAAAAAGCAATTTACCAAAATTCACACATGACGCCACACTCGCAAACTAAACCAAAAACATCACCTAACACCACCAGAGAGCACCACCGATCGCATCAAAATGACACCTACAAACACGTCACTCTCGCAAACTAAATTCCGCGCCGCCGTGACGTCACACACCACAACAGCCTTACGTCACGGGTCAAAGCCGACGGGTGGGATCGGATGGTTCTGTCGACCTCATTTACAACCCGGTTTGGAATCAACAAGAAAAAACTAAATGCAATGACTCTTGCTCCAAACCTCGTATTTTCTACGCCGAACTGTACAAGCCAATGGAGTGTATTGAGGAAGGATACTTCACATAATATACTTTATTTGGGTTTCTTTGGATTGCATTTGTATACGGCATATGAGAAGAATGACTGCTTAGATGCCTCTGACACTGGGATTAGTTTAAAATTATACTGCAATCATTATGCAGCAACAGGCAGAGGCTTCCTAGATTCTTCACCTTACTGTAATTCTTGTAATTCTGTAAGTAGGCTTTTATCACATGTGAAGTACATTTGTAGAACAGATCAGGGGATACTCCATAGGGAAACTCCATTTGCGAGGTAGACAGGAAAGTAGCTGCATGGAAAAAAGATTTGTTGTTGCAAATCTTCTAGTCAAATCATTGCTTTTCTCTTTGTTTTCCAGCAATTCATATGGAGATGAAAATTGGGACTGCAGAAAAATTGCCCAGGCTGCCAACCTGTCAGGAAAGTCTAGGGGTGCACATTTCATATCAAGGACAAAAAACACAGCACTATATGGTCATCAACTTTGCCCTAGACAAGGTCCATACAATGAATATCAGTAGTTCAAAAGCATCCTGTACGGCAAAATATACAATATGACTTACTCTTTTTCAGTTCACAACAAAATTATTAAGTTGCAAAATGAAACAGATGAAATGGCACTCAGCCATAGTGTAATGAAACTTAACAGCGTAAACTGAAGACAAGACTATTTCCTAATAAGCACTTAAAACTCACTAGTAGAGGTGGTCTTCTATTGCTTTCCCATACAGAGCCATGCTACATACTACCACTGCAGGCTGTAAGACCATAAGTGAAAATGATTTCATGAGGCTAGTGTTCCCATTAAATTTTTATTTATTTATTTATTTATTAATTATAGACAAACAATGGCCAATGGGCAATTAACCAGGATGATGGAATCATAAATACACCTTTTGGAAGCCTAAAAATAATTGCTTTCTCTACAAAGAAGTATATTGTTGTAAAATATGGCACTAGGAATCTTCAACCAATAACATTTTGTAGCATCTATTCTTCTACTGCTAGCTATAGCTGCACTATTCCATATTTTCATTGGCATATAGTCCTAGTAGTACTATGGTCTACATACAAAGATAAATAACACAGTATCTCATTTACTGCATAGCATACTGTAACCCATGAGTAACTAAGGCTATATTGCAAAATAATGTCTTATTAAACCACATGAAAGGCTTTCATAGTGTTCTTATGACCAGAACAGCAAAACGCTAAATTTATTCATGCTGCTTTTCCGGTAAAAGTTAGGCATAGGACCCTTCTAGCATTTTTCCAAATTGCACAGACATAAACATTAGGGTGTACTACACTCAGATTAAAATTACTTTGCACTGTCATTTCAGTGAGTCAAATGGTAGGGGACAGTCTCCATGCAATCACAGATCTTTCTCGAGCACCACGTGCTCACTGTGTTGCCTGTTTTTAGGGTACATGCAGCACCTTGTGAAGCACAGCTGGATGCACAATGGCAACAATGCCCCTAGCCTCCGCCCCCCAGGTGCAATGTGTCAATTACCAAGTAATTTTGATAAAAGTATAACAGGCAAATTTGTTACCACAACCTTTATTGGCCTTTCATATTGTTAGCTTCACCAATTTCTAACCAAATTGTCTCCATACTACCCTACAGATCAATCTATCAATGGGGGGCGGGGGGAGGCATCCAGTACAACAGAAAGTTATTAGATCCACAATGATACAAAGGAAATATGTTGTATGGAGCTGTGAGAAGATTTTGAAAGCTTCGATAGTATTTACTTCAACAATATATTTTACACAGGAATCACTTCAGTCCCACTAAAGTAAAACAAAAATTATTTTGGCTGACTTACAGACATTATTTCCGAAAAAGTGAACGAATTGACTATTAGTTGTAACATATACTGCCTAATGAGCAGGCTTCAACATCTTCACCTCACTAAACTTTTTCCACCTCCAAATCAAGCAACACAAGCACTTTAGATAAAAAATGGGTGGGGAGAGAGACTATGGAAATACAGAACCTGCCCATATTCCCTACCTCGCCCTTTGTCTCAGTTTAAAGTGGACTTCGAACAAAGACTTACATTGGCACTTTCACAAATACAAGTGATGACAAACGTGAAATAATCACTCAAAAGTTCACGCACGAAAGTTTATGGTTTAAATTTTAACACGAACATGTAACGCTCCAGCTCTCAAATTCTGACAGCTGTCACAATCGTCCAAAAAGCACGAGTGCTACAAATTAGGCTATCTGGGAAAAGAAAAAACACCGACACACAAGACGTCCAAAATTATGTCCAAGAGGCCTACACCCACATAAATTTGCGTAGTACAATGAAGTAATTAGGAAAGCTGCTATATCTCTCTGCGTAACTTACTTTTAAGAACTAAGTAGGAATGATGCAAGCAGACGTCAAGCTTACCACCAGAGTATAGGTTAATCCAAAAAACAAAACGCACCGCGCGTTCATATCAACACCAATAATGTATATTCATACGGACGCACGGCACTTATGAATCATTAACTTCGCCTACTTCAAATATATAAAACATAACACCTCTCACCTTTGGCTTTTTGAGTTGGGTATAACCTCTCAGCTTTCTGAAGAAACTTTTCGGCTTTATCAAGTCTGCCCTCCGCAAGAAACTTAACTGCATACTCGATACACCTTTCTGCTTCATCCTTATTCCCATCCATGGTTGAAACAGTTCAACAACAATAATAACAAAATACAGACTTTACAACTACTCCCCCATTACCAGCACACTCAGAGGTGTTTAAGTTCTAGGAAAACATATAATATCGTTGATTCTAATACTTTTCGATGTCATCGAAAATTCCACGACACAAGTTTCAGATAATGTTCTGTCATTATCTCTTAACTCCAAAACTTGAATCCATAGCAAAGCTATTTTATTACTATCAGACACGTAAAAAAACACAGGAGTCGAAGGATCATGACGCATAAAATTTCAAGTTCTCAACTGCTTTCAAATAAGTTTTAAGGAAATCAAATAGTTAACACGCTATCCTACGAATTAATAGTTATGTCCGTCAAATCACGCTAGACGAAGCTACCTGGTCATGGAATGAGTCACTACACTTCAAATTTTACAGAAAGCTTATTAGAAATTTTATAAACAAAAGAATTAATAAATCACGATTAAATAATGGTGATAAAGTATACCAATAAATAAAATACCAGAGAAAAATTCTGAATTACTGCGAGGAGCTCCTGTACAAAACAGAGGATAGAGGAGGAGATTAGTGTTTAACTATCCGTCGACAGTGAGGTCATTAGAGACAGAGCACATCCTCGGATTAGGGAAGATAGGCACGGAAATCGGACGTGTCCCGGAATTTGCCTCAAGCTGTTAAGGGATACGGTATCATGGAACACCTAAAGCAGGATGACCAGACGCGGGTTTGAACCGTCGTCCTGCCGAATGGGATTCCAGAGTGCTAACCACTGTGCTACTTCGCTCGGTGTACAGAACAGGAGGAGTGTACCACAAAGCAACATGTCATCCTGACTTTTCATATTTGGGACTTACCACTCAGTTTTTCCAGCTCTGCTGAAAGATTACTGAAAATGAAATCTGCTGAAGAGCACACACATTTCTGAAAAATGCTCAAGACTGATTCCCACTATACGACAACAAAATGTAATGGAAGGTCAGGCGACATCACGGTCAAATGATGGAGTCTTCCCATAAATGGAAAGTCAACATTAAATCAGTTCGCCTGGTTCATTATTGCTCAGCAGAAGTGAAATACCATCCATGATACAAACGATTGGAGTAAAGTATCAGAATTAAGTAAACATTGTAATGGATGTTCTTGAGCGGTGAACTCCTGAGCACAGAAACAAAATATCAAAACATCATCATTTATTACCTAGTATATATATATATATATATATATATATATATATATATATATATATATACATCAAACATATTTATAACTGAATGCATAGAATCTGTTTAGCTTATCCATTTTGTTTGTTTTCCCTAAGCAGCAAATAACGTAAGAGATAAACGTATTTTTCTCCTTTAATACAGCCCACTTTACCTTTTAAAAAGAGTAATTTAAGGACGTTGCCTAATCCATTTATGTTCTTGTTTATACACAGTGTAGACATCTGCTCTGTTCATTAAGTATTATAAAATCTAAATCATTTTTCACTTACAGATATCTGGCATCTCTTGTGAAAGAACACTCACAGTGTAAAAATTGTTGAAGTCGTCTACACCTACACCCATACTGTGCAAACCATACTAAAGTGCATTGTAGAGGATAAACCCATTTTACCAGTTATTAGGAATTTTCCCTTTCCATGGAATATGGGAAAATGGGAAGAATGAGTCTGAAGGCCTCTGTGCACACTGTGCTTGATCTAATCTTGTCCTCACAATCCCTGTAAGAGCTATCAGTAAGGGCTTGTAGTATATTTGTGGAGTCCATAATTAAAACTGGCTCTTGTAATTTTGTAAGTAGGCTGTCTCAGAATAGTTTACATCTATCATCAGGACTGTGATTTGTCAGTTCTTTTAGCCTCTCCATGACACTCTCTGAAGGATCAAACAAACCTTTGACCATTCATGCTGTCCTTTTCTGTACACATTCAATGTCCCCCATTAGTCGTATGCATCATGCACACTTGAAAAATATTCTAGAATGGGTCATATGAGTGATTAGTACGCAATCTTCTTTGTAGGGATAGCATTTCCCTAGTATTGTAATAACAAACTGAAGTCTCCCACCTACGACTGTACCTATGATATCATTCTCTTTTATATCCCCAGAAAGGATTACATCCAGGTATTTTTATGAGTTGACCAATTCCAAAGTGATTCATTGATGTTACAGACATAGGATACTGCGTTCTTTTGCCCTGTGAAGCTCACAATGTTCCATTTCTAAACATTTAAAGCAAGTTGCTAATCTTTGCATCACTTTGAAATCTTATCAGAATCTGAATGAATATTTATTAGAGATAGCTGCATTATTTGCGAAAAGTTTGAAGTTACAATTACTATTGACTGCAGAGTCATTAATATACAACATGAACAGCAAAAGTCCCAACACACTTTTCTGGAGCATTCCTGAAGTTACTTCTAGATGTTGATTACCCTTTATCCGGTATAACATACTGTGAGCTCCCCAGTAAGGCATGTTCAATCCAGTCGCAGATTGCGCGTGATACCCTGTAGCAGAGTCATTGAGGATTCGCAATGTGTCGTGAAATCAAAGCGAAATAATTAAATAAATCTCAGGAAGACGCAAATTACGACATCTACTATTATAAACAGAATGAGTGTGGAGAAAATCGTTTAAATTCCGATGTTAGCAGATGACGACAGCATCCCCCCCTCAGCCCCCCCCCCTAAAAAAGGCACCGTCGTCAGATTCAAACTTTTCTTCATGAGAAACCTGAAACTTGATGTCCTGTTCCATTCCATTGACTCTGTGTTGCCCCCATTTGAAATGCATGCTGGAATGTTTTAAAATTCCAGCCACTTCATTGAGTCAAGTGTGAGTCTGTCTTACAGAGAGGATAACCAAATGCGTACCGTCAGCCTGTATATTGTTCACTGAATGATTATTGAAGTGTGTTCTGAATGAGTCAGTTCAAAAATAGCTCTGAGCACTATGGGACTCAACTTCTGAGGTCATTAGTCGCGTAGAACTTAGAACTAGTTAAACCTAACTAACCTAAGGACATCACATACAGCCATGCCAGAGGCAGGATTCGAACCTGTGACCATAACGGTCTCGCGGTTCCAGACTGCAGCGCCTAGAACCGCACGGCCACTTAGGCCGGCAATGAGTCAGTATAATCAACTATAAATTTCGGAAATGAATAGCCTTTATGTAAGGGTTGGCAGACTTATAAATCCAAGACACTAGAACAAAGGCCTACACACAGTTCCCAAACCGACACCATAGGTCAGTCTGATGGCCTTTTTCTGGGATAAAAATATTCTTGACAAGTGTCTAGAGTTGCCCCAAATATAACACCATAGGAGATAAATGTATGAAAACAACCAAATTAAAAAAGCCTTTGTGTTGCAGTGTCTGAGACGATGAAGATTACTCTTATAATGAAGAAAGTAGCAATCAGTTTCCGCTTAAGATATTGAACATGAAATTTCCAAGAAAGCATTGCATCTACCTTCAGTCCTAAGAATTTAAAATAGTCTAATTCATTGGCTAATTGACAACTATGGAACAATACATTATTGCTTATAGTGAGAGAAACGACATACATTGTGTTCTGTTTCAGTTAAAAATTAACTGGTTCTCTGAATGTTAAGTGCTGATTTTATCAACAACCCTGTAGAATCATGATTTATATTACACTCAACATTATTCAAAAAACAATTTTGTCATCTGCAAAGAAAACAGTGTTGTTTATCTGTCATGTTGAGTTGCAGATCATCGATACAAAGGGTGTATCAGGAGGAATAGTCAGTATTCAGTTTTGTAAAATGAATCATTGCACAAAGCAAAAAGGTTTAGTTTGCACAGATATATGCACAAATGTCTGTGCATGCAGTAGATCGCTGAAATGTGGTGCGCTTGTACGATGCAAGTTCCTATCATCTCCTGACCTATCATCTGTCTGTGTAGATAAGAAACCTTAGTGGCTAGTGAGTGTACTTTCGTAGCCTTGCAGTTTATTTCATTTATTCGGAAAGTGAAGAAATTCTGTTACAGTCAGTATTCGCAACTTATGTTGCAAAAAAAAAGAAAAGAAAAAAGAAATTGCAAACAAACTGCAAGAAAGAGAAAGACAGATCAAAATGGACTAGAGAGTGCCTGCTTATTCAAAGGCAGGTTTTACACATAAATTTACTTCATGAATTGCAGGGTAAACCCGACGACTCATGTAATTATTTGCAAATGAATTTGGAAATGTTTAATTATCTTTCTTTATACTCAAAAATACCTCTATCCAGACAGCAATTACCCCGCATGAGCAGTTGACAGTGACGTTAAGATTCCTGGCATTAAAAATGAGCTGTAAGGATCTGGAATTTTCTACTGCAGTTTCAAAACAAATGATATCATGCCCAGTAATTGCAAAGCTACTTACGCTGTCTTGGAGGATGGTCTCATGAAGACGAGTAAAGTACTGCACCTTAACTGTGATGGGCTGCAGACAATGTTTTTACAGTTTGAAATACAGTGTATTCATAAATGTTATATACATGGACAATGACTTATAGCGTAGTTTCTTTCTGAGTCTGAATCTTCAATTACCTGTCTGATGTCTAGCGGCAACCTGTTAAGGACTTTTGCACCCAAATGTAAAACACCATTCTGAGCTCTAGACAGGTAGTCATAGTTTATCTGGAAAGTACTACAGCACTGAATTCTACAGTTCACCTCTGAATCATTCTTGCTATGAACCATGTATTATGTTAGGAAGTAAAAAAAGATGTAATTATCTGTACCTGAGGGCACTGTTTCGAGATCTTCCATCATCAGCTGATCTCAATATTCTGACTGTACTCGTCTTTAGAATAAATAGGGCCTAATTCTTTTTGCTACACTTTCACACAAGATCATGGCATAGTGTGGTACTGACGGAAAGTACACTGGCAACAGATCAAATAGATTTTGGTACTTCCTGTGCTTGGATCTTTGTGGCAAACTCTCCACAACAAGTTAATTTCTTTTTATCATTTCCTAGTTTGGCATAGGGTGAAGTACACGTAATTTCTCTATTAAAGAATTACAAGTAGCTACTTTCTTATCTCTACACCTCTATTCCCTGTTTCACAAGCATGTATGACTCCTATCCATTTCGATAAATTCAGCAATGAACTCTCTGGAGTATTGCCTTATATTTGCCATTTGAATTCACTGTGTACACATAGACAAGAAACTTTGGCTAATCAAATACATGCCACAAACACATTTCACATCCCCGATCTCTGGCGATTTGTGTCCACACACTTCCTTATACAGATGTGATTTGACCTACAGATTTGATCAATTTTGCCAAACCTCCGGTTCTAACTTTCAGGTTTGTGTACATCTCAATTCTGCAGAAATCTCTTGACATGCAACGATCTGTCTGTGCCAATGTCATGTGTGCACAAATTTGTGCAGACAGATTGTCGTGTGTCGATGGGCCTTTAAGAACTACGAGCTCTTCTCCACCTTCTACACTGTGAAAGAAATCTCTTCTTCTTATCTTCTCTTTGCTTTCCATATTTTGAGAGACAGTGTTGTGGACCAAAACAATAAATAATGTCTCCCTTTTCAGTTATTATGGAGATATTTGCTATAAACTTTCATGCCGTAACACATGTTTCATTATTTTTAACTGAGATCAAATATTTTCACAATAATTTCATCCTGTATTTCACCCCCTTAGTGTTGAATTTTGAAAAACATCGAAACACTTTTTTTGTTTCCAACTGAAAAGCCAAATACAAATTTCCATAGTTTTAGGTTTAAAAATACTTTCATAATAAAATATTTTCATGAAACATTTCATTCCCTATTTCACCCTGGCAGTGGTTGAATTTCCAAAAACACTGAAACACATATTTTTACTTTTAACTGAGAAGGCGAATACCAATTTTCATAGATCTAGCTTTAAAAAGGCTTTAGAAGTTTGAAACATATGCATTTCAGTTTCACTCGCTCTGCACGCCTTTCATACTTTATTAGTTTTGCAGTCTTTTCATCCTTTTACAATTGCAGTGGAGTGCCAATATGGCTAGAAATTTTCTATAGTAATAATACGCTGGTCAGTGAGTCAGTGCGAGAGGATTGGCACAGGAAATTTTTCGTTATTTGTGAAAGCAATTTAGCAGTCTCCCTAGAGTGGCCATGATGGCTTCCCCTTTTCCTTCATTGATTGTTGCTGTAAGGAGCATCTGAGACAAGCTTGAATGCTATGCAGTGGCCAAAGTTACCCCCCATCCTAATCTCACAAGCTGTGACCAACTCTGAAGCTTAACTTCTCACTCACTTTTAACACTGCGAAGTAGCCTCCCTGACGAAACTCTGACCGTCTTCTGACTAATCAGGAGCCATGTTTTCGGTGTTTGGGCAGCTAGCCATAGCGGCATCGTGTTTCGAGGCAATCCCGTGGCTTCTGATTGGCCAGCTCAAGAGCGCGCCAATTCTCGCGATCCAACGCTCCCATGTATCTTTTGGAGATGTTGAGCCTTGGTCAGTTCTGTTCTGCTCCTGCTCTCTGGTGGAGGCCTGAGGTCGCGTTGCTGATATCGGTAAGCGTGGATTTACCCAATGAATGCCAATTGAGTTAGTTATAATGCACTTAAAGCACTAGGAAATTTGGAAATTTCTGGTAAGATCCTATGGGACCAAACTGCTAATCTCATCGGTCACTAAGCCTACACACTACTTAATCTAACTTAAACTAACTTACGCTGTGAACAACACACACACCCATGCACGATGGAGGACTCGAACATCCAACGGGGGGAGTTGCACAGACCGTGACAAGTCGCCATAGACCACGTGGCTACCCCGTGTGGCAGAGCAATAGGCATTCGTTAGTGAGAGAGCACTATTTTCTTTTCGTTTCTCATAAATTTTGTTTCTTAAATTCGGTAATTCGTGTGTAATGTCGTACTTGGCGTGAGACTTTGTGCATTACAAGTGCGAGGTCAGCTATGGGAGATATCAGATTCTTGTGCTCAAAGTTGCAGTATCGCCTTCAGCATCTCTTCTTTAGACTTTTTCTTCTGATCCAAGTGTGGATTTAAGTTTCTAGATTGTAACTTCGCGAAATGGATTCATGGTACTTTGTGCTAGAATATGCGACCACAAGGCGAGCAGATGGCCTTGTGCACTGCTAATTCCATAGCAACTTCTTAGACATGCAGTGATTTTATTTTCTTATTTTCTTGGCTTAAACGAGCGTTGCTATGACGAATAATCACGTGAGTTACCTGGATTTCGGTGGGCAGGCCACTTTGGCACTTCTTTATTATGGTATTTATTCCATACTCTATTTAGTCAATGGTAGTGGTGAGTGCATGATGGCCATTCCACTCTCTTGTGCACTGCTAATTCCATAGCAACTTCTTAGCCTTGCAGTTATCAGCCACTGTTTCAGAGGAATTTCGAAAAATCCCTTCTCAAACGATGCTTGCGATACAAGTTCAACACCCTCGCCAAATTGCAAGCTTCTGTAGTTAGCAATTTTGGCTGGACAATGGTGAGAAAGGGAACATTTCCTTTTCCATGTATATATATATATATATATATATATATATATATATATATATATATACACAAAACCAACCCAGAATAGAACACTGCAACACACTAGACCCAGAAAGTGCCAATTTAGTCAAAAGTACTGCAAGGCCCACGAGAAAGGGAACATTTCCTTTTCCATGTATATATATATATATATATATACACACAAAACCAACCCAGAATAGAACACTGTAACACACTAGACCCAGAAAGTTCCAATTTAGGCAAAAGTACTGCAAGACCAACACAATCAAATACTTAAATCAGAGAAAGTATCTATGTATTCAACCTGTCTTTCATCACCCTCATAAAAGATCACACTGGTCTCTTTGTAGTGCCATGGATGGTGAAACTGATGTGGAAACTGGGAAGGCTTACAAGGAAACGTCAGTTTGCACTGTAATTTACGAAATGAAACATCAGAACCTTCCATACTGCATTTCAAATAATGTCATTCGTGCAGACCTTCAACAGGATGGAATGGGATGTCATGTTCAACGTCAAGGAGTCTTGGAAGTTAACCAATTATTGCCACTAATCTAGTGCATTTTTGGCTTTTGTGCCTTCTTAATCCATATTTCGTTGTTTGCTTTGTTATTGTGACACTTTTCAATCATCCAGTGAACGTTTGGTGTTTTCTTGTTAGTGTTCTTCCACAGAAGAGGCCAAACATCTAAAACAAAAAATAATTTAGGTTTCACATATTTGGATAAAGCCTACATTATACATAAAGAAAAATACAAATTGAGATACAACTTTTATTAAAAAACTTTTGTAACATTGAAAAAGTCAGCTCTATTGGGAGAGAAAAAGGTAGTTGGCCTTTTTCATCATTTAATAGTCAGAAAGACGAAAAAAGCAATGGACACAGGAAAAAGCTTCAATGTGTTGCATTTTAAATATTGTTTGATGTGTTTGTAAGTATACATTTTCTTAACCCATTAAGTACCAGTGTCCTATTTTAAGGACAGAGCACATATTTATTTATAAATACACAATAAATTATTAATGTGCATCTATTA
The DNA here is from genome assembly GCF_021461385.2 of Schistocerca piceifrons. Taxonomy (NCBI): domain Eukaryota; kingdom Metazoa; phylum Arthropoda; class Insecta; order Orthoptera; family Acrididae; genus Schistocerca; species Schistocerca piceifrons. Next base: position 673,453,883 of record NC_060138.1, on the reverse strand, counting down.
CCGTTCTACGTCATTTGTTGATGCTTTTTATAACAAATGTATGCTTAGAGGAAATTAAAAGCAATAAATCCTACCATTAATTGATTATTGAATACTAAGGCACACTTTTCGTTACTACTGGTATTTACTTTATTGACAATTTAGTAATATTTGTAATATGTGGCAAAGATCTTTTTGCGATTATTTACAGTCAACAATTTGTCTTTTAATCTACTTCCATTGTTAGCTCAATTGGAGTTATATTCATTGTTTACCATTGTTATAAAATTTGTTGTACTCGAAATAGGACACTGGGACTTGGTGTTATCATTTCAGTTATTTGTGTTGCTGCACATTCCAATATGAAACTCTGCTACTGCTGATGTATTTTCTTTTTAGAACGTGGTAATTTTACAGATTTCGTTGCTGAGGTAAGTAACGACCCCTCTTTTATATATAAATTACAGGATATGTAGTTACTTTGAATTTTACAGTGTATTATGTAAGTATATTTATGAATATCGTACCCATTAGTAAATAATACAGTTCCAGATGGACAGTTTATCCGAGGCAAGCCTATTAGATTTGGCTATAAGTTGTGATCTCTTTGTGGAGCAAGAGGCTACTGTTTCAAATTTGATTTATACTGTGGAAAGGATCCAGAAGATACTGCAAGGGATGACCTACTATTGGGATCAAGAGTAGTCCTAAACATGTTGGACTGCATTGAAAAACCTGAGAATCATTGTGTGTACTTTGACAATTTCTTCACTAGTAGAGATCTTCTGATTCATCTGAGAAATTTGGGTTTTCGAACAACTGGGACTGTCAGAGAGAATCGAGTCAGTGACTGTCCACTACTGAGCAGCAACGAACTGAAAAATGCAGTTCGAGGAAACTATGACTACCAGTTCGACTGCAATGGTGAAGTCTTTTTGTTCAATGGCTCGACAACAGATGCGTTACAATTGATACAAATTTTGACCAAGCTGAACCTTTGGGAGCAGCTATGCGGTACAGTAGACAAGCAAGTAAGAAGACACAAGTGCAACAACCTGCTGTTTTGAAGTCGTATAACGCGTACATGCAAGGTGTTGACCACCATAACTGGTTAGTTGGAAAATATGCGACTGTAATAAGAGGGAAAAAATGGTACTGGGTCGTTTGCTGGAAATGGCCCTCGTAAATGCCTGACTCTACTACAGACTAGTACATGGGAAAAATGCACAGGATTTACTGGATTTCAGATGTGCCGTTACAGTTACATACCTGAAATTGGACACTGGAAGACCGAATATTGGACGTCCAATGGAATACCCATCAAGTCAGTTGAGAGTGATACCAGACATCAGGTTTGATGGAATTGGTCATATGATTGACAAAAGAAGCAAGCAAAGAAGATGTGTAAGAGCTAAATGCAACGGGAAACATAAAACATATTGTGTTAAATTCCGTGTAACACTGTGTGTGAAGTGGATTGTACCATTTCATAAGAAATAAATAGTTGAGACTAGAATACAGTTTAGTATGCTATACGATACTGTTAGATACCAGTGTCCTATTTTGAGGATGGCCATTATATCAGCATGTATAAATATTCTTTGGCTATTTTTGTACTTATGGTGGTTCATATACTATCTACATTATAATTAAGGCATAAAAAATTCAATTTAAAAAAAATTAATTTGGGACTTAATGGGTTAAGCAAATGAACGTCGACATTTTGAAATGTTTGCTATTACTTTTCCTATTCGTTCACATATTTATTCAGCACACTGGTAACATGCAGTGTGTAGTATTAGATGTGAATTTGTCTAGTGTTCACTAACAAAAATAGGCATGTTAAGATGAATATGTTACAAACTATAAATACTGAATTTCACTAAACAGAGGTAGTGTCCCTGCAAATATTCTCTAACAGATCTTTCAAAAGAACTTATAGCTAATATAATTTTAAATACTTTTAAAACTTGCTAGACTGTTTTGTTCCCATTTAGTATGTTTTTCCTTTTAATATACTTTAGTATTTTCATAAAATGCATGTATGTTTTTGCTAGCATTTTTACTGTTTCAAACGATGGTTTACTTGACAGTCTGGCTCTGCTCCCTGTAATAACTATAACACCTCTCTTTTGGATTCTGAAGGGATGTGAACTGCTGATGAATTTTTCTACAACATAGATCCGTATTTTATACATGCATTGAAATATGCATAGTAATAACTTATTAGATGTGCTCATTGTTGCATATTTTTGGAATCTTTAAAATATAACAGCTTATGCTCAGCTTGGAACTGATTTATTCATACTTTATACCTTTCTAGTTCACTTTCTGCTCAAATGCCAAGACAATTTGCTCCCACTTTGTTTATATTGGACTGATCGTTAATGATGACATCAGGGTATGTAAGACCTTATTTTGACAGCTTTGGAAATTTATTAGTACAGTTTTTCTGTCCTGTATTATGCATAATTGAATATTGGAATATTTATTTTATGTAGGGTAACAGAGGGGAAATTTAACAGTCTCTAATGCTTTTTAGAGCATAAAACTTGCCAACAGTTTCCTAGTCCTTATATTCCTTAATATGGAAAATCATAGTTTTATAGAATTTTAATGAGTTTTGAATCATTGTTAATACATTTTGATGAGAATTCTTAGTATTTAAAAAGTGAGCAGTAACATGCCAAAATAAACTGCTTTGGTGAATAAAAATAAATTTAGTTCAAACTAAAAAGACTCTAGGCCTGTTGGAGAAACACAGAGGGGTTTTCTTGATGTGATTGGTTGCTTTTTCTGCTGACACCTGCATCGCTGTTGTGCTGCTGCTTTGGCTGCTACCATAGTCCACCCATCTTATTGGTGCATCTTGGTAAATAAACCCCAATTGTAAAGGAAAGAACAGATGTTGGCAGTTGTGAACGTCACTTTCTTGATGATCTGCTGCAATGGATGTTGATCCCAAATAGAACAGAATTGGCTGCTGAGTCCATTTGTTACAGCATTCAGCAAGGGCTGCTCAATCTACACAAAGCTCATTGAAAACGATAGTTCAATGATCGAGTAATAAATAAGTAAAAAAGTTTAAAATGTGGTGTCAGTTGTCAATACTTTCGAAACTTTTGAAATATGTGATATTTCTCATATCCAATTCTAATTCGTAAAAAAATATCGAAATTCGTTTTAATAATTTAGATAGGACAGTAAATCTCTTAACGAGCGAAATTAGAAGTGTAAATCACTAAAATCTGTTAACAAATAACCAAAAAATGTTAAAAACCATCATCTACAGGCAGTACCATCTATGACAGGTTTCAGCAACTGCTTCCTACTGTGCGACTGTGGTGGAAATAACTGTGTGGGCAAGACAGAGATAAGGCAGAACAAAAACAGGAAGGCATAGCTTGATAATAATAGGAGGCACTAATACCTATATCAGATATTTGCAGATGCTGTCTTATTCAGTTGAGTCAGTGATTTCAGGCAGGCAAGACCTAAATATTACTATACTGCTGAGCCCAAAACACATAAATAAAGATAATGAGATACATATTTAAAAATTCTCAGTTAATATTCAGTTATATGCATCATATATGAGATCTTGCATTCCATACATAATTATATAGGCTAGTGCATCATTCAGTATTTAACCACTGAAAGTAGCACAAAAAGTTTCATTTTCGTTTCTTTTGCAGTTACCACACTTTCTTCTATGTGCCGTGTTAAGTAGATAGATCGGATACTTTGCTATGAAGTCACGAACAGAATCATAAGTTTTCAAACAATTATTTAGCAGATCTAAATTTCATATTTCTTGAGGAAATATTTCATTCCTTCCATTACTCAAATGTAAGTGTATGTAACATAACATAATCACACAGTGATCAATCAGTTGGTTACTTTTTTATTAGTTTGAAACACATTGAACATAAAATATGGAATATCAGATTTCATTGAATTATAGTAATTCATGACACCTAGCACAAAATTTTTCTTAGTGCTTAATCCAGCTACTTCTGCACCCTGAAATTCATAGGAAGATATCGGTACTTTAGGATTTTTCAAAATAATTCCTTGTTGTTCAAGCTGATTATTAGTTCCGTAGTTGACAACACACATACGAATTTTCTCCTACATTTTTTCCTTCACTTGGAAGTGTAGCTTATATTTCAACTCCTGTATTGTTATTGGCTCTGAGCACTATGGGACTTAACATCTGAGAACATCAGTCCACCAGAACTCAGAACTACTTAAACCCAACTAACCTAAGGACATCACACACGTCCATGCGTGAGGCAGGATTCGAACCTGCGACTGTAGCAGTCATGCAGTTCCAGACTGAAGTGCCTAGAACCACTAGGCCACACCAGCCGGCTGCATTATTATTATCAGGCCATCTAAGAATAGAGTCATTTGCTGTTGAACTAGAATTAAAACTTACAGTTAGATAACCCTCCTACACAAATTCATTATAATCTTTAAAAAATCAAGCTTCCAGTGTGACCTTAATTTTTCTTGATCTTTATTTTATTGTTGTTAAGTATATGGGCTTCCATGCTTATTTTATCAGCAAGAGATGAAGTCAAATACAACAAAAGTGATTACGAAATAAAAAGGTGTTCAATTCTAGATACAACATAATTTCCTTTCTTTGTGGGCACAAAGTAAAATAGTTTTGCTACATAATTATCAATTATTATTTTGTTAAACTGTTAATATTTTATTAGATTTACCATCATAGGTTGGATAATCTGTTACATTAGCAGGAACAAATTAAAACTCATGTTCAATCAAACATTATTAAGATGAGCCTAACAATCATCAATATGAATATTAATCAGTATAAACTAGTTAGGATTATGAAGGTTACTTTTGCTTCTCTCATTCACAGGAAATGCTTAATACATGTGCTTTCAATCTTGTTAATTTACTAGGAATAAAATTTCAGTTAATCAGATTCACAGTCTAATGCCTTTCTTAAGTAAGTGTAACACCGCCACCATTGAAGTCAATCAAATTATCATTTTCATCAGTTATAGTTATTTCTGAGATATGAATTTTATCATGAAGTGGAATGTATGAAGGGTGATGTGGTTCATAAATTGTAGGTGCACCAAATTACATATTAGGCTTAAATAAAGCATTAATATTAGTTTTGTGATCAAAGTGCACACTTTGCTTTAATTCAGTGCGTCCGCTAAATTAAAATTAATGTTAACTAACTCAAATGGTGGAATTTTAGGAACTTTTCATTAGTTGGAATAATTTGGTTACTAAATCCTAACACACTACCAATGCTACCTTTTGTATCCATATACAACTTAACACCAGTCACAATACACTCAATTACATGTTCTTCTAATCTAATACATATATTAGGTTTTATTTTATGAATAATTTTTTGTGAGATTTTCAAATTATACTGACCATCACGAATTTCTGTTGTTTCTCTGCCACAACACAGTCTAAAATCTTTTGATATTATATTTGAAGTATAAAATGTATAAATAACAACTAGTGTATCATGATTATACCCATATCTCACAGGTACAATTAATCTTTTTTTTGAAAGCTGAGGAATGAACAAAACCAAAATAATTTTACTCATTTAATATTCAATAATTCTTGCTAATTAAATGAAAAAGGACTGTGAAACAAAACTAAGCATTTATGAATAAATCAAACAATACATATGGTTAACTATTACCTAACCCAAGTCGATAAATAAAAGGACCAAGTGGTTGTGGAAAAGAACATTAATGATTGAGAATTATATTTTAGCTCCAGGTTGTACAAACAAAAGAAATCAATCATTTATATGTTTATTCTAAAAGTTTAGATCAACAAAAGCATCAAGAATTTATGAAAATGTCTAAAAAAGTTGAAGACAAAAATAAAGAGAATATTGTTACTTTTATCAAACAGAACGACGATATTATACCATAGTATGAAAGTCTAGATAATCCACTTGCAGAATTAGATTTCTTTCTTGAAAATCAGGATGGAGTTAGAGGGAATTTTACTAGACACAGACACAAAGGAATAGAGTATTCTTATTTAGCTCAGCATGTTCGAATATGCCAAAGCTGTTAGTCTTAATTTCATAAATATCTTTACACAAGGTCATACAAAATTAATCCATATTTTCCTTGAGTTTGTTGGTAGTGATTTAAAATTTGATGGTTTTAATCAAATCTATAGTGGAAGTTGGAGTGAGGAAGAGCTTAGATGTTTTACAATAGAAATGACAAGAAAAAGTAATGATGGAAAATATACAGATAAAATCAAGTCTTTTATAGCTATGTAAATATAAATGTTATACTGTTAAACATAATGTTAAACATGAACATAAATTTTAAAACATAAAATAAAATATTTTTGTATGTTATTAAATGTTGACAAAATATGACCCAAAAGTCGTTAAAAACCCTACATGAAAGAAAAGATGGTGAATAATTAAAAGGATTGAAGCTTTAGCAAAAAAACAACGAAGAACAGAATATGAAAGATATAAAACAGAGGATTAACCTGTTATTGATGCTATCCAACAAGTTAAATTAGGAACTGAAGATTTAGGTGATAATGATTTGAAAACTACTGAAGAAAATGGAGAAGTTGGAAAAATGATTCTTTATCACCAATATCAATATTTACTAAAATCTGATGACATAAAACAATTAAACAGTATGATAGTAAATCTTATGATAGTAGATCTTAGAATAGTTAAAAATATGATTATACATTAGCCTAAGCAGCAATACAGTACGTGTTGAATAAATACGAAACAGTCAAGAAGATGGAATAAGTTACATGACAAAAAACAGAAAGTTAAAAAGACAGACAGTGAAGAGCCAAAGAAACTGGTACACCTGCCTAATAACGTGTAGGGCGCCCCTGAGCACGCAGTAGTATCGCAACATGATATGGCATGGACTCAACTAATGTCTCAATTAGCGCTGGAGGGAACTGAATATGAATCCTGCAGGTCTGTCCATAAACACGTAAGAGTATAAGAAGGTGTAGGTCTCTTCTGAACAGTACGTTGCAATGTCTGGGGTGTTTAGTGACCAGCAGAAGTGTTGAAACTCAGAAGGAATGGATGGAATAACGGATCTTTTAACTGAAAAATAGATTACTATAGACGAGGTTGATTTATCTAACTACGCAGATGTATTATATCAGTCAGGTGTATTATATTCTGAGAGTAACCAAAACATAATAAAATCGAGTACATTATAAAGCTGTGTGTCAAGCGGGGTGTGGCCAATGCAGAGCCGGCAAAGGACTACTGAGTCCCTGTGAGTGGCTCATAGGGATGACCGCCACACAGTCGTCGCCTCCTTGACGGCATGAAGTTTGTTAGGGATGGTCAGACCGCGCCATTCAGCGTCCCATAGCGCGAAAACTATGTGGCGTAAGACTGCTCGCAAATCATTCTCCGGGTGGCCAAAGTCCAGGGTTGGTTCACTGGTGTCCTGTTTGGCCAGGCGGTCAACATGTTCATTGCCCGGGATACCGACATGACCGGGGGCCCACACAAAGACCACAGAGCGGCCGCAACAGGCAAGAGTATGCAGGCACTCCTGGATAGCCATCACCAGACGAGAGCGAGGGAAACAGTGGACGATAGCTCGTAGTAGACTGCTCAGGGAGTCGATACAGATAACGAAGGGCTCACCTGAGCAGGAGTGGATATACTCTAGGGCACGAAAAATGGCGACCAGCTCAGCAGTGAAAACGCTGCAGCCAGCCGGCAAAGATGGTTGTTCGTAATGGTCCTCTAGAGTTACAGCATAACCAACCCGACCAGCAACCATCGAACTGTCAGTGTATACAACACCAAAGCCCTGATACGTGGCTAGGATGGAATAAAAGCGGCGGCGAAAGGCCTCTGGAGGGACGAGTCCTTGGGGCCCTGTGCCAATTCGACCCGAAGGCAAGGGCGAGGCACACACCATGGGGGTGTATGCAGAGGGGCCCGGAAAGGAGGTGAAACAGGGAAAACCCCAAGCCTGGAGAGAAGCTGTCTGACATGGACCGCGATCGTACAACCGGCCCAGGGCCGACATTCTGGGAGATGGACGTGCGCTACAGCCGAAGACTGCGCCTTGTGGATAGCGCCCTGCAGCTGACGTTCAGCAGCTGCAATGCCATGAGAGCTATAGTAAAGGCAGAAGTCGTCAACATACAAGAACGCTGAGACAGACGTTCCCACCGCCACAGCGAGCCCGTTAATTGCTATTAAAAACAGGGAGACACTTAAAACAGATCCCTGTGGCACCCCGTTCTCCTGAACTCGGGAGGAACTATGAGAGGCCGTGACTTGCATGCGGAAGGTACGATGCTTCAGAAAATTGCGTATAAAAATCGGCAGCAGACCCCGAAGACCCGAATCATGAAGTGCAGAGAGGATGTGATGGCGCCATGTTGTATCGTACGCCTTCACATGTCGAAAAAGACAGCGACCAGATGCTGACGGCGGGCAAAGGCCGTACGGATGGCGGACTCCAGGCTCACCAGATTGTCGGCGGCAGAGTGGCCTTTACCGAACCCACCCTGAGACGGAGCCATGAGGCCCTGTGAGTCGAGTACCCAACTCAACCGCCGCTCATCATCCGTTTGAGCAACTTGCAAAGAACGTTGGTGAGGCTAATGGGGCGGTGGCTGTCCACCTCCAAAGGGTTCTTACCAGGTTTCAAAACGGGGATAACGATGCTTTCCCGCCACTGCGACGGAAACTCACCCTTGACCCAGAGGCAATCCACTAGATGAAACATGCAAACAATATGACACTACCTACAGTGATCATAAATATTTAGAAGCTAGACATCAAGCTAATAAAGAAGTTCAATATGCTGTGAAAGAAAGAATGTGCATTTCAGGTGCTAGTTTAAAAGAGAAAACTGCAACTACTGCAGTTAGAGGAACAATGTATGAAAAACGGAAATTAGGATTGGTTTTAGATTTTGATGGAAATGATTGGGGATTATAAAATTGATATTTTATTCTAATATAAATTATTGTTTTACATAAAGGTAATACGTGCTACAATATATAAGATTATAAAGAGCATTGACAATAACACATATAACAGAAGTACAACAACAAAATTATGTCTAAGAATGACAGTCATCAATATGATGCTAGGAAAGAAAATCAAATACCAATTTCAGCTTCTGTGAGAAATATAGGAATTGAGAATTTTAGAACCGAAACTATAACACCTGTTGTTGTTTCCTCAAGGAAAGACATATGCAAGACAGAGAATGGCGAAAATGAAAAAATTTGAAATTAACTGTGAATGAGAATATGTCATACTAAGGAAAAGCTATTGAATGAGGGTTTTGTGGAGTTATGTATAAAATAAGTATAAAAATTTTTAATCTTTATAAATTATATATATATATATATATATATATATATATATATATATGAATAACTTTTCAATTGATTATACTTTACTACCAAGTGGCAAAACTAAAGCAAAGTCAAATAAACTTTTACTGGATAATGACCAAATCAATAAAAAAACTCATGGAGACTTATTTGTTACATTAGGTATTCCTGTTGTGAAAAAGATTACCGAATATCTAACGAAAAGAAAAGAAGGTAAAGGATTAACACAGCATGAAGGTGGATTTCTTCGATTACTATTAGCTGCCTAGCAACGATTAGTTCACTTGCTAGTGGTTCTCCAGCAGTAGCAACTAAAGTAATACACAAGAAAAAAGCTGATACAGAATTAGAAGAACAGGCAAGACAGTATCTAGCAATGGAGAGAAAGGGAAAGCAGTAAAAAATTAAAAAAAGAATTAGATTATATAATTAACCATTATGACATTTTGACATAGAAGAATTAGTTAAAGAATTAAAAATTAAATATTTTCTTGTGGTTTGAGCCAAAAACCTTAGAAGTGGCATAGCAAATGTAGATACATCTGAGCATCCTGGTACTTTCTGGATTATATGAATAATAATAAAAAAATTGTATTTGAATTATTTGGCAGAAATTGTCCAAAAGAATTTGTTAAATATCTAGGTTAAAGTGAGTTGAATTACAATGTACCACGAATTCAGAATTTTGATGGAGTAATATGTGGACATTTCTGCCTGTTTGTTTTAAAACTATTATATATGAAAAATAAGTTTAATGATATTTTGATTTTTATAAATGGTCATTTTTGGTTATAAGGCACAGGCTAAAACTCAAAAGAAGCAAAAATTGATCAAAAAATAGAAAGTTTAATTAAACAATTCCATAAAGAATTACCTTTCTTTTTTAAAGTGACTAAAGGATATATTGATTTTAAAGGTAGAAGAATTACAAATACAAATGATTCAGCATGTGATTATGATGCTATTACTAAACTATACGTAGAAAAAGAATACATTACAAAACCTTTATATAGAAGTATTCTAACATAATTCAATAATTATGTTAATGAAAAACATTTTAATGAAAAAGTATCACAGATTCTGCATGATAATATTAACACTATAACAAGTCTTGAGGAAAAAATGAAAATCATGCATACAGACCTTACATTTACTTCAGATAGGTGTAATAGACTAGAAGATATAGCGTATGCAGTGTAAATAGTGTAAATAATTGAATTTACTTTTATGACTCAAGTCAAACAAAAAATACACAATTTGAATATGAATTCAGGCTTAAAAGAATAAATGTTGATGCTAAGAATACAAATAGAGATTTGGAATTTGACGATTTTGATATCACAGTAACTATATCTGCTAAACTATATAAACTAAATAATAATAATTAATCAAAAATTGTACAAAAATCAAATTTTCTAACTGTAAGTCTAAAGAAGGAATTTGAAACTGGTCCAATTGATGAAAAGTATGTTATTTTTAGTGAAATAATTTAAGTCTTATTAATTTTTATTACACATAAATAGAAAACAATATCTACTCTTTGAAGTGTACAAAGTATACTGAAATACATGATCCTCACAGAGTAACAACTAGAAATGGAGGACTGAGTTGAAGGTCTTTGCACAGTATGTAAAATGAAGAAAAGTAAATTCGTTACAGAAATTTTGTAGGTGAAAGCCTAAATATTCGTGAAGAAATTATTAATGAATTACATGAACCTAAGAGAAAAAATTTGAAAAGAAAAACTGTATGGACTCTTGAAAATTGAAAGAAATTTCTAAAATAAATAATGGATATAAATATTTATTAAATGTTTTGTTTTTTTTTCAAAATTTTCTTGAGTTATAGCAGTTAAAGATAAAGAACTTAAGAAAATTGTTAATACTTTTGAAAACCTGTATAGAGAAGGCAGTGATCCTAATAATTTAGAAACAGATAATGGTAATGAGTTTCATAATAAAGACATTCAAGAATTGATGAAAAGATACATTAATCATCATTCAACTTTTACAGACTTAAAAGTGATTGTTGTTGAAAAATTTAGAGAACACTTAAATAAAAGATGTGGAAGGAATTTGCAACTCAAGGAAATTATAAATCAGTTGAATTAGTTACGAAATAACTTGACAAATATAATAAGGCAAACCATTATGTGGTAAAAATTATAGCAATAGAAGTTAATGAAATGAATTATAAAACAACAGTTGTTGTAGCTAAAGATAAAATTAAATTTAAAAAAGAAATGAAATTAGAATCAGAAGGCTTCAACGACTTTTTGAAAAAAATATACAGCCAATTTGTTGACAGAAATTTTTGAAATCCAAGATGTTATCCATTCTAATCCAATGACATATAAACAGGAAGATTTAAACGAGAAAGAACTTAAACGAAGTTTTTATGAGTATCCATTACGAAAACGAAGGATAATGATGTGTATCTAGTTGAAACTTTTTTTAAAAAGATGATAATAAAGTGTATGTTAAATGGTGAGGATTTGTTAACACATATAATACTTGGATAAAAAATGGTTAAATAATTTCATAAAAGCTGAGTCTGATGAAGAAAATTTACATCATTAATCAATTGTTCTTGGGTTCAGTCATCCATACTATTAAAATAGTTCAGATGACAAACAATCCTTAAATTTGCTTTCATTCTTTGGTATAAATTTATTGAGCTAGGCCTTAAATCAAGTCTTAACATTTCTTCACAACTTGGATGTCTACCTATAATACCATATAATTGTCTGTAAATTTCTTCTTTGTATTGTAATGACATTATAATCATATTCACACACATCATCGAATAATTTAATTTGCATAATAATTTGTATCTACATCTGGTTGTATTTCTTTAATTATTTCATCTTTCTCATTAACTTGTTCTCTTAAGTTATGAATGTGTCCTCCACTTGTTATTGACAATGTGTATTGCTCAATAGTAGACACCTTTCTGAGTTGAAGTAAATGACTTTAAAACTTTGTAAAAGTACTTGTTATTTATAGCATTGATTCCATGAAATGAGATGTTGATTTAAATATATATATATATATATATATATATATTAATGATAAATTTTACTAAGCAATAAATATATTGGGAAGCAGTAATTAGTATCTGCAGTTCCTTAAACAGCTCTGTGCAGGACGTTCTTAAGTTCACACCACAAATAAATCATATTTCACCTTTTTGGGCTTCATGAGTTACCCAGAAAATAGTTTCATATGACTTTATGGAATGAAAGTAAACTTAGTACTCTAGTTTTTTATTTTAATGTCACCTATGTCTGGCAACATTCACATTGCAAATAGAGATTTGTTTTGGCGCTTTAGCAGTTCTGTGGTTTTCTCACCCCAGTTAAAATTATTATCGAGCTGTAATACCAAAAATTTAACGTTATCAACTTCTTCTAACTGCTTGTCGTCGTATTTTAGGCTTATACTGGCAGGAAACCTTTTACAAGTTCTAAATTGCATACAGTAATGTTTCCCAAGTGTGGCAGGTCGGGGTTTAATTTCTCGTGTCTATTCGTCATTATCACTGTGCAGGCTAAACATTAAAATTCACCTACCTCAGAACGGCGTCTGGTCAATGTCCCTTCACTCGGCAACGTGGATACTTACATGATGATGTAAAAGCAGCGTTGATAAAAAAACACAGCCTAATATCTACAATTACTGAGGCCACACAACTCTAGTTATGAAAGAGGGTTCCGTAGAAATACTGTCATCCAATTTGATGGGGCAGTAAGAAAATGGATTGGCTTCTGGAAAATAATGTCCGAAATTTCCACACAATAATGTTTATTTTGTCCTTGATAACCAAAGAAAAGGTACTATTCAGTCCACATTTAAACTATTGGCTATTTCCTTCCAGGTCACGATTTATACACGCATTTCACATGCAAATCAGCCTGAAATCTGTCCAAACCCGACCCAAATTATCAATGTTTTCACAGTCATTAATTTCACCACTAATATGAATTATTACATTCGGCCCTTCTTGTGGATTTCTAAAAAAGAAACTGCTCAGTAGTTGAATAATGAAACATGCCACACGGATTCTATGAAGGCCAATATTTCACTCACGAATATCTGTCCAACAGATTTAGTCAAAACCTCTGAAATTTCGTCAAGCAGTCCTCAACAACAACTGCTATTGACTTAGCTCACCAATAACTCAAACACTAAGTAATTCTTCATCTTACACAGTATTTTTACTGGCACTAGTAAAATGAACGTCCGCGTTCAAGGCTAGCGAGCAACTTCCTTCTTCCAGCCTCACTCCCAGTATATCTATCAGATAACGATCGGGAACCATCTCAATTATGATTGGCCGATCATACTGACTGCCAATCAGAATACTCGCTCGTGATCATACTCGCCCCAAAATCGGTCTGCACCATCCCTTATACAGAGACGCATTTGCGTCCATGTGACATGCAAATACAATAGTAATGTTTAATAAATGAAAATGAAAAGACAATAATTCTGAAAATATTCTTTAGATACAGATTTTACTCCAGCTGGCTTTCTGGCTGCTCTGTTACTATAGCAGTCAGACCTAGGCATACGTAATAAGCAAAGTGGGTAAATCCCCTAGGATCACTTGCCCACGACACGCTTGTGTAACTCTTGCACATTACTTAAGACAGTATACAATACAATATTGAAATTTGATGAATGTCCCACATATACACTCTCATTGACTCACAGGCTCACATAACACATAATAAAATAAATACTCATTTTATTAATTCTTTCTAAAGTTACTCTAGATTTCATACTATGAAAATTGTAGGGTATTTGAATTTTTTAAAATTAAATTTCAGTGAAATAATTCTTTACCCTGATACTTCAGGTGAATATTTCAATTGACAACCAAAAACAAATCACAAATGTTCCAGGTGAACTTCCTTTCTTAAGTGTAGTTTTTCTAACTTTAAAGTAGATTTTTCTATCTCCAAAAATATGACTGCTGAGATTTTCACATCAGCATTCTATTAATAACAATGTGCAGTATACAAATTTTGAAAGTGATAACACAAAAACTACTATCCTTCATTTAGATTCTTATAGGTGGTGAATGTACACATTCAGTAAGAGACATAGAACAGCTTTCCCACAGCAGGTAGTGACAGATGCATGTGTGTATCCCAGGTAGGCTGCTAGATTTCAGCCCCCAAAGTTACATAGATTAGATTAGTACTTGTCCCATAGATCATGAATAAGACACTTCGTAATGATGTGGAATGTGTCAGGTTAATAAAAGGTGTCTATACAAGATATTACATTACATAAAATATTACATGACACTTAATATTTTTAATTTTTTGTGGGGTTGGGCTAATTACCCACTTACTATATCCAAAAATTCATCTAATGAGTAGAAGGAGTTGACATTAAGAAATTCTTTTAATTTCCTTTTAAATGCTATATGGCTATCTGTCAGACTTTTCATGATATTAGGTAAGTGACCAAAGACTTTTGTGGCAGCATAATTTACCCCCTTCTGAGCCAAAATTACATTTAACCTTGAGTAGTGAAGATCATCCTTTCTTCTAGTGTTGTAGCCATGTACACTGCTATTACTTTTGAATTCATTCAGAGTGTTAATAACAAATTTCATAAGTGAATATGTATATATTGTGAGGCTACAGTGAAGATTTCTAGCTCTTTAAATAAGTGTCTGCAGGATGATCTTGGATGAGCTCCAGCAATTATTCTGATAGCACGCTTTTGTGCAATGAACACTATTTTACTCAATGATGAGTTACACCTGAATATGGTGCCATGCGAAAGCAGAAAATGAAAATAGGCATGGTAAGCTAGTTTACTCAGATGTATATTGCCAAAATTTGCAATGACCCTAATAGCATAAGTAGTTGAACTCAAACGTTTCAGCAGATTCTCAGTGTGTTTTTTCCAGTTCAACCCCTCATCAATGCATACACCTAGAAATTATAAATATTCTACCTTAGCTACCGATTTCTGATCGAAGTCTATATTTATTAATGGTGTCATTCCATTTACTGTGTGGAACTGTATATACTGTGTTTTGTCAATGTTTAATGAGAGCCCATTCGCAGAGAACTGAAAAACATCGTTTACAATTTCACCAGTTAATTCTTGCCTGTTGGGAGTGATAGCTATACTTGTATCATCGGCAAAAAGTACCAGCTTTGCATCTTCGTGAATATAGAATGGCAAGTCATTAATATATATTAAGAACAGCAGAGGACCCAAAACTGAACCTTGCGACACCCCATTCTTGATTGTTCCCCAGTTTGAGAAATCACCAGTTTTTTGCATATTATGTGAACTGTTTATTTCAACTTTCTGCACTCTTCCAGTTGGGTATGATTAAACCATTGGAAGACTGTCCCACTCATACCACAGTACTTGAGGTTATCTGGAAGTATTCCATGACTTACACAATCAAAAGCCTTTGATAGATCACAAAAAATCCCAACGGGTGACTTCTGGTTACTCAGAGCATTTAATATTTCACTAGTGAAAGTATATATAGCATTTTCCGTTGAAAAACCCTTCTGGAAACCAAACTGACATTTTGTTAAAACTTTATTTTTACAAAGGTGTGAAGGTACTCTACAATACATTACTTTTTCAAGAATTTTGGATAAGGCAGTCAGAAGAGAGATTGGGTGGTAGCTGTTGTCATCAGACATATCCCCTTTTTTATGCAGTGGTTTAACAAAGGCACACTTCAATCTATCTGGGAAAATACCCTGCTTGAGAAAGCTATTACATATGTGGCTACGAATCCCACTTAATGTAGCACAGTATTTTTTATAATATTTGGCTGTTTCTGGCTCATTACTCTTTCTTGTTGTTAGATGCAGTTCTGTTTTGTGGTTACAAGATATTTGTATTCCTTTAGTAAGCCAAGGTTTTTTGCATGGTTCCTTATAATTAGATTTAACTACTTTCTTGGAGAAACAGTTTTCAAATTCTCTTACAAGTGCATCATAAAATAAGTTATATTTAAATTAGCATCGGGTTCCTTGTACACCTCATCCCAGTCTAACTGCTGAAGATTTTCTCTGAAATTTCTAATTGTTGTGTCATTAATTGAACGCACAACAGCAAGCTATCCTGAAACAAATGTTCACTCAGAACAACTTGCAATGCTACACAAGATTTAGAGAAATAGCTAGGAACCTTTTATTAATACCCATGAAAATTTTAGTAGTCGAGCTTTGTATGGCTGTTCTTAGTTTATTGCAATGTTTGTATCATCTGCAAACAAAACAAACTTGTCATCTGGTAATGTTACTGATGAAAGGTCATTCGTATACACAAGAAAAAGTAAGGGCTCTCAGATGAAACCATGGGGGACACCACAGGTTATTGATTCCCAGCTGAATGATGCCTGATAGCTTAATTCATGTCTCTATCCCATTGACAACGATATTTTATCTCAGAGATATAATATTTGAACTATTTTGCAGCATTTTCTGCTACACCATAACATTCTAATTGTCAAATGCCTTTGACAGGTTACAAAATATGCTATTAGCCTGTAATTCATTGCCTAATCAATTAAGTAGACTCTCACGTATGTATAGATAGCCTTCTCAACATCAGAACCCTTTAAAAATCCGAATTGTGACTTGCATATTTGAGAATGTGGCCAGAAGTGAAATTGGACAGTTGATGGTATTTCGTTATCTCCTTTCTTATACGACAGCTTAACTTCAGCATATTTCAACCATTCAGAAAATGTTGCATACAGAAAAGACTGGTTACACAAATAACTTAAAGTGTTTAGTAAACTCAGAGACACAGTGTTCAATCAACTTTGTTGATATGTAGTCACTACAATTTTTTTATATTAAAAATTTTATGGTGGACATCATTTCAACCGGTCTTGTGAGGGTCATACTCATATTATTATAATTAATTGGACTCACTGGTCTGAGATATTCCACAGCAGCATCTACTAAACATGACAATCCCAACTTATAAGTAACAGTTATTACATGTTCATTGAAAAGTTCATCGACACTGTCTGCATCTGTTACCCGTTTGTCATTTATTTTTAATGCTATACGCTCCTCTTCATCTCTAGTTCTATTAGTCTCGTCCTTCACTATATCTCATATTGCCTTTATTTTGTTATCTGAACTGACTATCGTTTTCTGTTGGCGTATTTACTTTAATGTCTGTGTTATTCACTTCAGTATGTTGCAGTATGTTTTGAAATGATCTATAACATTTACGTCAGAGCTGTTTCTGACTGATAGATATAGTTCCCTTTTTGAGTGACAGGATACCTTTATTCCTTGAGTAATGCATGACATTTCTGTAGACCTTGATCTAATATGTGTTAGTTTCCGGGAGAAAACAGTTGTTGAACAAGCTAAGGACATTGTTAATAAAAGTGTTATATTTCTCATTCATGCTATGAGTGTTGTACACATCACTCCAATGCATGTCTTTGAGGAGTTTCCTATAACAATGAATTTTGGCTTACTAACTACCCTCTTGAACTCAGCTTTAGCAGATTTTATATCATGATCAGTATTAACATTTAGCAAAAGGAGCTACGTAGCATGGTCTGAGAGGCTACTTATTATTGGTTTTATACTATAATTTTGTTCATTAGATATTTCTATAAAGATATTATCAATGGTCATCTCTGAAACCTTAGCTGTTCTAGTTACAAAGTTAACTATATAAATCAAACTGTTTAACAATGATAATAATTGCAATAAGTTCTTAGTGGAAGAGTTTTCAAGAAAATCTACATTAAAATCACCAGCAACCAGTAATTCTTTCTTTTTTGTTGTTAAGTAGGCCAATAGAACTTGAAAGTGAGTTATGAACAGATTGAAATTACCTACTGGTACTCGATATACACTTACTACTATGAATGATTTATTATGAAATTCCTCTTTTGTTGCATGTGCTTCCATATATTGCTCTAGGCAAAGTTTTATGAATGTCTATGTTTCTAAATTTCTGGCAATTCCTGACAGATGTGGCAATGCCTCCAGCCCCCATTTCTACTATGTTACAAGGCTGAGAAGCTAACCTAAAACCTACACTTAAACATCTGTACTAGTGGTTACATGATGTTCAGAGAGGCAAATTGTGTCAGCTGTGTTTGATGAATCTAATTCATCAATGCATGTAAGTAGTTCATTAATTTTACTTCTTAGTCCTCGAATATTTTGATGCACTAAAGATAGTTGGAATTTCACATTGAGTTTGTTAAAACTAATTGGAAATAAAATTTCTGCTGATTGGTGAAAATTTTTTGCAAACAGCTGTGTTAGCTGATCCCATATGACAAATTTATTTTGTTTAGTTTCTTTCTCAAATGAAGTTTTGTTTTGTCCTGAACTCTCTTACACCTTGACTTCTTTATTAGGATAACTATTCAATATGCCCACTAAGACTGCACTTCATCATATTACTCAGTTTATTTTGGATAGACACACATGGTAAATTTTTCATCACTATTTCAAAACCTATTAATCACTTTTCATCACAACATCACACTCTTCTACAATCATCACTTTATTCCATAACTAGTTAGTTTACATGTAAGTTAGTTTCCTGATAAACCACATCATGTATCACTTACTTCACTTCAACAAACACTTCAACAAACCCCCTTCTACCAAAATCACGTCATTCCGCCATTAATTTCCTTCTACTGGTAATTTCATTCACATGTCACCTCTAGTGATCTTTACACCTCTGCTTCAGTATCCACTGCCTGTTTTTCAACAAAGCAACACACCCTTCTCAGCAATAAATTATTTCTTCATTAATTACTTTCTTCACTAATCGTCAACCTCATTCTAGCTCTTCCAAATTCCTTTATATTTTTTTTACTTTGAATTTCTTTTCACTTCCAATAATTAACTTCAACACATCCATTTTTTGTCTCAATAGTGAAAAAGATAAAAGATGACAGACAAAGTTCAGAACGACAGACGAGGAAGATTGACAATAAGAATGGAAAATGGACTAACATTGACAACCACTTGAGCACCTGTTGAGTTCAAAGTGTGCAATGCCTTCTGAGGTATTTAACCTAGTTCGTGTCTAAGTTATGTAAATTCTCCACCTTTACCTCTATTTTATTATGGATCACTTTTAATTTCTCTGGATCCACCCACAGTTCTTCAGCATATTCGTCATACCCTTCGAATTCTTCTTCCTTTCTACAGAATTTTTTGGGAATGCTGTTACTTTCTTCATCTAACATTTCGTTTTTCCTGTAAAATGACATAATAACAATTCTCCCCTTTACTTCCAAAACCACATAATCATCACTGAAATCAAACTTCTCTTTATATTTATCAAAGAAATCTACCTCAATCGCATGTTAATGCTCAAACCGGAAATTATTAGAAAGTTATGATACAACTGGTTACCATCTATGTTAATAGGTAACATCATTTCATATTTAACAGGCTTCTTTACTTTTCCAGTGGCGACAATTATTTGGAGACCTATGACAGGCATTATTACCAATTCATCCTTATTATGTAATGCGTATAACAGTTTGTGATTAACAGCACGAAGATCACTGCCACTACCAGCTAAACACTGCGCTTCTTCACCTTGTATCCTCAAACAAGTAATTGGCTGTCATGTATGTTCCCTAATATTGTTTACTTCATCTTCTTTCAGTAAATTGTGTACAACTTCCCTTCTATCTAAACCTTCTCTGTGTCTTCTGATTAGAAACATATTTGCATGAATTCTCTCACTACTCGCCCTCTTAGCATTTGTCAATCTGTCTACTCATGACAGATCAAAACATTTCTCCACATACACCTCCTGTCTTTTCACAGTAATTAATTTTTTCACTAACCCTTTGTGTTCACTGTCATCTTCATCCTAACATCAAATAGGCTATTATAACTAAAACCACTCAACCGATTACTGTCACAATTGAAACTATCTCCCATAGTTGCATTTGTCGAAACATTTTGTTCCAATTCTACCCCTCACAAGCGGAGATAATTGAGTTATATAGTCAAGGGAAACACCATTATTTACTATATAACCTGTTTGTCTTTGTTTAGGAGTGCTTGTTTGACTGACACTCAAACTGAACTTACCTCATCCACTTCTTTCATATTTTCAGACTTATCACTCTCTTTCATCCTTTCTATTTCTTAATTATTTTCAAATCAGTAAAACCAATTTTGAAATATTTTTGAGCCACATCTCTGGCGCTGCGCGATAGTCTAACTCACATACGTAAAATCCCATACCATCTCACATTAAATTACAAGTAACACTCAAATATCTGGCAACTGGAGTCACTGCAAATCAGTGTGTTGCATTCTGAAGAGCACTGTTCATACCTTTTACGTTACATACAGTACACTGAAGATACAGCAGAAAGAAAGGTTTTCTTCTCAAAACTTAAGCTTTATCTTTTATTTTCCAGGTTAGTCAAGGTTCTGATAGGTCACAGATGTTGTAAATATGCAAGGTGTACATAAAGTCTGGGAACACTTTCAATTATTTATTGCACAAAAACTAAGCATCGTACAGGTGCCATGTATACTGCATTTTGAAGATAAACTCTGAAAGCTTTTTTACAAACATTCAATATGCGAAGCATGAGTAAACTGGCAGACGTCAATATGGTAATCGAATTCTTGCCATATCCATCCCAGCATGGCAACATTGACTGTGGCTGTCGCTTCCCGTATTCTCTCCCAGAGCTCTGCAACATCACATGGCACAGACGGTGCATGCACCAGATCTTTAATGAGTCCCCACAGAAAAAAGTCATGCGGAGTGAGATCTGGTAATCGGGGAGACCATTTCATGAAACAGCTGTCCCCCTCTGCAGCACAGCCGATCCATCGATTCAGCAGCTCTGTGTTCAGGCACCCACGGACTACGCTGTGGTGGTATAAATGAAAAAAAAAACTTTCAGGGTTTGTCTTCAAAATGTCATATGTATGATATCTGTACAATGTTTAGTTTTTGTGCATTAAGTAATTGAAAGTGTTCCCAGACTTTATGTACACCCTATACATTTGTTTGACTCATGGAGTACTTAATTTTGTAACTAAACTTTGTACTACTGCGCAGAACAGTCATTACTCGGTAATATCGCCAATACAAATACTGTTACATTTGCATACGATGTTAATGAGGGTCAAGAGTGGCTTTAAATCTCTAAAGCCACAAATAAATTTCCATTTTGCAATAACATTTACACCCACTGACTAAAGCAAAAAAATATTATCATTGTACTGAAATAGAAATAGTTTCACAACATCGATTATTCTACAGTAATATGCTTCTCAAAAAGTTCGCACTTTCAGTTACAATACTTTTCAATCCATTTCGTAGCGTCAAATGAATTTGTATTACTCTGTTACAAATTAGTGATTATAAGGAGTTGCTGAATGCTAGAAAGACGTTCCTGTCACTATTTAAGAACATTTTTCCACTTTAGAAAGTATTTATTTACATAGTTGGAGACAATGCCCATTATTTTAGTATGATGCTAACTTTACACATACATAAACAAATGGTTCTAGATCTGTGCTAGCAAACAAACCAGAGAGGGATGAAGCTCATAGGCGATGTTGGGGAAGTGATATTAAGCAAGAAACTAGAACACCTTTCAACATTTGCAACTCATGCGTAAGTTGTCATGACAGTGTGACAGCAGGGTTTTTCCACAGGTAAGTTGACTTAAGTCAAGTTCGTACACACATGTAATATGACGCCACAGCATGTAGTTTTCTGTAGTGGCACCATTGAAATAAGACACCACAATTTCTACGTGGTTGTGCGGGTTTCAGCATGGCGTCAACTGGAGTCATATGGGTGGGTACTGATGTTATAGTGCAGGTTATACACTATGTGATCAAAAGTAGCCGGACACCACCAAAAACATTCGTTTTTCACATTAGGTGCATTGTGCTACTACCTGCTTCCACATACTCCACATCAGCGACCTCAGTAGTCATTAAACATCGCGAGAAAACAGAATGGGGCACTCCATGGAACTCACGGACTTCGAACATAGTCAGGTGATTTGGTGTCCATTGTGTCATACATCTGTACACAAGATTTGCACTATTCTAAACATCCCTAGCTCCACTGTTTCCGATGTGATAGTGACGTGGATACATGAAGGAACATGTTCAGCACAAAAGCGTACAGGCCAACCTCGTCTGTTGACAGACAGAGACCGCCGACAGTTGAAGAGCGTCGTAATGTGTAATAGGCAGACATCTATCCAGACCATCACACAGGAATTCCAAACTGCATCAGGGCCCACTGCACGTACTATGACAGTTAGGTGGGAACTGAGAAAATTTGGATTTCATGGTCGAGTGGCTGGTCGTAAGTCACACATCATGCCGATAAATGCCAAATGATGCCTCGCTTGGTGTAAGGAGCGTAAAAATGGGACGATTGAACAGTGGGAAAACGTTGTGTGGAATGACAAATCACGGTGCACAAAAAAATGGCTCTGAGCACTACGGGACTCAACTTCTGAGGTCATTAGTCCCCTAGAACTTAGAACTAGTTAAACTTAACTAACCTAAGGACATCACAAACATCCATGCCCGAGGCAGGATTCGAACCTGCGACCGTAGCGGTCTTGCGGTTCCAGACTGCAGTGCCTTTAACCGCACGGCCACGGTGCACATTGTGGCGATCCAGTGGTGGGGTGTGGGTACGGTGAATGCCCTGTGAACGTCATCTACCAGCGTGTGTAGTGCCAACAGTAAAATTCGGAGGCGGTGGTGTTATGGTGTGGTCGTGTTTTTCATGGAGGGGGATGCACCCGTTGTTGTTTTGCATTGCACTGTCACAGCACAGGCCTACATTGATGTTTTAAGCACCTTCTTGCTTCCCACTGTTAAAGAGTAGTTTTGGGATGGCGATTGCATCTTTCAGCACGATCGAGCACCTGTTCAAAACGCATGGCCTGAGGTGGAATGGTTACACGAGAATAACACCCCTGTAATGGACTGGTCTGCACAGAGTCCTGAACTGAATCCTATAGAATGTCTTTGAGAGGTTTTGGAACGCCGACTTCGTGCCAGGCCTCACCAACCGACATCGATGCTTCTCCTCATTGCAGCACTCCGTGAAAAATGGGCTGCCCTTCCCCAAGAAGCCTTCCAGCACCTGATTGAACGTTTGCCTGCGAGAGTGGAAGCTGTCATCACGGCCAACACCATATTGAATTCTAGCATTACCGATGGAGGGCGCCACGAACTTGTATTTCATTTTCAGCCAGGTGTCCTGATATCTTGATCACATGGTGTAGCATTAGAGCTGCGACAAGAGTTAAATACAAAAAAGACGAAACCCAATTGTTAGATCTGTAAACAGATTTCATGGGGGTATAAATCAGAGGCTGAAAGCACATTTAGTAAAGAGATAACACCTGAAGACAGAAATGCTGTCTTCTATCATAAAGTAACTAACATCTGGCATGTACTAATGTCCTCTGCTGACATGCCACTCTTCCAAGATTTTAGAATCTTGTTGTATTCAATAACCTAGGCAATTCAAATAAGTAATTTTTAGTTTAAGAGCTGCCACATCACACTCGGCGCCTACTTCCTGCATATAATGGACAATTTATTGTTTCACAAATCAAAAAGGGTTTATATAGCTCACTCCTTTCGTTACATTTTAAGTTTATTTATTTATTCATCAAAAAATCTTTTCAAGATTGTGGGACAGGTCTCCATAATTGTATACACACACACACACACACACACACAAACTACTTCTGAAAATTAAACATAAGTTTATTTATTTATTTTATTCATCATCCATTAGAATATTTACATATAAGGCATGATAACAACGCATAAATTAATAAACAGGCAAAGTAAATTATATACCCATAGCACATAAATAGAGATCAAAGACTTAGTACACAATAAACATTGGTGATATTTAATAGACTTTTTATAGGTATTTTGTAATTTGAAAGGACATTTAAATTCTTTTAAATTATTGAAAGCAAGTAAAGGTTTCAATTTATTGCCTCAGACAGATATTCACTGGCGCTGTAGGATCATTTATCTTCCAGGTATTTACTTTTGTCTTCCAGTTCTTTAATCTGGGATGGAAGTGCATTTGAAAGCTTTATTCCCAAGTGGCTCACATGATTCTGATTTTTGGTGTTCGCGACATAAGGAATGTGGAAGTCTTTACATTGCCTTGTATTGTGATTATGGTAGCTAGATTTGGTTTGAAGATTACAGTGACTTCAATGATAATTTCCAGGCATTTAAAATATATGTAAATCGTACTGTTAATATATTTTGACATTTAAAGAAGGATATAAAATTAGTGAGTTTGTGTTGCACTGTGAGTCATGATATTAATAGCTTTTTTTTGTAAAAATAATGTCTTCTAATGTTGAGTTGGTTTTGCCCCAAAAACTTGTACTGTAGCTTGCAACTGACTGGATATAACTAAAGTACACAGCTCTAATACATTCTGGGTTACATACCTTTGATATTATTCGTAATGTGAAACATGTTGAACTGAGTTTCTGAGTAACATGTACAACATGTTCATTACAGTTTAATTGTTGGTCAATCTGCTTTCCTAGAAATTGTGGTACACACCTTTTCCATTTGTTTGATTTCCAGCATCATGCACATATTTTACATTTGACACTAACTTCTGTACTATATAAAGTTAGTTTTTGTTGTATTTAAGGCCAGATTATCAGAATGAAGTCATGACTGTAGGTATGAGAGCATTTTTCTGCTGTAGTACACAATGATTCTTTTATATCACTAATTATGTCACTTGTGTCATCCGAAAATAATAGAATTTTGACTGAGCTATCTGGAACCTGCGTATCATTGATATAAGTTAGAAACAAAAATGGGCTCAGGATGCTGTCCTGTGGAACACCTATTTCAGTTTGTTTTGGTTCTGATATGAGTTAAAAATTATGGAATTTGCTAGATGACCTCAGCTCAACTGCCCATGACCTGTTTTGCAGATAGGATTCAAACCATTTTTTAACAGTACCCCTAATGCACATTGCTTCAAGTTTCCTTAATATTTCATGGTTCACTGTAGCAAAAGTTTTGGAAAAATCTAAATTAATTCCAACAACATGTTTCTTTCACTCCAAAATACTGAGTATTTCTGTTATGTAGTCCGAGATGGTTGTTTCTGTTCTGTATCCATCTTGAAAACCATGTCGACTGTTATTTATTAGTTTACGTTTTTATAGATATTTTGTGACCCTGATTTACATTAATGCCTTAAGCATTTTAGGAAAAAGCCAGGAGGCGTGATACAGGTCAGCAGTTTTCTTTTTTGTGACTGTTACCATTTTTGTATGGCAATATGAGTTTAGAGATTTTAAGCTCATCTGGAAATATCCCATCACTAAAAGACAAGTTTGCTATATTCACTATACATCTGGCAATTCATGCTGCAGTTTTCGTAATGATTGTTACAAGTATTTCATCCACCCCAGATGACATTTTGGATTTCAAACCTTTAATAACCTTTACTACTTAATGTTCATCTGTTCGGATTTCCATTATACTGATTGTTACCAATGGAGCCATCAGCGTTGGTTGTTGCTTAAAGTTCCTACTTAAATTATGGAGAATATTTAAAAATAATGGTTTACATACTCTCCCATGACTTATTTTTCTATAGAGCTATTTTCATTACTTTTGAGATCAATTTCCAGTTCTTTAGTTTGTCGCCCAGTTTCTTTTTTCATAACTTCCCACATCATTTTATATTTGTTACTAGTCTGTCTTATTAATCTATCACTGTATAATAGTTTTGTTTTTGCTGTTAGTTTGCTGTAAATATTTTTATAGGTACTCACATACTCAACAAACTGCAGATTGTGACATGTTTTTAGCTTTAAACTCAGTGTTTTCATAGTTTCAATTGACTTTTTAATTCCTGATGTAATGAAGAAATTTGATACTTCAGATCCAGAGGATCTGTAACACACAAGCTTTTTTGGAAAATTCGTTTCAGAGTTTATCACAAAAGTGGAAGCAAATGAACTGCAAGCATCATTTGTGTTTATACCAAGACTTCTGACCAAACTTCATTTTTAAGATACATTTGAAATAGTTAGAGAAAAACAGTTTGTATTCGTTTTGTACTTTATTTCCCTTCTTAGGAGTTGCAATGAGATTGGGGTTTAGTGAGCTATGATCTGATAATTTTATATTTACATTTGTTACTGTCACTTCGTTTGTGACTACATCAGAAAAGTCGATATCTATTAAGCTTTGACTGGAGTGTTTTGTTCTAGTGGGATCTGGTATGTGAGGAAATATGTTGCAGCTTTTTAATATGTCTAGAAACTTGTTGTTTTTTTTACTAAACTTTGGACCAAGAGATTAATATCAAAGTCACCACAAAGAATTATGGTAGAGTTCTCATTACAGAAAATGTTGAGCAATACTTCCAGTTTCTTAAGCAAGACTTCAGCATCCACAATTGGTGCTCTGTAAACTGCTGCAACAATTATTTTCTTCTTTAAATTATACAACGTAACAGCTACTGCTTCAGAAACCATTTCTTAACTTGAATTTAAGTTTGTGATTTAGATAAATACCTTTGGCATTTTGCCTACAGTACTGACTGGCAAGTTTATATTGGCTTAAATTTATTCTGTTTAATTCACTGTCTCTACATCACTGTTTCATAAGACATAAACAGTCAATATTGTCACTATTAGCTGCTATCTGAAGTTCAATGTACCAATTTTTAAGGCCCTGAATATTCAAACTCACAATCCTTAGGTGGCTTGAACGATCTGAGTGTCCTATGTCTTTACACTTTGTTGATGTCCTCTCTCTGTCTTACTCGATCTAAAGTTCTCAGCCCTTATTGTAGATTCCTCTACGAGCAAACATTTAACTGTTTCCTAGTTGTGTGGTAATCTTCACTGTTTTATCCCAGCAAAAATCCTGGCTTCACAAGGGTGGCTGTCTTCTGATGTGACAACTGCTGCGACTACTACTGCTGCAGCTGCTGTGTGCTCTTGTTGCTAATGCTGATCATTTTAGTTGGATTGTTGTTGATGACGTAAATACTGCTACTGATGTTGGTTCTGCTGCTGCTGTTAATGTTGGTTCTGTAGTAGTTTCCTCTGTTGTTTCTGTCATTTGGATAGCTGGTCAGGGTGCTGCTGCTATTGGTGCTGGTGACGATAGTGTTAACTGCTATTGGAGGTTCATACCAACCCAAATTCGTTGACTGTCATTTGGAACTTCAAGCAACTGCTTCGCTTATTAAGTTGCTGTTTAAGGGCCGGTTGTACAATCTCCGGCTATCAGCCGGTTAAGCTCTATACCCAGGATAGCGTTGTACTAACTCGCAGTAACGACTAAAGCTGGGTTCACATAAGCATCTAATATGGTGGCACAGGTTGTGGCTTGCTGTAGTGGCGTCGCGAGCTATCGTTTACACAGGACGCTACAAATTCTGCATAGTTGCACAGCTTTCACCATGGTGTCAGTTGAAATCATATGGACAGGTATGAACTTATAGTGCAGGTTACGTAAATGCTTGATCCGAAAAGGGATTTAGCACGGGGATAAATCAGGGGAAACAAACACATTTATAAAAGAAAAAGCACTCACAGACGAAAATGCTGTCTGGAATGGCAAACTAAAAGCTGTAAAAGCTGGCATGTAAATTTCATCTGCAGAGATGCCACTCCTCCAAGATTTTAGAATCTTGTATATTCGTTTACAAAAGAATTTCAAATAACTAATTTTTAGTTTGCGTGTCACATCACACTCTGGAACTATGTCCTATATATAATCCACAATTTATACACAAATTACAACGTTTATACGACTCCTTTTTTATTACGTATATTTATTCATTCAAAAATCTTCTAAGACTGTCGGATATGTCATTTGCAAATATTGCTTCCCCCCCACACACACTATATGCTGCAGAAAATCAAATAGAAGTTGCTGCTCTCGTAGTTCTAGGAGCTGCGAAAGCGTACCTGCCAACCATTGTTTTCACTTTCTCAGAAATTAAATATGAAGACGCTAAAATCGAAGGGAGTACAGCAACAACGACTCCGCGGTAACTGTGACAGAATGTGCGTGTTTCGACATACTGAGTCGTATGAATAAAACGGAGAATATACTTTATACTCAGAAGTTCGGAGAAAGTTCTCTGCTTGGCATGAATAAAGCGAGTCTGAGAATATACTTCACCTGAGTATGTTCTCAGTGTGGGTTGAAAGGTGGGGGAAGTTGCTCAAAGCAAAGAATATTCTCCGATTTCGTATGAATAAAACCAGAGAAGTTTCTCCCAAGCAGAGAACATTCTCTGTTTCTGTGAGTGAACTCCGTAGCATACTTCGAGCTGAGTGAGTTGTGTGGTGGTTAAGCGTTACCGAGTGTTTTTAGTGAAAATGGAGGAATTTATGTTTCTTGAAAGACAAAAAAAGATGTATGTAGTATGCAGGAACACAGAAGAAAGAACCTGTAGAAGGTTGTATAGATTTAACAGTGAAAACATCAATTGGCTGGCGAATCACTTTCTTCCGGAAAATCAAGAAAGAGGAGGAGGTGCCCTTTCCAATTAATGCAAAATGAAAATATTTTTGCGCTATTTAATGGGTCCAGGCTTTCAGATTGGTGTAGGAGAAGATTTGAGAACACACCAGACTACAGTATCACGAACATTTTCGTATGCTCTGGAACAGGTTAATAGAAAAGCACCGTTGTGGATCCGATTTCCGAGAAATATTAACGATCTAGAAACAGCTTAAGTTAAATGGCAATCGAGATACAAGTTTCCATGTGCGGTAGGGGACTAGACTGCATTCACATACCTATAATGAAACGTTCTGCACATGGAAATGAATACGTTAATCGAAAGGGCTTTCCATCTATAAACGTGCAGGTGACGTATGATAACAGTGAAATGTTTATGAGTGTTGGCTGTCAAAACATTGCATAATTAAAACCAATATGTGTATTTTTTGTAAGTACAATTATTTTCCGTCATGAAAATAAAGCACAGTGCTCTGATGTTACGTAATAAAATGCTGTTTATTGTTTTTTGTCACTCTCTATCATCGATTTTACTTTCAACAAAAATTGTTTAACATGTAACTATTCAAACTGGAACAGAATTTTCAGATACTACAGTAAATAACTTTGGATACAACAGGTTAACGTAAATTGCTGGAATCTTAATGTAATTTCTGGACTGCAGCTTCAGCAGAATGATGGCCACAAGTTTTTGTTTTACTTTACCAAAAATGTTTCAAGGATGTGGTGAAGGTATTTGCCAGGTGCTACAGTAAATAAATGCACAATTGTCTAACCTGCAGCATTTAAAATAGAAACAAGTTACTCTTTTTGCTTTACTTTACCAAAAATTGTTTCAAGGATGTGGTGAAGATGTTTACCAGGTGCTACAGCAACTAAATGCAGAACTGTCTCACCTGCTGCATTTAAAATAGAAACAAGTTACTGTTTTTGCTTTACTTTACGAAAAATTGTTTCGAGGATGTCGTGAACCTATTGGCCAGACACAACAATATAAGTGCATACACTTCTTTAACATTTCAGATTGGATTATACTACTCTTATTGTTTCATTGAAAAGAAATTTGTTCTGAATCATTTTTGTGAGAGGATATAGAATTTGGTAAATGAGGAATGTAAATGAACATTCACTTAAAATGATGTTTTATTAATAAAAATATGTGCTGTAATAAGACACTACACAATTTGTTTTATTGTTTATCTTCATGCATCAATTTCTGCTGCTTTCTTCTCAGTATGTCTAACTGGTATGATAGTACCAGCCTTTGCAGATCTGAATTGGGCAAATTAACTGTCTCATCTGTTTCCATACTCAATCTCAACCGTTTAGGCACTCTCTCGTGCCCCGAAGCAGGCCATTGAGCAGGTATGACTTTGGGGCACATGAGATCCATATGGTCGGCTGCAACATTTTGTGGTAGCTGCAAAAGTGATTCTTGTTTGTAGAATGTATAGTCTGTGTCAATTACCTCCGAACTCCCTGGTGAAGATATGATAGAGGTGGAACCACCTACTGCACAAGCTCCTAATAAAAATTAAAAATAAAGAAGTAATAGTAGTTTCTAGTTAGTATATACAGGGTGTTACAAAAAGGTAGGACCAAACTTTCAGGAAACATTCATCACACACAAAGAAAGAAAATATGTTATGTGGACATGTGTGCAGAAACGCTTACTTTCCATGTTAGAGCTCATTTATTACTTCTCTTCAAATCACATTAATCATGGAATGGGAACACACAGCAACAGAACATAGCAGCGTGACTTCAAACACTTTGTTACAGGAAATGTTCAAAATGTCCTCCGTTAGCGAGGATACATGCATCCACCCTCCGTCGCATGGAATCCCTGATGCGCTGATGCAGCCCTGGAGAATGGCGTATTTTATCACAGCTGTCCACAATACGAGCACGAAGAGTCTCT
The DNA here is from genome assembly GCF_021461385.2 of Schistocerca piceifrons. Classification (NCBI taxonomy): domain Eukaryota; kingdom Metazoa; phylum Arthropoda; class Insecta; order Orthoptera; family Acrididae; genus Schistocerca; species Schistocerca piceifrons. The sequence continues at coordinate 673,423,011 of NC_060138.1, read as the reverse complement.
GCATTTGGTACCGCGGTTGCATAGACAAGAGCTTTCAAATGCCCCCATAAATGAAAGTCAAGAGGGTTGAGGTCAGGAGAGCATGGAGGCCATGGAATTGGTCTGCCTCTAGCAATCCATCGGTCACCGAATCTGTTGTTGAGAAGCGTATGAACACTTTGACTGAAATGTGCAGGAGCTCCATCGTGCATGAACCACATGTTGTGTCATACTTGTAAAGGTACATGTTCTAGCAGCACAGGTAGAGTATCCCGTATGAAATCATGATAACGTGCTCCATTGAGCGTAGGTGGAAGAACATGGGGCCCAATCAAGACATCACCAAAAATGCCTGCCCAAACGTTCACAGAAAATCTGTGTTGATGACGTTATTGCACAATTGCGTGCGGATTCTGGTCAGCCCACACATGTTGATTGTGAAAATTTACAATTTGATCACGTTGGAATGAAGCCTCATCCGTAAAGAGAACATTTGCACTGAAATGAGGATTGACATATTGTTGGATGAACCATTCGCAGAAGTGTACCTGTGGAGGCCAATCAGCTGCTGATAGTGCCTACACACGCTGTACATGGTACGGAAACAACTGGTTCTCCTGTAGCACTCTCCATACAGTGACGTGGTCAACGTTACCTTGTACAGCAGCAACTTCTCTGACACTGACATTAAGGTTATCGTCAACTGCACGAAGAATTGCCTCGTCCATTGCAGGTGTCCTCGTCGTTCTAGGTCTTCCCCACTCGCGAGTCATAGGTTGGAATGTTCCGTGCTCCCTAAGACGCCGATCAATTGCTTCGAACGTCTTCCTGTCGGGACACCTTCATTCTGGAAATCAGTTTCGATACAAACGTACCCCGCCATGGCTATTGCCCCGTGCTAATCCATACATCAAATGGGCATCTGCCAACTCCGAATTTGTAAACATTGCACTGACTGCAAAACCACGTTCGTGATGAACACTAACCTGTTGATGCTACGTACTGATGTGGTTGATGCTAGTACTGTAGAGCAATGAGTCGCATGTCAACACAAGCACCGAAGTCAACATTACCTTCCTTCAATTGGGCCAACTGGCGGTGAATCGAGGAAGTACAGTACATACTGACGAAACTAAAATGAGCTCTAACATGGAAATTAAGCGTTTCTGGACACATGTCCACATAACATCTTTTCTTTATTTGTGTGTGAGAATGTTTCCTGAAAGTTTTGCCGTACCTTTTTGTAACACCCTGTATACCAAGCAGGTTTATGCAGAAATGTGGGAGGAGTTCGTCCAATTTCATGCATAGCACACTGTGATACTTTTACAGAAAAGTAGTCATATATTAGACGAATTTTATCGAACATTGTTTCATTTCCACGTGTTAGAAATAAGTATTTTTCTGAATCACAATTTCAAAGCATTAAGCACATAATAAAAAAATCTGAAAGTATGAGACTTACCAGGAATTCTGTGGATAGTTGGGTTGCAGTCATCTCCGTCCAAAAACTTCGAAAATGTCTGCTCCCAATTTTTCAGGGAAATGTTAATGTTTCCCACCTTTTTTATATCCGTCTTGGCCTTGATACTGGATTTCATGTTGTGCAGTTTCTTCATTATCTGCCCATCTGTAATTTCTTTCTCAAAACTAACCCTGTAACGGTGTTGTATGTCTTTAATAGAATCTGCCTTCTATCTTCTTGCGGCCGGAGTTTGCGATTTACTGATGACTGCTGGATAATCTTTTATAATGTTCAGGAAGACTAATTCTGAATCTTCCATTTCGGCACAGAAATAACGTGAGAAAAACTTTCGGTATCACAAACCACACGCAAACGAAACAATAGTGGTACCAAGTCCATTTTTGTTAATTTTGAGATACAGAGTCATAAAGTTAAATGAGCACTGAAAAATGTGCAGTTAAGATACCAGAAATATTCAAGCATGTGGCTTCTTGCTAGGGATGAACCTTTATTTCTGTTTGTTTGGATCATTAATTTCAGAAGCATTATAGACAGAAAAGTGAAGGTAATGGACTTGTACCACTATTGAAATAAGCCCTTCATGTTAGCCTATATGACGAGATACACATTCAGCACCAGTTATGGATGATCAAACACAGTTGCAACTCTGAAAGTATTATATTAATAAAAGTAACATTGCCCTTTTCTCCTGAAAATATCGAGCAACGTAACAAATGTGTTTGATTCTGCTTCCAATATGACAGTTGACTCCACATGCCTACAGGACTTTGAAATGTTAACACAGCAGAACTCAGACATCGGCATAAGTGTAATGAAATGAAAACAGTAGTATTGAGTCATATGAATGCCTCACTTTTGTTCCGTTGCAGTTCAAGACTCTAGAGAAAAGTTTTACACCTGGCGTTCTACATGGCAACTTCACATACAAGACCTTTTTGCCGACACTACTACCACCTACATAAGTAAGCTTTTCCTGTGTTACTTTCAAGTAATGCACTTATACTACTCCTGATTTAACTGGAAGATCTGTACTTCCCACTTTCATATCAACAGCTCCAAAATGCATATTCTAGACTTCAGGATATGTTACAGGTCAGTGTCACACCAAGATTCTGGAGAAAGGGTTGAGGGGGGGGGGGGGCATGTCACTCTCCAACAAGTGTTTGCCAATAAATAAGTGGCGGAAAATTTACGTGTTTAGGACGGCTTAACATGTAGAAAATGAGATTTTCATTATTCACTCACTGTATTTAACATTTATTATTCCTATAAAATCGCACAACAACTTCAATAAAACACAGTTTAATCACTCATCTGCACACTTATTTCATAATTATGGCACTTTTAAACTGCAAATCCTCTAAGAGCTGTCTTGAATCTTCACAAGTCTCTCTCAACAGCCTTGATGTGGATAGATACGTACAGCAACCAGTAATCAGAGTCGGAACTGCGACTGCAAAATCACAAGGATAATTAAACATTTTTGCTGTTAGTAATTACAAGCAATATAATTGACAGCGTAGATTGATAATATTTGTTGTAATGAAAGCCACTCAATGGGGTATATTTCACATTTGCAAGAACGATCTCACTTAAGTAATTAAGTTCATCGAAACACTTGGAAACTAACCTCTCGTCCGACGAAGACAGTCTAAAGACGCAATGGCAATTTCTTCAGATCTGGTGACAATGATATTATGAGTTATCACTTTACTGAGTGGTTGAAATATAGCTCGGGTTTCTGTGAACAGTAATGACAGTGTTGTTGAGTTGCAATTTTCTGTGTGGACAGATGTAACTTTTTCATACGATGGTAAGTCGCAGAAATCGCAGGAGTCACAGAAATCGCAAAAGTAGCAGTAATCTCAGAAGTCGCAGAAGTAACAGAAATCACGTTCGTCTCGCGCATGGAGGTAAGAATACCTCCATGATTAAAATAATTGAATGCTAATCTAAAAGCGATCGCTTGATATTCGGTACATCATTAAACGTGTGATTTAATTAACTTAATTGTTTGTTTTTTATTCGGCCGGTACTTAATAATAACCTGATCCTAAGATACAGATGCTTCAGTAGCTGATAAGTGGTCTTTGGTTTTTTTTAAAAAAAATCTCACAGTAGCTGATAAGTGTTTTTTGGCTTTTTAAAAAAAAATCTCACGAGATAGAATAAACTGATCCTACTTTATGAAGCAATCAATAAAAAAACTAAACTAAAACATAACAGCTTTTGCTGTTATGTTTTAGCAGTAGCTGATAAGTGTTTTTTTGGCTTTTTTTTAAAAAAAATCTCACGAAATAGAATAAACAGCAAAAGCTGTTATGTTTTAGTTTAGTTTTTTTATTGATTGCTTAATAAAGTAGGATCAGTTTATTCTATCTCATGAGATTTTTTTTTAAAGCCAAAAAACACTTATCAGCTACTGAAGGGAGCTACAACACTAAGAAGAATCGCTTCTCGGCTTTTGACAAGATATTGCTTAATAAAGTAGGATCAGTTTATTATATCTCGTGAGATTTTTTTTTAAAAAAAGCCAAAAAACACTTATTAGCTACTGAAGGGAGCTACAACACTAACAAGAATCGCTTCTCGGCTTTTGACATGATCAATGTTTATCTCTCTCGCATTCCTTTGTTTCTCAACATTCTCTTTAGCTCTTTCATCTTTGTAATACATGGTCTCTGGCGACTTGTGACGTCATTGTTCAAAGCCGACGGGTTGTATCCCCTGCTGCACTAGACCCAAAAATTAAGCAGAATAATAGCAACATACTTACACTGCAATTTAAACGAAAAATCACGATCACGTTGCTACGATACCAAAACAATTATGGAAGACTACGTCATCCAATAGGAACACGAGACTATAAATTGCTAAACTTGCAGCGCTCCAAGTGGCCTGGGACCAAACCAACGTCGTGTTACCGGAAATCCCTATATGAGTTTCACCCCCCTGAAGGCATCAGCATGCCATGTTCAAAGAATATCCGCGTTTCGAAAACTACCAGCGATATTGGCTTGCATGAGAGACGACGTCATGCCATGATATGACGTCAGGATTCCTCGGGGCCCGCGAGACGCTTCTACAGAAATCGCGGAAGTAGCAGAAATCGCTCAGATGGAAACCCAGTTCTAACCAAAGAAGGGAAAGCAGAAAGGTGGACGGACTATATAGAGGGTCTATACAAGGGTGATGTACTTGAGGACAATATTATGGAAATGGAAAAGGATGTAGATGAAGATGAAATGGGAGATATGATACTGCGTGAAGAGTTTGACACAGCACTGAAAGATCTGAGTCGAAACAAGGCCCCCGGAGTAGACAACATTCCATTGGAGCTACTGACGGCCTTGGAAGAGCCAGTCCTGACAAAACTCTACCATCTGGTGAGCAAGATGTATGAAACAGGTGAAATACCCTCAGACTTCAAGAAGAATATAATAATTCAAATCCCAAAGAAAGCAGGCGTTGACAGATGTGAAAATTACCGAACTATCAGTTTAATAAGTCACAGCTGCAAAATACTAACACGAATTCTTTACAGACGAATGGAAAAACTAGTAGAAGCCAACCTCGGGGAAGATCAGTTTGGATTCTGTAGAAACACTGGAACACGTGAGGCAATACTGACCTTACGACTTATCTTAGAAGAAAGATTAAGGAAAGGCAAACCTACGTTTCTAGCATTTGTAGACTTAGAGACAGCTTTTGACAATGTTGACTGGAATACTCTCTTTCAAATTCTAAAGGTGGCAGGCGTAAAATACAGGGAGCGAAAGGCTATTTACAATTTGTACAGAAACCAGATGGCAGTTATAAGAGTCGAGGGACATGAAAGGGAAGCAGTGGTTGGGAAGGGAGTAAGACAGGGTTGTAGCCTCTCCCCGATGTTGTTCAATCTGTATATTGAGCAAGCAGTAAAGGAAACAAAAGAAAAATTCGGAGTAGGTATTAAAATTCATGGAGAAGAAATAAAAACTTTGAGGTTCGTCGATGAAATTGTAATTCTGTCAGAGACAGCAAAGGACTTGGAAGAGCAGTTGAATGGAATGGACAGTGTCTTGAAAGGAGGATATAAGATGAACATCAACAAAAGCAAAACAAGGATAATGGAATGTAGTCTAATTAAGTTGGGTGATGCTGAGGGAATTAGATTAGGAAATGAGACACTTAAAGTGGTAAAGGAGTTTTGCTATTTGGGGAGCAAAATAACTGATGATGGTCGAAGTAGAGAGGATATAAAATGTAGACTGGCAATGGCAAGGAAAGCGTTTCTGAAGAAGAGAAATTTGTTAACATCCAGTATTGATTTAAGTGTCAGGAAGTCATTTCTGAAAGTATTCGTATGGAGTGTAGCCATGTATGGAAGTGAAACATGGACGATAAATAGTTTGGACAAGAAGAGAATAGAAGCTTTCGAAATGTGGTGCTACAGAAGAATGCTGAAGATTAGATGGGTAGATCACATAACTAATGAGGAAGTATTGAATAGGATTGGGGAGAAGAGAAGTTTGTGCCACAACTTGGCCAGAAGAAGGGATCGGTTGGTAGGACATGTTCTGAGGCATCAAGGGATCACCAATTTAGTATTGGAGGGCAGCGTGGAGGGTAAAAATCGTAGAGGGAGACCAAGAGATGAATACACTAAGCAGATTAAGAAGGATGTAGGTTGCAGTAGGTACTGGGAGATGAAAAAGCTTGCACAGGATAGAGCAGCATGGAGAGCTGCATCAAACCAGTCTCAAGACTGAAGACCACAACAACAACAGCAGAAATCGCAGTGGTAGAGTGCGGAGGGATACACGACCTGGGTTCCTTAACTGCTACTCTTAACTGCGACAAATCACAGTTAAGAATAACAGATACTGAAAAGTAGCATTCACAGAAATCACTGATATTGGAAAATCGCAGTTTAGCCCACCACTACTGAGAACCAAAGATGTTGGATTTTAATTTCTTTGCTGAGAACTTACCATGGAGCCGAACGAGTTAAAATTTTAAGTCGTTGATGGAGCCCCATGGAACTTAGTCAAAAAGGATGGGGAGGTAGAGACAAACTCCCGGGTCAGAGATTATGCTTCCAGTGTGTATTCATACTGAACAGATAATGTTCTTTTGCTCTGAGTATCAACTCTGGAGAATGTTCTCGTTTTTATTCTATTCATAAAACCCACTGCTACCAGGAAGCGGTGGTGGTAGGAAAGATAAAGGTACGTTTACACTGGGATGCGTGTATCGCTACATGTATGAGCGACATGTCAATTTGACATGTCGCGATACATCACCTCATACAAAAATTCACGGAACTTGTATGCAGACCCTCGAGCTCATACATGTCGCGTATACATTTTGTATATCGCTTTTTGGCCATATACGCGACATGTATGAGCGACATTTGAAGAACTCGCGCATGCGCAGTACTATCATATCCTGTCATCTTGTCGCCTGCCGCTTATTTTGACGATTAGCGCATGTGTAGTACCAGGCTCTTTGGCGGCTGTTTGAGTTTTGGAGGTGCCGACTATCGTTTCGACGTTAATGTATCTGCATAGAACATCAAAAAGTGCCATATGCAACATTATTCTTCGTGTTTGCGAGGCTATTGTGCAAGTTTTATGCCAAGAAGTGAAGGTAAAAGTTTTATATATATATCAGAGTATGTAATACATTCTATAATTTTTTCATGCATCTGGCACGTATATCAATTTTTTGCTATTATTCCGGTGGCCTCGCGTGATAATGTTGACAACGGATGCCGACAATCGTGTGTGAGACGTTGGCATTTGCAATCGCGCGACAATGCAAATGTTTTGTAATGAAATCTTCGTTTCAAGAGGAATCCCCAATGTCCAAAAAACGGAGTGTTACTGCCAACTGATCCTCTGGTGGAATCGCTTCCCGAAAGTTTGTGTTGGTTTTGGACACAAGAGGAGCCACAAGTGATAACAAACCGCGGAAATCCTCCATACTCATCCTAACATAATTTCTAAAATATGCGCCATCCTTTAGCGTTAATTCGCGAGAAACTCTCTCTGTCAGCATCTACGCTTCCTCCGCCTTTTCTTCCTATCATCTTCCAAAAGAGCAAGTGTACCAGCACATAAAAATGTGAAATCTTCCAAATCGTCGTCGAAAGCTATCGCACAGTGATACATGTCAACCAGTGTAAACGCACGCTCATACATGTCAACTCATACAAGTCGCGATACATGTCGCAAAGTCGCTTATACATGTGTCTCATACATGTGCCGATACAAATGGCAGTGTAAACGCACCTTTAAGATCCATACGGGACATATAGACCTTGATTGCCGTAACAAAGGACGGCCGAACTGAACGCTTCGTACTTCGTAGCATGACCAAAGTTGCGCCACTGAAAACTGAGGGTTCACACGTGCACACATACAACTTCATTACATCTGCAGTAGCTGCCACCTGTTGTGGCGACATGTTTTTTGCGATTGTGAACTCGTCTTTATGCGAATAGAAGGTGGGGGGGGATGAACGTGTAATTAATTCGTAATTATATTTATGATATTTTTTTTTCTTTTTTAATTTGAATAGCACCGCGAGTTATTTAGAAAATGAAGTCGTATCTTTCTCGATATGGATGGAGTTTTAGTTGATTCAGTACATGTGACATAGAATATGTGGGTGACAATCTCCAAAAATAGATACAAGAAAAGTTTTTTTCATGCATTTAACTATCAGATGGCGCCATTTGAATCAGTTCTCGATGTAAATAGGAGGCGTCACCGTGTCAGTTGTTATCAGTGAAACAGTAGCAACAAATGTTGTCATTTCGTGTTTATTTGTGTCAAAACGAAGAAGAGTCTCAGCTGTTTTATATGCCCTAATTTAAATGACGTACCTAACAGACGACTAACTGATGATTTATTTGCCTCAGCTGTTTTATATGCCCTAATTTAAATGACGTACCTAACAGAAGACTAACTGATGATTTATTTGTGGAAGTAGAGCTACGCTATCAAGGCATAAGATGGTGACATTTAATAAGTACTTATATTTCATATTCAGAACTCGTGTTTCAAGCAGCGCAGTTTTCTTGTCACGATTTTATGCAAGACAGCATTATGTGAGAAATGCTAAGGCTCATTTGAATGCGAAAGAATCGGGCCGCTTGCCATCTGACTGCTATGCACAAGGCAAATACTTGATATTTGTTAATCAGCTTAAAAGCTTATTAGTGAATAGAGAAGAAACGCACACATTGAAACTGATATCTTACGATGGTATGGCATTTTCGCAACTAGAATACGAAGAGCAATCAATGTATTGGCACATGTAATTTTGACTGTATTCACAATCTTTTGATTTTTAGAAGTTTTGAAGTTGGGTATCAAAGCTGAAGAACATTCGATACTCCTCAGCAGTGGAACCGAGGATTGGATATTTGCTGTGGCGATTTCGACAGCAGCCAAAGAGAGAGCTAAGGATATTGAATCAGAAGTAGCTGGGAAGTTCATACCATTTAGGACGTCACTTTTTACTCTCACCCCTACAGAATCAGCAATATCATCGAAGGTAAAGCCGTTTCCAACACATTCTTTACATACCGGTATCAGCACGGACATCCTCTGGCTTCCAAAATTCGTTAAAATCTGTAGGAATGAATCCCCCGCTCCAATCCTTCTTTTAAGGAAGAAAGAACCATATGTTTTAAATAAAAGGCTTTGTTTTTGAAACAGGGTCACAATTTTGCAGCATTTGAACCACAGAAAGTTTTTGCACTTTATTTCAGGATCTAGAAATAGTATCTTGACCCTTGTATTAATTTTTTGCTACTTATGTGTAAAGTACCATATATCAATGTGTGTGTGTTAACATGTTCAGACTTAGAGAACATTGACTGTGGTAACAGTAATATTACTGGATACAGACTATGTCAGAGTAAACTGCTAGATTTAAACTCATTTATGTGGCATATGCCAGTGATAATGGATAAAGTTTTAAACTCCCCTTGAATGCAGAATGGTGTTGGGTAAGATGTAGGTTAAGTTTTTCTACGGTTGTATGGGTGAATTGGAGAAATATTTAATGTTGTGCAGTGGTACAGTCAATATGCTGAATGTATCTATTTTTTGAGTTACGGAATGATGGGGGTGGTGTTTTATATGCATACCAGTGATTAGACATGGTAAACAACAGAACATGCGAAATCCATGTCTTAAGGGTTGACATAATCAACTAACTGAATGTTGTGTGCATATCTTATGAAAGTGTTCATAGCTAACTTGATTCATATAGATTTCTTACTATTTTGTTATCTTGAAATACATCGCAGTAGAAAATATTTGAGGGAACAAAAAACTGGACTAATTTTTTGTGAAGTTGAAATATATTTGAGTTTTTGGATTGTATGCAGGCAAGAGAGATTTCCTGCACACAGCAACAGTACACTCTTCTCCAAGATTATACCAAGACCTCCCACAGTTTTTGTTGGAATAACTGGGTGTCTCTAAGAGTATTGGTAAAACTGTTTCATGAAAGTGTCCATACTGTTTCATGAAAGAGTCCATTGATCATACTTTTGGTATGATATGAGGACGACCTGTGACTTCTAAAGGTTTAATTTTAATCCTGATTTTGTCCCGTATTGATACAGAGCAAAGGTCATCATTAATATGTGATATGGCAGGAGTTCTCTGGCTGGTCCTTAGATGCATCTAGACACTCCCGGTATGTTAGTGGTAGCTACAAGAATAAATGACAAATTAAGCAGTAGTATACAGTTAGAAAAACTATGGGTCAAGCATCGAGACCTGGGGATTCTAGAGAGCATGCTTCCATGATGATTTCTTACAACCAAGAGATGACCTGTTGACATCTTTTCTTGAGGTAGCTGTCGAATCGTGATATAAGACTGTTTGAGAGGTTCAGTTGATTCTTTTTCTTAAGTAAAATATAGAGTAAAAAGCCTGTCTGAAATCAAACAGTGCTAAGATGGTCATTTCACACATGTTTATCATATTTTGAGCTTGTCACATTATTTGATGCAGATGCTGCACCATAGTGTTTTTCAGAATCCAGGTTGATATTTGTTATGGATGTTTTAAGTTTTAAGGTAATCTGTCTGCTGTCCAAGAACAGTGTGCTCAAAGGCTCGAAGATATTGCAGGTAATCACTGTGAAATTGGCTCTATATCACTGTTTTCAGATAGTCAGCTGCCTTTCCTCATGTTCCCATCTGAACCATATATTGCTTTCAATATTTTCAACTACATGAGTGACTATCAGCCAGTGTGAGCAGCAACTGTTGCATCTTATGAGAAGCACATAGCACTAATCCTCTACTGGGTTATAGTTTCAATGTGACATCTGATAAAACAAATAAAACTTTTGTAAAGGTAGCTTTCATAGATTATGGTTGAAATGATTCAAGCAATGTATGGACTGTCTTCTGACTTAGAATTATAAGGGTTTTTTTTTTTTTTTTTTTTTTTTTTTTTTTTTTTTTTTTTTTTTTTTTTTTTTTTTTTGAGAATTTTCAATTATTTTTTTATGGAAAAATATTTTATCTTGGTTGATAAAATTATGTTTAGAAAGAGGGTGAACCCATGGAGTTATGGTCTGAAAGAACATACCATCAGTGACCATCAGCGCTCTTGGAATGAAATGGCAATTAAATCAAGACCCTAAGCTGTCTACAGGAGTTGATATACGTCAACGGGGACAGCTGAAAATGTGTGCCCCAACCAGGACTCGAACCTGGGATCTCCTGCTTATATGGCAGATGCTCTATCCATCTGAGCCACCGAGGGCACAGGGGATAGTGCAACTGCAGGGATTTATCCCTTGCACGCTCCCCGTGAGACCCACATTCCCAACTTAATGTCCACACACTACATTTGTAGTGTCCCTGCCCTTACACTCTTTACTCGCGTCAGACAATCTTACCGAGTGCCGTAAAAGTTAAAATTTCTCAAATTTTGCACCACAGAATGTTGGCACTCTGATTGTACCCTCCACCACAAGTACAGTGACCAATCAACATGCCATGCAATTTTTAGAATATTCAGGATGAGGGTTTCGAGAAAATGATTTATAAAGAATCAAAAAATTTCAGATTCACTCATTTTACGTAGAAGTTTTTTAATAGTTTAAGAATTTCAGGCATTAATGTCATTGCTGACACACAGTAGTCTTTCCACTATATCATTTCTCAAGACAGTTAACATGTTGTGACTATCCATATTCTCAAAACATAATTTTGAAGTTTGCTAAAAGGTAGAAATTTTTGTAGTCTCTTTTTCCAAATTAAAGATGGAAAAAAGCTCAGAAGTACATATGTCATAATCATGTCTGATAGTATTGGGAACAAGGTTTTTATTAAAAATAATCCAGATCTCTATCACTTGTAGTTTTTTATTATAATTCTTTTGACTTTTTTCCCTTCTTTACACTTTTCAAATATTCTCATTTAGAGAGGTCTACAATTTTTTAACAAGTCATCAGAAAATCCAACTATTTTGATTTTTGAGAGGTGTCTTGTGGAATTTTGACATATTTTTTCAGAAAACTTTGAAATAATGATGTGATACATTTCCTCTTGACCATAATGGTTTGAGATGAAATCGCCCTTGTATCAGATATAGAGCAAAGTTGAATGTAGATCTTGAGCTGAGCTACAGATCATTCTGTTACCACAACATTTGTTTCATAGTCACAGGTATGTAAGCAGAGCAACACAGATGAAGGTCACCCTAGCAAAGGTACGGGCTGCAAACAGGGAAATTTATTGAGATTAGTGACTGATAAAGGGTAGATCATTACTATGCAAATCCTGAGAATGAGTATCTGAAAAACAGTGAAGCTGGTTGGACATTCACATGCTACTGTTGTGAGTGTCTGCGAAAAGTGGTAGAACAGTGAAACTACCACTGGACACTAAATGATTGGAAGTCCATGACTCTTCACGGAACATGGGGTTTGGAGGCTTGTCTGCACTGTGAAGTAGGATAAATTGTGATCTGTGGCATCTCTGCTGGAAGAACACACTCACAAGTGTTTCGGAGCACACTGTTCATTGTACATTGTTGAACAAGGAGCTCCACAGCAGACTACCCCTGCGTGTTCACACATTGACCCAACGACATCATCAGTTATGATTGCAGTGGTCGTGGGACCATTGGAATTGGACTGTCAATCAAAGGAGGCATGTCAGCTCTTCTGCTGAACCGCATTTTTTCTATACTAGCTTGATGGCTATCTACACACATGCCATAATTAAGGTGAACAGCGGCTCGAAATGTGCAGTGTGCCATGGATGCAGGCTGGTGGGAGCAGTGTTATGCTATGGGAGACATTCTCCTGTGTTTGCATGGGACCTGTGGTAGTAATTGAAGACATGCTGACCATTGCGAATTTGCCTGATGTAAATCCAATGGAGCCCATCTGGGTCGCTATAAGGTCTGCATGTGCAATCAGAGACCTGTTATTTATGTGAAGTTATGTGACCTATATGTAGACATCTAATCCCGCACGCCTCCACAAACCTACCAACAAACTGTCAGATCCCTGATACACAGGATCAGTGATGTATTTAATTCCAAAGGCGGACAAACAAGCTATTAAGTAGATGCTCATAATGTTTTGGGTCATCAGTATATATGCCCACTTCAAGATATGAAACTTTCCACTTATTGTTATTTCAGTTGCCCTAAGATTGATGTCTCCAGTGCAAGAGCAGAAAATTATCCATTGTTGGTTGCAAATATCAGATCTTGCAATTACCCCATCTAAATACGGAATACCTGAAAGTTCAGCTGCAGCAGCACCAACTACAAGAGCAAAAACACCTGTTTCAGTAGGAACATCAGCTGCCTTTGGAGCAAGAACAACTGCATTAGAAATAAGTTGCTACTCTGTGCAAACAACACCAAGCAGGAACGGAAAACATGAACAACATCTTTGTGAAGTTTTTGCTTGGTTGTTTGGTGATATGGAAGCTACAGAAATTCAGCTGACACCTCACCGGTGAATGTCTCACTGGTGCTACAGAAGCCGTGTTCATCAGTTAACTATATTTAGGATAATCACTGCATGCATGCACCCCCCCCCCCCCCACACACACACACACACACTCTTTTGTAATGTGTATCCAGCTCCATTTATAATGTAAACAATCAATTTTTGAGAAAATAATTTAATTGTATAGATAAAAAATTACTCACCAAGCAGCAGCAGAACACATGCATAAAAGAAGGTTGTAAACAGGCAAGCTTTCAGAGCCAATGGCTCCTTCTTCACGCAGAAGAGTTGAAGGGGAAGGAAAAGGATTGGAGAGGTGTAGGAAAAGGGGTAGATTTTGGGAAAGTCACCCAGAACCACAGGTCAGAGACTTACCCCAAGAGATGAGAAGGTAAGTCTGATTGTTGGGGACTGCATTGGATGACATTTGAAAACCTTTTCAAATCTCCTCTGCTGCAGTCCCCAACAACCAGTCTTTTCTTCTCACACTGTGCAGTAAGTCTCCCCTGATCCATTGTTCTGGGTGACTTTCCCGAAATCTACCCCTTTCCCTAGCTCTCTTCAATTCTTTTCCTTTACCCCTCTTTTCCCCCTTCAATCCTTCTTCCTGAAGAAGGAGCCACTGGTTCTGAAAGCGTACCTAATTACAACCTTATTTTATGTGTGTGTTTTACCCACCACTTGGTGAGTAGATTTATCTATCCAATTAAATTATCCATTTATAATGATTGTGAAATGTATAATTAATGTTAATCAGCTCTAGATGCCTAGCGTTGCAGAAGTTCAAACAACACACCGAATGTTCTTGCTAGCTCCATAATTCACTATTCTGTGTGTTTTATTTGTAGAAAAGACTTCTCAGTAGACAACACACACCAAGCAAAGCTGGTAGAGGCTGCATCTCCAGTCACCAAGGAGGCATTTTAGCAATCTTTTGAGGTGCCTTATCCAAATTGTTATAAAGTTCTACAGCAACAGATCAGCTGAATCTGGAAGCCCTTAGCTTTCTTTTCCCAAAAGGCTAACATACATACCATGCTATCTACTGAAATTTCAGCTACGTATGAGGCAATAAAGCACTATAGATCGTTGACCAAAGGCCTAGTCTTTACCACATGTAGTAACCTCTGATGTTTGTATTTTTCCAGCTGTCATTTTATTCTGTCTGAGGTTCAGGTGAACCATTGCAATTTTATTGCACAGCTCACAACTGGCACCTGTCGTGTGTGTGTGTGTGTGTGTGTGTGGAAGACCAAGAACGAAGTGCTTGGATTAGAAAGGGTGAAAGACAGGGGTGTAGTCTTTTGCCTCTACCGTTCAATCTGTACATGAAAGAAGCCATGGCGGAAATAAAAGAAAAATTCAAGATTGGGATAAAAATCAAAGCAAAAGGATATCGGGATAAGATTCGCTGATGACATTGCTATCCTTAGTGAAAGTGAAGAAGACTTACAGGATCTGTTGAATGGAATGAACAGTCTAATGAATACAGAATACGGACCGAGAGTAAATTGAAGAAAATGAAAATAAAGCAGACTAATATGTTTCGTAGACTCCTGGACATGTACTGGCCACAGAAACGTACCCACAGGTCAGCCTGACCGTGCTATCAATTATATTGAATGGGCCAATATTTAATGTCATCTCTTCCAAAGAATTATTATCTAAATTTTGGAGGTTCGTGTATTCAAAAACGACAAACATGCACTAATGGCTTTTACTCTCTTATAAAGATACATGATGTAAATATCAGTTTTAAGCTACTTTTTGTATTCGGATGTATTGCAGTTAGTTTCTGTTGTCAAGGCAACCAGAGATGCTCATGCTTATTACTAAACAGTCAAGCACACAATAATGTTAAGTGTATCTCTGATTTGCATAGTGTAACTGTCAAAATATTTCACTTTTCACTATTAATCTTTCAATAAACTTTAAAAAACTGTCAAGAACTTTTGGATTAACTTTAACTAGTCCCACTGTTTTCCAAAAAGCTCATTCAGAATCGTAACAACAAATTAATCACGTCCTTAAGCAAAAAAAACTGTGCAGTCATACAATTTTGGATTGCTTCTGTGTTGCGTATTATTTAGCCCTTTATCTCTCTTTTTTTTTTTTTTTTAGCTGATTAGTATCTTGATTCAGTTTTGATAACTAACTTCAAACATGCACACTTCCAAAATTAAAATCTTCAACAACAGGTTTTTTTTTTTTCTTTTCACAGTAATGATCTTCTCCATTGGTTTATTGATAATTCTTCACGATACTTGTAGTATAGTATACATATCCATCCAACGACTGACTTCAATGGAATACAGACATGAACTGAACAAAATTACAATAGCAACAGGTTCTTTTTCATATTAACAATGTAATAATTTTTTCTTCGTCGAATCTGCTAGCCCAGTGACATCGTCCTCCTTTAACATGCCTTGGCTGTCAGTTCAGCACATACGGTGACCAACTTCTGAAGCTGTCGTTACTGTGCTGCTATCAGTCCACCATTGCCATTTCAGCAACCTAGAACACATGGGAAAAAAAAAACCACTGCACACAGTACATCTGTTACGTAATTTTAACCTGTTACATCTATAAATATTAACCACGAATCTCGTTAACTACATGTTGCTTCATATAATACAGTATTCTTACCGAGATCATATACCGAACAGCGTTCTTGAAGGAAGGCAGTGCTGATTGGTAAACAATGTGCGATATTCACTCAAGAATATCAGCACACCAGCCCAGTCTACTAGTATCAAACATAGTTCTTAATTTGAGGAAGAAGTTTCTGAGAATGTACGCTAGAGCACAGCATTGTATGGTTGTAAATCATGGAATGCAGGAAAACAGGAACAGAAGAGAATCAAAGAATTTGAACTGTGGTGCCACAGAAGAATGTTGAAAATTAGGTGAACTGATAAGGTAAGGAATGAAGAGGTTCTCCTGCAGAATCAGCGAAGAAAGGAATATATGGAAAACACTGACAAGAAGAAGGGACAGGATGATAGGACATCTGCTAAGACATCAGGGAATAACTTCCATGGTCCAGATGAAGCCGTAGAGGGTAAAAACTGTAGAGGAAGATAGAGATTTGAATACATCCAACAATAATTGAGGATGTAGGTTGCAAGTGCTACTCTGAGATGAAAAGGTTGGCACAGGAGAGGAATTCATGGTGGCCCACATCAAACCAATCAGAAGACCACAGGAGAGGAATTCATGGTGGCCCACATCAAACCAATCAGAAGACAGATGACTCAAAAGAAAGAAAGGAAAAAAATGTCTCTTTTGCAAGGGATGTTAGGTGCACATGCACATGATCCCCTTTTAGCTTTCTGCCTGCTATTGAGGGGGATGTAAGGGAAACAAATTCCACCTCTTTCTTGCAGAGCAGGCAGCATACTGGAATCAACATTGCATTCACAACATGTGCTATAATGCTACAGCAAGTTGTCTTGTTAAGACTGCTACTAGGCAGAAACACTCTATACTGGCCTGAGGTCATCGAACTTTAATTAATTCCTTCACTTCTGTGGAAGTGCCACATTATATTGTGTATATAATACAGTCACCACCCTGATTTTGTTACTTCAGATATGAGAGCGGCTCTTTTCCCTGTGGGTCTGGATTACTACTTTGCTGGAAGTTGTCCTACTGGAAAATCAAACACTGTAGGGTGTGGCTCACACTTTCTATCATCTGGCCAAAGCTTGAGATGTAGTAGGAGAAGCAGAATAAATTTTCTCTGTAGTGTAATTCCTATGCAGTCTCTCACAAATAAAGTTTAAATGGGGATTATCAAGGCAAATTATGCTGCTGATATTGTCCATGATCTAGAGAATATATATGATTGAATACAATGTAAAATTTCGTTAGATAGTGTCAGTAGTGATGAAATCTGACTTTATTGGCAAAAAATAAGAATGAGGCAATAATTTTTCAAGTTTTCACATCATTGTCCATTTTCTGGTGAAATATCAGGACCCTGTAGGAAGTTCACTGGGCCATGTGACTCTTCTTCCACTGAACCATCAGGAAGACCAATCACATTCTGGTGGAAATAAGAATCGTGAAAGTCAGTGAAAAAAATGTGAGTTTTTTTAAAATCCAAACAGTGATGAGTTCCTTACAACTAAACTGGTACTACAGTATTAGAAATAAACAATAAATGACTATATCTTCAATAGTGATGTGTTCAGAACAGTTTTACATACATAGTTGTCCTACTACTATGCAATCAGTTCATCATTACATATACAATAATAATAAATAATTGCATTACACAATGACTAATCAAAAATAACATGATTCACATAAAAACTTAAATTAACATTAGACAGTCATGAAGCTGTTATAACTGTATGTTTTCTTTGGCAAGCTCTTTTTTTTTTTTTTTTTTTTACACACGCATGAACAGAGTACACTGAGTCATGTAAGAGAAATTGGCTTTTGGAAAGGGATTCACTATTCTTTAAATTTTGAAGTTCACGGGAAAAAAGTTTTGAAAAAAAATTGCACCAGCATAGTTAGCACCCCCTTGTGGCAGGGACAGATTTTTAATTGTTGTGTATGTCATTCTTATGTCTAGTATCACGCATGTGATTTACTGAGTTGTTTTCAAAGAGTGTGAGGTTCTTTGGCAAAGCACATCAGAGGAAAAAAAAAAATATATTGAGATTCAGTGGCAGGTACTACTAGCTGGCTAAGCAATTTGATGCAGGAGCTTCTTGGACGTACTCTACTTATGACGTGGCTTACACTCTTCTGAACAAGGACAATGAAGATTTTTTTGAGTGAGAGTAGAGTTCCCATAGAAGATAATTCCATACGATGTGCCAGAATGAACGCAAGCAAAATAAGATACCTTTGTGACTGTTTGATCCCTGTTATGAGATAGCAATCTTAATGCAAAAGCTGTAGAGCTCATTCTGTTGACATTTTCATGAATATGGTGTTCGTAGTTTAGTTTGCAGTCTGAATGAATGCTCAGGAACATGGTGTTATCCACACTCTGTAACTTCTGGTTATTGAATGTCATTTATTATTCCTTTGGGCTTTTGTGACTTGATTGAAACCACATAAAATTTGTCTTGCTTAGGGTGGCAGAATGGGAGTTAACAGTAAACCAGTTAAAGAATTTTGATAAAATGTTGCTGGTTGCTGTTATAACTGGTGTCATCTGCAAACATGGTAAATTTGGACTCAACTACAGGCAGGTCATTAGTATAAATCAGAAACGATAAAGGATCCATGACATAACCCTGTGGGACCCAGTGATGAATAATACCCCAATTGGGCTTGACAGTTATTCCCAATTTGCAATCCACTGCTTCCAAAATTACTTTCTGCTTCCTGTTAGCAAGATAATACTTCAGCAAGTTACTTGGGCTCTTGATGGCATACTGCTGGGCTTTCTGTAATAGTAGTTTGTGATCCACATAATCAAAAGCTGCTGTCAGATAAAAGAAAATACCGTGAACTTTGCTTATTTAGGGACTCTAACAAGGAAACATCACTAAGCTCATTTTGACACAATAATAAAAGCATGTTACCAATGTCACAATGATAATTCAAAAACCTCTTACTCACTTCACTGTATAGAACTTTGCACTTGGGCATTAGGCGGGTACAGGGGGGGGTGAGCATGTGACAAACAATAGGCATACAGGAAGTTTAAAAGCTGTACTTACAGGAGGTCATAACATTACACTGTCAGAATCATGGCCCAAATTTTTATGCGGGATCGACTGCTCGGGCTGATATCTTGTAGTTGTACTATTTTCTCCACAAAATATGTGATCAAGTTGGTGATGTTTCCTTGTAAGATGTCTTCCACAAATGTGAAGATTGGTTGTTCATTGCTTATATTCTTCAGAATATGTAACTGTCATTTACTTAGAACGCTGAAGTGTTCAAAGGAGCTTGGCAATCCTGGTATGCAACAACCTTTTAAATACTTTTAAAAGTGAAACTGGCCTGTAATTATTCACTTTTGATGCATCCACATTTTTGAAAGAGATTTTACAGTAGTATATTTAATTCTCTCTGGGAATATGACTTGATACATTTTTGAGTTAAGATTATGGCTCAGTATTCTACGTATTTTGATAGAACATTATTTCAGTAGATTGCTTGAGATGCTGTCAAAGCCAGCTGTTTTTCAATAAGACAGTGGTACTCCATAAGTTCCCTATTGTTTATAGGAGATAACATCGTCTCATCAGAAGTGTTTGGAGCTTGCCATTTGAGAATATCCATCACTTCATGTAGACCCTCTGACCCACAGCCTGTTTTCTCAGTGACATTTAGAATGTATCCATTGAAAATCTCGGCAATATTTTTTGTCTTACTTTTTGTAACATTCCACATACTTTTGATTTTGTTATGTGAATTATTGTTTTTGACCAACAACTATACATGTTTTGCTTTTTCAGTCACTTTGTTTAAAATTTTGCAATATATTTTGTAGAAGTTCTGTTTATGAGCATTATTTGAATATCTGTATTCAGTAATTGCTCTTGTTTCCATTTACAGGATATTTTGGCAACCAAAGTGATCCATGGCGTTTTCACTAGTTGTCTAGTTTGCGCTCTGTAGATTCTTTTTGAGAATATGCTTTCAAACAGTAATACAGCTTCATCATTAAACGTGGTAATTTTCTATTGACATCAGGTTTTTGATAATTACGTTTCCAGTCAAATTTCTTAACGCATTGTTTAAACTTCTGAATTGTATCACCATATGAATCTGCTTGTTTCTCCAGCAGTTTGGTGGGGAGACCAAGTACTGAGTTCAGGGAATAGCATTCAGTATCATCTACTTTCTGCATTCCTCTCAGTTAGGAATATTTGCGCTAAACTTGTATACTCCTGTGTCTCAGGCTTAAGATGACGACAACTGACATCTCAGTTGATGAAATTGTAGTGTGTCCTCGTTGCCACTGTCTATTTGATCACTTAGTTACAAAAACTGTTGGCTAGACACAACACCTTTGGCTGTTGAGAATCAAACATGTTCTTTGATTATGTTGAGCTCTGCCAAAGCATGTTGGACACTGTGTCAGTGTTCTTAGTAAGGAGCATACCTGAGTTTCCAGTAAAGAACTTTAGAAAAATGCACTTACTCTGCTTGCCTGTCACATGTACCATGACTCCTGCCTTTCAGCTTTCACAACTTGTGATCTATCAAGTGTAGGGCACTGTGAAACAGTGCAACAAGTTCCACTGAAGTTCACAGCTTGAGGACCATCACCAACTAGAAATAGAAGGCAACATCTGTGCTCCCTGAAGTGCTCAATTTTGCTCCACATTCAAGAATGTTACCCTGATGAGAGATTATGAGTGGCCTAAAGCAGGTGATGGTTGCTCTCCCATAAGATGAGATGGAGAGCTTGTAGATTCCTCAACAGAAGCCAAAAATACTGAAACTGTTATCTTGTTGACAGAATGTAGGGAAATTACGAGGGCAGTTCAATAAGTAATGCAACACATTTTTTTTCTGAAACAGGGGTTGTTTTATTCAGCATTGAAATACACCAGGTTATTCCCCAATCTTTTAGCTACACAACACTATTTTTCAACGTAATCTCCATTCAATGCTACGGCCTTACGCCACCTTGAAATGAGGGCCTGTATGCCTGCACGGTACCATTCCACTGGTCGATGTCGGAGCCAACGTCGTACTGCATCAATAACTTCATCATCCGCGTAGTGCCTCCCACGGATTGCGTCCTTCATTGGGCCAAACATATGGAAATCCGATGGTGTGAGATCAGGGCTGTAGGGTGCATGAGGAAGAACAGTCCACTGAAGTTTTGTGAGCTCCTCTCGGGTGCGAAGACTTGTGTAAGGTCTTGCATTGTCATAAAGAAGGAGAAGTTCGTTCAGATTTTTGTGCCTACGAACACGCTGAAGTCGTTTCTTCAATTTCTGAAGAGTAGCACAATACACTTCAGAGTTGATTGTTTGACCATGGGGAAGGACATCGAACAGAATGACCCCTTCAGCGTCCCAGAAGACTGTAACCATGACTTTACCGGCTGAGGGTATGGCTTTAAAATTTTTCTTGGTAGGGGAGTGGGTGTGGCGCCACTCCATTGATTGCCGTTTTGTTTCAGGTTCGAAGTGATGAACCCATGTTTCATCGCCTGTAACAATCTTTGACAAGAAATTGTCACCCTCAGCCACATGATGAGCAAGCAATTCCGCACAGATGGTTCTCCTTTGCTCTTTATGGTGTTCGGTTAGACAACGAGGGACCCAGCGGGAACCAACCTTTGAATATCCCAACTGGTGAACAATTGTGACAGCACTACCAACAGAGATGTCAAGTTGAGCACTGAGTTGTTTGATGGTGATCCGTCGATCATCTCGAACGAGTGTGTTCGCACGCTCCGCCATTGCAGGAGTCACAGCTGTGCATGGCCGGCCTGCACGCGGGAGATCAGACAGTCTTGCTTGACCTTACGGCGATGATGACAACGACTCACCATGCTTTTGTCCACTGCCAGATCACCGTAGACATTCTACAAGCACCTATGAATATCTGAGATGCCCTGGTTTTCCGCCAAAAGAAACTCGATCACTGCCCATTGTTTGCAACGCATATCCGTTACAGACGCCATTTTAACAGCTCCGTACAGCGCTGCCACCTGTCGGAAGTCAATGAAACTATACGAGACGAAGCGGGAATGTTTGAAAATATTCCACAAGAAATTTCCGGTTTTTTCAACCAAAATTGGCCGAGAAAAAAAATGTGTTGCGTTACTTATTGAACTGCCCTCGTAATAGCACTCAATGACAGTGCAACTTCATTGCTAATTTTAGGTGACCACTAGCATACAAGTAGGTAAGGAAGGATTGTATTCCAACAGTGATACAGAACACTGTTTCACTCCTTAATAACTCAGGTTTGCACAAAAGGATGTCCAAATGATATATGCCAAAGCTTGAACATGACTAAATATGTGTAGTCTCTTTGATAATATGTAAAGAAAGATTGCCACAGAATCCAATAGTAGTGAATACTCTAAAACAGTGACATGTGGTAAAACAAAGACAGAGCTTTCATGGGACATATTCCCCACTATGCAGAGTTGGTGAGGGTACTGAGAGAGATACACCTGTATAGGTCTTATTTCCTGGTCACCTTTGGTGTCACATCCTTCTTATCTTGGGTGACTCTGGAAGGAGACTCGATGTATAGTTATGGAGGCTCTTGCAGAAGAATTAACTGAAACTGTTTTGGCAAGTTGTCACCACCATTAGATATAGATTCTGTGAGCAGATGGAGAGTGTCACTGGGGAGTTTACATCAGCCCCAGGTCTGGTCAAGAACAATGTTCACTGCCAGTATTTTACAGCAGAGCTGGTAGCCATTAACAGAGCCCTATGTTTTACTAAACAGACCTCCCCTGACCAAGTTTTGATTTATAGTGAGTCAATGAGCAGTCTACAAACTATTGACTAATGTTACTCTTGTCACCTTATGATGTGTGCTATTCACAATCTTCTCTCTGACCTTACTTATACTACATGCTCAGTTGTTTTTCTCTGGGTCTCAAGTCATGGGTATCTCAAGGAATGAACTGGCCAAATGTTTGGCTAGAGAAGTGACTGATTACTCATCCAACATTCACTTTGATGATCCCAGGCATGGATTTGCAAGTAGAAATAAGGTCTGTGTGTTATCAAAGAGACTGTGGATCCATGGCACTACTCCTTCCTTTCCTCCCAGAAGGAATCCACTGTCCTATGTGGCCTCCATATCAATCGTACCATATTAATCCATAGTTGTATATTATGTTATGAGCCACCTTCCACCTTGTGGTTGAGCAGTCTCGCAGACAGTAGCTCACATTCTGGTGGAATGCCCCCTTCTGGATCTGGATCTCTATGTCAACCACAATCTTCCAGTTTCTTTGCCTCTAACATTGGCAGACAATGTACAGACAACTGAACTTGTTCCCTGCAAGAAAGAGCTGTTTATTCTTAGATCGAAAGTTTTAAACTGCTTCGATGGTGGGAGTTAGGGGAGTTGGGTTGGGGTGTCTCCTGCCATATGGTAGGCCTGGGGACCTACTACTCTACTCCTCCACCAGACCCACTTTTACTCTGTCTTCATCACTTTTAGGTTCAGTTAGACCTTTTCTCTACTGCACCGTATTTTACTTTTTAGGAGTGATCCTTCATATAGTTCTCCGATGGAGGCAAGACCTTAAGGCTACCTTATCCTTGACACTAGTTGATGATGAAAGAGCAGGTTTTTATGCTTTCTTGCAGAGTGTGAGTTTTATTCCCATCTTTAACACTTTGACCGTAACAGATTAGGGGTGGGAAAGTTGTGGATGACACGCTCTCTGCCACCTGCTGAACTTCTGAGGACACTTGAATGTGCCTGCCCACCAACTGACCTGCTTATTTCTCTATCTTATTTTACTGTTATCAGTCCTACAGATGTTCATTACATTTTTAGCTCCTTTGCTTTTACTGTTGCAGATCTCCTTTCTGGAAGGAATTGTTTATTCTCTTCCTATCTTACCCCTCATTGGGTTGGTGTAGGTCAGACATGAGCGAGATACCTCTTGCCACAGAAGACATCTGTGGAAGTCCTCACCTGCTCTCTGACCTGCAGGCTGGCCTGACCCATATATTTTTTTACCTCTGCAGAATGAATTTTCACGCTGTAGTGGAGTGTGCACTGATTTGAAACTTCCTGGCAGATTAAAACTGTGTCCTGGAATGGAGCTCTGACCTGGAACCTATGCCTTTTGCAGGCAAATGTTCTACCAAATGATCTATCTAAGCTTGACTCATAATTTTCCCTCACAGTTGTACTTCCATTATTACCCTGTCTGTTACCTTCCAGGCTCCACTGAAGTCCTCCTACATACCTTGTGGAGCTAGTATTCCTGAAAGAAAGGATATTTCGAAGACTTGGCTTAGCTGCGAACTGAAAATTCATTCTGGAAACAATCCCCCAGGCTGTGGCTCAGCCACATCACAGAAATATCCTTTCTTCCAGGAATGCTAACCCCAACAGGTATGCAGGACAATACCTGTAAAGTTTGGGAGGTAGGAGATGAGGTACTGGTGGGAGTAAAGTTGTGAGGGCATGTCGTGAGTTGTGCTTAGATAGCTCAGGCAGTAGAGCACTTGCAAAAGAAAGACAGAGGTCCCAAGCTCAAGACCCAGTCTGGCACACAGTTTTAATGTGTCAGGAAGTTACTTTTACCCCTATTTTAATTATTTATCACCTTTGGCAGCAACATTGCTTTTTGTGTACCAGTTCTACTACTACTACATACTATCACAATCTGACCAAATTTCTGGCTGATGTCACTAACTCCAGATGGACTACCCCTTGAACAAGGGACTGATGACCTCACTGTTCAGTCCTTCAAAAAACCCTTCTCCTCCCTTCAGCCAGTAAACAAACCACCCAGCCCAACTCCAGGAGTCCCATATGTATATATGAAGCACTTTGCAAAAATTGTTCTTTACATGATATTCTTTACACCTAAATTATTCTATAGTTAGATAATGACACTAGTGATCTGGGTATGTGATTTAAAAATCTTGCAGAAATCCTGCAGTACCTGAGCAGCTGTCTGGAGGACATTTCAACAGAAAACGCTATATATACTTTCACTAATGAAATATTAAATGCTCTGAGTAACCAGAAGTCACCCGTTGGGATTTTTTGTGATCTATCAAAGGCTTTTGATTGTGTAAATAATGGAATACTTCTAGATAATCGCAAGTACTGTGGTATGAATGGGACGGTGCTCAAATGGTTTAAATCATACCTAACTGGAAGGGTGCAGAAAGTTGAAATAAACAGTTCATATAATATGCAAAAAAATGGTGATTTCTCAAACTGGGGAACAATCAAGAATGGGGTGCCGCAAGGTTCGGTCTTGGGTCCTCTGCTGTTCTTAATATATATTAATGACTTGCCATTCTATATTCACGAAGATGCAAAGCTGGTACTTTTTGCCGATGATACAAGTATAGCTATCACACCCAACAGACAAGAATTAACTGGCGAAATTGTAAATGACGTTTTTCAGAAAATAATTAAGTGGTTCTCTGTGAATGGGCTCTCATTAAACATTGACAAAACACAATATATACAGTTCCACACAGTAAATGGAATGACACCATTAATAAATATAGACTTCGATCAGAAATCGGTAGCTAAGGTAGAATATTCAAAATTTCTAGGTGTATGCATTGATGAGGGTTGAACTGGAAAAAAAACCACTGAGAATCTGCTGAAATGTTTGAGCTCAACTGCTTATGCTATTAGGGTCATTGCAAATTTTGGCAATATACATCAGAGTAAATTAGCTTACCATGCCTATTTTCATTCTCTGCTTTCGAATGGCATCATATTCTGGGGTAACTCATCATTGAGTAAAATAGTGTTCATTGCACAAAAGCGTGTAATCAGAATAATTGCTGGATCTCATCCAAGATCATCCTGCAGACACTTATTTAAAGAGCTAGAAATCTTCACTGTGGCCTCACAATATATATATATTCACTTATGAAATTTGTTGTTAACAATCTGAATGAATTCAAAAGTAATAGCAGTGTACATGGCTACAACATTAGGAGAAAGGATGATCTTCACTACTCAAGGTTAGATCTAACTTTGGCTCAGAAGGGGATAAATTATGCTGCCACAAAAGTCTTTGGTCACTTACCTAATAGCATAAAAAGTCTGACAGATAGCCATATAGCATTTAAAAGGAAATTGAAAGAATTTCTTAATGTCAACTCCTTCTACTCATTAGATGAATTTTTGGATATAGTAAGTGGGTAATTTCCCCAACCCCCCCCCCCCCCCCCAAAAAAAAATATATATATATACACTCCTGGAAATGGAAAAAAGAACACATTGACACCGGTATGTCAGACCCACCATACTTGCTCCGGACACTGCGAGAGGGCTGTACAAGCAATGATCACACTCACGGCACAGCGGACACACCAGGAAGCGCGGTGCTGGCCGTCGAATGGCGCTAGCTGCGCAGCATTTGTGCACCGCCGCTGTCAGTGTCAGCCAGTTTGCCGTGGCATACGGAGCTCCACCGCAGTCTTTAACACTGGTAGCATGCCGCGACAGCGTCGACGTGAACCGTATGTGCAGTTGACGGACTTTGAGCGAGGGCGTATAGTGGGCATGCGGGAGGCCGGGTGGACGTACCGCCGAATTGCTCAACACGTGGGGCGTGAGGTCTCCACAGTACATCGATGTTGTTGCCAGTGGTCGGTGGAAGGTGCACGTGCCCGTCGACCTGGGACCGGACCGCAGCGACGCACGGATGCACGCCAAGACCGTAGGATTCTACGCAGTGCCGTAGGGGACCGCACCGCCACTTCCCAGCAAATTAGGGACACTGTTGCTCCTGGGGTATCGGCGAGGACCATTCGCAACTGTCTCCATGAAGCTGGGCTACGGTCCCGCACACCGTTAGGCCGTCTTCCGCTCACGCCCCAACATCGTGCAGCCCGCCTCCAGTGGTGTCGCGACAGGCGTGAATGGAGGGACGAATGGAGACGTGTCGTCTTCAGCGATGAGAGTCGCTTCTGCCTTGGTGCCAATGATGGTCGTATGCGTGTTTGGCGCCGTGCAGGTGAGCACCACAATCAGGACTGCATACGACCGAGGCACACAGGGCCAACACCCGGCATCATGGTGTGGGGAGCGATCTCCTACACTGGCTGTACACCACTGGTGATCGTCGAGGGGACACTGAATAGTGCACGGTACATCCAAACTGTCATCGAACCCATCGTTCTACCATTCCTAGACCGGCAAGGGAACTTGCTGTTCCAACAGGACAATGCACGTCCGCATGTATCCCGTGCCACCCAACGTGCTCTAGAAGGTGTAAGTCAGCTACCCTGGCCAGCAAGATCTCCGGATCTGTCCCCCATTGAGCATGTTTGGGACTGGATGAAGCGTCGTCTCACGCGGTCTGCATGTCCAGCACGAACGCTGGTCCAACTGAGGCGCCAGGTGGAAATGGCATGGCAAGCCGTTCCACAGGACTACATCCAGCATCTCTACGATCGTCTCCATGGGAGAATAGCAGCCTGCATTGCTGCGAAAGGTGGATATACACTGTACTAGTGCCGGCATTGTGCATGCTCTGTTGCCTGTGTCTATGTGCCTGTGGTTCTGTCAGTGTGATCATGTGATGTATCTGACCCCAGGAATGTGTCAATAAAGTTCCCCCTTCCTGGGACAATGAATTCACGGTGTTCTTATTTCAATTTCCAGGAGTGTATATATTAATTGTCATGTAATATCTTGTATAGACACCTTTTATTAACCTGACACATTCCACATCATTATGAAGTGTCGTATTCATGATGTATGGAACAAGTACTAATCTAATCTATGTAACTTTGGGGGCTGACATCTAGCGGCCTACCCGGGAGACACACATGCATCTGTCACTGCCTGCCGTGGGAAAGCTGTTCTATGTCTCTTACTGAACATGTACATTCACCACCTATAAGAATCTAAATAAAGGATAGTAGTTTTTGTGTAATCACTTTCAAAATTTGTATACTGCACTTTGTTATTAATCTTGTATAGACAGCTTTTATTAACCTGACACATTCCACATCATTACGAAGTGTCGTATTCATGATCTATGGAACAAGTACTAATCCAATCTAATCTAGTGGTTGGGAGAGGAGTGAGACAGGATTGTAGCCTATCCCCGATGTTATTCAATCTGTATATTGAGCAAACAGTAAAGGAAACAAAAGAAAAATTCGGAGTAGGTATTAAAATCCATGGAGAAGAAATAAAAACTTTGAGGTTTGCCGATGACATTGTAATTCTGTCAGAGACAGCAAAGGACTTGGAAGAGCAGTTGAACGGAATGGACAGTGTCTTGAAAGTAGGATAGAAGATGAAATCAACAAAAGCAAAATGAGGATAATGGAATGTAGTCGAATTAAGTCGGGTGATGCGCTTAAAGTAGCAGTGTGTCTCTGTTTGGGGAGCAAAATAACTGATGATGGTTGAAGAAGAGAGGATACAAAATGTAGACTGGCAATGGCAAGGAAAGCATTTCTGAAGAAGAGAAATTTGTTAACATCGAGTATAGATTTAAGTGTCAGGAAGTCGTTTCTGAAAGTATTTGTATGAAGTTTGGCCATGTATGGAAGTGAAACATGGATGATAAATAGTTTGGACAAGAAGAGAATAGAAGTTTTTAAATGTGGTTCTACAGAAGAATGCTGAAGATTAGATGGGTAGATCACATAACTAATGAGGAGGTATTGAATAGAATTGGGGAGAAGAGGAGTTTGTGGCACAACTTGACTACATGAAGGGATCGGTTGGTAGGACATGTTCCGAGGCATCAAGGGATCACCAATTTAGTATTGGAGGGCAGCAGCATGGAGGGTAAAAATCATAGAGGGAGACCAAGAGATGAATACACTAAGCAGATTCAGAAGGGTGTAGGTTGCAGTAGGTACTGGGAGATGAAGAAGCTTGCACAGGATAGAGTAGCATGGAGAGCTGCATCAAACCAGTCTCAGAACTTGAAGACCACAACAACAAAAAACAACCCAACTCATACAGTTATAGTTAGTGGTGACTTCAACCAGCCCTCGATGCGTTGGAAAAAATATATGTTTTAAGTTGGAGGTAGGCATAAAAGTTGTCCGAAATCATTCTGAATGTGCTCTCAGAGAATTATTTTGAACAATTAGATCAGGAGCCCACTGTAAGTGTAAATAGTTGCGAAAACATACTTAACCTCTTAGCAACAAATAATCCTGAGCAAAAAGGGAGCGTTATAACAGATAGAGGGATTAGTGATCACAATGTTGTTGTAACGAGACTGGAAACTAACATCCAAACCCACCAAAAATAAATGCAAAATACACCTGTTTAAAAATCCACTAAAAATTTGTTAGAGGCCTTCCTAAGAGACCATTTCCACTCTTTCCAATGAAAATATGTAAGCACAGACGAGAAGTGGTTTAAATTCAAGAAATAGTGTCAGTGGCTATTGAGAGACATTTACCAAATAATAAGAGGTGGTACTGAGAGCATAGGAGATGGTATGCTAAACAGGTCAGAATGCTTGTTGCAGAAGCTACATAAAATTTAAAAAAAGCATGCCAAATTTAAAGGAACACAAAATTCTCAAGATTGGCAAAGTTTTACTGAAGCTCAAAATGTAGCATGAACTTCAATGCGAGATGCTTTTAATACTTTTCATAATGAAACTTTCTCTCGAAATCAGGCAGATAATCCAAAGAGATTCTGGTTTTATGTTAAGTACACCAGCAGAAACACAAAATCAATACATTCACTGTGTGATAACAATGGTGACATTATTGATGAAAATGCCACTAAAACAAAGTTACTAATCACGGTTTTCTGAAATTCTTCCACCAAAGGGGATTAAGTAAATATTCCAGAATTCAAACCAAGAGCAGCTGCCAGCAGTAGACACTGCTCGATGTAGCAAAGCACCTTAAATCACTTAATAAAGGCAAGGCCTCTGGTCTTGATTGTTTACCAGTCAGGTTCCTCTCAAACTATGCTGATACGATAGCTATATATTTCAAATCGTATACAACCGATTGCTCATTGAAAGATCTGTACCTAAGGAATGGAAAGTTGCACAAGTACACCAATAACCAAGAAAGGAAATAGGAGTAATCCACTAAAAAAAACCATATTGCTAATGTCGATTTGCAGTACGATTTTGGAACATGTACTGTGTTCAAACATGATGAGTTATCTTGAAGAAAACTATTTATTGACAGACAGCCAACACAGATTCAGAAAATATTGTTCTATAGACTAGCATCTCAGTTGTGAGACTGGATTCATTATTTCCTGGTAGAAAGATCACAGTTTTTAATAACTGATGGAAAGTCAATGAGTGAAACAGAAGTAATAGTGGGCATTCCCCAAGGAAGTATTATGAGCCCTCTGTTGTTCCTCATCTACATAAATGATTTAGGAGACAATCTGAGTAGCACTCTAAAATTGTTTGCAGATGATGCTGTCATTTACTGTCTTGTAAAGTCAACAGATAATAAAAACAAATTGCAGAATGATTCAGACAAGATACCTGTATGGCACAAAAAGTAGTAACTGATTATACATAATGAAAAGTGTGAAGTCATCCACATGAGTACCAAAAGGTATCTGCTAAATTTTGGTTACACAATAAATCACACAAATGTAAAGGCTGTAAATTCAACTACTTAGGGATTGCAATCACAAATAAGTTAAGTTGGAACAATCATATAGAAAACACTGTGGGTAAAGCAAACCAAAGACTATGATTTAGCTGGCCGCTGTGGCCAAGCGGTTCTGGGCACTTCAGTCTAGAATCACGCTGCTGCTACGGTCGCAGTTTCGAATCCTACCTCGGGCATGGATGTGTATGATGTCCTTAGGTTAGTTAGGTTTAAGTAGTTCTAAGTCTAGGGGACTGATGTCCTCAGATGTTAAGTCCCATAATGCTTAGAGCCATTTGAACTATGATTTATTGGCAGAACACTGAGAAAATGCAACAGGTCTATTAGACCACCTACACTACACTTATATGTCCTGTTCTGGAATATTGCTGTGTGATATGAGATCCACATCAGACAGGATCGGTAGAGGACATAAAAAAAGTTCAAAGAAGGACATCTCGTTTTGCACTACTGCACAATAGGGGAGATAGTGCCTCAAATATGATACATGAATTGGAGTGGCGATCGTTAAAACAAAAGCATTTTTTATGTATATATGCTGAATCAGCAAGTGAAAATCTGTACCAAGGATGGGAATCGAAATTGGGTCTCCAGCTTACTAGGCAGCTGCGTTAGCCACTAAGGCGTTTTTTGTTGCAACAGGATCTTCTTGTGAAATTTTAATCACCTACTTTCTCCTCAGTGTGAAAATATTTTCTTGGCTGTCACCTACATAGGGACGAATGATTATTATAATAAACCAAGAGAAATCAGAGCTTCCACAGAAAGATTTAAGTGTTTGCTTTTCTCATGTGCGATTCGAGAGTGGAATAGAAGAGAAATAGCTTTAAAGTGGTTAAGTGAAACCTCTACCAGGTACATAATTTTGAACTGCAGAGTAATCACGTAGGTGTAGGTGTAGATGTAGATGAATATTTTCTCATAATTATTTCTCATGCAAAATGTTGTACACTTTCTACGGAAATGCCTGTTGTGTCAGGTATTTCACATACCTTTAATTGCCTTCTGTCTGATACAGTATTGTGTATTTTCTCAATCTATGATACAGTTTTGGAATATCCTTCACACTTTCTCCAAGAACATAGCGCCACATTGGCACTGAATTGCTCCCCCTCCCCTTTTTTTAACTGTTTAAAACGAAGGAGAAAACTCCTTAAAAAAAACTTTACTGAACTGAATGAATTTCTATTGGCAATTTTTTATGATGGCATGTTATAACAGCTTATCGAGTTGAAGAAAAAGCACACATATGACTAGCTTAAAAACTGCAAAAAGAGAACTATTCTGCAAACCAAACTGTGATTTCAACTATGTCATACCTGGTCTTCACCTTGTGCTGTCTGTTTCTGTGTGCTTAGTTGTTCAGTCACTTGCATTGGTCACATTTAGTTTTTTACTTTGTTCATACACTCTGCTCCCCAATAGACTGCCTTGCACATTGAGTTTCATTCCCTCTTCCAGGGTTCAGCTTCTTGTACTTGAGCCATGATCAGCTAGTGTAGTTACATTTGTGCTGACAGTGACGGTTTTGTGGAGTTTTAGTGCCTGTGAAAATACAAATGTGGCAATGTAAGACGTTCTTACATGTGACACTTTTATTTTGTAGTTTTAATTTGTGGCCACCATGGACTCGGCATTTTTGCAATGTCAACAGAAGTGGTTGCACCTACAGGTGCAGCAACAAAAGCTGCATCAGGAGCAGAAGCAGGAACTGTTCGGTAGAACGTAGAATTGCTCTGCTATCATGCTGCACTGGTGGTGAGCCAGGCGCCTGCAGAGAAGCTTTGTCCCCTGATGCTGTTTGCCGGCTTTGACAAGTCTGCAGGAGGTGGGAGAATTATCTGCACCAGTTCTTGCTGCAGTCCCAGGTAAGACCAGTCGCCGATCCAGCTGATAAAGCTGCCTTGTCACTGTCCAGCAGTGCAGAGTCACGTGAAATCATGAAAAATTTGAAGCCCTCTGCCAAGCCTGAGAAGCTTACCTTTGAGGAATGCTGTCAGCTGCCTACACAGTATTTTGGATATCAAATCTATATGATGATAGCAGGGTTGCAATTTAACCAGCACCACAAACATTTTGCGCAATCGTTATATGTCATGGATCACCAACCTGTAAGGTCTCTCATTCAAGTGTCGGTTTGAGTGCCCCAGTCTGCTACCTCATAAGCAGAATCACTAACTACAGACATGATTGTCTGGTTAGCATGCAACAGCAGGGTCCAAACCAAGGCATTTACCTTGTGTAACCCTTTCTTAGCTAAAGTTGAACACATGGCAGTGCCTTTGCTCTACTTTCCAACAATTGGCCGGTAGGGAAGTTAGATACGTGTGGTAAATAGTCCCTGGTGTCTGTAGGCTTGGCCAGGCAACCATCCCTTCCGCTGAGCCGCAGAATGAAGCGACCTTTGATGACTCAAGTGCGTTGACATTATGACACTCTCTGCCTTCACTCACTGAGAACGCAATGGGTACAAATAAGTCAAATAGTAATAGTAGTTGCCCATGACATTTCTGGATTCTCAGCATTGTTCCCCTTCTGCATCTATTTCCACTCGGTGGAAAAGTTGGTGGTGCTGCCCTAATTGTCGTGTGGAGCATATTTGACTGAACTGCCCTTATGTAGGCACCATGTGTGGGGTATGTTGAAAAGTAGGCCATTTGGCATAAATTTGCAACAGTGGCGAACCACAGGCTGGGCATCGGAGTCCCCAGAGTTTTCTCTGAACTTGGAGGCTGTTTCCGATGCCCCAAGAGCAGCACCCTAATGTATTCTGCTAACACTGATGGGTGATTGATTGAGTTTCAAGTTGTTATGGGAGCAATAGTAGGGTTAATTAACTTAGACATGTACAGATTCTTGTGCTGAATTACATCAAGTTCTACGCCAAGTTCTGTCTTATAGTAAACAGTGTATTGCTTTGAGGGGGTGAGCTCCATTTCTGTAAATTATGTGGAACGGCAAATTATGTTGTTAGTGCTTAATTCACTGCTGGCACAAACCATTTTTGGCTTCCAGATAGTGCACAAAGTACGTTTAGGGTCTTCGTCAGTACCCTTTCAAGACATGGACTTTTTACTATGTTCATATGACCAGCTGTTTGGGGATACTTTGAGTCGGGCAGAAAACTTCAAAGCACACATCTCCCTTAATCCATCAGTGATACCTAAATTTGGTCACCCCTGGCCCATTTCCTTCGCCATGCATGACAAAGTAAAGATGGAATTGCAGCGTTTGAAGGGCCTCGGCATCATTTCCCCTATTTTGTCGAGTCAGTGAGCCACTCCTTGGACAGTGATTCAGAAGCGAGACAGTGCCTTGCGCCTCTGTGGCAACTGTAAACAGATGGTCAACACATGATATTTCATGGACTCATAGCCTGTTCCATGGCTGGAGGACTTGTTGGTAAAGTTATCAGGGGGCCAATATTTTTCACACATCAGCTTATGCAACAAATACCTGCAGTTGCCATTGAACGCCACTTCTTGGAGTTTGTTAGTGCTCAACATCCTCTTTTGGTTTTACGAGTTCAATTATTTGCTGTGTGGAATTTTGCCTGCGGTGGAATTTATCAACAATGTAAATAGGGAAGATATGTAAAATGATATCCATATGAGGAGCTACTTACTTATATGAATAATATGAAGTGTAGAGATGATTTATATGATGAATGTAGTGATGTGTAGAGAATTTACGGAGCATGGAGGCATTTTTGTGTGTTAATTGAGGCGATTATGGAGGATTAATAGATGTTGAGGGCATATTTTTTTGGAGAGACGATGATATTGAGTCAAGAGGTCGATGTAATGGAGATTTATGTGAGTTGAGAGGTGTATGAAAGTTGAAATATTTTAAGAGCTAATGATTGAACATTATATTTATTTTCAAACAAGTTGTCCTGTTTATATTTGTATGTATTGTAAGTGATGATGAGAAAAGTATGGTGGTGATAAATAGAGGATTACTTATTAAGAGCAAAGGGATGATGATTTGATGATCTAATCAGCTGTTGAGGTTGGTGATTCACACTTTTGAATTGGGGTAAAAAAATGCTGGCACAGTATAAGGTGTATTGTGTACTGATGTTTCAAATTTTGAACTATATGTCAACATAATAAGATGTATGTACTATCTTATTTGCAATATTAATAACAACTGTTACAATACAGAAGTTTAATCTATGGCAGAATGAGTACCCATTCCTTCTGAAACTTAACTTCCGAACAACCACATTAGTTGGAGATTTATATCTGCAGAACTTAATATAAATCAAAGTGTTGTCAATTACTTGTACAATTTGTTGTGTTGAAATTGTTTCACCAGATATGTTTCATGTTAGTATTTTGTTAAATATAGGAATAGAGTAGCCATTAGTATGAGATATTTTCTCTGTACCTTTCACATGTGGCACTGGAGATGAGGTGAAATAGTGATGATAGTATGGACAGCAAAAGCCCTGCTGAAAGGATGGCACACCAAAGGGATTAGCTGAAATAGGCTAAGTGAAATAGTGATGATAGAACTGACAGCAAATCTGTGCTGAAAGGACGGCACACCAAAGGAATAGATAGATAGATACATACATATGTATCTGTGTGTGTGTGTGTGTGTGTGTGTGTGTGTAATTTGTAAAAAGTTTTTTTTTTTGCCTGCGACTGCAAAGAAGCCTCTTAGGGCAGGGATGTAAGATGTCCGCAATCCCTTACCCAATGATAAATGCATTTTTTGTCTCACACAGGTTGATAGTAAGCAAAATTGAGTGTCAAGCATTGCTAGTTCTAATTGAGTGAAGTGTCAAGAGTTCGGCTTCGGAGTCTGTCGAGTCCAGACAGAGGCTTGAGCTGTGTGTCAAACCGGATGTGTGAACCCACTGCCATGGGTTGATCCTCAGTAAAACACTACAGATTCATGACATATGATATTCCTGACAATTGTTTTATAAAGGTTTAGTGTGCTGCATATTTGTTTTTTGTGTCGACCATGCCAGTCTCCCATTGAATTGCAGTGAGGCTTGTGTGTGTTTAACATTGTTACAGTGTGTAATGCAATACCAAAAATACTGACCTTTGATGAGATTAACCATAACTAGAAGTGTGAGACAAAAATAGTGTCTGCCTCAAAACTGTTTCTGAACAGAATATATCAGTCAAACAACGTAAAACATTTTGGCATTGGTTATTGCAAAACCTTTATCATTGTTTGTGAACATTGTTGAGCTGCCGCACTGATTATAAATGACTCTCGAAGCAGCTGAATCTGATTAGCACTTAGGTCATGGTTACATCAAAATTAACGCTAGGCTGCTATTTTGGTTAATAACAAATGATGCCATAATAATTAGGAGTGCTTCAAATGATATCTTGCAGCAAACGCTGCTTGATTTTCCTTCAGTGGCAGGGGAAGTTGTGACCACATGGCCACCTACATGCTACTCTTAAAATCATTTCAGCAGTCTAGGCAGGATGGCCTTAGTCTGTTCCTTCGGAAGATAAGTCAGTGTGGTGTATGTTTTTTCTCCTCAAGGAGAGGGTTGTCCCTCTGGCATTGCATCCTCCTGCACTCTACCTGCTGCTGCTGTTTCATGTGAAGGCTTTGGCATGATGTCACATCTGTTGGCCACCAATCAGTCACAATATTGAACATCTTGTGTGGGCTTGTGCAGTCTGTGCACAGAACCAGGCGGCACCACTGCATCAGTTCTTCCCTTGGCCAGCCCAGAGCACCCTTAGACAGGGTACGTGCCACATTTGCAGACCCCCTTTTGGAAACCATGTGGTTGTTGGCAGTGGATGTGTTGTCATTGCCCAATTTCCCTTACATTGCCAAACTGTCTTCCACAATGTCCGACAGCTGCTGTCGAGGGTTCCAATCCCCCAGACCCTTGTATCTGATAATGGCCAGAAATTTGTCTCAAGGGAGTTTGAAGTTTTTAGTATTTTCAACAGTAGCCAACATATGACAGCCGTCCTGTTTCATCTGACTTCTAAGTTCTGATTGGAACAGTGCATACAAACTTTCAACACCAAAATGAAGAAGTCTGTGTCTGCTTCGTCCCACGACAGTACACTGTTTAGTTTTTTCACCACATACCGAGCAATACTGGTTGACAGGTGCAGTCTGGCAGAGCATTTGCTGGATTGTCAGCTATGAGTCTTTCAGATTTGTACACCTAAGTTGCATGCCTCAGGCCATTGAAGCACTTTCATCATGGGGCTGCTGTTTGGTCCAGCAGCAGGTGTGGTTGCTGGATGTGGTAGTGGTGGTCCACAAAGGCTGGCATTTGTTTGTAGTGGATGCCAGTCACAAGCAGCTGATCTGTCATTCCAGTCAGTTGCACCCCCAATCTGTTGGACCTGCAAAACTGTTTTCTCTGTGTCTGCCACGTGGCAGGGATGGTTGAGGCATTTTTCTGGTAGAATGTTCCCAATTGTGGCAGCATGTTCACTTGCTGCTGGCCCCACTGTCTTACATTCACATGTGGAGTAGGATGCTGCCCACAATTGCTTCTGCAACCTCTGCTGTGAAGCCCATGTAATTGGAACTGGTGCCGTCCTTTCCCCACTCAGTCATGGATGAGTCCTTGCCCCAGCTAATGCAGGCAAACTAGCCATTATACCAGCCTCCACAATCTTCTACCACACTGGAGGCATCAGCTGCTTTGGCATTGCCTACTTCAGGCATAGATCTGCACTTCTGTGATGGAGGTCATAGCACAGATTTGAACATTTGTGCCCTAAATGGCCTTTTCAGGGGGGAGGGATTTAATATCTCCACCAGGGGATGTTGATATAGATGCGTATGAGCTGGGTGGATCTCATGGCAGACTAGTGAAGCATGCTCTCATGGATGATGCGTGTGAAGCATTTTATGGGCTGAATGACTGTCCCTGGTGTTTACTGACAGCAATGATAGGCTGCGCCAATTAGTTTTTATGCTGACTTCTTCTACTTCAGACCTGGCGTTCACCTGTTTCTGTTTCCATGTACTGAGTTGTTCAATCACCCACACTGGTATTTACTCATTTCTATGCAGTGTTTGGACTCTTTATGTTCCTCTGAAGATTGACTCACATGTCGAGTTTCATTCCCTCTTCCAAGGTTTAGCTCCTCGTCTTTATAGTCAAGCCACTGTCA
Source organism: Schistocerca piceifrons (assembly GCF_021461385.2). Lineage (NCBI taxonomy): Eukaryota > Metazoa > Arthropoda > Insecta > Orthoptera > Acrididae > Schistocerca > Schistocerca piceifrons. The sequence goes on along the minus strand of NC_060138.1, from coordinate 673,385,167 downwards.
GCTAGTGCAGATACATTTATTCAAACAGTAATGATTTTGCGGCGTTGTCTTGCCTGTGCAGATACAAAAGTAACAAAAATCAAATTTTGTTGATATCAAGGCAAAGGCAAGGCAAAGAAGCTTCCTTCTTGCTCTAATACAGACTGCTTCAATCACAAGTTTAGCTCTCCAAACTCCAGTCTGTCTTTCATTAAACTAAGATTCACAACTTTCAATGTTCTTTGGGAAAAATTCTGTGGGTTTCCTCACGCAATAAAAGTGACTGTAAATAGCTAGCGTGTAGTGTATAAGATGCTATATGGAGTTAATGATGAACCACATTTTAGAGTTTTTATTTTACTTAAGGATAGTACCGTAATCATTGCTTTTATGATCCTCAGAAAATATAGCTAATAAATCAAAATCAAGTGAAGCAAATGTGCATGGAAGAAAACAGAGTGAATCACAGGATATATAGGATAAAGGATCATTTAATAGTGCTTGCATTAATGGGATGGAGTATGGCATGTGCATATGTGGAGACACACATCAGGATAAAGGCAAGCTAATGGTGATGATAGTGGACTGAAATGAATATAGTCTCCCTTTCAAATACACTTGCTCAGGTGCTTTGGCTGATATAGCAGAAAAGACTCACTAAGATTGTGTGGAATGAAAACAGTGTATGTCAATAACTTTGAACTGTTTTCACACAAATTCCGAAGGTCCCAACACATTTATCAGAGCTATTGGGGGCATAAAAATAAGAAATGTGTTTTAATATCTAAATAATGCAATATCAAAGCAAGGAAGTTTTGAAATATAACCTATAGGGAAAGGAATGCCTTTTAAGTAATTGTAATTGTAATTAGCTACATATTCAGCAAACCATATTCACAATAAATATTTTGATATGGAATGTGTCATTTGTACAACAGTTACAGAGTACTTACATTCAGCTTCTCTGTGTGATATTGAAGATTTTCAGAAGTGAAAAAAACATTTACCTGCTTTCAAACAAATTTATTTCACTTCCTTACTACCCAAAGTAATTTCAGTTAAAGTTAGTATGATGAAAGATATCAAGTTATGTGAATAATATGGGTCACTGCCTCCCCCCACTCTGAGGTAGCACCACTGTGTTGTTAAGGCATTGAGCCATGAGCTGTCAAGGTAGACAGATGTAGAAGGGGTGGGTGGGGGATGGGGTGTTAAGATCCAATGCATATTGAGAATTTGTGTAGGGATTGCATGAGTAATGTAATGCATGATGATAGGGAATGCTCTGTCAATAATGTATCAGCTATTTAAATGTTTTGAAAGCCCTACAGTTCTTGATTTTTACCCTTTGTCATGTGGGGGCAATGGTGTTAACAAAAGACTGCTACAACAGTACTGACATTGTTTAGCTAACATTGGTGACTATTCATTTCACACTAGACAACTGCTACATTAGAATGCAACATTTTTCCTATTAATATTGTATCTGCTGTTGTTCTCAAACTTATGAATTGCTGAATAAATATTTTATCAGAGAATAACTTTAATTAATACTCTTAGTTGCTACAAAATGCCTTCAAGTTGTACTTGTATAAATCCAATTGTTACTTCATTACGGGGTACCTTTGTGCACAATCGAGCAGTTAACTTATCCCGAAATATTATCATTAAGTATAGTGGTGGAGTAATTAGGCAAAGAGTTCACATTTCTGAGGAGTGGGTTTCATAAACTCATCTGTCCATCCAGATTTAAGTTTCCTTAATTTCTCCAAATCACATAAGGCAAATGCCAGGATGATTTTTTTATTTTATTGACATAGTGATAAGATATGTTACAAACAGTGAAAGGACTAGTTCTTGCTATAACATTCAAAAGAATTACAGGCTGCATATAATTACAAATTTTCTTGCGTTTCTTAGATAACCTCAACATAAGGAAACCAACATTTATGGAGGTTTTCTTAGATGCATAGATTAAAAGTAGCAGTTAACCCGATTGTACTAAGTGATTTATATTGTGCAATCATATATTTTTTGTTTGGTTGTGAAACTGTTGCAGGCTTTAGCTCTCCTAAAATGGAATGAAGAGTTTAATTTTTGCAGTTCTTGTGGTCAGGAACTGATTCCTGCACCTGCAAGGACACAGAAGAAATGTGTTTCGTGCCATAAATCTCACTATCCAGCAGTAAATCCTGTTGGAATAACTTTGGTCAGAACTTACAACAACAGCAAAATTTTACTAGTACGTCAACATTCACACCCACCTGGAATGTATACGTGCATAGCAGGCTTCGTTGAAACAGGTATCATGTTTTATTTCTAGTTGCAATACGCAATAAATCAGAATTTTTCTTACATGAGTGCCTCCACATTATGTAAAGTTGGATTAATACATGAACCATGGACCTTGCCATTGGTGGGGAGGCTTGCGTGCCTCAGCGATACAGATAGCCCTACTGTAGGTGCAACCACAACACAGGGGTATCTGTTGAGAGGCCAGACAAACATGTGGTTCCTGAAGAGGGGCAGCAGCCTTTTCAGTAGTTGCAGGGGCAATGGTCTGGATGATTGACTGATCTGGCCTTGTAACACTAACCAAAATGGCCTTGCTGTGGTGGTACTGCGAATGGCTAAAAGCAAGGGGAAACTACACCCGTAATTTTTCCCGAGGGCATGCAGCTTTATTGTATGGTTAAATGATGATGGCGTCCTCTTGGGTAAAATATTCTGGAGGTAAAATAGTCCCCCATTCGGATCTCCGGGCGGGGACTACTCAAAAAGATGTCGTTATCAGGAGAAAGAAAACTGGCATTCTACGGATCGGAGTGTGGAATGTCAGATCCCTTAAACGAACAGGTAGGTTAGAAAATTTAAAAAGGGAAATGGATAGGTTAAAGTTAGATATAGTGGGAATTAGTGAAGTTTGGTGGCAGGAGGAACAAGACTTTTGGTCAGGCGAATACAGGGTTATAAATACAAAATCAAATAGGGGTAATGCAGGAGTCGGTTTAATAATGAATAAAAAAATAGGAGTGCGTGTAAGCTACTACAAACAGCATAGTGAATGCATTATTGTGGCCAAGATAGACACGAAGCCCACGCCTACTACAGTAGTACAAGTTTATATGCCTACTAGCTCTGCAGATGACGAAGAAATTGAAGAAATGTATGATGAAATAAAAGAAATTATTCAGATAGCGAAGGGAGACGAAAATTTAATAGTCATGGGTGATTGGAATTCGGCAGTAGGAAAAGGGAGAGAAGGAATTGTAGTAGGTGAATAACGGATTGGGAATAAGAAATGAAAGAGGAAGCCGCCTGGTAGAATTTTGCACAGAGCACAACTTAATCATAGCAAACACTTGGTTTAAGAATCATGAAAGAAGGTTGTATACATGGAAGAAGCCTGGAGATACTGACGGGTTTCAGATAGATTATATAATGGTAAGACAGAGATTTAGGAACCAGGTTTTAAATTGTAAGCCATTTCCAGGGGCAGATGTGGACTCTGACCACAATCTATTGGTTATGAACTGTAGATTAAAACTGAAGAAACTGCAAAAAGGCGGGAATGTAAGGAGATGGGACCTGAATAAACTAAGAAAACAATTGACAGGAATGGGGGAAAGAAATACAGTAGAAGAAGAATGGGTAACTTTGAGGGATGAAGTAGTGAAGGCAGCAGAGGATCAAGTAGGTAAAAAGACGAGGGTTAGTAGAAATCCTTGGGTAACAGAAGAAATATTGAATTTAATTGATGAAAGGAGAAAATATAAAAATGCAGTAAATGAAGCAGGCAAAAAGGAACACAAACGTCTCAAAAATGAGATCGACAAGAAGTGCAAAATGGTTAAGCAGGGATGGCTAGAGGACAAATGTAAGGATATAGAGGCTTATCTCACTAGGGTAAAATAGATACTGCCTACAGGAAAATTAAAGAGACCTTTGGAGAAAAGAGAACCATTTGTATTAATATCAAGAGCTCAGATGGAAACAAGTTCTAAGCAAAGAAGGGAAAGCAGAAAGGTAGAAGGAGTATATAGAGGGTCTATACAAGGGGGATATACTTGAGGACAATATTATGGAAACGGAAGAGGATGTAGATGAAGATGAAAAGGGAGATATGATACTGCGTGAAGAGTTTGACAAGGCCCCGGGAGTAGACAACATTCCCTTAGAACTACTGACAATCTTGGGAGAGCCAGTCCTGGCAAAACTCTACCATCTGGTGAGCAAGTTGTATGAGACAGGCGAAATACCCTCAGACTTCAAGAAGAATATAACAATTCCCAAAGAAAGCAGGTGTTGACAGATGTGAAAATTACCGATCAGTTTAATAAGTCACGGCTGCAAAATACTAATGCGAATTCTTTACAGACGAATGGAAAAACTGGAAGCCGACCTTGGGGAAGATCAGGTTGGATTCTGCAGAAATATCGGAACACGTGAGGCAATACTGACCGTACGACTTATCTTAGAAGCTAGATTAAGGAAAGGCAAACCTACCTTTCTAGCATTTGTAGACGAAGAGAAAGCTTTTGACAATGTTGGCTGGAATACTCTCTTTCAAATTCTGAAGGTGGCAGGAGTAAAATACAGGGAGCGAAAGGCTATTTACAATTTGTACAGAAACCAGATGGCAGTTATAAGGGCGAGGGACATGAAAGGGAAGGAGTGGTTGGGAAGGGAGTGAGACAGGGTTGTAGCCTCTCCCCAATGTTATTCAATCTGTATATTGAGCAAGTAGTGAAGGAAACAAAAGAATAATTCAGAGTAGGTATTAAAATCCATGGAGAAGAAATAAAAACTTTGAGGTTCGCTGATGACATTCTAATTCTGTCAGAGACAGCAAAGGACTTGGAAGAGCAGTTGAATGGAATGGATTGTGTCTTGAAAGGAGGATATAAGATGAACATCAACAAAACCCAAATAAGGATAATGGTATGTAGTCGAATTAAGTCGGGTGATGCTGAAGAATTAGATTAGGAAATGAGACACTTAAAGTAGTAAAGGAGTTTTGCTATTTGGGAAGCAAAATAACTGATGATGGTCGAAGTAGAGGGAATATAAAATGTAGACTAGCAATGGCAGGGAAAGCGTTTCTGAAGAAGAGAAATTTGTTAACATCGAGTATAGATTTAAGTGTCAGGAAGTCATTTCTGAAAGTATTTGTATGGAGTGTAGCCATGTATGGAAGTGAAACATGGACGATAAATAGTTTGGACAAGAAGAGAATAGAAGCTTTCGAAATGTGGTGCTACAGAAGAATGCTGAAGATTAGATGGGTAGATCACATAACTAATGAGGAGGTATTGTATAGGATTTGGGAGAAAAGAAGTTTGTGGCACAACTTGACTAGAAGAAGGGATCGTTTGGTAGGACATGTTCTGAGGCATCAAGGGATCACCAATTTAGTACTGGAGGGCAGCGTGGAGGGTAAAAATCACAGAGGGAGACCAAGAGATGAATGCACTAAGCAGATTCAGCAGGATGTAGGTTGCAGTAGGTACTGGGAGATGAAGATGCTTGCACAGAATAGAGTAGCATGGAGAGCTGCATCAAACCAGGCTCAGGACTGAAGACCACAACAACAACAACAACAACAACAACAACAACAACAACATACCCCCTTCTCCCTCCTTTTTTTTGTTTTATGAGGCACACCTATTGGTAGGAAGCTTGCTCTTCAAATTATCATATTGAAACCACACATAGCTAACATCTGATAACTATGTAAAGAAATTGCTTTTAGATATGCGACACTTAGCTAGTTGTGTGTTCCATTGATCAAGTGAGAGGTAAACCAAATCTGTAACATTCTGCAACTTACATATGTTGCTTAGTCGGAGCTAAATGGCAATAATCACAGCTTGTTCAGCCCTATTATCAAGTTCAGTATTTGTCTCCCCAAAGTTCTGAGTTGAATATCAGTTAGCATTGCCACCCCTCTTACAAGGACTCTGTGGATTCCACTAATTTATATGAAGACAGTCCTAATAGCAATCAGAGTGGGGAATTATGTAGTATTTGATCTCAGTCCACTAAAAGAGGGCATATGTTGACTCCTAAAGTGTCACTGACACCTAAAGTGTTACCTCAAGGCTGCTACAATGGATATCTCGTACAGCTGCATCACTACTGAATGGCACGTTCCGTTTGTGAAAACAGAAGTGCAGAAAGTATGTTTGTACGCCGATTACAGGGTTTAAAAAATTTTTTGGACATTAGTAAAGTATGTGGAAACTATTTAAATCATAATATGTTTATATTCTAACATATAAAGTGTAAAAAATTGTGAAATACTGTTTGTAGCTAATCAGCTACAATGTGCATCTACACTGTATTTCAAAACGCAACCTGACCATGACAAGAAGAGATCAGGAGAAAGATATCTTGGAGTGGCTGGAGATCCCTTTATGCAATGAAGATAGTCTGGACTCATCACAAGACCCAATTTACTTTACGCACAAATATGAAGATTCTGGCAACAGCAGTAATAATGAAAGATGAAGTGTGGTAACAATGCAGTCTTCACAAAGATTACAATCTACTCCTGGGACAGCGCTACCTACTTCTTCCGGAAATAGTGCATTGGTAATATCACCATATAGTGAAAGAAATAGTCAGGAATCTGCATATACTAACAATGAATCCACATTTACACATATGAGTGCGCCAAAGAAATGCAGAAATGTTGTTTGGAAAGAGAAACATTAAGTTATTTCTGAAAGCCAGACAAAATTTCACAGAACCACAGAGTTACCAGCTGAAATAATGAACTTAGATACTCCTTATCAGTTTTTTTTACCCACATATTCCCATCAGAATTTTTTGAAATAATTATTGAGAAATCGCACAGGTACAGTGTTCAGAAAAATTACCAATAAACCACTAGATATATCCTGTGATGACATGAGAAATTTTGTTGGTATCTGTATTGTATGTCTGTTGTACATGTGCCCAACACAAGAGATTATTGGGATACTGTCTTTGGTCATAAATTGATTAGCAGTACAATGTCAGTAGGTAAGTTTGAACTCATCAGACAAACTCTTCATTTCAGTGACAATGGTAACATGTTGCCTACAGGAGAAAATGGCAATCATAGACTTTTGAAACTGAGGCATATAATTGAACTGGTGAGATCTCGATTCCAAACAGTTCCAATTGAAGAATGTGTGTCTGTCAATGAGAAAATGTGCTCCACAAAAGCGTGGAGTTATCTCTAACAATATATGCCAAATAAGTCACATAAATATGGGTACAAGCTATTTATAATTAGTGAAATCTAAGCATTCGCATATGATTTTGAGATTTTCACTAGTGATGAAAACTGCCCTAAGGAAAGATTACCTGGGGAGGAGGATTTAAAAGCCAGTGTAAATACTGTTGTTCACCTTAGCAGAGTACTGTAAAGAAATGTAAACCATAAACTTTATTGTGACAATTGCTACACACCATTACCACTTTTAGTTTGCTTACATAAACACGGCATTTATTGTTTAGCAACTGTGAGAAGAAACCAAGTGACAGATTGCAAGCTTCCAAAAGATGATTTGAAAAAACTGGAAAGAGGTACGTGTATTGAAAGTGTGGCAACTGTTGAAGGAATTTAAGTCTCCAATGTTGTTTGGAAAGACAACAAAACTGTTATGCTTCTTTCTACTCTTGCTGGAAAGGAACCTGTGGGGGAAGTTAGAAGGTATAATAGGAAAATGAAAACAAGAACAACAGTGCCATGTCGTCAATTGACAAAGCTGTACAACAAACATATGGGAGGTGTAGATTTATTAGACAGTATTGTGGGCAGACATAAAATTCTTATGAGATCTCAGAAGTGGTATCTTAGAATATTCTATCATCTGTTAGATATGGACATAGTAAATGCTTGGATTTTGTACAAAAGAGTAGCAGAGTTTAAAGAGAATCTAAAGACCATAAAGCTAAGAAAATTGTGCATGGATGTTGCTGTATGTTTATGCTATGCTGAGACCACAACACCAAAATGTGGGAGACCAGGCAATGAATTGGAACAACAAATCCAAGCAAAGAAGAGTAGAGAACCAACTGCTCACCAAAGGATGTAAGACTGGACCAAGTGTATCATTTTCCATCTCCCTTGGAAATAAGCAGAGATGTAAATTTCCTGGATGTAATGGATTCACATAGGTTTATTGTGAAAAGCGTGTAGTACCATTATGCTTTCACAAAAATAAAAATTGCTTGAAGGATTATCATATGAAATAGGACTATTGCACATTCCAAATTAAGATGAAAATTTTTAAATCAATTCTGTGCTACATTTAAATAAATTTTTGTGTTGCTTTTGTAACCTACTGAAGCTTATGTAATTTTTGTTTTATTTTATTATTATTATTATTATTATTTTTCCTTACTTAATGTCAGTGAATAAGTCTGTGTGTGTGTGTGTGTGTGTGTGTGTGTGTGTGTGTGTGTATGTATGGACAATGTCCACTTTTGCAATTTAGCAGAATTCCCAAGCACTAGTTGATATAAAGTTGTCACTATGGTATGTCAGTTAACTGATAAATGCATTTTGTAGCTGATCATCTACAAGCCATTAATTTGTATCTAAGAGCCTCAAATTTTGAAATAAATTTTTTAAACTATTTTTCTGCCATTTAACACACCTTAACGCAACAGTGGGGAATTTTTTCAATAAAAAATAAAAAATTCATGCATTTAAGGGTTAACTGATACAATCAGGTCATGGGATGGCTCATTTAGAACCAAAACTGGTCATTTTTAAAAATTAGTGCGATCTAGATGAATAACAAAATCTATTTTGCAACAGGTGATTGTGGGTTTCCTCCAAAGACAAGTCAATTTTTGTAATTGAACACAAATCAATACTGAAAATGAGTTTCTAATATGTGGGGAGAATTAATCTGATTTGTAACATAAATATAATTTTAACTTACATGTACAACATTCTCAGCTGCAGGGTTTTACTGATTGATTTATCCAGACATGAACAATGATTTGCCCTCGTGGCTTCAGTTGTGCCTCACTTTATTTATTCTAGAATATGAAGGAGATGAATGGTTAGCTTTGAAAGATTGTGAAACTTTTATTGGCATCCATATTTAAAGATTACAGGGTGTTGTAAACCTTTAAGATCAAAATTATATTGATAGTGGAGAATCCCAAATTGAGTGTCTGAATATATAGTACTAATGGTCAAAACTGGTTATTTAGTTTTTAATTGCCATAAACAAATTCACTTCATAGCAAAAACTTAAGCTCATGATGACTGGTAGTCTCAATATGTACATTACAATGTAATCCAAAGGCTGAATTTAATTTTTATTTCAAAATCATCTGATACCATGAATTCCACTTTTTGTTCATGGTAGAGTGTAAATTGGTCTTCCTCAATACCGTACTCACTGCTCCTTGTTCTTTGACGTAGGCATTTCATAAGCAAATTGGTAACTCCTTCCCGTACAATGCGACACCATCCTTCTCAAATTCTACTGTGTGCACAATTCGTTCTTGAGAACGTTGGCCAGCTTTCTGGAAGCTGCATGACCCAGTTTACTGGAAGTGTCTGTACACTGTGATGAGTTTTCCCCAATTAGAATGATGCTTGTGTGAATTTTTTTATGTTCATTCATTCGCCTTTCTGGAGACTACACTCCTGTGCCATATATTAAATGCATGGCTGCAGCTTGATATAACAAGTAGTGCTACATTTTCTACAGTCAGTCATTAACTACACTGAATGTTAGAATTGCAACACCGTGAAGACAGTGTGGAACATACATCAGATTGGAGTGAAGTGTATTACTGTATTTTACTGCATAAGCTCCCCCCTCGTATATTCCCCTCCTCTACGATTTTTCATCATTAAAAATTTGTTTGATTAATATCACGCATAATTCCCTCTCCTGGTTCATTCTTACTGAAGCGGCCATCAAATGACTTGACAGTGGACAACAATGGACACAGTGATACTTTGCATAAAAATATCTCCATTGTCACAACATATCATAAATTTGAAAAGTGAAGTTGCTGGTGTATTTCTAGGTTATTTTGTAACAAGTCGTCATAATGTCGAAATGTGCAAACTACTTGGTGTCTAAGACGGCAGCCAGAGTGAAAGTACATAAGTGTCATCACGAAAAATTGTAAATTGGGTGGGCAATGAAAAAGCAAAAGTGTACAAAGTGTAAAGACAAAATCACGAAGCTTAAAGAACATATTTCAAGTCTGCAATTAGTTATTGGTGAGTTAAGAATGTGTATCTCAAAACTTCAGAAGGAAAAACTTGTAGTCGCTGTTGAAGCAAATCTTCCTCAAGTTGATTCAAGCAACTCCGAAAAGTGGGCTAAAACGTCGTATAAAAACAGCAGACATGAAATGAAAACCGCTGAAGACTGTGTAGTATCAGGAAATTTAGTGAATGACAACCGGTCTCACAAATATTTTCTAATATGGACTGTGCAAAGGCTGTGAACAATGTATTACCATGTGACAAGATCGAAGAGGCATTAACAAGACGAGACAGGAGCATATTCCGCCCCAGAAAAACAGCCAACATGGCGAGAATGTGAACATTATACATCTGCCGACTCTGAGAAGTTCTGCTACGGTGTTGTCATCTCTTGCTGGCACAAAAAACAACATGGAAAATGTAACTCAAGACAATATGGGTACCTGTAGCTACAGACAAAATAACGCTAAGCTACCTGCAAAAAGTAGGCCTACATATGAAACTGACATTACGCTCATAGTCAAGGCCAAGGAATAGCCCCTGAATTGCAAATTACAAGAGATCAACAGCATGGTAAAACAAGGAGCACATCTCAAGGCAGCAACTACAGTTTGGCACGAAAATATCTCAGGGCTAAATAGTATTGATTTTTTGGTCTTTCTTGTGGGTACTAATGACGTAGCAAAAAATGAGGTAAAAGCTTGCACCTACCCTTAAATGGAGGCAGCAGCAATTTAGAAATACGAATGTGATCGTGTTTTCAATACCACATCATCGTTACCTACGCAATTAGTCCTGTGTGAATAAGGAAGTGGGAAAAGCGAATAAAGCAATGCAGAATCTATGCAGGGACTTTAAAAATGCAACATGCGTCGGCATAAGCACAAAAGGAAACAATTCCAAACTCATGGCTTTCACATCAAAAGACTGGGAAAGGCGTTTGTTAGCAGTAAGGTCGCGGAAGTAATACATATAAAAACAAACACAGTGCAACACTCTGATCAAATTATACTATTGAAAGACAGAAGTGATTTAACTTAAGTAACGACTTCTATCAAGAGTGATGAAGAAGATGCTTTTTTTTTCTGCAGTAACAACATAGACAGCCGCAATGCTTATAATTTGGACATATCATGTAATTATGAATGAGAATGAAAACAGTGATCAAATGTTTACGGTGCTGTAGGTGAATATCTGGTGTACAAGATATAAACTATTAGAATTGGAACATATTTGTAGCATTAAGAATGTAGATGTGATGTGTGGCAGGACATTGGCTAACAGAAAATGAAATTGACAGTTTCGTCCCTCAAGGATATGTAGTAGCTGACGTACTGTGTGGGGGAAAGAGGAAAAGTTGTAGTGTTGGGATTTATGTCAAGAATGGGCTAAAATTTTCAAAACTAGATGTGACACCACTTTGTTCAGAAATAAATGCTGAGTTTAGTTGTACAAGATAAACTGAAGAAATTTAACAATTGTTAGCCTGTATAGGCCTCCAAGTGGAGATATAAAGGTATTTTTTGGACAGTCTTGAGTTAATGGTTACAAAACTTCTTAAACTTAAAACAATTTTATTATTGAAATGGGAGACTCAAAGCAACATTACTCTAGAACACTATTAAAAACCGTAGCTAAAGATTCTTAAACCTGCTTAGCACAAACATGTCTCCTACTCATGATTATACATGTCTAGACAATATTATTATTAATTTGCATAGAGAGGAATATGTGACGAACCTGGCTGATGGAGTATTTGCAGATCACGATCCTTCGCTTTTAACAGTTTATCACAAGCATCCAACTTATTTACAATAAATGTAATGTGGCATTGGTGAGAGGTCAGAGAGAGGAGCACATTACGTTGTTTATTGACAAGTTAAAGAACACAAATTGAGACTCTACCTATGGGTGTCAAACAGGAAAAGCTGGAGTTGAAAATGGTTTTGATGACCTTTTTAAAAAATGCAGAGACTTATGGTATTCATGTTCCTCATTCACCCCACGGTGGTCACACGGGTCTTACAGATCTGACAATTCCAGACATACTCTACAGGAAATAGCCGGTGTGGAGGTAGTGACCTGATGTCTGGTGGGCCTTTCCCCACACTCGTCCTGTGCAAGCGGAAAGCTCAGCACGACTGTAGTTCTCACCCTGCTGTCTTAGGTGCACTTATCTTTGTTGAGTTTTCATCTGCGGGTTCCCCTGATCTTCCTTGTCACAGTAAGTTTTATTTATTTTTCCTTCTGAGTATAACATTATGTAATGCATTTATTGCATAGTAGGATTCCTAAATAGACCTTTGAGGCTCAGGGGTCTGGCAGACCCACGCGACTAGTCTTGTTACTTTTCTCACAACTCTTTTGTTTGTGCGTGGAGATGTCAACATATTTTTCTTTTGCCTTTTTAGGTATGGAGGGAGAACGATTTATATTTCTGCCTGAGGATGATGATAGTGTATGACAAATTCACATGATGCTCCTTGATGATCTTCCTCAGCTGGGCTTACGCAATACCCCTAACTTCGAGGGTAAGAATGAATTTTAAGATGAGGATAGGGAAGGTGTGGCGAGCGATGATTATTTAGAATCGAGGGAGGAAACATCTTACACGGAACAAGATAATTCCTTGGAGGAGGATGACATTGGCGACATTCTTCTTGGTCATGATGGTGAAAGTACATGGACCAAGAAAATTCTGCCTGGAAATAGGAGAACCCTGAAAAGGAACATTATTTCACATTTACATGGTGTGAAAAGACAAGCACAACATGCTACGACCCCTTTAGCCTGTTGGGGACTTTTCTCTGAGGCTGACGTAATAAATACTATAGTTCAGTGTACAAACTTCCAAATTAGCACAAAGAAAGATAATTTTTCTCGAGAAAGGGATCCGAAGGATACAGATGCTGTAGAATTGAGGGCATTTGTGGGCGTAATATATATGCTTGGTTTGAAAAAACTGAATCGTACAAACCTCGAGGATATATGGGCTAATGATACAACCGGTGAGGAATTTGCCAGAGCAGTGATGAGCATGCAGAGGTTTAGATTTTTATTACAACATTTACAATTCAATGATGAACGAACTTGTAAAGAGAGAGAAAAAGGTGATAAACTAGCTGCAAATTGGAGAACTTTTTGAACAAATAGCTGGTAATTTCCAAAAGTGTTATACTATTGGGGAATATGCTATAATTGACGAAAAGCTTGAGGCTTTCAGAGGAAGATGCGCTTTCAAGCAATATATACCTTTGAAACCCACCAGATATGGTGTAAAGATGTTTGCTCTTACCGATGCACGGACCTTTTATACTCGCAATTTGGACATTTATTCTGGAAGACAGCCGCCTGGACCCTTCTCGACTGGCATGTCTCCATATGAAGTGGTGATGCGTCTTACGAAGCCAGGTTCAGCAGCTTTGCACTGGCTGAAGAATTGTTGAATAAAAGGTTGACAGTGGTTGGGACAGTAAGAAAAAATAACAAAGAATTACCACCTAGAATCGCAAATAAATGAAATTTGTATTGCACCCAATTCTTGTTTGATGGCACAAAAACTTTTATTGCATATCCGGCAAAAAAAAGGTTATCCTCTTCTCTAGTATGCATCTTGATGCTGTGATTGAAAGTGAAACAGTCACCAACAGGCCTGAAATAATTTCTTTTTACAATGCCACCAAATCTGGGGTTGACACAGTGGATAGGATATGCAGTTCTGTGAATGTGGCCAGAAATACACGACACTGGCCAATGACCGTTTTCTATTCATTGCTGAATGTTAGTGAAATTAATAAAATGGAATGTACAGTTTGCAAAAAGGCACTCTTTCGAAGAAAAGGCGTACCTTTATGAAAGAACTTGTCTTTGGTCTTGTTGCTGAGCAAGTGAAATGGGAGGAATACATGGAAAATCCTCCCAGGAAACTGAGATCATCGATTGACAATTTATTTCCAATATTGTGTCCACAACCATTGAGTGGAACCAGTTCTAAGACATCGAACCAAGGAAGGAAAAGATGTGATGATTCTTCGAGTAATACTGATAGGGAAACTAACTACCAATGAATGAAATGCCGAAAGTACATTTGCATAAAGGACCATTCCATCTTCGTTTGTAAATATTGTTATAATTACTACTTAGAAGTAAATAATAAGTAAATATTGTTCAAACATAAAGCATACTATTAAAATTTGTTTCTCATTTATAAACATTGTTTATTAGTATATATTTCCTATAACATTTCTTTATAAAATAAATTTGTAAATATACATATTATACATATTATTCTATTGAGTTTCATTTTATTGTATTTTATAATGATGGTAAACATATGACATGACTTAGGAGAACTAAATATACAACATTAAACAGCTAAAGTGACTCTCGGGTCTGTGAGGCCCAGTGCCACTGCTTCTGTTACCACGAGGAGCACGACCTCTGCCAGGTTAATAAAAATTAGTTCCCCTGGTAGACCTAAATGTAAAACAAAAAATCAACTGGTATACAAAAAAAATTGGCAGAAATTAGAGAAAACATGCCTGTACTTTATCGAAAAAAATGAGGATAATCAAGGGGAGGAGGAGAGGAGTGGGGTCTACAACGAATACCGCAGGAGTAAAAAGTATTGCAAAGCCAAGCTTGGACAGGCCAAAAAAGCAGCTTATGAAAGGTACATAGCAGGTGCCCCAAATAAGTGCAGGGTGGTTATCAGACAAGATCATTCTATTCAGCCAGTTATGTCAAACTCTGCTTGATCCATGAGATCAGATTCTTCTGCAAGGGATGTACTTGATCCCCTGCTGCCTGAAGGATCTTTGTTTCGTTGGGACAAAATCACGCCTTATGAGGTCTGTGAAACTGTTTCCGAATTGTCCAATTCCAAAAGTGTGGACTGCTCCTGGACATCCAATTATGTTGTTAAAAAGAACAGTTTTATTTTTAATAAATGTTTAGAGTATGGAGTTAAGAGTTGTCCCCATATACAAAAAGAATGATAAACTACTCCACATAACTATCAGCTAGTTTGAATCACTTATGTACATTCAGTTAAGTAATTACTTTGAACGACATGCCCTTTTTTTATGCAACAGTCAGGATGGATTTCGGCCAGGTAAAAATACCTCTGCAGCTGTTCTAGAAATTGTTGACCAAACTTTAATTGTGTTTGAAAATAAGAAGATGGTGTCGCTTGCATTATGCGATTCAAGGAAAGTTTTTGACTGCATTCCTTTTAAACATATTACTAACAAAGTTGGAGTGTTAAGGTGTATAGAAATCTACGTTGGCAGTATTGTCTTCCTAGCTGACCAACAGAAGAAAGTTTGTCTCAGTTAGTGATAGACATTCCCTGTTAGTAGAAATTTGCACAGGTGTACCACAGGGCTTGGGTCTTTGGCCCCTTCTTTTCCTTTGTGGCTGTCAGTGACCTGCCCCATTGTATATCACAGTCTGTAATCTGCTGTGCTGATTATACAACTTTACTTTCTTTGCATCATGACATCCCAAGCATTAATAAGATCTCTCAAGGAACTCTTGACTCCGCACTGAACTGGTTTGCAGCCAATAAACTTGTCTGTAATCCAGACAGAACTCAAAAGCTTATGTTAGGATTGACTAAGGAGATAGAAAGTTAGGAACACATACTGAAGCCAAACTCAGTTGGGAAGAACATATCAATCACGTCTGTAAAAAGATCTCACAAGTGTCCTACCTCATATGGAAACTGAGAGATATGGTCAGTAATAACTATCTCTGTGTGGCACATTTTGGGCTCTTTCAGTCACACATCTCATATGGTCTTCTCATATGTGGACATTCTCCTCATATCAGCAACATTTTAAAAATAAAAACAAAGTTGTCTGCATATTATGCAAGGCTGGTTCTAAACAGCACTGTTGCCCTCATTTAACAAGGCTTAAGCTACTAACACTTGTGGATCTGTTCATCTGTGAGTCTGTGCTCTTTGTCAAGAACAGCGTTAAGGAATTTGTTTTAAGGGAAATGAGACACAAATATGACACCAGAAATAAGGCAAACATTGACATTCCATTGCACAGACTAGCCATAACAGGAAACTCGCATGAAGTAAATGCCCTCAAAACTTTTAACAAGCTATCTCTCACTGCTTGATCCCTGCATTCAAAAAGTTCAAAACAAAATTGTATGACTGGCTGACAAAAAACCCATTATACAGTATGAAAGAGCTCTATGATATGGACAATACTGATGGTAATATTTAAAATTATGGCTGTATATAAGGTAGTTAACCTATATGCGAATTGTAAAGGTTAATTGTAATAATTTAAGTGCAATCGTAACTTGATACTATTAAGATATTAGCTGATATTATTAAGAAAGCCTATTCTACTGTATGTGGACAATGGCAACGAAAGATTGATTCTGAATGAAAGATTCTGATTCATGGCAAAATTTAAATTACATCTGTTATCTTACACTGATACAGACAGAGTGAAAGCTGCAGGAAGAAATTTCTCCATTCAGTGGAGACAAAGAGATAAACTCATGACTGCAAAGGCAAGCTCCAAATCTTTCCATCGGCGTAAAACAAAAATATCCTGAAATTGATAATGGTATAATTGCTTATGTCAATTAAATTCAGAATGCTGGCTGTGCTGTCTCTTATGAAATGATTCAAAACAAAGCTCACGAGATAGACAGAAAAGATTTTAAAGCAAGCATTGGTTGGGTGATTAGTTTTATGAGACAGCAAATCTCAGTCTACAAAGGAGGACATCTTTGCACCAGTGCTTACCCTGAGACTATACAGATAAGGTAATAGAGTTCCATCGTTACGTAATACAAGTATGAAAGCAATATGACTATTTGTTCTCCTTGACCAGATGCCAGTGTTTCTTGATATGCTGCAAACAGCACTGTTGCTCCAACTAGCTCAAAAAGTGTGCTTGTGAAGACAAGTGGAGCGCAGAAATTAAGATGCGCAGTGATGTTGTATATGACAGCAGATGGCAATAAACTTACACCATATGTCCTCTTTAAATGGAAGGCTTTATCAAAGGAGGCTACCCTACATGGAATTCACTTTTGAGTTCAGGAAAATGGCTAGATGACAGCAGATTTGATGGTGGATTCGTTGGAGAAAGTCTAGGGAAGACAACCAATGAAATGGATGAAGCCCCATCCTGCCATCATCCATGGAGGAATAGCATCCATTCTTCAATCTTTAGATGTTGGTGTGAACGAAACTTTGAAAGAACATCTTTTTTTACAAATTACTGTAATGTAACTTTTACCTACCTAATACATTGTTTCCCTTCCTTTCTGAATTCCTAGAAGCACCACTCTACTACTTGGGTAATCCCCTCCCTAGTGTGTTTGGAAAAAATTTTGAGGAAAAAAATGAGGGAATTATGTAATAAAATATGGTACATGCATGAATATGAAAGTGATTTAGCTTATATTGCAGCCACACACATGTACAGCCGCACGGAGGAGTTAGGTGTAACACTATCTACATTGTACTCCATCTGATCAGTGGTGGCCGGTTATCATGTGCTAATCTTGTACAGCCCAATCTAAATATTGCACTAAAATTATGACATTTCTCTTCAAATGCAAACCAGAAATCACACTAAAATTATGCCATTTCTCTTCAAATGCTAGTCAAAATGACACTAAAATTACATCATTTCTCTTTGAATGCCAGCTGGGTATGCAAATAAAATGGATGGAAACATGTTCCATTGCACTCTCTCTGCAGTAAGTAGAAACCAGTATTGAGTGCTGAAATGATGGTCAGCAATGCTACAATCTACTTGGCGAAGGGACACAGTTGTCTGTTTACTACTGCTCTGATGTAACATCATCTCTTCCACCACTGAGTGCTATATTGCTCACAGCACCAGGTCATATTTTTCTTTGAAATTGCTTGTAACTTATTGTGCAAGTGCAGTGTATGAGGGTCATTTAGGAGTGAGAATATGAGGGTTTATTAGGAGTGGCCGAAGTAATGGCTCCATGGGCGAGTGGTTAACAGCACTGACGTAATTCGTTGGCCCAGGTTCGATTCCTGATACTACTAATATTTTTTTCCTTTGTTTTATCTTATTCCTCACAGTGCTAAACAGTCAATTATAACATTTAAATATATGTAAACAGTTCAGTTTGCATATGTAAAATTAATACAGGGTGAGGCATAAAATGTCGTTACTTGTGCTTCAGAAATTTTTTT
Source organism: Schistocerca piceifrons (assembly GCF_021461385.2). Taxonomy (NCBI): domain Eukaryota; kingdom Metazoa; phylum Arthropoda; class Insecta; order Orthoptera; family Acrididae; genus Schistocerca; species Schistocerca piceifrons. Next base: position 673,366,739 of record NC_060138.1, on the reverse strand, counting down.
ATTTACGGAATAATACTCAAATGATGTTGCCATTTTACAAAATTAATGCTTGAAACTAACATCTCCCAGGTGATAGCCATTTTCAGCAATGCACTTCTCAAGCTGCTCTAGGGAATTGGCTTCCACTCTCTCCAACATTTCTCTATCAATTTGGACAACTTCCACACGAATTGCTTCCTTCAGTTCTTCAAGTGTCCATGGTTTATGCTCTTATACATGTGACTTGAGGTTACCTCACAAAAAGTAGTGCACATGGAGAGGTCTGGGGAATGAGGGGGCCAACTAATGTCAACAAACCAGGAAATGACGGCTTGCTGAAACCGAACTTGCCAGATAGGACTATGTCTTCTTCTTGGTTCAGGTGGGAAGAACTCAATGATCATCTGTCTATAACAGTCTGATGTTACAGTTACAGTGTTCCCGTTATCATCTTGGAAAAAGTGTGGTCCAGTAACATTTTCACTAGTTGCAGCACACCAAACAGTCACATTGGGACTATGTAATGGTCTCTCAAGCATTAGTTCTGGATTTTTACTGATCCAGTAATGACAGTCTTCTGATTTGCCATGCCATTCAAATGAAAATGAGCTTCATAACTCATAAACAAAATGATGTCCATTTCTTGAGCAAAATTTAGCTGCTGTACGTAATCTCTAGGAATCAATTTTTGCACCATGACCATTTTGTTGGGATGAAATCCTAGATCAATAAGCAAAATTTGCCTTACTGATCGATTACTGAGGCACAGTTCAACAGAATGTCTCCTAGCAGATAGACCAGGTTTATGGTGTATGGCTTGCTGAATTCTTTCAACATTTTCTGCAGTGCTTACTGAGTGAGGAACCCATGGCGGTTTTCTATTCATCACTGTTCCTCATAAACAAAGTGATTTAGTCCAACATAAGATCGTGTTACGAGTGGAAACACTATCGTGTCTTGCAAGATTGGAATGGCGATGAAACTTGTGCTGAACTGCAATGATAGAATCATTGTTATGTACAAAATTATCATAAGGACCTCGACTGAACTAAATGACATGAGCTACCAAACACCATGACCACATCATTCTCCCAATGCCTACTACCTGAGCCAGAATATTATCTGTTCTAAAAACATCTGTCTTTTCTGCCTCACCCTGTATATACAATTTAGTCATGATTACTACTTGGTTCAAGAATCATAAAAGGAGGTTGTATACAAGGAAGAGGCCTGGAGATACTCGAAGGTTTCAGATAGATTATATAATGGTAAGACAGAGATTTAGGAACCAGGTTTTAAATTGTAAGACATTTCCGGGGGCAGATGTGGACTCTGTCCACAATCTATTGGTTATGAACTGTAGATTAAAACTGAAGAAACTGCAAAAAGGTGGGAATTTAAGGAGATGGGATCTGGATGAACTGACAGAACTAGAGGTTGTAGAGAGTTTCAGGGAGAACATTAGGGAACAGTTGACAGGAATGGGGGAAAGAAATAGAGTAGAAGAAGAATGGGTAGCTTTGAGGGATGAAATAGTGAAAGCAGCAGAGGATCAAGTAGATAAAAAGATGAGGGCTAGTAGAAATCCTTGGGTAACAGAAAATATATTGAATTTAATTGATGAAAGGAGAAAATATAAAAATGCAGTAAATGAAGCAGGCGAAAAGGAGTACAAAAATGAGATTGACAGTAAGTACAAAATGGCTAAGCAAAGATGGCTAGAAGGCAAATGTAAGAATGTAGAGGCATATCTCACTTGGGGTGAGATAGATACTGCGTACAGGAAAATTAAAGAGACCTTTGGAGGAAAGAGAACCACTTATATGAATATCAAGAGCTCAAATGGAAACCCAGTTCTAAGCAAAGAAGAGAAAGCAGAAAGGTGGAAGGAGTATATGGAGGGTCTGTACAAGGGTCATGTACTTGAGGACAATATTATGGAAATGGAAGAGGATGTAGATGAAGATGAAATGGGAGATATGTTACTGCGTGAAGAGTTTGACAGAGCACTGAAAGACCTAAGCCAAAACAAGGCCCTGGGAGTAGACAACATTCCATTAGAACTACTGATAGCCTTGGGAGAGCCAGCAGTGACAAAACTCTACCATATGGTGAACAAGATGTATGAGACAGGTGAAATACCCTCAGACTTCAAGAAGAATATAATAATTCCAATCCCAAAGAAAGCAGGTGTTGACAGATGTAAAAATTACCAAACTATTAGTTTAATAAGCCACGGCTGCAAAATACTAACATGAATTCTTTACAGACGAATGGAAAAACTGGTAGAAGCCGACCTCGGGAGGATCAGTTTGGATTCCGTAGAAATGTTGGAACACATGAGGCAATACTGACCCTATGACTTATCTTAGAAAATAGATTAAGGAAAGGCAAACCTATGGTTCTAGCATTTGTAGACTTAGAGGAAGCTTTTGACAATGTTGACTGGAATACTCTCTTTCAAATTCTGAAGGTGGCAGGGGTAAAATACAGGGAGCGAAAGGCTAATAACGATTTGTACAGAAACCAGATGGCAGTTACAAGAGTCGAGGGGCATGAAAGGGAAGCAGTGTTTGGGAAAGGAGTGAGACAAGGTTGTAGCCTATCCCCGATGTTATTCAATCTGTATACTGAGCAAGCAGTAAGGGCAACAAATGAAAAATTAGAAATAGGAATTAAAATTCATGGAGAAGAAATAAAAACTTTGAGGTTTGCCGATGACATTGTAATTCTGTCAGAGACAGCAAAGGACCTGGAGGAGCAGCTGAACAGAATGGACAGTGTCTTGAAAGGAGGATATAAGATGAACATCAATGAAAGCAAAACAAGGATAATGGAATGTAATCAAATTAAATCGGGTGATGCTGAGGGTATTAGATTAGGAAATGAGACGCTTAAAGTCTTCAATGAATTTTGCTATTTGGTGAGCAAAATAACTTATGATGGTCGAAGTACATCTACATCTATGTTTATACTCCGCAAGCCACCCAATGGTGTGTGGCGGAGGGCACTTCACGTGCTACTGTCATTACCTCCCTTTTCTGTCCCAGTCGCACATGGTTCGCCAGAAGAACGAGTGTCTGAAATCCTCCGTGCGCGCTTGAATCTCTCTAATTTTACATTCGTGATCTCCTCGGGAGGTATAAGTAGGGGGAAGCAATATATTCGATACCTCATCCAGAAATGCACCCTCTTGAAACCTGGCGAGCAAGCTACACCGCAATGCAGAGCACCTCTCTTGCAGAGTCTGCCACTTGAGTTTGCTAAACATCTCCGTAACGCTATCACGGTTACCGAATAACCCTGTGACGAAACGCGCCGCTCTTCTTTGGATCTTCTCTATCTCCCCCGTCAACCCGATCTGGTACGGATCCCACACTGATGAGCAATACTCAAGTATAGGTTGAACGAGTGTTTTGTAAGCCACCTCCTTTGTTGATGGACTACATTTTCTAAGGACTCTCCCAATGAATCTCAACCTGGTACCCGCCTTACCAACAATTAATTTTATATGATCATTCCACTTCAAATCGTTCCGCACGCATACTCCCAGATATTTTACAGAAGTAACTGCTACCGGTGTTTGTTCTGCTATCATGTAATCATACAGTAAAGGATCCTTCTTTCTATGTATTCGCAATACATTACATTTGTCTATGTTAAGGGTCAGTTGCCACTCCCTGCAACAAGTGCCTATCTGCTACAGATCTTCCTGCATTCCGCTACAATTTTCTAATGCTGCAACTTCTCTGTATACTACAGCATCATCCGCAAAAAGCCGCATGGAACTTCCGACATTATCTACTAGGTCATTTATATATATTGTGAAAAGCAATGGTCCCATAACACTCCCGTGTGGCACGCCAGAGGTTACTTTAATGTCTGTAGACGTCTCTCCATTGATAACAACGTGCTGTGTTCTGTTTGCTAAAAATTCTTCAATCCTGGTCTGATATTCCGTAGGCTCTTACTTTGTTTATCAGGCGACAGTGCAGAACTGTATCGAACGCCTTCCGGAAGTCAAGGAAAATAGCATCTACCTGGGAGCCTGTATCTAATATTTTCTGGGTCTCATGAACAAATAAAGCGAGTTGGGTCTCACACGATCGCTGTTTCCGGAATCCATGTTGATTCCTACAGAGCAGATTCTGGGTTTCCAAAAACAACATGATACTCGAGCAAAAAACATGTTCTAAAATTCTACAACAGATTGACGTCAGAGATATAGGTCTATAGTTTTGCGCATCTGCTTGACGACCCTTCTTGAAGACTGGGACTACCTGTGCTCTTTTCCAATCATTTGGAACCTTCTGTTCCTCCAGAGATTTGCGGTACACGGCTGTTAGAAGGGGGGCAAGTTCTTTCGCGTACTCTGTGTGGAATTGAATTGGTATCCTGTCAGGTCCAGTGGACTTTCCTTTGTTGAGTGATTCCAGTTGCTTTTCTATTCCTTGGACACTTATTTCGATGTCAGCCATTTTTTCGTTTGTGCGAGGATTTAGAGAAGGAACTGCAGTGTGGTCTTCCTCTGTGAAACAGCTTTGGAAAAAGGTGTTTAGTATTTCAGCTTTACGCGTGTCATCCTCTGTTTCAATGCCATCATCATCCCAGAGTGTCTGGATATGCTTTTTCGAGCCACTTACTGATTTAACGTAAGACCAGAACTTCCTAGGATTTTCTGTCAAGTCGGTACATAGAATTTTACCTTCGAATTCACTGAACGCTTCACGCATAGCTTCCTTACACTAACTTTTACATCATTTAGCTTCTGTTTGTCTGAGAGGTTTTGGCTGTGTTTAAACTTGGAGTGAAGCTTCCTTTGCTTTTGCAGTAGTTTCCGACTTTGTTGTTGAACCATGGTGGGTTTTTCCCATCCTTCACAGTTTTACTCGGCACGTACCTTTCTAAAACGCATTTTACGATTGCCTTGAACTTTTTCCATAAACACTCAACATTGTCAGTGTCAGAACAGAAATTTTCGTTTTGATCTGTTAGGTAGTCTGAAATCTGCCTTCTATTACTCTTGCTAAACAGATAAACCTTCCTCCCTTTTTTTATATTCCTAAAAAGGATCCTAGAGAGGATATAAAATGTAGACTGGCAATGGAAAGGAACGTGTTTCTGAGGAAGAGAAATTTGTTAACATCGAATATAGATATAACTGTCAGGAAGTCGTTTCTGAAAGTATTTGTATGGAATGTGGCCATGTATGAAAGTGAAACATGGACGAGAAATAGTTTGGACAAGAAGAGAATAGAAGCTTTTGAAATGTGGTGCTACAGACGCATACTCAGGATTAGATGGGTAGATCACGTAACTATGGAGGAGGTACTGAATAGAATTCAGGAGAAGAGGAATTTGTGGCACAACTTGACAAGGAGAAGGGATCGGTTGGTAGGACATGTTCTGAGGCATCAAGGGATCACCAATTTAGTACTGGAGGGCAGCGTGGAGGGTAAAAATCATAGAGGGAGACCAAGAGATGAATACACTAGGCAGATTCAGAAAGATGCAGGTTGCAGTAGGTATTGGGAGATGAGGAAGCTTACACAGGATAGTGTAGCATAGAGAACTGCATCAAACCAGTCTCTGGACTGAAGACCACTCAACAGTTTCTCTTGTTAAGTCAATAGTCTATATATCGTCATTACAAAACGAATATATAAGCAAGTTTAGTATGAAAGTTTTTTGGATACCACAGCAATGAATTTATTAAAAGAAAGTGGCGTTTTCCACGTTTGCTGTATTAATTTTACTTGTTAACAGCTAGTTCTAGCCTTCTAGGCATTCTCAAGTAACTCTGTGGTTCTGCAGTAGAAAAGTATGCCTTACATATTGAAATGTTAGCACCTTTAAATTAGTGTTTTCTATTTGTTTTGGTCGATAAATGTTCTCTCATTGGTTTGACAGCTTGACATTTACAAATTTATAACATCTTTGTAAATATAAAGCTGTCAAACCAACAAGAAAGCAATTCTATTCTATACCTTTTTTAAATGTCAAGTAGTCAAACCAACAAGGCAGCATTTGTGAACCAAAAGGAATAGAAAACGTAAGTTTCAATATTTAAGATGTAGTTTTCCCTTGCAGAACCAGAAAAATCACTTGAGAATGGCCTAGAAGGCTGAAATTAATTGCGAACAAATAAAATTAATACAGCAAAAGTGGAAAATGGACCTCCTTTTAATATGAAAGTGTTTTCTGTAGATGATCTGCTAAAGAGGCCCTTTTTCAGTAGATCTGAGGAGGACAAAGTGAGCCAAATGTAACTCTAACAACAGGTGTGTGTGGGACAAGGCTCATTGATTTGGTTCAAACTGTATTGATAGAAGTTAAATGATCCTTTCAAGTTCATGGAATATTTTGTTGATTGGGCCATTGGAAAAGGTAAAATGTTCTCTAAAGACTTACGTGCAGAGATGAGGAAAATTCATGCAAAAAAGACAGGCAGGCACTGTATCCAATGGTTAAAAGCACAGACTTGGAAACTTGTTGTTTGGCAGCCTGGGTTTGATTTCTGCTTGTTCCATATTTTCTTTTTCTTTTATTTGTCACAGTGTTAAATAATTGATTATAAAATGTAAATCTATGTAAACAGTTCAATTTATATACATAAAATTACATTCTATACAGTTGTGATTACTACCCATGTAAGCCAAAAGGCAATAGGCCACAACTTTGTAGAAAATTGGTGTAATTGTGGTTGAAACTGCCGGTACATTTGATAGCTCTTCACTGAGATCAGTATAACGCTGACCATTGTAGTTGTACTAGAGAGGGCCTTTCTGCATGTCATCTCACTAAAGTCTTACCCCTTGTCGGTGGATTGTTCAACTCATTAGTGTGGTGGATTCATGCTAGCCATTTTTTTCTCGGTTATTCCATTTTTTTACAGATTTTGATGTAGGTTTTCTTTTGTTATTCTAAATTATCTCCAGTTAATGGTTTTTTTTTCGCCACGGTGCTCTAACTTAGTGTGGTCGTGCGGTAGCATTCTCGCTTTCCGCGCCCGGGTTCCTGGGTTCGATTCCCGGCGGGGTTAGGGATTTTCTCTGCCTCGTGATGACTGGATGTTGTCTGATGTCCTTAGGTTAGTTAGGTTTAAGTAGTTCTAAGTTCTAGGGGACTGATGACCATAGATGTTAAGTCCCATAGTGCTCAGAGCCATTTGAACCATTTTTCTTCTGCAAACAGCTGGAACAGTACACATAGTATCCTCTGCCTTACATGATCAGGTGACTTGCGAAGTATAGCTATATACTATATATGTAGATTTACATATTATTACATCTCTAATTGTGTCAATTTCAACAGTTCTAAATTTCTTCCTTCTTATTTTATAATAACCTGTGACACAGTGGTGTGTAGGTGTGAGGCTATGTTACCAACTTGGAGGGCATTTTGGAAACTGTCGTCTTGAATAAAAATTGTAATTTTGAAGTGGAAAGATGTTTCTCCCCTGCAGATGAGATGTAAGATGATGACATTAACACAAGCTGAATGTCTTGAGATCATCCTGATATCAGGAGAGAGGAGCATCTGTGTTATCACAGAGGATTACAACCAATCCCACCCACCTCCCAGACATACCACACATTACCCGCATATGGTGGTGAAACATCTTGCAAAATTCTGTGAAACGTGCTCTGTCACAGACAACTGAAAATTGAACAATCAAAAATGGCTACTGATGAAGCAACATCAACCAATGGTCTGGCATTGTGCACTAGAATAGAATAGAACAGAATACAAGTTTATTGTGCTGTAACATACAATTTCAAGTCATTGACTTAATGTACAGGAGACTCATCAAAACACAAAAAATGGTCTACAATTTTTCATATAATATCATTAGTATAAGATACTGTACTGGATATGTAATTAGTATACAACTAATATTTTTTTTTTAAAAAGTAACAAACTTTTAAAAATTAACATTCCTAAGTACATGCTCTCTCCAGCTCAAATCTTCAGGTTGTCCTTAATGAATTCTTCTGCTGAATAGTAACATTTCTGCACTAGTTTCTCATGGAAGGTCTTTTTCAGTGTCTCTAAATTTATACTGAGCAATTCTCTTCCTTTCAGTTTGTTATAAATTTTCATACCCATATACTATGGAGTTTGAGCATAAAGTTTTTAACGGTGGGTAGGCAGCATAAAATTATTTTGATTTTTGGCGCTGTAATCATGCTGAAAACGATTTGCTGCAAATAAATTGAGGTTACCATGTAAAAAGATAATCAGCTCATAGATATATAGCGAGGGAACACTTAATGTACTTAGTTTTTTTAGGAGTAGATGACTTTTCTTTTCTTTACTCTACATTGTGCATGTTTCTAATGATGGTTTTCTGAAGTTTCAATATTTGACACGTGGTTTGAATTAACCCAAATTACAATTCCATATCTTATTATTAATTTGAAGTAGCAGTGATATACTATATACTATATATATACTATATACTGGTAGCAATGTACAATATCCTCATTGCTAATGCCAGGCTATTTAATTTATTTCCAAGGTACAGTATGTGTGAGCCCCATGACAGATTTTTATCCAGCTGCAATCCTAGGAATTCCACACAGGTAGCTTCCTGGTTTTTGTGATTGATCTGACCATTATTTAATTCTGCTTGTTCTTTTTGAAATTGCATCAACTGAGTCTCTTTCCATGTTTAATTTTAATCCATTTAAATCAAACCAAGTATGTATTTTTTTCTACTTAATACAGTTTTAGGAATTTTGTCAGTGCTGTTACTTTCAATGATTACAGCTATGTCATCTGCAAACAAAACTGACACTCAGTAGTAAGTGGTAGGTCATTTATAATACAGTGCCCCTAATTCCATATTTTTTTCCTGTTTACAGGGTAACAAGGAGTGATTCACCTTTGATAGGTCATAAAAAATTCCTGTGGCATGCTGTGAGTTGTCTGACGATAAGTTAATTTTATCTGAAAAATGGTTTATTGCAGATACTGTGGTTCTTCTTTCATTTATATCTATACTGATTTTTTGAGGTTATTTTAAATTTTTCTAAAGAATTTTGAATTTGTATTGTGACTACCTTTTCAAACATTTTTGATAAACTGGACTATAGTTTCCCATGTCCTTTTGTGCCTTTTTTGAATAGTTGCTTAACTACTGCATACTTAAGCATATCTGGAAACTAACCTCCTTCAAGGGAATGGTTAAATATTGTAGATACTGGCTGTGCAAGCAAGAGTCCAAACCACAGTATTCACTGCATCTTGCTGGAAACTGGGGTCAATATAAATCACTAATGCGAATTTTGGCCAAATGTAAATGGTGCTCTTAAAAAATGCAAGTGTTGCTTATCACCAAGAACAATCCAAGTCTTCGAGTTAAGCTGCTGAGTGGGTGAACACAAGCTGGACGAAATCATCATTCCCTCTATCACATATTGTTTACAGATGAAGCTAATTTTTGTATTAAAAGAGATGTAAATAAACAGAATCACAGAAACTGGCAAGATGCCAACCCTCACAGGATGGCTCCATCAAAGGTAGTTGGCACATTGAAAGCAATTAAAGTGGAATACAGAATTCCCATATTTTTGAGCCCTTCTTCATTCATGATACATTAACAGCAGCCCACTATCTGCAGTTGTTACATGAAGATGTACTGCTAACACTGCTGTGTGAAATGGTACAATTCCAACTTCCTTTCAGCATGGTCGCACCTCATGGGCTAACTGTCAGGGATTACTTGGAGGCTTATTATCCCTGAGGATGGATAAGTCATAGAGATCCAGAGGACTGGTTGCCATGTTCCCCAATTTATGACCATTACATTTCTACTTGTAAATGCATGCGAAGGCAGCTGAGCATGCACTGAAGTGCAGAATGAAGATCAGAAATCTTGCCCACCTCAGTGAGCGGACTTTTGATGCTTGTTCTCATATTGTAATACGTATGTTGGTTAAAGTCTTCGGGGAATGGGTTAAGTGGAAAACTACCACCTTAAAAACATGCTGGATGACACGTCCTGTAGCCTTTGTGTTATTATCAGCATGTGCCCAGTTCTGTACAATGCGCAACATAACCCAAGAATGAATAAAGCTCTGCTCATATGAGAGGCACCATTGTTTTTCTCGTTTAATTCCCTATCTGTTTGATAAGTCATGTGTTCCTCTTTCCATTTGAAACTTAAGTTTTATCCAAGATGGGGTATTACAAAATGGCTGCCATGTTAGTAACAGCTTCATAGGTTTTACACCTCTCATCCACTCATACTACTATAAATTTCTGTCATCCACTTGTTATTATTTTTGGAAGGACAGTTCCACGCCTCTGGGTGACTCTGTATTATTCTGTTACGTTATTTATTTTTGTCAGGTTTTTGTAACTCCTCCATATGGTGTGAGGGTGGTGCGGTGTACCGGTATACCTGTATTGTTTCAAGAAGTACCTTGTATTTATTTTTAAAATCATACTTTGTTGTTTATCTGAGATTTCTTTCATATCATTACTTTAAGTGCAGTATCCTTATTGGTAATGAAACGTATGTATACCTATGTATTCTGGTAGTAAAAGACTATACTGATTACAGCATTGTTTAGCCTTCTTTCTTTCTACTTACATGTAATACTCCAGCAATAATTCAATGACCCAGTAACATTCTATGGGTAATGGTCAAAATTTGCTCATCTTCAACAAAATGGGGCTCATGGTATGTTCAGCTCATCTCTGCCTTCTTCTGAATAAGAGAACTGAATATATACACGGCTCAGTCTACATACAAGCAAAGATTGTATTGCGATGACTTCTGGGTCTTTCAGGCTTGGAAGTGACTGCCATTAGTTAACCAAGTGTAACTCTAAATTAGCTGTGTACTATCTTTTATGATAGTTAATATAATCTCTACACCTAGATAGGCAGTACTAATTCTTATTGTTAGTGTACATTGTGGCTCATTTTGCTCCTCAGACATTATGGTGTCTAATCAGATTTGAAATCATCATGAGAGAGTTTGCCAATCCACAAGAAAATTACCATAGTGAACAGGCAAAACAAACCATTTTTCTAATATTTTTCATGACCTAGAATTGATAGCCATACTCTATAAGATGATTACTGAACTTAAATACCCATGAAGAATCAAAGTTTCATTTTTAATCAGTGTTCAGCCTCTAGTTTTGATGTTGGCCAGTAGGTACTTTCACAAGAAGACAAATATTAGATTCTTAATACTAGATGGTTGTTACTTTGCTCATTGATACCTTTGTTTAATAGTATCATTTTCCTGCTTAAGAGGACAACATTAATTTTGTACAGAAAGTGTGTGGGAATACAAACATATGCCAAAAGAAAAGTGTTCTATTGTCTTTCTTTTTTGTAACCTGAATTCACTGTTGCATTGTTTAAGTCATTGCACATCTTTTTCTTCATTGCGGATTGGAAAATGGTATGTGACTGTTTCCAGGCTTTATTAAGAATATGAGTAACAATTTTAAAAAAAATGCTTTACAGGTGAGTCCATTGAAGAAAATATTAGAAGAGAAGTAGCTGAGGAAGTAGGTATTGCAGTAGAAGCCATACAGTATGTTAGCTCTCAACACTGGGCTTTTCCAATAAATAGCCTCATGATTGGTTGCACTGCAGCTGCAGAAGAACAGATGGTACATATCAGAAGAAAAATTCACTTGAGAAAATTATAAAATTGCAAGGAGACAGAATGGCTGGCCATTACTTACCTTCATCAGAATTCCAAGTTCTGCCATGTGACATATTCAGAAGTAGAAAGAGCTTTCACAACTGTTTGTTTCTTCCCAGGAAGAAAACAGGGTGGTCAAAGACATAATGTGTAACTTATTGATTTGTTTCGTACGCTGTAGTTTTGTCAATTTTCCTCTTTTGCCTTGCTTCTTCTTGATGACTGTATGTAGTGAATTGTTATTAACTAATATACACATTACAATAGACTTGGCATTTCATTTTTCTTCTTATTCATTATTTTAACAAGTTCAGATTTGAAGATCAGATTTTTTTAGAATATATCGAGGGTCTACATCCTAACACAGATCGGTAAGCTATACCAAATTGAAGAAATTTCAAACATTTCACAAGTAGCACTTAGCATCAAAATAACTATAGATCTTCACAACCAACAACAAAATATTAACATATTAAATGATGATACAGTAGCTGTAACAATTGAAACCTAGTCCACGACTTATGAAAACAACATGATGTTTAAATACCAAATGCTTGCCTTTGACTGTGGTTTTTATGTGACACTTGTCCAAAGAGGCACATATTACAAAAATTAGAAAATCATGAGACTGTTAAATTTTACACATTAACATAAAACACCAAAGAAATATAGAAAGATACAATAGTCAATGAAGTAAGTTTGTTTAACCAAAAACTGTATAACTATAAAATGGCAAAATAATAGGTACGACTTTATGAGAGGGCAGTTGTAAATGTCCATGTGGATTCCTGAAGACCCCCAAGAATTTTCATGAAAGTGAAATTTTCTGATTGGAATAATTAACAAAACTAACAAGAGGATAACATCACTATTGATTTTAATGGAAGGGCTGTAAATAATCAAGTAGAGGTAGCAGATATGTTTAATAACAATTTCTTAATGCTTAATAACTCAACCAATGTAAGCAGGGGAGATACTTCTGACTGGGAAGAAATAATTTATGGAGTTCCACAAGGCTGAATCTCAGGACCACTATTGTTTTTCATGTATGTAAATTACCTTGTTCTTTTTTCTGATGCCACTAATGTATTGTTATCAGTCCAATCAAACATACAGCAACAGAAGAAATGGTAAGTAATGTTCTTAGAAGTATTATTGAGTGGTTGTCTGTGAATGGTCTCATTCTCGGTTTCAAAAAGACACAACATATTCAGTTCTGCACATCTAGAGATGCTTCACCAGTGATAAATGTGAGACATGGGGAGGAAATAATAACTAGGGTGGAAATGTCAAAATTTTTAGGTGTCCGTATCAATGAGAATTTAAACTAGTTAAAACTCATTTCGGAATTCCTAATACAACTTAGCTCAGCCGCATTTACTTTGAATCGTTGCAAATTTTAGGAAGAGACAAATCATTAAGTTGCATAGTATTTTCATTCATTAATGTCATATGAAATAAAGTTCTTTGGTAAGTCATTTTTAAGGAAAAAAGTCTTCATTGCTAAAAATATGCAGTAAGAATAATATCTTGTAGACATCTGTTTAAGGTGTTACTCATTTTGACTACTGCTTCACAGTATATTTGTTCTCTCAGTATGTTTGTTGTAAATAATCCACTGCAGTTCAAAGGGAACAATGATGTACATAATTACGATAGCAGAAGAAAAAATGACATCCATTACTCAATATTAAGGTTTTCTTTAGCACAAAAATGGGATTTTTTTTAATCAGTTACCCAATGGTATAAAATGTTTGACAGACAGCAAAATTAAAATTGAAAGCAAACTGAAGAAGTTTCTCCTTGAGAGGTCCTGTTCCACTGAAGAACTTCTAATTTTGCGGTGTGTAAGAGATGCAATGTGTAAGAGATGATGGCTAGTAACTCACAACAGTACTAAAAAAAACCTATCAATCAGGTAAAAGGGGAAGGTGATAGTTAATGGAGCACAAGTTCACATCTCTGGCATCCAAGAAGATAGTACTGGGTGGGATAATCCAAATGATCCATGTTGTGTTGCAGGCACTAGAGTTCCTTGACTAGCTCAGTAACTGGATAGGGGTTGTGCCCAAGGTGGACAGTTCTCCTTTGTTGTTTCATGTACTCCGCCAGTTTAACTGTGGCCATTTGTACTAATACATAAAAGGAGAAATGTTGATTAATGTTGTTTCCAAAAATCTCAAAGTGCTTGACCAATTTAATTCATATTTTTACATGATATTTTAACAAACATTCTGATGGACATCAGCTATAAAAGTTATTGACTGATTTACTGATCCCAAGTGATTTACCCATTCATTTTAATTGAATTGAATTCTCAGTCATGATTTCAGCTGCAATAATGGCAAACTCGGACATTCAAATACATTGGAATGGATTTATAATCAGAGTGTATTTCACATGACAGGTTGTGTGTTTCCCTTTCACAAACTGATGGTTCAGGAAACCAGTATCCAGAAATAAAAAATGTTGTGTATTTGAAATTTTGTAATTGTATTGATTATAACTGAAAAAACCTTTAAAACAACAGGAACCAGTAATGAAAACAAAGAAGTCTTTTTCATTCATATTCTATATGATTTATTCTGATACATATATCTGTACCTTGAAATGGGTGAAGTCACAATGATAAGCTGAGATTTGTGACCTGACACATTTCCATGGGATACCCCAGATTAAGTGTATATTTAATTCCTGTACAAATTTAGCAATGAAGAAACATTGCTAAGTTTTATAGTTACTATATAAAATGTCATGTATTAATCTAATCTAATCTAATACAGTGAACATATGTTCTTGATAAACAACATGTATGGTTTCACATGTTACATCACTTTTGATGTTGTTGTATTTACCAATGGTTGGGTTTGGAATAAATGGTAGCGGATGTGAGTGCATGTTACAGATTTTACAGCAGGAATGATTGCAGGTGTAGCAACCTGGAGGCAGAGATTATAATTCCGCAATATTATATGTTTTGATTTGGAGCTCAGATGGTGACAGGATGTGGTGGTGGGTTGTGTTGGAAGAATACTTGGGAGAGATAATCTCATTTCAGGATTTGCCTTAAAGTCGTGGCCATGGCAGCATGAGGTATTGAGGCATTCAAAGCCTGGATAGTACTAGGTGAAAACCAGATACTGTTTTCTCTACTTTTAAATGTATCAGCAGCACTTGGACTTTTGCCACCTGAAGGTGATTACTGGCCATTCTTCATGCTCCTTGCAATTATGCAGATGGTATTTGTCTACAAATAGTTATAAGATTACATTTTTCTGTTAAAAGCGACCTTAAATAAATGATGAGTTATTCTATTGAAAAATCGCTTATAGCTTTGTATGTATTATGAGATTTTTACTTGAAAGATAAACAGTCTCATTAATATGGTGCTCCTCTTTTAATTGTTTACTCATCCAATGTTTTGTAATTTTGTTTAGCTCTCCATTGATCATGAAGAATTGGAAGATGCCAAGTGGTTTACACCAGACCAAGTTAGAAATGCTGTGCAGCGTGTAACTCAGAAAAACAAGGAAGTTTTAAAAAATTCAAGTGAAATTTGGATTCCACCTCCAGGTGCTTTGGCTCATACTTTAATAACACATTGGTTGCAAACACATGAACAATGAACCATTTGGATTCTTATGGGCCACCTGAAATGTTTTCAACCTTCTTGTTTTAAATACTTCAGTTTATGTTGAACTATGGTATATTTTTTGCCAGCATGCGTACGGTGTATAGAGAAAATAGATTTTGTTGAGAAGTACAGAAAAAATGATAATATTGGGACAATGCTAAATTAAAATTACAATATCTTTACTTCTGTGTGTGTTGTCATCTTTTCAGCCCTTTCCCAAATGCAACATATCTTATTACTGTCATTTTTATTAATTCTTGAGGTTTTTTTTCATACTGTATATGGTTTATAATGCTGCTGGAATAATGAAAAGGGAATACATGAAAGCTGGTATCTTTTACAAACAGGTGCATATTTTAGTAGCACATTTTTTTCCAATTTAAGATCAAAATGATTCAAACCAGATTATGTTCCTGAAATTGATGATTGTCACCATGCCATACCGTTAACATTTCTGCCCCACATGAGGTAATAAGTTAGCAAAGCACACACCACTCATAGGTTAGGCCTTAGGCCTGTTCTGACTAGCCAAGTGTTACCTACAAAACAATATGTAGAGTGATCTATGTTTGTGGGACATATGGTCAGTATGTCACCAGTCTCTCCAACTGCTATTGCCAGTAGATGAATCCTGATGATGCCACTACTTCTTTATTCAAGTGGCTCCTAATTTGGCTCACAGGGGTTGAGTGGACCCCACACCAGACCTCCCTACCTGAGAAAATATCTGAGGAAGTACTAGGAATTGAAGGTGGTCAAGTAACAAGTTTCTTGCCTAATTTCAAATATGTTTGATTTTGATGTTCCACTGAAATGTAAACTACAGGTGATTCAAAATCAAAAGGACGAAAAGAAAGTATTCCAGTGACTACAATAATGACTTTGTTTCAGAAATACACATATAGACTAAAAGGTTAACTCTCACGTTTTAGGTTGACAACGGTGAAACAATGGAAAGCTGCCGTTGTTGTTCATCACTGATGTTAGTGTTAAAAATGGTAGCATCCATGATAGAAAACAAAGGAGCCCCAGGAAAGCCATGTGTCATGCCAGCGGAATAGGAAATGTGTCGCAACCAACAATGTGAACTGTTTTGTGCAAGCTTCTGCAGTTCAAGGCTTAGAGAGAATGAAAATACAACAGGTGCTAAAACCAGCCAATAAATCAAAATTGAGACAATTATGTATTGATTTCCAAGTGCAGATGGAGGTCAGTGGTGTCACAGATGGACTTGTGTTCTGTGGTTAAGTCACATTATGAGAGTATGGGTTACACAAAACCTGTGTGTGTGTGTGTGTGTGTGTGTGTGTGTTGTGCTTTTTCTCCACTTGTGGCCAGTTGACAGAAGAGGTACCCAACTTTGTTATTGTCATGACTTGCAGTTAGGTGTGAGTACTGGTATGGCAGCATAGGGTTGAAATATGAGCATCAGCATGCACTACAGTTGGAGATAATCAAAATGGGTGTGGACAAGTGAACAGAACTTTACTCAGAAAGCTGTTTTATCACAATAACATTAATAATGCTGCAGCTGTTCGTGAGTATTGACACATTAAAGGAATACAGAGAGGTCCTCTTTTGGCACTGGGGCTGAAGAACATGATTCAGAAGTTTGAATGAACTGGCGATTTGAGAATTGTTCCGGGGAGAGGCTAATAGGCAAATGCGCCAAAAAATTGTTGTAGAAGTTACTGTTGAACGCAATGTGCGATCCTCAAGCAGTGCACAATTTGTGTCACGACAGCTGAACATTCCATGGTTCATCATTTGAAAAGTGCTATGAACAGTTGTGGAAAGGTCTACATTAGGGTAGCATACTTGCCAAGAATTTATTACAGTAAACTAAATAATGATTGTCTTCTGTGTAAAAACAAATGAGTTAATCTGCCATTCTGAACTGTCAATTCTCATCTAGTATTCTGAACAGATTAGTAATGTTCTTGATTTTATTATGAAGATTAAGTATCTGTCATATGAAGATCATTGTAGTGGTTTTTAAGAATACATACAAAACATATGTGAGAAGTGTTGGTATATTTATTGAAGAGAAGAAGAAATTGTTTTATGTCATTATCTTCCCAGCATATAAAAGATTAACCTAAATGATTCATAGAGTTTCAAAGCAGTTTATTTACAACTGTATGACTTGAAATGAGGATATGAGAGGAACATCAACAAGGGCAAAACAACGATAATGGAGTGTCGTCGAATTAAATCAGGTGTACCTGAGGGAATCAGATTGGGAAATGCTATTTGGGGAGCAAAATAACTGATGGTGGTCAAAGTAGAGAGGACATAAAATGTAGACTGGCAAAGCCAACGAAAGCGCTTCTGAAGAAGAGAAATTTGTTGACATTTTGTATAGATTTAAGTGTCAGAAAGTCATTTCTGAAAGTATTTGTATGGAATGTAGCCATGTATTACTAGTTTAAACAAGAAGAGAATAAAAGCTTTCAAAATGTGGTGCTACAGAAGAATGCTGAGGATTAGATGGGTAGATCACATAACTATGGAGGAGGTACTGAATAGAACTGGGGAGAAGAGGAACTTGTGGCACAACTTGACTAGGAGAGGGGATCAGTTGGTAGGGCATGTCTGAGGCATCAAGAGATCACCAATTTAGTATTGGAGGGCACTGTGCAGGGTAAAAATCGTAGAGGGAGACCAAGAGATGAATACACTAAGCAGATTCAGAAGGATGCAGGTTGCAGTAGGTTCTGGGAGATGATGAAGCTTGCACAGGATAGTGTAGCATGGAGAACTGCATCAGACCAGTCTCTGGACTGAAGACCACTCAACAGTTTCACTTGTTAAATCAATAGGCTATATATCATCATTACAAAATGAATATATAAGCAAGTTTAGTATGAAAGTTTTTTGGATATCACAGCAATGAATTTATTAAAAGAAAGTGGCATTTTCCACTTTTGCTGTATTAATTTTACTTGTTAACAGCTAGTTCTAGCCTTCTAGGCATTCTCAAGCAACTCTGTGGTTCTGCAGTAGAAAAGTATGCCTTACATATTGAAATGTTAGCACCTTTAAATTAGTGTTTTCTATTTGTTTTGGTTGATAAATGTTCTCTCATTGGTTTGACAGCTTGACATTTACAAATTTATAACATCTTTGTAAATATAAAGCTGTCAAACCAACAAGAAAGCAATTCTATTCTGCACCTTTGTAAATGTCAAGTAGTCAAACCAACAGGACAGCATTTGTGAACCAAAAGGAATAGTAAACATAAGTTTCAATATGTAAGGTGTAGTTTTCTCTTGCAGAACCAGAAAAATTACTTGAGAATGGCCTAGAAGGCTGAAATTAATTGCGAACAAATAAAATTAATACAGCAAAAGTGGAAAATGGACCTCCTTTTAATATGAAAGTGTTTTCTGTAGATGATCTGCTAAAGAGGCCCTTTTCCAGTAGATCTCAGTAGGACAAAGTGAGCCAAATGTAACTCTAACAACAGGTGTGTGTGGGACAAGGCTCATTGATTTGGTTCAAACTGTATTGATAGAAGTTAAATGATTCTTTCAAGTTCATGGAATATTTTGTTGACTGGGCCACTGGAAACAGTAAAATGCTCTCTAAAGACCTACGTGCAGAGTATGAGGAAAATTCATGCAACAACTGGAGATTGCAGTAGTTACTTGGAGATGAAGAAGCTTGCGCATGATAGAGTAGCATGGAGGGCTGCATCAAACCAGTCTCTGGACTGAAGAACACAACAGCAGAATGACGTACGAAGAAGGCAGGTGATAAATGAAAAGATAGATGCACTCATGAAGTCTCCGGTACATTCCACAAATGTCAGTGTGTGTGCACTTCGTCACCCACCACACTTCAAACGATAATCCATTTCCACTCCTAAGTTCAGTTGCTTGTTCCATGGATGTGTGTCACAGCAGCAGCAGCAATGCATTCCTGCAGTTCTGGTTGTGTTGCTGGCACTGGAGGTACATAAAGTTTGTGCTTAACGTAACTCCACAGGAAGACATCATGACACGAGATCTGGTGATCTTGGGGAGCTCAACAGAGGAGCATTACCCAGACTAGCATGTTCTATCCAGCAGTGTGGCAATTCTCTATTGAGAAAAGTGTGGACAGTTGTGCTACAGTGAGGTGGAGCCCCATCTTCACTGTCTGCATGATGAAGAAAAAAGGGCCTTACACCTTTGTCTTGGATATGACTCCCATTCCAACTCCACACAGACTTCAGGCAGTTCAAAGCTCCACACTCCCATATGGTCACAGTTCACGTTTCCAGACCGATGGAAAGTTGCCTCATCAATGTCCCTGGAAAGTTGTCGTCATTTTCACAGTTTGCTGTGTTTGGGTACAAAACTGATCAGCAGGCATAATCATGGAGTCAATCTTGTTAGTAAATTACTTTGTTTTTGTACTCAGTCACACAAAATATGATGTCATTTGTGATGCTATCATAAGGGAGGACCATCTAGAGACTTCAGACAAGAACTGTTTAAGAAATACATCCAAGCTAAATGTTTTCCTCTTCAATGTTGTTCATTGGGTTCAAGGAATCATCTGTCTGGCATATTTCTTGGAGCTGTGGTTGGTGATGAGGTCTCTCTGTATATGCTCTGATGCTATAGCATCTTCTGCAGTGTCTCAACACCACCTGTAGTCCAGTGAATACCTTAAAAAAAATTGTGCCCAAAACCAAACAGAGACAAATATCTGCAACATTCGAGTGAACATGAATTCGCAGAATAACATCATACAACATGAGTCAATGCCAGAAACGCCACAACTCTACACATTTACTCATTCATATACATCATCAAAGTAGTAGAAGTTTTAGTGTGATACATTCACATGTGTTTCAGGTTCTTAACTCTCAAAAGTTGTGCATCCTTTCGCATTCTATAACTACATGCTATCACCAAGTTGCAGCGGTGCAGCATATTCGATATCATGATGCAGTGTGCTGCTTGACACAGTTCGGCAACCTGTATTTATGCCAAAACAATTTGTAAAAATATTTTGCTACTGACAAGAAAAACTGCAGAAATTTTAAAAGATATTTGTGATTTGTAGGGAGAAATAGTAATCATGATCAGTTAAAGCAGTTAAATACCAATTAAAAAGGTAAATTAGATATAACTAAACACATGACAGGCCAAACAAATGGTGATTTCAGATCTCAGCATGCTGAATTAAATGGAAAGATGGATTTTCATGAAAGGGGATGCCCAGTTTGAAAAAGCTCCTGGTGAGACAAAGGCTAAAATAAATCAAGTTAACATATTAGTGAGTCATGACAGGAAAAGCTTTGAGATAAACAAGAAAATATCAAAATTTCAGTCTGTTATCTAAATTTTAAAAGGGGAGTTATATTCCGAGATAATTAAGCAGTCTGATTTTGTGAGAACTGATTTAAATGATCAATTTAGAGATGTGAATATGGGCATAATAAAAGTAAGGAATTTACTGAGGTACAGAAAAAATTTCAGACACCCATTTTAGATGTAGTATTTCAAAACAAATACAGATCCAGACAAAACAGAAAGTTCATATTTCACTTTAACAGCACTGAAGGAATGTGTTATTAAAGTAACTGTACAAAAGGTTCAGCTAAATATTGAGTCATTTTTAAATACAACTTTTAGTTCAACTATCATCTCTGAACACTCTATTTGGCTGAAATTTTTAAAATTTATCACACATATACAGCTGGATTACTAGACTAAATATATATGTGATTCTGTGAACAATTTTGAACTAAACTGCAATGGCTTTGTTTGCTCATTAGTATTAGAGTGATCTGAAATGTGCGATTTTCATAAAGAATTTTGTAATCATAACTTAGTATTAGCGTTAAGAAACAGGATTATTCATGAAAGGATTCAAGTAAAATTTTCATTTTCTGTTCAATAATCCTCCTCACCAACTATCATATATATACACTTTAACTACACTTTCTTGTAATATCCTTAAATATTATGTTACATAGAATGACAGAGCTGGTTATTCACAGGACACGTCATGTGTAGTGTGCATAAAAGAATATTATATCCATTGTACTCAGATGTCAGTAAGAGCAGAATCAACTTTGATACATTACATTCAATGTGAAAATATGGTTGTAATTACAATTACATTTGTGTATGTGTGTGTGTGTGTGTGTGTGTGTAAAACAATTCTACTGCTACCACCTGACAGAGTAAAGTGAGTTTATTATTGTCAGTGGGACACAGTTACTTCACTTAGAGTTGCACGATTGATTTCTCTCTCATGTACCTCATGCTGTTTTAATGTATATTCATACAACATCTTTTAGACAACTACAATGTTCATTTACCTGAATTTATAATGGACATATGTTTGTGAATGCTGAATGTCTGGAGATTTTCTCTGGTAATTTGTCACTCAACTTTTTTTCTTATGTAATGTACATTTAAGAAATGGATATCTTCACTAGGAGGAATGTTTCCTTCACCCACAGGATTATGACATACTATACCATTATTTTCATACAGAGGTATTAGCCTTGTTTTATGATGTAGTGCAGTAGAGTTTCTATTCAGGAGTGTTAGTAATGTTTTGATGACAAGGGTAAGATTAGGTACAGCAGTTGACTAAAAACATGATTTATGATGTACTAACATCAATTTATATTAAAAGATAATTATGTGCTTTCAAAGAAGCAAAATTAAGATTATTTTAGTAACCTAATATAATTTTCATAGTAAGTAAAATGTACTTGTTAGTCAGGCCCATAGATTACTAAGGTGATGTAAATTTGATTGATTGATTTGTTTGTAAATCAGTGAAACAGTTCACATTATCATTAAAATCATAGACAGATTAACAATTTCAAATTAATTTCTTACACTACACCAGTAACTGACAATGAATTTACTTTTAATCCATAATTACCTTTTTTAGTCTTACATAATTATTATTTCTGTATATTTTATAATACAGAACTTCTTAAATTAAGTAACATTTTTTAATTCATTCATTCCATTACTGTATGAAACTTGTATTTTGTAAATAATATTTTAGTTTTCTTTTGAAAGAGCAGATCTTATCTATGTCTTTTATATGTTGTGGAAATTTACTATATAATATGATGGCATTATACAATTCACTCTGCTGAGTTTTAAATTTTTTTTCTGTCCAAATGCAATTTATAGCCCTTTCTAATTTCATAAGCATGTACTGAACAATTTTTAACATAGTGTTTTTTTTTTTCATGTAGTTAACACACTGAAAAATATATTCACAGGGGACAGTTAAGATTTCCAGCATTTTAAAAAGTTTAGGGCAGTGAGCTGTGCTGCCACTCCTGATTATTATACATAGTTATCTTCTCTGCAGTCTGATTATAGTTTGGATATTTTCCCCTATTCAGTCCACAAAAATTTATGCCATAACTAATGAGTACTGTTGCATGCTCTTTCTATTTAATGGCCAATCAACACACATTCCAAGAAAGTTTGTGCTTTCCACACACTGTGTGAATTCATTACTTATTTTAAGGTTATTATAATCTGCTTTTTGTGTATGTAGGAGTTCAAAGTGCTCATTTTCTTTACATGAGGTGTGATTTTATTGTTTGTTGTCCATTTAAATACCCTATTAAGTGTTTCATCAACTTTTTCTTTGTACTTATGATGACTTGTCAGTGGTCAGTACATTAGAATCATCTGCAAATAATATTATTTGTGCATGCTTTATAATTTGTGGGAAACCAGTAACGTAAATTAGGAACAGTACTGGACCTAGCACACTACCATGCAGTACACCTATTTTTATATAATTAGGGTCAGAAGCGTGTTTTTCATCATAGCTCAAGCTGGAGCTACTTTATCTAGTTCATTTAACTGTACTTTGTTATCCACTGTATCAAATGTCTTAGTTAGATCGAGGTATATACTTTTACATACATCACTTTATGCAGTGATTCTAGGCCGTGTTTCTTTGAGATATGCTGCTGCTGATGCAGTGCCTTTTCCAGATCAGAATCTGACCTGTTCTTTGGAAAGGACCTTGTATTTATTTAAATACTTCATAAGTCTATCTTTCATGATCGTTTCTATTATTTTTGGAAAGAACTAAAGTAGTGAGAGTGGCCTATAAGCACCTATATTTTTATGGTCACCATTTTTTAAGAGAGGCACTGATTTAGCATATTTGAAGTGGTCAGGAAAGCAACCTGATTTCAGTGATAATCAGCTAATGGTGATAATAGGCTCTCTGTACAGTGCTTAATCAGACAAGTTGGTATTTCCTCCAGATGTACTGATATTTTATTTGTCAGTTTTCAAACTGTGTTAAAGACTTCCTGCTTTGTCATGATCAGTAATAATCTTGAATGTGGTACACATTTATTTCGATTTTTGATATAAGGGGCTGTTTGAAATTTTTCCTGTGATTTTATTCTCATACTGATAAAATAGTTATAATAGAGGGAAACATTCCACGTAGGAAAAATATATCTAAAAACAAAGATGATGTGACTTACCAAATGAAAGTGCTGGCAGGTCGACAGACACACAAACACAAACATACACACAAAATTCAAGCTTTCGCAACAAACTGTTGCCTCATAAGGAAAGAAGGAAGGAGAGGGAAAGACGAAAGGATTTGGGTTTTAAGGGAGAGGGTAAGGAGTCATTCCAATCCCGGGAGCGGAAAGACTTACCTTAGGGGGAAAAAAGGACGGGTATACACTCGCACACACACACATATCCATCCGCACATATACAGACACAAGCAGACATATTTAAAGACCAAGGGTGAGGCCTTTGGGGGTTATGCCAAATGTCAGACAAGCCTGAGAAAATAAAATATGCGAGCGTAATCTGGCTAGGGTGAAGGCATGTTTGCGGAGGGAATGTAAATAAAACTTAATGGGGTCGTTGTGGGGGTGTTGTGAGGGTGACATGGTATTAGAAGGTGGAAAGTGTAACATGAGGTTGAAATGAAAATGAAAGATAAAAATATATGGGGAGAGATAAGGGTGAACTAGAAAGTAACTGGAGATCTGGTATGAAAAAAGGCGAAAAAGTGTTCGTTAAGTTGATCCTGAACTTGGGTTGGTAGACAGTGATGTGCATGAAGGTTAGGTGGTTGTGTTGCCGCTGAAACACGTTAAAGGATGGAGAAATTCGGGAAAATTTCGAAAAAACGTGTAAATGTATTAAAAGGAGTGGTGTTGTGGTGAAAGATTACGAAAATGGGGCTAACAATTGTCTGACGAAGAAATAATGACGTTAAAACCTGTTGTGAGCGGCTAAAAATGATCAGTGATGTGCGAAAAACGGAAGTGGAAATAAAGTGAAAGTTATTAGAACTAGCCGAAATGGTTGTTTAATACGTGAAAGCAGCTGTTATTGAACTAGAAACGGTGGTTTTATAGCAGCGGTAGTGTTGAAAGCGGAAAATAAAAATTTTTTTGGTTATGGTTTGGAAGTGGGTTACGTATTATTGAGTATATATAGGCGGGATAAAATTGTATTACGGTAAAAAGGGGAAGGTGAATACAACGTGAGACTACTGGTAAAAACAGAAAGAGAAAATAAAGAGAAAATAAGACGACAGGAAAGTTTTCGAAATGCAACAGCGACAATAACAAACGTAATTGTTGGGTTCAAATTAATGATATGGTTATAATAGAGGGAAACATTCCACGTAGGAAAAATATATCTAAAAACAAAGATGATGTGACTTACTAAATGAAAGTGCTGGCAGGTCGACAGACACACAAACAAACACAAACATACACACAAAATTCAAGCTTTCGCAACAAACTGTTGCCTCATCAGGAAAGAAGGAAGGAGGAAGGAGAGGGAAAGACAAAAGGATGTGGGTTTCAAGGGAGAGGGTAAGGAGTCATTCCAATACCGGGAGCGGAAAGACTTACCTTAGGGGGGAAAAAGGACGGGTATACACTCGCACACACACACATATCCATTCACACATATACAGACACAAGCAGACATATTTAAAAAAATAGTTATTTATATATATTGATGGAAAAAAAAATCTCAACACCAAGAAGGAGTTGTGTGATAAACGAAAGTTGGTAGGCCTTTTTCTACATCTGAAAGATGATGTCTATACAAATTTTGCACTGGTTGCGTAAGAGTGGCTGTAGTAGTTCCACTATGAGGAGGCAAATCAGGTTTGCTCTCAGTACATGGTGTAACAGTCATGAGCATTAGTTACCTTTGAGATTGGATGTGGTGAGTTGATGTTAGTAAGGAAAGCTTTTAAGGTGACAAAGACACCATTATCAACACCTCACCCAGTTTGAATGATATCATTTAACAGGGCTGTGAGAAGCTGAATTTTCCTTCTACAATATTGCAGAAAGACATGGCAGGAATGTATCCATTGTACATGACTGCTGGCAGTGGTGATCATGGGAATGTACAGTTGCAAGATGACCAGACTTTGGATTGCCACATGCCATTACCGAGAGGGAAGACCATTGTGTTTGGTGTATGGCTCTGGTGCATCATACTGCATCTTCAGCAGTAATTTGAGCAGAAATTGGCACCAAAGTGACATGACAAACTGATAAATTGGTTACTTCAAGGACAGCTCCAAGCCTGATGCCCTGTAGTGTGCATTCCACTGACCCCAAACCACCACCGTTTGCGACTTCACTGGTGCCAAGCAAGAGCTCATTGAGGGGGCAATGTGGAGTTCTGTTGTGTTTTGAGATGAAAGCGGGTTCTGCGTCAATGGCAGTGGTGATTATGTGTTGATTAGGAGGAGGTCAGTTGAGGGACTGCAACCAACCTGTCTGCATGCTACATACACTGGACCTAGTCCTGGAATTATGATCTGGGGTGCAATTTCTTATGACAGCAGGAGCACTCTTGTAGTTATCCCAAGTGCCTGACTGAACATTTGTGCATCAATCTGGTGATTCGACCTGTTGTGCTGCCATTCATGAACAGCATTCCAGGGCGTATTTTCCAAATGGATAATGCTCATCCAGATACCGCAGGTGTAACCCAACATGCTCTCTAGAGAACTGACATACTGACATGTTGCCTTGACCTGCTTGATCACCAAATCTGTCTCCATTCGAGCAGGTGTAACCCAACATGCTCTCTAGAGAACTGACATGTTGCCTTGACCTTTTTGATCACCAAATCTGTCTCCATTCCAGCGAATATGGCACCTCATTGGGCAACTCCAGTATCATCCACAACTGGCAGTAACCGTCCCTGTATTTGACTGATCAAGTGCAACAGGCATGGAACTCCAATCCACAAACTGACTTCCAGCACCTGTGCAACAGAATGCATGCATGCTTGCATTCAACATTCGGGTGGTTACACCAATTATTAATGTACCAGCTTTCCATATTTGCAATGGCGCATCTTGCGCTTACACTAACCTGTGATCTTGCAATGTTAGTCACTTTAATACACACGTCTAAAAAAGTTTTGCATCACCTTGGCTCCAAGAGTTTTGGAATCTGTACAGAACCCCCATGAACCATGGACCTTGCCGTTGGTGGGGAGGCTTGCGTGGTTCAGCGATACAATGGCCGTACCGTAGGTGCAACCACAACAGAGGGGTATCTGTTGAGAGGCCAGACAAACATTTGGTTCCTGAAGAGGGGCAGCATCCTTTTCAGTAGTTGCAGGGTCAACAGTCTGGATGATTGACTGAGCTGGCCTTGTAACACTAACCAAAACGGCCTTGCTGTGCTGGTACTGCGAACGGCTGAAAGCAAGGGGAAACTACACCCGTAATTTTTCCCGAGGGCATGCAGCTTTATTGTATGGTTAAATGATGATGGCGTCCTCTTGGGTAAAATATTCCGGGTGTAAAATAGTCCCCCATTTGGATCTTCGGGTGGGGACTACTCAAGAGGATGTCGTTATCAGGAGAAAGAAAATGCGTTCTACGGGGGTCGGAGCGTGGAATGTCAGATCCCTTAATTGGGCAAGTAGGTTAGAAAATTTAAAAAGGGAAATGGATAGGTTAGAGTTAGATATAGTGGAAATTAGTGAAGTTCGGTGGCAGGAGGAACAAGACTTTTGATCAGGTGAATACAGAGTTATAAATACAAAATCATATAGGGGTAATGCAGGAGTAGGTTTAATAATGAATAAAAAAATAGGAGTACGGGTAAGCTACTACAAACAGCATAGTGAACGCATTATTGTGTCCAAGATAGACACGAAGCCCACACCTACTACAGTGGTACAAGTTTATATGCCAACTAGCTCTGCAGATGATGAAGAAATTGATAAAATGTATGATGAGATAAAAGAAATTATTCAGATAGTGAAGGGAGACGAAAATTTAATAGTCATGGGTGACTGGAATTCAAGAGTAGGAAAAGAGAGAGAAGGAAACATAGTAGGTGACTATGGATTGGGGGAAAGAAATAAAAGAGGAAGCCGTCTGGTAGAATTTTGCACAGAGCATAACTTAATCATAGCTAATACTGGGTTCAAGAATGATAAAAGAAGGTTGTATACAAAAAAGAATCCTGGAGATACTAGAAGATATCAGATAGATTATATAATGGTAAGACAGAGATTTAGGAACCAGGTTTTAAATCGTAAGACATTTCCAGGGGCAGATGTGGACTCTGACCACTATTTATTGGTTATGAACTGTAGATTAAAACTGAAGAAACTGCAAAAAGGTGGGAATTTAAGGAGATGGGATCTGAATGAACTGACAGAACCAGAGGTTGTACATAGTTTCAGGGAGAGCTTAAGTAAACAATTGTCACAAATGGGGGAAAGAAATATGGTAGAAGGAGAATGGGTAGCTCTGAGGGATGAAGTAGTGAAGGCAGCAGAGAATCAAGTAGGTAAAAAGACAAGGGCTAGTAGAAATTCTTGGGTAACAGAAGAAATATTGAATTTAATTGATGAAAGGAAAAAATATAAAACTGCGGTAAATGAAGCAGGCAAAAAGGAATACAAACGTCTCAAAAATGAGATCGAAAGGAAGTACAAAATGGCTAAGCAGGGATGACTAGAGGACAAATGTAAGGATGTAGAGGCTTATCTCACTAGGGGTAAGATAGATACTGCCTACAGGAAAATTAAAGAGACCTTTGGAGAAAAGAGAACCACTTGTATGAATATCAAGAGCTCAGATGGAAACCCAGTTCTAAGCAAAGAAGGGAAAGCAGAAAGGTGGAAGGAATATATAGAGGATCTATACAAGGGCGATGTACTTGAGGACAATATTATGGAAATGGAAGAGGATGTAGATGATGATGAAATGGGAGATATGATACTGCGTGAAGAGTTTGACAGAGCACTGAAAGACCTGAGTCGAAACAAGGCCCTGGGAGTAGACAACATTCCATTAGAACTACTGACGGCCTTAGGAGAGCCAGTCCTGACAAAACTCTACCATCTGATGAGCAAGATGTATGAGACAGGCGAAATACCTTCAGACTTCAAGAAGACTATAATAATTCCAATTCCAAAGAAAGCAGGTGTTGACAGATGTGAAAATTACCAAACTATCAGTTTAATAAGTCACAGCTGCAAAATACTAATGCGAATCTTTACAGACGAATGGAAAAACTGGTAGAAGCCGACCTCGGGGAAGATCAATTTGGATTCCGTAGAGATATTGGAACACGTGAGGCAATACTGACTCTACGACTTATCTTTGTTTAAGGAAAGGCAAACCTACATTTCTAGCATTTGTAGACTTAGAGAAAGCTTTAGACAATGGTGACTGGAATGCTCTCTTTCAAATTCTGAAGGTGGCAGGGGTAAAATACGGGGAGCGAAAGGCTATTTACAATTTGTACAGAAACCAGATGGCAGTTATAAGAGTCGAGGGGAATGAAAGGGAAGCAGTGGTTGGGAAGGGAGTGAGAGAGGGTTGTAGAATCTCCCCGATGTTATTCAATCTGTATATTGAGCAAGCAGTAAAGGAAACAAAAGAAAAATTCGGAGTAGGTATTAAAATCCATGGAGAAGAAATAAAAACTTTGAGGTCCGCCGATGACATTGTAATTCTGTCGGAGACAGCAAAGGACTTGGAAGAGCAGTTGAACAGAATGGACAGTGTCATGAAAGGAGGATATAAGATGAACATCAACAAAAGCAAAACGAGGATAACAGAAAGTAGTCAAATTAAGTCGGGTGATGCTGAGGGAATTAGATTAGGAAATGAGACACTTAAAGTAGTAAAGGAGTTTTGCTATTTGGGGAGCAAAATAACTGATGATGGTCGAAGTAGAGAGGATATAAAATGTAGACTGGCAATGGCAAGGATAGGGTTTCTGAAGAAGAGAAATTTGTTAACATCGAGTATAGATTTAAGTGTCAGGTAGTCGTTTCTGAAAGTATTTGTATGGAAGTGAATCATGGACGATAAATAGTATGAACAAGAAGAGAATAGAAGCTTTCGAAATGTGGTGCTACTGATGAATGCTGAAGATTAGATGGGTAGATCACATAACTAATGAGGAGGTATTGAACAGAATTGGGGAGAAGAGGAGTTTGTGGTACAACTTGACAAGAAGAAGGGACCGGTTGGTAGTACAT
The DNA here is from genome assembly GCF_021461385.2 of Schistocerca piceifrons. Lineage (NCBI taxonomy): Eukaryota > Metazoa > Arthropoda > Insecta > Orthoptera > Acrididae > Schistocerca > Schistocerca piceifrons. The sequence goes on along the minus strand of NC_060138.1, from coordinate 673,336,927 downwards.
GTTTGGAGGCATTAAGGGATCACAAATTTAGCATTGGAGGGCAGCATGGAGGGTAAAAATAGTAGAGGGAGGCCAAGAGATGAATACACTAAACAGATCCAGAAGGATGTAGGTTGCAGTAAGTACTGGGAGATGTAGAAGCTTGCACAGGATAGAGTAGCATGGAGAGCTCATCAAACCAGTCTCAGGACTGAAGACCGTAACAACAACAACACAGAAAATTGGAATAGAGATCAACATAAACATCATTTCTGCCCTTTTTATTGCTCATGAAAACCACACATTGCATGTTGTACCACCATACAGCAAGACCTTCAGAGGTTGTGGTCCAGATTGCTGTACGCACTGGTACCTCTAATACCCAGCAGCATGTCCTCTTGCATTGATGGATGCCTGTATTTGTTGTGGTATACTATCCACAAGCTCATCAAGGCAGTGTTGGTCCAGATTGTCCCACCCCTCAACAGTGATTCGGTGTACATCCCTCAGAGTGGTTGGTGGGTCACATCGTGCATAAACAGCCCTTTTCAATCTATCCCAGGCATGTTCGATAGGATTCATGTGTGGAGAACTTGGTCGCCCCTCTAGTCGAGTGATGTTATCCTGAAGGAAGTCATTCACCAGATGTGCACAATGGCAGTGTGAATTGTTGTCCATGATGACAAATACATCGCCAATATGCTGCCAATATGGTTGCACTATCGGTCAGAGGAGGACATTCACATATCGTACAGCCATTACAGCGCCTTCCATTACCACCAGCGGCGTACATCAGCCCCACATAATGCCACCCCAAAACAGCAGGGAACCTCTACCTTGCTGCACTCGTTGGACAGTGTGTCTAAGGCAATCAGTCTGGTTGGGTTGCCTCCAAACATGTCTCTGACGATTGTCTGGTTGAAGGCATATGCGACACTCATCGGTGAAGAGAATGTGATGCCAACTCTGAGCGGTCCATTCAGCATGTTTTGGGTGCTTCTGTACCGCAATGCATGGTGTTGTGGTTGCAAAGATGGACCTCACCATGGATGTCGGGAGTGAAGTTGCGCATCATGCAGATTGTGGCACGACATCCTGTGGCTGCACAAAAAGCATTATTCAATATGGTGGCGTTGCTGTCAGGGTTCCTCTGATCCATAATCTGTGGGTAGCAGTCATCCACTGCTGTAGTAGTCCATGGGTGGCCTGAGTGAGGCATGTCATCAACAGTTCATGTCTCTCTGTATCTCCTCCATGTCCAAACATCACTTTGGTTCACTCTGAGATGCCTGGACACTTCCCTTGTTGAGAGCCCTTCCTGGTACAAAGTAACAATGCGGAAATGATCGAACCGCAGTATTGACCGTCTAGGCATGATTGAACTACAGACAACACGATCCGTGTACCTCCTTCCTGGTGGAATTACTGGAACTGATCAGCTGTCAGACCTCCTCTGTCTAATAGGCGCTGCTTATGCATGGTTGTTTACATGTTTGGGTGGGTTTACTGACATCTCTGAACAGTCAAAGGGTCTGTGTCTGCGATACAATATCCACGGTGAACATCTATCTTCAGGAGTATTGGGAACCAGGGTGATGCAAAACAACTCTTTTTGATGTGTGTATGTTCTGTAGAGAAATGTATTCCCAAAATTTTATTACTCTACATAAATATTTTCTGGTGTTGCAGCTCTTTTCTGTCAGTATAGTTTGTCGTATCTTTTAGATTTTTTGTTAGATACCTTTTGTCCTTGATTTTTATGTTTTATTGATTCATCTTTTTGTTACCTGTTTCCTGCACAGTTGGAATTTTTTCTCAATTTGATGTGGCAAGTGAACCGAGAAATTTTTATGCAGTGACTCAGCTGCGAAAAACTTTGTAGCAATATTGCACCATGTTTGTCCCACTGTGCCCTAGAGCCATTGTTTATTCTGTTTATTTAAGTATTACTGACTGATCTTTGTAAAATTTCATTTCTTATCAGTCTAGAGCCTGTATACTCACTTTTGGCTGAGCAAATTACTTATTGTGTTCCATTTATGATGGTTTCTAGTTACTACTTTGTGTGGAGTTTGCCCTGGCATGAAGTAAAACTTCTTTTAAATTTGTCTTAGGATGATTTCTATTTTTGGGGTCAGACTGTTTCATGTTCATGATATTTTTAAAATGTCTGTTGATTTACTGAGGTTGGATGAAGAGAGAACATTGATTTCGCAGTTCAAAACTATAAATTTTTTTAAAAATGGAGTTGACAATGACAAGAAATTCATTTTTTCACTCTGTTTTGTTGAGTCACTTTTAGTTTTGTCCTTTTCCTTGTAAGTCACTGTTTTCCATTATATTTATTTGCAAATTTTGCATTCGAGCAGTTACCTGTATCTTCTTTCACTTTAATTGTCCGAGTTTTGTATTGTACTTGGCGAAGGATTACCAAGTACACTGGGTATTTAGAAGATAGGCATAAGGTGAACCCATGAAACCAGGTATGTTTTGTGTGAAGTAGGAGTTAGTATGTCTCAATTTGTTAAATATATTAAGGGGAGAAAAGTATGATTTTTTTTCCTAAGATGACACTGTACTCTAATAAATGTCGTATGGTAGGTATACCAAGGAAGAAGGACTTAAATCTGTGTTGAGGAAAGGGAAGGATAACATATTTAGCGCCACCACTGCTGTGAAAGAAGAGAGAAAAGTATGGTGACATAGGAGATATGTGATGGAGGAATGGGTGAATCGTTTCATATTTTGAGACTTACCCTGATGTCATGTAGAAAGAAACTTATCTGCATTATGGTAGGTGGATTAGTATAATTAAATAGGAAATTATTGAAAATGTAAAAGGTGGGTGCATGTGTATGATTCAATTAAGGGAAGTTTAAAAATCAAAAAAATCGTACTATACAAATTGTGCAATAATTTAAAATTCTTAAGTACTAATATATAACTCCACCTAAAGTATTACAGAAGATTAAGGCAGCCAGAATCTGCTGTATTATCATAAAAGCTGGATTTTTGTATTTATATTTTGTAAATATGTCTTGAAACAAACATGAATTGCATTAAGAAATCAGTGTTATGTGGACAAAGCAGCATTAAATGAAAATTACAGTCAAAATGCCTTAGTACATATTAAGGTTGGATATAGCTCATGTTAAGAAAATATTGTGTGCACAGGCAGAATCACATTACCTTAATGATGTCTGAGACATAATCACTGACGTATTACTGTACTGGATGACATGGCAAGACCTCCAGCACACTTAAATGAGAATGCTAATACTATGTTCATAAAATGAAAATATTACATGGTCCACTCACATTAATATGACCACCACCTATGTTTGACGTCAACATGTAATAAACACCCACAGACAGCAGGTGGCAGCACTGGCAGTGGAGGGTATATAAAATGTGTCGAGAGATGCAGAGAACAGTGCAGTCGTCATTGAACTGCCCAAAAGGACATGATCACTGGCTTTCGTTCAAGGGTGGAAGCATTTCTGAAACAGCTGAGTTTGGAAACTGTTTGCATGCCATTGTGGTTAAAGTATAACTTGCATGGCAAACAGTGCTGAGGCAACTGTGGTGCATGATGGGCCACAGATGACAAGGCTGAATGATGGATGCGGAGATGTGAACAAGCAAATAGATGAGCAACTTTTGAGCAACTGTCTGCCCAGATAAACCAAGGAGCTACCAACAATGTCTCCTCAAACAAACATTTAGCAAATATTGCAGCAGATGTGCCTCTGCAGCAGGTGCCTGGTTCCTGCACCGATGCCGATTGCTGTTCATCAGCAGTGAAGGCTGGAATTTGTATGTCAGTTCCAATGATGGACATCCACTGAGTGGTGACAGGTGGACTTTTCTGATGAATCACATTTTATGCTCCATCAAACAGATGGCCATTGGCATGTGCATTATGAAATGTCTGAAAGCAAACATCCTGCAACAACCATTGCAAGGGTACCAGCCAGATGTGGAAGCATTATCATCTGGGAAATGTTTTCATGGCATTCCCGGCATGATCTCATCATTCTGGAAATCACAGTGGATCAACACAAGTAGGTATCTATCCTTGGGGATGATTTCCACCCCTACATGCAGTTTTTGACAAAATAACTTAATTGGATAGATAAAAAATCTAATCACCAGTTGGTGGCAGAACACATCCATAAGACAGTTGAAATTGGAAAGCTTTCGGAGCCAGCAGCTCCTTCTTCAAGCAGAAGGGTTGAAGAGGAAAGAACAGGGGTAAAGGGGAAGGACTGGAGAGGTCTATCACAAGGGGTAGATTTTGGGGGAGACTTACCACTTGGGATGAGAAGAAAAGACAGATTATTAGGGACTACAACAGTTGAGACGGTAACCAGGGTAGGAGCCTTAGGGTAGGGAGATGGGTGCAGGAGTATATGGTCTGACAAGAATATTGTGGAGATTGGGAGGGTGACAGAAAACTATTCTAGGAGTGGTGGGCAAAATTTCAGACAGAATGGATCTCATTTTAGGGCATGATTTTCGGAAGTCATGGCCCTGTTGAAGTAGCAGATTAACACATTCTACACCAGAATAATACTGAGTCACCAGTGGTGTGCTCCGAAGTTATTTTTTCGTGGGATCAGCAGTACCAGGCCTGGAAATGATGGCCCGGGAAATCTGCTTTTTTAACTAGGCTGATGGGCTAGTTACATGCAGTGAAAGCTGAGGTGAGAATGGTGTCGTATTGCTGCAAAACCTATACACTTGAACAAATACATTGGCCTCGGATGCCAAAGCTGTATGGGAGGGAACATCTGACATGGAAAGGATGGCAACTGTCAAAATGTAAGTACTGTTGTTTGTTGGTAGGTTTAATGTGGACAGAAGTATGTAGCTGGCCTTCAGTGAGAATGAGATTAACATCAAGGAAAGTGGTGTGGGATTTGGAATAGGACCATGTGAAATTTATTTGGGAGAAGGTATTCAGAGATTCCCGGAATTTTAGCAGGTCAGACCAGAGGCTGAAGACTTACAGATCCCAGGGAAGTGCCCTCCAAGTGACCCTTGAAAGTTCCCATGGTCTGTTTGTGTCTGCCCCTCAAAGGTGAAGTACTGTTTGATAAGTATAAAGTTGCTTAAGTTGAGCAGGAAAGATGTCATAGGTTTGGAATCAGGTGGGTGCTGACTGAGGAAGTGTTCAGCAGCAGCAGCAGACAGACCATGTACTTGGGGGATGGCATCAATGGTGACAAGTAAGGTGTGTGGTGGGAGTGGGACACACGCGGATTTCAGATGAGCTAGGAAATAGTTGGTATCTTTGGTGTAGGAGGAGAGTCTTTGTACTATGAGTTGCAGGTTTTGATCAACTAAAGCAGATAAATGTTTGATGCGTGCTTTGAAGCCAGCAACTATGGGATTAAACCCTCAGGCCCCTCACAAGGACTAACATGTCAATCCACAGAACATCTCACACCACCCAAACCATTCACCCCACCTTTTACCTTCTTCCTAAGATCCACAAACCCAGTCATCCTGGCTATCCTATAGGTGCTAACTTCAAAGGACCCACTGAACTTATATCTGCCTTAGTTGATCAACACCTGCAACCCATAGTACTTCCATCCTACATCGAAGATACCAACCATTTCCTAGATTGTCTGAAATCCAAGCCTGTGCCACTCCCATCGCATATCTTAACTGTCACTATTGATGACACCTCCCTCTATACCAACATCCCCTACATACATAGCCTGTCTGCTGCTGAACATTTCCTCAGTCAGTGCCCACCTGATTGTAAACCTATGACATCCTCCCTACTCAACTTGAGCAACTTTATACTTACCAACAACTACTTCACCTTTGAGGGTTATGGCCATCGGAACCAGGGTGGCTCCCTATGCCAACCTTTTCATGGGTCACTTGGAGGGCGCTTTCCTGAGATCTATGTCTTCAGTCCCTTGTTTGGTTTAGATACATTGATGACATCTTTACCATATGAACACATAGTGAGGCTGACCTGCTAAAATTCGTGGAATCTCTGAATACCTTCTCCCAAATAAATTTCACATGGTTCTATTCCAGATCCCATGCCACTTTTCTTGACGTTGATCTCATCCTCACCGAAGATCAGCTACAAAGTTCCGTCCACATTAAACCTACCAACAAATGACAATACTTACATTTTGACAGTGGCCATCCTTTCCATGTCAAACGTTCCCTCCCATGCAGCCTTGTTATCCGAGGTAAACATATTTGTTGAGGTGCAGACTCTTTACAGCAATATACCACCATTCTCACCTCAGCCTTCACTGCGTGTAATTACCCCACAGCCTAGTTAAAAAGCAGATTTCCCAGGCCATCACGTCCTATCCTGGTACTGCTGATCCCTCCAAAAAATAACTTCGGAGCACACCACTGATGACTCAGTATAATCCTGCTTTAGAGTGTGTTAATAAGCTACTTCAACAGGGCCGTGACTTCTGAAAATCATGCCCTAAAATGAGATCCATTCTGTCTGAAATTTTGCCCACCATACCTAGAATAGTTTTCTGTCATCCTTCCAATCTCCACAATTTCTTGTCAGACGTTATGCTCCTTCTGCATGCATCTCCCTACCCTTATGACTGTCCCTGCTGGAAGACTTGCCCCATGCATCCTCCTACCACCACCTATAGCAGTCCTGTAACTGGCAAAACATATACTATCAAAGGGAGAGCTACCTGTGAAATGACACAAGTCATATAGCAGCTGTTATGTAAACACTGTTTGGCCTTCTACATCGGCATGACTACCACCAAATTATCAATTAGGATGAATGGGCATAGGCAGAGTGTATATACTGGCAACTCACAATATTCTGTTGCAGAGCATGATGTACAACATGACAGTCATGACCTCGGCACCTGTTTCACCACACATGCCATCTAGAGTCTTCCCCCAGACACCAGTTTCTCAGAACTCCGCAGGTGGGAACTAGCACAACAACATGTCCTTGGTTCTTGCCACCCACCTGGCTTTAATTTATGAGAGACTGGGTTCAATGTCTGTTCCACTTCCTCCGTTATGACCTCTTGAAACGTCTTGGTTTTCTGCTCGCCGTGCAATCCTCCAAGTGCCTTCTGAACTTCCTCTCTCACTATCTGATGAAGAACACTTGTGAAATCAGTTTCATCCTCCATCACAGACATTGATACGAAGTTTGGAAGCCGTTCAAACTTCTTGTGTATAATTCTTTTCTGATGCACTGTCTCGATATACGGGCACCATTTTATGAAATGTCTGTTGTCGAAAACTCCTTCAGGAGTAGGGCTTGATACATGTCCTCAGCAACACCCTTCATGAGATGTGCAACCTTACCATCTTCCTTCATTCGAAGATCCACTATTTTACACAGCTCCAAGACGTCTTGAATGTAGGATGTGGTCATTTCTCCTGGACACTGTGCCCTGCACTTTAATTTATCTTCAGCCTTGCATTTCGGTCTTGTGTGTCGCCGAAATACTTGCACAGTCCACCTGGAATACTTCCCAGCTTGTGAACTTCTCCTCATTGTTCTCATACCATTGCTTGACAGTGCCCTCCAAGTAGAAAAATACGTTAGCCAAACACACGGTGTCATCCCATTTGTTAAATTTGGGTATACGCTCATATACCTTCAGCCATTGTTTGGATCTTGGCCATTGGCACCAGAGAACCCAGAAGGATGTCTAATGTGGTGGCACACAGTTGCTGTCATCGTGACAACCTCTTCTTCTTCTGTCTCTGATAGATTGCCATCTGTTGAATATGGATTGAACTCGGGTTTCTTGCCACGTAAACAGCGGCTCTGTCGCAGCCTGATGGGAGCCACTGTGTCGTCAATAATGTGCGGTATCACAAGTTCCAATACCCAGCGCCTCCACCAGAATGTCATGCAGAAGAAGGTGTCATTCGATGAATGACAAACACTAACTTCACTTAACGAAGGTTTCTTCAGCACTTGCACATACAAGAGTGTGGAGCGAACTACCTCCTGCCAGAACACAAATGGTATATATACAGCTACAGAACATTCCAGTACAATGCTTCTTTCTGTTTGTGGATGCTTCTAGAATGTACTCGAACTGAATATAGAAATTAAAATTTTTCAGTTCAGGTAAGTTTTGAACTCTCGACCCTCCATGCAAAATCTAGTATCATAACCACCAGACTACGGCGACTGTGCTACTTGGCTTCTTCTGCGACAATATCTTACAAAAATGTTTTCTTCTTACACTTAATGAAAGCTTTATAATAAGCAATTTCTTGATAACCAGAGCAACAAATTTTATTTTGTTACTGGTGGCAGTTAGCAGTATCTAATTTATAAGTACTTCTATTTTATAAGGTCTACATCTCCAGCGATACATATCTTTCTCCACTAGTACTTGCATGCAAGGTAAAAAGGCTGACCAACACATAAAGTAGCATTCACTATCAGAATTTTTCTAAAATTCTGTGAGCTAAATTCAAAAATAAAAAATAGCATTTTCTGTTTTCCATGGCGCACTTTGCATTGGTCTACGGAGACCTTTTAATATACTTTGTCACCATATAAATGTCCGTCCCTGGTAGCTGACTGGTCAGCGCAACAGAATGTCAATCCTAAGGGCCCGGGTTCGATTCCTGGTTGGGTTGGAGATTTTCTCTGCTCAGGGACTGGGTGTTCTGTTGTCCTTATCATCATCATTTCATCCCCATCAACATGCAAGTCGCCGAAGTGGTGTCAAATCGAAAGACTTGCACCTGGCGAACGGTCTACCCAACGGGAAGCCCTAGTCACACGACATTTACATTTACCATATAAATAGTCATTTCCTAAAAAAACACAAGTGAACTTCTGTGAAGTTTGGAAGGTAGGAGGTGAAATACTGGTGGAAGCAAAGCTGTAAGCACACGTCATGTGTCATCCTTGGGTAGCTTAGCGCTTGTCCACAACAGGCAAAGGTCCTGAGTTCGAATCTCAGTCTGACACACAATTTTAAACTTCCAGGAAGTTCCGAATTAGTGCACACTCTGCTGCAGAGTGCAAAATTCTTTCTAGTACCTATATGGATAGTTAGCAGCCAGGAAAATAATGTTTAAATTAATAAAAATATCTGTATGGAGACAGATCACCACTCACTGGAAAAAAAAAGGGTACATTTGACTCTGGTACAAGAGCTGCCACGTTGCTTAGTATACAGTCACAGCCCCTCTGTTTCACCCAATGAGTCATTGAACTTGCTGTTGGCAGGAAGCAGAAGATTAGTGTTTAAATAAGTACAGAGTTATCAGTACCAAATGAAATAGGGATAATAGACGTGAGGTGTAATAACCAACAAGAAAACAGTAATATGGATTGGCCACTATCAAGAGCATACTAAACAGATTGCTACAGTCCAGATACGTACAAAGCCATGACACACAACAGCAGTAGAAGTATACTTTATACTAGGCAGATAATGAAAAAATAAAAAAAAGAGACAAAAGGATATGTTATGGGAAACAAAAACAGATTTATACCGGGGGCCGTATTTCAATAATAGGAAATCAAAAAGAATAAATATTAGGAAAACATTGAAAAGTAATGGAATGAAAGGGAAGTGATCTGATAGAATTTTGCACAGGGCACTATCTAAGCACTGCAAATATTTGGTTTAGGAATGATGGAAGAAGACTGTGTAGGTGGAAGAGTATATTATGTAATGGTGAAATGATCAGGCCCGGCCAGTTCAGGAGCATTTTTCCAAACAAGTGACTTATCATCCCCCCCCCCCCCCCCCTCTATCTTTTCCCACTATATTTTCACCTATGTTTGTTATCACTAGTTCTGACACACAATATGTACAAATTATGCAGTTTGGCATCCCTGGTGCCCTGTCCATTTGGCCCCTGCTAATTGTGATTGATCCTGTATAGAATCTTAAGTGATGGTGCCTCTGCTGGTCCTCTCAGTTTGGTGACCCAATTAGCAGCTTATATCATTTGTGCCTTAAACGGCCAAGACAATGACAAGATAAATATTTAAAAACTAGGCTCTAAACTGAAACACATTTCCAGTAGCTCTGTTCAAAATTTATTAGTCACCTAAACCATTCAACAAATTAATATACACAGTACAAATATTTAACTGACAGTGCACAACAAGTCAGACAAAAGCATAACAAACCATCCCTACTAGTGAGTTTTCCCTTGAATTAGTTTCTTGTAAAGAAATAGTTAATTCATTGAGTTCAATATTCTGTCTGGATGTTTATTCTCATTCCATTTTCCTCAAGGCTCATTTCATTTGTTTCATTTAGAAGTCAGTGCAACTTTCCAATGCTTGGATAAATTTAAAAAAATTAGTTAAATTGTAAAATGTAATATCTTATTCACTGTAGTTATCCAGTATGACCTAGCACAAAGTTTGTGTCCTAAATTCTAAATTCAATTCATAGTAAAAAGAAACCTTTGTTGCAAGTATTCTCATTTTGTATTTTCCACTAGTTGGCTTGACTTACTCAACGAAGCTACATCTCCAACATAGAAGAAAAAATATTTTACCAAATATTTGTGAACTAAACAAACTTGAATCCTATTCTTTATATGGTCTATTTGTAACAAAAAGTCATCACATGATTAAAAAAAAAAGAGGTAAAACTTACCGAACAGTAGAGTCACTGAGTCGTCAAAAGGTGCATAAACAAAACTGAGAACTCCAACTGAAAGTGAGAACTTTATAGCTTTTGGACTAATTCTTTTTTGGAGCTATATAGATACACACACCTGTACAACTACATTTTCCAGGCTGACTACTTTGTGCCAGCATGCAGCTTGGAATATTTATACAATTTTCTCTTTATTCTTAGTTACTGTGTTCTAGGCCCTCTTGTGATTTTTACCTAACATAAGTTTCTGTTTAGTTTCTTTCATACTTTTATTTGTTTTGACTGTTTCTCATATCATAAGTTCATCACAGAGCCTCCAAGAGATTTCTAATTAGCTATGTTAAATTCAGCATTGTGTACAATTTCCCTTGCCTTTTGCTTGAAACACACATTTTGTATTTACTGGCTGCCTTTTTCCACTTTAGTTTCGCTCCAATGCTCCTCCTTTCCCAATCTATGTCTACACAACCTCTTATCCGTGATGCTGAACTTGCTGCTTAACTTATATCTTCCATTAATACTCACTACACATTTCTGACTTCTTGCACCTTGACTATGCTCTCTTTTCTCTTTTTTCCATTTTTCAGTTTGCATCTTATGAAGAAACACCGTGTTTCAAACTTTCCCTTCATTTCACTTTTTTTTTCTTTTTTGCATCCAACATTACAGACACACATTTAGGTATATTTAAAAACAATGTTTTAATAAAAATATCTTTATTTGACTAATAGCTTGTAACAAAAGTTTGTGAAAAAAATAGTTTCAGTTAACCTAATATTTTTTGGCAAGTATAAATATAGTGCAACTTTGATACTTTGCTAAAAAAAACACAAATGCATTCTGACTAAATATTTACTTCTCTTAGGAATTAATGAAGTTCAAATAAAGAAAACAATTAAAATATGAAAAAGCACCAAATTAAATCAGTCATTATTAAATGCTTATGGCCTGCTGTTAACTAAGAGGTGGAAATTCTTCCTGCACATTTGCGTGAACTTGGCAAAGTGGACAGATGCGGTTCTCTTTAAACCATCTGCGAATACACTGAAAATAAAATGACACAGGTGAGTATTTGAGTACTCTTCTTATCAAACAATAAATGGATGAAAATTTAACTACCTTATGTAATTGGTATTGCAAAGTAAATCAATAAATAAATTCTTTCTATTTAACTATTACATTATTATTATATAATGGTCCTTGCAACAGTTAGTTTAATAAAGAAACCCGAGAAATAAGCTAATAGTAACATTCTATAAGATTTATAAGTCAATAGTTTCAATAGATGTGATTATTTGCAAAATGTATGAGAAGATCCTTACATGTGAATGTTTTAAAATATGAGTAACAAACAAAAAGTACAAATAACTGACATTATGGAAAACGGATGAATGCTTCAATTTTATTATAGGATAGCCTTTTTATAGCTTTGTTTCAAAGGAGAAGTTGACACAGATTTAGCTGAAAATCAGTCTAAAGCTTCCTCAAAACTTATGAATCCTGGACAAAGTGGTAATTCATAATTATTGCTCTGCTGTGTAATTTTGTTCATGGACTGCAAATGATCTACTGAGTTACATCCAATCCTGTAGCCCACTTGTCTTCGATTAAAATCCTGTTTTTCTTTGTCTTTTTTTTGCATGTGGATGATGACAATTTTAGTGAATATCCTGTACATAATAGAGAAAAGATTAATATGTCTACAGTTTTTTGCATTTTGTCTTCCTAACATCTCATCTGACATTAACTCAAGACTACCATTATTTTAATTATTAACTATCTTTGCATCTGTAACACCTTTTGGCATGCAAAAAAAAAAAAAAAAAAAATACCTTTGTCAAATTTCCCCTTTTGTCTCCATCTGCGTAATCCATATTTTCTAACATGCCAAACTTGTCAGTTTAATGTGGTATATTATCTTTTTCTCAATCAAATTATTATAAGCTACACTGCTGACTTCCTTATGTTCCTGACTAATATTTTTACATCACAACATAAAATGTTTCTGTAGTTTGTGTTATAGTTGTTCATATCACAGTTTGCCTAAATATCTTACTGACTGCACATATCAACAGAGGTGGAATACCAAGGTAATCAGAATAAAAAAATTTGAAAAGATATCTGCACATTTGGTTCTTATCTTATTCAATATCTTCCCTTGGTGTTACGTAGGCTAAACATCCCAATATGTGTCTTCACAAACGTATGCCAGAAAACATTTGTGTAATGCTTTGGTAATACTTCCCTATTAAAAATTGTATATATCAGAAGCAATACAAGAGAATAATGGTTGGATTACAAAAGGAATTACAATGTACTGCCAAATTAAAGTGAATTCTTTATTGAATCAAACAGGAAAATGTCATTATAATAGCACACACTTACTACAAGACAAAAGTCTTATAAAATCTCTTTAAAAGACAAACAAATGCACAATAGCATAATAACAAATGCATAACAAGTTTACAAAAAAAATGTAGCTTGACCGAAAGAAGGGATTGGTTGACAGGATACATCCTGAAGCACCAAAGAATTGTCAATTAGGTACTGGAAGGAACCCCTGGGGTTACATTTCTGGAGGTAGACCCACTCTTGGCAGGTTCAAATGGATGTTGAATGCACTGATTAGGTGGAGATCAAGACACCTGCACAGGATAGACTAGCACAGAGGACTGCATTAAATCAGTCTGCACTGAAGATATCAACAATGCACTACATAAAAAGCGTTGTTTCAGATATTTCAAAAAAGCCAATGAACAGAATAAATAGTATGGAGAAGAAGAAGAAGAAGAAGAAGAAGAAGAAGAAGAAATGAAAATTGCAATAATACAATTTCAGGGTGTATACGCGGTCAAGGAAAAAAAATTTCTGTGTTATTAAGTGACAGTATATTTTCCCTCAGAAGTGTAAAACTTATCAACCCTTTGAATGGTTACACGGACGTAGAATTTCCCGGCACTTTAGAAAACGACACTCAGGGAAGAAAACTCCTTTTGGAAAGATTTTTGATGTGCAGCAACATGTACGCTGCATATTTTCGTATTATGAAAGTATAAATTCGAATTCCACCAAACACTGCATGTTACTTTCCGAACCATTGTAATCGAGACTGCGATGCACTTTTGTAAGCCAGTCATAGCTCATGTCACGTGATCCCACCAGCCGATGACAGTGGATATTCAGACCACAGGACACGTGATGTAGTCAGGTAATAGCAACATCACTTAAGTAGCGCGGATACACAAACAGAAAAAGTTAATGTTGTAAATTAATATACATAGTGCTGCTACAAGAAAAGCAAAACTTTCACGTATAATGTTGATATTTTTTGCGCATGTTATACTTTAAGACATATCACACAAATGTGCCAGTAAAATTTTTAGCCGATTCCAGTGACTTGTTCTCAAAGTTTTCCACAAATAAATTAGCTACCGCAGAGGAAAGAGGTTAGAAAATTTAAAAAGGGAAATGGATAGGTTGAAGTTAGATATAGTGGGAATTAGTGAAGTTCGGTGGCAGGAGGAACAAGACTTCTGGTCAGGTGACTACAGGGTTATAAACACAAAATCAAATACGGGGACAGGAGTAGGTTTAATAATGAATAGTAAAATAGGAATGTGGGTAAGCTACTACAAACTGCATAGTGAACGCATTATTGTGGCCAAGATAGATACGAAGCCCACGCCTACTACATTAGTACAAGTTTATATGCCAACTAGCTCTGCAGATGACGAAGAAATTGAAGAAATGTATGATGAAATAAAAGAAATTATTCAGATTGTGAAGGGAGATGAAAATTTAATAGTCATGGGTGACTGGAATTCGAGTGTAGGAAATGGGAGAGAAGGAAACATAGTAGGTGAATATGGATTGGGGGACAGAAATGAAAGAGGAAGCCAACTGGTCGAATTTTGCACAGAGCACAACATAATCATAACTAACACTTGGTTTAAGAATCATGAAAGAAGGTTGTATACATGGAAGAACCCTGGAGATACTAAAAGGTATCAGATAGATTATATAATGGTAAGACAGAGATTTAGGAACCAGGTTTTAAATCGTAAGACATTTCCAGGGGCAGATGTGGACTCTGACCACAATCTATTGGTTATGACCTGTAGATTAAAACTGAAGAAACTGCAAAAGGTGGGACTTTAAGGAGATGGGACCTGGATAAACTAAAAGAACCAGAGGTTGTACAGAGATTCAGGGAGAGCATAAGGGAGCAATTGACAGGAATGGGGGAAATAAATACAGTAGAAGAAGAATGGGTAGCTTTGAGGGATGAAGTAGTGAAGGCAGCAGAGGATCAAGTAGGTAAAAAGACGAGGGCTAGTAGAAATCCTTGGGTAACAGAAGAAATATTGAATTTAATTGATGAAAGGAGAAAATATAAAAATGCAGTAAGTGAAGCAGGCAAAAAGGAATACAAACGTCTCAAAAATGAGATCGACAGGAAGTGCAAAATGGCTAAGCAGGGATGGCTGGAGGACAAATGTAAGGATGTAGAGGCCTGTCTCACTAGGGGTAAGATAGATACCGCCTACAGGAAAATTAATGAGACCTTTGGAGATAAGAGAACGACTTGTATGAATATCAAGAGCTCAGATGGAAACCCAGTTCTAAGCAAAGAAGGGAAAGCAGAAAGGTGGAAGGAGTATATAGAGGGTCTATACAACGGCGATGTACTTGAGGACAATATTATGGAAATGGAAGAGGATGTAGATGAAGATGAAATGGGAGATATGATACTGCGTGAAGAGTTTGACAGAGCACTGAAAGACCTGAGTCGAAACAAGGCCCCCGGAGTAGACAATATTCCATTGGAACTACTGACGGCCGTGGGAGAGCCAGTCCTGATGAAACTCTACCATCTGGTGAGCAAGATGTATGAAACAGGCGAAATACCCTCCCAAAGAAAGCAGGTGTTGACAGTAGGAACACTGGAACACGTGAGGCAATACTGACCTTACGACTTATCTTAGAAGAAAGATTAAGGAAAGGCAAACCTACGTTTCTAGCATTTGTAGACTTAGAGAAAGCTTTTGACAATGTTGACTGGAATACTCTCTTTCAAATTCTAAAGGTGGCAGGGGTAAAATACAGGGAGCGAAAGGCTATTTACAATTTGTACAGAAACCAGATGGCAGTTATAAGAGTCGAGGGACATGAAAGGGAAGCAGTGGTTGGGAAGGGAGTAAGACAGGGTTGTAGCCTCTCCCCGATGTTGTTCAATCTGTATATTGAGCAAGCAGTAAAGGAAACAAAAGAAAAATTCGGAGTAGGTATTAAAATTCATGGAGAAGAAATAAAAACTTTGAGGTTCGCCGATGACATTGTAATTCTGTCAGAGACAGCAAAGGACTTGGAAGAGCAGTTGAATGGAATGGACAGTGTCTTGAAAGGAGGATATAAGATGAACATCAACAAAAGCAAAACAAGGATAATGGAATGTAGTCTAATTAAGTCGGGTGATGCTGAGGGAATTAGATTAGGAAATGAGGCACTTAAAGTAGTAAAGGAGTTTTGCTACTTGGGGAGCAAAATAACTGATGATGGTCGAAGTAGAGAGGATATAAAATGTAGGCTGGCAATGGCAAGGAAAGCGTTTCTGAAGAAGAGAAATTTGTTAACATCCAGTATTGATTTAAGTGTCAGGAAGTCATTTCTGAAAGTATTCGTATGGAGTGTAGCCATGTATGGAAGTGAAACATGGACGATAAATAGTTTGGACAAGAAGAGAATAGAAGCTTTCGAAATGTGGTGCTACAGAAGAATGCTGAAGATTAGATGGGTAGATCACATAACTAATGAGGAAGTATTGAATAGGATTGGGGAGAAGAGAAGTTTGTGGCACAACTTGACCAGAAGAAGGGATCGGTTGGTAGGACATGTTCTGAGGCATCAAGGGATCACCAATTTAGTATTGGAGGGCAGCGTGGAGGGTAAAAATCGTAGAGGGAGACCAAGAGATGAATACACTAAGCAGATTCAGAAGGATGTAGGTTGCAGTAGGTGCTGGGAGGTGAAAAAGCTTGCACAGGATAGAGTAGCATGGAGAGCTGCATCAAACCAGTCTCAGGACTGAAGACCACAACAACAACAACAACAACACTGCAGAGGAGAGAGAGCTTCCCGTAGCACTACATCAATTTGCTCATAATGACGACATGAATGTCTGATCTGGACTCGAAATACTCCTAAACGGCTCGTCATCAAATGCTCTGTGATTTAAGAAATTCATCGTACATTCTCACACATAGTTCAACTTGCGTAAAAGGAAATTTACTTTTATTTTATTTTTATTTATTGAGCACCCATTTTATCATGTACAATGATATGGGATTTGTCATGTGTTACATACAGAAAAAATATGAACAACAACATATTATGTAAAAAATATCAGTGAACAAATCTGAATTAAATATGTAGGCAAAAACAGTTATAGCTTACATGATATAAATTTGTAACAATATAGGAGACAAATAAGTTACATATATTCTGTGTATAATGGACAGTAACAAGAAACAATGATTATAACACTCTATATTGACAAATTAATTAATTTTTGTGTGTACATAAAAGAGTCTACCCCACGACACAAGTTTGTATATGAGTGAATTATAAGATAGGTGAAGGCACGCTATCTTTCTAAAGAATTCATGTATTCACTAACATTGTGAAAACTATTACTAATTAACATTCTTTTGAGTTCACTTTTAAAACTGTTCAGCTTCTGAATCATTTTAATTTTAAAGGGAAGAGCACTATAGAGAATTTTCTGGTGGTATATTGCACTCTTGTTGTACTGGGCTTTCTTATGCACTTCTCTGTGAAAGTCATTAGTCTGTCTTGTTGTATAGTCATGGAACTCAGTGTTTAAAGAAGAAAACTGGGGGTGAGACTTCAGAAAGCATACACTTTCATAGATGTAAATGGATGGAAGAGTCATGATTTTATATTCCTTGAAAAATTCCCTACATGGATCTCTAGGTGCAGCTGCTTTTATGATCCTTATCCCTCGTTTTTGAATAATAAAAGAGCATTTTGCCTGACTTGAATTGCCCCAAAATATGATACCATATTGCAAAAGACTATGCATAAATGCATAATATGTACACAATACTGTTTGATCACTGCAGCAATTTTTAAGCATTCAAAATACATAGCAACATTTACTTAATTTTTTTATTGAGCACATCTATATGCTTGTCCCACTTTAGATGCTCATCTAACCAAATTCCTAAGAATTTTGTATTTGGCGTTTGTAGTATATTCTGTTGGCCTAGCTTCACAGTTATATTGGGCTTCACATTATTTGACACATGTCTGTAATTCATCCATAATGTTTTTTTCTCATTCACAAATAAACTGTTGTCCCTGAACCATTTACTTGCTTCAACTGTTGTTGTTTCAATTTTCCTGTTAAGGTCAGTCTCATTCTGAGCTTTAATAAAGAGACTTGTATCATCAGCAAAAAGTACACAATCAGCTTGTGTTAAATAGTTTGGCAAGTCATTTATAAAGATCAAGAACAACAGGGGTCCCGACACAGAACCTTGGGGCACCCCATAACTAACTTCCTTATAACCAGAAAAGTATGACTTTCCATCATGAACTATTTCTACTTTCTGGCATCTGCCAAATAAGTATGACTTAAACCATGCATGAGCAGTACCACGGACTCCATAGCAACTAATTTTTTTGAGCAGTAGTTTATGATCAATAACGTCAAAGGCCTTTGATAAATCTAAAAAGACCCCACAAGTTACTTCATTATTATCAATAGAATTTAGGACAAGTTTTAGAAAGTTGTATATAGCTGTTTCAGTTGATCTATTCTTTTGAAAGCCATTTTGTTCATTGACCAATACTCCACTTTTAAGGAAAGTAGAGAGTCTTCCATACATTACTCTTTCTATAATTTTTGAAAAACAAGTTAACACTGATAAAGGCCTGTAGTTTTTTACATCATAGCGATCCCCATTTTTGTATAATGGTTTTATAATTGATTGTTTCAGCTTTCTAGGGAAAGTGCCAGTACTGTAAGATGCATTAATTATATCTACAAGAAGAGGAGTAATATATCTGCTGTGTTTAATGATTTTGTCTGGAATGCCATCGGTGCCACAGGATAATTTATTTTTTAGTTTGCTGATCGCATTCTTTACCTCATGTACTGTTACAGGATACAGAAACATAGTTTTGGGATTCAATGTGATGTTATGACTGATGTCTGTACTACTTTGGGTTCGTATGAGGTTTTGAACTACACTTGTATAATGACAGTTGAATATATTGGCAATGTGTAATGGATCATTTATAGTTTTGTCCTCAGTTTTAATAACGTTGTTGTTGTTTCTTACTTTGCTTCTTCCTAAGTTACTATTGATCACTTTCCACACTGATTTCATTTTTTTGTTGCCATTATTTCTACTGATATATGAATCATTATTTAACTTTTTTGCTGCAGTAATTACTTTCTTGTATAATTTCCTATAACACTTAACACGTTGTTTCAAAGTGAGATTTTGCCTTGCTGATTTACTTAACATTCTGAGTTGCTCTCCAGATTTTCTTTTGCCCTGTGTTATCCATATGTTAATATTGCCTTTTGCTTTAATTTTCTTAAGGGGAAAAGCAATTTCAAAGTTATGTTTGTAATCAGCTAGAAATGACTCAAACTTCATGTCTATACTATCATGTTTATCTAGATCCCAACTTGTATTTTTTAACACAGAGTTAAAAATCCTAATGTTGTCCTCATTAATACATCTCCTGTGGATGTGTTTCTCACTTGGCCTAGAGTTTTTACAGAATACATTAATTATACTAAGTTTTAGTGCTTTATGATCCGAGAATCCAGTGTCAATCACTTCTACAACATTGTATAGTTTATGTAAGTCAAGAAATATTTGGTCTATTATTGTTTCAGAGTTCTTTCCATGTCCAGTGTATTCAAAGATAGTTGGTGCTAAATTATGCTAACAAAAGACATTGGTCAGTTTTATAACATTTAAACAGTTGGCACTGAAATCACCAAATACAATAATGCTTTCTGTATAATGTCTTAACTCACTATAAAGACTTCCAACACTGTCTAAAAATTCCATAAAGTTGCCTGATGGGGAACGGTATACACACACAATAATTATTTTAAGGTCTTTAAGTTTGCAAATGCAATATTCAAATACTTTTTCAATGTTTTTTATCTTACTGAACTTGATTTCTTTACATTCAATTCCTTGTCTGACATAAATGCATGTTCCTCCCCCTTTAAAAGTTTCTCTACAGAAGCTACTAAAGTAACGCTTTTCAAACCACCATTCACAATATTTTCCCGGAACTTGCTAGAAATAGGTTTTTTTTCAGTAGTCGTCAGAGAATGCCAAATAACAGGCGCCACCGCACTTTGGCAGCTGCTACGACGCAGGAAGCACGTATGTTTGTATGTGTAAAACATTAAAAGATCTTACATTATGCCACAAAAGAAAGAAAAGATATCAGAGGATAGTCCAAGAGAATCAGAATTTTGTGAACCATACTAAAATGGCATATTTAAAGTGCATACTTAAAGAGCACATTCATATGTCCAGATTCCCAATGAAGTAGGCCTCGACTTGACATTATGCTTTTCAGAGTGGGTTTTGGGATGTAAATTTTCTTGGAGTACCAGTACTGTATTAGCTCACTTTTGATTCTTTATTATGGCATAATGCCATACGTGCTAGAAGATGAAAACGTGCACTTGAAATGCAGCAAGCAGTTGAAATTAGCCAATAGTGTGGAACTAAACACTTGTTTCAAACACGTTGACTGCCTCTGAGTAAAAGATTAATAAAAGCCAAATTTCTTTAGCAAACTGACAAAAATAACTTCACTGGTCTACCAGGCGATTAATGCAATGCTGTCAGAAAAGTGGAAATCCTTCCCCCCCTTCCAGCCCCACCCCCCTCCCTCGAGTGTTTGAGATACGTCAAAAATTTAAAAAATCACATTTTCAAAAATATGTTCATTTTTTAGTGCACATCTTTCTGAAGTCTTAAGTGTGCCAGAGTGCAGTGCCACCCCTCTTCACACAGCATTCTTCTATCAAAGGTCACTGTATTTCGCTCCGTTGGATTGAAACGTCTATATATTTTGTACTGGATGCCATCAAAACATATTCAGGACAGTGGAAATTAAAATGTCCTGTGGTGCATCTCCTGCTCCCAGTTGCCAGGTTTGACATCCTGCCCCTCTTTTTTTTTTTTTTTTTTTTTTTTTATTTTTTTTTTTTTTTTTTTAAAAATAAATAAATAAATCTCGCAATTAGTACTGGATGGGATTATTTGTAATCGGGAGAACAAGAACTCTTCAGAAAATTTGCACTCTTTATTGCCTGTTAGCTAATAAATTTCTAATTTGGATGACATAAAATTAAATATAGGATACATAAAACCAGTAAAGACAAGAGACAAGCAATATAGTACACATTTCTTCAATCCTTAGCTGCTAGCATTGTTTTCTCTCTAATCTTGCTACAGCTTTACATAGCGTGTTTTCCTTTCTGCGACAGAATCTATTACCTCATCAAAGTTCGTCAAACGTTTTGCTACATGAAAAATTGAACTATTGTTGTCTAACACTGCGTAAGCTGTTAATACAAATAGTACCCAAGACTGGTGTGGTTTCTTGATCTGATTACGTCTATTTTGTCACTGTCTGCTAAATAAAACAAAATAGGTCTTTCTAACATTGCCGAAATTGTAACACACACCAAATAAACGATACTGTTTTGGCACAAATGGTCATTTTTATAACATGTCATATAATTCACGAAGACCAAGATAAAATGCCTATTAGGCCTACTAAAAGCAAAAAGCTTTATGTTAGAAAATAGTTTCACATTTCTATTCATACATTCTAGTTTCTCGAGCATGAGATCGAAAAGTAGTAGTACGAGATTTTAATATAAATTTGGAATCATCATATACTTCCCTATAATTTGTTTCCTCTCCTTCCTCGTTCTAACAAACAATCTTGTCACGACTAATTCTGGAACTATTCCTGCCTTTGTCAAAACTTATTTGGCGGTTAACTTCACTAACCCTGCCACAATCACAGGTTTAGTTATCCCTGATTATTCTCGCTGTTATGTTCCTACAAACCATTTTCCGTGCTACTTCCAGAATAGAACTTAAGCGGCTGCTAGACGGGAACTGTACAACTGGCCCTTACTAGTGTAGCCATCTGGCCAAAAATTTTCTGACAAAATTTCATTTTCCTTGATACACCGAGAAGATAATACGTAATCTTTCTTACCTGTTATTTCTGTTAGTCGTTTATTTCCACTCTGGTAGTCTGAATTATGGATTTCCCTAGTAATTATAACAACGCTGATCATTCGCAAATACAATCAACCACATAATCAGACAGCGATTGGCGTTCATTCGTTTGGCTTTACTCCGCTCAGCTTGTATAGCCCAGTCCCCTTTTGCCTCCAGGAAAGTTTATTTCTAGATGCGACGAGGATTCCCCTGACAGAGACATCACGTACACTATGCACGCATTCAAAAATCAACTTATGATTTTTTTTTTACCATGGGACCAAACTGCTGATGTCATCGGTCCCTAGGCTTACACACTACTTAATCTATCTTACGTTAAGGAGAACACATACACCCATGCCCGAGGGAGGATTCGAACCTCCGACGGGGGGAGTTGCGCGAACAGTGAAAAGTCGCCACGACTGCACGGCTACCCCACGTGGCTTATGATTCATTCAGAAATCAACTTACAGAGTGTGTTCGAAAACCAACAGAGATGCGCATCAAAATCATATGAATAATCGATAGACCAACATGCGCTGGATGCTCGGCACTTAGTGAAACTACGTTTTTACTCCTCAAGAATATGGATTTCGCGCGGCCCCCCCTGTTTATTAAACCCTTTCTAACTGCATCAGTGCATGCATTCAGGCTAGAGGGGTGCAATACCATACTGGTAAGTGAGCTCATGCTGCCAAGTTCTTTACCCTCACAACTAATGAGGCTTCATTTGGTTTCCTCCCCCCTTGTGGGTGCTACACATTTTTGTCAGGCAGTGTGTTAGCACACTCCAGCATTATCATTAATGACAAGGCAACATGTTAAACTAACAACATTGCTTGTCAGCTGAAATCGAGACTCCCTATATAAGGATGACCACTACCACTGGGAGAATACATGAATGAACACAAATGAACTGTTGACAAAGGGAATGCCCAGTACCCATTCGCCACACATCCTCTACAGCATGAAACCTGAATGTCTGCTGTAGTGCAGTGGTCCACTTGTATTTACCTGCCCAGCACCAGTTTTCTTACACTCCAGAGATGAAAATTTTCTCTCTATACCATCACTCTCTTTAAGTTAACCTTTGTTAGGTACAACTAACTCTCATACTTCCCTGCCACATGGTTATTATTAAAATCTAATTTTTTTGTTTGTTCTTCTTTCTTATAAGTAACAGTCCTTTCTGTCTTATAAGCTTTTTTTTTGGTCTCTCCAACATTGACTACAGTAAATATAATCAACCACCATACTGTTGAGATGCGGAGCGATACAGCAACTGCCTTTAAGTTTTTACAAAAGTAGTGACTAAGAGCGTTATTTTTTTGTAGAGGTTGAGTGCGTTTGAAACAATTCTGGAAAGTTTTTCCATTCTGATTGTGGTACCTCAAAAACATGCTTTTCGAAGGACTCAACAGGTTCTGAATGTGATGAATATCGCTGTCACTACCCTTTTTGTGTGGCATAAGGAAAGAAAAAGAACTCATTGGGCTATAAGTCAGATTAATACAGGCAATGGAACATAATTTGATGTTCTTTTAAGTTAAATAAACAATTGTTCGATGTGCTGTGTGATATCTCGCATTGTCATGATGAACTATTAAAAGCAACTGATTATAAATAGTTGAACAAAGCCATTCAAGGCATTGTTATTGGATTAGGCATTTATGAAAACCACCTAAGGAAAAACCTTCACGTGGAATTACAGCTTTTTTACAAAACACTTTTTCTTTAAATACTCAATGTAAAGAACTACTACACCAATTTTTGAGCCACCATTCTTTTAACAATAACAAATGACAAACTTTAAAACACTTGTAATACCCTATCTCGACAGCACCCTTTAGCAGTTGTTTGTAATAAGTTACACAACAAACATAGTAGACAGTACAGAAACATGATTTGATTTGGTTAGGAGGGGGCCAAAGATATGGTGGCTGTAAGTTCCAAATTTTTTCCTTTCTTCCTCCTCATACAATTAGTGTCCTCTTAGCCTGGGTTTTGAATAACATGCATTCTTGCCTAACTTCTCCTATCCAATTCTTTTTTAGTCCCTGAAGAAGGAAACTGTGATTTTGAAGTCTCTGGGAAACAAGGCCTAACTGCCTTAGCACCCAGAGACAACAGTGGCCGTGTGTGTGTGTGTGTGTGTGTGTGTGTGTGTGAGTTCTCCATTTGATGAATGACTTACTCTGATAGCTAACGATGTAGGAAAAGACAGATTGCTACTTACCATATACAAGACACGTTTAGTTGCAGACAGTCAATATTCAAAGACACTTACATAAAGCTATTGGCCACAGCCTTCATCAGTAAAACACAAACACAAACACAAACACAAACACACACACACACACACACACACACACACACACACACACACACACACATACCTCATGCACATATGACCACCAACTCCAGCGTCTTAGATCCTACACTGTTGATATTGCTACCTGGAGTTTCCAATGTTTGATTTCACTCTGACACCTGATAATATCAAGCATCTCTTTTTTATTGTGCCCGTCTTCGCTCAACGCCTCTTCTATGTGGTGAGTAGCAATCTTTCCCATTTAAAGCTGTCATTCTTTTAGACAATATCTTATAGCTATGTTATTAAGTGTTCAATAGAGTCATTTTTAGTCTTCCATAGGTTATTCTTCCAACAGACAATGTCAAATCTACTATGAGTTCAATAAACATTATTGTAACCCTGTTGCTTCTTTGCAGTTGTTAACTGCATTATTTAATCTGTATATATCCATTGTAGTATGTATGCCTTTCCCATTTTGGGTTAGGAAGCATTTTAAATTGTGTGTCTCACAGTTACTGCCGGATATGAAGTAACACAGTTGGTCAGATTCTCAGAAGAAATCCACTTCTTGCTGAAAATCTTTTGTAGTTTGCGAACAGAAGTTTTTATGCAAACCAACTGTCATGTTTAGGTCAGTAAAAATCTTCACAAGGATTTGAAGTCAGTTACTTTCAATAACTTGCCAGCAGCCATGAAAAGTTTTAGTAATGAAGTTCAACTTAAGAAGAGCCTGAAGGATTTATTGATGGGCATCTCTTTTTATTCCACTGGTGTATCTCTTAGCAGCACCATCTAATGTGTATATGTTACGAATAAAACCAAACAATGTGAATATTACATTCATCTGACTTCTGTAAAAATTCACTGCAGTAATGTGATCATTGTAAATTAATGTTGTACAGTGATTTTGTTATCTGAAGATGCGTGGCTACAATAGCCCGAGAATTATCACATGCACCTCAGTGTATTCGACATTTATATAATTTGTGACGATTTTGCTATTGCCTTTTAAATGAAAACATGTTCAGTACTTTTTGAGTTATTCCATATCTATGAGGATCATTTCACTTGAGGTCTAAGGAAGGTACATTAGCATATGTTTTCGTTTGAAAATATTTATTGTGTATTCTTGTTTGCTGGAATGTTCTACACCCTGGAAGATCTCCTCACTGTGGATCTGTTGTAATGAAAACTAAATCTGATATAATCTTTAAGGTGACTCACTCTGATAGTTACAGGGGAAAGGGGGTGAGGGCAGAGAGAGAGAGAGAGAGAGAGAGAGAGAGAGAGAGAGAGAGAGAGAGTGGAGGGCACAATAGTTTAACATACAGTAGCCTCTGAACCTCGTGACATATTTGGCTTTCTTTACGTTTAACAGCTCATTGCCAGAGTGAAAGAAAGGATGTGTGACAGATAAATATTCCAGGACCAACTGAAGATTGAACTCCAAAACTCTGTGTATGTTCTCTGTCATTCACACAACCACCAAGTCATAAGCTCATGTAAATAAGACATATACATGTAAAAATCCATGTTTATACGTACAGAACGATTTGCATCAACTCCACAGCATGTGATGGATACAAAACACAATAATATAACTTTACTCTTGAACAATCAACTTGTGAAATGAAACAAACCCTGTGCTAAATAAACTGAGAACTAATTTTGAAAATGAAACAAAAAAGCATAGACATGCTACATGTTAGCAGTGAAAATGAATTTAAAATTATTAATCATTTTAGTTTTTCTTTGCTTCTCTTCTTCCCCTACAAACTAGTACCTTACATTCTGTCAATAGTGCAACTGTTTCAAATTTTAACATGTTATCTTGCATCTATTAAGTACATGCAGCTCATTATTAATACTCTGGAATATGATGTCAGCTGGTACACCACATCATTACTTCCCTACAGATAGAGTTTCATGTGATCTGGGGAGGGTGACTATTTCCCTCTATTGTACCTAGATATCCAACCTTCCCTTTTTTACATTACCATCTGGCTGTTTCTACTGATCGCTGTGGAGTTGACATACATTCATTTGATTTCTTCAAATCTGCTCCAGTTTTTTTCTCTCTATTTGACAGTTGGCAAATACATGTTCATCATCTGCATAACACAGTTTTATTTTCTTATAATAATATGATACGAAGCAATTAATGACATACCTTCTTATGAAAGTCATGATTGCATGACAATGTTTCCAAACCATCAGAAAGAGGATCCATGCAGATGACACAGTCATCTACTTCATTTTCTTGTGGTTTTGACCATGCCACAGACTCTTTCACATCACCCCATGCTGAACCACCAAATTTCTCCATGCCCATAGGTCCTGTGTAAAATGTGTTCACAGCAGTTTTTTAAGTAAAGGTACTTGAGAACAAAAAAAATTCAGAAACTTCTTTTAGGAGTGCACTTTCACAATTACGTAATAATATCCCACATCCTTCAAGAGTTGGGAAAAATTCTGCAGACAGCATGGCTCCTAACACCTATAGAGACATAAAAGCTGCTGATTGAGTCACTTTTAATTTCTCTAGCTACTGTGTGTGCTCCAATGGTAAATATACAGATTCTAGTGTGAAACTATTTAAAAATATAAAAACATGAAAATACAAAATTTGGTCATGTGTGACAATCTGAATATTATTGTATGTTAAGAGATAAATACCGTTAAAAATTCTCAAATAGAAACACTGATAAAATATAATCTAGTTAAAATAGCAACTGTTCTTTTCCATTCTGACTAATTCAGTCATAGCTGACTATATTAAATTAAAATGTTTGCATGAATTAACATGTTAAGCACACTGTCAATCCCATGGGACCAACAGTAGACTCTTCATTTGAGTGCTGTTGTTCCCCTGGGCATGACAGATACTTTTAGTTTGGACACAGACAGTGTAGGGGGACTGTCAGTGCACTTTTTGTCTGGAAGACATTAGTGCATGGGAATGGAGTATCAAGATTAAAAAACAAATGTTGTAATTTTAATGAGGCTTATTAAAATATTCAGTACGAAGATGAGCCCAACATTTGCACATATCACAAAAGGTAACTGCCTGTTTGATTAATTTTCAAGCTGCAATGTATCTGAATGTTTTTGTGTTTGTCTTGTAAAATTCAGAACAATATGTACACATCTCATGCACCTTTCTTTCTTTTGCTTTTTCTTGTACTGACACTGTTTGGAGTTTCTTCATATGAATGCCATGTGAGTGCATCTGTCAACTGTTTCCAAAATATTGTGATTGACATTTTCCATCCCATCACATCTTGAAATACAACACATTCATATAAGTGAAGGAAAAAAAAAAAGAAAAGAAGAAGATCAAATACTAACTTTCTATACTACTACATGCACTCATCTGATTGGATAGGTCAACAGCCTTTTTTCCCTTTTTATATTCAGCAACAATTTTTGGTTTTTGATAAACCCCTCTTTTGGTTGTCAGATTTTCCATTTCAGGCCTGTAATTTCTTCACTATTCTCTTTTGCAATCACTTTCCCAGATTTCAATTTGGTCGATACAATTTCTTTGTGATTTTCTTGAAGGGTTATTGACCACACACAGATTCTTTGTTATAAGTTTGCTTGCCGAATCTACACTGGTGTACCAATTATTGGTATGTAATATATGGCCTTACTGAATACATTTTGACACAAGTTCATCACAACATTTGTTGTTGTGGTATTTTATTTAACAAGTACTTCACAAGTAAAAATTTGAAAACTATGATGAAAGTATCCACTACTGCAGCACAATTTCAATATTTTGATACCATGCTTGTGTATCTTTTGTTTCAAATGTCACCTGAATGCAATTAAGAGACTTTTCATACACAGTATTTCGGCAGGCTCATAATATTTTTCTAAAATTTTAGTTCAGTTTGTTGATGATGAATTAACTTTCGAGATACGATCTAAGACATCCACTTTTGTATTGTCTGCAAAATGGAGCATTCTCAAAAGAACTTCCAAATGATATCCATACATTATCTTTTGTGGGAGTGTTTACTCAAACAGTGTATCCTGAGACCAATATCAATATATGGATGGACATTTTACCAGTTAAATCCACAAAATCATTGAAACAACTGCTTTATTTCATCCTCAATTGTTACTAATCACTGATTTAAATGTTCAGAAACCATCATTGTTTGTATAGCATAAATATTTGTGCACTGATGTGTTCATATATTTCATCTCCTACAAAAAGTCCATAAAAATCTTCAACTTTGTTAAGCTTTTGCACATTTTCACTCACTCACTTTGGCAACACAGGAACTTGTAAAATGCACAATTTTAGCTGGTTGCCTTGAGGATCAAACCATGTACTTCGATCTCTTTTTGAACACACACACACACACACACACACACACACACACACACACACGCACACACACACACACACACATTCTCCCTTTCAGGTGATGGCAATCTCTTTACAAAGCAATGTTTATACTCCAACTCAACAACCCTCAAGTGATGTACTTACACTTTGTTTACTAACCAGATTGGTGGTAGTTGCTGAGCAAATTTTTTCCATGGTAAGGCCTGTGTGCTAGGTGGCAAGTATTGTGTGGCCGTTGGATGGGTTGGTGGCCACCTATCCAATGGCCACACAATAGTTGCCGTCAAGCGCACAGGTGTTACCGTGTGCACCATTATGTACCTGTTTATACTCTTTAAATAAACTCATGACCAGGGGCTGCAGGCTTGCGAGTCTACTGCCTCAACGGGATGTCCAGTAAAATTGGCTCTGTGCTCAAAATGTTAAAATATACCTAGCAACTTACGTATGACACTTTACACGAAATAATATTCTAAAATTGTTAAAATACGTGAACTAGGGCAGTGAGTTCTCTCACTGAATGAGGATCGTGCTATATTCAAGGACATTCACAAATCACTTAGTCTTAACCTAGTGACTGGAAGATAGTACACTGTGAATGGGTAGTGCATTTTAATGTAGTCTATTGTTCCTCTTCTTTGGTCATATGTCTTGAGACAACCTTCAAAAAGATAATAAAAATGTGTGTGTGTTTGAGGGAATTCTGAAGTAAAAGGGCTTTGTCCAAAAGCATATTTAGTATAGTCCTTGATAGTGTTTGTCCGGTCAAATCTCAAAGCCATGCTGATAGTTTTCTTTGAAGGATTAATTCATCATGAATTTGTGCCACAGGGGTGCTCAACACCTGCTTTC
The DNA here is from genome assembly GCF_021461385.2 of Schistocerca piceifrons. Taxonomy (NCBI): domain Eukaryota; kingdom Metazoa; phylum Arthropoda; class Insecta; order Orthoptera; family Acrididae; genus Schistocerca; species Schistocerca piceifrons. Next base: position 673,307,485 of record NC_060138.1, on the reverse strand, counting down.
TTTAGTAAGTTTGTTATATATCCTCTTGTACATATTCATTATTCCTCTCTTGACTATGGGAAATGATTCCACATACAAGTGAGGACAGTGATATAGTGCACACCCAATATCACTAAGTCCATCAATGTGCATATACCAAATCCACTTCCACTGCCCACTGATGGTACACCAAGTACAGCACTATTGGTGAGTGAAAAGAAAAGCAGGACAATGATTTTGGAACAGGCATGCTTGCTCGATGAATCACGCCAATTTGTCACCCACTGGCCAGTGGAAGCTCACCATTCTCAGCTGACTATGTATATGGTTTTCAAAACACATGTAGCCATCATAAACACTCTCATGTAATGCAACATCTAAGAATCTGAGTTATGTAGACTTCATCGAACCCTACACTATGCAGCGAAAATAGAGCCAGAATCACACAAAAGTTCTGAAGAACTGAAAAACATATTCTCAGCCATTCACCATGATCTATGGTGCAGCACTTCGTATTACTGTGGATTGAGTGAATTATTCATAAAATACGTTAAGTGCGTCAACCATAACACAAAGTTTGTCTTAAAATCTTCCCTCCAGGAATTCTTATTTGAGTTCCCGAAGCATTTCTCTGGCACTTGTGGGTTGCTCAAACCTGCTGCTAACAAATACAGCAGCCTGCCTATGAATTGCTTTAATGTCTTCCTTTACTCTCACCTGGCATAGATCCAAAACTCTCTAGCAGCACTCAAGAATAGGTCACACTGGCATCCCATACACGGTCTCCTTTACAAATGTACACACTTTCCTAAAATTCTCCCACTGTACCAAAGTCATCCATTTACCCTCTATACCACAATCCTCACATGCCTTTTCCATTTCATGTCACTTTGCAATGTTACACACAGGTATTTAAATGTGACTGTGTCAAACAGGACACTACAAAATGGTGTATCCTAATATTAAGGGTTGGTTTTTCCTAGTCATCTGCATTAACTAACATTTCTTCTACATTTAGAGCTAGCTGCCATTTATCACACCAACTAGAAATTTTGTCTAAGTCATCTTGTATCCTCCTACAATCATTCATCTTCATCACCTTCCTGTACACCATAGCACCATCAGCAATCAATCACAGATTGCTGCCCATTCTTCCTATCATATGTATAGAAAATGGTGGTCCTATCACTATTCCCTGGGGCACTTTGACAACCCCCTTGTCTCTGATGAGCACCTGCCATTGAGAGCAACATACTGGGTTCTCTTACTTAAGAAGTCTTTGAGTCACTCCCATATCTGGGAACTTATTCCGTATGGCTCTTACCTTCATTAACAGTCTGCAGTGGGGTACCATGTTACATGCTTTTCAGAAATCCAGAAATATGGAATTTCCTGTTGTCCTTCATTCTTAGTTTGCCATATATCATGTGAGAAAATGGCAAGCTGAGTTTCACATGAGAGATGCTTTCTAAAACCATATTGATTCGTGGACACGTGCTTTTTGGTTTCAAGGAAATTTATTATACTCGAATGAAGAATATAGTTTACAATTCTGCAGCAAACCGAAGTTAAGGATATTAGCCTGTGATTCTGCAGATCCCTTCTTATATATAGAAGTCACCTGCACTCTTTGCCAGTTGCTTGGGACTTTGTGCTGGGTGAAAATTTGCAATAAACGCAAGCTAAGGGGCCAATGTCTTAGCGTACTCTTAGTAAAACCAAACTGGGATTCCATTCGCACCTGATATGTCTGATGTGCTCTCAGATAGGTAAGTGGCTCAAAGACTTCGTAAGTAAAACAATATGTTGACTTTGATAGAAAGGGTTCAGAAATGACAATATCATCAGGAGTGCCCAAGGATTGTGTGAGTAGCAACCTGGAAGCTTTTGCCGATGCTGCTGCAAATATGTAGGCGTAACACAACAAAGCAATATGAAATGGAATGAGCATGTAACGTTGGTAGTAGGGTAGCCAAAGGATTGGATCTGGTTTATTGGGATAATTCTAGGAAAATGCAGCTCCTCTATACCTAAGGTCTGGTGCAACCCATACTTGAGTACTGCAAGAGTATTTGCAAGCCCCACCACCAGGTCAGATTAAAGGAACACTTTGATGCAATTCAGAGGAGTTCCGCTAGTTTTGTTTCCAGCAGACTTGATCAACATGCGAGTATTATGGAGATGCTTCATGAAAATTCAGAATCTTTGGCGTAAGGACAACGTTCTTATTGTGAACGACTACTGAGAAATATTTTCTTTTTGGTCAGACCACCAGCACAGAATACATCATCATGTCACACTACAGAGAAAATTTACAGAGGTAACATTTGCGGCCAACTGCAGAATGTTTCTATTGCCAATACTGTACATTTCGCTTAAAGACCGAAAAAAAAATGCGTTAGAAAAATTAAGGCTTGTATGGAAGCATATTCAGCTCTTTTCCCTCAGTCTGTTTGCGAGTGGAACAGAAAATGGAATCATCAGTAATGACGCAAGTTTCCCTCCACCACACACCATATGGTGGCTCACGGACTATGTATGTAAGTGGGGGTCTGATTCCATCCTGGTGCGAAACCCATGGCACAAGATCTTGGGTCTTTTCCATGTACAATCATGGTACCAAACATTATGAAATACATGAATGTTATAACTTTTGTATCTGCAATTAGTGTGTGTCTTTCTAGTAGGAACAGTTATAACTAATGCATTATGTTTTTTTTATTTTTTATGGTAAATATATATAGAATTTCATTTACCTGTTTCACGTTTTTTGGATGATTTGTCTAATTCCTTCTCAAGCAGGGTGCATATATCAGACACACGCATTCCAGATAAGTGACCTTTTTCTTTGCGGATTCGAGATAATACATCTTCAACTTCTTCTCTGTTAGAAGAAAATACACAAATATCAACGTATCATAAATAATAAACACTCTTGAGATTAATAATTTAAACCATACTAAAAATCAGTAATAATCTGTCTAAACATCCAATTAAAGCAATTACAAATAGCACTAACAAATTGACTCATTGCTTGACAAAAGCATTATAATCATTTCTGAAGTTTGTAATTGATGGACAGCACACAAAATTAACGATGACTGCTCAATCAGGTTACAGAATTGTTAATCATCTTCAAGAATGAGAATATTTTAAAACACATATGTAAAAGGGATGGACCAAAATATGGAAACACCACAGTAAAACAAATTATGTTGCCTAATATAGTGCAGGAAAAACACTTGCATTCAAAACAGTTTTCAGTCATTTTGTAATGGATAAATACAGGTACCGTATGGTTTTGCAAGGGAATCTTATTCAATTCTTCATGCAAAATAGTGGGAAGTTCAAGTACCAATGATGGAGGTGGATAGTGATCATGAACCTTTCTCTCCAAAGCAGATCACAAAATCTCAATAATACTGAGATCTGGTGACTGTGGTGGCCAGGGGAGATGCTTGGAATACCATGATATGGCTGCCAAAATCATCACAGAATCCCCACCATGATTCACTCTTGGGAAATGAAGTCAGCCAGAAGTTAGAAACAGTATAAAACAAAAGTCATCCAACCAAATGACATTCTTCCATTGTTCAATAGTCCCCGTTTTACGGCTTTGGCACTATGTTTTTCTGTTATGGGCATTAGCACAACTGACATGTTGTTCTGGAATCACAGCTCGCCCTGCAGTTCCTGCTTATGAAGCTCCCTTTGTGTTGTTTTAGAGCTGCAGGATTTGTGAACATTCAGTTTTGCAGTGACGTTAGCAGCCTCTGTCCTCTTATTTTTTGTCACAATCCTCTTCAATGACCTTCTGTCACAGTCACTGGACTCACACTTTCATCTGCATTGTGACTTAGTGGATGACTTTTCCGCTTTCCCTGTACACGGTACAAATCTTCAATAAGGTGCCTCTTGAAAGACCAAACACTGTTGCTGACTTGGTTATGGATGCACCCACTATACGAGTATCAACAATGTGCCCGAATTTGAGAGGTTTGGGGTCAGTGGAATGCATGCTACAGAGTGTCTGGCTTGGAGCTGTTCGTGAAGTAATTGATTTGTAACAGTCTGTTGTGTCACTGTGGTGCCAAGTGCTGCTTAAATTACTTCTGTAGATGCAGTATGATGTGCCACAGCTGTATGCCAAACATGATGGTTTTCCTTCTCGGTAGTGCTATGTGGCCAACTAGAACCCGATAATCTTACGACTGAACATTCTCGTGACCACTGCCCCCATCAATCATGTACAGTGGTTTCATTTGCCAAGTCTTTCTGCAATGTCACAGGTTCAAACTCAGTGAGGTGTTGATAATGGTGTCTTTGTCACCTTAAAGGAATTCTTGACTAGCAACAACTCACCATGTCCAATCTCAATAACAAGTAACGCTCACGACAATTATATCCCCACACTGGCGCTACTAGTGCCACTCTCGAGCAACTGGTGCAAAATCTGAACAGACATCATCTTTCGGATGTAGAAACATGCCTATCAACTTTCGTTTATGTTGCACAACTCCTCCTTGGTGTTGCAATTTTTTTTTCTCACTCAGTGTATATTTCATTAGGTTTTCTTTTGTTGTACACACCTAACGCAAAGATATGGCAGTAAATCTTATTATAGGAATTAACACACTGTAGCTTTACCAGATATTTCCAGTATACGATGAAGTGAGATCTTTTTCACTAACCCAAATTGTAATTTTAGTACAAACGTGATACATACTGTGTGATTATTAAAACAAACCATCCAAATTCTTACCATAATTATAGTAAGACAACCAAAATGTTTTACCTGGAAACACTGCATGTCTTTTAACAAGATGTGTATAATTAAGTAATTATCATTTATTTTATAGACCGCTGATGATGTCCTCTATGAACAGACAAAAAGTGTTTGGTCACATACAAAATAAACACTCAGTTGCAAGAGACAGGTAATATTCAATAGTTAGTTTCAATCTCTATAGATCATTTGTAAGATTACTTGTAACGATGTGGAATGAGTCATTTTAGATTTACAAACACATTCATTTACAAATATGGCTACATGCTTATCATTTACAAAGTTTTTCTTTTTTATGTATATGTGAGTTAGTTACTCTATAGAATTTCTCCAAGGAACAGAAGGAGTTGTCAAGTAAAAATTCTTTCAGTTTTTTTTCAAATTTAACTTTTCTGTCAGTCAGAAATTTTCTATCACTGGTAAATGATCAGAAATTTTGGTTGCAGTAAGGAGCACACCTTTTTGTTCCACGGATGACCTTAATGTGGAGTAATGAATTTCACTTCTTCTTCTTCTTCTTCTTCTGGTATTTTAATTCTGTACAGCATTTTGAACTGCTCTAGATTATTTACAACAAACTTCATGAGGGAATAAGTGTATTGTGTAGTAGTAGTAGTAGTCAAAATGTATAATTCCTTAAACTAATGTCGGATAATTGTGGATGAACACCACATAATAATTATTACAACACGTTTCTGAATGATGAAGGCTTTTTTCCATACAGATGAGTTACACCAGGACTTCATTCCATATGACATTATTGAATGAAAATATGAAAAATATGCCAACTTACTGATATCTCTCTCCCCAAAACTTGCAATTATTCAAAGTGAAAATGTGGCTGAAAGAAGTTGTACTGGGAGTTGCAAAATGTCTTGCTTCCAGTTCATATTCTCATCAATAGGGACGCCTTAAAATTTTTGAAGTTTCCACTCTAGTTGTTATTTCCTCCTTACCATGGGTTATGCTTATCACTGTTGTAGTACCTCTAGACGTGTAGAACTGAATATGTTGTGTCTTTTCAAAATTCAAAATGAGACCATTAGTAGCAACCAACTCAGTATACTTGAACATTTCTTCCGTTGCCATATGTGTGTTTGGATTAATTATGATACCAGCGCCAGCCACAAAAAGAACTAATTCTGCTTGTTGTATATTAGACGGAAGATCGTTTACATACATGAGAAACAATAGTGGACATAAGATACAGCCTTATGGAACCCCATAAGTTATTTCCCCATAGTAAGAACAATCTTCCCTGCTTACACAACTTGAATTATTAAATGCAACTTTCTGCTTTCTTTTATTTACATATAATATTATCCATTGGGTAGCTATACCACCAATTTCACAAAAACCTTTGTTTATTCAGGAGAATATTGTGATTCACACAGTCAAACGCCTTAGATAGGTCCCAGAAAATACCAACTGGCGCTGTTTTGTTATCAGTGCTTTTGAAATTTGGTGGGTGAATGTATAAACGGCATTCTCAGTTGAGGATCTCTTCTGAAATCCAAACTATGATTTCCTGAGGATATTACTGTTGAGCAGAGGGGACATTGTACTAGGATACATGACCTTCTCAAAAATCAGTACTGAAATGGATCTGTAACTGACATATCTCCTATCACCCTTCTAGGAGACAGGTTTGACAATGGTGTATCTCAATCTCACTGAAAAATGCCCAAGTTACTGATGCTTTAAATATTTGAGTAAAAGACAGCACTACTCATATGGGAACAAGTCTTTAGTAAATCATCAGTTACAGACGAGCTTTTATTTTTGGGAAAATATGTAATTTTCTTAATGTCACAAGAAATTGGTGAAACATTGATGTGATTAAATTTTATGCGAGTCGTTTTTTGAACATACTGCTTTGATTATTCTCTCGAATTTCTTGCCCTTATATTTTCCACCACATTTAAGAAATGATTATTAAACACATCTTCTACCTGTCACTGGTTATTTATCCATTTAAATTAATAGTGACATTATCATGTTCGGTGGTCTGTTGTACTGTGTCATTTTTTGCTGTCTCGTAAGGATTAAAGTCTCGTTGGAACTACTGTTTCTGACATAATGTGCGTGTTCCTTGATTTTTAAACAACTTTTTAACGAGCATTCTGATTAGCTTATGTGGAAAGCATTTTCACATAATGATAAGAATTTATCATGGAATAAGTTAAATATTATGTCAGCATTTAGTTCATTATAAATTTCATTCCAGGCCCTCTCTCATAAGCTACCCTCAAAAACATTTGTCGAAGAATCATTAATTATTCTAACCGATTTCCAGTATTTACAGTATCTATATTGTACGGCACTATCTTACACATCCTAACGAACTAGGTATCATGATCCGAAATAGCATTTGTTACTGGATATATGGCTATTTTCTTGCTTTCAGCTTCATCAAAGAAGACATTATCAATTAAAGCCCTACTGTCTTTATGTCTCACTTTCTTTATCCACCTGTGTTGGAAAAGTTTCCTGTCAGAAACCTTATGAAAATCTACACTGAAATCACTGCTGCAGATTATAAATTGTTTGCTGCTGTTTGGCAGACAGCGTACTAAGGAATCCATTTGGTTTATAAAGTGAACTATTTTTCAATATCAACTCACAAGAACACACTTCATATTCTGTTCTCTATAAAATCTACTTGCTTCTATGTTCTTGAACTTGTGATCTGTCTTAATATATGCAAAAACTCCCTCTTTTCCCATATTAGTTGTACATGAGTACGACAATAAAGTGCAATCTTTTATATGTAACTACCATAAGCCTGTGGATGTGTGGTGCTCACACAGACCCAAGTTGTCTATCTTTTTGGAGCTCTCTAAATTGTCCAAACAGGTAGGAAGCTCTTATACCTTGTTACTCAGTTCTCCAACATTCTTATGAAATATGCTAACCTTACTTTTCTGTGCGTTCTTAAACATTTTGTGGACTCTTTTGTTATTTTAACTTCTTACACAACAGGGAACCTGATTCCTGATTTTAACCTAAAAGAAAGTACCCCTGTGACACCAGTAACCACAGGGACCTTACCTTGTGTTATGGTGGCCCCTCTGAATATTTTAGCATGAAGCTCAACCAAACTAACTTCCTCTCTCACATATTCAAGTGTTGCCCATGTCTAGTATGCAAGCATTACTGAACTGCACCAACATGCACGACACTCATATGAGATTTCATTTCAGGCAGCAGCAGCCTGCTCAACTCGGTATTCACATGGCTCATGATAGTGTTAACCTAGGGTTGGTCATGATGCTGTAGGACCTCCAAAAAACTTGTTCTTTCCTTCCTATCTCCAATAAACAATCAAATTTATTAGATACTGTAAGCTCAAAAGTAGTTGTAGTTTAAAAGCTGTTTCCCTTTCATCCATTTTTATCTGCATGATAAAACATAATTCAAGAAGCAATAATAAACACAATTCAAGTAGCAAATGATGAAGAATGGCTGCAAATTCCTGGAACACAAAACTGCTGTATTTGATGACTGTCATATGTATACTTGCTTAACGTGACAATGTACAATTTTAATTGATGCACTGGGTTACAGAGCCCTCCAAAATGTGTCATTTTTGATACAATTCTTTTTTCAAATGTTTCAGGAAATATGACGTCAGCTGATAAAACAGTTACCTCTACTTCAAGTTATAAGTGTTTGCTGATGAGATGGCTGCCTTATTGTGGGAGAAAGCATTTCAATGATGAATCAACCCAGACTTTTCAAACTTGAAAAGACAGGTACTTCAGGAAGAGGAGAAGGCAATAAAGAAATACACCTTCAAACTAGGCTGACAGCTCTTAAGACCACAGACTGATGCAAGTCTGCATTCAAAGCTCTAAATTCTTGTTTCAAACCTAAGATGATGATGAACTCTTAAAAATCTTACGTGGTAGAGTCTGTTATGTATACTTGAAATGGCAGGTCTGAGCAGTGTAGAAATGAAATGCCAAGGGAAGAAGAAGAAGAAGAAGATGAAGATGAAGAAGAAGAGGAGGAGGAAGAGGACGAAGGATAAAACATTAAATAATTACATTTAAATAAAAAATGGGCAGATATGATGTATAGAATGGCAGGAGATTTCAGCTACAGAAATTTTTATGAAAAGTATGAGTTTAAATCTGTTTATTCTTCAATTTTAGCTTAAGTACTGCGATACATTAAGAAGTAGTTTGGACAGAGGAGGCAAGAAGCATTCAAGGGAATAAAATAGGATAAAAACAAATGGATGTCAAAGGATCAATGAATGAAAAATGAAAATAAGAAAGGCAAGGACAGAGGAGACTATCAACTGATAATGCAGTGATCTTGAACACACACACCAAGCAGACTATGGTATCACGAAGCCAAGTTGGAGACAGAATTCCTTATTACAATTTTCAGCAGCAGCAGCACTGGGGCAAAGGAACAATATGCTTATTTTCTCTGGTGTCTATTTAGCAGTGGCTCAGACAGATCACATCAGAACACGAGAATGAAGTGTGTAAAATGTATTTGTAAACCTGAGGAAATTTCACATCTGTGAAGGCATTACTGTTCAGCATGACAAGACAAACTTTTCTTAGTGCATGTGTTGGTTATGTGTTTCCTAGTATTATTGGAAGAACATTTTGTTAAGGAAAGAATGTGGAAGGCATCAAATAAGAAGCTGCCAACAGTGACTGATAGGTCAGACATGCACACTAAAAGGAGAGGAGGAAGACTGAGACTATGGAAGAGATTGATGTTGAACTATCCCATTCTCAGCTTCCAATAACTGGGAAACAAACAACTAAAGTAACTTGCAATACTGCTTTTTATTTTAATTTAATTTAGAAGTACAGTCACCATCTCCTCAGCTGCATATAACACAAACTTCATAAAGTGTATTCAACTTTTGTTAGCATAAATCTATGGACATAACATTATTCTGTTAAATTTAGCTTGCCTATTATATAAATACTTACCGTTTCTTGAAGGGAAATTTTGCTCTAAGCTTTTTCAGAAGCTTGCCTTTGTTTTTACTGTCAATATTTAATTCACCAGCCCTAAAAATCAAAAGTAGATTAAAAATTAATAATGGAAAGCATAAGATGCATAAAACTTAAATACTCACTATTTTGAAAGAACAAGATATTTTTGGAGGTGTACCTCTCATTTTAGTTTTATAATAATTTTGTTTAATACTACATTTTATCAAACATGCATAAAGACGATCAATTTCTCATTAGTCTGTCAATCCCAGAAGCATACAACTTCAGTAATCAGATAAAAACAAAAAACAAAACATGAGCTAGTCTGATAAACACATATTATTGTAATTTTATTGTATGAAACCTTGCTTGTTAAATACGTCACCAACACAAACTTTTAAGAAATTAGATGTACTCTTTTCCAGCTTTTTATTCTGTACAACGATGTTCAGTCATTTTGTCACCTGTATTAGGACTCCAGTCTGTAATGATTATTAAAACCATTGTTGCAATTTATTGTTTTTCTTTTATTTTCTATATAATAGTCCCTCTTTTCTGAGCTGATAGTTAATGTAAAAGGTGTTGGTGTCTGCCACCAAAACTTTTGTTTGACTCTCAATTCAACCTCACTAATCTCATTTACAATATTATGTAAAGGATAGATGCTAGTCACCATATAAGGTGTGTGTGTGTGTGTGTGTCTGTTTTTTTTTCCACTGTTTAATTTCATTTGCAGACGCACTCTTAAAATTTTTGAATTCTGAAATGGTATTCAAAAGATCACCATTCCATATAGCCATTTAATGATTTCATCTTTGAAACTTTTTAACAGATTAACACTGTCTGGTGGATCAAGACACAAAAATGGGGGGCCTTTGTTTTCTAGGACTAGTGCTCTACCAATTGAGCTGTCCAAACAAAACTCAAGGCTCTGAAGTAGAGCTGGAAGGACAGATTGTGAGTCATGTTTGAATAGCTCAGTTGGTAGAACACCTAGTCCGTGAAAGGAAGAAGGTCCCAGGTTCTAATCCTGGACCAGCATACAATTTTAATCTGCCAGAAAGTTTTGAATCAGCACATACTTCACTGCAGAATGAAAATTCTTTCTTCATTCACTTCTATTTCCTGTACACTGCCCACCTTAATATTATAGTTCATAAATGCAGCTAAGAATAATTTCACACAGGAATGCAGAAGATGGACAATTACAGCCCAAGATAACACTCTCTCACTTAGTAATAGAGTGCCTATTCTTTATCTTTCATATTTCCATGTCATTATTACCTTTAAATTCCTCATCATTTATATATATCTTTATTGCTGATGGTTCTGGTAAAAAGAGAAACAAAATATCCCATCAGAGCTGGGATGGGAATTTGCAGACCACCACCACCACCACCACCACCACCACCACCAGCAGCACAGCCTCCGCCTTTAGTTTTTCCATGTGCTACAGGCTTCAGTTATATACGTCCATGTCACGCCTGCTTCTTTTCTAATGTCTTCTTGTCTTCTATTCACGTTTCATTAGCTTATTGATTTTGTTCACACTTATCTTCAGCAATCCCACAAAGAACTTCCTTGATCTGTGTACTATCCATTTGGCAAGCTATACATCCTGACCACCGCCATTTCATTTTCATTACATTCAAAATTTAATCTTTCATGTCAGTTTGTTCCCTGTTCTATTTGTCTGTTCACCTGCTTCTGCTGTGATTTCCAATGTACACCTCCCTTGTTGAGCAACATTCAGTTTTTGAATGGTTCTCACTTACAAGACCATGTCTCACAGCACTAAGTCAAAACTGTAAAATATGCTGATTATAAACTTTTTGTTTCAGAGCTTTTTTGTGAACAATAATTAGTTTGTCAAAAGCACTAGAGGCTGTTTTTACTTTTACGTCTTTTTCTTTTTGTGTCAATCCAGTCATTATCTCTAATTTCCCAAAACTACAAAAATTTGTCAACCAGTTATTAGTAAATTTTTTGGCTGCATAATAAACTATAAGCAATTTAGCGAATTCATGCTATGTCCAATGAGTTATCTCAAATGAAAATATCTACTCTTATCTTTAAATGAAGTTATCAGTTAGTCATAAGGTAAACTGCAAAAGTGTGAAGAGCCCAGACATAGATGATACTTAAAAAAGGGAAGAAAGAAGTGTGTCAAAAAAAGGTGTAAAAGACAAATTCTGTCCCACTTCAACTAACAATCAGTTCTAGTCCAGCCTTAAGCCTTTCCTGCTTCCAAATCCTTGTCACATGGCTCACTTTTGTGCAAAACATCCTAGAACAAGATCTGTCTCCTGCATCCTCCCAGCACATCCAGCTACAGTTCTCTGTTCTGACAAATTTGTCCGCCCAATGGAAGAGCACATTGCTCCTTGCAGGGAATGAATGGAGAAGCTGTATGGCAGAATTTTGCAGGATAAACTTATTCATTGCTATCAATTGGTTTAACACTCTAGAAACCAAGCCCAAGCATAATTTGGGCCACAACACTGTCTTCTAAGGATTGCACCCAAATATGTCTCAGACTGCGATGTTTCATGAAGCTGAAGCCATCTGTTGCTCGAAAATTGTGATGTTTCACATGAGAAAAATGTATGTATGTCTCACTACCTGTCCATCGACAGGTGCTGCTCCCTTGTGTCAGTTCATAGAGTTACTTCAAAAGTGAACCTAAGAGCAGCTGTCATGACTGAGTCACTGTATGCTTGTATAGTCGCACGATTCAAGTGTGTATTCTTTAAGGTTTTAATGTTCCCTGTAACTCTGCTAAAATATGCCATGCTTGTTGACTAAGAATGTTTGGAAACTCTAAATGAAGAATTGAGTCTGGATTGGAAGGATAAATATCTGAGTGGGAACAGTCTTAAGAAATTGGGAAAGGATTCTTTCAGAAACGCACAATACTGGCTCACTATAAGCAAAAGGACAAGACTTTCCTGATAAAATTCCTGCAACTAAGTTGAAGCAAAATTCAACATGGGTTTGCATGACTTGCTTAGAAAAGACAAGTCTACTGGAAAATTAATGAAGAAAAACAAGCTGGTATATCCCTGATTGCAACATCCCTGCATGCCAGACTGCTTCTGCTGACTTTTCCATATGGAAGCCAATTACATGAGAAACTGCTCAACGAACTCACCTCATCACTTCATCAGTATTGTAAAATTTGTAACCTATCACAGAACTAAAATAAAGATGAGAAATAAATCTTGAAGCTTTGTCATTTTTAGTGTGTACTGCCCTTTAAGATTCCTCAAACAAATATGCGACAGTAAGGTTGTAAATAACTGTATAAATGGCTGGTTTTCTCTGCCCAGAATTTTTGTAAGTACTTGGACCTTAAATTGTTAAGAACCATGAAAGAAGGCAGTATAAGTGGAAGAGACTTGAAGGCACCAGAAGGTTTCAATTTAATGCTGAAAAGCACAGGGGCTATGACTATGGCCGTAACTTATTGATGATAGAATGTAACATTGCTCTCAAACAAGTCATTCTTGCACTTTTGAGAAGCCCAAAATGACGTAGAGAGCCTGCGAACTTTTCACTGAACAACAAGTTTGTTAGCTAGTCTAGTCCTTGCAGATGTGTCCTCAAAGATGCTAATTTGCCCACCACAATCCTTACATGATCCTTGTTCTAACACACTCAAATCTAATAAAACATAACCTAAACTATTTAAATGATCTCCTTTGTCAATAAATAAATCCTCATGGTTTCCAAGCTTCCTCCTCAAAGCACTAGTAGGCGTGTCCTTTTTGTGTGTCTGTGAAACATCTATTTCAGGATCAACATTGGATTCAGATCCACTCAAATGCTGATTTCCAAGAAAATGTCACTTATTAAAAGAACTCTTTCTTTTCGTCATGTGGAAATGAGGAATAAGAATGTGTAATAGTACACCAAACCACTATGTTTACAGTTCAACACCTGTAAAACACTACAACCACAAAGTAAATCCACAAGATGCATGTGCAATACTGCCAATTCTTTTTACACAGTGCAGCCAACCTCTTCACATGAATTCAAGGAATAAATAGCTGAAAACCACAGCCTTGTAGATTGAATAGTTCCAGAGATAGCAAGTCAATGGAGAAAGACCGGATTTTTTTACACTTGTGCTATTAACTTTGAAATGATAAACTGTACACTTCCAATTGGAATTAATCGACAAATGACACATCAAATTATTCAGGACAGATCAAATACTATTAAGAGATAATAATCAGAAAATGTCACTTTTTGATCAATTTCATCATATGTACTCCCCTTAAGTTGTTCATCATTAGCAATAAGCACTTTCTAGCACTATAAAATAAAATTATTTGCCAAAAGAATCATCGTTCTGTTAGGGAAAAACAACAACACAACAAACTGCGGAACCAAATAGACAGGAATATTTGACTTCTTTTTTTAACTATGTCATGCATAGGTTAAGAGTACACTATAAGGCAGCCAAAAAGATTACATGCGTACTCTTACTGCACTCCCTTCATTTCTAACATTCTGTCTGAATAATTTTCTTTGCATCAAAACAATTTTTCTAGTGTATGCATTTGTGTGACCAAAATATGTGAGTTTCCTTCATTACTAAATTAAATAGAAAAAAGTGTGTGTTTTGTTGTAATGCTGTTTCTTTTATTTAAAATCAATTTTATTTCCAAATATGTAGGAATCGGAAAACGGAAAAATATAAGAGAAAAAGAGAAAGGAGGCTCATTTTACGGAGTCTATAATTGAAGACGCAAGAAATAGAATTGTTAATGGGGAAGTAAAAGAAACATTGTGAAATGCTTGGGAACAAATGGCTGTACGCTAAGGAAGTGACTAAAAGCAGTAAGTATTGTCTTATTATTACTGTTATCGTATACCCACAGTGAGTGCTGTGTTCTGTTGGCCTTTAGGCAGAACGCAGTGTACCTAATTCCAAAGAGATTTTTATTTATCTTAACAGAGTTATGCCCCCACATCATTACGCAGATTCAAAAGACGTTCAATCCAGTCATGGAGTAAGAACTTCCAGATCACTGCCTGGACCTAGATGCCCGATTTTGTGGTCTGACCAGAAGACAAATGATGAGGCTGGTATTCAATTTTGCAGAGCAGAATAATCTTGATCACAGGTTCAAACGAGCTGTAACACTGGCAGGAAGGGATTGGCTGACTGACTTTAGCAAGAGACAGGGATTATCTCTTCATAATCCTGAGCTAAGAGTGCAGCTTCAAGCAAATTATGAGTTTTAACAAAACCCAAGTAGACCAATTTTTTAATAATTTGGAGTCATGCTACGATGTGAAAAAGTTTCAACCTAAC
The DNA here is from genome assembly GCF_021461385.2 of Schistocerca piceifrons. Lineage (NCBI taxonomy): Eukaryota > Metazoa > Arthropoda > Insecta > Orthoptera > Acrididae > Schistocerca > Schistocerca piceifrons. Next base: position 673,292,430 of record NC_060138.1, on the reverse strand, counting down.
AGAATCTTTCATTTTCAACATGGACGAGACAGAACTGTCAACATTACCACACAAGATACCTAAAATTCTGTCTCCAAAAGGCAAGAAAACAGTCTGCAATGCAGTGTAAGGTGAAAGAGGAGAAACCGTAACAGCAGCCTGCTGCTTCAACCCCACAGAAATTTACATCCCACCAGTCTTGATTTTCCCTCATAAACATATGAAGCCAGAAATCTTCTCTGACGCCCCAGTAGGGACTTAAGCCTTGGCTTACAAGTCTGGTTTCATAAACTCCAAACTGTTTGTGCAGTGGTTGAAACACTTTGCTCAGCACATAAACCTGCGAACTAATGATTCTATACTCCTCACTTAGGACAATCATGGATCCTATTGCTCTCTTGAAGCCATTGCACTTTGCAGATAACAACATACCTCTTCTTTCCCTAGCTTCCCATTCCAGCCACAAGTCCCTGGACAAGAGGTTCTGGGGTCCTCTTAAATCAGTGTATGCAGTGGAAGCTAGGTAAGTTCATTGTTACCAATCCAGGAAGACCCATTAGACAGACAGATGTGAACCCTTGTTTCAAGCTGCATATTCCAGAGCAGATGCAACTCAAACTGTTGAGAAATCCTTTGAGTCAATGGGAATATTCCTGGGTCAATCCGGATGTCTTCATAGCAGAAGACTTTGCTCCAGTAGAACTCGCAGACAGAGCTGAATTTCCAACTACTAAAGAAAGCAAAGGAGTTCAACAAGACCCACGGACTGCTGCCTCTCAATGACTGACAGACTTTGCTGCTTCTCAATGATTGACAGACACAAATAAAGCAGAATGCTGATGTACAAGCAGAGGTAGGCCTATTCAATATTTATCCACTTCCAAGAACACAGAAGCAAATGGCAAAAAATCCAATATTCTGTCTGGGTCTCTGTACAAAAATGCATGGTTAGAAAAGCTAAACCAGAAAATTAACTAAGAGACAAATAACACTATTGAACAACACAGAATCTCTAAGGATAATCTGGACTTACCCGTGCCATCGACTTCAGGAATAACCAGGTCCAAACCCAAGGAGGGATACGATGTTTTGAACTGTCCAGTGTGGGGTGAAGACTACAGAGGCGTATCGTGGAAGATTAGATTAAGTGTGATAATTGTTCCCAATGGTGGCATGAAAAACACACAGGTTATGAAGGATGTGGTGAATTTTCTTGTGATTTATATTAGTGTGTACACTTTCACTACATATCACAATTGAGGTGACAGTATGGAAGAGCAGTGTCTTACACATGTGACATTTAATGTATGTGTTAAAAGTTAGGCAGCTGTACTGATATATGTTGTTCCTAAATAAACTAGAAATAATTTGTTACAAGAGAAGTTGGTTTTTACCTTCTTATCTAGGAGATATGAGTGATTTAATAGGAAGTGCATACTTTTTCCGAACTTACCCTATCTTAGAATATAGACTGAACATATTGACAGAAATAGCATTTGTAAAGTTGCTGAACATGAAAGGGAAGCATGAGAAGGGAGTGAGACAGAACTGTAATGTATCCTCAATTTTATTCACTTACATATTGTGCAAGTATTAATTAGATGATACTGGAGGAATTGGACAAGGAAATGAGACACTAAAAGTAGTAGATGAGTTTTGCTATTTGGGCAGCAAAATAACTGACTATGGCTGATATAGAGAGGACATATGCACACTGGCAATAGCAAGAAAAAGAGTTTATGAAAATGAGAAAATTATTAACACTGAATATAATGTCAAAGATTAGGAAATCTTTCTTGGATTGCAACCTTATATGTAAATAAAATACAGATGATACAAAGAGAATATTTCATCCTTTACCATGCCAAAGTTAGATTTTTAGAAGGTAACGCAGGTAACTTCTCCTCGTCTTGTGCTTGTGAATATCTCTGTTATTTTCAGACTAAAATAGATTGTTAATAAGAAGTTTTGTAACCAAATAAACATTCTAAAGAAGAGGCACTGAATCAAATCAGGAATAAAACAAACTTGTGACAACTCAATTAAAAGAAGGATTTGTTAATATGACACATATGGAGGCACCAATGAATCTTCAATTTGGTAATTAGAGGGGGGGGGGGGGGGGGGGGGGGGAGTGTGAGGGGTAAAAACTGGTTCAAACAGATGTAGGTTCCAGTAGTTACGCAAAGATGAAGGGGCTTGCATATGACAGACTAGTGTGAAGAGCTGCATCAAACCAGTACACAACAGCCATAGGCCACTTTTGAATTCAATGCCAAGTATCAGTGTATGTATTTTCAACAAAAAGATATTCTCTTCTAAGTAACACGATAAGAACTACAGGAAAAATAATAAAAAGGTGGACAGGAAAAATGAAGAAATTTCTTTTGAAAGTTTTTAATGAGTTTCCAAAGGGAACTCAGAAAACTGCAGATAGCATTAATGATTTTTCAGGAACCAAGATTTACAATAATAGCTGTATGCTCATTTAAAAAAAGAAAGAAAAGATACCTTTACAAAAGATGACACTGGCATAATAAAATGACAAAAGAGTAAATGTAAAATGTTTGATATAATAAAATTGACACTAAAAATAAAAGTCAGCTACATATCAACATATTATGGAGACCAAATCCTTCTATGATTGAAATATGTGCCTTCCATATGCCATCAAGAACAGCACAATCCTTCAAATACTTGACAGCCATAATCAGTTACCTACAAAAAGTGTGGAATAGATATGTCCACATGAGGATGTCATCTCCAGATTGCATGAAGGCCACACCGACAAGCTGCTGATGATATCCCGAAAACTTCAAGGAGATCTGTTTTAAGTGCTGGGCAATGTGTCCCTTGTGTGTCCATCGGTGATGCAATACATTTATCCATTAATGTCATTTATCATTGCGAATATTTTTGGTTTTCTCAAGAAATAAAGGAAAGAAAGAACATAAAATGAGGATCAAACAATTGCTACAAGGACGTCACCACTTGACATTAGCACAAATAGGATTGGGATACAGAAGTAACCATGTATTGAACAACCTACTGGAGTGTATTAAGTGCTTGGTGGGTAGCCTAACGTGGTTAGATTTTACAATGAATTAAAGAGAATTCTCTCGGGTAACTATTTTAACAGCAGAAAATTATTTTCACATGCATTATTAAAATTAATGTATTGAGATGTAATGTAATAAACATTAACACTGTACAGTCTTCCTTTACAGATCCTAGAAACCTCACCTCCTCCTTGGAATCAGATTCATGCAAAATATGTTTTATAAAAAACTCAGAGAGAAAGATAAATTCAAGCATCAGATATGAAGTTAATGAGAAGAGACACAACTAGAGAAACTGTGGCATTAAAATACCCATGTTAGATGCAATAAACATACTTAACTCCCATAGTCTAGCATTTGCACAATGAAAATGAAGAGCACTAAGATAGATTTTTTTTTTTTTAAACAGGTAAATGAAAGGAGAGAGACCAAAGGAAAGTTCCAATAAATATTTGCTAGAAACAGCGAAGAAGGAGTGGACAGAGTAGGCTTTATATGGGAAGTAATCTGAGAAAAACATGAATATAGAAACAGTAAGGGTTGGTGAGGACTTGAATCCACATCTGGTGAACTGAAGTTCAACAGTGCCAATTATCTCTGAACCAATAATGAAACCTGTTCCCAGTCTCTTATGAGACACCGTTAGATAAAGACTTGTCATTCTCATTTTAATAATTCAGTACATGAAACATTATTAAAGGTTTGTATATAAATTGCATACCATGATTACTCTAAATTCTACATATAGCTCATATTTATTCACTGAAGTTTGTGGCAAAAAAGCATGTGCCATGATACACATATGAGACTCTTCACAATGCAATTACAAAACATTATGAACATGATGGCTAAAGAGTAATAACTTTGATTCCATACAGAACCATTGTGCATAGTGACTGTATTATTGTCCAGAAGGATAGGAATACAGCAATCACTTACAATCCCAATGGTTTTTTTTTATAATTCTTGCATATCTAGTTTTTCAGCTATAAATAGCCATCTTCAGTGCTAAAATACAAGGAAATTACAGAATTACAACTGATTTATGTAAAACGATATGTAAAACACTGTTCATCCAATGCAAATGACCTATTTTAGCCAACATACCTTATGAGCCAGCTCTAATCCAACAAACTCATGCCACCGTATTACTCCCCGCCCCCCCCCCCCCCCTCCCGGAATACAGGCAGAAGGAAACTGAGGTTGCTGTTTACAGCAGCTTCGGTTTGCATCATGTAGTGTAAGTAAAATCTTCTATAGTCAAAAAACTAACTAACTTAGTTTCTATCCGATATACATAATAGTTTAAAACCCATTTTTATTAAATAAAATAAGTAAGTATTTTAGCACTGAAGGCGGCTATAAACTATCATGACATTCACTAACAATGACAAGAGATAAGATATTTGGTATATTTGGTAAATACTCTTACCTTTGTTTTGGCAATGTAGTTACTGGAGATACACTGGGTACTGTGAATGGTGCTGCATGCTGTGGGTATGGATAGGGCATTGGCATTGGCATAGGTTGTGGGTAGTTCATTGTCATTTGGTGTGGGTAGTTTATTGGCACATGTGCCATATAGTTTACTGGTGCAGTCTGCATGAAATTAAATGTTGTTCCAGACATCGATCCTATTCCTGAACTGGAACTGAATTCATTTTTCTTATCTGTGTGTACTGCAGGCACTGTCACATGACTCTTTTTCCCTTCTGTTCCTTTAGTATGTCCATACTGAAGTGGTGCTCCCTCTAATGAAGGAATTAGTTTTGGTACGTCTTGTACTTCTGATGGTGCTTGTGTTTTCATTTGATGGGATGGCATTTCACCAGCATAAGGAAAAGCAAAATTGGATGGGGTTGTTATTTCTTTATTTGCAAGTGATAAGACTGGTGCTAAATTGCTCTCAGTTTTAAGTGAAGCCGCACCCAGTTGACTCACATCAGATGTATGCACTGAATTTGGCAACTGTAAAAAGAAAGAGGAAGAAATAACCAGCTAAACAAAACATCTAGTCAAGAATTTTACAGCTAACCATGGTTTAAAATAATATATAAAATTAAATTGTTGAGTGACACCACAACAAGTAATGGCATTTATTTCATTGGTAATTAAAAGTTAGAACAAATAACTGGCTAATATCAATGCTTGGTTGAGTATCTAATGTAGACTTGCAAACTATTCTACATAACATCTTTTTAACATGTGAATGTCTGTATCAGGTTCAAACATAACATCATATTCTAAGACACATTTGGCTCTGAAGACTTCTCCATATCATTTCCACAACACAATACTGAACAATAATTGCATTCTTAAACACAAATTTAAAGATAAAGGTGAAAAAATTTATGATAAAATGTAATTTGGTGAAGAGTGTGTGTCTAACACTCACTTTAATTGGAACAATTAACCCGGGACAGAATGTAGCATAAAATAATGAGAGACCACAAATTAATTTTAAGTCAGAAATACCTCCATTGAGTACTGAAGGCAAAGTTCAACAATGGCAAAATTCAACCATGGCAAAGTTCAACCATAAGAAATTGTGTGCGAACTGGTGCAGACATCTGTGGAATATCTTCCCTATCTAGGGCGGTGGATATCAAAAAATACTTCAGCCCAATGTACTTGATAAAATAATGGCTTCTCTTTAATGTTGTTATCAAGCCTGTATGAAATGTTTCCAGGGAAATAGCACCAGAGGCAAGCAATATGTCTTGTTTATATGCCACACTCAACAGTGTGTGGAGCAAATTTATGGGTGTGCCCCATTCGAACGGCCACAATAATAGTACATAAATCCCTATAATAATTTTTTTCTCCAAAATTTCTTGTCAAACAAACAAAAAAGTGATATTACTGAACTTTCATCATAGAGATCTGCTATTTTGGTGTATGAAATGATAACAAAAATATGGTTCCATTAAGAAATAATGTTAATACCTTTATCTTGGGATCAATGAAGATGTTTCATGAGGTCTCATCACTATTCCTCTATGGAAAAAGAGATTATTATATTTACTGAATCAAAACTTTTTTGAGGTAAAAATGATGTTTGCTTCACCCTGCATACTGTAGTGTGTAAAGTTATACAAATGTTCAGATTATAAACGAAGAAATATAGAAGTTACCCCCATAATTTTCAATGTGGAAAATTAGTGCTAGTCATAATTAGATATAATTATACTTTACAGAAGTACCCTGCAGTGGGTGATCCTGCCAATTGGTGAATAAATTGACTCATCTTATATGATTGAAGGCTCTCCTTCATTGTATGATCTATGGAACACCAAATGTAAAAGAATGATGATTAGTTGGAACTCTTAATATCCTTTTCAATACTCCAATGTTCCCTTAAATGTAAATTCTAATGCAAAACGAAGTGCACGTGTATCCACAGCAGGCCCTTCTTCGAACACAAGTATCTATCTGACTGCAGCTCCCACCAACACATTCATAAATGGTTGTAGTTTTATACATACGATATATACACTTTGTTCATAAATTTCCCAAGCAGTAAACATTTACATTAAGCATATATTTTCACACCTATACAATTTTGACTTATTTCCACAAGAATCAACCAACAACCTTTGTTTTTGATACACTTAAATGGTGTCCATCTTTCAAACTATTCTGGTCACCATTGGCAACAAGCAATTTTGTCATTTACATTAACATTCCTCCTCGACAATAAACATGTATGTCTTTTGGCTAAAATCAAAATGTACTACAGTGACTATCTGCAAGTACCTATTTTTTCATAATGTCACTTTTGGCATGTAATCTGCTCAAAAGGGGTTTTGCTCTGTCTGCTTATCTGAGAATGTGTGTGGCCTTAGATTCAACTGGAGCAGAGAATGAAAGGATAAACCTTACGAAACTACAAAAAACATCTTTTGTGACAAATGAAACAGAAACAAAAATAAAGGCAGCTGTTTGAAATTGTGCATCTGTGGAATGAAGAGCTATATCTAGGTAAAATTCAAAAATATTAGGAAAAGGATAGATTGCTACTAACTGTAAAGATGACCCGTTGAGTTGCAGACAGGCACAATGAAAAGACTGTTACTGTTTTATACATTGTAGCTTTCAGTCAAAGCCTTCTTCAGCAAAGAAAACACACACGTTCAAAAAAGCAATTTCGCTCTCCGCTCTCTCTCTCTCTCTCTCTCTCTCTCTCTCTCTCTCACACACACACACACACACACACACACACACACACACGGCCCCTATCACCAGCAGCTCTGACCAGTAACATTCAATATGTACACTTGGATTCTATAAGCATGCTACCTACAATGTTGTCAAGATTTTGCTGCTCAAGTCATTCCCACTCCTGAGGTCATCCAGTGTTTGGAGAGGGTTCTTACAATGACACACTGCAAGTCCCAACTTATGTCAGCAAGTTGTATTGGTTTCGAGTCGGCACATACTGTAGGCCACTCCATTTGGTTGGCTCCTACTTCTTTATGGAGGTATTAACAGAGTGGGAGTGGTGTGCTCATAAATTATTGCTTCAGTAGACGAAATCATTGCTGAAACATCGACTAAGGGTTAAAAAAAAAAGTCTGAAGGATTCTGCCCTGATACTTCACAGCCTTCAACTTACCCTTGACAGAAATGAGAGGTGTTCGGTATCTGTGCATGCTAGCAGTCCAAAACATAACTGATCCACCTTCTTGAACTTGTGGGACTGCATGCCCATGATGTGCACTCACAACTGGGTACCTACACACTAATCTACGGCAATTGTCATCTATCAGACAAATCTTGCACTAATCAATTAAAAACAATGTGGTGTAAGTGATTCAGATTCCATTCCAGGTGTTCTTTTACCATCTTATTCATGCACCTCAGTTCTGGGTGCCCTTTACAATTGTTCAAAATTGGGGCCTGGAAGCCAAACAATCGTGTGGAGACAACTGAATATCTACAAGTGATAATCTCTAGGTAGTGGTTATCAGCTGTTACTGTTGACTGTGTGGCCACTACAATACAAGTCTTTAGTGTATTGTGTCCCATGATAGCAGTTGAATGTTCCAATGAGGTCACTGTGTTGTATGCCAATTCTGTGGTCAGTAGGATATTATCTAAATTCTGTGTACTGCATATCTATTTAGAAGTGATGTGTCTGTATCACTGTACAAAATGATCAAAGAATGAACACGATCTACATGAACAACAACAACAACAACAACAACAAAGAAGACTGAAAACAACGCTAAGCTTCTGATAGCATCCTCCTTCAGAGTTAACAAATAAAGAATACATGTATACAGGCATGCACACACTTGCACTGTTAACACTGTCCCAGCCAACTACATTGTACTGCCAATGTTTTGGCCAACTACAATTACCAGTAACCTATTTTATCACCTGCATTCTGGCCTATAAGAGCTTTGAAGTGGAATCTTTCAACAGGCTCAATACAAAAGAAATCCATTTGTTCCAGACACAAAGAAGGTAGGAGAGCAAATAATTGTCATATAAGAGATGGCAACTATGATGGTTTTCTACTATTACATTACATAATGTTGCCACTCTCAGTGCTCTACACTAGCTGATTATTCAATGCAAAACGTAACTAATGTCATCGACTATCACTGTGAACCCTACCAGAAATAGATTTCTACAGTAAGTTAGCGGATTTATTTTCCAGTAAACACAACTCATCTTTCAGCACCCAAATTAAAATATTGAATTTATCATTCTTATGTTGTGCTCTTTGCTGAATAACTTCATATACATCAACTAATAATTTGAATAGTTCAGCCCCCTTCACAGTCCTACTGACAGTAAAAGTTAAAATCACACTAACCATCATTGTTTAGAATTAGGTTCTCATAATTAATTAAATAGCCTGTGACAAATTGAATAACAAATGATCTATATGATTAATGTATTATGAACATCTTCATTTCTGTTTGAAAACAATAGTTAACAACTGTGCGTGGAACATGCCTTCCGTTACCAACATGCAATTAATTTATTAGTCGAGGTAGGAGTCAGCAACTTGTGGATAAGATATGAACTACCTTTCATGACTTTAGTTACCTTTTCAACAGATTCTGATGCAAAACAGCTTATCTAAATAAATTTAAAATGCACATGTACTTACAAAATAAAATATTTTCTTACAAACTAATGGTGGACAGATTCAAGTAATGCAACATCCATAAAGGATGATGATGTAATGTCTTACCTTCTCATCTTCATAACCATCATCCATAAGACTCCTGCCACTCTTATCATACATAAGGGCTGTTGCTAAGCTTCTATGTAAGGTAGAACTGTTGAGATCTGGAACTATAAATGAAGGCAGATCAGTTATTAAGAGTACAACCAAATCACAATCCTAATTCAATTTCTATGTATTAATTTTGACAGAGAACCAGGATTGTAAAATAAAAAAGATTCACGCGCACGTAAGTTCAATAGAAACAGGTGTCGAATAGACACACACACACACAAACACACGAGGGCATGAGGGAGGGGGGGTGGGGGAGAAAAAGATAAGAAAGGAAAATCTGATGAACAATGTGTAGAAAAAAATGAGGTGAAGGGTGAGAATGGAGAATTTGTGCTATAATTTTCCTTTTTAGCAGGTAATGGGATACTGGATTTTTTTGACCTTAATTTTAAAATGTCTCCTTTCTTCTTGCATCTTACCTATGTGAACAATCCCCTCTCTCATAAAATTCTCTCACATTATCTATCATTTTGCTTTCAGTACGGACTCAATCAAACATCTACTTTTTACTATTATTCATATTTTCTTGATTAGATACATTGTTATTCCAAATATATATACTAGTTGGAAGGAAAATAGGTAAAAGGTGTAACCACAACCCATTTTCTTCTTGGGGGGGGGGGGGAGGTTGGAGGGGGGGAAGAAATAGCGGTGAGAGAATGGTAGGCAGTACTAATGAATAATTCTAACTGGAGGAAATATACAGGGTGTTACAAAAAGGTACAGCCAAACTTTCAGGAAACATTCCTCACACACAAAGAAAGAAAATATGTTATGTGGACATGTGTCCGGAAACGCTTACTTTCCATGTTAGAGCTCATTTTATTACTTCCCTTCAAATCACATTAATCATGGAATGGAAACACACAGCAACAGAACGTACCAGCATGACTTCAAACACTTTGTTACAGGAATTGTTCAAAATGTCCTCCGTTAGCGAGGATACATGCATCCACCCTCCGTCGCATGGAATCCCTGATGCGCTGATGCATCCCTGGAGAATGGTGTATTGTATCACAGCTGTCCACAATACGAGCACGAAGAGTCTCTACATTTGGTACCGGGGTTGCGTAGAGAAGAGCTTTCAAATGCCCCCATAAATGAAAATCAAGAGGGTTGAGGTCAGGAGAGCGTGGAGGCCATGGAATTGGTCCGCCTCTACCAATCCATCGGTCACCGAATCTGTTGTTGAGAAGCGTACAAACACTTTGACTGAAATGTGCAGGAGCTCCATCATGCATGAACCACATGTTGTGTCATACTTGTAAAGGCACATGTTCTAGCAGCACAGGTAGGGTATCCCGTATGAAATCATGATAACGTGCTCCATTGAGCGTAGGTGGAAGAACATGGGGCCCAATCAAGACATCACCAACAATGCCTGCCCAAACGTTCACAGAAAATCTGTGTTGATGACGTGATTGCACAATTGCGTGCGGATTCTGGTCAGCCCACACATGTTGATTGTGAAAATTTACAATTTGATCACGTTGGAATGAAGCCTCATCTGTAAAGAGAACATTTGCACTGAAATGAGGATTGACACATTGCTGGATGAACCATTCGCAGAAGTGTATCCGTGGAGGCCAATCAGCTGCTGATAGTGCCTGCACACGCTGTACATGGTACGGAAACAACTGGTTCTCCCGTAGCACTCTCCATACAGTGACGTGGTCAACGTTTCCTTGTACAGCAGCAACTTCTCTGACACTGACATTAGGGTTATCGTCAACTGCACGAAGAATTCCTTTGTCCATTGCAGGTGTCTTCGTTGTTCTAGGTCTTCCCCAGTCGTGGTCATAGGCTGGAATGTTCCGTGCTCCCTAAGACGCCGATCTTCCTGTCGGGATACCTTCATTCTGGAAATCTGTCTCGATACAAACGTACGACGCCACGGCTGTTGCCCTGTGGTAATCCATACATCAAATGGGCATCTGCCAACTCCGAATTTGTAAACATTGCACTGACAGCAAAACCACGTTCGTGATTAACACTAACCTGTTGATGCTAGTACTGTAGAGCAATGAGTCGCATGTCAACACAAGCACCGAAGTCAACATTACCTTCCTTCAATTGGGCCAACTGGCAGTGAATCGAGGAAGTACAGTACATACTGACGAAACTAAAATGAGCTCTAACATGGAAATTAAGCATTTCCGGACAAATGTCAGCATAACATCTTTTCTTTGTTTGTGTGTGAGGAATGTTTCCTGAAAGTTTGGCCATACCTTTTTGTAACACCCTGTATAAGATGGTAGAGACGCTTCTAATCTTTCAGGACAGAGGCAACTGGCTGAAATGAGCACCCCTTACAAAATCGCAACAGGAGAAGAAGAGTTTGGAAAGGGTGAAGAAAAACTGAAAGACAATACTAATTAATAATTAGGTGAAGATTTAGAAGTCAAATGCTGTACTCAGGTAGTGGGTGTTAAATCAAGAAACAATTGTCAAATAAATATGCTGGAAATGAATCATTGTGGTCTTATGACCATACCCCCATAACAGTGAATTTGCAACAAATATATGGAAGTTTGTCAGGCAAACAAGCAGCATTGCAGTTATTTCTTACTATGCTGCTGGTGCATTATACAGTGATTGCTGTGCTGCAGTTCACTTGTAGCTGTATGCTGCATCATGTTACTATCACTATGACCAGGTACACAAAAAACTAGCTGATCAACATTCAAATAGCTTATGCAGCAGTGCCTTGATGCGTTTTGGGGAAAAGAAGACTGAATGCTGAACATTTCACATACACCTGTTACCATCAACCAAAGTCTTTCGATCTGTGAGTCTGTGGCCCAAAACTTCAGAGGAAAAAGTATTTTAGTACCCAAAATGGAGAGTGCAAGAAATTAGACATAACAAGCAGCCCCGAATTTGATGAAGAGGAACTCCACCACTTCAAAATAATACTTTGAGCTTGCAGCAGAGCAATAGCTCACAAACTTGATATCATTTACTGTCCTCTGCCTGATCTAATGTAGCCCGCCATGACTTCGTCTATGTTATTTGTTCGATGTATTTCAATCTTCATCTTGCCCCATAGTTTTTGTCCCCAACAGCTCCCTCTAGTGCCACTTAAGTTATTCCTTGATGTCTTAATGCATATCTGGCTGTCCCGACACTTCTAGTCAATGTTCTTCACATATTGCTTTCATAGCAAACTCTGCAGAGAAATCCTCATTTCTTATCTTGTCATTCTACTTGATTTTTAACATCCTTCTGTACCACCACATCTCAAATGCTTCAATTCACTTCTTTTCTGGTCTTTCAACTGTCCATGAGCTACTTTCATAAAATGCTATGCAGTGGAGGAGGAAAATCGCATCCCAGTGTTACACAATTTCTAATCTGAGCACTTCTCTCTTGGTCCACTCTTACTGTTCCCACTTGGTTCTTGTGTATATTTTATATTACCTAACATTGTAAATCCTTGATGGAACGTAACAATATTATGAAAAGGATAGTTGCTACTCACTATATAGTGGAAATGCTGAATCACAGATAGGCACAACAAAAAAAACTGTCAGAAAGTGGAGCTTTCGGCCGACAAGGCCTTTGTCGGAAATATACACACACACACACACACACACACACACACACACACACACACACACACACGTACGTGCATGTGCAGAAACATTGTTTTCTGGCAACTGTGGTCAGACTGTGAGCAGCAGCATACAATAGGAGAGGCAACTGGGTGGTGGGGATAAGGAGGTGGCTTGGATGGGGAGGGGGACGGTAAAGTGGTGCTTGTGGGAGCATACACGCAACAGGTGGAGAGTGGATACGGCAGCTAGGTGCAGCTAGATGTTAGATGGAGGGCAAGTGCAGGGTGGAGGGGGTAGCAGAAAATGAGAGAAGTAAAAAGACTGTAAGTGCTTTGGAGTAATAGAGGGCTTTACAGTGCTGGGATGGGAAGAGAGAAGGGGCTAGATGGGTAAGGACAATGACTAAGGAATGTTGAGGCGAGGAGCGTTACGGGAACATAGGGTATATTACATGGAGGGTTCCCACCTAAGCATTTCAGAGGAGCTGGTGTTGGTGGGAAGGATCCAGATGGCACAGGCAACGAGGCATTCATTGAAATGAAGGACATCGTGTTGGGTGATGTACTCAGCAACAGAGTAATCCAGCTGTTTCTTGGCCACAGTTTGTTGGTGGCCATTCATGTGGACAGAACGCTTGTTTGTTCTCATGTCCACATAAAATACAGCACAGTGGTTGCAGCTTAGCTTGTATAGCACATGACTGGTTTCACAGGTAGCTCTGCCTTTGATGGGATAGGTGCTGTTTGAGACCGAATTGGAGTGGTTGGGACAGGTCTTGCATCTAGATCTGTTACACGGATATGAGAAATGAGGCAAGGGGTTGAGAGCAGGGGTTGTTTAGGGATGGATGAGGATATTGTGTAAGTTTGGTGGGTGGCAGAATACCACTGTGGGTGAGGTGGGGTGGATAGTGGGTAAGACATTCCTCATTTCGTACCCTGAAATGAGGAATATCCTACTCACTTTGTAGTGATGTCAGAGACAGAAATTTTGAGCAGTTATGGTTAAACCCCGATTTAGGAAAAAAAGAAATTTTAAAATGCGATTTATATGTTGTTTTTTCAGCAGTATCTTCGTTTACTGTTACTAGTGTACTTATTTGAATAAAAATTCATCCACATTGTGTGAGCATTAACAAAAATTAAAAACCTATTGTCTTTAGACTTTGTTGTTAAATACACTGTACCAAACAATGTAAGTCTAAAACTTTACTGTAGCTCTGATTCTGTAGTGGCCCTGGTTATTTTAACAAATTAATCACATTAAGATACTTTTAGTACAGTTTAATAGTTAAGCTGTACCAGTAGACATCATAGAACAGTTCTATCTATTTCAGTAAGATGTGAATAAGAATGTGAAGTATGCCTAGCTCTGCCTGTTTAAACTAAACAGTTATTATGAGTTGATTTAAGTAACTATTATGCTCTAAAAAGCAGTAACAGTTTGGTTGAGTGCAGACACTTTCACATGCTCGTCACCAAATGGATGTCATTTTATGTACTTCCACTGTAAAATTTATTTTGGATATTCTGCTCAATCCAACGACTTCTACTCAGCTTTCACCTATTTATCAGTTTTATTTTTCCCTGCACCCTGCAGATTTAGATCATAATTTTGAGTCAAGGAAAAGGGCACAGAAATTCAAAAGAATAAGCAGTAGAGGAAATGAAAAAGTTAAGATAGAATGAGAGAAAGTGGAAACTCTACAAGTTAGTGCCCACCAGGCAAGTAACAGTCTTGTGAAAATACTGGTGTTAGAAAAGTGGAACTTAATAAAGATGGGCAAATTATGGATGAATAGGTCACCAAAGGAACAGCAAAATTCAGAGGTAAAAAAAACCATGGGCAAATCAAACTTACCCTATTTTATTGGATGTGATGGGAGGCCAACAGTATGAGTTACTAAGAAATAAAATCCACACAGAGTCAACAGGGACGAAGTCAAAATGAAGAAGATGGGCATGTAAATAAACTCAAAAAGATATGATAGCAAGAAAAGAATAAACCTGAAAAGGAAAATTAAACACTTTTGGTAGTGAAAAGTAAAAGTGTTACTTTACAACATGAAGTTGGTGGTGTAAACTGCTACTGAGTGCAAAGACAGGGCAGATATATGGAAGAAATATATGGAAAGTCTCTACTATTGGAACTACTTGTACTGCAGAATAAACAGACCACTGAATTATTTGAATTCAAACAAGCTGCCACTACCAGAGTTGATAAGATACTTTACATTTATTAAAACTGACAGGAACTACAGGAACCTAAATGTTATTTGTTATTCAAGAATCTATGAAACAAGAAGTTTATATCAGGTTTGCACAGAATTGTATCCATCAACCTACTGAAGATGATATGGGCACATCAATCTGAGACCTAGCAGTGCAACATTTCATACATTAAAAGCATACATTGACAATACAAGGAAGAACAAACAAAATGTATTCATAGTACCTTCGTACTTACTGAAAATTTAAGTAGGAATACAATGTTTAATTCTGTGAGAGAAATCAGATCATTTGGCAGATTTTATTTGTGAGGCAGAAAGCAAAAATGGAGCTCTTGTTGGCAAAGTCAATTCTTCAGTAGTATCAAAACAAATGATTTTTTTTTTTTCAAAACTATACGTTTTTTCCCAATTTAATATACTTTATCTTCCCCTTTTTAAGCTATACAATCAATAATAAAACAATTTGAAATAGATAAAACACTCAAATCTGCCATTAAATTAGTGAATGTCAAGCCTTATAACCAGGTATCTCTTTGTCGCCTATGGAAAAATAACAGAGCTGACAAGAGGTCCCTGTTCATTAATACAATTTAGCTGATACACATCACTTTGGAAACTAGTCTCTCCTGAATGCTAGCAGCTACTGAGGCGTCTGTTCCTGATAACAATAATATCTGCCCTGACTACACGTCCCTTTTTATTTGTAGGTTTATGAGACAGTAATATTGCTGATATTCCAACTCTAGCTCTGTGCATTTTTTTAAGTGTTAGTTATTATGAATGGTTATTTATTTTCAACATTTACCGTACTGTATTTAGCTTCTGTAAACATGTATTGGAAACGATGCAAGCAACTGCAAACTGATTAGCAGCACAACACACCTGACTGAGTTTGTTTTCACTTGTTTGTTGAGTGTCTTGTTAAAATTAGTGATAATAAAGTTTTATATGTCTACCTATGATTGACTGTTGGGTGTCTAGTAGAAATCAGTGAAGATATAGTTTCACAAATATTAAATAAGATAGGTTTCAACAATTACAATAATATCAGTGATGAAGATTATAATGTGAATGGAGATTATTTTTCTGAAAGAAGTTTAAGCAGTGATCAATTAAGTGAAGATGAGGATTTTCCTGAAAAAGAAGAATGAGTTAACCTTTCAGAAAGCTGTTTGTTAAAACACAACACCAATAACTAATGTTAATTCTGCTGTGATGGTTGAAACTGAAAAAGGTGTAGTTGTAAAAATACACAACTGATTAAATAGTTCCAAGAAAGTGCCACTCATAACTCGAGACAATCTCTGTGAGTACAATGTAGAAATGCAAAGTAAAAGCATATCAAAAAATCGACATTACATTGAGTTTGTCCATGCACACGACATTCCCGTTAGAAGATGTGCCAACAGATTTCCTGATGGAGTGACTCCAGACGGAATGATAAGGAAATGTCAAGAATACCTCCTCGGAAACATGATACCATGCTGTAAATAGGAATTCAAAGTCTTTTACATCCTCAAGTTGAAACTGAACTTTTTGCTGAAAGCAACAGTAATGCAGCTACCAGTCCTGAGCCTGATGATCCACAAACAGTTCCTGGACCTATGAAGAAGGGCTGGAAACGCTCAATTTAAGGTGTCAAATTGAAGAGTTGTGGAACACATTTTTATACTATTTAATAGAGAGCATTTAAAGGTTGTTTTGGTAATTTAAAGTTTGTTTTGGTAATTTAAATCTTGTTTTGGTGTTAAATTGATTCCTTAAATGTACAATATAAAGGTTCTGCGTTACTTTGACCTTTTGAATGTGTTTTCCTCAAATGACCATTTCCATTTAATAACCTTGAAATGTCTGTAAATTAAAAGCAATTATACAATCATGGTTGTTGCACCAAATTATTCAGAATTTAATGTTTAATTTAAAAATATTAATATGTCAAAATAGAAAATTTCTGACAAGAGGGCCTATTTTGCATTTTGCCTCACATTTATTTTGTGTTCTGTAGATCCAAGTAGCAATGAGATGGAATGTATCAAATTGTATGTAGTTTAGATGTAACTTACATAAATACAATAAAAGATTCAAAGCAAATAATATATCAAATTAAGAACATACATCCAATTAACAGAAAAGAGAGACACTTATGAGAGAGCTGTTGAATGGAACAGGTAGCCTACTTAGCTTAGAATTTAGATGACAAAATAAATAAAAAAAAAAAAAAAAATAAAATAAAAAAAAATAAAAAAAAATTAAGGTGATAAATAATAATAAACCCAAAAACAACAGGTTAAATGTTATACCTGAGAATATATGATAAAGGTGGGGAAAGAATTCTACTGCCTATGAAGTAAAATTACACAAGATGATCTAACCAAGTGATGTCTCGACAGCAGACTGCCTCAAGCAAAGAAGTGTTTTTTTTTCCACTAAGTTATGCAAACCTTTCCTCAACCCAGAGGCTGGTTTGAACACTGCAATGCTTTGTTGGGCACTGTTCTATCGGAGATGATATACTATAATCTTTGAAATGACGTACCCTGCAAGTTGTAGGAGGCCTGCTGTTAAGTGTGGACTCTGAACAGCAAAGGAGCTTTGTACTTTTCAAATTAACAAATCATTGCCAGTGGTGAAAGAAATGATAAATATCAGAACAAATCCTTAGACTGGCTGGCAATTTAATCCCAGTTCTTTGAACTTTCAGCCTTACATTTACCCAAGGAATCAGATAAGATCATTCTACTAGTATCTAGTATTGAAATCACTACTCACCACATAGATGAGGCGTTGAGTCAGAGGCATGCACAACGCAAAAAGAATGCTAGAACACCTTCAGAAGAGGAATTTTGTCTGAAAGCTGATGTATTTCTTGCATTATTTTTCCATTGTGCCTGTATGCAACTCAGTTCCTCCTCTTTGTGGTCAGTAGGAATCTACCCTTTTCTTAGTACTCCAGCCTGGACTTGCCACTGTTTAATACTGAAAAGTGACTGAGCAAAATGTTTGTCAGACAGCAGCCTGAAGAACAGAACTGAGTAGATATGAAACATGGATCATATGACAAGTGGCAATGAAGAAACTGGAAACATCTAAAATGTACTGTCATAGAAGGGTATGGAGATAAAAAGTGAAGAAAAGCTGATAAAAGTTGCAAAAGAAAATGGCCTGTGAAAAACTAACGCCAAATGAAAGAACTTGTTAATAGAACACCAAAGAATAGTTAACTAAAAATTAGAAGGAGAACTGGAGGATAAAAATTTCAGGGACAGACAAGGATACATTACATAAATAAGATTATTATGAATGTTTATAACATAAATGCAAATATGAAAAATATTATTAAAGAGAGACTTTGGATGGAACAACAAATGTAGAAAGATAAATGCTATTAAAAAAGAAAAAAAATGAAGTTTTTATTTAAAATATTAAAGAAATATAAACCACAAAAGTGATTTTTGTTACGTGTAGAAAATACTGACAACCTACATACCCTGCAAAATGCAAATATAGTGTTTCAGTACACTTTTGTTGCTTACTAAATCCTCAAATTAAAGCACAGTAATTGCCTTCAGAATGGAAGAATTCTCCTCTCCATTCTTCTTGTAAAACTGTTATATTATGACTACTGGTTATCCTATTTTGATGATGAAGATTTTATTTCACACATGAATTTTATTAATACAGGATTTTTGCACACATGGATCAACCAAGAGAAAGGCGACTGTGTACAATGACGAATTTTGTTAGTTTTTTCTTCTCCACTATACCATATGTTTAATGGAAGTTCCCTCACAGTTTTTAGTTTTGCCCTTATATTTTCCCATCTTACTTTCTGCTTCTGCCTTTTAAGTCTCAATGGTCTTAGGTTACATGTACCCTACATTATCTTTAATGTATTTTGAAGCCAGATTGACACATTAACACTACAAGCTTATATGATGCATATACAATGATCTATTACACTTTCTTGAAACATTACCACTGGCAACTGCATTGTTGAATGTTAAGTTAACAATAATGACATATTCAATGAAAGCACTGTAAACTTACACTGTTGTTTTTTTATATCAAGACCAGCATCTTCTAGGCTGCAAAGAACATCTTTTACAATCCTTGCACATTCTTTCACATCTTCACCTGAAATGAAGATCAATCAATTCGCAGAAATATTACTCTGTCAGTTTCCATGTTCACAATTTTCACGGTAATTGCAGACCTGACAACCGAGTATGAATATTTTTGGAATATTAATGGTTTCAATTGACTGCTGTTTTCGAACCTAAAACTTCACTGAAACTACAATCAGAATATGTTAGCTACAGTAGGATAGGTGTCTGATTCGTGAATGACAGGCTACTTCACTAACATAATAAAATCCCTCTCACAAAATTCTAAGGTATAAGCAAAACCGATTTTAGTTTTGTTTGCTAATTTGGAACCAAATAAAATGAGAAAACATACATTATCAATTGGCTGATTAGTGATTAGCTCCAGATAATACTTTACTTGGGTTATACCGTATGTCCACTTACATCACCATACTTCCACATTTTTTGCGTCCTGAAAGTATTCTCACACATGACTGCACACACACAGCATATATTTTGAGGTCATAAATGCAAACTACTGTTTTTGTGATGGCCCAGGAAAACTTGTTACACAGCCCCCCCCCCTCCCCTCCTCCCAAATAAATATTATACATAACCTAATATGTTAAGTTTGTAATTAATTTTAGTTTTCAGGTAAGTTATAATCATAGCACTAGATTACATACTTTGATGTTTCTTGTGGTATCTTATGTTCAAATTGTCTGACTACGGCATTGGCAGCCATTGGTTCTCACTCTTCTGTACGAGAAAGATTACAAAAGTAGGCACTTGTCGATAAAATCTAGCCAAATATCTGTAACGTCACTTTAAGTCAGCTTAAATTCTTCAAAAATTTGTTCATGAATCTCAAAAGCAAATGGTCTTTGTTAACTTTACCAGTCTTGCACTGCGGGCTGTTCACTCTGAAAATCAAATATAAAATACTTTACACTCCGTAAAGCACATGGGCAGTAACCAGAATTAGGAGCAGAAGTAGTGCAGAAAGTACCATCTGCATGGATTGGAGGTCTTGGGAGAGAAACGGAAAATGAAGTGGACAGTAAACTAAGAGCTCTGTTTTGAAAATATTTTTGGATGGAATTACTATCAATGGTGTATCACAGAAGTGAAAGGCCTCAGGATGTATTGAGGCAGCACAAATCTATTGGCCATGATATTCTATCTGCACACTGAAAAAACAGCAAAGAAAACTGAGGATAAATTTGGAAAAGAGATTTAAATTCAGGGAGAAGAAGTAATATTTTTAAGGTTTGTTCATGATATTGCAGTTCTGAGACAGTAAAAAACTTGCCAGGTCAGCTGAATGGGATGGATACTGTCTTGAAATGACATTGTAAGGTGAATACAGAAAGAAAATAAATGAATACCAACAAAAGCAAACAAGAGTAATGAAGTGTAGTCAAATTAAGATGTTCTTTGGCATGTCTACTTTATTGCAGTGTTCATTCCAAGTACGCCAGAAACTCAGTTATCGAGTTACATGGCGATCTGTGAAAAAGTGTCTCTGTAAACCATTCATAGTGGGGGGGAATTAGTTGCCAATGTGGCAGTATGTAAATTCAGTGACAGCCTGACAAGCATTACAGAAATTATGAACATGCCAAAACTTCAGAATGGACCAGCCTCTTACAATTTCTGCACAAAAGGGGATGAAACATGTATTGAGTCAGCAGAGCAGAGGGTGACTGAAGCTGCCAACAAGGCACGCAGGATCATCATGGCTGTGAAGAAGATGGAGAAGTGCCTACTTTTGGATCTGGAAGGGTTGCTGTATGGTGCAGAAGTATATAACTAAGGTAAACAAATGTAACGCAAAACTTTTAAACATGTTTTTCTTGAAACCAAATTTTTCAATTTGGCAGGAAACGTAACTTCAGAACAGTACAACATTCTCATCAGAATTTATTGTTGGCATTGTAAACCGAATTGTCTATCAGCATATGTATCCATTTTAAGATATCTTCAGAAGTCTGTTTTTGGTGCACACTGTTGTCTCGATTTTGTGTGTGAGGAAAATGGCATTTATTTCAGCATGGCTCCATTTCATTACAACTTAATATTTTTCAATTATCCTATGTATTCCACGAGAAAATATATTGAAAATGACTTACACAAGATTGTTTTGTTACAGGCGTAATAGAACGACTTTGAGAATTCTGTCCAATGACCAATGATCTGGCTGCAAGGGGTCCTTCCGTCTGGTAAAGCAGTTACAGGGAGTGTCCGACATGGACACAAAAGAAAAAAGTGTAAGGAATAACACTCTCACTTCAGATGTAAGTAGTACTTTCTATTTTATTTGGGGAAAAAAGAAACCCACCACCACCTACTCCAGTCCTGTAACCCGGAAGGTGTACACGATCAAAGGCAGAGCCACGTGTGAAAGCACCCACGTGATTTACCAACTGACCTGCCTACACTGTGATGCACTCTATGTGGGAATGACCAGCAACAAACTGTCCATTCGCATGAATGGACACAGGCAGACAGTGTTTGTTGGTAATGAGGATCACCCTGTGGCTAAACATGCCTTGGTGCACAGCCAGCACATCTTGGCACAGTGTTACACCGTCCGAGTTATCTGGATACTTCCCACCAACACCAACCTATCCGAACTCCGGAGATGGGAACTTGCCCTTCAGTATATCCTCTCTTCTCGTCATCCGCCAGGCCTCAATCTCCGCTAATTTCAAGTTGCCGCCACTCATACCTCACCTGTCTTTCAACAACTTCTTTGCCTCTACACTTCTGCCTCGACTGACATCTCTGCCCAAACTCTTTGTCTTTTAAATATGTCTGCTTGTGTCTGTATG
The DNA here is from genome assembly GCF_021461385.2 of Schistocerca piceifrons. Lineage (NCBI taxonomy): Eukaryota > Metazoa > Arthropoda > Insecta > Orthoptera > Acrididae > Schistocerca > Schistocerca piceifrons. Next base: position 673,270,430 of record NC_060138.1, on the reverse strand, counting down.
TGTGGATGGATATGTGCGTGAGTGCGAGTGTATACCTGTCCTTTTATCCCCCTAAGGTAAGTCTTTCCGCTCCCGGGATTGGAATGACTCCTCACCCTCTCCCTTAAAACCCACTTCCTTTCGTCTTCCCCTCTCCTTCCATCTTTCCTGATGAGGCAACAGTTTGTTGCGAAAGCTTGAATTTTGTGTGTATGTTTGTGTTTGTTTGTGTGTCTATCGACCTGCCAGCACTTTCGTTCGGTAAGTCACCTCATCTTTGTTTTTATATATAATTTTTCCCACGTGGAATGTTTCCCTCTATTATATTGATATCATTAATTTGAATCCAACAATTACGTTTGTTATTGTCACTGTTGCATTTCGAAATCTCTTCTGTCGTCTTATTTTCCTCTTTCTGTTTTTGCCAGTAGTTTCACTTTGTATTCACCTTCTCCTTTTTACCGTAATCTGCTATACTATTTTACCCCGCCTATATATACTAAATAATACGTAACCCACTTCCAAACCATAACCAAAAAATTTTTTTTTGCCGCTTTCAGCACTACCGCCGCTATAATATCCACCGTTTCTAGTTCACAAACAGCTCCTTTCACCTTTTAAACAACCATTTCCGCCAGTTCTAATAACTTTCGCTTTATTTCCATTTCCGTTTTTCCCACATCACTTATAATATTTAGCCGCTTCCCACAGGTTTTAACGTCATTATTTCTTCGTCAGACAATTGTTAGCCTCATTTTCATAATCTGCCACCACAATACCACTCCTTTTAATATACTACACGCAGTTTTTTCGAAATTTTCTCGAATTTCTCCGTCCTTTAACGTGTTTTGGTGGCAACACAACCACCTAACCTTTATGCACATCGTTGTCTATCAACCCAAGTCCAACATAGCCCAGCTGTAACCAACACCTTTTCGCCTTTTTTCATTCCAGATCTCCAGTTACTTTCCGGTTCACCTTTATCTCTCCCCATATATTTTTATTTTCATTCTCATTTCACCTCATGTTACACTTTCCACCTTCTAATACCATGTCACCCTCACAACACCCCCACAATGACCCCTTTAAGTTTTATTTACATTCCCTCCGCAAACATGCCTTCGCCCTAGCCAGATTACGCTCCCATATTCTATTTTCTCAGGCTTGTCTGACATTTGGCATCACCCCCAAAGGCCTCACACTTAAAGTTCCCATTTCTGGCTGCAACCCTTCCTTCCATCAGTCCTTATACCAGTTCCAAACTGAACAATCCATTGCCCTCACCCACCTAATCCTTCACCTACACATCAACTCAGCCAATGAACACACCCGTCAACTCCTATCCTTAATAAAAGTCCTTAATCTTTCCTCTCCCACATCCACACCGGCTGTTCAGAGCATCCTCCTACAGGCCAACCGTAAATTAGAACAGCATCCCACCCTCCACCTCAAAAAACTATCCAATCTCCTGGTTTCCCACCTCCGGAAAGGCAACTCACTCACCCTTCACAACCTTTCCAGCAAACCTCAACCTCCTCTCATTGCACACAAACCCAGTCTCTCCCATCTACTCAATCTCTCACTTCCAGCTCCACTCCCTCCAAAACCTCAAAATTCCAATCAACACAATCTGGAACCACAACACCCTAATTCAGTAGTTAACCTTTCCTCCAAACCTCTCTCCCAATCTGAAACCTCTGCCCTATCCAAAGGCCTCACCTTCAGCCCCACTCCCAGATTCAACCAGACAGCCCTCGTCAAAGATTTACTGTCCTACACTCGTACTCTCTGCTGGAAGTATCACTTTGCCACGAAGAAAAATGATCCTAATCCTACTCCTAATGATCCGACTCCCCAAGACACCATCCAAATTGAACCCTGCCTGGAACAGTTCCGTCCTCCGTCACAGCGGGACCCACCTCCTCTTCCTCAAAATCACCCTCTCCAAACCTTCCAGGAATTTCTGACTTCCAGCCTTGCATCTCAATCCTTCTTAAAAAACCTTAATCCTACACCCAACATCACCACTGCTGAAGCCCAGGCTATCCGTGATCTGAAGGCTGACCGATCCATCGTCATTCTTCCGGCGGACAAGGGTTCCACGACCGTGGTACTTGATCGTCGGGAGTATGTGGCTGAGGGACTGCGTCAGCTTTCAGACAACACCACATACAAAGTTTGCCAAGGTAACCCCATCCCCGATGTCCAGGCGGAGCTTCAAGGAATCCTCAGAACCTTAGGCCCCCTGCAAAACCTTTCACCTGACTCCATCAACCTCCTGACCCCACCGACACCCCGCACCCCTACCTTCTACCTTCTTCCTAAAATCCACAAACCCAATCATCCCGGCCGCCCCATTGTAGCTGGTTACCAAGCCCCCACAGAACGTATCTCGGCCTACGTAGATCAACACCTTCAACCCATTACATGCAGTCTCCCATCCTTCATCAAAGACACCAACCACTTCCTTGAACGCCTGGAATCCTTACCCAATCTGTTACCCCCGGAAACCATCCTTGTAACCATTGATGCCACGTCCTTATACACAAATATTCCACACGTCCAGGGCCTCGCTGCGATGGAGCATTTCCTTTCACGCCGATCACCTGCCACCCTACCTAAAACCTCTTTCCTCATTACCTTAGCCAGCTTCATCCTGACCCACAACTTCTTCACTTTTGAAGGCCAGACATACCAACAATTAAAGGGAACAGCCATGGGTACCAGGATGGCCCCCTCGTACGCCAACCTATTCATGGGTCGCTTAGAGGAAGCCTTCTTGGTTACCCAAGTCTGCCAACCAAAGTGTGGTACAGATTTATTGATGACATCTTCATGATCTGGACTCACAGTGAAGAAGAACTCCAGAATTTCCTCTCCAACCTCAACTCCTTTGGTTCCATCAGATTCACCTGGTCCCACTCCAAATCCCATGCCACTTTCCTTGACGTTGACCTCCACCTGTCCAATGGCCAACTTCACACGTCCGTCCACATCAAACCCACCAACAAGCAACAGTACCTCCATTATGACAGCTGCCACCCATTCCACATCAAACGGTCCCTTCCCTACAGCCTAGGTCTTCGTGGCAAACGAATCTGCTCCAGTCCGGAATCCCTGAATCATTACACCAACAACCTGACAACAGCTTTCGCATCCCGCAACTACCCTCCCGACCTGGTACAGAAGCAAATAACCAGAGCCATTTCCTCATCCCCTCAAACCCAGAATCCCCCACGGAAGAACCACAAAAGTGCCCCACTTGTGACAGGATACTTTCCCGGACTGGACCAGACTCTGAATGTGGCTCTCCAGCAGGGATACGACTTCCTCAAATCCTGCCCTGAAATGAGATCCATCCTTCATGAAATCCTCCCCACTCCGCCAAGAGTGTCTTTCCGCCGCCCACCTAACCTTCGTAACCTGTTAGTTCATCCCTATGAAATCCCCAAACCACCTTCCCTAACCTCTGGCTCCTATCCTTGTAACCGCCCCCGATGCAAAACCTGTCCCATGCACCCTCCCACCACCACCTACTCCAGTCCTGTAACCCGGAAGGTGTACACGATCAAAGGCAGAGCCACGTGTGAAAGCACCCACGTGATTTACCAACTGACCTGCCTACACTGTGATGCACTCAATGTGGGAATGACCAGCAACAAACTGTCCATTCGCATGAATGGAGACAGGCAGACAGTGTTTGTTGGTAATGAGGATCACCCTGTGGCTAAACATGCCTTGGTGCACAGCCAGCACATCTTGGCACAGTGTTACACCGTCCGAGTTATCTGGATACTTCCCACCAACACCAACCTATCCGAACTCCGGAGATGGGAACTTGCCCTTCAGTATATCCTCTCTTCTCGTCATCCGCCAGGCCTCAATCTCCGCTAATTTCAAGTTGCCGCCACTCATACCTCACCTGTCTTTCAACAACTTCTTTGCCTCTACACTTCTGCCTCGACTGACATATCTGCCCAAACTCTTTGTCTTTTAAATATGTCTGCTTGTGTCTGTATGTGTGGATGGATATGTGCGTGAGTGCGAGTGTATACCTGTCCTTTTTTCCCCCTAAGGTAAGTCTTTCCGCTCCCGGGATTGGAATGACTCCTCACCCTCTCCCTTAAAACCCACTTCCTTTCGTCTTCCCCTCTCCTTCCCTCTTTCCTGATGAGGCAACAGTTTGTTGCGAAAGCTTGAATTTTGTGTGTATGTTTGTGTTTGTTTGTGTGTCTATCGACCTGCCAGCGCTTTCGTTCGGTAAGTCACCTCATCTTTGTTTTTTTTATATATATATATATATATATATATCCACCTGCACATACACAGACACAAGCAGACATTTGTAATGGCAAAGAGTTTGGGCAGAGATGTCAGTCGAGGTGGAAGTACAGAGGCAAAGATGTCGTTGAATGACAGGTAAGGTATGAGCGGCGGCAACTTGAAATTAGCGGAGGTTGAGGCCTGGTGGGTAATTACACAACCTGTATTTTAAGAATCAGGACATGCGGATTTCCTTGAGTGTATTTTACATGGTGTGCCATTATGCTGAGTGTTGAGACTCCATCAATCACTTCACATCTGTTTCATTTTTGTTAGTAGTACAGTACTTGCCATAATGTGCCTGGTTCCTGTGTAGCTTGATAGGTAGATAATACTATGCCTCCAATTAGTTTTTATATTATCAAATTACATGCTACATTTACTGTTAGTACATCCAGAAATAAAGCTGTATTATTTCTGTTTCTAAATAGACACAATGACTGTAGGAGTTTTTGTCAATGAATTCTTCAGATGGATAAACTGCAGGGAATTCAGTGTTTACTCCGACAAAATTCAACATGCCTTTGTGATTTTCTGTAGGTTTTCAAAGTATTTGTGACCATATCCATGATAATGTCTAAGAAACAGTGAGAAGAACACAAACTTTCTGATAAGTAGTATGGCTCAAGAGCAACTAACACTTAGGTGACTATGCCCCAGCATGACTTGGGCCACAACATTGCATTCATAGGGACGCAGCCGAGTACATCTCAAGCTGTGATGTTACACAAAGTGCAAGGCATATGTCGCTTGAAAACGACTAGATTCATATGAGAAAAATGCATACCTCTGACACTTCTCTCAGTTTGGCACCCAAACTGGCTGCTTGGGCCTTAAATCGATGCTGGTAATATGATACAACATGGCTCTCTCCCTTCTCAATGTTCTTCAACTCTTAGAACTGCCACCTGACTTCTGTGCAAGTTGCAGGTAATATTTTGTGCCATAAAAGTTGTGAATTTCAAAGAATGTATGCCAATTAACACTGCGAAAAGCTTTTCCTAAATTTTCATTTCTTCTCTAGCCATGGTTCTTTACAATTTTGTACCACCTGTCAATCTAATTTTTTAATTATCTTTACTCCTTTATGCTTGTTTCAGTTGCTGCATTTTTCTATTTTGTTCTTTCATCACTTAAATTTAATATATTTATTATACATAATATATTGATATAAGGATTTCTGCTAGGCATTGTCTTTTTGTCTAGTTGTGCCCCCATGCATTCATTAGTTTGTTACCTGTTCCTTTTCTATTGTATTTATTTTGACTCTTTTGTTCTGTCATTGCTCCCTTCAAAATTTTTAAACAACTTTTCTTTGTTTTTCAGCTTATGCAGACCCCATATCCTTAATTTCAGTTTTAATTTACATTTCGTAAAGCTGATTTATGTTTCTGGAAAATATTTTAGTTTAAAATCTTACCATTATATAATCAACTTTCCAGTGTGTCTAATTCTGTTCCAAATATGAGGGTAGTCCACGAAGTATGTTCGGTTTCTATTTCTATCTGTGGCAGCGCTACGATCGCAGTTCTGAGCATGCACGGCAGTTACTCTAACTCAAGGAGAAGACATGTATGCCATTTTCAGATCGCTGCTGCCGATATGTGCTTTGTAGTGCTTCTTTATGATGTCAGCCATAATTGAAAATGCCGACGACTGTGAAATCAGATCTATGATTCGTTTTCTAAATGCAAAGAAAGTTACACCAAAGGAAATTCATTGGCAAATCTGCGAGGTTTGCGGACAAAGTGCTATGAGTGATTCAATGGTTAGAAGATGGGTCAGACTGTTCAATGAAGGACATGATCAAGTGCACGATGAAGAACGAAGTGGATGCCCATTTGTGGTTACTGATGAACTGGTTCACACAATTGAAGAGAAGATTAAGCACAACTGTAAGTTTACATTATTGCCCTTGCTATGGAAGTTCCGCAAATCTCACACTAACTAATTCATGAAATTCAACACTTCAACGATGACGAGCTGAAAGAACATGTTACCACATGGTTGAATACACAGGCAGCAACCTTCTATGAAGAAGGCATACAAAAACTTGTGCCATGCTATGACAAGTGCCTGCAAAATTTCAGAAGCTATGTAGAAAAGTAGATTAACAGTTGTAGATTTTATTACAATAAATATTTTTTCTATATCTGTACACATTTGTTTTATATAACCACATGCAACTTACTTTGTAGATATACCTAATGTACACCTTTCATGATTAGAAAACCAATTATTAGCAATGAATTGTGCACTATGCGAATTTTAATATATGGCTTTTGTAGAAAGGGCCAGTGATCCAGCTAAATCTATTAGAAATGATGGGTTCAACTATGTACAATACAATTTTTCTTCACAATACAAAATACAGCGTGGAATAACAACAATAGTTCAGTAAAGATAGCCAATGACTGTATAGCTGATTCACTGAGCAGTAGACAGGCACGGAAACAAAGAAGCACAACAATACAGCTACATTTCTTGATTGTATTTTTGTCTATTTCACACTTTGAAAACCTTTTTAATACATTTGGTGGTTATTACATTGAAAGTATACTTGTACAATGAATTTCTGATAGTCATTATCTAGGTTTGACTTCTGTTTATGTACTGAACTTGCGGCCTTAACCAAGTGTGCACATATTCTATGAATATATTTTGCTGTTAATAGCAGCACTTGCATATTTTTCCTTCCACACAAATGGAGATTTGACATCTCTGCAATGCATTTAGGAAATTCCTCATGTTGGTTTAGAGTTTTGTAAGACTCCACTAGTGTCTAACGTTTTACTTATGTATGTACGCCTGACACACTGTCCTAGCTGCCAGAGATGGATGTCGTGTGTAGTGATTCGAGAATTTCTGTGTAAATTCTAGAACCACTCAGCCTTCTACCGTCTCGAACACATGATATTCAAGATATGAGGAACTGGGTATCCTTATTGTACCAAGTGAGTACATTTACCATTCTTTTGTACAAATCAAGGCAAACATTATTAAGTATTTCACTAACAGTCCCAATCCGGGAACAAGAGCCATTGTGGATTTACATGTACCAAGTAAAAACAAACAAAAAAGTAAAAGCAGCATTTTCCCCTCAGGAAATAAAGCAATATAATAAACTGTGGAACTAGATGAAAAAGATTACTAAAATACAAATGTTTGAAAAGGTACCAGTAGCTAAAAAATTCTTCATAAGTAATGCACGCTACAGTATTGATCATTACTTAGTGGACACAGAGTAGTGGTTAATAATGAAATGGCGCATCTCCAATGCTCTGCCACGCTGCACTACATGATCACGACATACTATTACAAGAAAATCATGTGCCAAGGTCTACAGTGCTTGATAATAATGGCTTGTCATTTTCCTTAGCTCAATATCACACTGATCATGATTGGGTGCTGACTCAGTCCCTCAGACAGACTGAGGAAGAGTATAATGACATGGGGCATAGTTGCACGTTTGTGGCCCAGGCGTCACCAGTAGGTGTCCTCCATGTGTGTATCAATGCAGTGCATAACAATGTTTTTATTATAAAATTACCTGGTGTAAGCTGTGAGTAGATCATAAAAAATGTACAACAGGAACCAACAAAATGAGGCAGTGCAGCTTATAAGGCACTGACATCATAATCGAGAGGATTGATTTTGGTCAGGCCGGCCATTCTAATTAAGCTTTTCTGGACTCATTTCAGGCAAATACTAGGACGATTTCTTCAGCAACACTATGGCAACCACCTGTCTTAGCAATGTAAAAACATGCTTATTATTCTACATGTATGCATATTTTAAGCTATTTATTGAGTTCATTTAAAAGATAAATACATATCGAAATGCTAATCCTGGTGGTGAGTAAAACCTAGCACGAGATGAAAATTCTGGGCCTAGATTCCACTGTCACTTGAAATCACAAGATCAAATAACAGTGAACACGCATCTTGTAATTTAGGTCAATGTATTGCATAATAACAGTGTGATTATTATTTCACACTGACTACCTTAAAACACTTGCTTCATTTTTAAATGGATGCCGAACATTGATCTTCGTTCCTCCTATCATCTGCAGTTCAGAGAAAAACTACAAGCACTTGTGTGATCCTAATTAATACTATGCTTACATGCAAAGTGTGTATGTATACTCAAAAGGTTGATACAAATGCAAGCATTAATGGAAATATGAAATAACATTGGCTCTAGTTTGTTCACAATTCTCATTACTCTACAAATATCCAAAGCGCTAATTATGCTGCTTGTGTCACATTCCATGCCAGATTGTACTGTTCTTAGATAATCTGTGGGACCTATTTAGGTAACTCCTGGTTAGAGAAAGCTCCTAGTAGCAATTTCAAGTTGTTTGGTACACAATGAACTATTCTATTTAACTTAGATATTAACGATTGATTGTTATCACATAGCTTGCTTGAGTCATAAGTCGTGCCGGTACAGTTGAAAGAGTAAGAGTATTACCCATGTTCTAGTTTCAGGACCTGTCTGTCACACGGTTTTAATCTGCAAAAAGTTTCAGTTTAATGGTGTGACCTATATGGGATAGTTGTTATCTTTATTTAGCAGTTGTTTGTCATCAACTACGAATGATGTCGAATCCCTAAGTTTATAAGGCCAGTTAATGGTGTAACTGAGATCAGAATCCTTCCTGGACTAGAAACCTAATAACTGTGATCCTTAAAGCCTCATACACAAATCTGTAGCAGTTACCTTCTTACAGAACACACTGTCTAAATGAGAACACCATAGGACAGACTTTTCATGTTATGTTGTGAAAATACAGATAACAACAGTAGCTGTGTCACCTCGTCTTAAATATAATTTGGTGTTTAGTTTTCTTTGGTTCGATGATATAGTACAAAGTAGGAACATCACAAATGATTTTAACACTAACACAAGCAGAGCAGAGCATTACAGTAATCTTGGAACTGCTACATAAACATTATTTTACTTACTGTGATACTGCTGGTATGGTCTGTGGGACAGTGGACTATTAGTTTTGCTTTCTAGCACTGGTTCTGACTTTCCACTTCCAATATTATCTTCTTCTGTGTCCCATGTTGTTTTAATGGTAGTGTCACGTTCTAAATTATTTTCTTCACCTTCAGAATTACTAGTATGTCTTTCAGTAAGTATTTCAAAAATTTCAATCAAAGTCTTATGGGTAGAAGCTATATCTTCTGGTAACATAGTTGGGAAACGGAAACTTTTGATATTTCCATCGTTTAATTCTTTAGACTGGAAATTATACCACTCCTAAAAAATAAATAATATATCACATCATTTTGAAGTCTAGCAAATATTTAAAACACTAACAGATCTTTACTTCCTTTACAAACTAGCAGTGGCATTTATCAATTAATACAGTCAAGATTGAATTTACATGCTGACAATGAAAGACACATTGGACTCAGGTCACTAGAGAGAGGATAAGAAGAGAGAGATCATGGGAGCATGGATTAATGCTGTAAATGCTATATTAAGTTTAATTTCTGTATTTCTCACATTTCACCTCTTTTCTTCAAGTGTCACACATATATAGTTTACAAAATTAAGGCATTTGGCCAGGAATTTGCAATAAACCCAATCTGAATGGCAACTGGTATTACTTGCTTGACAAAAAAGGTTATGAGATTACAAGACAGGAATTATTTGGTGAGAATTTTGCTGTAAGTGACATAGGAACAGTCAACAGCTAGTACAGGATGTCCCACGAGGAATGCTCAATATTCAGAGCTATAATGAGAACCACCATTTGAAGCAAAAAAGTCTAGTCTACTGAACAAGTTTTCGTAGGTCTTAAGGTATGCATTCTGAAGCCCCGTTTTTCGCTTTGAGTGACCATTCCTGTCTTATCCCTGAACACTGACCATTCCACCTGAGACACACTGTAGGGATCACAAATAAACTTGTCAGCTGGCCGTGTGACATCCTCACGAGTCTCTGCCACTGCCCACTCAACTGAAAACTCGTCACTTGAGTCTGTTGTTGGCTACAATGGGCATAATGATTATTGCCCACTAATACAATAATGGTCAGTTAGCAGTGAAAAGTGTGTGTGTGTGTGTGTGTGTGTGTGTGTGAGAGAGAGAGAGCACGTGCGCGTATCACACAATGGAAACTACAGGTAGGAATATCAGCAATGTAGGTAAAGACAGATTGCCACTTACACACACACACACACACACACACACACACACACACACACACACACAAACTATGGGACATTGTAAACAATGACACTGTACTGAATAATAAAGAAAATAAGTAACAATGTATCTCAGAAACCATTCAGAAGAGTGCATATGCCCACACGAAGTTTTTTCCTTCAAATGATCATTCCTGTCATATCCCTAAATATTGACCATTCATCCTGGGACAACCTGTGTATTATGTTTCAATACCAGAGAAGGAAAGTTGCTGCTCACCATATAGCGGAGATGCCGAGTCGTGATAGGCACAACAAAAAGATTCACACAATTATAGCTTTCCGCCATTAAGGCCTTTGTCAGCAGTACACACACAGACACACACACACACACACACACACACACACACACACACACGTAAACGCAACTTGCACACACATCTGCAGTCTCAGAGAGCTGCCAGTGTGGTTTCAGCTCTCTGAGACTGCAGACATGTGTACAAGTTGCGTTTACGTGAGTGTGTGTGTGTGTGTGTGTGTGTGTGTGTGTGTGTGTCTACTGCTGACAAAGGCCTTAATGGCAGAAAGCTATAATTGTGTGAATCTTTCTGTTGTGCCTATTGCAACTCAGCATGTCCGCTATATGGTGAGTAGCAACTTTCCTTCTCTGGTATTGTTACGTTCCATCCTAGATTTTCCATTGTTTGTATATTATGTTTAATTTTTTATTTATTCATTTAACATGAACATATTAACGCCCTCAGGAGTCCTCTTACATCAGACCAGAGTTTTTTATGTAATTACAAAACTTATTAAAATCACAGTTACTTCAAAAATCATAATATTTTAAATATATCTCTTCTTCTCTCTGCATGTAGTAGGCATTTGCCTGTTACACCCTCTTGGCTGAAATTGTTGATTTTCCTGGGGCTTCCAAAATATCATCTGCCCACTGGGTACTAATTATCACCACTCTTTTAACATAGTCCATTCAGTTGTTTCTGTATTCTTTAATCTGCTCGTTTTTGTTTTCCACTCTCAGTTCTTTTCTGATGTCCACATCCACTCTCCCCTCAGACAGAATGTACCCAGCTGTTCTTCTTAGCAATTGGATCCCTAGTGCTTGTATTTTGATGGGATTGAATGTTTCTACTGTGTTGTTCAGGAAAGAGTTTCAAGGTCTAGGGAGCATAGTTATTATGAGCAGTAGTGGATCGACAATAATAAGCTTGAGTATTTGGGCTGCAACACTGTCCTGAACAGTAAATGCTGACCTGAAGGCTTTTTCAACAGTGTTGTCAGTTTACGAAAGAATTTTTCACAACTACTTTCATTTGCCTCTGCGAAATAATCACTAAGTCTTTGCTTTGTTTATGGTTCAATGAAGGTTATCGCTGAAGTCAAGTACTGCTTTAGTTCCTTTGTTGGAACAATGGGATCAACTGCAGCTTCTACTTTACTTACTCTTCCCTAGATCATACAAACTTTTCTGCAGAGCTTCTGGTCTTTACGTTTTACATTAGCGTATTGGCATATCTTACATATCTTAGTTATTGTTTCTCTCAGTTTGATTGATTCTTTTTGCTTTCTGCATGTAATCAATTTTATTTTCAAGGGTACGAGGTCATTTGCGAGTCTGAAGTGCAGTGTCTCTGACATTCATGGACGGTTTTAGCTACTCCGTTAGCCAAGCTGCAGGTTTTCCCTTCACGTTTCCAGTGGTTCATGGTGTGGGTTCCTATAGTCATGTCCTAGTTCATGAACCACGGGCAACATATGAGTGGCCAAGTAAGTAGTCCCGACAGTCGGGATACCAGTTAATTTGGAATAAGGTTGGGCATCTCGGACATATTCTGAGTCGTGGTCACCTTTGTGCTCATACGGCAAAGACTACCAAATCCACCGGTTAGTCCCTCAGCCGTTAGGGGTAAAACCCAATGGGACTCGGGGCAAGTAAGGCTAGCGACCTGCTTCCCTGGTACTTTAAATATGATGCTGGCAACAATCAGAGCAAAATGCCTCGGACCTTTGGAGGTGACGGAGTCCCACCTCTAACTGACAAACCAGGGACTCCTAAGATACGGCTTGGCAAACAAATGGTAATGAGATGGGGAGCTATTAATATCAATGGGGGCTACTCTTGGAAGAAGGTAGAGCTGGCAGAGGCTGCAAGTAAGATGGGGCTGGACGTTTTAGCTGTTAGTGACATTCGGGTAAGTGGTGAGAAAGAAGACGAAGTGGGAGAATACAAGGTCTACTTGTCAGGAGTCAAAGCAGGAATAGCACAATGGGGTGTAGGGCTTTACATCAGGAAAGAAATGGAACCCAGCGTAGTTGCAATAAGGTATGTAAACAAACGACTGATGTGGATAGATTTGACAGTGTCTAGCAAGAAAATTAGGATTGTGTCAGTATATTTGCATTGTGAAGGGACTGATCAAGATAAGATGGATAGTTTTTATGAGGCACTCAGTGATGTAGTAGTTAGAGTAAAGGACAAGGACAGTGTTCTGCTCATGGGTGATTTTAACGCCAGGATTGGAAATCGAACAGAAGGGTATGAAAAGGTTATGGGTAAATTTGGAGAGGATATGGAGGCCAACAGGAACGGGCAGCAACTCTTGGATTTCTGTGCCAGTATGGGCTTAGTAATCACAAACTCCTTCTTTAAACATAAGAACATTCACCGGTATGCTTGGGAAAGCAGGGGAACCAGATCTGTCATTGACTATATAATAACAGATCAGGAATTCAGGAAGGCTGTGAGGGACACACGTGTATTCAGGGGATTCTTTGATGACACTGATCATTATTTAATCTGCAGTGAAATTGGGATTGTGAGGCCGAAAGTGCAGGAGGTCAGGTCCATATGTAGGAGAATAAGAGTGGAGAAACTTCAGGATAAGGAAATCAGGCACAAGTACATAACAGCGATCTCAGAAAGGTACCAGTTAGTTGAATGTAGCCAATTACAGTCATTGGAAAAGGAATGGACAAGGTACAGGGACACAGTACTAGAAGTGGCTAAAGAATGTCTTGGAACAGTAGTGTGTAAAAGTAGGAGGAAGCAAACAGCTTGGTGGAATGACACAGTCAAGGCAGCCTGTAAAAGGAAAAAGAAGGCGTATAAAAAATGGCTACATACTAGAACTCAGGTAGACAGAGAAAGTTATGTTGAAGAAAGAAACAAAGCCAAACAGATAATTGCAGCATCCAAGAAGAAATCTTGGGAAGACTTTGGAAACAGGTTGGAGACATTGGGTCAGGCTGCTGGAAAACCATTCTGGAGTGTAATTAGCAGTCTTCGAAAGGGAGGTAAGAAGGAAATGACAAGTATTTTGGACAGGTCAGGAAAACTGCTGGTGAATCCTGTGGATGCCTTGGGCAGATGGAGGGAATATTTTGAAGAGTTGCTCAATGTAGGTGAAAATACGATCAGTAATGTTTCAGATTTCGAGGTAGAATGGGATAGGGATGATGATGGAAATAGGATCACGTTTGAGGAAGTGGAGAAAATGGTCAATAGATTGCAGTGCAATAAAGCAGCTGGGGTGGATGAAATTAAGTTGGAACTCATCATGTACAGTGGAATGTCAGGTCTTAAATGGTTACACAGGATAACTGAAATGGCCTGGGAGTCGGGACAGGTTCCATCAGACTGGACAAAAGCAGTAATCACACCAATCTTTAAACATGGAAACAGAAAAGATTGTAACAACTACAGAGGTATCTCTTTAATCAGCGTTGTGGGTAAAATCTTATCAGGTATTGTTGAAAGGAAAGTGCGAGTATTAGTTGAGGAGCAATTGGATGAAAATCAGTGTGGGTTTAGGCCTCTTAGAGGTTGTCAGGACCAGATCTTTAGCTTACGACAAATAATGGAGAAGTGTTATGAGTGGAACAGGGAACTGTATCTATGCTTTATAGATCTAGAAAAGGCATATGACCGGGTTCCTAGGAGGGAGTTATTGTCTGTTCTACGAGATTATGGAATAGGAGGCAAACTTTTGCAAGCAATTAAAGGTCTTTACATGGATAGTCAGGCAGCAGTTAGAGTTGACGGTAAACTGAGTTCATGGTTCAGAGTAGTTTCAGGGGTAAGACAAGGCTGCAACCTGTCTCCACTGTTGTTCATATTATTTATGGATCATATGTTGAAAACAATAGACTGGCTGGGTGAGATTAAGATATGTGAACACAAAATAAGCAGTCTTGCATATGCGGATAACTTAGTTGTGATGGCAGATTCGATTGAAAGTTTGCAGAGTAATATTTCAGAGCTAGATCAGAAATGTAAGGACTATGGTATGAAGATTAGCATCTCCAAAACGAAAGTAATGTTAGTGGGAAAGAAATATAAACGGATTGAGTGCCAAATAGGAGGAACAAAGTTAGAACAGGTGGACAGTTTCAAGTACTTAGGATGCATATTCTCACAGGATGGCAACATAGTGAAAGAACTGGAAGCGAGGTGTAGCAAGGCTAATGCAGTGAGCGCTCAGCTACGATCTACTCTCTTCTGCAAGAAGGAAGTCAGTACCAAGACTAAGTTATCTGTGCACTGTTCAATCTTTCGACCAACTTTGTTGTATGGGAGCGAAAGCTGGGTGGATTCAGGTTACCTTATCAATAAGGTTGAGGTTACGGATATGAAAGTAGCTAGGATGATTGCAGGTACTAGTAGATGGGAACAATGGCAGGAGGGTGTCCACAATGAGGAAATCAAAGAAAACCTGGGAATGAACTCTATAGATGTAGCAGTCAGGGCGAACAGGCTTAGATGGTGGGGTCATGTTACACGCATGGGAGAAGCAAGGTTACCCAAGAGACTCATGGGTTCAGCAGTAGAGGGTAGGAGGAGTCGGGGCAGACCAAGGAGAAGGTACCTGGATTCGGTTAAGAATGATTTTGAAAAATAGGTTTAACATCAGATGAGGCACCAATGTTAGCACTGAATAGGGGATCATGGAGGAATTTTATAAGGGGGGCTATGCTCCAGACTGAACGCTGAAAGGCATAATCAGTCTTAAATGATGATGATGATGATGATGATGATGATGATGAGGGGTACGAGGTCATTTGTGAGTCCGAAGTGCAGTGTCTCTGACATTCATGGACGGTTTTAGCTACTCCGTTAGCCAAGGTGCAGGTTTTCCCTTCAGGTTTCCAGTCTTTGGGGGAATATATTTATTATATAACAGAGTTAATTTGCTAATGAGTTTCTCAGCTGAAATTCGAGGAACAAATTTCCTTGCTTGTGTGTTTCATGGCAAATATATGTAATCTGAAGAAGAAACTACACACTTAAATTTCACAGTGAAGGGGTAGAATATTAATGTCAGTGTTCCCAGCGTTATTTGTATGATTCTAAGTCCAACTGAATTTTGAAAGATCAAGTTTTGAAACAGGCTATCCTGCCTACTTTTGGAGGTCTGTAGAGAATGCATATTAGGCATTTTTTAAAAGGGATTTGATATTTACAAAGATATATTTATCATGTTTGTCTTCATTAGTATCAGATGTGAGTAGCATAGTCGGTAATAAGTCGAAGTGTCAGTATGCCACTACCACACCTCTTCATGCGTTACTTCTGTGATCTCTTAGGACAGTGGAGTTTACATTTAGGAAACTTGGAGAGCACGCTTGGCTTGAGCCAGGCGTCCAAGTTCATTAGAAGAAAGAAATGGATGTTGATATTCTGAAATACATGGCAGAGTTCGTCGAAATGAGTTGAGCGATGGTCATTCTACAGTAACAATACAAACACGGTGGTAGAAATTGTGGCAGCATGAGCAGACAAGTTCGTAGTTCCTACAGCACAGACTTTAGAGTTCATTTGCATTGCTTTTCTACTGCCTTCATCTGCACCATTATCCTGTCATCTCTTGTTCACACGCTATAGTCGTCAAACATCGGATATCACATTATTCAAAATTTTTATCTTTCAGCAGTAAAATATTCACATACTGTCAGTCTTGTCTTTGCGAGTTCCTTAATCACTATGACTGTTTCAGACCTTTTCGTACACAATACAAACTTCAAAATTGTGACTCTAGGTTTCGCAGATCACAACTTCCTACAGCTTCTCTATACTTCTAATCACAGAATGTGTTGCATGAATATCTGTTCTCACATTAAGCTTTTACAATGAACAATGGCTATGTTAATAGCAAATGTTTTAATTTGACAAGTGTACTTTCAGCGCTGCACAACATGTTACCAACATTATCTTCACCTAGAAGGATTATGAGCAATGTTCTGTACCATTTTACCAAAATCGAAGAAGAAGAAAAATGCTGCTACTGTCAGCAGATAATTGTTATGGCTTCTGGCTAATCATCAAACCTGAAGAGACATCTAAAATTGAAGCATCCTACAGTACCTCTGGAACAATTGGGTCCAGGAAGCAGATCTAGATCACCATCAATCAATGCAGCAATTCGAGAAATCATATCTCGAAACTGTCCTCGCTGATGTCTGCTTCCACCTCAGGTGAAGGTATCCTCCCAAAAAGGCAAATGAGTCAAGCACTATCCAGCCCATCAGTGCTGTCAGGTTCTGGACCAAGTCCTGATTTATCTCCTTTGTGGTGTCCTCACCCTAAACTGCTTTTCATTTACAACAACTAATAAGAAATTTTTTAATATTACAAAGCTGTCCACATTAAGTAAATGCATATAATTAGATGTACAGGTTTCAAAAATGATTTGCAGTAAATATTAAAAATTTTTCGGCTACCGAAAAGGCAGTTTGCCTTATGTCTGGTAGGTGGACAAGTGTAAGTAACATTAATTTGAGAAGAGTGAACTAAAGTCATAGGTTTTAGAGTGCTCACAATTCGAAGACAGACAGATTGTAGAAAATATCTCAAACTGGGTAAAGTCTGTTATCCAAAATATACCTAAAGTCAATTTTAAAATCCCTTCCATAATAACAGAAAATGTGTCATATACAAAATTAACTGGCATACTTCTAAAACTTCCTCGTATCCCATGATTTGCACATTCTTTAAAGCCCACTGCACAACATGCATTTCTGAAGTCCATGCAGAAAACTGTCGACAAGTTGAAATGAGTTGTTGTGTATCTCAAGGAGAAATCCTTTGCTTTAAGCAAACTTGCTTAAATGCAAGAAAATTAAAAAAAAAAAGACCTACTGAAATTGAAACAAGATGTCCCAACCAGATGGAACAAATTATGAAATGTTGAAAAGATTTACTTTAAATAAAGATCCCATGATTTCTCACCTCGCTATTTTAGGTGGAAAATCAATGACCTTAAACTTAAAAGATACAGACTAGGAGATAATGCACCAGGTTTTACAGATTTTGAAAGTTTTTTATGAGGCAACCAAAGAGTTGCCCTCACAGAAAACAGTATCAGTTACAAAAATTAAAATCTTGCCAAGATAAAGGAATGGCAACTAAAACCTTTTAAAGACAAAAATAAAGAATATCCTCAACAAACAAACTCACTGGTTGAAATTTGCTTAAAGGGTTATCAGTGTGGTTTGGAGTCATCTCCAGCAACATTATTGAACACCCGATTCAAAGGCAAGGATTTTCAGATGACAAAACATTTCAGACTGCTAAATGAACACTGTTGCAGAAATGAAAACGTTGATTGTTCAACAGAAAAAACAGCTCATGTTTCAATCAGTTACCACCGTTACAGGTGAGACTTCTTCAGTCTGGTAGGAGTTCAATGACACTATTAGTCAATTTCTAGCGAGTCACAAACCATTAAATGGAGCAGACGTCAAATTGGACAAATTTTTACTGGAGGGATATTTGCCTGGAAACAGCAATGCCATAATTGGTTGGAAACAAAAAATTACTGTGGCCAGCGCTGTATCAATTGATTCTAAAAGTATTATGTATCACAGCAACATCAGTGGCCTGTGAACTAATATTTTCAAAATCAGGACAAATATGCACTGAGAAGAGAAAGAGACTCATGTTGACTAAAATGGGTCAAATTTTATTCATAAATGACAATATTGGTTAATTTTTCTTTTATGGGAACATAGATGGTAATACTGACTGTAAACGATGACTGCAGATAAACTTCAATTACAGTAGTTATAAATCTTATATTGTGTTTTCACAATAAAAATATCAAAATATAACAAAACTCAGTCTTCATTCTTAAAATTTCTCCACCTGATAACGAATATTTAGGGTTTTGTTGTAATATTTATAACTTTTGCAGCAGACGAAATTTAAAACTTTTGCATCTGAAAATTACTAGGGACCTAACACAAAATTATTGCTCCTCTTCATATGTTCTTTCAAAATAGTACCATATCAGATAAAAATATAGGTTTAGTGACCTGAAATAAAAAGGCAATGTACCTACCTTTTATTTATTGTGTGAAGTGTGTGTGTGTGTGTGTGTGTATGTGTGTGTGTGTGTGTATGTGTATGTGTGTGTGTGTGTGTGTGTGTGTGTTTTTTTTTTTTTACTGACAAAGGCTGTGCCGAAACCTATATGCAAGTGTCTTTTGCTCATGCCTATCTGCAAGTGGATGTGTCTTCTTTACGGTAAATAGCAATCTATCTTTTTCTATCTTGTATGTATACATCTTTGTTTTTAGATATATATGTATGTATGTAAATGTATGTATATTTATATATCAAAGAAAATAATCAATTTTTGAAACTATAATTGGACAGAAAAAAATCTACTCACCAAGTGGCGGCAGAAAAATCCACAAATGAAAGTTAAGGAAATGTGCAAGCTTTCTGAGCCATTGGCTCTTTCTCCTGGTGGAGAGGTTGAACGGGAATGAAACTAATGAAGGAAAGGGCTGGTGAGGCTTAAGAAATGGGGAAAGCTACAGAAAAATTGCCCAGAATCCTGGAGCAGAAGAGATATACTGGATGGCATGATAAGAAAGGACTGATAGAAACACACATCAAACACTGCTATATATACCTCTATAAGTGACATATTATGGGAAAAATGTGTCTTTTGTAACACAGGTGATGGGCAATGTCTGAAGCTGCAGAGCATCACGTGTACATGACAAGATGGAACTTTTCATATTATTGTTTTCCCCCAAGATAAATAAGGGAGAAATTGAACAGTAGTAAGGAAAAGGGGTGGGTAACTCCTAGGATTAAAGTATCACTTGCTAGGAAGATTGGGCTGTACCCAATTCAGAGAAAAAATAGTCAAGATTTGAAACCCCATTATGTCCGCTCCCTCACTAAAAAAGCAAAGCAAAAAATACGATGCTTCAAGAACAAGGCAAAAACTATCTGGAAGACTTGAGTCCACAGAAAATAGCTTTGGAAAATATTATGACAGGACCAAATCATTGGTCACCATATTCAATGATTATTTTCTCACAGTGCAATGCAAGACCTCGCAAACGAAATGCAAACAGAGCTAAACAAGAAAGATTATCTTGTTTATATATTCCACAATATTCTGTAAACTTTCCATAGCCTTTGATTTTGTGGCTCACAAAAGTCTACTTAGGTAACTAAAGTGTTATAGTATTAATGAAATCTTTCTTACAGGGGTAGAATCTTATCTCTGTAACAGAAAACAGATTATCTCATTTAGAGACTGTATTCCAGGAATGAAAATAATCTCAGAATGAGGGAACATAAAAGTGTGGAGTGCCCGAGGCTCCAGTACTGGGCCCACTCTTGTTTCTAACCTACATGAATGATCTTCCAATGGCTTTAAAACACAGTTAAAAACACTACTATTTGTTGGCAACACAAGCACTCATATCAAGAATCCAAACTCGACCTTATCAGACAGTTCACATGACAGCTGAACAGACCTACAACTGCTTCACAGCAAACAGCTCAAATTTTAATGAAACGAAGATAATTACAATTGCTAACAAGCAAAAATGGCCTTCTAATGCAAGAAGAAGATTTTATTGGTCATACAATGAATGAAGCGCAGTGTGTAAAATTCCTTGGGTTCAGCTGGATAACACCTTCAAATGGAGCCATCATGTGAATAAATCAATCAAAAAGCTTAGTTCACTGTGGCATACCCTTAATAGCATCTCCCACTACGTCAATCTAAAGAGAAGAGTGCTGGCTTATTTTGCGTTTTCTCCCTTCCTGTTGTCTTACGGAATTATCTTCTGGGGCAGTGCACCTAAATTAAACTATGCCTCAGAACACATCCATCCAGGAGTCTTATTGCTGGACAGAGCTAACAATCTTACAAACAAATGTGTATCGAATTTTCTACAAATACGGTATGACTGAAATTAAAAGAAAAAGGAGGAGAAGAAGAAGAAGAAGAAGAAGTTCGCAACAAATCCAACCAAGTTTAACCAAACAATGGAGCATCCATGTTTGAATGTAATGATATTATGAAAAGGAAAGTTGCTACTCACCATATCGCAGAGACACTAAGTCGCAGGTAGGCACAACAAAAAGACTGTCACGAATATAAGCTTTTGACTATAAAGGCCTTTGTTGCAAATAGATGACACACACACACACACACACACACACACACACACACACACAGCGCGCGCGTGCGCGCGTGCAAATGCAACTCGCACACACGACTGCAACCTCTGGCAGCTGACACTAAATTGCGGGCAACAGCAGCAGTGCATGATGGGAGTGGCACCTGGGTGGGGTTAACGAAGAAGCTGGGGGTGGGGAGGGGGAGGGATAGCAGGGTAGGGTGCGGGACAGTGAAGTGCTGCTGGGGAGTGTGCAATGATAATGTGGAGAGAGGACAGGGCAGCTAGGTGCAGTTGGGAGATTAGATGGATGGCAAGGAAGAGTGGGGGGGGGGGGGGGGGGGGGGAGTTTTGGAAAAGGAGAGAAGTAGAAAGACTGGGTGTGTTGGTGGAATGAGGGCTGTGTAGTGCTGGAACAGGAACAGGGAAGGGGCTGGATGGGTGACAAAAATGACTAACATAGGTTGAGGCCAAAAGGGTTACTGGGACGTAGATATATTGCAGGGAGAGTTACCACCTACGCAATTCAGATAAGCTAGTGTTGGTGAGAAGGATCCATATGGCACAGGCTGTGAAGCAGTCATGAAATGAAGGATGTTATGTTGGGCAGCGTGCTCAGCAACAGGGTCATCCACTTGTTTCTTGGCCAGAGTTTGTCGGTGGCCATGCTCACATAGAATGCAGCACAGTGGTTACAGCTTAGCTTGTAGATTACATGACTGGATTCACAGGTAACACTGCCTTTGATGGGATAGGTGATGTTTGTGGCCGTGTGTTCCTCCACCAACTCTCCATAGTTCCTGTCCCTTAAGCACACCATGCCCCTGCTCGTCACTACTGATGCCACCCTCATTTACACTAACACCCGTAGCACCCATGGCCTTACCACTGTTGAACACTACCTTTACCAATGCCCCGAACGTTCCAAACCAACAACCTCTTTCCTAGTCACCCATGACCAACTATATCCTCACCCACAATTACTTCTCCTTTGAAGGCATTACCTACAAACAAATCTGACGTATGGTTATGGGCACTCACATGGCATCATCCTATACCAACCTATTCATGGGCCATCTGGAGGAATCTTTCCTGAACATCCAAATCCCAAACCCCCACACCTGGTTCAGATTCAGTTATGACATCTTTGCGATCTGGATCGAAGGTGAAGACAACCTACCCACATTCCTCCAGAACCTCGACAGCTTCTCTCCCATTTGCTTCACTTGGTCCTACAAAACCCAACAAACCACCTTCCTGTATGCTGACCTCCACCTCAAAGATGGCTACATCAGTGCCTCTGTCCGTATTAAACCTACTAACCACATGCTGTCCCTCCACTTCAACAGCTTGCTGCCCGTTCCACACCAAGAAGTCCTTTCCATACAGCCGAGCCACCCCGTGGTCGTCACATCTGCAATGACGACCGGTCCCTCTCGAAATAAACCAAGGGTTTGCTTGAGGCCTTCACAGACAGTAATTATCCTCCCAACCTTGTACAAAAACAAATCTCCCGTGCCTTACCTTTCCAGTCTCCCCACAGCCTCACCGTTCGGCCACAGAGGAGCATTTTCCTTGTGACTCAGTACCATCCAGGACTGGGGCAACTGAATTCAATTCTCCACCAGGGTTTTGACTACTTGTTGTCTTGCCCTGAAATGAGAAATGTCCCAGAGTGGTATTCCACCATCCACCGAACCCACACAATATTCTGTCCATCCGTACACACCCCTGCTCCCAACCCTTTACCTCATGGTTCATATCCCTGTAATAGACTAGATGCAAGACCTGTCCCATACATCCTCCCACCATCACCCATTCCAGTCTGGTCACAAACATCATTTATCCCATCAAAGTTATCCCATCAAAGGCAGGGCTATCTGTGAAACCAGTCATGTAATCTACAAGCTAGCTGCAACCACTGTGCTGCATTCTGCGTGGGCATGAGAACAAACAAGCTATCTGTCCACCTGAGTGGCCACTGACAAACAGTGGCCAAGAAACAGGAGGACCACCCTATTGTTGAGCACGCTGCCCAACACGACATCCTTTATTTCAATGACTGCTTCACAGCCTGTGTCATATGGATCCTTCTCACCAACACTAGCTTATCTGAATTGCGTAGATGGTAACTCTCCCTGCAATATATCTACGTCCCTGTAACCCTTTTGGCCTCAACCTATGTTAGTCATTTTTGTCACCCATCCAGCCCCTTCCCTGTTCCTGTTCTAGCACTACACAGCCCTCATTCCACCAACACACCCAGTCTTTCTACTTCTTTCCTTTTCCAAAACTCCCCCCCCCCCCCCCTCTCTCTTCCCTGCCCTACTAATCTCCTGACTGCACCTAGTTGCTCTACCCCCTCCCCACATTGTGATGCGCGCTCCCCAGCAGCACTTCACTGTCCTCCACACCTACCCTGCTATCCCCTCCCCTTTCCTGTCCCAGCCTCCTCCTCAACCCCCACCCAGTTGCCACTCCCATAATGCACTGCTACTGTTGCTTGCAGTGTAACTTAAGCTGCCAAAGGCTACAGTCGTGTGTGTGTGTGTGTGTGTGTGTGTGTGTGTGTGTGTGTGTGTGTGTCTGTGTGTGTGTGTGTGTGTGTGTGTGTGTGTGTATGTGTGTGTGTGTCGTCTATTTTTGACAAAGGCCATGACAGCAAAACGCTTATATTGTGACAGTCTTTTTGTTGTACCTATGTGCGACTCAGCAAGTTTAACCAAATAGGATTACAGGCAGGTTATAGTCTACAGTGCTTTCAAAACTTAAACAATATGATGTGAAGGTGTCTTCAACATAACTGAAACTGGCATATTTAATGCTGGTTTCTTGATACAATTTTATCTTCAAAAGGGAAATAATGTTCGGTGAGAAGAGGGGTGGGTGAGGGAGGGCAATTTCTAAGGAAAGAATTATGGTACTGGTAGGATGCAATTTGGTTGACTTAAAAAAGAAGACCTTAATAGCCATTTGAAAAAGTTTAAAAGCATGGCGCTTTAAAAAGGTAACAATATCATCCAATGAATACATGGTGGACAAAAGCATGGATAAACAATGTTTAAAAGAAAATCATGATGTTGCAATTATTGTTGATAAGTACACTTAAACTATTAAGCGTATATTATTGACCTCTGAATAGCAAAAGTGTATCACAAACCATTCGATAAAATATCATAAGAAACTTTAAATTTCACTATCAATATAGGCTACAAAACATTTACCAGCAATTGAAGCAAAAGATCTCTGGTACTTTGAGCAATTCCACAAAATGAAAAACAATTTTCAGATTCTTTGATCTCTCAAGAAATAATACACACTGAAATGAATCTGACAAGTGCAGACAATGACAAAGATATTTTAAAAATCATTTAAGGCCTGGCCAGACAGAACCCAGCCTGGTAATGTGGCTTTGAGCTGCGACAGCCAAGTTGCGTCACTGAAATATTCGATATTGCATTGTGCTGTTGTGCAAATGGTGCTTTGACACAGCGGCCACCAGTCTGCCACTGTTGCCTGCATCCACTTGTCTCAGACTACAGATTTGCCATTGCAGCTTGTGGATGTGCCTGCTGGCCCATTTAACTGCTGTGATTTTTCATATTGACTGCTGAGGGCAGCAGTGACAGGAGGAACATCCCTCATACAGTGCTACAAATGCAAGCTGGTAATGAAAATCCAGCTGTTTTCATAGTGTGACAGTTGACACAGTAACAGCAGTCACTGCAGTCAGCTGCTCTATTTCTAATCTACTGACTGCACCTAGTTGCTCTACCCTCTCTCCACAAAGCCTGCTGCTTTTGGCATACCATGCTGCTGCACGCCACAGGCATCTGCCATGGCCTGAGCCATGCCACCAGACCTCATTCTGTCTGGTCAGGCATTTAGAGCTGAAATCAATATCACTGTTCCTGTCCCCATAACAAGATAAATGTGGCACACAATTAAAAATTATGTGCAGCTATTTAGAAGGCATTGAAACAAAAATAAGTTGTAAAAAGACTTTCAATGTAAAAGCCATAACTACAATAATAAATTTTAGGAGGAAATTTTGGTTCATATTAGTGTGTCTTCATATTTTGCACAAGCTCCTTCCAAAAACCATAAATAAAAGAAAACAATAAAGGAATTACAAATCGTAATGTTACATTAGCCACTGACGTCGTCACTTTTTGCACAGCCATGCTACACCAGTTGTTTTACTTAAAAAAATTAACAGTGTGACTCTATTATTTCCGAGTTATCTGCTTATTACCAGAGAGAAATCCACAAATTAGTGTAAAACTCTAAAATTTTCCATTTCCTCACGTGATAGCTTTTAAAGGTTTTCACAAATAACTGCAAAACACTCACCTTTGTTGATGGTTCAATTTTTATTATGCCTAGTGATTCATTGTGGTACATAATTTTTTGTGAATAAATGTAGTATTTTGGAGGTTATTTTGTAGAAATTACTTAAATCATACGACCAATCTGAAGCCATTACTTAGAGTTATTAGCTAGGACACCTGAAACCAGCCACGATATAATAAAACTTGGACTATCATAAAATGTGATTGGTTGCAGTTATTTCAAAAACTTTATTCATCACAGTTGCAGTGTTCCACACCCATAATGGATAAAAGTTTTAGAGCTTTTACATTTATTGCCAGTTTTGGGTGCTTAGAATTATGTACCTGAAATACTAATAAATGCAGTTATTTCTAAAAACTTTATTCGTCACAGTTACAGTATCCCACACCCATTATGGATAAAAGTTGTAGAGCTTTTACATTTATTACCATTTTTGGGTGCTTAGAATTAGGTACTTGAAATACTAATAATGTTTCGTTTTTGTCACACCTGCTTCCACGCAAAATAAAAAGCAATTCAGAATCACCAGTAATTTAGAGAGCAGAAAAATCACTGTAATGAAGCAACTACCTATTTTTCTGTTTGTAGCATTGAATATGATACACATCTTTATAACAATATTCTGTTACTGACCTTCAGCTTATTTTCACATTCTTGAACTGATGTAAGGTTTTGGTCCAGCTTTCTCAAACTTTCCACACCATTCTGATTGTCACCTGTTTTCAAACATCTACTTTTGTTCACTATTTCCATCAGTTCCTTTGTTTCTAAAAATTTTGTCTTATAACTGTAATAAATAATGATTCACATAAGAATGATAAACGACTAGATGAGATAGAATAATGACTCTTGCTATATTTTAATATGGACCTATTCATTAAAATCAGTGAACTTAAGGTTTGAGTTTTTGAAAACACTTTTGTTTGTCACTAAATTTTTTATTAAGTGAGGTAACGGGTACTTGAAAGACAACTAAAGTGGTGCAATATTTTACTATAATAAATAAAGAAGAGAGACCAAAGTATTAATAATTTTTAAAGATAAAAAAATTATTTGCAAGAAATGAGTAATGCTATAAAGGGAAGAAAAGAAAAAAAACCCACAAATATTTAAATAAAAGGGAATGAAAAGCAAAGTTATAATGGAAAGAAACTAAATTCGAAAGTAAAATTCTATGTACAGACTTGACAGAAACTCCAAGGAAGTTCTCGTCTTACGTTAAATCATTAAGTGGCTCGAAACAGCATATCCAGACACTCCGGGATGATGATGGCATTGAAACAGAGGATGACACACGTAACGCTGAAATACTAAACACCTTTTTCCAAAGCTGTTTCCACAGAGGAAGACCACACTGCTGTTCCTTCTCTAAATCCTCGCACAAACGAAAAAATGGCTGACATCGAAATAAGTGTCCAAGGAATAGAAAAGCAACTGGAATCACTCAACAGAGGAAAGTCCACTGGACCTGACGGGATACCAATTTGATTCTACACAGAGTACGCGAAAGAACTTGCCCCCCTTCTAACAGCCATGTACCGCAAGTCTCTAGAGGAACAGAAGGTTCCAAAGGATTGGAAAAGAGCACAGGTAGTCCCAGTCTTCAAGAAGGGGTCGTCGAGCAGATACGCAAAACTATAGGCCTATATCTCTGATGTCGATATGTTGTAGAATTTTAGAACATGTTTTTTGCTCGTGTATCATGTCTTTTCTGGAAACCCAGAATCTACTCTGTAGGAATCAACATGGATTCTGGAAACAGCGATCGTGTGAGACCCAACTCGCTTTATTTGTTCATGAAACCCAGAAAATATTAGATACAGGGCTCCCAGGTAGATGCCATTTTCCTTGACTTCCGGAAGGCGTTCAATACAGTTCCACACTGTCGTCTGACAAACAAAGTAAGAGCCTACGGAATATCAGACCAGCTGTGTGGCTGGATTGAAGAGTTTTTAGCAAACAGAACACAGCATGTTGTTCTCAATGGAGAGACGTCTACAGACGTTAAAGTAACCTCTGGTGTGCCACAGGGGAGTGTTATGGGACCTTTGCTTTTCACAATATATATAAATGACCTAGTAGATAGTGTCGGGAAGTTCCATGCGGCTTTTAGCGGATGATGCTGTAGTATACAGAGAAGTTGCAGCATTAGAAAATTGCAGCGAAATGCAGGAAGATCTGCAGCAGATAGGCACTTGGTGCAGGGAGTGGCAACTGACCCTTAACATAAACAAATGTAATGTATTGTGAATACATAGAAAGAAGGATCTATTATTGTATGATTATATGATAGCAGAACAAACACTGGTAGCAGTTACTTCTGTAAAGTATCTGGGAGTATGCGTGCGGAACGATTTGAAGTGGAATGATCATATAAAATTAATTGTTGGTAAGGCGGGTACCAGGTTGAGATTCATTGGGAGAGTCCTTAGAAAATGTAGTCCATCAACAAAGGAGGTGGCTTACAAAACACTCGTTCGACCTATACTTGAGTATTGCTCATCAGTGTGGGATTCGTATCAGGTCGGGTTGATGGAGGAGATAGAGAAAATCCAAAGAAGAGCGACGCGTTTCGTCACGGGGTTATTTGGTAAACGTGATAGCGTTACGGAGATGTTTAGCAAACTCAAGTGGCAGACTGTGCAAGAGAGGTGCTCTGCATTGCGGTGTAGCTTGCTGTCCAGGCTTCGAGAGGGTGCATTTCTGGATGAGGTATCGAATATATTGCTTCCCCCTACCTATACCTCCCGAGGAGATCATGAATGTAAAATTAGAGAAATTTGAGCATGCAGGGAGGCTTTCCGACACTCGTTCTTCTCGCGAACCATACGCGACTGGAACAGGATAGGGAGGTAATGACAGTGGCACGTAAAGTGCCCTCCGACACACACTGTTGGGTGGCTTGCAGAGTATAAATGTAAATGTAGATAGAATCATTGAAAATCAAGTGAGTGAAGCAAAGAGAACATTTTAATGCACAAATGCTTGAACTGAATATGAACTCTTGGTTAAAAATATAATTCTAAGATATATTAGGCAGATAATACTAAATCTTATGCAGATATTAAATCTTGCTTGAATTCACTGTCAACAATTTCACTCGCCCAATCCCCCAATCAGCACTCTCATACGGTACTTAATTTTATGCTCATCTTGTATTCTTGACAGCTCATAACACACATATATAAACAATCCGTTTCCAATTTATTTTTTATTTTTATTACATGAAACTATTGTGTCATGTGATATTGGAATTTCCTCTGGCATATAAAATGTTCAGAAATCTTAAGAGAATGCAGCTGGGTGGCATCTTTGACTACTACCGATATTTCATTCCTTTTGCACCTTCACCTGTCAAAATGCAGGCATTACTGAAGACGCCACCCAGTTGGTTTCCCATAAGCAGCCTGAATTATAGTGTAATTCAGACAAAGTCATTGAGCTTGTAAGATAAGTAACAGTTGCTGAGGTTAAATTTAGCAAGGGCAGTGTAACTGCAGCCAACACCACTGACACCATATGAAATGTCTGACGAAAATGCACTGGGTATTGTTAAGAAAAAGTATAATTTTTGGCAATTAGTTGTGATGCTGACTAACAGAATGAATATAGTAACCTCAGACTTTTTGCAGACGCTGCAGTTATCTATAATGAAGTACTGTTAAAAAAATTGCACAAATACTCGGTCAGATCTAGATAAGACTTCAATGTGGTGCCAAGATTAGCAACTTGATTTAAATGTTCATAAACATAAAATTTT
This sequence comes from Schistocerca piceifrons, assembly GCF_021461385.2. Classification (NCBI taxonomy): domain Eukaryota; kingdom Metazoa; phylum Arthropoda; class Insecta; order Orthoptera; family Acrididae; genus Schistocerca; species Schistocerca piceifrons. The sequence continues at coordinate 673,241,406 of NC_060138.1, read as the reverse complement.
GCACTTCACTTCAGCAGTGACAAAATGCAGTACTAATGAAAAAAATGATATTAAAGCCATGATGTGCAGCTTACAGGTCCATCCTTTCACTTAATATCAGGTATCCTACACATATGAATTTGCTGTTCACAGGCAATGTGGCTGCATGGTTTCAAAATGTAGTCATCAACATGAAACACACAAGTCTGCACAATGGTTTACAATAATTTTACACTGGCATTTTATGTTTAACACTGATGCAAACAAGTTTTTAATTTTGCTGGAAAAATGGAAACCAGTCCAAAATGCATAGTGATATTCTACTGCAACAAATAATTAATAAATTTCATTGATCAGTTGTGGCCATAAACTAACGAATGTGCATGGAGACCACTTGGCAAATGGATTTTTGTAAATTTTTATGTTTGTAGTATATGAATCTCAGAACTGAAATATCGGTCAGCCAAAGCAGTTCAATGAAACTCTCAAAAGTTCTTGAGAAAATCAAGTCTGAAGTTTTCTGAGGACGTGCAGATTGGTAACGGGATAATCAATGGATTGTTGGTTCAAATCTCAATCAAACGCTATTAACTGTGCCACATGGCCTGTAGGTAAAAATGTCTTAAATGTAATGAATTAAACTTTCAACGTCAAAGTCAATTTTTTCAAGAATTTTTGAGAGACGCATTTAACTGCTTTAGTTTCTAAATACAAAAAACATTATAACTGATTGCTAGATAGTCTCATTATTAGACCAAAAACCCCAACTGAAATGAACACTTAACAGGACGAAATAATATAATTTAGCAAAATATTACTTACATCTCCAACTTCTTGAATTCAGAGTATTTGATATAATTCACCATTTGCTTACATAGCTCCAACATTTCATCTTTTGCTTTCCTGGAAATCAAGAATTTCTATTTTTTTAGTGCATCTAAATAATGCAACATAAGCCTTCTTTCACAAAGTACATTAATACAAGTCTTGTAAATTAGTATGGTACATTATACAGAAAATAAATTTCTCTAATGAATCCTGGAATTCTACAATGTACATGACATTCTCAGCATGTGTCAAACTAAGATTGTTGTTTTGGCATCGAATAAAAACCACTTGCATTTTTGTGACCATTGTAGAGGTATTAAGAGTTTATAATGTCAAAAACAAAGTAGCCATTTTAAACATATATATGCAAAACATGACAGCAGCAACCACTTACCATCTGAGTTTGGGAGGGGGATAAGGAGAGGCATAAATTCAAGGTTTTGTCTCACAATACAGTGATGACTTTTGCTGCTATCAATTTCCTGATTTCCTACACAGTCTTCATCTGACTTCATTTACTATGACAATCACATTAATAAGAGAGGCCACTGCACAAAAAGTAAAGGGCTACTTGCACATATAATGACAACAATGATTATACTCATAAAAATATTCTGTACAGATTACTTAGCTGGTATGGACACGTTAAGAGAATGGAGGAGAAAAGGATACCCAGGAGAATACACAAGGTGAAACTGGGAGGAAAGAGACCAACAGCACGACCGAGAGACAGATGGCTGAAAGGAGTAGATGAATGCGTCCAGAAGAAAGGAGAAGACTGGACCAAGGTGAAGGCGGAGAGATGGTGGCAAGATAGAAGACAATGGAGAGGCCTATGTTCCGTACAGACCCGGCCAGAGGCTGGAAACTGTCCAGGATGATGATGACAGATTACTTAGCTGTTTTCTTATTCAAGTATCTATATGACAGTCACTGTCAAGCATTCATACAGTCATTTTGACTATAGTACAATTAAAATTACTTGATGGTTCACACCTCACACGTTGGAGTTGAGTTCCTCCAACCAACATCAAGCCCAAGCTGTTCACTGTTGCTAAACTGCCACTAAAATTGGTCAGTTCACTTCCAATTTCTTGTCTGGCTTTCTTGATGTGTTTGGATCCCGAATAATGGATCTGGCACTTTTATTTCAAATTTCACCACACATGATATCTACATCAAAAACCATCCATCCATCCATCCACCCATCCACCCACCCACACACACACACACACACACACACACACACACACACACACACACACACAAAAAAATGATGCCAAAGAAATACACAGATTTCATAGGCAGCACTAACTAAACACTACTGGAGACTTCCAAGGCGTGATTCAGTGTCACATATACAATTATCATAATCCTAGAGATTGGCTTACATTAGATAAGCTTTGTACGAAATTGCGTGAAGCCAAATTTTTGAAAGCTGCAATTCATCGTTGCGACTGGTTCACCACAGTTATAAATATACCCATTTAGCCAAGTGTTGTGGCATAGTTCAATGGTTAGCATACAATCCTGACATGTAGAAGGGTGTAGAGTCAAATCTCGTCAAATATAGTGAATTTTTTTCATTCTTAGTTTTTCATTTCTAAATCTAATCAAAAGAGTTGATTTTTTTTATTCAATTGATTGGATTAAATGTATTTTTTTTTTATTTCTAGTACTTTGCCATGTAAGTTTCATTGCCATACTGACTTTTAGATTTGCTCTTATTTTTCTCCCTATCATCATTTTTTTGTTTGGAATCTATCTATGTTGCCTATAATCTGCAACCAAGTGACAATGAGGACTCCTCATTGGTTGGTAATGCAGCAGCTTGTGTATCCGGAGTGAGGATAGTTTTGTTAATCTTCTATGTCTACCCAACTATTACAACCATGATCTTTCAAAATATAAAAAATTTAATAATCTAGGTTTGCAAGTGGCATCAATTTGAACAGAACCTGAGCTTTAGACAGCTGTATCCTACATCATCTTCATCAGGATCAGAACTACGGACAGCCAGGGTTGGCATGGTTTTCCATTTATATAGGTCAGACAGCAGCACCTACAAACTACCAGAGGAAATCTGAAATAATGCATACATTGTAAACCAAGATCAGCCATTTCAGATGTAGTACTGGCATCTTGCACCACCTGATGTTATTCAGCTCTCCAGTGTGCTGAAGCTGCCAGAAAGTTGCCAACCTACTCTTCCCGCACATGCATTATTTCAGCTCTCCTCTGGAAGGTTTCAGATGTTGCTGAACTATCTATGCATGCGGAGCACCATGCTGAACCTGGAAATTAGTAGCTTTACTCATGATAGGGATGGGAAAGACATCTGATGAAAGCTGAAGTAGTTGTTATTGTTGTTGTTGCGGTCTTCAGTCCAGAGACTGGTTTGATGCAGTTTACATGCTACTCTACCCTGTGTAAGCTTCTTCATCTCCCAGTACCTAATGCAACCTACATCCTTCTGAATCTGTTTAGTGTATTCAGATCTTGGTCTCAATCTACGATTTTTACCCTCCACGCTGCCCTCCAATACTAAATTGGTGATCCCTTGATGCCTCAGAATATGGCCTACCAACTGATCCCTTCTTCTAGTCAAGCTGTGCCACAAATTTCTCTTCTCCCCAATTCTATTCAATACCTCCTCATTAGTTATGTGATCTACTCATCTAATCTTCATCATTCTTCTGTAGCATCACATTCCGAAAGCTTCTATTCTCTTCTTGTCTAAACTATTTATTGTCCATGTTTCACTTCCATACACAGCTACACTCCACACACATACTTTCAGAAACGACTTCCTGACACTTAAATCTATACTCAATGTTAACAAATTTATCTTCTTCAGAAACGTTTTCCTTGCCATTGCCAGTCTACATTTCATATCCTCTCTACTTTGACCTTCATGAGTTATTTTGCTCCCCAAATGGCAAAACTCATTTACTACTTTAAGCATCTCATTTCCTAATCTAATTCCCACAGCATCACCCCGATTTAATTCAACTACATTCCATTATCCTCATTTTGCTTTTGTTGATGTTCATATTATATCCTCATTTTTATTTCTTCTCCATGAAAGCTGAAGTATTGTGTTCAAAATGATGTGCTTTGAAAACCAAAAAGATTTTATTCAAAGTTTTCATTGCCTGTGCCACTCTATTTCTGATACCTGCAGTGTTTCAGCCACCTGTGTAAGCCTGATTCTTAGGTAGGACAATTCTTTCATTTCTTCCACTACTGCATCATTCTCAATTTTAATGTTAAGCAAGTCATCATTCCCCTTTTTACTGCTCTTTATCCATGCTTCCTTTCAGCAAGTCTTTTGAACCTGCCATACAGCTGGCCAGAAAGACTAAGTTGTAATGCAAACCTTGGCATTGATATTTATATTCACATGACTACTCTGCAATTCACAATTACGTGCCTGGCAGATGGTCCATTGAGCCACCTTCAGCCTTTTTCTCCACTGTTCCACTCTCTAACACAATGTTAGTAAAATGAACAATTTAATCTTTCCAGTGCAAGCTCTGATTCCTCTGATTTTTCACTTTGTAGGTGGGCACCAACAAAATATTTTCGCCTTCTAAGCAGAGAGACGGAGATTGAAATTTCATGAAAAGATTTCACTGCAACGAAAAAGCCTTAACTCGTGTATCATACCCATGAGACACTTTTCCCTATTTTATGAAAATTTAAAACAAGTTGCCCTTATTTGTATTCTTTTAATGCAATCTGTCAATCCTACATGATTTGGGTCCCATAATACGTAGCAGCACTCCAGAAGAGGCTAGACAAGCATGGTGTATGCAGTCTTTTTAGTAGACCTGTAGCATTTTCTAAATGTTCTGCCATTAAAATGCAGCCTTTGGTTCATTTTTCCAACACAATTGTCTATGTCATTGTTCAAATTTAAGTAATTCATAATTGTAATCCCTAATTATTTATCATGCAACCAAGATTTGTGTGATTCGTCATGGAACCGAAATTTAAAGGATTCCTTTTCATACTCATGTCGATGATCTCTCACTTCTCATTATTTAGAGACAATTGACATTTTTCATACCATACACATATCTTGTGTAAATCCTTTTGCAAATGGTTTTGATCTCCTGATGACTTTACTACACTACTGATGACAGCATCATCTGCAGACAATCTAAGAGGGCTGCTCAGATGTCTCCTACATTGTTTACATAGACATCACTTTTATTTTACTTGATGACTTTCCACCAATTACTATGAATTGTAACCTTTTTCACAGGAAGTCCTGAACACGGTTGAACAACTGAGATGATACTCCGTATTTATGAAATCTGATCGATTGCAAGGTATTGTATCGCATCAAAAGCCTCCTGGAAATAAAGAAATATGGAATCAATTTGAGATCCCCTGTGAATTGCACTCATTACTTCGTATGAATAAAGGGCTAGTTGTGTTTTGCAAGAACGATATTTTCTGAATCTGTGCTATGTGTTAACAGATTGTTTTATTTGAGGTAATTCTTAACGTTCGAACGCAGTGTATGTCAATGTTCGAACACAGTATGTGTCCAAAATCCTATTGCAAATATATGTCAATGATATGGGTCTATACTTCAGCAGACTACTCCTATTTCCTTTCTTGAGTATTGTTGTGATCTGTATAGGTTTCCATTCCATTCCCTAGGTACAGATCTTTTGTTGAGCAAGGAGTTGTATATGATTGCTAAATACAGAGCTACTGTATCAGCATACTCTGAAAGGAACCTAATTGGTATACAATCTGGACTGGAGGACTTGCTTTTATTAAGTGCTTTAAGGTGCTTCAATACCCCCAAGGGTATCTACCTCTAAGTTGCTCTTATTATCAGCTGTTCCAGATTCAAAATCTGGAAAATTTACTTCATCTTCCTTGATGTAGCAATTTCCAAAACCTCACTTTAGTGGCACTGTCATCTGTAACACTGCTATCAGGTAATGAAGGTGCTTACTGTGTCTTGCCGACAGTGTAAATTACATATGACCAGACTGGGATTTTCTGCCACATTTTGAAACAGAGTTTAATTGTGGGAACTATTAAAAGCATCTCACATTCAAGTCCACACATAGTTTTAAACTCCAATATAACATGGCCAATCATCGACATTTTGTGTTCTTTTAAATTTTGCATACTGTTTTTGTTGCTGCTGTCACAGACTCCTGGCATGTTCTGTGTACTATGAAGGTACAATACCATCTCTTAGCAATTTATTTGATATATGTATATCTCAGTTGCCATCAATATTACTTCCTTGATTTAAGCCACATCTGGTCTATGCTTATACAGTTTGTCTGGAAGGAGTGGACACTGTTTCTTAGCAAGACGTCAAGCCTATTTTTACTTACTTTTTTAAGCAGATATATTTTGTGTTAATTTTTGGTGTATTTGGATGTCACAGTATTCAGTCTCACTGCAACAACTTTGTGGTCACTAATCCCTGCACCCACCATGATGCTCTCGTTTGTTCAAGATTATTTGTTGCTAAGAGGTCCACAATTTTTTGATGACATTTTGTGTTTCATGGACTTTAAACACGAACATTTGCCGACATATCTGGGGTAGATGGTATTCACCACCAACTATCATTGTATGAGTGGGGTACCTAAGTTTTTCAGGACTGCCACAAGTCACAACAAGTATGATTTACTGACTAGTTTTGTTCTATAGTATTACAAGAGCATCATCAGACTCTCTGGAATTTACACTGCCAGCACCAGAGATTCAGTTGGTTGTACAACAGTGTTTGCTATGTCCATGAATGTTCTGTAAAAGGAATAACCTCTACCACTACTAACTCGTAGAAACTACTTTACTTCACTACATCATAAACTCTCCACTATCACCTGTATGTAATTTATTCTTCCTGAACACCATTAGCTTCTTCGGAAAAATTTTGGTTGAACTTATCTCCAGCTTCAGTCAGCTTTCAATCTCGGCAACGATTAGAGCTTCAGTGTTTTGTATTAGCTCTTGGAGCACTAGTTATTTCCCAACACAGCTATGACAATTTAAAACTACAATAGCAATTATTGCTAGATCTACCCTCATCCTGTGTTTTTCCTGCACCATTTGAAACTCAAGCCCCTCCTGTACTTTCCCAAGACCCTCTAACCTAAAAAGTCACCCACTACCAGTTTCCAGAGTGTAACGAACTCCTGATATATTAAACGGAACTTGAAACACCATCACTCTATGGTGCAAATCAAGGAATCTGCAGCCTACAGGGCTACAGAACTGTCTGAGCCTCTGATTCAGATCCTCTGTTCGGCTGTGTTCCAAAGGTCCAAAGCCGGTTCTGTTGTCGATGCTATAGACAGTGAGATCCGCCTTAATCTTGCAAGCATGACTGGCATTCGTTTCCACTTCAGATAGGTGCCTAAAATAACAGAGAATCTTTTCTGATCCAAAGTGACAGATATTATGAGAACCAACATGAGCCACCCACTTGCAATTGGCTGGCTGCACCCTCTGCTTTTTATAGCATACAGAAGCACCTGTTCCACATCTGGGATGACTCTCCTAGTACGCACACAGAGTGCTAACTGGACTACTTCCTCTCCTTGGCAGAGATATCCCTAAGAGACCCTATTACGTGCCTAACATTGGAGCTCCAAATACCAGTAAGCCTACCCTCTTTGACTGTCCAGATCTTGTAGACTGAGAAGCTTCCTCTGAAACAGGACAAATGACTGCATCTGGTTCAGGATCGTTAAGGGCCACAGACACTGCCTAAAACTTGTTTGTCAGACAAACGGAGGATGCCTTTTGACTAGCCCCTTGGAAAGTCTTTCGCTGTCTGCCGCAACTGGAAATGACCTCCCACTCAACCACAAGTGAGGGGTCAACCGCAATGCAGGCAGTAACCGATGGGATGTGCTGGATGTCCCTTGGATCCCCACATCCGGATCCCTACAGTGGTGTCTACTGGTGATGAACTCAAGCTCCACGAGTAAAGCCAGCACCACCTGGAACTGCGAGCGAAGGGTCACCAACTCAGTTCACATCCAAACATAGCAATCCCAGTTCCTATCTTTACTACAGAAGGCAGAATTATGAACTAGAGAGCTATGAAATGACGGACTGTGCATAGTAAGCAGACAAGTGAGCAAAAAATTTAAGGATTTAAACCAAAAGTTAGCCCAATTGACATAATAATAAATAAATATATTTACCAATGCCAAATAGCAATGAAGAACAGAAAATAATTTATGACTCCATTGAAGAGTTAATGCCTTTTGGATTTGGAAGTTTTCTTGTAAGCTAATGTGATTTTTTTGCATCGGAATCTATTTTCATGTCTGTTTCTATTGTGTTGGCTGGCAGTTTTCTTGTCAGAGATGTTCTGTAAATGTTGAATGGCTCATGCCACATTTCCATGTTCTCTTACATTTTTTACACCTTACTTCAAATGTTCTGCTGGTCTCTCTTAAGTATAGAGCATCGAAACTGTTACACTGAAGTTGAATTTACTGTCTTAGTGGAATAGGTGATGCGATATACTTATTCAGATCAGCACAACATTTGGAATAAGGCACAAAGAGTGTGAAAGAGCATGGAAATATGGTACTCATCATTCAACGTGTGCATGACATGTCCGAAAAGAAAATCTCCAGCCTACCACAATAAAAACAGACACAGGAAAATAGCCATATTCAATGACAAGAAACGTCTCCTAACCCTACAAGAAAACTTCCACATCCAAAAGGGAATTATAAAAATAAAACACACAAACATTAGCAACCAAACATTACTTAAACTATTACACATATTGTAGATATTTAGCAATGCCTTTATACACTACAAAATAAGCACAAAAAAAAAAATTGGCAATGTACACATCCTAGAACATCCACCACCTTACCACAGTGAATAACAACTTACACACGGAAGTTAGGACATACTAGCTACCTCCCCCTCCCCCCCCCCTCCCCCTCGCTCTCTCTCTCTCTCTCTCTCTCTCTCTCTCTCTCTCTCTCTCTCTCACACACACACACACACACACACACACACACACACACACAAAATAAGAAATACACAATTAAGCACCCCCCCCTCCCACGCCAGGCGCACGCACGCACGCACGCACGCACGCACACACACACACACACACACACACACACACACACACACACACACACACACACACACAGAGAGAGAGAGAGAGAGAGAGAGAGAGAGAGAGAGAGAGAGAGAGAGAGAGAACAATAGCAGACACTCCCACAACCACCAAAACAAAGACAAAACAAAAGACAATCACATAGGTGTAGAAGAATGTTAAGAATGAAGTTACAAACAAAAAGCCATGATTAATGATAATAATTTAATACTGGTTATAGAAGTAAATTAAAGCTGAGAATTGTCCGCGATCTTAGCAAACAGAACTGTAAGGAAAACCTTACTGCTACATGACTACTGACAATGGTTCAAAATAAAGTGATACAGATGTCGTCTACTATTAAAGTTCCAAAAGATGGTATTAACATACACATAGCTCAAATAGGGGTAGTGCAGAAGTGGGTCTAATAAAGAAAAAGAAAATATAAATGTGGGTACGCTACTGTAAAACGAATCGTGAACATATTATTGTAGACATGAAGCCCCTACACTGTGGTACAAGTTTATATGCCAACTAGCAGCACACACGATGACACTATTGACAGAATGTGTGATGAGGTAACAGAAATTATTAAGCTAGTTAAGGGAGAAGAAAATTTAGCTGTGATGGTGGAATGGAATTCGATAGTAGGAAATGCAAGAGAAGGAAAAATAGTAGGAGAATACAGATTGGGGGGAAAGATATGAAACAGGAAAACACCTGGCAGAATTTTACACAGAGCAATATGAAATCATCACTGATAGCCGCATTAAGAATCATGAAATAATGCTGTATAGATGGAAGGAACCTGGAGACACTGGAAGGTTTCAGATTGATTATATAATGGTAAGACACAGATTCTCAACTGTATTTTAAAATATAAGACTTTTCAGGGGGCAGAAGTGAACTCTGACCACAATTTAGTAGTTGTGAACTATAGTTAAAACTGAAGAAGTTGCTACAACGTGGGACTTGGGTACGTTGAAGAACCAGAGATAGTTGAGAATTTCAGAGGGAGCATTAGGCAATGGTTGACTCAGACGGGGGAAAGGAATACAGCTGAAAATGAATGGGTAACTTTGAGGGTCGAAATAGTAAAGGAAGAGGAGGATGAAATGGGTAAAAGGAAAAAAAAAAAAGGTCAAATAGGGGAAAAATTGTGTAGTCATTAATTTTTGTACAATGGTAGGAGGGAGTCCCACGAATAACATACTAAGTCCAAGAGGTGGGTGTGAGTAGGTTGGTGTTGGGGGTGGAGTGGGGGTTTTAACGATAATTTTTTTTTTTACATTTTTCTTTAATAATTTGAGAACTGTGGCTTCTACTGAAAACGTTTCCCAGAACAAAATTGAAACTACATTAAACTTCCAACAAAAAGGTCCTATTCCTCTTTTTTCTAAGACTAGCAGTTCCGTTGTAGCAGGTGATGGAAAAATTGCAGTTTATTAAAAATAATGTCTTAATGTTACAAAATTTATGTTTGTTGTTAAATGAAGTGGGTTAAGGACAAATACGAAATTTGTGTACCACATCTAATTGCAGCACAGTTGTATTAAAGGAAGAAGAGTCTTCTGGAGGTGTAACAGAGTGGAAAGGGGAGGGGGGTTGGAAAAGTGTGAAAGAAGGTAGGTTGCCAGATTGTAGATGTGCACTTTCCTCATTCATAGGTCTTCCAACAGAAGAGTGAGCAGATGATTCCCCACTATCCATCCCATTATGTCACAGGGAGAAATTGCTGGGTGTTTCACTACGTTATACTGAGCCTCCATAGAGTGCCTCATCAATTACTGGCAATGTACTGTGCGTCCTTAGAAAATTTAAGACATTCTTTAAATTTAATTATTCTTTCGAAACTGACCACGAGTGAGAAATGTGGGAGCTGTTATAAGATACTGAGCAAAGGGATTTGTTGCCAATCTTGTAGGAAATATTTTCATAGGGGGTGAGGGTGTGGGTGAGGTTGGGGGTGGGGTGAGGGGTGGAGTGGGGAGAATGTTGGGAGAACAGAAGAGGCCCTCTCCTGGAACTGCAGAGTATGCAGTAGGAACATTTTGACTGGGGAACAGGAAAGGAAAATCTGTGCCCTTCAGGCACAGTTGGAGGAAGAAAGGAAGGAACTGATAAGGATCAAGGGAGGTGGGAGGGGGGGGGGTGTGGAGGTGGTTGAGAACTGGCAGCTAGCAGGAGGACAGGAAGAAAGAGAACACGTTCTGACAGTTTTATCATCAACACCAAAAACAGTTATCTACCACGTACAGAGTTAAGTGGAGAAGAGCCTCAGGTAGAATGAGGCCAAGAAGCCTAGGAGTGTACAAAGTGTTAGGAAGAAAAAAGTGCTGCTGCTAGGTAGTAGCCATGGGCAAGGTGTAGGCCCTCAGTTAGAGAAAAGTTTAGGAGCAGTGTACCAGGCCACCACTATCTTCAAGCCAAATGCAGGGCTTTATGCAGGGTCTTTATGTAAGGACTTTACAAAAGAGGACCATGTAGTAACAGTGGGTGGGGCGGGAAACAATTTGGACAGGGATGGGGCATATGGTATAGGTGATGACCGGCACAAGATAGCTTCTCTGACTCATGGCACCAACATACACTTTGTTGATCTGTTTGGGCGTCATGATCGGCCACACCTTGATGGAGCTGTGAGGCGAATCACTGTGGGATTACAGATGGCTCTGAGGGCAGCCAACTTTGCTCATGTTTCTATGGTGCCCTTGGGACTATCGACAGATGTGGTTTCACTAGGCGTGGCCTACACTTAAGCAGGACTGGAAGGGAAGATTGGTACAGGTGATTCATGAAAGTATTGGGGGTGGGTCTCGGGCCACACATGGTCAAATACCTGTTGTCATGGGTAGGAAAAAGCAAGACTTTCTTAGGATAAATCCAGACAACAGGTTCACCTGCCTAAAGAATATATCCAGCACTTTAAAGAAATACTGAAACAATCACTCACAAGACAGACTTTAACACTCCAAATATCACACATACCAGATGTCACAAAGAAAAACAAACAATTGGAAAGAATAACATGGGGCATTTGACAGACTTCACAATCCTCCATCAAAACATGCAATCAATAAAAAATAAAATACAACTATTAGAAGTTGAGCTCCAATCTTTGAACTGCATCGTAGTTTGTGTGTCTGAGCACTGGTGTAGAGAGAAATAAATTCAACACATAGTGTTATCATCGTATGAAAGGGCAAACTCTTACTGCAGAACTACTTCAAGGGGTGAAGGATCATGCATTTATATCAGAAAAGGAACACAGTTCAAATCGAAACATGACCTCAGTACAACAAGTGAAGACAAACACTTTGAAATATCAGCTATTGGTTTAACAGGGCTTGATATCACCAAGAAATTAATCATTTTATGTGTGTACAGATCTCCCAGTGGTAGTGTGGACACTTTTTCAATAAATTAACAGAAGTTCTAGATACAGTCTCAAGTACAAAGGTCAACATAATTCTGTGTGGGGACATTAACATCAACACTAATATCACAAATGAATCCAGCAGCACCCTCATAAATATATAAATAGCCTTCAAAGTTTTGGCATGTCCCTATTCATCAATTGTGCAATAAGGGTTACTACAACGACTGCATCAGTTACTGACAATGTGGCCACAAACATGGATAGGGAAAAATGTGATGTAGCTGTAAAAGATCTTGGACTATCAGACCATCTCTCTCAAATTACAACAGTAAAATCAGGCATCGAATCATTCCCTGAACTACAAGCCTACAAATGACATCTATCAGAAATCAAAATACAAGATTTTTCAAAGGAACCAGCAAAACAAAGCTGGGATGAAGTGTATAAGGAAACCAATGTGAATAAGAAATTCTCTAAATTCTCCACATTATTTAAATTGAACTTTGAAATGGCATTTCCAAAAGTGTGCATGTCTGTATCAACATCTCACAAAAACTTATGGATAACAGCAGCTATTAAGAAGTTCTCCCAAACACTTAAATACCCAGTTCCATGAAAATGAGTTGGAATGATCCAGAATTTTTAAATTTCTATCACAGATGCAAAAAGATCTATAGGAAGATGCTGATTACTTCAAAAAGGTCATTTAATGAGAAAGTAATATATAATGCAGAGAATAAAAGCAAAGCAGTCTGGGATGTTATAAAAAAGAAAATGGGGAGAGGTAAAAAAATGCAAAATAACATACTGCTAAGGGAGGGGGATAAGGTAATAAATGATCCACAATACTTACTATGTAAATGAGCATTTTTCAAAAATTGCAGAGAAATTACAGCAAAAATTCCCCAAAACAAGTATAATACCTGTAAATAATGCTGCACTAAATACAATGATATTACTTCCAACTGCAGAGAATGAAGTCAATAAAACTGTTCAAACACTAAAAAATAAAAAGTCAGCAGACTTAGATTTATTACCAATGTGTGTACTGAAACAATGCTTAGAGATTATACAAGACCCCTTAACAAATATAATAAATGAATCCTTCACTTCAGGGACATTTCCAGAGCAGTTAAAAGAGGCAAGAGTTGAACCTTTGCTTAAGAAAGGTAATGTAGAAGATATAGAAAATTACTGGCCCATTTCCCTGCTGTCACCATTCTCAAAAAGCAAATGAAGCTCTCAAGGAAGTTTACGATTGGTCAATAAGCAATAAAGTGACATTGAACATAAAGAAAACTAATGCCATGAATTTCAGTTTGAAGAGGGAAAATGACAATGTTAAATTAAACATAGATGGCACCTCTATAGACTGTGTAACAATTGCAAAAATTCTAGGAATGAATACTGATTCTCAGTTGAAGTGGTGTGACCACACAAAGGTATTTGCAAACAGAATGTCATCAGCATGTTATGCCCTTAGAATCCTATCATCAATGTGTAACATGTAGTGTCTTTTAGTTACATACTATTCATATGTACACTCAGTGCTTAGCTATGGCATTCTTTTTTGGGGAACAAATGCACAAATTATGAACACAATTTTCAAACTCCAGAGCACAGCCATAAGAATCATAACCAAAAATGGTAGTTGAGCTCATTAACTGCTCCGTATGAATACATTTACCAGTCAGTTGTACACATCAAAAATAACATTGGTAATTACTGCACAAAGAGTTCTATCCATGACCATGGAACAAGAGCTAGACACAACTTACATTTGCCAAGAAAAAATAAACATAAAACTCAAAACAGCATTTTCTACCAAGGAATAAAACTGTACAAAAAATTACCAAAAGAGATAAAAGAAATTGCAAAAATACACTTATTTAAAAAGGCAGCTAAAAAGTACCTGTTATGCAATACATTTCATACATTGAAGGATTACTTAGATAAAACAGAGTAGGGGTTTGGTTAAAAAAAATATATATATATATATATATATATATATATATATATATATATATATATATAATGGAAGGAAACATTCCACGTGGGAAAAATTATATATAAAAACAAAGATGAGGTGACTTACCGAACAAAAGCGCTGGCAGGTCGATAGACACACAAACAAACACAAACACACACACAAAATTCAAGCTTTCGCAACAAACTGTTGCCTCATCAGGAAAGAGGGAAGGAGAGGGGAAGACGAAAGGAAGTGGGTTTTAAGGGAGAGGGTAAGGAGTCATTCCAATCCCGGGAGCGGAAAGACTTACCTTAGGGGGAAAAAAGGACAGGTATACACTCGCACACACACACATATCCATCCACACATACAGACACAAGCAGACATATTTAAAGACAAAGAGTTTGGGCAGAGATGTCAGTCGAGGCAGAAGTGTGGAGGCAAAGAAGTTGTTGAAAGACAGGTGAGGTATGAGTGGCGGCAACTTGAAATTAGCGGAGATTGAGGCCTGGCGGATGACGAGAAGAGAGGATATACTGAAGGGCAAGTTCCCATCTCCGGAGTTCGGATAGGTTGGTGTTGGTGGGAAGTATCCAGATAACCCGGACGGTGTAACACTGTGCCAAGATGTGCTGGCTGTGCACCAAGGCATGTTTAGCCACAGGGTGATCCTCATTACCAACAAACACTGTCTGCCTGTGTCCATTCATGCGAATGGACAGTTTGTTATCTCCCACTTCCAGCTCCACTCCCTCCAAAACCTCAAAATTCCGATCAACACAATCTGGAACCACAACACCCTAATTCAGTAGTTAACCTTTCCTCCAAACCTCTCTCCCAATCCGAAACCTCTGTCCTATCCAAAGGCCTCACCTTCAGCCCCACTCCCAGATTCAACCAAACAGCCCTCGTCAAAGATTTACTGTCCTACACCCGTACTCTCTGCTGGAAGTATCACTTTGCCACGAAGAAAAATGATCCTAATCCTACTCCTAATGATCCGACTCCTCAAGACACCATCCAAATTGAACCCTGCCTGGAACAGTTCCGTCCTCCGTCACAGCGGGACCCACCTCCTCTTCCTCAAAATCACCCTCTCCAAACCTTCCAGGAATTTCTGACTTCCAGCCTTGCATCTCAATCCTTCTTAAAAAACCTTAATCCTACACCCAACATCACCACTGCTGAAGCCCAGGCTATCCGTGATCTGAAGGCTGACCGATCCATCGTCATTCTTCCGGCGGACAAGGGTTCCACGACCGTGGTACTTGATCGTCGGGAGTATGTGGCTGAGGGACTGCGTCAGCTTTCAGACAACACCACATACAAAGTTTGCCAAGGTAACCCCATTCCCGATGTCCAGGCGGAGCTTCAAGGAATCCTCAGAACCTTAGGCCCCCTGCAAAACCTTTCACCTGACTCCATCAACCTCCTGACCCCACCGACACCCCGCACCCCTACCTTCTACCTTCTTCCTAAAATCCACAAACCCAATCATCCCGGCCGCCCCATTGTAGCTGGTTACCAAGCCCCCACAGAACACATCTCTGCCTACGTAGATCAACACCTTCAACCCATTACATGCAGTCTCCCATCCTTCATCAAGGACACCAACCACTTCCTTGAACGCCTGGAATCCTTACCCAATCTGTTACCCCCGGAAACCATCCTTGTAACCATTGATGCCACGTCCTTATACACAAATATTCCGCACGTCCAGGGCCTCGCTGCGATGGAGCATTTCCTTTCACGCCGATCACCTGCCACCCTACCTAAAACCTCTTTCCTCATCACCTTAGCCAGCTTCATCCTGACCCACAACTTCTTCACTTTTGAGGGCCAGACATACCAACAATTAAAGGGAACAGCCATGGGCACCAGGATGGCCCCCTCGTACGCCAACCTATTCATGGGTCGCTTAGAGGAAGCCTTCTTGGTTACCCAAGTCTGCCAACCCAAAGTTTGGTACAGATTTATTGATGACATCTTCATGATCTGGACTCACAGTGAAGAAGAACTCCAGAACTTCCTCTCCAACCTCAACTCCTTTGGTTCCATCAGTTTCACCTGGTCCTACTCCAAATCCCATGCCACTTTCCTTGACGTTGACCTCCACCTGTCCAATGGCCAACTTCACACGTCCGTCCACATCAAACCCACCAACAAGCAACAGTACCTCCATTATGACAGCTGCCACCCATTCCACATCAAACGGTCCCTTCCCTACAGCCTAGGTCTTCGTGGCAAACGAATCTGCTCCAGTCCGGAATCCCTGAATCATTACACCAACAACCTGAAAACAGCTTTCGCATCCCGCAACTACCCTCCCGACCTGGTACAGAAGCAAATAACCAGAGCCACTTCCTCGTCCCCTCAAACCCAGAATCCCCTACAGAAGAACCACAAAAGTGCCCCACTTGTGACAGGATACTTTCCGGGACTGGACCAGACTCTGAATGTGGCTCTCCAGCAGGGATACGACTTCCTCAAATCCTGCCCTGAAATGAGATCCATCCTTCATGAAATCCTCCCCACTCCACCAAGAGTGTCTTTCCGCCGTCCACCTAACCTTCGTAACCTGTTAGTTCATCCCTATGAAATCCCCAAACCACCTTCCCTACCCTCTGGCTCCTATCCTTGTAACCGCCCCCGATGCAAAACCTGTCCCATGCACCCTCCCACCACCACCTACTCCAGTCCTGTAACCCGGAAGGTGTACACGATCAGAGGCAGAGCCACGTGTGAAAGCACCCACGTGATTTACCAACTGACCTGCCTACACTGTGATGCATTCTATGTGGGAATGACCAGCAACAAACTGTCCATTCGCATGAATGGACACAGGCAGACAGTGTTTGTTGGTAATGAGGATCACCCTGTGGCTAAACATGCCTTGGTGCACAGCCAGCACATCTTGGCACAGTGTTACACCGTCCGGGTTATCTGGATACTTCCCACCAACACCAACCTATCCGAACTCCGGAGATGGGAACTTGCCCTTCAGTATATCCTCTCTTCTCGTCATCCGCCAGGCCTCAATCTCCGCTAATTTCAAGTTGCCGCCACTCATACCTCACCTGTCTTTCAACAACTTCTTTGCCTCCACACTTCTGCCTCGACTGACATCTCTGCCCAAACTCTTTGTCTTTAAATATGTCTGCTTGTGTCTGTATGTGTGGATGGATATGTGTGTGTGTGCGAGTGTATACCTGTCCTTTTTTCCCCCTAAGGTAAGTCTTTCCGCTCCCGGGATTGGAATGACTCCTTACCCTCTCCCTTAAAACCCACTTCCTTTCGTCTTCCCCTCTCCTTCCCTCTTTCCTGATGAGGCAACAGTTTGTTGCGAAAGCTTGAATTTTGTGTGTGTGTTTGTGTTTGTTTGTGTGTCTATCGACCTGCCAGCGCTTTTGTTCGGTATATATATATATATATATATATATATATAGAAGTAAATAGCAATAATAATTATGAAACATCCATCATTCCACATAACACCTTTACACTATGTTTTTTTCCTTCTTTTTCCCCTTTTCTAGAACAACTTACCCTTCAGAAAATAGCCCACAGATCACCAGTGTGTGTGTGTGTGTGTGTGTGTGTGTGTGTGTGTGTGTGTGTGTGTGTGTGGAGTGAGGTGTTATGAAACAATGTGTGTATACTGCGTACAGTGCTGAAGGTGAGATATGAGTTAACAGTGTGGCATTACATTATTTGATAAGTTATTTGTTAAAAAAGTATTGTATACCAGGAGTAAATCTGATGATTGTCTCTAACTAGAAGTCTGTAAATGTATGTATATATGAATTAGCTTATTTTAAATTGGTCTAAACTTGTAAATAGTTTGACATGTCCTATATCCTTGTAAAAAGAGATCTATGGATGAATAAAGCTGCTGCTTGTTCTACAGAGCTAGAGGTGAAATTGATTCTTAGTCATCCTGTACAGCAGCTGTAGTGTTCCTCTGGAAAAGACAATTTCCCACATCATGAGCACTGGTCACTTTTCAGGTTACAGACAGACTGTTAACTCCCCAGTATTTTCTGTCCAGCTCTCTTATGTTAGTAGACAAAATAACTTAACTCATGTTTATATAGTGAAGTTAGTTTCAGTTTACTATTTACTGTTGTTAAGTGAGCTATTATGTAAAAAAACATTAACAGCTGGAGCTGTCAGCTATTAACCATACTGAAGAGCCTGTCCCAAGAGTAACACACTGTTCAGTTCAACAATGTCCATCTCATTGTCTCCATTATCACTGTCTGGTATAATTTTCACAGTGCAAGGAATGATAAATGAATGATAAAGTTAAGTTCTGCATGTTTCTGGCCATTCATTAATGCACCAGCAAGTGACTACTGCACAATCACACAGCTTAAAAATCAGCTGTCTATGATAGACAACAGTAAAGTGCCTTTGGAATGTATTTTACATAGAATCTCGCTTAGCAACAGCAAATAATACTCATTTAATAAACTGAAAATAACTCCCCCATATAAACATGATCTCAGTGAAGATGTTTTGCCTACTCACATAAGAGAACTGGACAGGAAACGCTGGGAGATAAGGCTCGCCTGTAAACTGAAAAGCAAGCAGCATTTGTGTTTGGGGGAAGCTGCCTTTCCCAGAAGAATGCTACAGGTGCTGTATAGGATGACTAAGATAAATTTACCCTCTAGCAAAGTGCAAGAGTGTGCAGATGAAGACTCTTGTCCATATATATTTCTTGAATTAGTATTATTAGTAACTCATATCTTTACTCCTTGTAATGTTAATGCACTCTGTGGAAAACAACCCCCACCCCCAAGCACATCTACACACTGCACACTGTGAGCATTGGTATAATTTTGTGAAAAGCCTCGCAGTTACTTCTTGAGACGCAGTGGAGTAAACAGAGTGTGGAATGACCTGTTCACTTATCAGTTTGCGAACTTATGAAGGAAGGAAATTCACAACCTTCCACTACAATTCTATATCCCCCCCCACATCTCCAACATGTTACACCTCCAGAACAAAATTCATCCCATAATGTGGCTGCACTGTACTTAGATGTAGTACACAATTTTAATATTTGTTCTTAAAGTACTTCACACAACAACAAACCTTAATTTTATACCATTAAACACTATTAAATAAGGGTGATTTTCTCATTTGGTCCAATGCAGGTACTACTAGTTCTACAGAAAAAAATTAATAACACAATTTTTGTAAGAAATGTGATGTAGTTTAATTCTGTATGAGGAAACATTTTCGCTAGAAACCATAGTTTTTGATTCATTCAAAAGGGGGGGCACCTCTAAAAGCTCCTCACCCCTGCGCTAACACCCCACCACCTGCAATTCCTTTGGAGACAGCTGAAATGTGGAAGGCGGGGCTGTACAGGGGAAATGAACCAGAAGGCAATACTACAGAAAGTGAAGAGAAAGCAGATGAAGATGAGATGGGAGATATGATGCGGCAAGAGGAATCTGACAGAACACGTGTGCCTAAAGTTGACACAAGGCCTGTGGAGTAGACAACATTTCCTTAGAATTACTAATATAACTGGGAGAGCCAAACATAATGAAACTTTTCCACTACCAGACTTCAAGAAAAATGTAATAATTCAAATGGCAGGTGTGAATATTACCAAACTATCAGTTTAAAATGGAAAATATGGTAGAAGCCAACCTTTGGGAAGATAGTTTGGGTTCTGGAGAAGTTTAAGAACATACGAGGCAACACTGATCCAATGACATTTCTTGGAAGGTAGGTTTCAAATGCAAACCTACATTTATAGCATTTGCAAACTTAAAGAAAGCTCTTGACAATGCACACCCTTTGAAATTAAAGAGAAAGAGCATGAAAGGGGAAGCAGTTGTTGAGAAGGAAGTGAGGCAGGGTTGTAGCCTATGCCTGAGGTTATTCAAACTGTATACTGAGCCAAACAGTAAAGGAAACCAAAGAAAATATTTGGAGATGGAATTAAAGTTCATGTAGAAGAAATAAAAACTTTTGAGGTTTCTAAAAGACATTGTAGCTATGTCAGAGACAGCAAAGGACTTGGAAGAGCAGTTGAACAGAATAGACAGTGCCCTGGCAGGAGGATATAAGTTGAACATCAACAAAAGCAAAGCAAAAGCAAGGGTAATGTAAAGTAGTCACATTAAATCAGGAGGTGCTAAAAGAATGAGAATAGAAAATGAGACACTGAAAGTAGTACATGAATTTTGCTATTTGGGCAGTAAAATAACTGATGATGGTTATAAAATGCAGACTAGCAATGGCAAGAAAAGGCTTCCTGTAAAAGAGAACTTTGTTAACATTGACTATAAATTTAAATGTTAATAGTCTATTCTGAAGACATTTGTATGGAGTGCAGCTTTGTAAAGGCGTGAAAAGTGGACAATAAAGAGTTCAGACAAGAAGAGAACAGAAGCTTTTGAAATCTTTGCTACATAAGAATGCTGAAGATTACATGGTAGATCACATAATGAAGAGGTACAGAATAAAACTGGGGAGAAAAATAATTTGTAGCACAAATTTACACTAAAAGAAGGGTTTTGTTGATAGGACACATTCTGAGACAGCACGTTATAATTAAATTAGTATTGGAGGGAATTGTGGGGTGTAAAAGTTGCAGTGGGAGACCAATGGCTGAAAAGAATTAGTGGGTTCAAAAGGATGTAGGTTTCAGTAGTAATTCGGAGAGGAAAAGGTTTTCACAGAATATAATAGCTTGGAGAGTTGCATCATATCAGTCTTCATACTGAAAATGACCACCACCACCACCATAATTCATAATGAAGTGTTTTATGAAAAATAGAAAATACCATAATACAGCACTCGTGTGTTATATTATGATGAAAGAAACTGGATGATACAATACCACTTGAAATTCATGGGAAAAATAATTTCAAGTGGTGACTGAATTTTAGGCTGTATCTTAATATTAATTTCATTATTACTGTTACATAAATTGTGGAGATGTAAGACACTTCAACATGATGTCACTGGTTTATCTAAAAACGCAACATTATATAAAATTAAATGAACTGAGTAACAGTTGTTAAAAAAGAGTGGGCAACAAGGATGGGAAAGATATTTTTGAAAATTGGAGTGTAAAATGTAATATGGTCTCTTCAAGTGTTTAAGTGAATCTGATGGAATAAAAACAAGCCCAAGAATGAAGGCAGTAGCATTTAAAAATAATTGGCCTACATTTTAATGACATTGGCCACAAAAGACTGCCAAATGCATTATCACATATAATAAAAATATAGCACCTATTTTGAGTGAAATAATTATTGCAAAAACTTCATAAGTTTTCTTTTTCTGAAACAAATTTTGCTTGTTTTCTGCTTTTATTATGTGTTTAATCTTTCAACAAAGAAAAAATTCTGTTGAGAAGCAGTAGGATTTTCTCCTCGGCATAATCAGTTTTGTTTTTTGGTCACTGTAAGTATGGACATTGTAACATGGCAGTTGACCACAAGTGTAAACAAACATGAAATTTGACTGCCCAAGAATTGAGAAGCAGTGTGGCGGACCAAATCCCACACCCTACTCACAGGGCAGCCAACTTTATATGTGTGTTCGGTTTTCCTGCAAATGCAGAACTGACAAATGATCATAGTGATGGCCGATCCATTCCATTAATAATGGAACAGGATTAATTTCTTCACTTATTTGAAAATAAGAAAACAATGAGCTACACACACTCCAAAGCAAAGTAGCATGTACAAAGCAGTTGCTTGCTGTGGATGACAACATTGTAAACTGGGTGGCAAATAAAAGTGTATGTTTGTTTGTTCTAATATGAAAGTCTCCACTGCTGCGTCCCCTATAGCAATACGCTGCATATCTTATAGAGACCATTCAGCCGCCCACAGATGACATGGCACCAGAGTATACCTTATAAATGCACTAATACACTGTTGCATTTATCATAGGTGCACTCTTTATTTTTAAGAGGTTTTCTTACGTACATTCTCTTTATAATTTGGGCTTCACTAGATGTTCCACAATACTAGTAGCTGAAAATTGGTTACTTTTCTATAGTTATATGGAGAAAATAAAGCTACTTCAAACTATTTGTGACAATTGTTTGTTGCTTGTTTTTAAATTGCTAACTGTGTAATAGGAACAGCAGTAAGAAACAAAAGGTTATGTAAATTTAATGTAATCAACTAAGTGAAAGCTGCAACTTATATATTTGATCCCAAATGAATTTTTACTCGGAAACAGAGTGTGGCTGATTTGAAACTTCCTGTCGGGTTAATCTGAGGCGAACCAGGACTTGAACATGGGACTTTTGCCTTTTGCAGCCCAGTGCTCTACCTACTGAGATATCCAAACATGACTCACAACCTGCCCTCACAGCCTTCCCTATGCTAGTACTGGCAGAAGTAAAGCTGTGAGAGCAGATCTTAAGTAGTGCTTGGATAGCTCAAACAGTACAGCAATCTAGTGAAAATACAGCTGTGAGCATGGGTCACGCTTAGATACCTTAGCTGATAGAACTCTTGCTCACGAAAGTTACAGGTCACAGGTTCAAGACCTAGTTGTGACAGTAGAAAAATTTTGGGAACTGTCCCAATTATTAAAAGCTTACTGTCTAATGTACTGTGGTGTAACGTATCACCCCTTTAGAGTCATGTTACCCCTATGTCTACCTAGCCAATAAATGATGGTCGCAGTGGTTGAATCCATTTACTAGTTAAATAGTTATGAATAGAGAATTATTTGGAGGCTTTTTTTTTTTTTTTGCATGAGTCATGATACGGATGGACTCTTTGCATCTTCCAGGTTGGATGAGGTTTGCAGTACTGTCAGAAGTTGGGGTACCTGTGGGGCTTTATGTTTGTTCCACGATTTAGGTGTCCCCACTTCGCATAGCAAGATGTGCCATTGAGTAAGTGAACAAAAGAAGTCCTCAGAACTGTAAAATGTTTCACCCATTCATTCACATACTGTCAGATTTGAATGTACAAACTGAAACTTTACATACACCCAATGTTTCTCAACATCATGTAATGGTGTCTGGAGATGCAATATAACTGTTCTTAAAATAAAAAGCACTTTCTATTCATTGTTGAAAGTTAGACATAGTTGAAGACTTAACAACTTCAATACAAAATTTGTTGCAGAGGTGATGAAATCTAAACTCGTAGCACCTATGCAGTCTTATCTAAATGTTTCATTAAGTTGCTGCAGTTCAGAGTTCTGGGTAGAAACAACCTGCACCTGAATAAAAGGAAGGAACTGGAATTGTTTTAATTTGTTGGCATGTGGAAGCAAGTACAGAGCGTCCAGTGATCGGTGGATGACCCCATACTCTACAGAAATAAGAGGTTATAGCAAATCTGAAGCTCACAGAGAAGTGGCACTGGCCAAAGAGTAGACAAGGTGCGCTCAGCTGGCAGCTGCAGAATTTATGATTATAACACAATATGAATAAAGAAAAGAAACAATGAAACCATTGTTCATTTTGCACTGAATTTGTTTTACTTAGTGGAGGGGCAGGACTTGTGCCAGGAATTTGAGGGTTTGTCTGGAGCATTTGGATTTAATGTTGAGAATTTGCATCTGCCAGCTGGTGGGCAAGTATCTGACAACTCTTTTAATTACTTGTACAGTTTCAACAGAATTCTGACTTGTAGGTTCATTTTGGTTGTTACAGATTGTAGTGATTGGTATGATAGTAGTCACTCAAAAATGAGTTATTGAGCTTCACAACCTGTACCATCTAAATTCTTTGGCTTGTTACCGGCTTTCTTGATGTTCAAGATGGGAGTTATCCTTACAACACATCCTTCATTCCAACAACCCTCCTGGCCTCAATCTCTGCTAACCCCCATCCTGTGCACCTGCTGCCTCTCCCTATCTCACACACCTGCTGCCTCCCTCAAAGCAGTCAGTAACCTCTCCTAACATTCCCTTTCACTCCCAGCCTCTTTTCTCCTCTTATTCACTCCACACACATCTATCTGCCTAACTACAGTCCCGAGATTTTATTCAGCTTTTTTCTCAGTAACTGACATCGTGAGGATTCCATGGCTATACTTTAATCTATGGTATAAAAGCAGCTACTAACCATTAACCTAAAAACACTTTCCTTTTAAAATATTTTATTTTTCCTTGTCATCACCAGTTTCAAACTTTTATTCACAGTCACATGGCATATTACTAGATGAACTGCTAATTGGGTGACAATTGTTTTGTTTTCCATGGTGCCCTGCCATGAAAATATATTAACTGATAAATGTTCATAAGGGGACTGAATATAAACAAAATTTGTAAATGATGGGTGTTGGGTGCTTAGCAACAGTACTTACAGTGAACATTTCTGAACAGAGTCAAAAGTTCACGTTTTTGTTATTTTCCATGTAGCAGTCCGAAGGATCATGGTAAACACACCTCAGTGTTATAAACACTTCCATGAAATCACAAAGTAAAAAATGGCTAACCATTAGCACTTTATCAATGAACGATCTGATTAACAATCTGATTTCATACACACTCCACCTGTTTAACATGTACTGATAGCTTTACAAAGGTGCTACAAAGCAAAGGTATGCATTGTTTACATTGGTGTCAGCGATGAGATGAAAGGTATGAATTTACCACTGGTACATTTTACGCAGTAATAGATGAATAATCGATGTGCAGCAGAAAGTAATTAAACATAGTTACTCATTAAAAATTGTATGAAATAATGCTTCCTAAATAAAAATACCTCTTACACTTAACAAATGTTACATAGTTAATTTAACAGAAACATCTGAGGCATATATTTATGTTAGACCTGATGGAATTTATTTGTGTGTCACATGTGTGAGAAATTTTTGGAAGTTTTTCAGGTAAGCAGAAAAGGGAAATATTATGAATATCTGTGAAGAAATAGAAATGTTTAAAGACAACAACTTATCACCACACACACACACACACACACACACACACAGACACACACACGCCGCTCAAAGGTTTTTATTAAATTATCGATGGAACACATGTTAAGTATAAGAGGTATTTTTATTTCAAACACATTATTTCATATGATTTTTTAAAGAATAATTACATTTAATTATTATTGCCGAAAATGTATAAACGGTAAAGTCATATCTTACGCCTCATCTCTGACACCATTGAACAATGTATATTTTTACATGCTCCATAACATGTTCGTAAGCCATAATTAAATGATAAATACGTGGTGTGTATATGAAATCAGGTTGTTTGTTGGAAAATTGCTAATGGTGAGCCATTTTTTAGTTTGTGTTTTTGCAGAATTGTTTAACACTGGGGCATGTTTACCGTGATAGTGCTGCATGGTACATGAAAAACAATAAAAACACAAGCCTTTAAAGCTATCAAGACATGTTTACTGTAAGTACTAGTGATAACAGCCACTATGCAATTTCCAAATTTCATTTATCTTCATACGCCTTTTGAATATTTATCAGTTAATATATTTCCATGTTAGGCACGATAGCAGACGAAATAATTAGCAGTTAATCTTATAATGCAGCCAACTGACTATGAATGGAAGTTCAAAACCAGTACAGGCATGGAAAAATAAAATATGTTGAAAAAGGAAAAAGACTTTAAATTAGTGGTTGGTAGCTGGTTTTATAATATAGTTTATTATTTTTGCAGCTCTCACACTTTAGCATTATCTCTCTCTCTCTCTCTCTCTCTCTCTCTCTCTCTCTCTGTGTGTGTGTGTGTGTGTGTGTGTGTGTGTGTGTGTGTGTGTGTGTGTGTTACTTTCCATACCTGAAGTAATCTTTTCACTACAAGCAACATTTCTCAACATTTTATTGAATGAATTACCAGCTCTGTACTTAAAATTGATAAACTGCCTGACTGTCAATTATAAAAGTCATCATGTTATTACTGGGAATAGTTTGCAGATCAGTTGTGCAGCTTACAACAATACTCGGTGGGAGTAAGGCATTGTACCATCTCTCTTAATGAACAACAGCATGCACACAGGGATTTTAGGAGGATAGTTGTTCGATCCAGCACACAATTTTAATCTGCCGGGAAGTTTCATATTTATCGGCAATTGTTAAGAGAAGGATGAGTTATTTAAAAATATTCATTTACAAATTTAACAAGCAGAATACAGTGAATGACCCAAAAATCTATTTTTGAGTTTTTAGCAAAATTTACAAACTGATTGCAGCATCAATATCTACATTCTTGGTTTCAAGCTTCGCCCAACTTTGTTTTCTATAGTAAATAAAAATAGCAGTATTTTTTGTTATGCAGGATACCATGGGAAATGGAAAACACATGCAATACCTGGGAAACAACTGTATGAAATACAAAATTTTAGAAACAGTGTCTATACTTTAGAGTGTTATGTGCATTTTCTCTGCGCAAAATTAATTTGTATTGTCAGTAAACCCATCCAGACAAGTCTGAAGCAACCGATTTTAGATAGAGTTAAAACACCAATAAAAAGAGCATTTACAAGACAATAAAGGGATGATTTCAAAGGTGAAAACTTCACAAAATTTGCTAATAAAAATAGATTGTACTGTTATTACTGACTTTTTTACACCTCTTTTGCATTCATACTTTGCAAGGGAACATTCTTTGTTTGGTATACAAAAATTCCAGTGAATACTAAATGTCCTATCTTTGTTCATCATTATAATTTCACTCTAGTTGCCTGGGTATGGATTACAAGAGCTCTCCACTTGTTTCTGGGCAATATGGGGATGGTTGGGAGTGTAGTATCTTTCAAGCTTCACTGACCATTCTCAAGGCAAGCCTAGCAGTCTGGTCCACACCAGACATCCAACTATCACTTGTCCATGCCATGAGCTATCATCTGGGCAATGGTGTTGGTCCACCATCTAAACTTCATATGGGGGACCTGCTTTCTTGCAGACATGATAGGGTCAAGGGCTACCAACGGCTAATGAAGCAAACTCCAACAGAAAACTTCCAACAGTGTTAGTCCTGGCAGCCTGCTGAAGGATAAATATTGATTGTCTTCAGTCACAAACTGAGCCTTGGTTTAACTTTGTTATGAAAAAAATTTATATATAATTATATAATATGAAACAATTTTGGTTGTTACTGTTTAACTAAGCACTCAAAGTCTAGTCATAATGTGCTGATGCAGATGTAACCGTAAATTTGCACAGTGCACAGAGATCATTCATAGCATCTGAAAGTGCAAGTCCCTTCCTAATGTTGACACCTAATACGCTTCCAACATTAATTTTATGTTCTGCCCTTTGCCACGGTGTGTGAGAAACAAGTGTGGGAGAAAGGTTAGGGACAGTGTGGAGATGCCATTATTTTACTGATATTATGGTTGTGTTCTTGACTGACCCTCAAGTTGATCATTATTCCGAATATGAAAAGAGGTCTATTTCTAAGTCCTTCGCAGATTTAAAAACTAAAGAAGGGGAAATGAACACCTGCAAATGAAGATAAATGTACAATATTTAATCACAACAGCAACACTTGCAGTGAAGCATGAACGAAAATGGCCTTTTCTCACAGAGTATCGTTTCACCAACTTATCCCACACACCTTTCTGCATTGTTTTTCTCCTTCAACTGTGATAATTCAATATGATGTTTCTCCTTCATTTCCAGCAGCATTTTGTCCCTCTGAGAAATCTCTTCACTGAGCTTTTCCAATTTGAGCTGTGTCACATCCTGTTCACTGTCCACCTAAAAATTATAGAATATGGACTATCAGCATATATCGATAGTTAAATACAAAAGGAGAAAGAAAAAGGAAAGCAAACAAAAATATATGACTGAACACAGTAGGACAGAAGAAAAAATAGGAGTGAGTTATTTGGCTGTTTCATTGGTTCACTGTGGAATATTTATTTATTATGAATGAAAACAAGCAAAACTTTTGTAATACTCTAATCTAGCATTTTTGAACTGTACGCAGTCTTACACCAGAAGCATCACGACGGCTTCACACAAATAATAATGAGGTCTATTTGCTTTTTAAGAAATAGAGCTACATGTGCTCTAGCAGTGATATGTAGTGAGGCAGCAAGTAAGTGTTGTTACTATGTCAGTCTTGTATTGTGGAAGAAAAATTTGGTTGAAAAGGTATTCATTACGTTCTCACTGCTTTCTGCACTGTTTAAAAGACTATAACTTTCAACCGAGTGAAGAACTGAAGTTTGTGTTTGTGGCTCATTTAACTGAACTCAGTGATTATTTTTCAAAGTATTTTACAGAGGAAACTGACTGTTTTGCAACATTTTGCAGTCATCAACATGAAATACAGATTGAAAATGTACACCCAAATATGTGTGAAAAATCATGAGAATGATGAAACAGAGGAAAAAGGGGGAAAGAAAATGAAGTCTGTGGGAGTCAACGATAGCGAAAGGTGAAAACTCACCAAAACTGGCTAGAAGTCACGATATCAAAGAAAAGACATAAATAATATATAAATATATATTTTACTGTAGGTAGCAGATCTGAGGGTGGATAAGTATGAAGAAGGGGGAGGGCAGATGTGACAGGATGAGGTAGAATTACTGGCTGCGAACTGGGATAGAACGGAGAAATAGTGGGGCGAGTGGAGGGGTTCATAGGATGAGATACAAGATCGTGTGGCACCGGAAAGGTGTAGGAAATAACACAAGAAAATATGGGAGAGTGATCAATTAGAAGGTATGGATTAATGATATCGTTGGGAGTCACGTGGGTTATAATGTGCTACACCAACAATCAGCGTGGTCTTATAGCCGTCTGTTGTGCACGGCAGAAACGGCTGATACAGTGTGGCTCGTTAAGTAGAGCATGCAGTGTGGTTTGTTAAGTGACAATAGAAACATAGGACAGAAGAGAAAGGAAGATGGACATTGAGTATAGTGATGCATTAGAAAATAGTAACTAAGGAAAACAGCACTGGGTTAGGATTGAAGAAATGCCATCAGGCAAAAATCAAACAATGGAAAATCCAGGATGGACTATAACCATATTGTGAAAAGGAAAGTTGCTAATCACAATGTAGCGGAGATGCTGAGTAGCAGGTAGACACAACAGAAAGACTGTAACATATAATAGCTTTCAGCACATAAGGTCTTTGTCAAAATTCAATATTGTTACATTCCATCCTGGAGTTTCAATTGTTTCAGATTGAAAATATACAGCGTGTTACAAAAAGGTACGGCCAAACTTTCAGGAAACATTCCTCACACACAAAGAAAGAAAATATGTTATGTGGACATGTGTCTGGAAACGCTTACTTTCCATATTAGAGCTCATTTTATTACTTCCCTTCAAATCACATTAATCATGGAATGGAAACACACAGCAACAGAACGTACCAGTGTGACTTCAAACACTTTGTTACAGGAAATGTTCAAAATGTTCTCCGTTAGTGAGGATACATGCATCCACCCTCCGTCGCATGGAATCCCTGATGCACTGATGCAGCCCTGGAGAATGGCGTATTGTATCACAGCCGTCCACAATACGAGCATGAAGAGTCTCTACATTTGGTACCGGGGTTGCGTAGACAAGAGCTTTCAAATGCCCCCACAAATGAAAGTCAAGAGGGTTGAGGTCAGGAGAGCGTGGAGGCCATGGAATTGGTCCGCCTCTACCAATCCATCGGTCACCGAATCTGTTGTTGAGAAGCGTACGAACACTTTGACTGAAATGTGCAGGAGCTCCATCATGCATGAACCACATGTTGTGTCATACTTGTAAAGGCACATGTTCTAGCAGCACAGGTAGAGTATCCCGTATGAAATCATGGCAGTGAATCGAGGAAGTACAGTACATAAGGACGAAACTAAAATGAGCTCTAACATGGAAATTAAGCGTTTCTGGACACATGTCCACATAACATCTTTTCTTTATTTGTGTGTGAGGAATGTTTCCTGAAAGTTTGGCCGTACTTTTTTGTAACACCCTGTATATAGAGAAAGATACGCAAGACACAATTTATAATCTTGTGCTGAGATTTGACGACTGATGATCAAGAAGCAACTTAAGTCTATTCACCCTACATTTCAAGTCGGATGTCACGTGTTAAAGGTGCTGCAGATATTTATGGTCAGGTCAAGGGACCCACGAACCAAAGAAAGTTTGAAAAGCACTGTCCTAAGTAGTTTTAGCTGTCAGTCCATCGTCAGACACAAAGAAATATATGAGCGGTCATGTATTTTGAGAGATGGGAGTATGCTTTCGGGTGTACATGTGTGTGTGTTAATGTGTGCATTTTTGCTAGAAAAGGAGCTAGTGCTCAAAAGGTATACTGTTTTCTGCTACATGTCTCTGTGCTTCATGCATTATTCCACTATTGGTGAATGGTTGCCTTTTCTCCCTTAATTTATGTGTTGCTCCATCCTGGAATTTCCATTGCTGCTATATAATTACTGATGTTCAATATAAGACAGAATGATAATCTATTCTTGAAAATGCCCATCAATGCTAGCTCTAGTGTTATACAACTAGCTAATCCTCAATATCATGGAAAATACTTTTTTATCTATTTTGCTCTTATCAATATTTGTTGTTAATGCAAAAGGGGAACCTTCTTTTCTGATATAAGCTTTCAACGCCCCACAAAAAACAACACATAATGGGTCATAAGTAGCAATAAACTGCAAGACAGAAAGAAGTTTGAATAAAATAATTTCAGTGTTATGCTGCATCACTGTAAAACATTGTATTTGTGGTGGTCCTCTTCAGGGCAACATACTGCCAGAGTCCCTATATACTGCTTTATTTCAGTAGCCAGAAGTGTACTGACATCACACTCTGGGTTGGCAGTCAACAGTTTTAAGTACAGATGCCTATGAAGAAGTGACTTAAGGTCAGCTATTGCCAGTGCTTATCTGGAACATGGGTGGTAGCAAAGAACAAATCAGTAGCTTGTAACCAGGGTAGTGTTTTCCTGCAGAGAGACAGTGATACCATATGGCAGTTTTCTTGTGGCCGCTCGTTTACACTTTAAAACCTGGGTCAAGTGGAGTTGCTAGCTGGCAAACGTGCCCCCAATAGCCTCTCTTATTTTTCGCTGCTACATCCACAACTGCTGAGCAAGCTGTTCAGCTATAGCTTATTTGTTGTGCTGCCCCACATATGCATGTTGTTTGTACTCCAACATGGAAGTGCTAATCAGTCACACAGTTTCACTAATGCTAACTTAACTGCATACACAACAAAGTTTGTGGATGCCTGTAGTGTGGGGAGCAGATAAAGAATCCTTTGAAAGCCAGTTCTCTGACCCTGCTGCTGTTCGGGAACACTAGTTTAACTTCTCCATGGAAGAGCATCTGTCTACACAGTTGACGACACATCTCATGTAAAGTAAGTGAGCAGCAAGAAGAGGTAGTTATGTTCCTTTGTCTGTTTTATCTCCACTGCACCCTGCTGCTATATCCATTCACATGAAATGTTGTCCAGAACTCATTTAATTCATGTTGGAGATTTGAGAGCATCACCGATATGGTTAGCCTGGGCTGTCAGCAATAAATAGCACAGCATTCCCTTGTGCTGAATGGTAATGTGAATCTACATGCATATATCTGCTGGTGAGTCTCAGTTTCCTAAACACTTTGTGTCCTAGTTTGCTGTTACATCCAGAAATGAATTTTTGTATTATTTTCTATTTCTAGCGTGAACTGTATATTTTTATGTAGGCTACTGAGGTGCTGACGAAATCTGCATAGTTCTTCTTCCCCATGTGGCCACACAATGAATGTGTCATAAATGTATCTCAGCCAGCAACATGAGCACAGTGACACAGAACTTCACACTGTCTGCTCAAATGCTTACATGAATAAGTCAGTTGCTACAGGTGAAAGGTGGCAACCCAGTGCCACTCCATCTATCTGGTCACAGAATTTGTCCTGCCAGCTAAAATATTTTGATGACAAGCACAGTTGCACCAAGCTGCAGATGTCTTGTGGTATATGCTACTGTAGCATACTAAGGGTTTCAGCTATAGCCGCTTTGGTAAACAGTATTTTACATCAGAGCTAACTATTAAATTCATAACTAATACTTGCTGTTCTCATACCAGTTGATCGAAATGTGTGGAATCCTTAACATAACACTTCATGTGGCCGACCATGTGACTTAACTTCTGGACTACATGTTCTGTCATATAGTACGTTGGTTAGTTGATCCCACTAGTGATTGGTTTTACAGGAAAGGCTTCCTTATGTACCTGAGGTATGCCGTATATTCTTGGTGCACTGGAACTTTAGATGTGACCCCCCTTAACTGTGTCAGCATTGATTCTACAACCTGTAATTAGGGCATGTGCCTCCCTCACTATCTACCCTGTGGGGTCACTTTTTAGTTCTTTGTAAGAGAGGTCATATGGTGACATGCTAATTTTGCCTTATGCACTGTAGTGTACATTATTATTTTGGTATTTCCTTTGTACATCTGTAGGATTATAATACCTTTGTTATTCTTTTGTCCACTTTGTGTGGCTCACTCTTC
The DNA here is from genome assembly GCF_021461385.2 of Schistocerca piceifrons. NCBI lineage: Eukaryota > Metazoa > Arthropoda > Insecta > Orthoptera > Acrididae > Schistocerca > Schistocerca piceifrons. The sequence goes on along the minus strand of NC_060138.1, from coordinate 673,208,686 downwards.
AAGTGATATATTCTGCTTTCGATGCTTTGCATGGTGAAGTATTCTCATTATTTCCTGTCAGATCTTCTCTGCTTCTATCTGACACAGTTTCTTAAGTGACACTTCAATGGCATGTATGGTCTTTCCTGCTGGTATGTGCTGAGGTGTTGCAGAATAATTTGTGCCCTTAGACAGAACGTCTGAAGTTGCCTTCCTGATTGTGTGTGTTGAAAGATTCACCAAAATGTGAAAAATATCCAGTTTCGTCTGAGCACTTCTTTTGACCTGTGCAAGCACCACAAACTTCCTCTGCAGGTGATTCTTCAGGATCTTACTGCTGGAATTTTTGGTTAGATAGTCAGTGTTCTCCAGCTGAATTAAATATTATTTCTACGTGTGTTATAAAGACTAAGAAAAATCATAAAATCAAGTTCATGTGTACATTTCCCATCAGTTATACCATAAAAACAGCAATTTCCAGTGGAACAAAATTCACCTTCTATGACTGTCCTATAGGTGTGTCATTAATTCATTCAAAAATTGTGTAGCTCTTGTTGTACACTTAAATTTGTGAAAATTGTACAATTTAGGAAAAACCCAGACTTCGAGGATGTACAGGAAAGTGTTCTGGAAAGAAGTGATCAAGATTGTAATTTGGCTTGTTGGTCCAATTGGTTAGTGTCAGACTAGAAACATGGAGCTTCAGAGTTTAATCCTAATTCGATTTTAAGTTTTTTCCTGTCATTTATCATTCCTTTCAGTTATGACAATGATTTATTAATCTGAAATATGCACAGTAGCACCATGGTTAGGAGCCCACATTAAATTTAGGTCTCCCTATAATTGACTGGGTAACTCAATTCAAAGATCACAGGTAGGAAAGGGCTACCAACTGCAACCTGACTAAGCCCAGTAAAGCACTCTACCCCAGATAGATAGCATACACATGAGCTTAACGGCACCATCTAGTATGACTGGAAAGAAAAACGTTGCACTGAGCTCACTCACTGTTATATCAATCTAACAAGGGGGGTCCTCTGGAGTGGCACACAGTAATTTTCTTCATATTTAGAGGTCATTGCCCAAACATCAGTTTTCTGAAACAGTAAGACTGAAAAACAAGAGGTCTTTGGAGATTTGTGAGTACTGTTAAGTATAAAATATTTGTGCATCATTAATGAAATTGTTGGTAGGTCAGCACGTAGTACAGTCAAACTGTAATCATAAAGTAGCTGGTTTGAGTCCTGCTAGTTATCTTTTTTTTACTTCCATATTTAGGAACAAATATAACAATATTATGGAAAGGAAAGTTGCTACTCACCATATAGCAGAGATGCTCAGTCACAGATAGGCACAACAAGAAGTCTGTCTCAATTAAAGCTTTTGGGCATTAATGCCTTCGTCAACAATAGATGACAGACACAAACTGGTGGTTTCAATTGCGTGAGACTGCAGTCATGTGTGTACAGTTGACGAAGGCCTTAATCGCCAAAAGCTTCAATTGTTAGAGTCTTTTTGTTGTGCCTATCTGCAACTCAGCATGTCTGCTTTATGGTGAGTAGCAACTTTACTTTTAATAATATTGTTGTTCAACAAATATAGTTGTTAATTAACAAATATGAAATCATAATTTAATAAAAGTAAAATCTTTTTATTTTAACTGCTATTTGCATGAAACTGAGAATATTCATGAAGAATTAAAATTTAGCTTAAGAATGCAAAATATTTAGTAGGAAGTAAAATACTTATTTCTTCTAGAGACTGAGCAGTAATACTGATGTATATAATTTTCTTCATTTAGCAAAAAGGCATTTCAAATGTCTGTTACATAATTAAAAATGTTTTTATTATATATTATGATTCAATATTTATTAATTAACATTTCCATTTGTTCATAAATATGTAATTTTTTAAAAAAGTAGAAAAGAAAGTATGCTAGCAGTGATTACACTTTGATTATGCTATGTTCTGAGCTACCAAAGAACTGTTTAATAATATTGTAATGATTTATATTGAACAGCACTTGGAAATCTTCTAATCTTCAAATATGATTTTTTTCGAGTGGTGTGTTGCACTGCTTTAGGAAACTGATATCTGGACTCCGACACTCAAGTATTGTGTGTGTGAGGCAGTCCATAAGGTCCCCTTTTAAGTACACAACAAGCTATCAAATGGAGTAAGAATGGAAACCAACAACTTATATGGCTTTTTGACTTAAAAGGCAGCAATAGTAGTATGTAAGTTACTTTGAATGGCAGAATGACTAGCCTCCAAGAAAGAGTGTCTTGCCATAATATTCCAACTCAAACAAGGCTTGTAGCTGCACATATGATGCACATGAGGAGCCAGAATATGAAAGAGGGTAAAAAGCAGCGAATATACCCAACTGCACATTGTTATGGCAGCACAGGATGACCACACATTGCCCATACAGCTTTCGCTGCTGCACAGCTATTCTTGCAGCCTTTACTTTATGATTGAGCATCTCACAGATGTGAACCCATCTGTGTAAACTGTTTGATGCTGAATGCAGACATATACATGTACACTAGTGGCATAGACTGTGCAATTTCTACGGTCTAGAAGCTGCAATTGCCTAGACTGCAATGGACGTGGTGTGCTAAATAACACGATGAACATAACCTAGGACTCTGCGTTGTTGAGATGCACGGTGTGCCAACAACGGCAACTGTTTGACCACAATTGTTTTACAGTGTGAGGTCCTGCAGAAGCCTTCATGAGAAACTCGGCAGAATGTGTTTTGATCATATATGGGAAGGACTCAGCAAGCATTCTGCTAAAAATGACCGATATTACAACTTCTTAGCCCTGCACTTTTGCCCAACACGTCACCCTTAAACATGTTTGGGACATGGTTGATTAGCAACTCACTTGTCGCAATCCTCTAGCAATCACTGTTGAGGCTTATGGCACCACCTACAAACCCCACAGGTGGAGAGGAGATCCACCAGACATATGAAGGTGCTCTCTGATTCTCTGTCATGATATTTTGGGCCTTTGAATGCAACAACTGTGGGCTTCGTATCATACTGAAACCCCAAAATAAATGATCATGCACAGTTCTGCAATACTTATCAAATCTGTTGTACCAAATATACAGCATAAGATTAATTTCAGTTACAATTTTTGCGTATATTAGTTTACTATGCCATTAGAGACTTCTGGACTTAAGGCTCATTATTGCAGGTAAGTTTTCCTTCTCTGCTGAGATCTATTTATCCTATCTTCTCCTCAGGCTGCACAATTGAAACAGAGCCCCATACAGGATACATCAGGTACAATAATATTTGCTACATAGTTTTAACCACTATTAACAAAGCAAATTATCAAGGCATGTAAAAACTGACAATGTTTACCTGTATAATTTTATCTGCACTGGTGACAGAATTATTTTTGGTTCCATTTATTGGTAGTACTGCTGCAAGTGTGCCTATTCTCTCTCCTAACGAATCTTGTAATTTAATATTAAGTGATTCTTGTCCTTGTATTGGTTTTGAGAAGATACTCTGCAGCTTTGCTGTCTCCTCTGACAGCAAATTGTCTTCAGTATTTTCTTCACATCGCTTGTTTTCTTCACCAAGAGTCTGATCAACATTGGTAAGTATTTGAATTACTTGGAAGGAACTTTCATACTAGAATAGAAACTATATCCACTCTTTAACACTATAACACATGCATAAAGAAGCATTCAAAAATTTGAAGTTTCAACATGGCTTGACATGCAAGATCTACCATAAATGATTCATTCTTTTTCAAAGGTATATATTCTCCAAAGTATTACATGCCCAAATATAACTGACGCATGAACAGAACCATACACTCACCAAGTTTGCATTTTGCACTCTGCGTATGCGCTATGAGTGCATCTCGGGTCACACAACAAGTATCTAAGTCGTAGTTAAGTTCGTTCTACACCTTATTTAACGACATCCTGTAAATGGTCATCACAGCAGCATTGGTACATTCTCTGAGCTGTTCCATTGTTCTTGGCAGTAGAGATATGTAAACATGGGCCTAATGTGCACTGAATGAAAAAAGTCACTATGCTTAAGTCAGGTGACTTGGGGGGGGGGGGGGGGGGAGTGAACAGAGTCACATAATCTTTACCACTACATGCAATTCAGCAATGGAAAAGTTCATCATTCAGGTAGACATCTCGTTGGAAGATGAAATTCTCAGAATCAGCAGTCAGTTGTGGAAACTAATGCTACTGCAACATATCGAGGTAAGAGATACCCGTTACAGTCTTCTTCTCAAAGAAAAATGGTCCATACAGCTTTGTCTGTTACACTGCACAGAAAACATTAACTTTGGCAAATCTCATTCATGCACCACACTTTCATGATGATTTTCAGTGTGTCACACTCTCACATTGTGATGATAGACCTTTCCAGATAAATGAAAGGATGCTTCATTGCTGGAGGCGAAATATTCACCTCAAGCTCTTCCTGGAGTGTGACGCAGAATTGAAGATGCTGGCAATAACGTTCGGATTTTTATTCCTGCACACGCTGCAGACAGTATAGTTTGAAATGGAACTGCCACCATTAAAACAAAAAAAACCACACTGCTTGATGTGGCATTCCAAGTTTGTGGCTTGTGTAGATTGTTGCCTATGACACTTTCCCTCTCTTTCTACAAGGCTGCATCTGACAATTGGTTCTGTTTACAGAGACAATCATTGTCCCTAAATAGTCCACACCAAAGCACAATGCTCTGTTTACACGGCAGTTCTTTTCCACACTTCTTTCTGAATGCATGTGCGTGATTTCTAATGCCAATTGGTGGACACAACTGAACTTCTATGAGTTATGGTTCTATTCCTGTAGCAATCATATTTGTACACTGGAAAACACAAAACTCTGAAAATGAATGGATAATTTATAGTGGCAATGTATATGTAAATATACAATACAGTAGTATACAAAATTTCACCTGCAAATACTGATAGAGCAGGAGTAATGCTACAGCAGTTAAAGAAATTACTGTCAAAACAAATAAAATGATATTCACGGACCTACAGATCAACCATATGCAATATAGGAAGGTGGATAAGTCCACTAGGGAGAAACTGAGCTACAATCTTATAACATCACAAACCATAGACCAAAAATCCTTTTGCAGTGCAGAAGTGCAACACATAATCGCATCTGAACAAAACCCGGACACCCATTTGTACTTATATAAATTAAATCATCAAAGCATAATACAACATGTAATTTCAGTTTTAGTATGTCTAAGATGTTTAAACAACTACAGGAATACATAAAATCATTGATGAAGGACTCCAAGAATCTTTGTGGAATGATCAAAGCACTAAATACTTCTGAAATGCACATGGTGGCAACCCCTTGGCACCACATCTTTAGTTACTAACATTACAGGTGAAGAAACGAGAGAATGGGAAATATTCTTATACATGACTCAATCAAATACTGTTTGCACTCTAGTTACTTCAAGTTATGCTGAAACTTCTCTGAACTTGGAAATGGTGTTGCAATGAATTCTCTTCTTTTGCACCTACTCACAGGTCTGTCCATGACAGCATTTTAAAAATAAAACTCTTGGATGAGTTCCGCTCTAGTGGTGTTTCTACATTGATAATACATTATTCATATCATTCCATGTAGGCTTTCACGGCCGGCGTCTTTATCAGTAAACTCTTCCAGGCTAAGTTGCCGTGGTCGATCTGTAGAACTTCTTCTCCCTGACGTTTCGTTCTCAACTGCGGAGAACATCTTCCGAGGTGAGTCGACGACTGGCTGCTAGGAGCTGGGGCCGCCGCTTATATAGAGATCGTAGGGGGCGCCACCACACGTCACATGGCGTCGATGTGCAGCTATCTCTGGCTATCGTCTGTTCTCTCGATTGCAGGCAATCGATTGTCACGTGATTGATGCAACGTCGACCGCCATATCTTATCCAATTTTAATCCTTCTTCTTTACGATTAAAATTGTATTGATGTTTGTGGATTTCAATTGCCTCTCTATACATACGTGTATAATAGTGCGACGTCCTCGCTAGCACGCTTGTTTCACCAAATTCATGGAATATTTTGAACATCAAGCATTGCAGTCGGCCAAAAAAAGCCCCTCGAAGTGGTATCGGTATGTGGATGATACCTTTGTAATATGGAATCATGAGGAAGAAGACTTGAATGATTTTCTGGTACACATAAATAGCATCAACCCAAAGATTAAATTTACTATGGAGAAGGAGAAGAATGGACAACTTAACTTCTTGGATGTATCAGTTATCAAACGGGCGGATGGGACCTTAGGCCATAAGGTCTACAGGAAAGGTACACATACCGATCGCTACCTCCATAAGAACTCAAACCACCACCCTAGACAAAAGAGGGGGGTCATAAAAACACTAGTGGATAGGGCCAATAATATTTGTGAACCAGGCTACTTACAAGAAGAACTAAATCATTTACGAATGGCCTTTGCGAAAAATGGTTGTACAAAAAACGAGATTAATCGAGCACTTCACCCAAATAGAAAAATGCCTAAAAATGGGAGACAGCAACAACCATCAGCTGGAAAAGTATTTCTTCCGTTCATCCATAATATCACGGATCGCATTGGAAAAGTACTAGCCAAGTTTCAGGTAGAGACCATTTTTAGACCTACTAAGAAAATTAGTGAATGCCTAAGATCAACAAAAGATGCTCGTCACCCCCTAGCCACCCCAGGGGTATATAAAATTCCGTGTAGTTGCGGCAGGGTTTACATAGGAACTACCAAAAGAAGCATCAATACACGGTTGACGGAGCACAAAAGAAACTGTCGCTTGGGACATATCGACAAATCAGCAGTAGCGGAACATGTTTTTAAGGATGGAGATCACGACATAAAATTTGGTGAAACAAGCGTGCTAGCGAGGACGTCGCACTATTATACACGTATGTATAGAGAGGCAATTGAAATCCACAAACATCAATACAATTTTAATCGTAAAGAAGAAGGATTAAAATTGGATAAGATATGGCGGTCGACGTTGCATCAATCACGTGACAATCGATTGCCTGCAATCGAGAGAACAGACGATAGCCAGAGATAGCTGCACATCGACGCCATGTGACGTGTGGTGGCGCCCCCTACGATCTCTATATAAGCGGCGGCCCCAGCTCCTAGCAGCCAGTCGTCGACTCACCTCGGAAGATGTTCTCCGCAGTTGAGAACGAAACGTCAGGGAGAAGAAGTTCTACAGATCGACCACGGCAACTTAGCCCGGAAGAGTTTACTGACATTATTCATATGATTACAGGGGTAAGAGGAATTGTTTAAAGTTTTACAGGCATTTATATTGTATCCTCACCAACATCTATTTTATAGCAGAGTCTTTCTTTAACATGTTTGTTGTATATTTCTGGAGAGTGACTAGAGTAGGGACGTTAAACAAAAATCATTTAAAATGGTTCCAGCAACATATGGCATAAAAGACACTACGACAGAAGATGTTACAGCTAGGACTTACCAAAAAAGGATACAAGTAAATGAGAGAGAACATACAAATACAAGACTCATTAATTGCGCTGGTGAATTGTTCTGCAAGTTTTTTGCCATCGATCACAAGATAAATAACATTAAGGTCAGAGAAAGTTTCAGACAACAGCTGATATTAATGAAACACAGCACAAATTGAACAAAATGCAAACTTTAGAAAGGTGGACCTCAGAATAAAGGAACCCGTTTCCTTGGACATAACTGTCACACTCATCTTGGAAAATGAAATGGGCTGTAGTGCTCAAAAATTAAGACAAACCCATGGAGGAAGGAGAGTTCACCAATGTTCATATTGTTACCAAAGTGTTTAACATGACTGATAAATGAAAAGTAAGACTGGAGCAAAACAGTAAACAGCACAAACTCAGGCAACAGTTAAAAGACTTCTAGTGATACACACTTCTACCTTTGAAATATTTTGCTGACTTCTTGTTGTTGCAGGTGTAACCTCTATAGTAAACAAAAGCAGCAGCAATCTTCAACTCAAATCATATTCTGATAATTTGATCCCATGAACAGAGTTTTAACCAGAAATATAGGAAATAATTTCCTTAAGGAGATGGAAGACTGAACACTGGACTTCATGTGCTGCACTGGCCGAACACAGTAAGACATGGTGAACAAAAGAATTTTTACAACCATATCATGCATAAAACTAGCAATTGTTACTGTCATTTTTGAGTTCGTGGGGGAAAATAACCTACCAACAATTTCTAAAACATTATGCTAACTAAATATCAATTTGTCAGTGCAAGCTAGTTTTGTAATAGAGTTGCAAGTTTAACTTTCAAACTTTTTGGTATGCACTTCACGGCAAAAAAATAAATTTTGTCACACTTAAGTGATGTTCCTCTTCGATCACAAGAAACTTTACACCGCATAAAGTAGCTGCTGGGAAATATTGAAGCTCATAAAGCTTACATTTAAACTCCAGGGATAAGATGAAATTAAATAACAACAATAATAATGTTCCTGACATGGTCTCATTAAGAGTTACTACTGTAGCTATGCAAATTCGATACATAAAAACAGCTAATGCGAGTTTTTAAATGTGTACATATGTTTCTTACAAGCAATTTTCAAACGACTGTAACTATAAGTTTTCGGTCTTGTTCATGGCAAATCACCACCTCCATTGTTCAGAGATTCGTTACTTTCACTATTATTTTTATATCTCAACAAGGACTTTTCATCAGTATATTTATATGGAAGATATATACATATACAATGATGAAAAATACTTTGATATCCACTGCAGTTCATTATGAATACACCAGTCAAACACACAATTGTGCATATGGCCTCTTTTTTTGTTTCCCTTCATGCTCACAGCAAGTGATCCCCTTTCATTATGGAGTCTGAGCAGTGGCGGATGCATAGGAGGGGCGCATGGGGCGTGTTCCCCCCCCCCCCCCCCCCCCCTTGAGGGGCTGCCTGCATTGCCAGTCACACCACCTCCACCAGTCAACCCGCACACTATTTGTTTGCTTCTTTCATCAGTCAGTTCGACTGACTTGAGTTAATCGAGTAGTTGTACTTTCCTATGTAGCGCGAGCGTCCACATCAGTGTATTTTATACTTTTCTGTCTGGCACACCGGTAGCTAACACACACCTACGAGAAAAGTTGCGGACATTCTAGTGATCTCAATACATTATTCTGTCTGGCATTCGTTCAAGAAAAGTCGTGAATATCCTACTGTTTTCTTGTAGCATTATAAATATGGACTATTTGCTAAATAGGAAGCAAGTTTACATTCAGAAGCAGAAATATTAAGACTGAAGAATGAATAAGGAAAAAGTCCTAGTTGTAGCAAGTGCAAATGTTAAGAGTGGTTAAGAGTGAGAGTGATCGGCTGATTGTGAAGTATTAATAATATTAATTCATAGTAATTTCTCAGTAAAAATATTTTAATGAGACTCGTAACCATATTTTTACTAAAAACCTAACAGTAGTCTCCCATATGTAACTTGTAATACGAGTTAGGTAGGGGAAACTATTGATGGGTATCTCTCCAGTAATAGTGACTTTCGAGAAGATTCCTAAAAATGCATTGTTATTATATAGGCCCTCTATTGAATACACTAGAAACGAACAGAATCGATAATAAAAGTTCCACACACATAAATTGCCGGATGACGTCATCATTGGAAACTGACACTTATGTTGTACATTGTGAGGTACATATTGGCTTGTCGTTTTCGCAGCAGGTATTTGTTCACACTCCATAAAAGTCTGGAAGCAAACATTCTGGCAGCGAATGTTCTCGAAGCAACCAAGTCACATATATAAGGGCAGCGGAGTTGCTGACAGGTAGTCAGTTTGAAAACTACAATCGTATTGATAACTTGGAAGTGATAAGAAGTGAACAACTGTGATTATTGGCTATTACCACGGACTACAGTCAGTGTTCTGCTTAATGATATTACAAATATCCAGAGTGTGACCTTGTGTGTTTGAGTGTTAAGTGTACTAGTGTTGCATTTTTCAGAGCAAATAAAGTGTTTATTCGAGAATAATTGGCATCTAATTTACCTATGTTGTAACAACATAATAAAATGGATTGTGATGTAATACGAAAAAGAAAAGTAGAAACATCTGAAGATTCTGGTCACAATTCAGCTGCAGAAACACCATCAGATGTACAGGCACAGCCCAGCACGTCGTCGAAACTTCCACAACAAAGTTCATTGACTGATTCCTTTAATCCCAATGATTTGGCAATTATTTAGATATATTAGCGTCAGGAAATATTAGTGACGATATAAAACACAAGCTTTCCACAGCTCCAACGATACCTGAAAAAGGTTATATCCTTCCTACTTCTGAGCATAAGAGGGGATGGGTTGAACACAGACAAGTGCAAAATAATCACTTTGAACAGTACCCGTGGCTGGTATTCTCACAAGTTAAAAAGGGACTTCTTTGCATTAACTGTTCAATTTTTGTGAATAATAAAATGGTCGGAGGAAAGAAATCCATTATTGCCAAGAAACATGTGACTGAACCACTAACAAAGTTTGCCAAACTTACTGGTAAAGATGGTGACCTTGAGAGCCACTCTCAGCTCAGGTACCACACTGAAGTGTCAACAGATGCAAAATTATTTTTGGCAATGGGAGACAACCGCGAACTTGAGGTCATAAATCAAATGTCAAGACAGAGAATGGAAAGCATTAGGGAAAACAGAGACTGTCTTGTACCTATAATAAAAACAATCATATTTCACAGAAAGCAAAATATTCCTCTGCTGGGGCATAGAGATGATGGGAGTCTATTAGAAAATAAATGATCATAAAAGTATAGTGAGTAACGAGGGAAACTTTAGACCTCTTCTAAGACTTAGAATTGACGCTGGAGATTTGCAACTAAAATATCACCTTGAGACTGCTAAAGCGAATGCCACTTACATAAGTAAACTAATGTGTAACAAACTAATTTCATGCTGTGAAACAGTGATTTTATGGAGAATCTGGAGGATATCACAGATTCTCATTACTACAGCATAATATTTGATGAGACTACGGACATAGTGCATGTTGCCCAATTGAGTTTAGCTGCAAGATATGTTGATGGTGACAACAAATTACACGAAAGATTTCTGGGTTTCATTGACATCCATAAAGACAATGATTGTAGTGGAAACATTGATGATGAACACCAAGAGAGTCTAGATGAAAAGTGTAGCATTACTGGTGAAGTATTAGGTACTATGATTCTAAAGAGAATGGAAAGCCTTTCTCCATCAAAGGAGATGGTTGCTCAGTTAATATGTCAGAATTGAAAGAAGCTGTGGCTACAATAAAAAAGAAAGCTAGCAAATGCGAAGTAGCACCGTGTCGAAGTCATCAGCTCAACCTTGCTGTCTATCGCATTTGCAATGTTATAAGTGTGAGAAACTCACTTGGTACTATTGAAGAAGTAGTATCATTCTTTGCAGTGTCTAGCAAGCGGTTCGCAAAGTTCTTAAACAAATACAGTGTTGAAGGGATAGAACAATGGCTGCCAAAGCTCTCTAATTGCGAGTTCATCATCACCCTGTTTACACTGAGTATAACATATCCAGTCATCAAAATCTTACAAGATCCTAGCTTGGACATCACAATGGCAAAAGCAAAATTAGATTCTATGCTCAAGGTGTGCGACGGCATGAGTGCTAATGCTGATAGCCACTCTGCTCATATTGTTGAAGAGGTGAAGGCAGTTATGGAAGAGTTAGAAGTGAAGATGAGTGTTCCTCGTCTTACAGGCAGACAAAGACAAAAATGTGATCATAATGATGATGGTATGACATATTGGAAAAGAACTGTTTTTATTCAAACACTGGACCATGTTACAACTGACATGAGAGAACATTTTGCTGAAGAAAATATTTATCATTTAAAATTCAACATACTTTTGTATTCACAACTACTGAAACATGATGGTAATGATCTGGAACATAACTGAATCAGTGCTTAACTGTACAACTGTTCTATGAATAAGAATCACTCTTTGTAATTAAAAAGACAGCAATGGGATAGATTCTTCAATACAAGCAAACAAGCATAAGCACGCTTAATGATCGTGGTTCTTCTGTTATGAAATCGTTGTCAGTTTGTCCTAGATTTGACTATCCTACTTTGCACTCATGGTACAAAATATTTGCCTGTTTAGCTCCATCTACTGCTACAGTAGAAAGAAGTTTTTCAACACTGCGGCATACAAAGACATGACTGAGGTCAACAATGAAGGAGGATTGACTTAATTGTTTAGCTCTGTTGAACACGCACCCTGACATTGACTGTCCTATTGACAATGTAATTAGGAATCTGACAAGAAGAATAAACACACAAACTTCATCATTTAAGGAAGAAAACCACAACTGTAATTTTTTTGTATCGTAAGATGGCATTGTCTTGTATATGTGTATAATCAGTTTCAATAAAATTTACTTAAACTTTGCATGTGACTTGATTATATTTTATTACGGTAAAAGTACAGGTAGCTCAAGATATCTATAGTGCTCCCTCCTTGAGGTTTTTCTGTACCTGCCACTGTGTCTGAGTGACCTGCCAGTTCTTTATAACCTTTCTCAACCTGCCTCTCTTTTCTCCCTGAGGATGTAATTTGCAGTTCCAAAAGTTGTTATTAGTGTTTTCACATTTGTGTGTGTCTATCATCAATATTTTAATTTTACTCTTGAAGGTATTACTACTGGCTATCCATTCTGTTTCTTTGTAATTTTATAGTATTAATTTTAATTATATTACAAATTAATACACCAATGTTAAGAGCTTTTGTGAGTATATTCTTCAACAGAGTAGCGGGAGTTCCCCCAACAGAAAATCAGTCATAACTCCACCACATTATCTACAAGATATATAACATCCTCGTGCAGGTTATCAAACACAACTGTATCTGACTCATTTCAGGAATAATTTTATGTCTTTATAAGTCTTTGCAGAGGTCATTTTGGTTCTTCTACTATCTTCATGCTTTTCATAATGTTTTGCCTATAGGTGTAGTCGTGTGTATTGCATACATGTCTGAACCAAGGCACTTCATTAATTCGGGAGAATGGATTTTCCAATTGAGGTTGTGAGCTATATATAGCACCAAAAAACTAAGCACCATTTGCTCCTTGTATTTCACTGTTTTAATATACTGTTTTCATAGTTTGTGATATCATATGAGAAGTACTGAACTGAAAGTAGGTTGTAATGATAATCCACCAGAAATGTACAGACACTGGAAGGAAGAAAGAATTATCTCAAACTAGTAATTTAAGTGGTGAAATTTAATTCAAACTACAAGCGATTCCAATAAAAAAAGTGTAAGAGACAAGGAGTAGCAGAAGAGACTGTAAGTAAATGTGAAATGTAAACAATACATCTATTACTGGGTTACTCAGTCATCCATTTACAATAAGGCTATATTTTAACATCAAATTTGACTGAGGCAAGGCAGGGGCTTTTTGTCTACATATGCAGGCATTTTATGAAGTGACTCAGTACACAAGAGTTAACTATGTAATGTTGCATGGATTGATTCTATTATCTACCATGATATTTCAAACACAAGCCCCAATGACATTTCTAGTAAATGAAAACAATTTTATTTGTATATGAAGGCAAACAGACAAAAGTAAGTGAATTTTTGATCATCAAAGTAGAAAGATATATGGATTTCCAGCATGCTAGGTTAATGATGGGACAGCAACTTGTGCTAACCAGCTTGCAGTAGAAAACAGCCAAAGTTGAAAGATTCAGTTTTTTATTTAATTGAAAAATGTTTGTGTCGTATGTCTATCCTGCCAATGTTCACAAAAAAAACCTTGACTTTGATATACACGTATGTACAGTCCTAATATGGTTTGCACGCTGGACAGAATATAACATTCTGTCTGACTGGATGATTTGAAAATTGGCTTGGGTATGCCAAATCTAGTCATCAATTAAATACAAAAGTGGATATTGTAATTTTTGCTATTTTATACATCAAACCAAAAATATACAAAATGTAACAAACTTTAAATCCAATGAGAATGCTTATTCTAAATCAAGAATGTTGTCGCAGTGAAGTTCATAAGGAGCTCCCAGTGTTTCATGCACATCAATATATTTTCATTGATGAAAGTATTGTAGTTGAAAAGAGAGTCTGCTTTAATCAATTTATTCCATCCAAATATAACTTATATGGAATAAAAACATTTACATTAAGTGAATGTTACAATGTCTTTTTCATTGTGCATCCACACGCAACATCAAAAGCTGAACCAAATGATATGGAATAAAAGTGGTGACACTGCAATAGCATGACACACAAAACCATGTTTTGCATCTGCTCAGCATGATAACACCATGAAACCATCCCATCGGCACAATGTAACTACTCTAGCCAGCAGTGGATAGACTAGGGAAGCCAGGGAGTTGGACCCCGGAAGAGAAAAGAAAACATACTCAAAATGCAGGTCAATCTATGGGGAAAAAGAAAGCCCAAACACTGAGTAGAGATAGGAACAGAGAAAAGCACAAAATGCAGCCACTGTCAATGACTGACTGAACGACTAGCACGCAAAGCAAGAGAATAGTGTGGTGTGAAGGTCAGGTCCAAGACGGCCAATGTCAGCATAAGAATTGACAGACTGGTCTATTACTGCTGGCATGTAAATGCCTGGGTCATTGGTTCCACACATACAATGCTCTGTAACTGCAGTTCGTGACAGTTTGTGGCACTATTCTGACATGAAACCCATGCCATTCAATCTGGCTTCGTATTGATGTCCAATGGTGGGGATACCACATCCCTTCCCCATAAAAAGGTTGAAAATGGCCAGGCTTTTGTCAAGACCTCCACTGCCAAACCAGAGAGAGTGTGAAATTTCCTGGCAGCAGGTCTATCACCAAAGTAGGCAATGGCGATGCAGCTGTCTCTGTGGGAATGTTGGAAGATTGTGGAGGCTGGTGTAAAAGCTGGTCTGCCGGCGTTGGCAGAGGCGAGGGCTCATCGACGGGCAAGTGAGGAAAGCAGGGCACTGGTTAAAAGTCCATGGTCTCTACATCAGGATTCGCAGAAACAATCGCCGTCACATGCTATTCCATAGGCGGACATAGGGCAGCAGAGAGGGAGCCTCCTACCAGAAAATGTTGTGACCAACCCTGTTGCCCAGCTGGCACAGAGACAATGGTGTTGTGGGGCCAACAGATCGTGGACACAACTGATTAGAATGATGGGACAGCTGCTCCTGACCGACATCCACCACAAACCTACCACAAACAAATGGCAACTTTTGTGGCCTACTACTACACATAACAGCCATCTCAGCTGCAAGCTGAAAGAATGGGCCCAAATGGCAGCACCATGAGGAAACCATGACAGATCATAACAGTCCACACCATGTGACAAGGATTGCAACAAATCTAATAGATACCATAGCCGGCACTCACCCAAATGTTACACAGAATTGTATCCGTTAACTGGTGTCATCAAGAGTTGCACTTCTGTGTTAGAAGATGGGTGTAACAGAAAGATAGTCAGAAGCCAGATACCACTGCAAATGCAAAAATCTTCTACCTCCTGCAACACAAATTGCTGACCTTTATCAGATGCATGGATCCAGGGGAGTACTTGATAGCAAAAATGACTGACAATGTGACTGTAGCTCCTGCTGACATAGTAGAATACAGTTTCACAACATATGGAAAACACATGCTTCCCAAAAAAGGAGTTCAAAGAGCCGAAGTGCACCCTGCCCCAAGAATGATCTGGGACTAGCAATGGGGAAAAACTGACACGGTGGCACAGCCTGGTTCTGTGCACAGTCAGCTTAAGCTCACACAAGATGTTCAACAGCACAATCTATTGCTGGCCTGTGGACATGACGCTGTGCCAGAGCTTTAAGATGAGACTTATCCCACTTCAATGACTGCAGAAGATGGAGCGAGTGAGGATGTCATGCATAGCAGCCACGGTGGCACTTACCTTCTGCACCATCGAAGGAAAATCCAGCAATTTCTGCTGCAAGGTATCATCCAATCGGCAAACTAGAGTCTCCTGTTGATTGAGCTCCAGATTAGCTCCCACCGGCAATTACAATAATGCATCTGTGTTAGCGTGCTGGGTGGTGGACTGCAGCAAATGTGACAGCAATAATTACTGAGAAAGAGTGTCCACCCCTGAATTCTGTGGGGATTCGCATCTGGTAGCTTAGAATGAGGGTCAAACAATGAAATCAGTGGCTTATGGTTGGTGAGGAGTAGGAACTTTGCCCCATGCAGAGAAGCATGAAACTTTTTAGGTGCCTCCTTTTTCACATTTCAATAGTTGCATTGCTGAAAACACCTTTGATGCTCAGTGCCACCTTTGTTCCAATGTGACAGCATACTAGGGTGCATCAGCAGGCAGGTTTAACAGTTTACACAGCATAAATGAAGCTGAACAGTGAACAGAGCACAAACATTGCTTGAGGGACTGAAAAGACCACTGACAGTCTGCAGAGAATATGAATTCAATGCCATTTTTGCGAAGCGAGGTAAGAGGAGAGCGGATTTTTACAGTCTGGAAGACAAATTTAGCATAATATGAGGCCTGTCTAAAAAGAAAAAATATCTTGAATAACTGACAGGTTTGGGACCCTAATCCCCTTCAAAGTCGGCCCCTTGTGCTTGCACACACTTAACCCACCGATCCTTCCACTGCCGGAAACACCTCTGGAAGTCTTCTTTTGGAATGGTGTTCAACTCCATCATTGTGTTCCGCATTACCTCTTCTCAACTCTCAAAACGGGATCCTTTCAGTGGCGTCTTCAATTCTGGAAACAACTAGGAGTCGCATAAGCTATGTCTGGAGAGTAGGGAGGTTGCCGAATGGCTGTAATTCCATGTTTGGCGAAGAAATTTTGGATCATGTGGGATGAATGTGCGGGGGCTTTGTCATGATGCAACAGCCAGTTTTTCACCATCCACATGTCTGGTCTTTTGCACCGAACTGCGTCATGGAGTCACCGGAGAACATCTTGATAGTACTCCTTTGTCACTGTTTGTCCTTCTGGTGCTTATTCGTGATGTACAATTACACGGACATCAAAGAAGGCAGTCGGCATCACCTCAATTTTGCTTCGCACCTGCCGCACTTTCTTCAGCCTTGGAGACTTGGGATGCTTCCATTGCGACGACTGTCTTTTTGTTTCTGGGTTGTACCCATACACCCATGACTCATCTCCAGTTATCGTGGTGTTCAGAAACCCAGGATCAGCATTGGTGGTGTCCAGAAGGTCCTGTGCAATGTCAAAACGCAGGGCACCTTGTTCCAGCAACAACAACTTGGGCATGAATTTCGCAGCCACATGGTGCATGTTCAAATCATCACGCAAAATTGCATGTGCAGAATGTTTACTCACTCCAACCTCTTGGGCAATCTCCTGCACGGTCAAACGACCATCTACCATTACCACATTTTGCACCCTCTCAACAGCAGCTGCATTTTGAGCAGTTTGGGGCCTGCCAGAACACTGGTTACTCTCTGCTGATGTGCAGCTGTTTTTGAATCAGTCGAGCCACTCCTTAATTTGTGTTACACCCATCGCATCTTCTCCAAACACCTATGAATCTTACAAATTGTTTCGCTTTGAGAATCACCAAGCTTTTGACAAAATTTGATGCAGTATGTTTGCTCAACACTTTAAGTCATCTTGAGAGAGTCAGTAATCTGATGAACATGTTGTGTAGCACCTCACCTAGCTACTGATAGGCAGCGACTGACACACTGGAAGGCAGGGACAAAATTCACGCATGTGCATAAAGATCTCTTCCTTTACTGAGTACAGTGGTGCTGCTCTATCGTCCCTATTTTGCGCCGGAAAATCAAAGGCTGATACTTTTTAGACAGACCTCGTAAGAAATCCTGTCCGGAAAGGACTGCATCTCCTTCAAGTTCTTGAGCACCAAAAGGTTGATGATAGCCCCGGATTTCTTGTCCTTAAGGACGAGGCCATCATTGCTAACGACACATCCCAAAAAAAATTGCGTCTTTGGGGAAAAAATACAATTTTGCAATATTAAATGAAGGTCATTCTTCAGATGCCACTTGAAAACCATCTGCAAATTTCACAAATGTTCTTCTTACATGGATCCTGAGACTCACATGTCACTGAGGTACTTGGTTCAACAGCGAATGTCATGAATCAACTGCTTCAAATATCACTGAATCGTGGGGTAGACGAAATTCCAAAGAGCAAGCAATGAAACTGGCACAGCCTGAAGGGTGTGGGTTGGGTTGTTTAGGGAAGGAGACCAGACAGCGAGGTCATCAGTCTGATCGTAATAGGGAAGGACGGGGAAGGAAGTCAGCCGTGCCCTTTCAAAGGAAGCATCCCGGCATTTGCCTGGAGCGATTTAGGGAAATCACGGAAAACCTGAAGGGTATGTCGAGCACTAAGAAATACTGCGAAGTTGCGTCCAATGGAAACTGCAACTACGTGTTGTGCAAGGCGATGCAGGAATGGGTTAGGAATCCATGACACATTGCGCGTTTAATGTCTGTTTAAAATTACCGCAAAGGCACATGGCACCATTTAGCTTCTGAACCACCATCAATGCAGTGACTAGACAAAGTAGGAGAAACAACATCAAATTCTTGCTAACACTGCACGGACTTGATCTTGTCACGCACATCGAAGAGAACTGTGCGGGGGCAACAAAATTTACGGTATTGCTGACAGCTTATGAGTGTCTTGGGGCTTGAAATCTTCTGCCCGACCTAACATATTCTCAACCAGCTGGCCATACAACCGCAATAATGAATCCAAACCCTGAAAGAGGAAGTTAAGGGGAGCCTCACACATTCATTATTATTGTCAATATATCGATTTAATGACCATCTGAGGGTGAGTATTGTCATATTGTAAATACTAGAAATACTGATGAACAGTACTGATGCCGATTAAAGTACTCTTACTATTATCAATACGTACTGAGCGCGTGATGGAGAGCTTTATCAACCTGATAATTTGCCATTCTGTTGTTCAGATTTTTCCAGTTTGGCTTCTGTATAATACATATGATAAATGCTATGTTTAAGAGATTTAGACTTTTAAACTGAACAAAGAAGTGATGACAATTCATTTAGTTTAACCAAAACAATCTCCACCTATGTCATCAATCACAAAAAGTACTTTTGGACAAATATTTAAGACGTGTTTGCCAACAGTGATTGAAATCTTGTGAGTTAATACCTGCAAACATTCAGATGACCTGCCTGCGGGAAAAAAATGGCAAAACTACTCTTGGTTGCTTTTTGTCTGTACCTGCTTATCTTCTTGTTGTATTTGTTTTTCTTCTCTTTCTTGCATTAGTATTTGTAAATAATTGTTGGACATCATAGATGTATTAGAATGCTGCAACTATTGGAATTACAGGTAATTTACAATGAATTAGTTGCAACTAGTTGCTTTTATAGTCGTTTACTTTTCCATAATGATATCTCAAGATGCCTGTCATCCGTTCTTGAGGTGTTTACATTTATTTGTGTGTTGTGAACATGGTTTTTTTACTACTGGTGCTGCAGAATTTTGCGAGACAGCTATTGTAAAATGTCGTAAGCAAAGTGAGAATGTTCATTACGTGTGAATAGATATAAACATCTGAAGATGGGTGAACATAAATGAATGTACTCTCAAAAACGTATTTTGAGGGATAATTTGTTGGCATGGTGAGTTGGTGAGTTGGATAGGGTGCGTTTCACATTGGTGCATTACTTCTTACACATTAATGTCACAGACACTGCTGTTTTGACTTTATGTGCAAGCAGTACTGCTGTCACGTCACTTGATGAGTCACTCTGTGAGCTTAAGTAATGTGAATCAGGCCCATGGTCACCAATTTTCCTTTTTTTTTTAGAAGGAAGATTCTGGGGGGGGGGGGGGGGGGGGGGGGGGGAAGAGTGAATAATCATTTTGTTTGAAACAGATGCAAGCCAAGAAACCATGCCACTGTAAATGATGAAACATGTTATTATGAGTTTTACCCTGTTTGCATGTGGTTTCATGCATATCCTTTCGAAAGTCATTTCTTCTATGTTTTTCAGTGTCTACATTTTGCTACAGCTCCTCAAATAGGAACATTTGGTTACAAAATCTAAGTACTCACTTCAAGTATAACCTTTATATTGAATGAGCTACATACTTTCATCCAGACTAATATAATTTGTAATATTCTTAGTGCCATTAACAGAAAAAAGAACTTAAAACAGCATAGTACTTGAAACTGGGTACAGGAGAAGGAATAAATCTGGTGTAGACTAATGGACCATGTGGATACAAATGATGCATTACTTCAAGGATATAAATTTATTCAGGGCCAAATTTGCATATGAAAATCCTCATTATTCACTTGGGATTTGAGAAAATTGTGAATGGGTGAACCAATATGTTATAATCATCAAACAAAATCTATGGCAATTACTATTTCTAATAGCAGACAATCATATCTACTATAAAAAAAGCAGGTTTTGTTACCTTTTCCAATTCTCCTGGAGTCTGCTTCATTATATCCTCAACATTTGGTTCTTCAGGAAATACACAAGTTTCAGCAGATGATGCTGGCTCTGTAATGTCTAATGGCAGCTCTAGTGATGAAATGTCTATGATTTTAGTACTGTTGTTCTGTTCAGTCATAGCTGGCAAAAAAATCACAAGAAACTATTATAGGCCTGTGACACAATACTATGAACAGATACACATCTCCAAGACAAACAACTGTCATAGATACTCTCGTAAGTTGATGAAATCATGTTGGCTACAGAAAACAAACTTTATTCCAAAGGCCATATACAGTAACAAGACAACCGCCTAGCACGATACAGCCTGCAATCAAAGACGTACATGAAGGGTACATCCACCTAAATGGTGAGCATCTAGGAAAACTTAGGCACCATGAAAGCATATTTGTATAATTGCGTCATCAGCTGCTGTAAAAAAAATTATTAAGTTGCTACCAATTTTATGTTATATACATGGACCAACTCTCAGCACACGTCAAAAGTTCATTATAGCATTTTGATTTCTGATGCATTCCACACTGTTGGCATATTATTAAGTTAAAAGGGAAACCATCAGATGTTAATATATACCAATAACAAAGTCTGCTATCAGAAATCATCTGCACTTCCATTGCACAAGGTGGCAAATATATCTTCTTTAAGACCTGCTTAAGTTATTCTCAATCTGTTCACATTGCAGCATACCAAAGTCTTCATTCCTGTGAAGATGGTTAACATGTTCACCTTGTCTGCTGGCTAATATTTAGCAGATCCACTATATAACTCTATTTACAGTGAGCCCAACGGCCACCAACAACATGAGAACAGCAGTGTCCACGACATAAGTGACAAAGAGTACCATAAGCAGGTCTTATAGGAGATATGTTTGACAGTTTGTGAAACTGAAGTGCAGATATGTCCATACACTTAAAGTGTAACAACAGTGGAGGTTAACATCGAGGAATGAGACTTGTTGGGTTGATGAGAATTGGATCAAAGCAAATGAGGGAGAAGGTGTTGAGATCCTAGAGAAGTGTGGATAGTGTATAAATATGGTTATGGTGAGATAAATGTACTAACAGATCTTGGATCATATGGAATGACCGATACTGTATTTGAAACACACAAAACAGAAATCCACTACTATACAGCAACATAAAAATGTCTGACTGACAAGTTATATAATCACTTAATGTAATTATAATAATGATTATGGACTTCTCAAGAAAGATAAATAATTATTTGCATTTTGTTAATGAAATGTATGTCATAAGGATGATTTTGTATAAATAAGATCGATATATGATAGTAATTTCTTTGCTACACGCTGTTAGAAGTAAATACTGGTTTTTTGTTCAGTTGGTTGTAATAGTTTGAAGTGTGTGGATGGAGAATAAGTTGTGCGTGTTTTTACTAATTTGTATTGTGAAGCAAAATGACTGAAAATATATGTCTAATTCTCCAGAAAGTCCACCAGTGTACTTTTATTTTTGATAGAAATTACCCAGTCGTCCTTTTAATGATTACAGAATGCTAAACCAAAGGCAGGAAATGGATACTGAGCCATCAACTCACAAGGAAGAGCAACAAGAAAGATATTATTAATGAAACTGGTTATTTAAATTCGACTGTCACTGTCTCTCACTGCAGTGTGTCATTGTTACATTGTGGCAAGTGCTGTAAAAATGTGACCTGCCACCCAAATTAGTAACTTACTAATTTGCATCGTCCGGGATTTTCTGACAGTGAAACATGAATAATGTGTTGGAATATTTTTCTTGTTGCAGATTAAAAGATATTATGAAAAATTTTTGTGAACAACTGAGCAGATATGAATCACAGCTACAAAACAGCAACACAACAAAAAGGAGTTCGTAAACAAGAAGACAAAAAGGATGAAAAATAAAAAGTAAAGTGAATAATTAACAATGTTGACCTCCAACAGCAAAGTTAAGTACTGGAAATATTATTTTTGGCGAAGTGATTCGTTGCACAATTATTAACAATGGTAGTCACTGAAGATTCTGGTACAGTACAGGGTAATACAGACATGGGAGACTTATACAGTGTAGCAAAACCAGAACAGAAAAACTTAAGTGTCAAACCTGAAAAGCAGGAAAAACAAACTGCTGAATTAAAACAAGGTGATTATAATGATATATGTAACATGCTGTCATTGTTAATAAAAATGTGCAATGACAGTCAGTTAATAAAAATGAGTATAGAACAGTTTGCAAAAATAAATGAGTAACTTGAAAATCATGAACAAAAAAGTAAGAACCAGTTCACAAAAATTGGCCATTCAACAGGAACATTATTTGATTATACTGGTAAAAATACTGCTCAATTAAATGATATCAATCAAAAAATTGAGAAGTTAGGTGGTCAAGTAAAGTGTGTGTAGTCTAAAATGAAAGAAATTAAACTAAAATTCAACAATGAAGTCAAAAATGTCGAAGATGAGAGTACTGAAGATAGAAAACAAACAAAATTGCTTTCAAAAAAGTTCACGAGGAAATAAGTACTGTGGACAAAAATGTAAATAGTCAAATTTCTATTTTGCAAACTATTGTTGACACCAAACTGGCATTTGTCGAAATTAGTTTTATTGAACAGGCGAATACAGTAGGCAGTAAATATGCACAAAATGCAAAATTAAATAACAACAAAACTATCATCCTAGAAAGTAGTGTTTCTGTCTTGTGTAAAAAAGTTGAAGAATTGTCTAATGATGTAATTAATTGAAATTTTGTTAACAATATTGTTTCCAGGTGTTGCAACATTCCAGTAAAATACTTTCCAGGTGAAGGTAGTTTACATCCTGTAAATCTTCTGCAGCATTGCAGAGATTATTTTGGTCTAATATGACTGATGATAAGAAAATCAAGTTTGTTAAGAAGTTTCTGGAAGGTGAAGCATGAAGGTGAAGGTGAAGCGTAAAGCTGGGCTAATCAGTATCCTAATGATGATACAACCTATGTAGATTTTGAGAAAAGATTTTTAGATAAATATTGGTCAGAAACCGAACAAGTTAGAATAAAAAGTGAATTTCTCAACTGACCAAATTAAAGGGAAGGGTGTACTAATATAAAGGAGTTTTGCAAAGTCAATTAAAAAAATTAGCTCATTTGAGCAAACCTTTTGGTGAACTCACCCACATTGATGCTTCAAAAAGGAGGTTACCAGCTGAGGTACAGTGGGACCTAGTCTATGGGTCATATGATGCACTAGACGAGTTTTTAAAATATGTAGACAAGCTATTACTTGTGACAGTCCTTTTGTTCTGATTATCTGCGACTCAGCATCTCTGCTATATAGTTAGTAGCAACTTTCCTTTTCACAATATTGTTACTTTCCATCTTGGATTTTCCATTGATTGAAGATGTTTGTGATATTATTGAATACAATAAATCCAAGGTAAGTGGTGATTAGTATAGTAATGAGAAAGAAAAGTATTTCGTTTGTTTTAAAGAAGAACTGGAGGCATTAGGTATTAGTAAGGAAATATGTAGTAGTGGTTATAATTCTGTAGAGATACCCAAGGACACTGTTAAAGGATTAAAGGATGTTAATGACAGTATCACAGCAAACAAAACTCTTTTTAATTTCTATATATGATCACACTAATTCAGTTACCAGTTATGACAGTGAAAGCAAGCTGCTTAATGTTATGAATGAGAATGACTCTTTTTTACATAATATGTGGTTAAATAGTGATTCTATTGATAATATATTTCCAGACTAGTGGAATAAAATTAAATACGTTATTGTAAAGCAACTTAAGGACAAGTACCACAGTGCTGAACAAAGTGAAACAGGTAAGTGTATACTGATTGATGGAATTCTCAGTGTCAGTGATAATGATGTCTGGGTTAATATCATGAAAGTGTTCCAGGCAATGAAAATGGTAAGAATGACAATGATATTAGAGGATTTAGTTTTATAGAGATAGAAGATGATCTGTTATAAGAGGATGTTAAAAAACTGAAAAATGTACTGAAGTTTGCTGTCCGTTCATTAAGGTCAGAATAGGATCATGGTAAAGCAGGTGTCTTGACGACACAGGCAGCCAATTTCAGAAGTGTCTGAACCTTTAAGTAAGATGAAAACATAATGAGGACTACATGGAATTACCTGTAATTGGAGTAAGGATTGAAGGTGCAAAATAACTTTTACAATTGAGGGAGTGACTTTTAGACATGGATGTTTAACAATTCAAGATCTTTTTGAGGGTCTTCTCCTTGGCATGACATGGATAGTTAATGTGAATGCAGGTTTTGATTGGAGAGGGCAAAACTTGATTATCAATGAACCTGATGGGGATTGTATTTGTACTAATTTTATGAAATCATCTATACCTTATAAGGAGGGTAAAATAAATAGTACACAACATTTAAAAGACAGTGGATTCATAGTCAAAGATATACCAGGATTAGATACAGAGGAAGCAGAATTTAAAGAACTTGTACACACCAAGATTTGAGAAGTAAAAGGGTTAACTGACAATCAGAAATGGGCATTGGAATCTTTGTTGCAGAAGTATAGTGATGTGTGTAGTAATATTCCAGGTATAGTGAGTGTATATCAGTGCCCTTTACAGCCAAAACCAGATCAACCATTTTCCATAAAGCCATATTGTTTACCTACAGCTAAGAGAGTTGCAGTTGAGAAAGCGTTTCATACAATGGAAGTCTGTGATATCAATGAGAGAAGTGTTCGGCCATATAACAAGCCATTAGTCACTGTTTCAAAAGTAGATGGAGGAGTGAGATTGGTTCTGGATTCTAGGCATCTGAACAAGTATTTGTACAGGGAAACAGATCACCCTGAAAACACTGATGAACTTTTACACAAATTTACAAATATTCAGATAATGTCCAGTTTACATATAACTTCTGGATTTCATAAGGTATCTTTAGCTCCTGAATCTCATAAAGATACTGCCTTTCTTTACAATGGTAGATTTTACCAATGCTGTGTAGTACCTATTTGTTTGAACTCACCTGTAGCCGAGTTTATAAGAGTGTTAGATTATGTACTTGGCCAAGATCTGGTAGGATAACTTACCATTTATGCAGATAACATTTTGATAACTGGACAAAGTTTGGAAGAGCATTTAGAACTGCTGAAGCAGGTATGTGAAAAATTTAGACAAGGAGGTATGACTCAAACTAAAAAAATGTAAATTTGTCGTCCCTGAACTAAAATTCTTAATCATGTAATTACGAAGAAAGAAATCTTGGTAGATCCTCATAAGATTAAATCAATCTCAGATTTTCCAGCACCATGTAGTAGAAAAAAATTGAAGTCATTAATGGCTTATGTGGATTTATCAAAATTTGTAAGTGGGCGAAGTTTGAAAGCATCCTTTTTAAGCAACTTACTTAAAAAGAACAGCAATTGGGTTTGGACTCAAGAATGCCAGGAGGCACTTGAAAACATTAAGAAAGAATTAAATAATCATAATTTGTTACGCAGAGCAGATTTTAGCCTACCAATTTGCTTACACACAGATAGTAGTGATTATGATTTGGGAGCAGAACTATTTCAGGAAAAAGAAGTTAAAGGGGAGATCATACATGAGGCAATAGCATTTGTAAGTAGAATGTTGTTAAAAGACGATAAATCTTAAACAGTTACAGAAAAAGAATTATTAACTATTTATGAGCCATTTATTAAATTTAGGACCTATTTGTTGGGACATAAAGTAATTACATATTTGGACCACAAAGCATTAAGCTATGTACAGGAATGTAGACTATATCACAATAGACTTACCAGATGGGGAACGTATTTACAACAATCTGATTATGAAATTAAATATAGTAAAGGTGTAGACAATATTGTTGCAGATGCTTTGCCAAATATGCCATGGGGCAAAAGTAATGAAAATTTTGATCAAAATGGGGAAAGAGTTTAAAATCAGATATATGAAGGGTATACATGATGAGACAATTATCAGTGCAATGTGTAACAAAATTAGAAGGAGCCAAAACCATGATTCAAACTGGATTTTAGTAAAGAGTTGTTTAGGCAGAAGAGGTTATGAAAAATTGGACAGGTATTATAAACCATACAAAGGGACACTGGGTTCTAATCCCACTGTGCTCTTCTTTTTTTAAATCTGGGGTTTATCCTATTTATGTCACTACAACTTCTGCGGATGAGCTTATCTGACAGTGAAGCCCCTGCCATGTCACAAAAAACACCTTGCAAAATAGGGCAAGTAGTAATTTTTGTTGTAGCATATTTTTATATGCTGAGGGTTCAATGTTCTGCATGAAACGTAAATTTGGAAGTAAGATGTTGTAAAATGTTATTACACAAAAATTTCACTGGTGTTATGAGAAAAAGGAATATGTTCCCAACTAAGTACATTAATTTTGCCCTGTTATCTAAAGTATTTTGCTTTATTTTCTTTAAAGCACTTCAAATAACTCTATATGGATTAAGATGCTTTCTTTCGGTCATATAAATGATGGTATATAAACTTTTTCATGAGATGCAAGTTCTATTGTCATGGCAATATGATAAAATTACTGTTATATGTACCATCTTTGCTTATCCCATATGTGTTATGTAATATTTGGCAATAATTTGAGAGCTACAGTGTAGGTAAAAGGTCAGACTTTGAAATTGTTTTGAAAATTTACGAGAAAAGAACTTTGTAAAGTGAAATTTGCTCTTGACCTAATTTGAATGAACCACTGATGCTAAGGTAACCAAAATGATGTATATTACGTAATAAAGAATCTAGGACTATTGATTTGTTATACTCCAAAACTTGTTAGCATAACCAGTTTTATTATATTGTATCAAAATGTTTCTCACATTGTATGCTTTCAAAATTTTTGTGGGCTATTGTAATAAAACAGGTTATAGTGAGATAAATGTACGAATCGATCTTGGACCATATGAAACGACCGATACTTATTCAAAACATACAAACCAGAAAGCCACTACTACATAGCTACACAAAAATGTTTAAACGACAAGTTATACGAACACTCAATGTAATTATGATGATGATTATAGACTTCTCAAGAAAGATAAACAATTATTTGTATTTTGTTAACTAAACGTTTGTTCCAAGGATGAATTTGCATAAATAGATCACTATATGATAGTAATTTCTTTGCTACATGTTGTTAGAAGTAAATCTTTGTCTTTTGTTCAGTTGGTTGTACAAGTCTAAAGTGTGTGGATGGAGAACAAGTTGTGTGTGTTTTTATTGATTTGTACTGTGAAGTGAACGACTGAAAATATGTGCCTTATTCTTCAGAAGGTCCACCATTGTACACAAATTTTGTTAGAAGCAACTTAATCAACCTCTAGACAAGCATAAAAAGCTAAACCAAAGAAAGGAAATAGATATCGAGACATCAGCTCACAACAAAGAAGAGCAATAAAAAAGTTGAGTATTATTAATGAAACTGGTTATTTACACTTGACCATCACTATCTCTCACTGCAGTGTCTCACTATCATAGTGTGGAAAGTGCTGTAAAAATGTGACTAGCCACCCCAATTAGTAATTTATTACAAAAATTGATAAATCTACTTTGGGTAACAAGAGGGTGGATATGGTCAGAGTAGGGAATCTTTACAGTTGGCCCAGATCATGAAGCTGTCATCAGTAAATGGCAACCAGGTGACAGGTTTCAGATTCTGGGTGGTTAGGAAGGCTTCCTCTAAACTCTCCAGCAACAGAACAGCATAACATGGTACCATTGAAGTGCCCAGGAGAAGGAATTGTGGGTGAGGATAATGATGGCCATAGTGCCAGCAAGGAGGCTGTAAGTTTAGAGTTAGTCAGGTGTTCAATAGCAGCAAGGTCAAGAGCACTGAGGATATTAGTGCAGAGGGGGCGGAATCGATACTGACGAGCAGGGTGGCGTGTGGTAAATGAACAGAACTGTGCAGAGTCAGTGGTGGAAAAGACTGGTATCTTTTATGTAGGAGTGTAGGTTATAGGTAATAGGATGAACATGCTGGTCTTTGACAGCAGAGATTCTCTCTGTTAGGGAACAGTAACCATCTACTACTATCGGGTGTCCTGGTTGGTTGGGTTTATGAACTTTAAGAAGCATGTAGAAGGTAGCAGTGTGAGAAGGGGAGAGAAAGGAGGGGGGTTAGGAGGGGGGAGAGGAGGGGGAGGGGCAGAGGGGGTTGTGGGAGAGGGGAACAGGAGATGAGAGGGGAGAGAGGGGGGAGGGGAGATGGGATGGAGAGAGGGAAAGGTGCGAGGGAGGGGTAGAGAGGAAGGGGCAATGGAGGGATAGAGAGGAGGGGGGCGAGGGAGGGGTAGAGAGGAGGGGGTGAGGGGGAGGAGGAGGGGGAGGGGGAGAGAGGTTTGTGGGTGAGGGGGAGAGAGGTTTGTGGGAGAGGGGGAGAGAGGTTTGTGGGAGAGGGGGAGGGGTGATGGGAGGGGAGAGAGGAGGAGGGGAGATGGGAGGGGTAGAGAGGGGGAGGGGTGATGGGAGGGGAGAGAGGAGGAGGGGAGATGGGAGGGGTAGAGAGGGGGAGAGAGGAGGAGGGGAGATGGGAGGGGTAGAGAGGGGGAGCGATGGGAGGGGAGGGAGCGTTGGGAGGGGAGAGAGGGGGAGGGGAGAGAGCGAATGGTGAAGGGAGGGGAGAGAGCGAATGGTGAAGGGAGGGGGCGATGGGAGGGGGGCGAGGGGAGGGGGCGAGGGGAGGGGGCGAGGGGAGGGGGCGAGGGGAGGGGGCGAGGGGAGGGGGCGAGGGGAGGGGGCGAGGGGAGGGGGCGAGGGGAGGGGGCGAGGGGAGGGGGCGAGGGGAGGGGGCGAGGGGAGGGGGCGAGGGGAGGGAGCGAGGGGAAGGGGAAGAGAGGGGGCAGGGGGGTGAGAGGGAGGAGGTGGTAGGGTAGAGGTGTCAGGGGAAGAGATGGGGGGAAGAAAGAAGGCGGGGGAGAGAGAGGGAGGAGGTGGTGGGGTAGAGGTGTCAGGGGAAGAGATGGGGGGAAGAGAGGGGGCGGGGAGAGAGAGGGAGGAGGTGGTGGGGTAGAGGTGTCAGGGGAAGAGATGGGAGGGGAAGAGGTGTCAGGGGGAGGGGAAGAGGTGGGAGGATCAGAGATCGAGGGGAAGAGGTGGGAGGGGAAGAAGTTAGAGGGTGAAAGGTGGGGGGTGAAAGGTGGGAGGCAGAAGAGGGGAGGGGATGAGGCGGAGGTGAAGAGGGGAAGAGGAAGCGGGCGAGGGGGCGACGACGGGGCCGAGGGGACTGGGGTGGGGGTGAGGGCGAGGGGGTGGGGACGGCGGGGTGAGGGTAGAGGGCGAGGGGATGGTGGCGAGGGGACGGGGGCGAGGGGCCGGGGGCGAGGGGGAGAAGAGAGAGGGGCGAGAGAGGGGGAGAAGAGAGGGTAAGGAGAGAGTGGGGTGAGAGAGGGTAAAGGGAGAGAGGGTAAGGGGAGAGAGGGGAAAGAGAGTGGAGAGGGGGGAGAGAGAGGGGAGAAGGGGGAAAGAGAGGGGAGAGGGGGGAGAGAGAGGGGGTGGGCAGTATACGCACGTGTGTGCCTGCATGCTGAACTGATGAATCCCACAGAAAGGTAGAACTGAAACTAGATCCTTATACTTTAACGTATTAAAATACTGTGGAAAATATATTGGAAGATAACAGTAAATGGAAAGAACACTACAACAAACAACAACTTTATTTACCAGTCCAAACGAAATGTTTCCACTGGTCCACAATTAAATCTGGGTGATCTTATGCCCACTGCAAAAGTAACTGGTGACATCACTGCATCAACATGAGAACACAACAGGATTGTTTGATGTGGAACACCTTGTTCAACAATTTGTGCTAGATGGTGTGCTCCAAAACATTTGATTCTGCACCACCACTGTACTCCATCAACATACCAGCCACAGAGTGAGCAAGTCTCCAACCTCCATGTTCTGTGATGAGGCTTGGGTGCCCAACACCTTATTGCCAACTTGTGGTTTCACTGGTCTTCAACTACTTTCCATATGTGCTCACGACAGTATCAAATACCAGCTGACCAGCACTGCCTTTTAGAAGATTTTCTTTCTCAGGCACTTGGCCATAACAATATGATCTTTGTTGAAGTCATTTGAGTGACTGGTAGCAAATATCATTTCTAGAATTATTCCATGTTTGTTTCTGTTTCACACATACACCAGGTGGCATTCAATCTTATAGTGGGCAGTAGTCATAGTGTTTTGACACTTGTGCACCTGTAAGTTCTCATATTTTCAAATCTCATCCGAAGGGCAGGCATCAACAGTCAGTCTTTCCTTCTCATCCCGTCCAGTAATTCTCCCCTGGCCCGAGATTCTGGGCAACTTTTCCGTAACTTTCTTCATTTCCTAAGCCACACCAGTCCTTTTCCTGCATTACTCTTTCTTTCCATTTAACCCTTCTGCCATGAAGAGGAGCCACTGGCTTCAAAAGCTTGTGCTTTTTCCTTATCTTTTTCATGTGTTTTCTCTTGCCACCACTTGGTGAGTTTCTGATGTACTTATAAGTTATCTATATTTTGAAGCATAATTGGTGAGTTCAACTGAGAAAAGGCATTAATTTAATACTATCTCAAAAAGAGGATATCTGAAGTTTTCATACCAACTTCAGATGAATCTGAAACATATCCCAGGTGAAACATGACAAGCTTTATGATGTTTATGCCACCCTGCTTAATCTCCATGTAGCAGCATCCAACAAACTGTTATGTACTTGGGATCCTATGAACAGACATGTCTCTCTGACTTCTGCCCACAACTGTTGATACCATGTCAGATGACTGTTTTTATGGAGTTATGGAGTGAGGACAGTTGTAATTAAACAGCGATTTAAGCAGGCATACCTAACATTTGAACAAATAATTCCCATCGTTGAGGGCCAAATTTCATACATGCTACCTAAGAAACTAGGACATCACCACAAGATTAGTGGTATAAGTGAGGTATCAGAGATGACTGGTGGCTGATTGATATGGTTAACTTCATCATGATGGGTTTGCTCACCTAAGCAATGTGTTTTCAGGCTATGATATGCACAGTATGAAGTATCATGGCCAGTAAGCCCCTAAACAATCAACAATAATACCACTGTCACCTAGTTCTCTCAAGTTTGGAACTAAAATGACCACCTACCACCCACCTAATGAGGCAGTCATCACAACACCACAGAACAAATTCAGTCTCAGACAACCAGCAAGCAGGGTAGTCGTGCAGAAGGTACGTGTAGCCTATCTGCCACCAGTCAGCTGGTGATCAGTCAATTGAAAGCTTCCCATTGTGGTAGGGCCCATCTTGCTGGAAAAGAAACCTTGTGCCATCTCCTCCTCCACCATCTCCTATGGCATTAATCCACATTCCAACATGTTCTGAAATAGTTATACTGTCAGAGCAAAATGGACCAAATGTATTTTTTGTTCTTCAGTCTTCCGGATGGTTTGATGCAGCCCACCATGAATTCCTGCGCCAACCTTTTCATCTTTGAGTACAAATTGCAGCGTATGTCCTCAATTATTTGCTGGGTGTATTCCAATCTCGTCTTCCTCTGCAGTTTTTACTCTCTGCACCTCCTTCTAGTGCAATGAAAGTTAGTTCCTGATGTCTTAACAGATGTCCTCTTATCCTATCCCTTCCTTTTTCAGTGTTTTCCATATATCTGTTTCATCACCAATTCTGCAGAGAACCTTCTCATTTCTTACCTTATCAGCCCATTTCATTTTCAACATTCATCTGTAGCACCGCATCTCATATGCTTCAATTCTCTTCTCTTCAGATTTTCCCACAATCTATGTTTCACCACCATAAATGCTGTCCTCCAGTTGTACATTCTCAGAAATTTCTTCCTCAAGTTAAGGCCTATGTTTGATACTAGTATAATTCTCTTGACCAGGCATGCCTTTTTTGCCAGTGCTGGTATGCTCTTTATGTCTTCCTTACTCCTTCCATCATGGGTTATTTTGCTGCTTAGTTAGGAGGATTCTTTAACACTGTCTACTTCATGATCCCGAATTCTGATTTTAAGTTTGCAGTTATGATTTCTGCTACTTCTCACTACTTTCATCTTTCTTCAGTTTACTCTCAATCCTTATTCTGTAATCTTTAGTGTGTTCATTACTTTCAAGAGATCCTGTAAATATTCTTCACTTTCATTGAGGGTAGCAATAACATCAGTGAATCTTGTCACTGATATCCTTTCACTTTGAATTTTAATACCAGTCTTTAGTGTATTTAATGTCACTAAACACATTTAGATTTGGTATGGACTATCATATTACATTTAAATAACATTCTGAGATATCTCGAATTCCCGGGTGTAATACTGCACCAATTCATACATATTACATGCTGTTTTATCAAATGTAAGTTTAACAAGCAAATCCTCATTTTCCTCAGTAATGCTCATACGATCATTAGGTAACAGTTTGTGTGTAGTTGCAGCTCATTAGTATTCACTGAAATCACTGCTCTATAACCATTTTCACTGTTGATGTTAGTAATTGCACCTGTTATACGCTTCTCTACATTTATCTCTGCAGGTTTTGTAGGAAATTTGATTTACTGTCCACAGGGAGAGAGCGATGTCCACACTAGTGTCAATGCTCAGCAAATTGCAACATCTGTCATTCTGCATGTATTCAAGTGCATGCCAGTTATGACTGGTCACTAATGTCAGCATGCTGTCCACCTGCTAGAACAAACATGTTGTTGTTGTGGTCTACAGTCCAGAGACTGGTCTGATGCAGCTCTCCATGCTACTCTATCCTGTGCAAGCCTTCTGTGCAAGCCTCGTCTCCGAATAACTACTGCAACCTACATCCTTCTGAATCTGCTTAGTGCATTCATCTCTTGGTCTCCCTCCATGCTTCCCTCCAATACTAAATAGAACAAATGTATTCAATTGGATATCAAGATGCTAAACCTACCATTTTAAGTTGCTGGTAAAATTATGTACATGTATTCAATGAAAGCAACTTTTCTAATTATTTCTATCCAAAAGTGTAGCTACAACCAATAATCTCTCCAACCCCTGATGTTTCAAGGTTTCAAATTCACACATATAAAACAGCTTCAAATATCTAAACATTTTTAAAATGAAAAGTGTTGAATATTTGACATCAAGCATGTAAAACCTTTATCGTTGAAGGCACATTAGTTTCAGATTATTCATGCATAGGCCAATAAAACTGTGTCCGAAAACGATACAATTTTGTACATATCTTCAGTGGTACATGTGGATACAGTTTGCAAAATGGGTAGCTACTAGGGTTAGTAGTAAAGAGATGCTATATTAAAATGTCATGCCTGATGATGGTTTCATTATCTAATGGGGATGAAAGTAATAAAATGTTTAGGAAATGTTTGAAGTATTTTGAAAGTCGGTAAGTGCTCTCATTCTCAAACAGTGGATGAATAAAGTCCAGATAATTTATGTGCCATGAATTATGCTACCTGAAGACACACAATTTACTACTTGACTTACGGTGTCAAACCTATGATGTAAAATTACACCCTTAATTAGTAGATTATGAAAATATTTTAAATTTAGTAAGTAGTTATACAAAATACAGAAAATAGAATTTTTTAGCCCTTGGAAGCCGTTAAACAGGCAACCTGCAACTGGATGACTTTTTTACCCATTTAGCAATATAAATAGCCTGACCAAACACAAAATGAGTGACCAAAGGTTCAGAAGAAACAGAATGAATGAATGAATGAAGAAAGGAAAGAAAGAAATCAGATTGAGGTTAAACATCTGGTCAATGATAAAATCATTAGAGATGGAGTACAAGACTATATTATCACTGGGAAACAATGAAGAAGGAAATAAGACATAGCCGCTTCAAATAAACTATTCCGTCATTTGCAAGAAGGTATTTTGAGAAATCCTGAAAACCTAAATCTGGACAAATGGTGACTTGGGCCTCTCTACTCCTGAAGACAAGTGTTGTCTTTTAAAAATCTTTGCACTTCCTTCAGTTTAGGTAGAAGAGAAGGACAAAATAGATAACTGGAAAATGAATGGAGGAAAATTTTCAAGTTCATCTATGGTGGACTGTCAATAGAGATTTCTGCACATCAACATAAAATATATGCACAATACCGACTAATTTCTGAGACTGATTGCATATATTTCAAGGGAATAACATTGTTCTCAATTAGTGGTAATGTCTATAGTTCTTTTTCAGTAAATGTATCATTGGAGTGGGAGAGGGAAAGGGAGAGGAGGATGGAATATTTCCTAGCTTGTAGATACTGAGCATGATGTTGATTGAGTCCTTATGCATCAAATGTAGGCAATAAAAAAAAGAGACAGAAAATAACTGTTTGTCCATGAAAAGAACTCACTTAGTACTAGTGCTGAAAGTAGCAGAAAAAAATCAGCACAAGTAAGAAAATATTAACTTATCTCCAGTTGCTGCCAATGTTAGCTAGCAGACACATTGTTGCACAAGAGGATGGGGAGCTATTCCTAATGTCATCCAGGTGGATCATCTAAAACTCCTGGCAAGCGAAGGTCAGTTCCTATCACAGTTTCAATTTTTTAATATTCAGCTTTTGTTAACTTTTTTTGATTCTGCAGGGTAAGAAAGGTTCTGGCAATGTTACTGAACTAAGTAAGACTTGTATATCTGAGATGAAGCAAACTGTATTACTGGAACATGGTAACACTAAGTGCTGGCATACCCATGTACTCATGCAGAAATATGCTATGGAAGGTACCAGTGAAATGTTTTATTAAAGAGAATCATGGTATGGCATGGCATGGCATTTGGCAAATGTTGCAAAAAGAAGGTGAAATAGGTTTAACTGCATGAAGAATCTCATTCAAAATAATGATTATCACAATTCCTATGTCAAAGAATGGGTTCACAAAGTGCAGCTATAATTCTTGGCAAACCTGACTGGTGTCCACCACCACCATTAAAAGAACTCTGCCAATTTTAAGAAGAGGTTTGCAGATATAGTACTTCCAAAACTCCACCCAATTCAGGAACAATCATGGATACTGAACTTCAGAATTTTGGGCCTATCAAGAGAATACCCTCAATATATGCCAAAATTAATGTTAAGGAACAAGGGTCTATACAAACTCTTTGGAATCAGTTTCAACTACACACAACAGTTCAAGTTAACATTCTAAATGTTACATCTATTTTGAAAGGTAACGTTGCCAGCACTGTGAGGCGATGGGACAATCCCCCCTCCCATACTTCTCTTCTGATGATCTGAGGCATCACCAAGAAATAATCTTTTTTAAGTAAATTATCTGAGAAACTAACAAAAAATGGTAGTAAATTTCATGGCGCAGAGCGAAATATGCTTTCAGTAACAAATGTTATATATGAACACTTTGTGAACAAAATGTTTATGTAAGCTCTTCAATGACCAAATGAAGTCTTCCTGCTTCAGGCCTTTAAATGCTATATATCAGACATTTTCTGACCCTAAATCAATAAGATATATTAAATTGCTCATATATTTACTTTTATTTTCATACTAAAATTAATCCAAATTATCATTTTCAATAAAGTCAACTTCATTAGCCTTAATGTCACTCACATTCTCACGGAATGTGATGGGAAAATATACAGTAGATGATTCCCCTGCCACATCTACATTCGCTACAACTCCTGTCTCCTATATAATTCATTTCTGCCTCACAGAAAAACAACTTTATTTATTAAGCTTATCCATTATAGATATTTTAGAAGCTGTGACTGTTAATTGAATGTAAGTTACATAAAACTGCAACCATTCACTTTTTTTGAATAGTTATGTTTCATCCCATGAACCAGTTTTCGAACCTTTTTAAGCGCATCTTCAGATGGTTTCTGAAAGTTACATCATTATTTCTAGCATAATGCTGGGTGCTGGCTTGCGACATTATGGGCAGCTTTTTTTCCATTTTTTCTGCCCATTCTGTTGCAAGCCAGCATCCAGCATTATGCTAGAAATAATGATGTTTCAGAAACCATTTGAAGATGAACCTGAAAAGGTTCGAAAACTGGTTCTTTGAATATAACATAATTATTCAAAAAAGTGACTGGTTGCAGATCTATGTAACTTATTTACAAACAACATTATTTATTTATTTATTTTTTGTCGCCGTCCTCTAGTATGGTAGCAGCTTACGGAACTCGCTAATGATAAATTTTCCCTTAGTCAGATAAAGAATCTTGTTGTTGCTGTTGCTGCTTCTGCAATACTGGGAAATGAGAGACTTTACTGTTGCATAGTGGTATCTAGCGATAACAGGTCAGTAATAATGATCCTTTGATCTGTACTGACATGGGCATGGAACACTTGTTTTTTGTTGCCAAGATGTTGGCAACATGTTGCAAATGTTGGTAGTACAGTTCTAGCCCTAAACAATGTTGCAGAATACGTTTCATGCTCAGTGTAAACATGTCTTTTGTAGGCTGTGGTGACGAAATCTTCTGCAAACAGTCTTACTGTGGACTCAAGAAGGAAACCATTACAATCCATAATAGATTTTAGTAATATACGATTAGGGACTAAAAACAGTAACTTTTTCAATTTTTAAAAGGAAAAAAAAAAAATAAATAAAAACAAATGTCAAGAGATAAAATGTATTTCCCATAATTTTTTAGTAACTTCCCATAACTCACAATTATGTTGATAAATCTGTAATAATTATGGAAATCCATAACAAATGGCAACCATACAGGGTGAATTTACTGAGGAAAATTAAATGTAGACCTGTTGACACGATAGTAATGTTTCTCTCCAACTTCCAAGAAATAAAGTATAACATACAACAGAAATGAATATGAGAACCATTACTTTTTACTTTCTGCACACACATTATCCTCTTTTGATAGACTCTTATGTATGCATGCAGAATATAAAGGACAGTCAAAAACAGAACAAAATACATTTTACGAGTTTGGACCATTGGTAGTTTGGATTGTGGCTGTTGCCAGCAATCGTATGATGATGGTAGACAACGGTAAATGGCAGATATGTGACACTAGATGAGAAAGACCTGAATATTTCATGTGGTTTTGATGTGCAACGTCATGGTTACTAACAGCAACTGAGCAGACGTCTATGAGTCTGAGAAGAGGCTGAAGCTCACATCACCAATAGGAATATGGTTCAGTTTGCAATTGGGCACAGTAACAGAGACAAAGTGGTAACTGTAGAAAAAATAGCAAACCAAAAGCCTGTTGCCATCTTTCACACAGTTTTGTACCTTTTAGAATACTTCAGAGAAACTTAATGGCTTATCAGTAATTCTCACTAGATAAACTCATTTTATTAAGCCACACACTTGCTTTATTTTCAAAATATCCCAATGTACAGTAAACTTTGTAACTAGTTTTGGTCTGTATAAATACTGTTCCAACAATTTCAGAAAAAAATAAAGATGTATTTACTTGACATCTACACCTATACTGTGCGTGGCGGCAGGCGTTTCTAGTACCACCATTTCTCCCACTCTCTCTTCCATTTATTAAAGGAAGGAGTGAGACAAGTCTCCCTCAAGCACTAATTTCTTTCCTTGTCGTGTCCATTTTACAAGACGTATGTGGAAGGAAATAACATGTAGCTTGACTCCTCTTGGAATGAACTTTAACAATAAATATATGACACACAATGCCTCTCTTGTGAGATCCCCCAGTGAAATCTGTTGAGCATTCAGACTGGTCACCAATATTCAAGAACTGATCAAATGAGTTTTTCCTACACCATTCTTTCACAGCTGAGTTACATGTCCTCATGATTCTTCCAATGATTCTGTGCCTGACATTAACTTTTTCTGCAGCTAGTTTTATGTGATCATTCCACTTTATATCACTTTGGACAATTTACTGCTAAGTATTTTACTGCTGTTACTGTTTCCAGTGATATACTCGTATATCCGATGTTTTTGGTCGACTTCTAGTCCCCACACCTATCATCTGCAGGTCTTCCTACATTTTGCTACAGTTTGACAAAATATTAACATTTTGGTTAATATACATAACAGAAGGAATTTTAAACGAAATACTTCAGGAAAAGGAATGAAAAGTAAGAGTTCCAAACACAATTTTTAACAAACACAAAGTTAAAAGAATTTTGTCTTCAGCTTTTCTTACCTTGTGGCAGAACAGCCTCATCTCTGAATTCTGCTGGTGGTGGTGGTGCAATATTAACATCTATGTCACAAACAGATTCATCTACCCAATCTTCATTTTCATCAAATGCACATTGAGGATAACGTAACGAAGCTATCACTGATTTGTTTAAGAACACTTCTTCTTTCAGGTTTTCTGGTAAAATATTGGACTCAAACTCATAGTCAAAATATGGCCTCTTTCTCCCTTCTGTCTGTACAGAAATGTTATCAGCTTTACTTTCTGACAAATGTTCCTCCCTGTCATCATACTTAAATTTCATTTGCTCTGTTACAATGAATGATTGTCTACTAGACTGTAAAGCTGTATTACTTGTTGAAGCACTTATTACATTATCTAATGGTAGCCTTTCTTCCACACTATTAGACTGCATTCCACCAAACAATAATTTATAATTTTGCTTCAGGTTTGAAAGCTGCATCTCTTTAACTACAGAATCTTCAGAATCAGTGGGCATTTCAGATGTCTGTGAATTGTGATTATGATCTTCAAATTCTAAACTTGTGGGATAATCTGGTGATTTTTGTATTATTTCTATTGTATTGTTATCACTTGACTTAACAAAATTATTCTCACTTTTATGCCCAACGTCCATCAACATTTTATTATTAGCATTCTCAGCATAACTATCATTAATACCAGCAATATCTGTTGTTTCATTTTCTTCTGAAGCTGGGATGAAAATCGGTATGTTAGATAATGGCAAATCACTGTTTCTATTTTCTAACTTGGTGAAAGAACTATTATCCAAATAATTTGTTACTATATCTACTGTTGCTTTATCACTATTATTAGAAATGCTCTCATTCTTAACACTACTATCTACAAAACGATTATTATTTTCTGTCCCATTGTCTTCTAAAGAAGACACGTCCATCAAAGTGAAATTCAGACCATCCACTAAATCAGTTTTACTGGTGTTATAAGCAATTGGAAGATCCTTCGCTAAGCATATTGTGTCCTCTACAACTGCACACTGACAGGATGCCAGTAGGAACTTAACAATACCTGGAAAATAAAAAAAGTGTTTACATGAAAAGCCATGTACTGTTACGATATCTTCTGTAATAACAAAATTGGTATGAAAATATATTTATACATAGAAGAAAAACCTCTACTACAAAGAGATTGTTGCTGATGCACGATGATTATCAGGTTTTTGAACTGTGTCAGGCGCTTATGTAGGACTCACCATCATATTGTGGTAAAAATGTCTTCACTTCTTGAAAGTTAGCGCTTTCCCATTTTTTAATAATGTATTGCAGTCTTATTGGCCCTTCACTATTTAACAGCTCTACAAAGTACCTGACAGGTAAGAAGAAAAATGAAATTAATAAAATGGTTATGCAGATAATTTTAGGAACTTACTTGAAACCTAAGATATAGAAATCACATAGAACTGATTAATTTATAAAGTTTTAACACTTTTGATTTGTAGACACACACTTTCACCGACACTTTCAGAAACACTCTAGTTTCAACACCATGGCTCATGAGCATGTTAACAGAGTGAACTATAATTTAATGAATGAAATCTGCTGTAATAGGAATCAAATCAGTTTTTCTTGTTTTAACGTTATAATAAATTGCGCAGTGTAAAATACACAAAATGAGTGTGCATGCAAAACTTGAATACAAACAAAAATCCAAATGTGCAGGTATTTATTATGACTAACATGTACACGCAGCAATACAAGATGAAATCACAAATGGGAGTATTTTGGAAAAGGAGGGCAGAGGGGTAAATTTAACATCAACCATACAAAAATGTAACACACGTCAAACATCCGCTCACTAAGCAGTGGCAGGAGAACACTCATATAAAGGTATTTAAATCTGTCAGCTTTCGGAGCCAGTGGGTCCTCCTACTGGTAAGAGGTTTGAAAAGGAAGGAAGAGGGGCGAAGGAAAAGGGCTGGCAAGGTTTAGGAAATGGAGAGAATTCAGAAAAATTACACAGAACCCCAGGTCAAGGGAGACTTACAGAACAGGATGAGAGGGAAAGACTGTTTATTGAGGACTGCCTAGCCCATTGTACGTAACAGATGTGTGAGGTGGGAAGAGAAAACTAGATCACAAAATAAAAGATATAGAAAACTAAAGGAGTAGTTACTGTTAATAAATACTGAGAACATAGAATTAACATAAATTAAGGCCACATGGGTGGCAAGAACTAAGGACATGCTGTAATGCCAGTTCTCACTGTGGAGTTCTGAGACACTGGTGTCATGGGAAAGAATCCAGATGGCACGAGCGGCGAAACAGGCACTGAGGCCATGATTGCCATGTTGTAGAGCATGCTATGCAACAGGATACTGTTTTTTGCCAGTATACATCCTCTACCTGTGCCGATTTACTCTAACTGATAACTTGGTCATATTATGCCGATGTGAAAGATCGGACAGTGTTTACACACCAGCTGATATATGACTTGTTGTTTCACAGGTGTCTCCCTTTGATAGTATATGTTTTGCCAGTCAAGGGGCTGGTATAGGTGATGGTATGAGAATGCACAGGATAAGTCTTACAGTGCAGACCGTCACGGGGTTGGAGCCATAGGGCAGGGAAATGGGTGCAGGAGGAGCATAGGGTCTGACAAGGATACTACGGAGATTGGGATGGTGGTGGAAAGCTATTCAAGGTGTGGTGGGCAAAATGTCAGAATGGACCTCATTTCAGGGCATTATTTTAGGAATTCACAGCCCTGTCAGAGTAGCCAATTAATACTTTCAAGACTAGGACAACACTGAGTTACAAGAGGTGTACTTATATGTTGTATTTTTGAGGGATCAGCAGTACCAGGATTGGATGTGATGGCACAGGAAATCTGCTTTTGAGTTAGGCTGGTGAGGTAATTACATACAGCGAAGGATGAGGTGAGAATGGTGGTGTTTGCATCTGAACAAATACAGCTGCTTCAAATGCCAAGGCTGTATGGGAGGGAACTTTTGATGTGGAAACGATGCCAACTGTTGAAATGTAAGGATTGTTTGTTTGTCGTAGGTTTAATGAGAACAGAAGAGTGTAGCTGACTTTTGGTGACAATGAGATCAACATCAGGGAAAGTTTCATGGGATTCAGAAAAGGACCACATGAAATTTAATTGGGAGAATGTATTTTGAGAGTCAAAGAATTTTAACAGGTCAGCCACCTCTCAATATGGCAAAGATGTCATCACAGTATCAAAACCAAACCAGGGGCTGAAGGCTTATGGATCCCTGGAAAGATCCCTCCAAGTAACCCATGAAAGGGTTGACAGAGGAAGGGGAATTCTGGTTCCCATGACTGTGCCCCTGACCTGTTTATTGTCTGCCCCTCAAAGTTAAAGCAGTTCTTGGTAAGTATAAAGTTGATTAAGGTGAGCAGTAAGCTGTCATAGATCTGGAATCAGGTGTGCACTGATCGAGGAAATGTTCAGCAGCAAATCGACCACGTACATGGGGGATGATGGTATAGAAGGAAGTGGTATCAATAGTAACAAGCAAGAGGTGTGGTGGGAGTGGAACGAGCTCAGATTTCAGATGGTCTAGGAAATGGTTACATCTACAATATAAGAGGGAAGGATTTGTACTAAGGGTTGCAAATGTTGATCAACTACAGCATATATACATTTGGTGTATGCTTTGAAGCCAGTATCTATGGGATGGCCACAGTAGCTGTGCTTGTGGATCTTAGGAAGATAATAAAGGGTGGTTGTGTGGTTTGGGTGGGGTACCAATATTAAAGAGGAAAGTTGCAACTCACCATATAGTGGACATGCAGAGTCGCAATAGGCACAACAAAAAGATTCACACAATTATAGCTTTTGGCCATTAAGGCCTTTGTCGGCAACAGACACACATACACACACACACACACACACACAAACACAAACACACACACACACACACACACACACACACACACACATAAACACAAGTTGCACACACGTCTGCAGTCTCAGACAACTGACACCACACTGCAAGCAGCAGCACGGGTGCATGACAGGGGTGACAACTGGGTGGGGATAAGGAGGAAGCTGGGGCAGGGAGGGGGAGGGATAGTATGGTGGAGGTAGCGGACAGTGAAGTGGTGTAGTTTAGATGGAGGGCAGGAGAGAAGGTTGGGAGGGGGATAATTAGCGGAAAGCAGAGAAATATAAAGAAATTAAAAGACTAGGTGTGGCGGTGAAATGACGGTTTTGTAGTGCTGGAATGGGAACAGGGAGGGGGCTGGGTGGATGAGGACAGTGACTAACAGAGGTTGAGGCCAGGAGGGTTACGGGAACGTAGGATGTATTGCAGGGAAAGTTCCCACTTGCACATTTCAGAAAAGCTGGTGTTGGTGGGAAGGATCCATATGGCACAGGCTGGGAAGCAGTCATTGAGATGAGGGATATTATGTTCGGCAGCGTGTTCAGCAACAGGTTGGTCCACTTGTTACATGGACACACTTCATCAGTGGCCATTCATGTGGACAGACAGCTTGTTGATTGTCATGTCTGCATAGAATGCAGCACAGTGGTTGCAGCTTAGCTTGTAGATCACACGACTGGTTTCACAGGTAGCCCTGCCTTTGATGGGATAGGTGATGTTAGTGACCGAACTGGAGTAGGTGCTGGTAGGAGGATGTATGGGACAGGTCTTGCATCAATGTCTATTACAGGGGTATGAGCCATGTGGCAAGGGATTGGGAGCAGCAGCTGTGTAGGCATGGACGAGTATATTGTATAGGTTCGGTGGCTGGCGAAATACTACTTTAGAAGGGGTGGGAAGGATAGTGGGCAGGATATTTCTCATTTTAGGGCATGATGAGAGGTAATTGAAACCAAAGCAGAGAATGTAATTCAGTTGCTCCAATCCTAGTTGGTACTGAGATATGAGGGAAATGCACATATGTGGCTGCATGGACTTTGGGTGGCTATGGGAGTCTGGAAAGATAAGGCACGGGAGAATTGTTTTTGTACAAGGCTGGGAGGATGATTACGGTCAGTGCAGGCTTCAGTGAGACCCTCGGTATCTTTTGAGAGGGACTGCTCGTCACTGCAGATGTGACAACCATGGGTGGCCAGGCTGCACGGAATGGACTTCTTGGTATGGAATGGGTGGCAGCTGTCAAAGTGGAAGTATTGCCGGTGGTCAGTAGGTTTGATATGGATGGAGGTACTGATGTAGCCATCTCTGAGGTGGATGTCAACATCTAGGAAGGTGCCTTGTTGGGTTGAGTAGGACCAGGTGAAGTAGATGGGGGAGAAGTTGTTGACAGGGTGTCTTCACCTTCAATCCAGATAGCAAATACGTCATCAATGAATCTAAACCAGGTGAGTGGTTTAAGATTCTGGGTTTTTAGGAAGGATTCCTCTAGATGGCCCATGAATAGGTTGGCATACATTAGTGCCATTCGGGTGCCCATAGCCGTACCCTGGATTTTTTTGTACTGCCTTCAAAGAAGAAGTAATTGTGGGTGGGGATATAGTTGGTCATGGCGACTAGGAAGGAGGTGGTTGGTCTGGAATCCATAGGACGTCTGTAAAGGTAGTGTTCAATAGCAGTAAGGCCATGGGTATTAGGAATGTTAGTGTACATTGAGGTAACATCAATAATGACAAGCAGGGCACCGTGTGATAAGAGGACAGGAGAGTCGGTGGAGGAAGTGGTCGGGACCTTAAATCCGCAGAAAGAACCACAGTCTACCATCTGAAAAATGATCCCGACCTTATGATCCTACCTGTAAACAAAGGTGCCACCACCGTTGTTTTGAACCACAAGGATTGCCTGGCGGAAGGACTCCGTCAGCTGTCAGATACTTGCACCTACAAACGTTGCCACATTGACCCCATTCCAGTAATCCAGCAAGATCTCCAGTTGCTGCTTAAATCCTTAGGCCCATCCCAGAACCTCTCCCCAGAGTCCATCACTCTACTTACCCCTACCACTCCCTGCACTCCTACCTTCTACGTTTCCTAAAGTCCATAAACCCAACCACCCAGGACGACCCATTGTGGC
Organism: Schistocerca piceifrons; assembly: GCF_021461385.2. Lineage (NCBI taxonomy): Eukaryota > Metazoa > Arthropoda > Insecta > Orthoptera > Acrididae > Schistocerca > Schistocerca piceifrons. The sequence continues at coordinate 673,164,040 of NC_060138.1, read as the reverse complement.
CGGTAACTATGCCCCCACTGAGAGAATCTCTGCTCTTGTAGACCAACACCTTTAACCTATTACTCGGAACCTATCCTCAAATATAAGGGATACCAACCATTTCCTCCACTGACTCTTGACAGTTCCTGTCCCTTTACCACACGGTGCCCTTCTCATCACTATTGATGCCACCTCCCTGTACACTAACATTCCTAATGCCCATGGCCTTACTGCTATTGAACATTACCTTTTCAGTCGCCCTATGGATGCCAAACCAACAACCTCCTTCCTAGCCGCCATGACCAACTACATCCTCACCCACATTTACTTCTCCTTTGAAGGCTTACCTACAAACAAATCCGGGGTACGGCTATGGGCCCGAATGGCACCATCCTATGCCAACCTATTCATGGGCCATCTAGAGGAATCCTAAACCCCTCACCTGGTTTAGATTCATTGATGACAGCTATACATCTATCTGGATTGAAGGTGAGGAAACCCTATCCACATTCCTCCAGAACCTCAACAACTTCTCCCCCATTTGCTTCACCTGGTCCTACTCAACCCAACACCCACCTTCCTAGATGTTGACCTCCACCTCAGAGATGGCTACATCAGTACCTCCGTCCATATCAAACCTACTAACCACCAGTAATACCTCCACTTAAACAGCTGCCAATAATTCCATACCAAGAAGTTCCTTCCATACAGCCTGGCCACCCATGTCATCCCATCTGCATTGATGAGCAGTCCCTCTCAAAATATACCACGGGTCTCACTGAAGCCTTCACTGACCGTAATCATCCTCCCAGCCTTGTACAAAAACAATTCTCCCGTGCCTTATCTTTCCAGTCTCCCATCACCTCCCAAAGTCCCACAGTCGGTCACAGAGGAGCATTGCCCTCATAACTCAGTACTATCCGGGACTGGAGCAACTGAATTACATTCTCCACTTGGATTTCAATTACCTCTCGTCATGCCCTGAAATAAGAAATGTCCTGCCCACTATCCTTCCCAACCCTCCTACAGTGGTATTCTGCCATCCACCGAACCTACACAATATACTTCTCCATTCCTACACAACCCCTGCTCCCAATCCCTTGCCACATGGCTCATACCCCTGTAATAGACATTGATGCAAGACCTATCCCACACATCCTCCTACCACCACTTACTCTGGTCTGGTCACTAACATCACCTATCCCATCAAAGGCAGGGCTACCTGTGAAACCAGTCATGTGATTTACAAGCTAAGCTGCAACCACTGTGCTGCATTCTATGCAGGCATGACAATCAACAAGCTGTCTGTCTGCATGAATGGCCGCCGACGAACTGTGGCCATGAAACAAGTGGACCACCCTGTTGCTGAACACGCTGCCGAACATAATATCCCTCATCTCAATGACTGCTTCCCAGCCTGTGCCATATGGATCCTTCCCACCAACACCAGCTTTTCTGAAATGTGCAAGTGGGAACTTTCCCTGCAATACATCCTACATTCCTGTAGCCCTGCTGGCGTCAACCTTTGTTAGTCACTGTCCTCATCCACCCGGCCCCCTTCCTGTTCCCATTCTAGCACTACAAAACCGTCATTTCACCGCCACACCTACTATTTAATTTCTTTATATTTCTATCCTTTCTGCTACTTACCTCCTCCCCACCTTCTCTCCTGCCCTCCATCTAAACTGCAGCACTTCACTGTCTGCCACCCTCACCATACTATCCCTCCCCCTCCCTTGCCCCAGCCTCCTCCTTACCCCCACCCCCATCATGCACTGGTGCTGCTGCTTGCAGTGTAGTTTCAGTTGTTTGAATCTGCAGACGTGTGTGCAAGTTGCGTTTGCATTTGTATGTGTGTGTGTGTGTGTGTGTGTGTGTGTGTGTGTGTGTGTGTGTGTGTGTGTGTGTGTATTGCCGACAAAGGCCTTAATGGCCTAAAGCTACAGTTGTGTGAATCTTTTTGTTGTGCCTATCGCAGCTCTGCATCTCCGCTATATGGTGAGTAGCAACTTTCCTCTCTAATATTGTTACATTCCATTCTAGATTTTCCATTGGGTGGCGTAAGAAATTCTTGTGGGGGCCTGAAGAAAAGGAGGGACTGTAGGTTAGTTTGAATCACAGGGGTGGGATCTTCGTGGCAGATACAGTACATAGAGGCATCAGACAGCTGGCTCAGACCTACGTTTACACACTCCCAGTGGTTACTTACCACAGTAGTAGATCCTTTATCACTGGAAGGGAATGGAGTCATCAGTTTTTAGGGAATAAAGAGCCTGCAGTTCTGCAGGAGACAGGTTAGGATCATGTTGTAGGGACCTGAGAAAGGATTGTGAACAAATTCTGGGTGTGAGGAATTCTTGGAAGGCTTGGAAGGAATGATTCTGAGATAGTGGAGGTGGATCAAGTTGGAATTGTGGTCAGAACTGCTCAAGGCAGGGTTCAATGTCAGGTTTGCTGCTGAAAAGGTTTTGGGGTTGTGTTGCAAAGATATATTTCCAGTTGACATAATGTGTGGAGGAAAGTAGGTCCTTCACCAATGCAGCAAGATTCAATATGCAAGTTTAGGGCTGAACGTGAGATCCATGGATAACAGAGATAATTTCGGAAGGGAGAGTACCTTAGATGAGAGGTTGAGAACATTGTACTGTTGTGACTAGATCTTGTGATTGACATATCACTTGTCTAGGAGGCAGTGGTGAAGACTAGGGGATGTTAAGAAGGTTGGCCAAACTCTGTTCATAGGAGAAGAGTGGTGGCTGATAGTGTGGTCTTTTAGGGAGCTGTAGATGGACAGGAAGGGAAATACCACTGTTGAGATTGTTTAGGAGAAGGTGGGATAGTTTTTCAGGTGAAATCTAGCATGTTGTTGAAGTTTGAAGTTGGCTTGGCAGACAATGGAAACTTTAGTGGCAGGTAACTGCAGAAACTTGTAGGAAGAGAAAAGTCTGGCAGAGTGGAAACTTATGGACAAGACTTGTAAGTCACAGATTAACCAGGTAAGTGCAAGAGACTGCTGTATTTGAAACTGAAAAAGAGGGTGGTGTAGGGTAGGATTACATCCAGAAACAGGGACTTTCAATGTTAGGCCTTTGGGAGTAATTCCCAGGAACAAGCAAGTTTCAAGAAACACAATGTGGGACCTTAGTTTTAATAGTGCAAAAGTGCGATTTCTAAAGGAATGGAAGTATATGTGATGGGGTTTAACATGGCAAGAGAGGAAGGTTTGGAGTGTTGGAGATGGTGGGAGTGACAAAAAGAAGAAGTAGAGGTTGGAAAAAGACAGAAAAATGGAACAAAAGCATGGAAAAAGATCACAGAGATCACAAAATTCATACGAAAATCTTGACACCATACAAGGATTAACATGAAGTAATCAGAGGCTGAGAATTTCCAGGAAAGTGCATACATGTCTTTCCCTCTCATCTCATCCAAAACCTCATAGTCATTTTCTTTCACTCCTCTTCCTTTCCCTTCAACACTTCTTCCACAAGAAGAAGCCACTGGCTCTGAAAGCTTGAAAATTTAAATACCTTCATATGTATATTCTTCTGCCACTGCTTGGAGAGTAGCATTTTTTAACCATCCAATCACATTATATTTTCAAAAATTGATTATTTTCATTGATACACATCAAATATCCTTATATATAAGCACTGTAACAATATCCTATCACACCAAGAATGTCAAAGGGAAATACACAATGAATAACATCCCAGTTCCAATATTCAAAATGTAACTACAGTAAAGGAACCAAACAATGGCAAGTCCAGGTTGGAATATCCACGTTGTTGTTGTTGTGGTCTTCAGTCCTGAGACTGGTTTGATGCAGCTCTCCATGCTACTCTATCCTGTGCAAGCTTTTTCATCTCCCAGTACCTACTGCAACCTACATCCTTCTGAATCTGTTTAGTGTATTCATCTCTTGGTCTCCCTCTACGATTTTTACCCTCCACGCTGCCCTCCAATACTAAATTGGTGATCCCTTGATGCCTCAGAACATGTCCTACCAACCGATCCCTTCTTCTGGTCAAGTTGTGCCACAAACTTCTCTTCTCCCCAATCTTATTCAATACTTCCTCATTAGTTATGTGATTTATCCATCTAATCTTCAGCATTCTTCTGTAGCACCACATTTCAAAAGCTTCTATTCTCTTCTTGTCCAAACTATTTATCGTCCATATTTCACTTCCATACATGGCTACACTCCATACAAATACTTTCAGAAATGACTTCCTGACACTTAAATCTATACTCGATGTTAACAAATTTCTCTTCTTCAGAAACGCTTTCCTTGCCATTGCCAGTCTACATTTTATACCCTCTCTACTTCGACCATCATCAGTTATTTTGCACCCCAAATAGCAAAACTCCTTTACTACTTTAAGTGTCTCATTTCCTAATCTAATTCCCTCAGCATCACCCGACTTAATTAGACTACATTCCATTATCCTTGTTTTGCTTTTGTTGATGTTCATCTTATATCCTCCTTTCAAGACACTGTCCATTCCATTCAACTGCTCTTTCAAGTCCTTTGCTGTCTCTGACAGAATTACAGTGTCATCGGCAAACCTCAAAGTTTTTATTTCTTCTCCATGAATTTTAATACCTACTCCGAATTTTTCTTTTGATTCCTTTACTGCTTGCTCAATATACAGATTGAACAACATCGGGGAGAGGCTACAACCCTGTCTTACTCCCTTCCCAACCACTGCTTTTCTTTCATGTCCCTCGACTCTTATAACAGCCATCTGGTTTCTGTACAAATTGTAAATAGCCTTTCGCTCCCTGTATTTTACCCCTGCCACCTTTAGAATTTGAAAGAGAGTATTCCAGTCAACATTGTCAAAAGCTTTCTCTAAGTCTACAAATGCTAGAAACGTAGGTTTGCCTTTCCTTAATCTTTCTTCTAAGATAAGTCGTAAGGTCAGTACTGCCTCACGTGTTCCAGTGTTTCTACGGAATCCAAACTGATCTTCCCCGAGGTTGGCTTCTACTAGTTTTTCCATTCGTCTGTAAAGAATTCGTGTTAGTATTTTGCAGCTGTGACTTATTAAACTGATAGTTCGGTAATTTTCACATCTGTCAACACCTGCTTTCTTTGGGATTGGAATTATTATATTCTTCTTGAAGTCTGAGGGTATTTCGCCTGTTTCATACATCTTGCTCACCAGATGGTAGAGTTTTGTCAGGACTGGCTCTCCCAAGGCCGTCAGTAGCTCCAATGGAATGTTGTCTACTCCGGGGGCCTTGTTTCGACTCAGGTCTTTCAGTGCTCTGTCAAACTCTTCATGCAGTATCATATCTTCCATTTCATCTTCATCTACATCCTCCTCCATTTCCATAATATTGTCCTCAAGTACATCGCCCTTGTATAGACCCTCTATATACTCCTTCCAGCTTTCTGCTTTCCCTTCTTTGCTTAGAACTGGGTTTCCATCTGAGCTCTTGATATTCATACAAGTCGTTCTCTTATGTCCAAAGGTCTCTTTAATTTTCCTGTAGGCAGTATCTATCTTACCCCTAGTGAGATAGGCCTCTACATCCTTACATTTGTCCTCTAGCCATCCCTCCTTAGCCATTTTGCACTTCCTGTCGATCTCATTTTTGAGACATTTGTATTCCTTTTTGCCTGCTTCATTTACTGCATTTTTATATTTTCTCCTTTCATCAATTAAATTTAATATTTATTCTGTTACCCAAGGATTTCTACTAGCCCTTGTCTTTTTACCTACTTGATCCTCTGCTGCCTTCGCTACTTCATCCCTCAGAGCTACCCATTCTTCTTCTACTGTATTTCTTTCCCCCAATCCTGTCAATTGTTCCCTTATGCTCTCCCTGAAACTCTGTACAACCTCTGGTTCTTTCAGTTTATCCAGGTCCCATCTCCTTAAATTCCCACCTTTTTGCAGTTTCTTCAGTTTTAATCTACAGTTCTAACCAACAGATTGTGGTCAGAGTCCACATCTGCCCCTGGAAATGTCTTACAATTTAAAACCTGGTTCCTAAATCTCTGTCTTACCATTATATAATCTATCTGAAACCTGTCAGTATCTCCAGGGTTCTTCCATGTATACAACCTTCTTTCATGATTCTTAAACCAAGTGTTAGCTATGATTAAGTTATGCTCTGTGCAACATTCTTCCAGGCGGCTTCCTCTTTCATTTCTTAGCCCCAATCCATATTCACCTACTATGTTTCCTTCTCTCCCTTTTCCTACACTCGAATTCCAGTCACCCATGACTATTAAATTTTCGTCTCCCTTCACAATCTGAATAATTTCTTTTATTTCATCATACATTTCTTCAATTTCTTCGTCACCTGCAGAGCCAGTTGGCATATAAACTTGTACTACTGTAGTAGGTGTGGGCTTCGTATCTATCTTGGCCACAATAATGCGTTCACTATGCTGTTTGTAGTAGCTTACCTGCATTCCTATTTTCCTATTCATCATTAAACCTACTCCTGCATTACCCCTATTTGATTTTGTGTTTATAACCTTGTAGTCACCTGACCAGAAGTCTTGTTCCTCCTGCCACCGAACTTCACTAATTCCCACTATATCTAACTTCAACCTATCCATTTCCCTTTTTAAATTTTCTAACCTACCTGCCCGATTAAGGGATCTGACATTCCACACTCCGATCCGTAGAACACCAGTTTTCTTTCTCCTGATAACGACATCCTCTTGAGTAGTCCCCGCCCGGAGATCCGAATGGGGGACTATTTTACCTCCGGAATATTTTATCCAACAGGACGCCATCATCATTTAATCATACAGTAAAGCTGCATGCCCTCGAGAAAAATTGCAGCTGTAGTTTCCCCTTGCTTTCAGCCGTTCGCAGTACCAGCACAGCAAGGCCGTTTTGGTTATTGTTACAAGGCCAGATCAGTCAATCATCCAGACTGTTGCCCTTGCAACTACTGAAAAGGCTGCTGCCCCTCTTCAGGAACCACACGTTTGTCTGGCCTCTCAACAGATACCCCTCCGTTGTGGTTGCACCTACGGTACAGCTATCTGTATCTCTGAGGCACGCAAGCCTCCCCACCAACGGCAAGGTCCATGGTTCATCCACAGTATTATGAAAAGGACTGATTGCTACTCACTGTAAAGATGACTCCTGGATACAGGAACAATGAAAAGACTGTTACATATGAGATTTTGGCCAAAGCCTTCTTCAGAAAAGAAAAATGTACACACATTCACACATGCAAGCACACATCACTCACAGATGAGTGCTATTTCTCGCCAGACCACAACAGAAATGCATTGAACAGGTGCAACAACCTGGAGCGAAGCCTTGGGACGTTCTACCCACGATCCTTCTCACCATTCCTAAAGTGGTGTTGCACTGCCCACCCAACATCCACAAGATCCTAGTCTATCATGTGCCACTCCCAATCCAAACCCCTAACCATAGAGACCATATCCCTCTGGAAGACCCCAGTGCAAGACCAGCCCAATCCACCCACCCAACACTTTCCATTCCAATCCTGTCATAGGCTTATTCTACCCCATTAGAAGTGGGCCATCTGTGAAAGCAGTCATGTTCTATACCAGCTCTGTTGCAATCATTTTTCAGCTTTTTATACTGGTGACTATCAACCAGCTGTCCACCACCAATGGGCAATAGCAAAGTGAACCACCCTGCAGCACAACATGCAGCTGTACATAACATAGTTGATTTCAATGGCTGCTTCACAGACTGGGCTACCTGCACCCTCCCCTCCACCACCAGCCTTTCTGAACTGTGCAGTTGGGAGTTATCTCTACAATACGTTCCCCACTCCCGAAACCGCCCCTGCTTCAGCCTATGGTAACCTACTGTCCCCACACCATCTACCCAAATATTTTCACCCCCTCTGTCCTGTCACCTCTCACAACTCACCTCTCGTCACCATCATTGTGCACTGACCCACTGGTCTTTTTCCCTTCTCTGCTCCTCTCCTTTCTACTCACCCGTTTCCTTCCACCTCCCTCTCCCACAGCCTCCAGATGCTGTGCTTGGCAGCCTGATATGCCATCAGTAGTCCCTGTATGTTCTGCCAGGCAGTTCTGATTCCTCCTTCCCTATCCATACCCTACTATTCCTACCGCTTCTCCACCCTGCTCCGAATCGGTCCTGTTTGACATGTTTTTGTTGCACGCTGGCCAGAGGGGCCGTAGACATCAGTCGTCTATGTGAAGTATGCATGCTTGTGCGTGTGTGTTTTTCTTTTCTGAAGAAGGCTTTAGCCAAAAGCCTATATGTAAAAGTCTTTTCACTACACCTGTCTGCAACACAACATGTCATCTTTACAGTGAATAGCAATCTATCATTTTCATAATAAAGTAACCAAATAAACTTATGGGTGTAACATAATATAATAGCAACAAATGAAATAAATACTGATTCAACAATTGTGTGTGTGGCTTGGCAAAATGGAGACTTAAAATGGCAATGGGTAGAATAAAATACAATTGGTAACAACAGTTTAAATATACAGAATGGTAAAGCCTCCTCCTTTAACTCAGTTTTATGCAGCTCGTAGTTACACTCATACTACATATGTTGGCCCCTCTACACGACAACTCTACACTTTAAGGCAGTATAAACTATTAGCATTAGTCAAAGGCCCACATTTGACACACAACAAAAAGGTAACATAATTATAAATAGAAATAAAACACAAATTACAACATGAAATGCCCACTGGGAATAGGAAGCAGTATTGTGTTATTGGATTATGGTAACTGGAAGCCAAGCTTTACAACAACAAATTTGGTAGGGGTAGCCAAAGTCAGTTAACAACCATCAGAGCTTGAAAATAAGGGGGTTTGAGTCCCACAGAGGGTACTTTCTTTTGTTGTTTTATAATTGTCCATTATCTTAAATGCAGAAAGTTCAAATAACTATTTCCAAAGACAGCTTTGGTTATTTTGTCTGCAAAGATGTTTGTATTGTGTCACACGTTCTGGAGCTGGGCAGTATTAGGAAGGGGGGGGGGGGGGGGGTCTGTAATTAAGCAAAATGATGCACAAAGTACCATACACAATGTCATTTAGTGAAGCACCTAGTTAAAATGATACCCTCTATCAGTGTGCACAATATTTTACAGGCAGTCTAACATACACTACAAAATCTCCAGTGTAACAGATTGGCAGTGCTATACTAAGGGGAAGTCAAATAATCAATGGTTCCTGTTTGTAAACAATTTTCTTCAAGTAAGCCCACAAGAAAAAATCAGTTGGCAGGCACATATCCTCTCCTTCATACTCATTTATTAGGAGATTAGTATGGAGATTATTTCGGACAACCACTTTTAAGGGGGTGGGGCAGGGGAGGGGATGGGGAGAAGGGACCAATACTATCATGAAAATAAACCCTGAAGAGGTCACAATGTGCTACATGTTCCAGCAACAGTGAGAACTCATTTTGAAATACTGCAAGCAGCGAGTCACAATTAGATGGCACCTACAAAAATGGAGACCAATTACGTAATCAACTGAAGCCCAATACCATATATTTGCTCATCACTGTTTCTAAAAATACTTAACACATATTATAGTGTATGTTGTGGTGATTAATAGCTCTGATTATTTTGCAAATGACATATGTACTAACAAGAAAGTGTCATTTTCTACATTGTGTAAGCTCTGATAACATAATGCTACCCACAGTAGTCATAGTTGTTCTTGTTGTGCAGCTGTTATTGTCTTTAGTACAAAGAATGAGGTGATGCAGTTCTCCACATTAGTCTATGCGTGAGCCTCTTCATCTCTGCATAACTACAGTGCTTGAACCTGCTGACTGTGTTCATATCCCCTCATTTCTAAACTGACTAAACTGCCAGGGAATGCCATATTAACTTTCCCCAGACCACCATGCTCCCTCCTGTAGCCTCGACACTTACAATGATCATTGCATACAGTTTGCTTCCAGATGTTTCATGCTGTATCCACCAATGGCCATCTGTCTGATGGAATGTAAAATGTGATTCATCCGGAAAGCTACCTGTTGCCATTCATTGGATATCCAATTTTGGTATTCACGTGCAAATTTCAGCCTTTGTTGCCAATGAACAGCAGTCAGCATGAGTGTATGAACCAAGCATCTGCTACAGAGGTCCATAGGCAGCAACATTCGCTGAATGGTCATTGAGGAGACACTGTTGGTAGGCCCTTGGTTCATTTGGGGGGTCATTTGCTCAACAGTTGCACATTTCTTTGTCTGTACACATCTGTGCAGCTGTCTTTCACCCCTGTCATCTATGACATGTGGTGCAGCACAGTTGCCTCAGTGCCAACTTTTGGAGAGCACCATTTTGCCATGCATTGTATTCTTCAATCATGGTGACACATGAACAATTTACAAACTTATCCATTTCAGAAATGCTTCCACCCTTTGCCCAAAAGCCAATGATCTTGCCCTTTTGGATGGCAGATCAATCGCTCTGTTTCTGCATTAGGACAATGACCACACTGTTTCCCTTGCTTTCCCCCTGACACTTTGTAAACCCTCTCCACTGCTACTGCTGCCATCTGTGAGTGGCTATTGCAAGCTGCTGATGAATATATGTGGTGGTCACATTAATGTGAGTGGGTCATTTATAAAAGGGCTGGAATTATTAATGCACTGTAGTTGAATATTGGTAACTTGCATGAACACATGAAAGGATCATGGTTACAAATAACACTTGAGATAGAGTAAGTGGTGTACACACAGACTGGGAGTCACCACTGAGTACACTGTTAACATCTTGTTCATTGTTGCACTGAGCTCAGTTGGTGTCGAAAGATCAGGCAGGGAATTCATACACAAGTCTGAGATACCAGCTGGAAGTATCTTTTAGATAACACAGGAGGCATAAAGTGGGTCCCTTTCAAATTATATGAACCTATACTCGCATATAAACACATCAAAAAAAGTTTTGCATCACTCCAGTTCCCAGAACTCCTGAAGATAGATGCTGACTGTGTATATTGTATCACAGACACAGTCCCTTTTTGACTGTTCAGAGGTGTCTCTAAACCCACCCGAAGATGTCAACAACATGCATGAGCAGCGCCTGTTAGACAGAGAGGGTCCAACAGCCAATCAGTTACAGTCATTCCACCAGGAAGGAGGTACACAGTTCGTGTTGTCTGTAGTTCAACAATGCCTAGACAGTTAATACCACAGTCCGATCGCGTCTGCACTGTTACTCTGTGCCAGAAAAGGCTCTCAACAAGGGAAGTGTCCAGGTGTCTCGGAGTGAACCACAGCAATGTTGTTCAGACATGGAGGCGATACAGAGAGACAGGAACTGTCGATGACATGCCTCGTTCAGGCCAGCCAAGGGCTACTACTGCAGTGGATGACCACTACTTACGGATTATGGCTCGGAGGAACTCAGATAGCAACGCCACCACATTGAATAATGCTTTCATACAGCCACAGGACATTGTGTTATTATTCAAACTGTGCGCAATAGGCTGCATGATGTGCAACTTCACTCCCGACATCCATGGCAAGGTCCATCTTTGCAACCACGACACCATGCAGCGCGGTACAGATAGGCCCGACAACATGCCGAATGGACTACTCAGGATTGGCATCACTTTCTCTTCACCGATGAGTGTCGCATATGCCTTCAACCAGACAATTGTCAGAGACGTGTTTGGAGGCAACCCAGTCAGGCTGAACACCTTAGACACACTGTCCAGCGAGTGCAGCAAGGTGGAGGTTCCCTGATGTTTTGTGGTGGCATTATGTGGGGCTGACGTACAGTGGTGGTGGTCATGGAAGCTGCTGTAAGGCTGTATGATACATAAATGCCAGTCTCCGACTGATAGTGCAACCATATCGGCAGCATATTGGCAAGGCATTCGTCTTCATGGACGACAATTCGCACCCCCATTGGGGACATCTTGTGAACGGCTTCCTTCAGGGTAATGACATCGCTCGACTAGAGTGGCCAGCATGTTCTCCAGACATGAATCCTATCGAACGTGCTTGGGATAGACTGAAAAGGGCTGCTCATGGACAACATGACCCACTAACCACTCTGAGGGATCTATGCCAAATCGCCATTGAGGAGTGGGAAAACCTGGAGCAATTGTGCCTTGATGAACTTGTGGATAGTTGGCCACAACGAATACAGCCATTCATCAATGTAAGAGGATGGGCTACAGGATATTAGGGGTGCCGGTGTGTACAGCAATCTGGACCACCACCTCTGAAGGTATCACTGTATAGTGGTACAACATGTAATGTGTGGTTTTCATGAGCAATAAAAAGGGCTGAAATGATGTTTATGTTGATCTCTATTCCAATTTTCTGTACAGGTTCCGGAACTCTTGGAACCGAGGTGACGTAAAAATTTTTTTTGATGTGTGTATACGAATGCCATTCTTTGAACAGCTGACAACTTATGGTTTTTTTACACCATTGCAATTTATTCTAGCACTCAGTTAGTGAGTATGTCATACTCTATGGGAAAACTAGACAGTATGCTTTTGAAGTTCAGTTCCTGTATTATAAAAGTTATCCAGGTAATTTAGTACATAAACTTGTTAAATTTAGTAGTGCGGAACATTGTATGCATAAAAGTAGCTCACAGGCTACTGGAGATGAATAATAATGGTCCTAATGGAGGGTTATTGTAGCCAGTGTTTGACATAACCATCATACTAGCATAATGGAACCTGCACTGGAGATCAGCATTAACCAGTCTCCTTCTATGCGGGGTCTGCACATCCAGCCCAAGCGGTTACGCAAAAGATCTGCATTGTTAACTGCACATAATCGATTCTGCGACAGGGAGGTAATCCAGTCCTAGGTCAAATCCACCCATCAGACTAACAAAAAGAAGTCTGTGTGCTGGCCAGCCTGGATGTGGTTTTTGGGAGTTTTCCCTCATCCCTCTCAGTGAATATCAGGTTGGTTCCCATGTTCTGCCTCAGGAACATGGTACACAAACATTTAGAACACTTTCTCACATTACATTACACACAGAATGATTGGGTAATGATTGTGTACATTGCTTCCGTTGGAGGATTGGGGGCTGGGTGGGCGGGGGGTTGGTGGTGTGTGTGTGTGTGTGTGTGTGTGTGTGTGTGTGTGTGTGTGTATGTGTGTGAATAGGAGACTGACGACATTAGCTGTTTGATCTCCTTAAAAACTCACTCAGAATCAGAAGCAGCTCCAAAGTCATACTTTCAACACATGGAAACCGTAATCCATGTTGAAGTGTGATGGCTTGCGTGCCTCAACAATAAAATCAGCCATACTATAGATCAAACCATAAAGGAGGGGTATCTGTGGAGAAGCCAGACTAATGTGCAGTTCCTGAAGAGGGGCAGCAGCCTTTTCATTACTTGCAGAGCAACACTCTGGACGACTGACTGACTGATCCGGTCTTGTAATATTAGCCAACATACCCCTTCTGGGCGGTAGTGCGAAAGACTGAAAGCTAAGGGAACTACAACAGTTATTTTTTCCTCAAGGACACAGTTCTGCTGTATGGCTTGATGATGGCATCCTCTTCAGTAAAATATTTGTGAGGTAAAATAGTCCCACTTTTGGATCTCAAGGGGAAGAGAATATTCACAATAATGTCATCAAGAAAAACAAAACTGGCATTCTGTGGAATGTGGAATTTTAGATTCCTTAATTGGGGAGATAGATAGAGAATTTTAAAAGGGAAATGGATAAGTTGAAGTTGGATATTGTGGGAATTAATCAAGATTTTTTTTTTTTTAATTTCTTGCGTCTTTGTGTACCTACTAGGTACAGTCTAGTGTTCTAATAACTCACTCTAAGTGTAAATGGTTGCAAAAACATACTCAGCCTCTTTTGCAACAAACAGTTCTGAGCAGATAGGGAGCATGATGATGGATACATGGACATGGACATGACAAGGTGGTTGTATGGAAATTGAATATCGTAACACCCAATTCCACTCACTTGACGCCTTCCTAAGAGACAGACTCCACTCCTTCCAATCCGACTATGTACGCATAGTCCAGATGTGGTTTGAATTCAAAGAAATAGTATGGACTGTGACTGATAGATGCATACCAATAAATTAGTAAGAGATGATAATGATTCCTGTGGTGCACAAAGCAGGTCAGAGAACTGCTGCAGAAGCAACAATAAAACCTTGCCAGTTTTAAATGAACGCAGAACCCCTAAGATTGACGAAGCTGCAAATTTAGTGCAAACTTCAATAAGAGATGCATTTAACAGTTTCCACAACAAAATCCTGTCTCAACATCGGCCGAAAATCCAAAGAGATTCTGGTTGTATATAAAGTCCACCAGTGGCAAGAATCAATCAATATCTTCACTGTCTGATAACAACGGTAATGTTATGAATGATAATGCCACTAAAACAGAGTTACTGAACACAGTATTCCGAAATTCCTTCACCAAAGAAGGCGAAGTAAATATTTCAGCATTTTAATAAAGAAAAACTGCCAACATGAGTAACTTACGAGTAGATACCCTCGGTGTAGTAAGCAACTTAAATAACTTAATAAAGGCCTTGCTAGTCCAGATTGTATACAAGTCAGGATCCTTTTGAAGTATGCTGATACAATAGCTTCATACTTAGCAACCATGTACAACTGCTCACTCATAGAAAGATCCCTACTGAAAGATTGGAAAGTTGCACATGTCACACCAATACCCAAGAAATGAAATAGGAGTAATCTAGTGAACTATAGACCCATATCGCTAACAGTGATTGGCAGTAGGATTTTTCAATATGTACTGTGTTCGAACAATATGAATTACCTCGAAGACAAACATTTATTGACAAACAGGCAACACGGATTCAGAAAATATCATTCCTTTTAAACACAATTCTCTTGAAGTAAAAAGTGCAATCAACAGGAGATGTCAAATTGATTCCATATTTTTAGATTTGCAGAAGGCTTGTGACACAGTTCCTCACAAGTGACTTCTAATCATATTGCATGCCTATGGAGCATTGTCTCAGTTATGGGACAGGATTTGTGATTTTCAGTCAGAAAGGTCACAGTTCATGGTAATTGATGGAAAGTCATCAGAAACAATCTGAGCACCCCTTTTCAATTATTTGCAGATGATACTGTCATTTACCATGTTATAGTGTCACCAGACAGTCAAAACAAATTGCATAACAGTTTAGACAAGCTATCTGTATGGTGTGAAAATTGGCAGTTGACTCTAAATAGTGAATAATACGAAGTCATGTGCATGAGTACTGAAAGGAATCCACTAAATGTAGTAAAAGGATTCCACTAAATTTCGGTTACAGGATGAAACACACAAATCTAAATGCTTTAAATTCAACTAAATACTTCCGGATTACAAATAACTTAAACTGAGGGAGTCATAAGATCATACTGTGGGGAAAGCAAACCAAAGACTGTTGTTTATTGGCAGAACATTTAGAAAACGCAACAAGACTACTAAACACACTCCCAACACTACTCTTGTCTGTCCTCTTCTGAAGTATTGCTGTGCAGTCTGGAATCCGTATCAGATAGGATCAACAAAGGACATCAAAAATTTTCAAACAAGGGCAGCTTGTTTTGCATTATCGCGAAATATGGAAGATAGTGTCATGGATACCATATGCGATTTGGGGTGGCAGTCATTAAAACGAAGGTGTTTCTCCTTGCTGCATGATCTCCTCACGTAATTTCAATCACCAAATTTCTCCTCAGTGTGAAAATATTTTATTGGTGCCCACCTACATGGGTAGGAACGATCATCATAATAAAATAAGAGAAATCAGAACTCGGATGGAAAGAATGAAGTGTTAGTTTTTCCCTGTGAGTTATTAAAGAGTGGAACAGCAGAGAAATAGCTTGTAGGTGGTTTGATGAACTCTCTGCCAGGCATTTAATTATGAGCTGCAGAGTAATCAAGCAGATGCACTTGAAGTACGGTGGCAGGAAGAACACGACTCCCGCTTAGGTGAGTGTAGAATTATCAACACAAAATCAAATATAATACAGGAATAGGCATAATAATGAATGAGAAGCTAGGAAAATGGGTAAGTTACTGTGAACAGCACACTGCATGCATTATTGTAGACAACATATAATTGCTACAGTAGTGCATTCTATATACTAACTGGCTTTGTTGATGAAGAAGAGATTGAAAGAATGTATTATGAGGTAAACGAAATTATTCAGACAGTTAGGGATGCAAAAATTTAATTGCAGTGGGTAACTGGAATACGATAGTAGTAAAAAGGTGAAAATCAAAATCAGGGGAACATGGTCTGGGGGAAAGGAATGGGATGAGCACTGAATGATTGAATTTTGGACAAAACATAATTTAATCGTTGCTAAAATAAACATGAAAGAAGGTTGTGTGTTTGGAAGAGACCTGGTGACACTTGAAGGTTTCAGGTTGATTATATAATGGCAAAACGGAGATTTTGAATTTGGATTTTAAACTGTAAGACATTTATATGGGCCAAGCTACAACTACAATTTATTGATTGTGAACTGCAGATTAAAACTGAAGAAATTACAGGAAGGTAGGAAATAAGAGAGACAGACCTGGATAAATTAAAAGAATCAGAGTTATTGAGAGCTTCAGATGGTGCATTAGGCAATCTTGGACTGAAGTGAGGGAAGACAATTCAACACGAGGTAAAAAGCCAAGGCCTACTAGAAATCCTAGAACATAATTCATGAAACAAGAAAATGTTATGGAATATTCCCTCAGAACTTGGAGGTACATAGACACATTAAAACTGAAATGCACAGTATTGATGTTTAACAATAATATTTATTATATAGTTGATGTAAACCAGCTTTTGCCACAGCCCACATTCCAGTGACTGTTTCCTCCCCTCAGCCTCCACCCCCCACCCCACCACACCATTTGCGTGTGTTCATCACGTTCACCATTTATTTTGTCCATGAAGCATAGTAGTTCACACAAGTACTAATTTGTTTATATTTTTAGCCTGTACAGTCTTATACTTTTAATTTTCGAGTATAATGTAGTATATGGTGTATTTTTCATAGCCTCTTTGTGTATTTCATTATGCTTGTGTTTTTTGTATAGATATAAGTAAAGGTCATGTTTCTTCGGAAAAAATTACGATCATTGTACAGTTATAAAATGGTTGTTGGTGTTGTGTAGACTATTTCATTCGTCTTAAGGTGTCTGAAGATGGTGCAGAATTCCAACAGCCAATTCATTACAAATTATAGAATGAATATTATTGTGAAACGGCAGTATTGTGAATTTTAGTTTTTAATAAGAAAGGACAGCTAAAAATGCAGTAAGTGAAGCAGGTAAAAGGGAATAAAAATGTCTAAAAAATGAGATTGACAGAAAATACAAAAGAGCTTAGCAGGAGTAATACAACCTATAAGACATTGAGATAGACTGTTGGAGTATAGAGCAAAACCTGTATGAATAACAAGAGCTCAAGTGGCAAAGCCAGTGCTAACCAGAGAGGGGAATGCTGAAAGGTGGAATGACTCTGTGGGAAATGTACGAGAGGAGCAAACTTGAGGACAAATGTTGTAGAAAGAGGAGAGAAAGTACGTAAAGATGAGGTGGGAAATATGGTACTGTGAGAATAATTTGACAAAGCATTGAAAGAGCTAAGCGGAAACAACGTCCTTGGAGTAGACAACGTTCTCTCGGGATTATTGAGATCCTTGGGAAAGCAAGTCATAGTTACAAAATACAGATACAAACTATTTGTAGAAGAATGGAAAAACTCTTAAAAGCTAACACTGCTGAAAATCAACCTGAACTGCAGAGAAAGGAAGGAACAAATATGCAAGGCAATAGCGACCCCACGGCATATGCTAGAAAACAGATTGAAAAAATGCACACTATCATTCATAGCATTTTTTGGATTAGGGGCAGATTTTGACAATTTTGGGTGGACTACACTCCTTGAAATTTTGAAGGCAGCAGGACTAAAATACAAGGAGCAAAAAGTTATTTATAGCTTGTACAGAACCAGTCTGCAATTAAGAGCTGAAAAGAAAGCAGTAGTTTAGAAAGAAGTGAAACAGGATTGTAGCTATCACTAGTGTTATTCAATCTGTACACTGGGAAAGAAGTAAAGTGAATTAAGGAGAACCTTCGAAATAAAATTAAAATTCAGGGAAAAGAAATACAAACTTTTAGATTTGCTGATGATATTGCAGTTCTGTCAGATGGCAAAGGACTTTGAAGAGCAAGTGAACGGAATAGACAGTGTTTTAAAAAGAGGTGATAAGATGACTTTTAAAAAAAGTAAAAGAAGGGTAATGGAATGTAGCTGAATTAGATCAGATGATGCTGAGGGAATTAGATTACAAAATGATAAAGAAAAAGTTGGTTCTAAAAAAGAGGAATTTGGCAACATCTAATCCAAATTTAAATGTTGGTTATACTTTATGGAAGGTGTTTGTCTGGAGTGTAACTTTGTATGAAGTAAATGATGATGATATGCAGTTCAGACAATGAAAAAATAGCTTTTGAAATGTGGTGCTGTAGAAGATTAGGTGGATAAATTTAATAACTAATAAGGAGTTACTGAACGGAATTGTTGGGGGAAAGAAATTTATGGCACAACTTGGCTAATAAAAGGGATCAGTTGATACTACACATCCTGAAGCATCAGGATGATGAAAAGATCACCATAAGGGTTGAGGTCACAGGACAGAGCATAGTGGCCTGGGGAAAGTTAATATGGCATTCCCTGGCTGATCTCTTCATTCAGCAAAGCATAATGGACCAACCAAGTATGGACCACGTTCACCCCTATATGCAGTTTGTTTTTTCTCATAATGACAGCATCTACCTGTAGGGCAATACAACACGTCACACAACTCGCAGAGTACATGCGTGGTTTGAAGAGCACAAGCATGAGTTACCATACCCTCTTGGCCGCCAAACTTCCGCGATTTAAACCATGTAAGAATCTGTGGGACAGCCTCGATCAGGCTGTATCTGCCATGGATCTTCAACTGAGAAACCTAGCGCAGCTGGCCACAGCACTGAAGTTAGCATGGTTCAACATTCCTGTTGGTACCTTTCAGAACCTCACTGATTCTCTTCCAGTGTGTCTCGCAGCAGTCCATGCTGCAGAAGGTGGTTAATCAGGCTGTTGACACTTGGTCACATTAACGTGACTGGACACTGTAGTTTACAAAATCTCATTATATTAGCACTGACTGAGGTGACTGATGTCTGGCACAACAGCACAGAAAATGACAGATTGTTTGAAGCATGATGAGCAGACACAGGAATCATCCTGTATAAGTTAATTGTTGTTGTTGTTGTTGTTGTTGTTGTTGTCTTCAGTCCTGAGACTGCTTTGATGCAGCTCTCCATGCTACTCCATCCCATGCAAGCTGCTTCATCTCCCAGTACGTACTGCAGCTTACATCCTTCTGTGTCTGCTTAGTGTATTCATCTCTAGGTCTCCCTCTACGATTTTTACCCTCCACGTTGCCCTCCAATACTAAATTGGTGATCCCTTGATGCCTCAGAACATGTCCTACCAACAGATCCTTTCTTCTAGTAAAGTTGTGCCACAAATTTCTCTTCTCCCCAATTCTATTCAATACCTCCTCATTAGTTATGTGATCTATCCATCTAATCTTCAGCAAACTTCTGTAGCACCACATTTTGAAAGCTTCTAGTCTCTTCTTGTCCAAACTATTTACCGTCCATGTTTCACTTCAATACATGGCTATACTCCATAAAATTCTTTCAGAAATGATTTCCTGACACTTAAATCTATACTCGATGTTGACAAATTTCTTTTCTTAAGAAACGCTTTCCTTGCCATTGCTAGTCGGCGTTTTATATCCTCTCTACTTCTACCATCATCAGTTATTTTGTTCCCCAAATAGCAAAACTCCTTTACTACTTTAAGTGTCTCATATCCTGTCTCATTCCTCTCCCAACCACTGCTTCCATTTCATGTCCCTCAACTCTTATAACTGCCATCTGGTTTCTGTACAAATTGTAAATAGCCTTTCGCTCCCTGTATTTTACCCCTATCATCTTCAGAATTTGAAAGAGAGTATTCCAGTCAACATTGTCAAAAGCTTTCTCTAAGTCTACAAATGCTATAAATGTAGGTTTGCCTTTTCTTAATCTAGCTTCTAAGATAAGTTGTAGGGTCAGTATTGCCTCACCTGTTCCAATATTTCTATGGAATCCAAACTGATCTTCCCCGAGGTCGGCTTCTACCAGTTTTTCCATTCGTCTGTAAAGAATTCGCAATAGTATTTTACAGCCATGACTTATCAAACTGATAGTCTGGTAATTTTCACATCTGTCAACACCTGCTTTCTTTGGGATTGGAATTATTATATTCTTGAGGGTATTTCACCTGTCTCATACATTTTGCTCACCAGATGGTAGAGTTTTGTCAGGAATGGCTCTCCCAAGGCTGTCAGTAGTTCTAATGGAAAGTTGTCTACTCCCGGGGCTTTGTTTTGACTTAGGTCTTTCAGTGCTCTGTCAAACTCTTCACGCAGTATCATATTTCCCATTTCATCTTCATCTACATCCTCTTCCATTTCCATAATATTGCCCTGAAGTACATCGCCCTTGTATAGACTCTCTATATACTCCTTCCAGCTTTCTGCTTTCCCTTCTTTGCTCAGAACTGGGTTTCCATCTGAGCTCTTGATATTCATACAAGTCGTTCTCTTATGTCCAAAGGTCTCTTTAATTTTCCTGTAGGCAGTATCTATCTTACCCCTAATGAGATAAGCCTCTACATCCTTACATTTGTCCTATAGCCATCCCTGCTTAGCCATTTTGCACTTCCTGTCGATCTCATTTTTGAGACATTTGTATTCCTTTTTGCCTGCTTCATTTACTGCATTTTTATATTTTCTCCTTTCATCAATTAAATTTAATATTTATTCTGTTACCCAAGGATTTCTACTAGCCCTTGTCTTTTTACCTACTTGATCCTCTGCTGCCTTCGCTACTTCATCCCTCAGAGCTACCCATTCTTCTTCTACTGTATTTCTTTCCCCCAATCCTGTCAATTGTTCCCTTATGCTCTCCCTGAAACTCTGTACAACCTCTGGTTCTTTCAGTTTATCCAGGTCCCATCTCCTTAAATTCCCACCTTTTTGCAGTTTCTTCAGTTTTAATCTACAGTTCTAACCAACAGATTGTGGTCAGAGTCCACATCTGCCCCTGGAAATGTCTTACAATTTAAAACCTGGTTCCTAAATCTCTGTCTTACCATTATATAATCTATCTGAAACCTGTCAGTATCTCCAGGGTTCTTCCATGTATACAACCTTCTTTCATGATTCTTAAACCAAGTGTTAGCTATGATTAAGTTATGCTCTGTGCAACATTCTTCCAGGCGGCTTCCTCTTTCATTTCTTAGCCCCAATCCATATTCACCTACTATGTTTCCTTCTCTCCCTTTTCCTACACTCGAATTCCAGTCACCCATGACTATTAAATTTTCGTCTCCCTTCACAATCTGAATAATTTCTTTTATTTCATCATACATTTCTTCAATTTCTTCGTCACCTGCAGAGCCAGTTGGCATATAAACTTGTACTACTGTGGTAGGTGTGGGCTTCGTATCTATCTTGGCCACAATAATGCGTTCACTATGCTGTTTGTAGTAGCTTACCTGCATTCCTATTTTCCTATTCATCATTAAACCTACTCCTGCATTACCCCTATTTGATTTTGTGTTTATAACCTTGTAGTCACCTGACCAGAAGTCTTGTTCCTCCTGCCACCGAACTTCACTAATTCCCACTATATCTAACTTCAACCTATCCATTTCCCTTTTTAAATTTTCTAACCTACCTGCCCGATTAAGGGATCTGACATTCCACGCTCCGATCCGTAGAACACCAGTTTTCTTTCTCCTGATAACGACATCCTCTTGAGTAGTCCCCGCCCGGAGATCCGAATGGGGGACTATTTTACCTCCGGAATACTTTATCCAACAGGACGCCATCATCATTTAATCATACAGTAAAGCTGCATGCCCTCGAGAAAAATTGCAGCTGTAGTTTCCCCTTGCTTTCAGCCGTTCGCAGTACCAGCACAGCAAGGCCGTTTTGGTTATTGTTACAAGGCCAGATCAGTCAATCATCCAGACTGTTGCCCTTGCAACTACTGAAAAGGCTGCTGCCCCTCTTCAGGAACCACACGTTTGTCTGGCCTCTCAACAGATACCCCTCCGTTGTGGTTGAACCTTCAGTACGGCTATCTGTATTGGTGAGGCACGCAAGCCTCCCCACCAACGGCAAGGTCTATGGTTCATGGGAGGGGGGGGAGTTAATTAGATTACTATAAACAAGGAAAAGTAAGCTACTTGTCACACATACAATCATTTCCTCTCCTATTGGTTCTATAGTGACAGCTGTAAGCAAAGGCAGAGTACAGTGTCACACATGCTGGAAATGTATTAAGAGAGAGAAGCTAGTGAATAATAATCAATGTATGGTAGGATAGCACACTTGATATCAAGTACCACAAGAATGCACCCAAAGTTAAATGATTTAATGTCCATAAGAACTCTTGTCTGCTATAACATCCCACACAACACCCAAGGGCTAGATCAAACTTATGAGACTTGTCACAGTTTTGTTAGGCACCATGCAGCTAATTCTCATGGCCTCAGCAGTCAATGTTCACTAGAAAACATCACAGTATTGCGGCAAAATACACAACAGTATAACAAAGGTGCAATGAGCAGCTGTGAATACAATTTTGTGTGACCCTTCAACGAGAGTGCTTTCTGAACAAATGAGATATGATGTACAGTAAAACACCCTGTTTACAATTTTCTGCAGACTGACCCAAAAAAGGTTAAAATGCAGGAAAGTGTGAAATACAGGAAAGCATAGGAAACACAACAAGCGAAAATGAATTCTTTTTATATTGTCCTTCTCTTAAATTATTAAAAATATGAAATTAAACAATTTAAATTTTGCCTATTTAAAACATCTGAAATAACTAATTATTTCTTTTTCTAACAGCAGTTAGCTCTACAAAGTATTGCTCACAAAGGCAGTGGCTACGTGCTGACACACACACAGACGAATGTGTGGGCTTCCCTCTTTGTTCCTGTATGTCCATGGTGTAAACAAACGTGGAAGCAAAAGTCTTCCATGAAATCACATTAAAAAGATATTTGTGTTCTAATGTGAGACTTATTACTGATAATCATTATAAAATTACAGTAAATAAAACTTAATGTATTAGAGGGATAAAAAATCCACTCGTCAAGCGGTGGCAGGAGAACACACATATGAACGGTATTACATACGCAAGCTTTCAGAGCCAGTGGTTCCCCTCCTGGCATGAGGATTGAAGGAGAAGGAAGTAGGTGAAGGAAAAGGAGTGCTGAGGTTTAGGTAAAGGGATATAGTATGGAAAAGTCAACTCAAATCCCTGATCAGGGGAGACTTACAAGATCTGAAAATGTGAGTGCTTAAAGGTGGAAGACATTGTAAATGCAAGACAGAGATTACTGCTAAAACATCAAGCACGAGTTAATAAGAGCGAAAAACTAAGTGCATTGTATGTGATTGAGTTGTGAGGGGGACGGCGAAAAACAGACAGGTCAGAAAATGAAAGATGTGGAAAACTTAAACAGAGTGGAGAAAGGAATAGTAACTGCGTAGAAATGCTGAGAGAGGAAATTAACTCAAGTTCAGTACAGATGAGTGGTGAGAACAAAGGGCATGTTGTAGCATCAGTCCCCAACTGCGGAGTTCTGAGAGACTGATGTCTCAGGAAAGAATCCAGATGGCACGTTTGGTGAAACTGGTAGAGAAATCACGATGGTCATGTTGTAGTGCACACCCAGCAACAGGATACTGTGTGCTGCCAGTAACAGGATGTATACGTGAACAAGGAAAAAAACTCCCAGATTTTTCACGGATTTCCCGATTAAAATCACACTTTTTCCGTGTTAAGTGACATAATATTTTTCCTTGGAACTGTAAAACTTATCAATCCTTTTAATGGTTATGGTTTTATACACCAGTGTAGAATATCACAGCCCTTTCGAAAACGAAACTGAGAAAAAAAGATAATGTATGCTGCTTATTTTTGTATTACAAAAGTATAAATTCGAATTACACCAAACACCACATGTTACTTTCTGAAGCATTGAAATCGAGATTGCGATTCAGTTTGTAAGCCAGTCATACCTGATGTCACGTGATCTCACCAGCCAATACAGCGAATATTCAGAGCTTAGGACACATGATGTAATTAGCTAATAGCATTATCAATGTTAAATAGCGTGTACAAACAAACAGGAAAAGTTAATGGTGTAAATCAATATACTTACTGTTGCTACAAGAAAAGCAGAGCTTTCACATATAATATAGGTTTCAACAACTATTAAGCTGCAAGAGAAGCTAAATTTAACATATAATGTTGATTTTTTTTGCGCGTGTGACACTTTAAGATACTTCACACAAATGTGCCAGTAAAATTTTTAATACCGACATAAATGCCTGATCTTCTCGGCTCGAAATTTTTTCTAAATGGCCGTACTCAAATAGTTGATTTTTAAATAACAGTCAAATGCTTTGTTATTTTAAAATTCATCGCACATTCTGGCACTTAGTTCATGTTGTGTAAAATGAAATTTACTTTGAAAGTAACGCTTTTCAATCAATCATTCGTTTCAACAGTTACCAGAGAGTGCCAGATAACAGGCGTCACCGTGCTTGCGCAGCTACGATGACACAGGAAGTCCGCCGTACGTGTAAAACATTAAAAGATCTTGTGTCAAGACATCAAAGGAATTTCATGAACCATACTAAAAGTGCACATTCGTACATCCAGATTCGGTAGTAAATTTTATTGGAGTACCAGTACTGAATTATCTTATTTTTGGTTCTTTATTATGGCATAATGCCTTACGTGCTAGAAGATGAAAATATGCTCTTTGGAAATGCTGCGAACAATTGAAACTAGCCAACAGTGTGGAATTAAACACTTAGTTTCAAATAAATTGACAGCCTCAGCTGAAAAGATTAATAAAGCCATATTTCTTTAGCAAACCAACAAAAATAACTTCATTGTTCTGCAAGGAGATTAGTGCTTGACTGAAATTGCTGCCCACGGCAGATACCCTGGTTTGCTCCCAGTGAATATGGCACCTTGCACGCGCCAGTAAAATTTTTCCGGGTAGCATCTTGCTGCTTGCTTATACAGCTAACAGCCACACTTTCGTAGCCAGAAGCGGGAGAAAGTACATGCGCAAATTAACTGCGCATGCACATGGGCCCACTCACAACTGCTCACACGAATCTAATGTAAACAGAATGAGATATTCACTCTCCAGAGGAGTGTGCGCTGATATGAAACTTCCTGGCAGATTAAAACTGTGTGCCAGACCGAGACTCAAACACGGGACCTTTGTCATTCATGGGCAAGTGCTCTGCCATCCTGAGTTCGAGTCTCGGTCCGGCACACTTCACAGGAGCTCTTCTACGAACCTCGCAGAAGAGCTCCTGTGATGTTTGGAATATAGGAGACGAGGTACTGGCAGAACTGAAGCTGTGAGGACGGGTCGTGAGTCGTGCTTGGATAGCTCAGATGGTAGAGCACTTGCCCGCGAAAGGCAAAGGTCCCGAGTTTGAGTCTCGGTCCGGCACACAGTTTTAATCTGCCAGGAAGTTTCTAATGTAAACAGTTATGACGTCATGCTCATTGGAGGTAATTTGTTGTTATGAAGCATTGCATAGTCTTCCCAAAGCCTTTGACACATTTTGCTACTGGCCGACGCTTCTATGAGAACTGTGTTTTGTTGTGTACATGGCGCATTTCCTTTGTAACTTAAGTTTTATATTAGTTTTTTTCTCTCGTTCATGTTTTATGGCTGCAGTATTATTCTGCTGTAGCGGGATGCAGTAATATCCTTTGTTAGAGTATTATTTCTTACCAGCCCCCCCCCCCCCCAAAAAAGAAGGGGGGGGGGGGGGGGGATATCCCGGAATTCTAAAAAGATTCCGGCGTTTTTCCCAGTTCGTATACAACCTGCAGTACACACCCTCTACCTGTGCCCATTCATCCTAACTGATACCTGGTACATCAGCATGACTGCCACCAAGTTATCAGTTTGGGCATAAGCAGAGGGTGAATAACAACAACACAAAACAACCTGTTGCAGAACATGCTCTACAACATGACAGTCATGATATCAGTGCCCATTTCACCACACGTGCCATCTGGATTCTTTCCCAAGACACCAGTTTCTCAGAACTCCACAGGTGGCAACTGGCATTACAACATAGCCTCGGCTCTCGCGACCCACCTAGTCTTAATTTAAGTTAATTTCTTTGGTCTCAGTATCTCTTCACTACTCTTAGTTTTCGACATTTTTTCATTTTCTGACCTCTCTGTTCCTCCTCCCCCCCCCCCCCCCCCTCCTCCCTCCTACCTTTATCACATACAATGCGCTAGGCAGTCCCTAAGAATCAGCCTTTTCTCCCCATTCCACTCTGTAAGTCTCTTCTGACCTAGGGTTTTGGGTGGTTTTTCTGAACTCTCACCATTTCCTAAACCTCTTTTCCTTTCCCTTCAATCCCTCTGCCAGGAGGGGGAGCCACTGGTTCTGAAAGCTTCCACATTTAATACTTTTCATATATGTGTTCTCCAGCCGCCACTTGGTGAGTAGATTTTTTTTATCTACCCAATACATTATATTTTCAAAAATTAATTATTTTAGTAAATAAAACTTGTAACAAAATACTGGTTAAAATATTAAAGTTGGCAGCCTTCATAAAAGGAGAACAATAAGCGTGACATCTACAGCTTGTTGCTAAAAAGGTGGTCACTTGGTTAAGGGACATCCAGGGTAAGAAGGATGGTGGAATCTTCTGTTGTGTTATGGAACATATAGAGGAATGTTTACGTATGACATCAGCTCATACCAACTTAAGACTGTGTGCCTAGTATGGATTGGTGTATTTCGTGTGGAACGATTTGTGAAAGCCATTTATAGAGGCGGCCATCTTCAAAAGTGGCATTTATTTCTTTAAATGACTGAAATTTAATTAAAGCTGTTCTAATAAAACACAATGAGCAGAAACAAGGTTGCTACTAAAGTCACTATTGTCAGACTGTGATCGTCATTAAAGCAGTGTCACTCAGCATACTTTTGCACCCTTCCAAACACTGAGAATCTGTTAATTCAGGGGGCCATGACCCAACAGGCCGGGAATGAAAACCTTCTATAACAGACTCAATGCTACATTGCAGAATCAATAGCTTGGTGTATAGTCTGCATTTTCTGCATTGTTCCAAAGGTGACTTTGAGCAGGAACACGAGGCACTTTTTGCAGAAATCTGTATGAAAATCAGTGTTAAAGGTCGTGATAACCTCCAAGAAAACTTGAAATGTTGCAACACACAGCTGTTAATGGTAGGAGTATGACTTCAACGTAAAATGCGGGAAAGTTAAAATGGGGTTTTACTGTATTTTGTGATTAATTTAGTACAAAAAGCTGTTACGTGATCTCTCATTGTTTTAAAAAGAATGGGCTTATGCCACTTTCAAAATAAGAGGTCACTATATTACAATAGTAGCCTAGGGCATTTGAATACAACAGCTTTCCCATGGCAAGGAAAGGAAAATCTGTGCCACCGGATGAAGGAAAGGATGAATATGCATGCTACCCACAGTGCAGCTATATTAAAACATTGCAGTCTGCCTCTGTAACTCAGTGGTCATTGTGTCTTACTGCTACGTGGAGGATCTGGGTTTGATTCCCTGTTCTTAAAAAGATTTTTCCTTGATGGGAGGACTGGAATGGGGTGCACTCAGCCTCATGAGGGAACTGACGAGTAGTAGCTTGACTGAAGCTCCAAGGAAAAGAAAGCTGACCACAACCAGGAAAGAGGTGACCCAATGCCCCTCCATACTGCATCCAAATGAAGTCGATGGCAGAAAATGCCATGACAGTCAGTCAGCCCTGACTGGCTCATCTGGACCAGAATGTGGAGCTTCACTTTTTCCCTTAGACACTGTACTGTACAACTGAAAAAGTCTTACTCCCAATTTTGACAAACAGTTAAGAATGAGACAAAATTCTACACACAGATATATCTTTCTGCGAAAGAAGGCCTTTATTTTACACAGTGTAAATGTGGTTCTGCGACTTGTTTGCAGTGACATCATTTTTGAAAGGGATTTACTCCTGGAATAACGTCCTATCAACGGTCATCATCTTCGTATGCCATCTATTTAATACCTAAACACTATGTGCTATGTTTTGCTTTTCGTAGCTCAAGTTCAGCAGCTGTGGGTAAATGTATTTTTTATACAGAACATGAAGAATAATGAGTCTGCAATGTACATATACTAAGAAGACATTACGAAGAAAGGAGCAAATGAAGTATGTGCATTCTCATTGTTATATAAAAGAATATGTACCAGAAAATGTCAAGGAGCTACTGTTGTTTTCCAATGGTTGTGTGGGGCAAAGTAAAAATCCCAGTAAAATTCAGGTGCATGCATCTTTGGTGGGCACAGGAGCGTTTTAATAAAGTTGACCAGTTTTTTCCTATTTGTTAACATTTGTGTGATGTATGTTACAGGAAATTTTCCATGGTGAAATGGGTGACCAGGAGAAAAAAACAGTGAACCGTAATAAACAGTCTCACACAGAAGCTATTGAACTACTTAACCACATGCAAATAACATCTAAAGTAGCACTTCATTTCAGAAGTACAACTGCTAAAGAAATTGGAAAAAAAAACATAAAATTACTCAAAAACTCAGATTCCTGTGGATACAATGGCATATCAAGTAGGATTTTAAAATCATGTGCAGACTTAATCAGTTATATATTGTGCTATTTGTGTAATCAATCTATGGAAACTGGTGTGTTCCCAGATAGATTAAAACATGCAGTAATGATGCCAATCCAAAAAAGTGGAGCAAGGGATGAAATATCCAACTATCGGCCCATCTCTCTGCTGCCAGTATTCTCAAAGGTATTTGAGAGAATAGTGTATGATAGGATTTATAGTCACACTACACAAAATGGCTTACTGGCTCCTACACAGTTCGGCTTTCGTAAGGGCTCCTCCACAGACAGAGCTATATTTAACCTAACAAATGAAATTTTGGGTGAACTAAATTACAAAAGGTATCCAATGGGGATATTTTGTGACCTTGCCAAGGCATTTGAATGTGTAGATCACAACACACTCTTAAAAAAGCTTCCACATTATGGCATTAAAGACAAATCTTTGACTTGTTTAGAATCATACAGAACAGGAAGCAAAGGGTTGTCTTAAGGGGGACAGGTAGAGCATTAAAATCAGACTGGGGAATAAAAAGTATGGAGTCCCACAGGGCTCAATTCTTGGGCCACTAATTTTCCTGATCTATATTAATGATCTACCATTCACAATTAATAACAGAGCAAAAATAGTAATGTTTGCCAACGATACAAGTATCCTCGTAAAAGGACCCAACTCCACAATGCAGGATACAGCCATGACAGTCTACTCAAGTACACAAATGGTTCACTGTGAATAGCATAACCTTAAATCCTTCAAAAACCAATATGATACAGTTTCTGACAAAAAATAAAAAAAATTAAAACTCCTGAAATACATGTTAACAATCACAAAATTAATTCAACCACACATACATAATTCCTAGGTATCCAGATAGATAGTCACCTAAGATGGAAAGAACAAATTGATCAGCTGGTCAAGAAACTTGGCTCATCATGCTTTGCACTAAGAGCTCTCCATCATTTAGTAGACAGAGACATAATGTTGTTGTCATATTTTGCATATTTTCATTCTGTTCTCTCCTGTGGCATAATCTTCTGGGGAAACGTTGCAGGTGTTGAAAAAGTCTTCAGAATACAGAAACGAGCAGTGAGGCTAATATGTGGGGTCCCTAATAGGGCATCTTGCAGAGGTCTCTTCAAATCTCTCAAGATACTTACCATCACAGGTCAGTATATATACTAAATGATGTTATTTGTAGCCAACAACAGGGAATTGTTTCAGAAAAATTGTGACATCCACAACCATGACACAGGACAGGGGAAAAATTTTCACCAAGGCTCTACAACTCTCACTAAAGCACATAGGGGAGTTACTGAGTCAGGCATAAAGGTCTTCAATAAGCTCCCTACCAATATAAAAAGGGAAATAAGTAATGTACAGGTTTTCAAAAGGAAACTAAAATTATTTCTCATTGAACAAACTTTCTATAAAATGAATGAAAACTTAGAGCTATAAGGTATAAGAGTGCGGGAAACTGCCTAAGAAAAGCACTCCCTTAAAAATAAAGTGTGATGCTGTTACTTGTTGTTTAACTGAAATTGTGGTGATAAAACGTAAATTTATCTGTGTCATTACCAGAAAACGTGAACTCCCATGTATCCCACTCACTTGAGCATTCACTTAAACCTCTTCTTAAGGAATGCAGTTAAAGTTTGTATTCAATTCAAATCATGACCATGAAGAAAATTTACTTGCTTATATACCGGGTGACCAAAAAGACAGTATAAATTTGAAAACTTAATAAACGACAGAATAATGACACATATGCCTGGAATGACATGGGGTTTTATGAGAAGAAGAAGAAGAAGAAGAAGAAGAAGAAAAAGTGTTCACAATATGTCCGACAGATGACGCTGGACAGCAAAACGTCAGTGACTGCGCATGACAATCGTGTATAAAAGGAGCTGTAATGAGAGAGAGAGAATCAGATGCGCCAGCAGTCGCAGCATGTCGGAGTTACCTGAAAAGGCACTTTTAGTGAAGCTGTGTTACCAGAATGCGGAATGTGCTAGTTCAGCATTACGATCCTATCGCCATAGGAAGGGGATTTGAACGGGTAAAGGTCCATTGATAAAAGCAGCTGTGGCGAGAATGATTTCAAAGTTCGAAGCCACAGGTTGTTTAGACGATAGACCCCCTAGTGGCCAACCGAGCACAAGGCGTAATGCTGCTGAGACAGTTCAGGAAGAAATGGAGACTGTAGTGGGTTTGTCTATGCACGGGGAAGTCAGCGCTCATGCAGTCGCACGTCGCACCGGCATTCCATACACTACTGTTTGGTTGGCACTTAGGCGTACCCTCTGATGCTATCTGTACAAAATCCATTGGCATCATGAACTGTTACCTAGCGATTTAGTGAGGCGGAGGGCATTTGCGGTGTGGGCGTTTTAAAAGATGGCGGAAAATGACGATTGGTTGAGTAACGTGTTGTGGACCGACGAAGCTCATTTCAAGCTCCGAGGGTCTGTCAACGCCCACAACTGCAGAATTTGGGCTACTGAAAATCCTAGAACTGTCGTGGAAACTCCATTGCACGACGAGAAAGTCACGGTATGGGTTGGATTTACCACATCTACCGTTATTGGGCCTTTTTTCTCCGAGGAAATGCGTGATTCTGGTTTTGTAACTGCTACAGTGACGGGTGAGAGGTACACCAATATGTTACAGAATCGCATCATCCCCAGCCTGGCTGATAAACACCTGCTCGAATGTATGATGTTTATGCAGGATGGTGCTCCACCCCATATTGCTAGACGCGTGAAACCCCTCTTGCGCACGTCGTTTGATGGTGATCATGTGCTCAGCCGCCACTTTCTTCATGCTTGGCCTCCCAGGCCCCCAGACCTCAGTCTGTGCGATTATTGGCTTTGGGGTTACCTGAAGTCGCAAGTGTATCGTGATCGACCGACATCTCTATGGATGCTGAAAGACAACATCCGACGCCAATGCCTCACCATAACTCTGGACATGCTTTACAGTGCTGTTCACAACATTATTCCTCAACTACAGCTATTGCTGAGGAATGATGGTGGACATATTGAGCATTTCCTGTATAGAACATCATCTTTGCTTTGTCTTATTTTGTTATGCTAATTATTGCTATTCTGATCAGATGAAGCGCCATCTGTCGGACATTTTTTGAACTTTTGTATTTTTTTGATTCTAATAAAACCACATGTCATTCCAAGCATGTGTGTCATTTTGTACCTCTCTATCTACATTATTCCATGATTTATTCAGTTTTCAAATTTATATTGACTTTTTGATCACCTGGTATGTCAGTAGCATAAAAATATGCACTGTCACTTATTCCACTATTTTAAACAGTCACTTAAACTGTTCTTGGCATAATGCAAGCTTTAATACTGCATGCAAGTAATTGTCCTTGTTAAATAAACAAATGTCTGTGCAGTGTGATGTATAAATGTTCATGTACTACTGTAATTGCATCAACTGACTTGTCCTCTATAACTTGTACATTGTTTGTATAATATGTAATCAACAGGGCCAAATAAATAAATAAAAATAAATAAATAAAGTGAATACTGTGAAATAATATCATGAAATGATTGCCAATGCTTCCAAAAATTGTAATTTCACCATAAATTTAATAGAAACTGAAGATATCTACAGCTTCCCCATGTGGTGACCAACATACAACCAGAAAAGGGGAACTTCAAACGAAACACACAAGATGACATGTTTCAGAAAGTCAGGTTTCAACTATATTCCTTTATGTATTTTCAACATAGTAAGTTACAGTCATGTGATTCTGAATACACAAGAGGATTACAGAACCATATCTTTTATTTCTAGAAATTCTGAAAAGGCTATAACCGGAAAAAAATGCACGACATTTAATATTTACTTGATTATATTCCACATGAATGTAAGTATTTCTATGATGATTCGATGAAATGGCCTGTATGTAACACTCGATGAAACCATTTTGTGTATAATTTGATTAAAAGATCAAATTAGTACCACAAAAAAGGAAATACAACTATACATTTAAAAAAATTGACAAGAAAGACATAAGGAAATTCATAGTAAGACCAATTAATCACTTACTAAGTGGAAACAAGGTCATAAATCGGATAAAAGTTGTATAGTTTGAGAACTTTTTATTGCAATTGGTGAAAAAAAACTGTATATACGACTTATTTGACTAAAAACATAACTTGACAATGCTTATGAATTACATCCCCAAGAAACGGACCTTATTTCCTCCCCGAAGAGAGTGTGACACTTAGCAACAGCAATAACAGCAAAACATCCATTTCATTCTGTTCTTTAAACCTTGGGAAGCTCATCCAGTTGCATTCCTTATATTCAGCCGAAGAATGTTTTTCTTTGTCCCCAAAAACTGAAGTTTTGGAATAAGGTCATTTAAAAAAGGACTGTATCAAGTACATGAAGCAGAAGAGTTTAATTTATTTGCCTTAGATGCTGTTGACTGCACCATACACTTACTGCTGCAGAAACAAATCAGCACATATTGATTTAAATAATAAAGCACTGTGGCTGTTGAATTTCTCATGTGGGAATTTTAAATGCTGATGCCATAGGATCATACTTTTTACATTACATCCATTTGAGGTACTGTGCCTGTTTCATTGAACAACAGAAATTCTCTCTCTCTCTCTCTCTCTCTCTCTCTCTCTCTCTCTCTCACACACACACACACACACACACACACACACACACACACACACACAAAATGAATTGAGCTTCAAAGTAGTGTGTCTCCTTTTTATAGTGGCTAAACCTGTGAAGGTAGGGTGGTTTTCTGTCATTAACAAGATAAAAGGCCTCCTTTATGGGGTAAGATATCAGTTCTTCAACGATACATTTTCTTTTTAAAATACATACCAATAAACATAATTATAGCACATCACATTTTGATGTATGCATCACTTACGTGTATAAGAAACTCTTTTGACCCTTCGTTTCTAATGAATCTTCTTCAAATTCTGGTATCTTAAATTTTTCAATACAATCAGCTTTAGCTCTACCATAGTCAGGTTCCTCAGGATTCCACTGTATAAAGGGCAAAAAATGAAAATACAACTATATATTAAAAGTAGGTAAGAAACACATAAGGAAATTCATAGTAAGACCGATTAACCAATTAGTAAATGAAAACAAGGACATAAATTGGTTAAAAGTTGTATAGTTTCTGAGAACTTTTTATTGAAATTGGTGTGGAACTGCAAAAACACTGTATATACAAATAATTTGATCTTTACAGCCCTTTTTTAATGAATTTTAAGAAGCTATATCAACCAAACTTAGTTTTGAACTTTTGTAAATGCTTGGTTTTCTTTCGATACAAAGTAACATAAAATTTCTTCACAATTTATAATGTAAAAAAAAAAAAAAAAAAAAAAAAGGAAGGCTTTCTATATCAATAGAAATTATTGTAGATAAACGTAAAACATATAGGAATTCATAAGACCTAGTACAATACCAACAAATGCACTTGGAGTACAATACTGAGCACGTAAAACTCACTTTCAGCTCTCACAAAGTTTAAGTGATGAAACGGAGAGCGGGAAGGAACTGTTCTACATATACACCATCAGCCATCTGATGTAAATTGACAGATAAATGCCTCCTCTAACCTTTTCTGCACATTTATGCCTTCAGCTATATGCATCAAAGTCATCCCTGCATGGTTTCCAATGTCATCTATCGATCTTCTATTAGACAATCGTCTCAGTCTTACCTTTTGGAATCTACAAAAACCTGCTTTATCTATCATCCATTTTCCTAGCTATATGTGCTGCCTATCACTATTTTGCTGTTATTTATTCCCACCACTGTACATTTTATGGTCAAAGATATCATCTATCTAATTTCCAGCTTGTTATCTCCATCTATGATTTACTGTCTGTAAAAATTATTTCTGTGGTTTTCCATGGGTTATTTCCATGGTACTTCTGTAGCAAAGTATTTTCTTCCTGTTTTGCAATTATCTGTTCATATTATGTGACAATAGCACCACAGTCAGCACTTTCCATGCTTTGTTCCTGTTTATTTAATTTTTTATCTTGTCTAAATGTGGAACATGGTTCATTTAGCTTTATTTGGAATTTTCTTATCCCAAATTAGATTTCTCATTTCGCTGGAGAACCCTGAGGCCTTTTGTATCCTGTTGAGTATTTCCCTTTCTACTGTATTGTTCTCAGAGGAGACACTTCCTAAGTATCTGAAGCAGGGTACCAATTTCAATCAACTTTCATAAAAAAAAATAAATAAATAAATAAATAAATAAAATCCTATCTTCAACGATGGTATGACAACTTGTTTTGTCTAGCATTAAAGGATGTTGTTTTCGTTCGCTACAAGTGCTCTATAAAGCTAATGAATACTTAGTATTGCAACTGGTTTTATAGGTTTTATAACATACGAGGAACGTTGCTGTGGGCGAAACTGGCGTAGTACGCATTTCTGCCGCGACGCGTATGGCGCAACTCATTGCCAGTTTAGTGCTATCTATTTTGTCAACCTGGCTTGTTCTGCTCATCTGCAGTGATTAGTTTTGCTCGTGCTGTTTTGTTCTCGTTTCGTTGTTGTTGTTTTTTTTTTTTTTTTTTTGAGTAAGTTTAAGTGAACACTGTGCAGCTGTGAAACTTTGTTTTCTACTTGGTAAAAATGCTGCTGAAACTGTTTTCAAGTTGAAAACAGCTTACCAAGATGATGCTGTGAGAAAACCGCAAGTGTATGAGTGGTTTGTTCGATTTAAAAATGGCGACGGAAACTAATGACAAACCTCGTTCTGGACGTCCATCAACTGCCCAGATTGACAAAAATATTGAAAAGATTCAAGAGCTCATGTTCACAGGCCCTCAACAGGCCATTGATTACCTGTTAGAGATTTGTGGCAAACAGTGTTCGTAAAAGAAAAAAAAAAAATTATTATTCCAGCAGACAGGTGACCATGTTTGGATAAAAATGGCATGGTTCCGCTGCCCCACACAACTT
Organism: Schistocerca piceifrons; assembly: GCF_021461385.2. Lineage (NCBI taxonomy): Eukaryota > Metazoa > Arthropoda > Insecta > Orthoptera > Acrididae > Schistocerca > Schistocerca piceifrons. Next base: position 673,128,318 of record NC_060138.1, on the reverse strand, counting down.
ACTTGCGTGACCTGGTCTGTGCGACTTTTTCATGTTTCGATGCATGAAAAGGGGCACGAAAGGAAGGCTCGGTGCAATTTTTTAATGTTTCCATGCATGATAAGGGGCATGGAAGGGGACAGATTTGACAACATTGAAGTAGTAAAAGAAAAAAAAAAGAGGGAGGAGCTGTCAGATATTTCTAAAGATGACTGCAAAAAATGTTTCGAACAGTTGTTGATTGGTTTTGGGGGTGAGGAACAAAGAGCGAGGTCATCGGTCCCAGCAGATTAGGGAAGGCTGGGGAAGTAAATCAGTTGTGCTTTTTCAAAGGAACAATTTTGGCATTTGCCTGACGCGATTTAGAAAAAACATGGAAAACCTAAATCAGGATGGCTGGATGCAGGTTTGAACTGTTGGATAGTGGAAGCACCGGAGGGACAAATGTATCAGTTGTAATGGAGAGTATTTTGGAGGGGATAAGGTTGTCTTGTAAACAATTTGAAAATATATAGTTTTTAAAAAATAATAACTTTTTATTTTGGTACCACCTCATATACACTGAGGTCATCAAAACATTGTGTCTTCTTGTTTTTCATGTTTTTCAGTTTTGTCTATAACTCCCACCATTTAAGAGAATGGTGATCAAGATTGAAAGTGACCTGCTGTATGTCTTCACTATGAGGATATTTCAACTACGATCACAATTTGATAATGATGAAGAATATGCTGAAGTTTAAGAAAATCCTCATGAAGAAGCAACATACAAGTAAATAGGACAGAGACATACGGAGGAATGAGGGTGTACTTTCAGGGTTTTCTGAAGCTGTAGATACAGCAATAACAAATACAATGGTAGAAGTTTAGTTGTCGATGAACAGATATATTTAAAAAGACTAATCACAGATGTTGGGCTAACAGGAACAAAAGAGGAAACTGTGAGAAACTGTAGATAAGAGGAGAAGCACTTCAACTGAGTGATGAAAGGAGAAATAGAAAAAAATATCATGAACAGAAATGAATAGAACAAAACAAGATACTTAGATATGGAATGAATAGGAAGTGCATTCAAGTTAAAGCAAAATGATTGCAGGAAAAAATATAAAGGAATCGAAGTGGAAATTGTCACTGGGAGGACAGATTTAACATATTCAAAATTCAAAATAACTTTTGGGTAATTTAAAAGCCTAATTGTCAACAATAAAAGTTTAAAAGAATTCCATGGTTAAAAACAGAGGTGTGAGCAAGTAGGTGTAAAACAAATTCATTGTGGGCTGGTAAGAGGTGGAGGAGGAACTGTCTGCTAATGTGACAGAAGAAGAATGGAGCACTGATTTGCATGCTATAGAGGATATACTATCAGTCATAGTTTAGAAAAATTTGTGAACCAAACTGGCAAAACAGACAGGTAAAATTCCTTCAGGGTTTCTAAAATCTGAACTTGCATATTGTACTCAAGCCTCATCTCCTTACGTAATTTTTACCCGTTAATGACCAAAGTCCTTGATGCCTCAGGATATGTTCTATCAACAGATCCATTCTTTTAATCAAGTTGAACCATAAATTTCTTTTTCATCATAATATGATTCAGTATCTCCTCGATAGTTATTTGATCTCTCCATCTATCTAAAACATTTTCATGCAGTACCATGTTCCAAAAGCTTCTATTCTCTACTTATGTGGACTGTTTATTGTTCACATTTCACTTACATACACGGCTACCCTCCAGACAAATACCTTCAGGTGAGAGTTTACATCTAATGCGCCCCCCCCCCCTCCCCCGCCCCATAACGTTTTCGTTGCTAATTTTATATCCTCTCCACTTCTGTCATCACCAATTATTTTGCTGCCCAAACAGCAAAACACACACACTATTTTGTCCAACTGTTCTTCTAAGTTCTTTGCCCTCTATGACAGAATTAAAATGTTTTCAGAAAACCTCAACGTTTTTATTTCTTCTCCCTGAACTTTGACTCCTTTTGCAAATTTTTATTCGGTTGCATTTACCAGTTTTTCATGTTTTCCATAAATAATTAGAATCAGTGTTTGCAACTGTGACTTATTAAAATGACAGTTTATCAATGGAGATAGGGGCGTAATCAATTTTTGAAAATATAATGTAACTGGATAAGGAAAAAAATCTGCTCACCAAGCGGTAGCAGGAGAACACACATATGACAAGTATTACGTTTGCAAGCTTTCAGAGTCACTGGCTCCTCCTGCCGGCAGAAGGGTTGAAGAGGAAGGAAGAGGAGTGAAGGAAAAGGACTGGTGAGGTTTAAGGCAAGAGATAGACTTCAGAAAAGTCACCCAGATAGAATTTTTTATCCGACCAATTACATTATAAAATGATAGTTTGCTATTATTCACACCTGTCAGCTCCTGCCTTTCTAGGAATAGGAATAACTACATCATTCTTGAAGTCTGAGGATCTTCCACCAGTTTCATATACTGGCACAACACATGGAATAGTTCTGTGATGGCTGGGTCTCCCAATATATCAACAAATATGAGGGTATGTCATCCATTCCAGTATACTTGTTACAATATAGATATTCCAGTGCTCTGTCAAATTCTTCATGCAATATCTTTTCATCAGCTACTTCCTATTCTTTTTCAATTATATTCCTTTGAAGTCCATTTCCCTTGTATTGTCTTTCTATATATTCCTTTCACCTTTCACCTCTCCTTTCTTTGCTTAGTCTAGACTGCTGTCAAAGCCATCAATGTTCATACTGACACTTCTCTTTTCTTCAAAAAAGTCTTTAAATTTTCTAAAGACTGCATCAACCTTTCACCTAGCCATGTAAGCCACTACAGCCTTGCATTTGTCCACTAATCATTCCTTCTTAGACATTTTGCACTCCCTGTCAACCTCATTTCTATATGTCTGTACTTCCTTTCAACTGTTTGATTTGTTGCAGTTTTAAATTTTCTCCCACTGTCAATAAAATTCAATAATTCATGTTATCCAAGGGATTCTGACCAGGATTTAGCTTTGCCTATCTGATCTCCTGTTGGCTTCAGTATTTCATCTCTCAAAGCTACCCTTCATCTATAGTTGCACTCCTTTCCACTGTTTCAGTCAACTGTTACCTCATGCTCCCCATGAAACTCTCAACCACCTGATTCTCTCAACTTATCTAAGCCCATTTCCTTAATTTTCTAGCATTTGCAGTTTCTTCCGTTTTAATCTACAGTTTACTATCACTGAATTGTGGTCAGTGTCCATATCTGCCCTCGAAAATGTCTTACAATTTAAAATCTGGTTTTGAAATATCTGACTTAGCTTTACATAATCAATCTGAAACCTTCCAGCGTCTCCAGGTCTCTTCCACATCTATAACCATATTTCACGATTCATCAATGAATGAATGAAATATGCTCTGTGCGTAATTCCACCAGGCAGCTTCCGCTTTCATTCCTTTGCCGCAGCCCGCTTTTACCTACTATTTTCCCTTCTCTTCCTTTTCCTACTGTCAAATACCAGTCCCCATCATAATTAAATTTTCATCTCCCTTAACTATCTGAATCATTTCCTTTATCTCATCATATATTCTTTCAACCTCTTCATCATCTATGGGGCCAGTTGGCATATAAACTTTTACTTCTGCAGTGACTGTTGGGTTCATATCTATTTTGTCTACAATAATTCAGTCACTGTTCTGTTCTTAATAATCTACCTGCATTCCTATTTTTTTTATTCATATTAGAACTCCTCTTGCATTATCCCCTATTTTATTTTTATTTATAGCCCTGCACTCACCTGAGTTTTTCTGCCGCCATAATTCACTAATTTGCGCTATGCTAAACTTCCAACTATCCATTCCTCTTTTTCAATTCTTTAAGAAACCCACTCGATTAAAAGGATCCAACATTTCATGCTCTAGCCCATAGAATGCTAGTTTTGTAGCTTCCGATTACATCCTCCTTAGTAGTCCCCATCTAGGGATCTAAACAGGGGACTATTTTACCTCTGGAACTCTTGACCCAAGGGGCTGCTATCATCGATAACCCATACACCGAGATGACAAAAGTCATGGTATAGACACAGATGGTGGTAGTATTGCATATACGAGGTATAAAAGAGCAGTGCATTGGTGCAGCTGTCATTTGTACTCACATGATTCATGTGAAACCATTTCCAATGTGATTATGGGTGAATGACAGGAATTAAAAGACACTGAATACAGAATGGTAGTTGGAGCTAGACACATGGGACCATCCATTTTGGAAATCGTTAGGAAATTCAATATTCTGAGATCAATTGTGTAAAGAATGTGCCAACAGTACAAGTTGCACGTGTAGCCTTTCATCACGGACAACGTTGAGGCTGGAGGCGTTCATTTAATGACTGAGACCAGCAACATTGCTCACAGGCAACACTGCGTGAAATAACTGCAGAAATCAATGTGGGACGTATGATGAACATATCTGTTAGGACAGTGAGACAAAATTTGGCGTTAATGGGCTATGGCAGCAGACTACAGAAATGAGTGTCTTTGCTAACAGCACAATGTTGCCTGCAGCATCTCTCTTGGGTGAGAGAGAATATCAGTTGGACCCTAGACGACAGATAAACTGTCACCTGGTCAGACAAATCCTGATTTCAGTTGGTAAGAGCTGATAGTAGGATTCTAGTTTGACATAGACCCTACAAAGCCATGGACCCAAGTTGTCAACAAGGCACTATGCAGCCGTTTGCAACAGAATTTTTATGGATGACAATGAGCCATGTTGTCGAGCCACAATTGTTTGCGACTGGTTTGAAGAATATTCTGAACATTTTGAGAATGATTTGGTCACCTACATCACCCAACATAAATACCATTGAGCATTTGTGGGACATAATCGAGAGGCCAGGTCATGCATGATGTCCTGCACCGTCAACACTTTTGCAATTATGGATGGCTATAGAGGCAGAATGGCTCAATATTTCTACAGACCTGAAAATATACAAGATGTGCATGGATCACAAGGAAATCACAAGAGGATAATCATAATGGAAGAACAAGAGTAAGTGTTCAAACTAAAAATGGCACAATGGAGGAGGGTAGGGTTGCATCTATTGTTAAACCTGTACATGAAACGCCACAGGAAACAGCAGAAAAATTTGGAAATGTGATGAAAATTATGGGTGAAAGGATATCAGTTGTAACAATCATTGAGGATCTTATCATCCTCTGTGAAAGTGAGGGAGAATTAAAGGATGTGTTGAATGGAAGGAATAGTCTATTGGGTGCAGAATACAGACTGAGAAATAAAAAAAGGGAGATGAAAGTATTAGATATCACCAGGAATGAAACTAGTAACAAACTTAACTTCAAAATTGGAATAGCTGACAAAATGTGAAAATTCTGCTACTTTGGAAGTATATAACACTTGATCTCCTAGTAGGATCTACTCAGGAAAATGTCATCATCAGGAGAAACAAAACTGGTGTTCTATGGATCTGAGCAAGGAATGTTTGATCCCTTAATCATTTAGATAGGTTAGAAAATTTAAAAAGGGAAATGGATAGTGTAATGGATCTGGGAGATGTGTTATTTTCTACTGGATTTGTCAATACCAAATTTAATGAGGGAAATTGTAAATGTTTTCTTATATTTTTGTCAGAATTTTTTTAAATTGTAATTTGCCTTGTTTTATGATAATTTACTTATATTTTTGAGAGTGACAGCATATTGATTACTATTAGTAGATGTGACGAAGAATATCAAAGAGACTGATTACAAGTGGAAGCTTGTGTGCTGTGTAAAATGTCTTTGACGCTGGAGTCGTCTTTGACTGTAGTCAGTCGGCAGTGAACTCTTGGTGTGTGATGACGGTAGAACAATGTGCAGGTCGCCGTCATAAATAATTTGCTAGTGAACAGGAAAAAATAATTGTGTTACTACCTTTTTTATATAAAACTTCAAGAAGAAACCACATTCGAAGAAATGGTATTTGCAGCACCAAAAATGAGGCAAACGCATTGGACCAGGTCATTTCTGCAGCCGACGAAACTGCATTGTGGAATCATACTTCCACTAGACGACTGAAGCCAAGACAAATATCATCTTGTGAACATTTCACAGAAAAGGTACTGTCACAAAATATGCCAAATTTTAGTAAATAAAAATAGGAGCATATTTCAACTGGGGACTGTAGCCAGGATATTGTGTTCACATGATCTTCAACAGTGCTACGAGGAAGAAAATTTTTGTGTGTTAATGCCAGTTTTTTCAGAATGTGTGTTACAGTATTTGTGTTCATCGGGAAGTAAAAGTTTTGGAGAAGAAATGTTTCGGCAAAAAATATAATTTTCGACATAAGTAGTAATTTCAAGAAGTTTGGTCAACAATCACATGGATGGAAAACGTGGATTTCCAACAGTAGAAGAGTGTTCCCGATAAGTCACGAAACCCTCGTATTTTGTTAAAACAATCTTCTTGTGTACAAAATTTTTTTTTCTTCACAATGACATGAGATTTTCGAGAGTATTGTGCCTAAAGTAGAAAATAGTAATTTAACAGACTTTGAAAATCAGGACAGGTCAAATGAAACAGAAAGAACCGATCAATTTGATTTAAGAAGTTTTCTTGTAAATTTCACGAAAAAAATTAAACAATCAGTTGACGACAATAAGACTTACTGGGATGAAAAAATTGATAACATTTTGTTGCAAGTCCAAGCAGTCAATACCCAAGTGGGTGATCTTTCGAACAGAGTTGGCAGTGTTGAGGAAAAAATTGAATCTGTGAAAGCAAAAGTAAATGAAATTGATGCTAAATTCAGCGATGAAATTAATACTGTAAAAAATGAGTTACTGGCAGATAGGGAAAGAAATTTAATTGATTTTATTGAGATAAAAGGGGAAATTAAAAATTTGGATGAGAACACAAAAGTTTTAGTAGAAAATGTAGAACAAAAAACTGACAATCGTTTGGTTACTCTAGAAAAAAAAGTAGAATGCAATGATTTAGAAAACAAAAAATCTGTCAAAGAACTTAGCGAAAAAATTGAAAGTTTTGATATTGAATTTCAAAGCAAAAATCACAATGTCAACACATGCATCTTGTATCTAATATTCCAGTGAAGCACTTTTCGGTAGATGGACCCTTACACCCCGTTGATTTTATACATTATTCTAAGGATTGTTTTTTACCTCACTCACCTGATGATATGAAAATTAAATTTGTGAAAAAATTCTTGGAAGGGGAAGCTTTGACTTGGGCAAACCAGATTGTAACTGTGGGGATGACCTTTTCAGAATTTGAATCAAAATTTCTGGAAAATTTTTGGGATGATCTTAAAGAAACTAGAATCAAAAGTGAATTTTTGAATGGGAGAAACTATATAGAATCAGATGGGAGCACGAAACAATTTTGCAAAAGTGAACTTCAAAAACTTATTCATTTAACAAAACCTTTGGATGGCTTGATCAAAATTGATACCTTAAAGAGAAGATTGCCATCAGCAATGCAGTTGAGTTTAGTCCATTGTCCTGATAGTAATGTTGAGCAGTTTCTCAATTATATTGAAAAGTTGGATAGGGTAACAACAAGAACACACAGTGGGTTTACTCAGAAAGGTAGTGGTCAAAATTGGGGAAATGATAACTTTCAAAAAAGGGAACAAAACAATTATCATGGTGTTAGTCAAAATTCAGGGGGATATAACAATTTTCAAAAGAAGGACCATAATTTTCATCCAAAGCAAGAACAACATTTTCGCGGAAACAATCAACCAAATAGAGAACACTTTAGTGATCAAAATCACAGAAATTTTGCTACAGATCAGTACAACAGAAACTACCAACAATCAGGTAATGTTTGGCATAGGAATGGGAAAAAAAATGTTGATCAGAGACATTGGCAAAACCACTATCAGCAATTCAAACAGGAACCAGTTGTAATTCAGGAAATAAAAAACGAGTGGACGCCCCCTTGAAGGTCCGCAAGGTTGAGGCAGAAGGTGAGCATGATGAAAGGACCAATGGATGTGACTATCATAAACCTAAACATGACAGATCCAAACCTAAGCTATCACATGAGGTAATTAGTTGTTACTTATTGAAGAAATTTCAAGAGGAAAATAATGATGATATTGATAAAGATAAAATTTTCAGTACACAAGAACATACAGTAGATAAAAGTAATTGTGATTCATTTAATTTGACAGAGTTTTACACTTGGGCAGAAAAGAACAACACTTTGTCAGATGATGTAATTTGTAATAGTTCAGAGACGTGTGTGAATGAAAAAGAGAATGTATGCTGTGAGAATGAAAATATTGGTGAAAGGGATCTCGTAACTATAGAAAGGGTAAATAATATTTTGGGGGATAATTTGAATGTGTATGACCTGAATATGTATAATGATAATGATGTTGGTGATAAAGTTGATAATGATGGTAATGGTGTTGATGATGATGTTGAGGAAAGGTATTTCATTAGTTTAAATAGTGAGTTGAGTATACACATGGTTGAAAATGGATTAAATAGTGAGAATACTATAGAAATTCCCAGGGATGTTACCAGGATGAATAAGGCTCGCAAGCAGGGTGTATATGAAAGTATGAATTTTGATGTTGTTGGTAAAGAATCTGACTACACAAATAATGATGACACATGTATAACTTCTAGCCCAAGTGAAAAATTTACAGATACTAATTACACACACACATTTCTTATGAATCTATAGCTGAACAGTGAAACTATTTCTTTTGACAAAAACTTTAGAAAGATGCTTATTAATGTATGTGAAACTATATGTCCTGAATGGTGGAAAAAGGTGAGATATTTTATTTTTGAAAAGCTGAAGGATAAGTACTTCAATAGTATACAATGTGATCTGGATGAAAATTCTTGGCTATTTGAGATAATAGAGAGTACTAATGACAATTTTGTACCTTGTGCAAATTTTATAACTGTGACAAATAATACATGTAATGGTATACCATATGATTCTGATAAGTATAGGTTTGGGGAAATTGAAAGTGATTTATTACATGAGGATACAGGTTCTGAGAAAAGTGATCAATTTTGCAGTCCTTATATAAAAGTTCAAATTGGGTCATGGATTGGTAAATGTTTAATTGATACAGGAAGTGAGATCTCAGGAATATCTGAAAGGTTAAGCAAGAAATTAAAAGTGGGGAAAGATTATGTTGAAATGCCAGTTGTTGGGGTAAAGATAAAAGGTGCTACTGGGAAGAGCAGTAAATTGGTAAAAAGCCAAGCTTTACTGACATTTTTAATTGAAGGCAAGTTGTTCACACATGGATGTTTTGTAATTCAGGAATTTAATGAAGATTTTCTTTCGGGTATGAATTGGATAGTAAAAGTGATATACAGCATTTGATTGGGTTGGAAGAAAACTTTTGATAGAAACTAGTGAAAGGGAATGCTTTCAGACATATTTTGTGAACACACTTCGTGACCAGAGTAATGGAAATTTTGACAGTATCAATTTACTAAAAGAAAATAGATTGGAGAATATTGAAATTCATAGGTTTGATACTGATGAAGTTGAATTTGGGAATTTAGTAAATTTGAAAATTTCAGAAACACAAAATTTATCTGGGGAGCAAAAACAATAGTTAGAAAATCTGCTGTGGGAATACAGTGATGTTTTCAGTGACATACCTGGTAGGGTAAAGGGTTATCAGTGTGAGCTTCAGGTAAAACCTCCTGAACCATTTTTCATAAAACCATACAGTATTGCAATATCAAAAAGACCTGCTGTCGAGAAAGAGCTGAAAAAGATGGAAGGATGTAATATAATAGAAAGGAGTATCAGTGCATATAATAATCCTTTAGTAGTTGTTTTGAAAAAAGATGGCGGAGTAAGATTGGTTTTGGACTCTAGACACTTCAACAAAATTTTGTTCAGACAGACAGACCATCCCGAAAATATTGATGAGCTACTCTATAAATTTACAGATATAAAATATATGTCAAGTTTGGATCTAACTTCGGGTTTTCATCAGGTACCTCTTTCGATTAATTCTAGAAAATATACTGCTTTCTTGTACAATGGTAAGAGTTACCAATATTGTGTTGTGCCATTTGGGTTAAATTCTTCTGTTTCCGAATTTATAAGAGCTTTGGATCATGTACTGGGGCAAGAACTTGCATCTAAACTGATAATTTATGTAGATGACATTTTGGTTACTGGGCAAAACTGGGAGGAACATTTTTCGATTTTGAAGTCAGTTTGTGAAAAACTTAGAAAAGGGGGGATGACATTGAAATTAGAGAAATGTAAGTTTGGAATTTCTGGATTAAAATTTTTGGGTCATGTTGTCTCAGACAAGGGAATTTTGGCAGATCCAGAAAAAATTAAAGCAATTTCAGAAATTCCTATTCCTAAGACTAAAAAACAATCAAAGTCGTTCTTTGGGTTATGCAGTTATTACCGAAAACATATAAGTGATCAGAGTCTGAATCCACCATGTTTAATTCAGTTACTTAAGAAAAACACTGTTTGGGTTTGGGTTAAAAGTTGTCAGGAAGAGTTTGATAAAATTAAGCAAGCGTTGAGGAAGCAACACTTATTACACAGACCTGATTTTAATTTACCATTTTGTTTGAACACTGATAGCAGTAATTATGGGTTTGGAGCAGAGTTATTTCAAGAAAGAGTAGAGAATGGAGTTAAGATACATTGTACCATAGCATTTGCAAGCAGAATGTTGCTAAAGCATGAGAAAAATTATACAGTCACAGAGAAGGAACTTTTGGCAATTCATTGGGCTTTTACAAAATTTAGAATTTACCTTATTGGACATAAAACCATAGTATTATCGGATCACAAAGCTTTGAGTTACTTACAAGAGTGCAAATTACACCACAGTAGATTGACCAGATGGGCAATATTTTTGCAACAGTTTGACTTTGAAATCAAGCACATAACAGGTTCTGAGAATGTAGTAGCTGATTCACTTTCAAGGTTACCAGTTAGGGGAGAAAAGGAGATTTTTGAACAAGAGGAGGAAAAGCAATTTAAAATTAGATACTTGAAAGGGGTGGAAAATGAGAAAACAATTAGAGCTATGTGTAACAAAATTAGGAAAAATCAAAATTTAGATCAAAGTTGGAAATTAATCAAAGAATGTCTAGGCAAGAAGGGGTATGAGAAACTTGATAAATTTTACAAATTACATAAGGGGATTTTATTTCAGAGAACAGATGTAGATTCTGATAATTGGAAACTGTTGGCCAGAGGCAGATGCTGAAAAGCTGATCATTTACATACATGAAAGTTTTGGTCATTGTGGGAAACAGAAGTGCATTCAAAAGATACAAGAAAACGTTTATTTTTACAATATTGGAAAGAAGGTAAGAAAAGAATTGGCAATGTGTGACAAATGTCAGAGAGTTAAAGTGAGCAATCAAAGATGTGGTGGAGAGATGCAAAACATTATTCCGGAAAAACCTTTAGATCTTATTGCTGTGGACTTATATGGAACGTTACCAAACAGTAAAGGCGGTCACTGTTACATATTTGTTATGGTAGATGTATTTTCAAAATTAATTAAACTATATCCAGTGAAGAAAGCTACTAGCCATGAAATTATAATAAAAATTGAAAGAGATTATTTCGCACAGGTGGGTAAACCAAAAGCTATATTATCAGATAATGGTTCACGGTTCACCTCTAAAATTTGGAAAAAGTTTATTGACAGGTCAAAATTGAAGCATATACTTATATCTGTTTATTCTCCATCCACCAACCCTGCAGAAAGATATATGAAGGAAGTTGGGAGACTTTGCAGAACCTATTGTAGGCATAAACATCCAACCTGGTTTGAGCACATTTGAAATTTTGAAGATATTATGAATAGCCTACAACATAGTTCCACAGGATTTTCACCGTATGAGATTATGTTTAATATCAGACCTCCAAATCTTATATCAGAACTTATTGAATTTCCTAAATGTACACCTTTAACTATGCAAGGGAGAGAAGATATTGTCAGGGAAACTATGAGGTCAAATCTCATGAAAAATCAAAAATGTTAACTTCAGAAATTAAAAAATTCTTTGATATATATATTGGGCCTTTTGAAGTCATAGAAAATCCACACCCTAATGTTTATCATTTGGTATACCCTAAGTCAAAGAAATTATTTGGTCTCAGGAATGTTGTCTCTTTGAAAATGTATAAACAGAAATCATAATTTCAAAAATTTAAATAACCTATTTTCATCTAAAACAAAAGTCCTCCACTGGAATATGCTTGTTAGAACAAAACTACCTGTACAACCAAGTATGTATATTTGCATGTATAAATTAATAATTTGAAGTCACCTGTTAATTGAAACTGATGAAAAGCCACTGTTGTAACAAAGAATTAGAGAAAGATTTATTTTTACTTTTTTTACAAAAAAAAGTCTCCATAGTGAGCATTTCTGAATTTTTCTAATTTTTGGAAGCTAAGCCTTCCCTGTGGGTGAAGGCATGCATGCGAGGACATGCATGCAAAGGTATAAGTTTCGAAACCAATTTTAGATAAAGCCTCATGATATATGAGCAATTTATTGTTCTTTATACTGATGTTGTGGGGAGCGAAAGTACTCTTCACAAGAATGTGACTTGTAGTAATATTGTAGTAGAGAGGCAAGTGTACATAAATAATTGTAAAAAAAAGTTAGATAATACTGATATATCTTTAGCTGTACTAAAAGAAAGAAAAGCATAAAAAAATTCAAAAAGAAAATCATAAGCAAAAAAAAATACAAAATAAAAAAACATGAGTAAAAAATACATAAAAAATTCAAAAAGAAAATCAGAAGTAAAAATATATAAAAGGCAAATACATAAAAAAACAGTACACTATATATGTCCAGTATCATTTTTTATTGTACAATATGTAAGCAAAATGAAATTAACATTAATATGGGGAACAAGAAATTTAATTATGGGAACCAGTTGGCACAGTGCGACCAAAGAAGTGGTGTCAGATATCTTATTCTAGCAAATGAGTTTATCTTACTATTATTTTCAATCTGTATGCTGTATTTTAGAATATTTCTCATGTATGTTTTATGCCACGTATATTTGTCATGTTAAATAATTTCTTTACTTGAATTTTTTGTGTATGAGATTGATGGGGAAGGATCATTGCAACAACAGCCAGTAACAAGTCCACAGATTCAAAGAGTCCAAATTTGGAAGAGGTTATCAGACTGCATCATTAATGTACTAATTGTGTAATACAGATCCATTACTGAGTGTGGTCGGGATTTTGTTGTATATGTTCATAACAACAAAAGCCCTGGGGAGCAGTTGTAATGGATCTGGGAGATGTGTTATTTTCTACTGGATTTGTCAATACCAAATTTAATGAGGGAAATTGTAAATGTTTTCTTATATTTTTGTCAGAATTTTTTTAAATTGTAATTTGCCTTGTTTTATGATAATTTACTTACATTTTTGAGAGTGACAGCATATTGATTACTATTAGTAGATGTGACGAAGAATATCAAAGAGACTGATTACAAGTGGAAGGTTGTGTGTTGTGTAAAATGTCTTTGACGCTGGAGTCGTCTTTGACTGTAGTCAGTCGGCAGTGAACTCTTGGAGTGTGTTGACGGTAGAACAATGTGCAGGTCGCCGCCATAAATAATTTGCTAGCGAACAGGAAAAATTAATTGTGTTACTACCTTTTTTATATAAACTTCAAGAAGAAACCACATTCGAAGAAATGGTATTTGAAGCACCAAAAATGAGGCAAACGCATTGGACCAGGTCATTTCTGCAGCCGACGAAACTGCATTGTGGAATCATACTTCCACTAGACGACTGAAGCCAAGACAAATATCATCTTGTGAACATTTCACAGAAAAGGTACTGTCACGAAATATGCCAAATTTTAGTAAATAAAAATAGTGAGCATAATTCAATAGGTTGATGTCAGCTGTAATGGGAATTAACGAAGTTCGGCAGAAGGGACAGGACTTCTGGTCAGCTGAATACAGGATTATAAATACAAAATCAAATAGGGGTAATGCAGGAGTAGGTTTAATAATGAATAAGAAAACAGGAATGTGGGTGAGCTACTATGAACAGCATAGTGAACGCATTACCATAGATAGACACAGCCAGCAGATGACATTCTGTGAGGACTACTGATAGCCTTGGGAGAGCCAGCTATGACAAACTCTTTCATCTGGTGTGGAAGATGTATGAGACTGGCCAAATACCCTCAAACTTCAAGGCGACCGTAATAATTACAATTCCAAAATACTAATATGAATCCTTTACAGAAAAATGAAAAATTGGTAGAAGTTGAACTCATGGAAGATCAGTTTTGATTCTGGAGAAATGTAGGAACATGTGAGGCAGTACGATCATGCAACGCAATATTGACACTACTGCTTATCTTAGAAGATAAGTTAAAGAAAAGCAAACCTATGTTTATAGCATTTGTTGACTAAGAGAAAGCTTTTGACAATGTTGACAGGAATAATGACTTTGAAATTCCGATAGTAGCAGGGGTAAAAATAGAGGAAGCAAAAGGCTCTTTGCAACTTGTGCAGTTGTAGAAGTCGAAAAGAAGCACTGGTTGAGTAGGGAGTGAGACAGGATTGTAGCCTATCACCGATATTATTCACTACATACACTGAGCAAGTTGTAAAGGAAACAAAAGAAAAATTTGCAGTACAGATTAAAGTTCAGGGAGAAGAAATAAAAACTTTGATACTTGTCAAAGACATTGTAATTCTGTCAGACACAGCTTCTAATCAAATCAAGTGATGCTGAGGGAATTAGATTACGATAATGGCCATAGTGAGGATATAAATCGTAGATTGGCAATGGCAAGGAAAAGCATATCTGAAGAAGAACAATGGGTTTTATTGTTTGATTTCTGAAGAAGAGAAACTTATTAACAGTGACTAGAGATTTACATATTGGGAAGTCTCTTCTGAAAGTATTTGTATGGAATGTAGCCATGTATGGAAGTGAAACATGGTGATAAACAGTATAGATGAGAAGAGAATAGATGCTTCTGAAATACAGTGGTACAGAAAAATGCTGAAGATCAGATTGGTAGATAATGTAACTAATGAGAGGGTGGTGACCAGAACTGGGGAGACAAGAAAATTATGGCACAATTTGAGTAAAAGAAAAGATTGTTTGATAGGACACATTCCAAAACATCGAGGTATCCCAAGTTTAATATTGGAGGGCAGTTTGTGTGCGTATGTGGGAGGGAGGGGGGGGGGGGGAGGGGAATTTTAGAATGTAGAGGGAGATCAATGAGACGAACATAGTAAGCAGATTCAGAAGGATGTAAATTGCAGCATTTATTCAGATATTAAGAGGTTTTCACAGGGTAGAGCAGCATGGAAACTGCATCAAACCTGTCTTCGGACTGATGGCTGCCACAACAACAATTTATGGGCAAAGCAATGCGGATATGAAAAGCGGATTAGCACTAGAAAAGACAACATTTCTCACCAAAAGAAGTCCAGTAGTGTCAAACATGAGTCTCAGTTTGTGAAATTTCTTACAATTATGTCTGCAGCACAGCATTCTATTGTTGTTAACCATAGACTGCAAGAAAATTGGAAAAGTGAATCATAGACCCTAAGAAATTTGGAAAAGAAAAATCCTGAAGTGTTTCACATGTGGTGATATGGAAAGATGCTGAGTCTCAACTGAAATTATAAGAAATTAGATGGCTCTTGGCACTAGGAATGAAACACACAGGAAACACTGACCAGAGGACAAACAGGGTGATAGGAAGTGTGCTAAGACATCAGGGAATAACTAGGGTGCTAGAGATAACAGTAGAGGAAAAACTGACGGGAGAAATAGAAACTGGAAAATAAATAAATAATTTAAGACATCACTTGTTATGTATATTGGAATTTTCATAGAACTTAACTTTGCACTCACAAATCTGACATGTTCTTATAATAATTAGTCAAGCCACAAGCAACTTAGTTCCTCTAATTTATCAATGAAGAAAAATATACTTACAAAATCCCGTGGAGAATATCCAAAATTTCTCTTTCGCAAGAACTCAAGTCTCTTGATTCTGGGGCTAAGCTCGTCAGTTCCAGAACTAAAAGAAAATAAATTTTGGTATGTAAAACCTCTCTCTCATATAAGAGAGGACAGACAAGTGGGGGTACGCAAAAAGGTAAAAGCATTTTTAAAACTGTCCAGTACAAATATGAATAATTATGGATGAAACCACATTGAGTCTCATTTTAGAGAGGAAATCATTTCACCATTCAGTTGAATGACAGGCACCAACAAGGTCACAGAACTGATAATTCATTCAATACATCACAAACAAACACTGCATTGTAACGAATGGTTAAGCTATACGGATCAACAGCCATTCTTCATTGGACACTGGCATAGTATGGAGAACATGGAAGCCACTGCACAGAGTATGAACCATTAATTTATGAGTTTTACACATTATTGGAATGTTGGAACGCAGAAATAAATAAATGCAACAGATGAAGGCCAATCTGGAAGTTTATCAATGTCAAGTAAGTTAAAACAAACAGAAAATGTATCCTTTAAATAAAGATGACCAGTAATCAAACAATGGAAAATCCAGGATGGAATGAAACAATACCAGAGAAGTAAAGTTGCTACTCACCATATAGCGGAGATGCTGACTTGCGATAGGCACAATAAGAAGATTCACACACTCATAGCTTTCGGCCATTAAGGCCTTTGTCAGCAATAGACACACGTACACACATGCACACACACACACTCACGCAAGCACAACTTGCACACATGTCTGTAGTCTCAAAGAGCTGTGTAGTTTCAGCTCTCTGAGACTGTAGAGGTGTGTGCATGTTATGTGTGTGTGTGTGTGTGTGTGTGTGTGTGTGTGTGTGTGTGTCTACTGCTGACAAAGGCCTTAAAGACTCTCTTTCAAAATGACAATTTTGCACTTACTAAGAAGTAAAAGTAGTTTAAAATAAAAGTTAAAGTTTTTGTATGTTTGGAAAACAAAATAAATTGACTTCCTTCATGAAAGTGGCTATGCAACAATGCCTCTGAAGAGACATTACTAGTGCAGCTCGCAGCATATTAAATAACTGTTACTACTGAACTCTGCTTATTAGTTCGAACAAAGTTGACATATTAAACTTGTACAGGGTCAAAAATATCATCAGATAGTGTGACATTTTTACTTTTGTCATCACAACTATTTTTAAGAAGTTGGAAATGAAACAAAATAAAAATAAGGTATCCATTAGAAGGAGAGGATTCATTAGTTCAGAAATGAGGAGGAGGAGGAGGAGGAGGAGGAAGGGACTGACACACAATTTCCACACAACACACTCTCTTTATTTTACACTGTAAGTATCACTGTGAATGATGCCTTGCACTACACAACCCCGCCTTCCACTACACAACCCCTTTCTCATTTTATGAGATTTTCTTGCAGCAGAGCAAGAGCACAGCTTTGGTTGATTCTTTGTTTATGTGACTATTTCTCTTTTCTTACTAGTGAGAAACTACAAACTTTGAACATTTATATCTGTTGGATTATTAATAATACTGGCATTACTTGTTGATATGATCATTTGTGAATTAGCTACTTATAGCTTACAAGTTATGAAAGTCACAACTTTGTCCACATACTTCAGCTGTTGAACCGTATCTCCCGCAGCATCTGATTATCACTTGCAATGGCACCCCACCACTACCACTGTCCCCTCCCATGTTATACCACCTGCTCGGGTAGGGAACAGGTAACACTGGGCACATTCTGCCACTATGTTGGTACTTTTGTAGCAAACAATTTTTGTTTTTGTGTTTCTGCCAAAATAAACATTAAAATCCATGACTTAACCTAAATTACATACCATGAAGGTTTCATACCACACAATTCTGTAAATGAATTATTCAAACAATATTTAGATTTGAGCAACAACAGACTTCCCTAGCCCAGAATTCTTAAAACAGATTAAATGCACTTGGGAACAAGGTTTGAAATCTGATGATGTTCCTAACATTGAATTAACTTGCTTATTTGGTAATTGCAGATTTGTCACAACAATGAAACATTCCAGAGATCAATGCAAAACATACCACAATAAAATATCTGAAAACAGCAGTCTTCAAACATAGTTGTCAGCATTTCCACACAAGCCATGAGACAACGAATAGCAATGTGGTCTCTCAAATGCAGTATTTTTTCCATTTTGATAACTGAGACTGAAGGAAATCTCATATTTATCACAACATAGAAATCACACCTATATTTCATCGAAAGTGTTTCATGACCACTTCTACATTACTCAGATTACAAAAAACTTAATTTCTTCTCTATCCTAGGTACAAACCACAGAGTACTTTGTTATATCCACTGATGTACACAGCAAAGTACTGACATTCTATCCAAGCCTTCAGTATCATCAATATTGCATAATTTATCCTCACTGTTCCTCCCTGTGAGTTTTTCCAGCGTTTCTTTCTCAGTGGAACACAAGAATGCACCATTTTAATGCATATATAAAATTTGCCCTGATTATATTAAAGGGAAAAAATCACTTCAAAAAACTTTTAAAATTACAAGGAGCTGGTCATCACATACCTTAAGAATACAAGATTCCTAGAACTGCCAATATAAGCACTTAAAGTGCATAATACTAACCTAGTTTTTGCAATTCCTAAGTTATTTCTTCGGAGAAAACTGAGGGGTTGGATGAGAAAGACTGGAAAAGGGTAAGTGCAAATTTAGACCCTAATTTAAAGGTACCCACATGCTTTGAGGGCAAGGAATGACAAATATTGAATGCTAAGATTAAGATTTTCTACTTTTAGTGTTTTTATTGGTTAGGAATTTCGTCTCCTGAAGAAAGGTATTCAGTAGACATTCTGCTGTCTCCTTGAAATTTTTAAATATTTACTCTGATTACACGGAAGAGAAAAGCAATGAGAGTAGCACTCTGTCTACACAGACAAGCACTTGGACACAAAGCAAAGTTAAAAACAGCAACATAAGACCACATCACACAAACATTCAAATAGAATTCAATTCAGTGGCCCAAAATCTGAAAAGTTCCTTGGAGTTTTGGACAGGAGATTGGCTGTGCCTGTGAACACATTCACAGCATCTTAACAACAACACATCTTAATGTATCCACAGCATTCAATAAGCCAGCCGCTGTGGCTGAGCAGTTCTAGGCGCTTCAGTCCGGAACTGTGCTGCTGCTACGTTTGCAGGTTTGAATCCTGCCTCGGGCATGGATGTGTGTGATGTCCTTAGGTTAGTTAGGTTTAAGTAGTTCTAAGTCTAGAGGACTGATGGCCTCAGATGTTAAGTTCCATAGTGCTTAGAACCAACCATTCAGTACCTGGCAAGTGGGCAGAAGTAAATATGTTTACAGCACTTGAGAAAAAGGCAGGACAAACTTACAGACTACTGGGGAACAGTGCAGCATAATATGTTTAACTGTCGAACAAATGTGCTGGGGTATATTGTTTTGTTTCGTTTTGTTTCAGGGCCAAAAATAGCTAAGGTCATATGTGCCCATGTCAGCGTTGGGGCTACAGTACCCCACATTTACTTTTTGCTAGTGGCAACACTGCTCTATGTAAGAGATTACTGATGTGCTAAATATTCCTCTATTGTTGTCTCGGCCACCGATTGTTGCTGTTAGTTTTACTGTGTCAGTCTCTGCGTGCATATGTTTATGAGACACTGTTGGCACAATGCTACTGCTGTGTAAAGTACCCCCTGTATCTGGTCCCGCAAGTAAACACATATTAACCATGTACATGCAAACGTGTGTAGTTATTTATACCAGATCAGAAGTTTGAAAAAATCAGTTAGTTTTTACTTATCCATGCTGGAAGAAATAGTCAAAATTCGGCAGGAGTTGTTGGATAAGTCTGATGGGTTAGATCATGCAGAAATAAAAATACAGTGAAAGCATTTCCTAGTACCAGTAGCAATGCGGATGACCTCAGTAATGAAATTTCTGCTTTTCATAAAACGACAGACAACAGCACGATAGATGATACTATCACTTGTACAAATTTGTATGTAAAGAAAATAGTGAATCATCACAGTATCCTCAATACAGAGACGCAAAGAAAACATCACAAACTGAAAGAGTTGCTTTACTGAGATATTTACATCTACGGGAATAAAGAGAGGACATCACACTTACACACTCAAGCTATGGAACTCGGATGAAACAGGAATGAAATTTCTAAGAGCACGTATAAGTTACAAGAGATTTTTGTTTTTACTCCAATTTATGTGATTTGATGACAACAGCACATGAGCTAAAAGAAGAAGAGTAGAGAAACTAGCTGCCATTCATCATTTCTTGCAGCCAGACAAACTAGCTGGCATCCATCCTGTCTTGCAGCCGTTTATTCACAACTGCAGAAATTCATACAACCTGGGGACCTATGTCACTACAGATGGAAAATTGGAGGCTCTCTGAGGGCTCTGCAGTTTCATACAATATATTCCCAATAAGCCAGCAGAATATTCAAGATCCTTGCTGGGTCAACTCAAAAACATTTTTTACAAATGACTTGGATATATTGAGTACAACAAGAAGATGGCCTATACCGGGCCTCAAACAAGCCAAGCGACATAGAGGTGTGCCTGATTCCTGACTCTGAAAGTAGCAAAAGAAACATCACTTTTGATAATTGATACACCAGTTACCCTTTGGTGACATCTCTCCTACAGAAGCAGCTCACTTGTATCAGCACCCTGAAGAATGAAAGAGAAAGCGAAATACCAGTTGAATTTCAGGTAAGCAACAATCAAAAAGCTGGGTCTTCAAGTTCTGGATAAAACAAACAAGCCTGAAATAATAATGGACTACAACATGACAAAAGGAGGTAATGAGTACAACATCTTGCACACAATGAGGTGATGGTTAATGCACATATTTTGCTCTTTCATGAATGTAGCAGAAATCAATGCACAGACTTTGTACTCCTCAAATACAAAAAAACTCGCATTATGCAAAAAGAATTTTTTTTAAGAATTTAGCAATGGCATTGATGAAGCCCCCTCTAACTGAAAGATCCAAAATAATGTGTCTGACTGGTGACATTTCCACATTCTAGATTAAATATTGAGAACTCTAAGAAAAGAAAGACGCAGGTCTGTCTGCTTCTCAAGGATCAGCAACCAAGAAACGTGCGAGCTGTGTAACGTGTGGTCGATCAAAAGACGTACTGACAATCATTATACGTAATATGTGCAAAAAGTTTGCTTGCAAGATACATGTAA
Organism: Schistocerca piceifrons; assembly: GCF_021461385.2. Lineage (NCBI taxonomy): Eukaryota > Metazoa > Arthropoda > Insecta > Orthoptera > Acrididae > Schistocerca > Schistocerca piceifrons. Next base: position 673,107,103 of record NC_060138.1, on the reverse strand, counting down.
CAACTGCTTATACTTGCAAAACTGCAACAATTAAGTCCTCTATTCAACTGCGACTTATGTTCATGAGGCCTAAAATATGGAGACATGTAGTAAATGAAAAATAAAGTAAGTCAACCTCAGGTGAAATACCTTGTATTAACTTTTCATTAAATAATTAAATTTTACCTTAAAAAGTTCAAGTAATCAACCAGGGTCAATAGCAGTAGTCATAAAATAAACACCATTTTCTTAAAGTATGACGTTGTGTTATGTAAACTATGTTCTGGGGTATTTTATACCTCGTACGCCTGATCGACTAATGAAAATGTGACATGCTTACTCGGTGGTTAAGATGCTCATACAGGCCACAGGTTCACCTACAGTCTGAATGACCCAACCCTATTTCCCAACTATTTCGACTTTTTGTCCTGAAAATGGAATCTATTCAAAAAGCTGGGGATGTTGATCTCTATTTACAGTATTTTTATCAGCAATATTTGGATTTGAAACTCCTGGAGGTAAGTTATTTTAATAAAAAGGATTTATAGTTATTATTTAATTTATGATGTGAAAAAGAATTCCCTATTTCAAGTAAGACAGATCAAAGCCAAATCTCAAACATTATGACTTACCCTTTTGGAATCCTCTAATTGGCCCTCCCCTCGTACCAATTAGAGGATTGCTATTAAAGATTCAAGTGTACAGTACTTGGTGAATATCTCCAGTTAAAATTTTATTCATGCTGGATGCAGACAAACATTATGATTTATTATGCAATGAAAATAAAGAGAACTTTTTCCTAATGTTTATGACAAAATCACATGGGCACTTCACATTGGCATAACTTGTTTTAAACAGCGAGTGGTCACTTTTACACTAAAGGCAAATGCTTCGAGTGATAACAAGCCATTGCAATGGAAACATTACTTTACTGCTTGAAGCACATGCCTTTAATCTGAAGACGATTACAGCTAGTGAAACTCTCATATGATTCTGTTACAAAAAATATAAAAAAATAAAATGACACAATCACTTATCTTCATGGATAGTATGTCTTTATCCAATAAACTGAAAAGCATCAATGTGTAGGTTTCATTCACTAAATGTATTACCTATTTCAAGGTTGTGGGAAGCTTCTAGTCTTTGTTGATGGCACTGTCAAGTTTTGGTCAACTGAAGTCCAGGAAGAATCATTTAGCTCAATAACTTTGTCATTCTATTAGTTTCTAAGCAGTAATGATTTCATATGAAGAAATGGAAAGAAAGAAAGAAAAAGGGGAAAAAACTGAGTTTCAGCACTGAATGAACACTATATGCACTGTATAGGATACCCACACTTACCCAGACTGACAACAGCCATTTACAGCTCAAGTGACACCCCAAAACTCTCTAGATAACTAAAAACTGAACTAAACACACTAAAAAGCCTGAGGATTTTTTGATCAAATCTATATTTAGAGCAAGAGATGGTCAAATAAGACTTTCTTTTTCAGATGGGAACAAATAGTTTCAATACTGTAAGATTTATGAATAACCAGAGGATGCACACTTACAGTATGGAATATACAAATGGGAACCAATCATCATATGACACCACCTATCATTCACAAGGGCTGTCACAGATAAATGACAATGCTCACTGGCCAGTTCACACAGTAACACAGCTGTGACATCTCGTTCACTGCTTGATTATTATTTTATTATTCCATTTTTTTTAAGCCAATGGCCTTGCCGTAGTGGTATCACAGGTCCCTGTCAGATCACAGAAGATGAGTATTATTGGCTAACACTTGGGCCTATGACCTGCCAGTCTACTGAGCACTGTTCTGTTGGCAAGTGGGGCACACTCAGCCCCTGTGAGGCAAATTGAGGAGCTACTTAATTGAGAAGTAGCTGCTCCAGTCACAATAACTGACAACAGCCGGGAGAGTCCCCCCCCCCCCCCCCCCCCTTCCACCCCAAATCTGTATCCAGTGGCGCCAATAGGGTGAGGATGGTATTGTGGTTGGTCAGTACTATTGGGCCTTCTGAGGCCTTTTCGGATGGAATTTAGTATATGTTTTGAGATCTCTGACATTTGTGCCTGCTATACTTAATTTGTAAAGTCAACTACTTCTAGCTGTTTCTCACTGTAACTTTGTCTTTAAATTTCCTCAATGTGTCTTCCCACTGCTGCGGACAAAATATGTACATTTAAATGAAAATGAATGGAGCACATTCTGCAGTGATATCAAATTCACAGATATAAATAAAAACTTGAAAGCTCCAGAGAGATTTTTTGATGTTAGTAAATGTATGTTAATACTTACACTAACTTAACAGACGAAATCTGTAGTGGTTCTGCAGTCTGCTCCGACAATTTTCTCTCCTTAGGTGCCCTCCTTTTTGGCTAAAATAGTTTAGAAAATGATGACACATATCATCATAATTATTCCAAATACTAAAAATAACTATAAATCACTTCTTCTCCAAAGTGGAGCTAAATACTAATAACTAAAAAAGTGAGATACTGTACTTACAAGGTGGCAAGATATCTACACATGAGGTTACAAAAACATAGCTGCAAAACAGGATAGATTGCTACTCACTACAAAGAGGAGATGTTGAGCAGCAGACAAGTACACTGAAAGAAGACTGTTGGATATTAGAATCTCTGTTACAGGCTCCTTCTTCAGATATTGAAAAACACACACATACACACTTTCCTACATGGACAACTATCTCACACATGGCTACTGTACACTCTGGGGGCTAATGTCCAACTAGTGAGCAGTGGTATCAGCTGGGGTGTGAATGTGTATGTGTTCTCCTTTCTTTTCTGTAGAATGTAATAACTGAAAGCTTTGAAAGTGTATAACTGTCTTTTCATTGTGTCTGTCTGCAAATGAACTTTGTCATCTTTATAGTTAAGTAGCAATCTACCCTTTTCGTAGTTGTTAATATTCCAACTGCTTACCAACTGCTCACTGAAATATGCGACTCAGACTCATGCCATCTGATCATAGTTACATACATGCACAGCCTCTGGAATACACATATATCCACAGATACAACATACTATTTTCTGAGAGTTACAAATACTCTCTTTAAATTCTGAAGGTGGTAGAGGTAAAATACAGAGAGGGAAAGGCTATTTACAATTTGTACAGAAACTAGATGGTAGTTATAAGAGTCAAGGGACATGAAAGGGAAGCAGTGGTTGGGAAGGGAGTGAGACAGGGTTGTAGCCTCTCCCCAATGTTATTCAATCTGTATATTGAGCAAGCCGTAAAGAAAACAAAAGAAAAATTCGGAGTAGGTACTAAAATCCATGGAGAAGAAATAAAAACTTTGAGGTATGCTGATGACATTGTCATTCTGTCAGAGACAGCAAAGGACTTGGAATAGCAGTTGAATGGAATGGACAGTGTCTTGAAAGGAGGATATAAGATGAACAACAACAAAAACAAAACGAGGATAATGGAATCTAGTCACATTAAGTCAGGTGATGCTGAGGGAATTAGATTAGGAAATGAGACACTTAAAGTACTATAGGAGTTTTGCTATTTGGGGAGCAAAATAACTGATGATGGTCGAAGTAGAGAGGATATAAAAAATGTAGACTGGCAATGGCACGGAAAGCGTTTCTGAAGAAGAGAAATTTGTTAACATCAAGTATGGATTTAAGTGTCAGGAAATCATTTCTGAAAGAATTTTATGGAGTGTAGCCATGTATGGAAGTGAAACATGGACGGTAAATAGTTTGGACAAGAAGAGACTAGAAGCTTTCGAAATGTGGTGCTACAGAAGAATGCTGAATATTAGATGGGTAGATCACATAACTAATGAGGAGGTATTGAATAGAATTAGGGAGAAGAGGATTTTGTGGCACAACTTGACTAGAAGAAGGTAGGTTGGTAGGACATGTTTTGAGGCATCAAGGGGTCACCAATTTAGTATTGAGGGCAGTGTGGAGGGTAAAAATCGTAGAGGGTGACCAAGAGATGAATACACTAAGCAGATTCAAAAGGATGTAGGTTGCAGTAGGTACTGGGAGATGAAAAAGCTTGCACAGGATAGAGTAGCATGGAGAGCTGCATCAAACCCGTCTCTGGACAGAAGACCACAAAAAACAACAACAACAAATACTTCTATCAATCATTCTTATATCTGTGCAGAAAAATGTTCCATGACATCAAGGAAACATCATTAGTCAATTCTGATGTACACAGAACTAACTACTACCTTCACAGACACATAGTACTGAATTATTTGTAGTTCTAAGTAAATAACAGTCTTTGTTTCAGTTATCCAAGTAGCTACAGCCACAAGGAAAAAAATTCATCTATTAACCTATTTCATTGTTCTAAGGAGTTCTCAAATGTTATCAGTCTTGATAATGGGGATACAGAAAATGTGATGATGATGATTTTGGTTCGTGGGGTGCTCAATCATCCAAACAAATTCTCAATCTTTACACAGTCAAGGCTTGCCATTTTCCCCGAATGATGATGCAATGATGAGGACAACACAAACACCCAGTCCCCGAGTGGAGAAAATCCCCGACCTATCCTGGAATTGAATCTGGGATCTGGTGAGGGCATATAGAAAAGGTAAGGGGGGGGGGGGGTTGGAATGGAGAGGGAGAGGGAGAGGGAGAGGGGGGGAGAGAGAGAGAGAGAGAGAGAGAGAGAGAGAGAGAGAGAGAGAGAGAGAGAGAGAGAGAGGGGGGGGGGCACACACACACACACACACACACACACACACACACACACACACACACCTGCATTGTCCTTCCCCTTCTTTGATTCATCCTCCATCACAAAGCACAGCATCTCGATGCTGCATCTAGTAGCCCAGGATTCCGTCTGTGCCGTGGCCCTGCACACTACCACATACAGCTCTGCAGCATCCTCCCGCACCCGTACTCTTGCTACTATTATCTCTCTCCCTTTCTGCCCAATACCTCTCCTGTACCCACTACCCACCTTAGTCGAGAGTGCTACTCCTGCAGTCAGGCCTTAGTATGGCCATGTGTGTAACCTATGTATCTGTGCGTGCGTGTGTGTGTGTGTGTGTGTGTGTGTGTGTGTGTGTGTGTGTGTGTGAGTGCGGGAATTGGGGGGGGGAGTTCTACATCTGGAGGAGGATGCTACAGTAGTTTATAATACTTAACACTCTTCTTTAAATGTGCCTGTCTGACACTCAATGCCTCATCTATGTGGCAAGCTGCAATCTATCTTATTTCACATTATCATTATTCCAGTCCAGATTTTCAACTGTATGTAAAGTTGGACAGAAGTTATTTCTATCCTTTACTGATTGTAATTTCATGTCAGAAACACCACAAAAGCATTGATGCAAAGCTACATTCATCCTGTAAAAGTGTTTCATTATCAGATATTACAAATTTTACCTCCTTTTCAATTGCAGCTGTGGGTTTCTCTTTCTTCTTTCTGAAAAGAACAATTAGAAAACATGTTAGACATATTTCTGGAAACATGAGATATGAACACAATAACGTAATATACAAACCTGTTCTTTTTAGAATCTTTTACAACATTATCATTCTTCTTCATTTCCTTTGGATAGCAACTTTTAAGTTCTGCATCTTCTCCAAAAATTTCTATCCTTATTATTACAGATGGGACATTTTCAGAAGTCACACAGTCTGCAGTTGGACACTGCATGCCCAGCATACCCTATGGTGAGAAATAATCTATAATGTACAAAAAATCATCTTTATCTTTTGTTATCTAATTATTAATATGGTAACAACTGTCAATAACATTATAAGCATTACAAGGAGAAATGACACACAACACACATGTTCCTAATTCGACAACCATTGATTGAAGTACACGTAAGGTAATGTTAAAAAGAGGTGAGGACTGATCATGTTGTTCCATTATTAACTGGTGTCACCATTAGAGATGGCAAGAATAACTCAGAACAGATATCAGTCACTGAGTATTTGCAGAGGTTGTAAGAACAGATAATTTAATAACTACTAACACTGCTTACCATCTACAATTATGAAATGGATACATTGCTACTCACCATGAAGATGACATGTTAAGTTGCAGACTGGCACAACAAAAATACTTTTACACACTTAGGTTTTGGTCAAAGCCTTTTTCACATTCATGGAAGCAGTTACACTCCATGCACAACTGACCACTATTTCCAGTCACTTTAGCTGGCTATGGTGCCTGGAGACAGTGTTCTTGTATGCATGAAGTGTGCTTACTTGTGTGGAAGTGTATGTGTTCTCCTATCTTTTCTGTTAAGGCATTAGCTGAAAGCTTAGTGTACAATAGTCTTTTCATTGTGTCTGTCTGCAACTAAACTTGTCATCTTTACAGTTAAATAGCAATGTATCCTTTTAGTAGTTGTTAATATTCCAACTGCTTACCATCTGCTCACTGAAATGTGCAATTCAGACAAAATGTCATTATCACAAACCAAGGTCTCTCTAAAGCTTCTATACAAAGTTCAGCTGTGAATCCTGTGTAGTAATTTTACTTCTCACTTTCATTATACAAATACAACACATAAGGTGTCCAACAAGATAGTACTACAAGTGTTTTGTAAAATGATGGCTATTTATGTCATGGACACAGATGTTAAAATTTGTTAATCGTAGAAATTTTTCCCCTGTAGACATCCCTTCATTTATATTACTCACAAACCATCAGCATAGCACTATATCATACAACACGGATTTTTGCATCTGGGGAAAGAATTCAAGAAATGGTTATGTCAAGAACTCAAGAGCTCAGCTTCAACAGATGTCAACAGATAGAAACAACATTTATTTCACCATAATACAAAGGGCGTTCAAAAAGTTTTGCACAGTCGTCTCTAATTTTCTTTACTTTTTGCAAGAGGAGAATGAAATTTTTTGTGAATATACTTGGAACATTTAGTTGGTGTATAAAAGTATTTTCTTTTATTTACAGGTGATCCATAATGGACTGTGAAGTAGATGTCTGGTTGCGACAACGGTCGATGATGGAGTTACTCTTCAAGCCCGGCGATGACTCTGCCACATTGATTCGCAAGACGTTGCTGCCTGTTTATCGGGAGGACACAATGGATCGCAGCAGTATCAAGCGGCGGTTGCAGAGGTTTAAAGGTGATTTCTCTCTACTGGACAATCCACGATGCATTAGACTATCGACGGCAGTGAGTGATGTGAATAAGGAGACCATTGATCAAATCATCCAAAATGACAGACGTATGATGACACGACAGCTTGCTGAAATGGCTCATTTGTCATTGGGTGCTGTGGTATCACTGGTACAGTCACTAGGGTACAGAAAAATGCCAAACCCCATACAGCCCTTATGATGCAGGAGAAAATCAGGAAAATGGGTTGGAAAATTGTTCCTCATCCTCCCTACAGTCCGGACTTGGCTCTGTCTGATTTTTACTTCTTTGGTCGTCTGAAGGTTCATCTGCACGGTAATACATTTGATAGTCAGAAAGACCTTATTTCCTGTATCAAGTGATGGTGTAAAAGTCAATCCCCATAATTTTACCAAAGTGCATTTACATCATGGAAAGAACGTTGGGCCAGGTGCATCACAGCTGATGGAAGTTACAATGAGTAGGCTCAATGTATAGCTAAATGTTCCAAGTATGTTCACAAAAAATTTCATTCTCCTCCTGCAACAAATAAAAAATTAGATATGACTGTACAAAACTTTTTGAACACCCTTTGTACAAAACCACATGACTTACCTTCAGAGCAATGAAATCAAAGTTGTACCTACTGTGTCTGTTTTTCTATCACTGCATAGATAACTGATAGTTGTCAATGATCACTAAAAATATTCGGTTTTTAAAAATGATGTTAATTGTGATAGGAATATTCAAAACAATCATTTAATTCATTTCTAGTCAACAGCACTTTAACAATCACAATCACAATGCAATTATGACAAAAGTACTGTGTGTACCAGAGAAGATGAAAAAGTAAAAATAAACAGGGAAGGCCGGAAAATTCCAGAAGAGCATGCTGTCAATAGCATGGTAAGGTAGACAGAACAACTGTTTGGTTGGTAAAGAATGGAGAAGGAAACTGCCTGCACTATATTTAAAGCAAACATTGTGGCATCTGATCACAGTGATTAACAGACACATATACTCAAACAAGTTATAATCTGTAAAGGTTTGAGAAAATGTAATGTTATTATTATAAACCTTTTATCAGCTTGTGGGCTGCTTCAGCTGGCATTCATGTGTCTAACAGAAGAGAGTATCCAAAAGATTCCAAAAAAGCATTGTGTGAATGTAGACTGTGTAATACACGTATCTCCCCTAGAGGTGTGTGTGTGTGTGTGTGTGTGTGTGTGTGTGTGTGTGCTTGAACCCATTGTAAATTCAAGGCTGCCTGTGGGGTTGCCCAGGAATGTTTTATACGCCCATGGTAAATTCTTTCACCACAGAGCCGTTTTGCACTCTTCTTGTTTTTCAAAATAGTTGATTTAAGTGAACATCAAGTAGTTGTGAAATTCTACTTTCATCTTTGACATCAAAAACAGCTTCCACAGAAGGGGAAAAATCCATGCCTCCATTGTTTTCCTGTTACAAAAACAGTGGCTTATCAATTAACGACAAACCATCCATCCTCTGGATTCGAAATTAATTTACTGAATGTGAATTCCTTGATATCAGCTGTGGGTCAACAACAATGTTCTTTCAAACATGCACTTAAGTATTACCAGCCTACGCATGCACACAATGAAAAAAACATTGGTCTCAATTCTTTGTTGTTTCATTCTCCTCCCTGTTGCTAGAATTTGCAAGCATATCAGTGGTCTATGATATAAGGCTGTGGTTGAGGCAACTGCTCGTAACAAGCAGGAAATCCAGATTTGAGTCCAGGTATCGTACAAATTGTCATATGTTGCTATTGGTTAGTAGGTCTACATTAATACATCCGATGACAAGGAATTCATATTTAGTGAATTAATTTAGAACTATTTTGTACAATTGTGGATCGTCGACAAGTTTTTTCAGACATGCATGTAAATATTTTGGAAGGCAATAGTCTAACTAAACAAATGAAAATGTCAAGCACATTTGTGAACTTATTTTTAAAGGTGGATGATGGACTATTTGATGTATGGCTAAGTCAATTGGAATTGTCTTGGAGCTCAGGTTTAACAGAAAGTCTGGGATAAAGGAGGTTCACTTTCACTGCAAAATTTGTGTGATGGAGTCTGTTCATCAAAAAAGAGCATCAATTGGCAGAAAGCTATACTTGAAACAAGAGCTGCAAACACATGCCAAATCTTTTCCCAAGATCAGTACTGGGAAAGAGTCACAGAGGTGTGTTTGATGATGATGTACTCAAACAGCAATAAAGTCAATGGAACTTGTAATTGCTGCCTAGCACAAACAGCTCACCAAGACAAGTTATTATTATTATTATTATTATTATTATTATTATTATTATTACTACAAAGAACATGTATGGAGGATAGTGCATTCCTAGTTTATTCCTCCAGAACAGACGGGTAAACAAGTTTTCTATTAAACCAGTGAAGCATTTTTTTTAGCCTAAAGCAGTATGCTCCCCTGTCAGTTTCTCATTACTTTGCACAACCCGAACCTGGTAATAAGCAATTGTGAAAATACATCACAGCACAAAAAATTCATGTGTTGGTTGCTACTCTATGTAACACATGATGGAGGCATGAACTATTAGAAAACCTGGAATGCAATCTGTTGGCATGGTGAATAACTGGAGGAACTGGTGCTGGTGGTTAGCACTAGCAGGGAAGGATGCAAACACAGGACTGTAATAGTAATTTCTCCAGCCAAATTTTATGTTAATCTTGAAATCAAAGATATAACAAGGAAGATTTATGGGCTCTGCAGTCTAATTCCACAACTGTTACATAGTAATTAATTTAACAAACAATAATGCAGTAGAGAAAAGTGACATCATTTGTCTGCTAGAAGATGTCAGAGATAATGGTATAAGAAAGAGGCTTGTTTCAATTTATTTTATGATGGACGATGACGACGACTCCTGCTTCTTTCTTAGTTATTTACTTATATATGGATAATTACTAAAAAATTAATCCTGTTATTTTCCTGGGAGGGTAGAGAGGTTCAGAAAATTGGGCCTTAAGTGAAACAATAGAAAGTCCAAATTGAAATATCAACAATATTATGAGAAACGATAGATTGGTACTCAACGTAAATATGACATGTTGAGCTGTAGAAAGGCATGACAAAAATACTGTTCTATATAAGCCTTCAGAAAAAGCCCTCTTCAGAAAAGAAAGGAAAGATTCTGGAAGGGAAAGAATCTGGCTGGAGCGGCACGAAATAGCGGTATGTGTGTGTGAGTTGTAAAGCTTATATGCAACAGTCTTTTTGTCATGCTTGTCTGCAACTCAACAAGTCGTCTTTATGGTGAGTAGCTATATATCCTTATCATAATGTTAAGAAACTAAAGTGATTAACAGAGGTTTATTTTTAGTGGCATTGTGCACAAAGAAAATATTTTTGTATTAAAATTTTAACTTACAAATAGTAAGTGTGATTTCAATGTGACAAATAAACTGTTATTTTACCTCAAGTCTCCAAAAAGTGTTACTGTGATTTGTTGATAGACAAAATCTGTGTTTCTGACAGCCACAGACATTTTACTTCATGTGCTTGAAAAGTTTCATGGTCTGTACAAGCTTCCATCACCCACCATTAAAATTAATAACGACACAAAACTCAACACATTTTTAGTTAAAAAACTGGAAGTAGTAGTAAAATAATGCACTTAACCAATTTATCTTGTAAAAGAAAAATAGATAAAAAGTGCTTTAGTAGTATTTTTGTTTGGTTGGAACCAAAAGAAGAAAAGTTAATGTACTCCGTTTGAAGCTGCTTGGTTCTGAATTTATATAAAGAATTTGTAATCCTGCAAAGACTACTCTGATTAGCAAACAACAGAAATGGGCTTTCAATAGCTGAACTACCACAAATAAACTACATAAGAAATAGTGTCAATCAACAGACATAATCAATAACCAAACAAAACTCATATTCCTTGCAAAGTTAGATAAATAATTAAGAAACTGATAAAATCTGGAAAGGTATATTTCATAATGAAGTTGGTAAGCACAGCCAACGACAGTGGCACAAACGGTCATCCTGGCCCATAGTCAATACAGAAAACCTTTTAACTGACAATAATGTAAAAAGAATTAATAATAGATAAATGCTAAATGGGATAGGAGCAATGTTTAAGTAGTTAATTAATTTATTTATCTTACTGTTATGGAGAATTTAAAAGCATTTGTACAAAACAATCCAACTGATGGCTGCACTATTACACAGAGCTGTGCAATGAGAGACAGACAGAGAGAGAGAGAGAGAGAGAGAGAGAGAGAGAGAGAGAGAGTGTAGAGGGGGGGGGGGAGAATAAAAAGCATAGAATAGCATAGTATTAGGCCTCTTCCCAAAGTCTTCTGTCCAAATAAGCACATCTTCCTAAACCACAAGCAACTGAGATTTATAAAGCAGAAATGTATTTACTAAAATGTAGTTGTAAGGTACATGGAAGTGATAGCATGCATCACCTGTATATTACATGGAATTATTACTAATTTAAAAAAAGCGTCATCTAAGTTTTGCCATACAAGATGCATGTATGGCAACCAGCCAGCATAACAGGAACAACTAGAGAGCACTGACAAGAAAAACAGAAGCAAAATCTTTTAACTATAAAATCATATATGTACAAACCCTATCAGAAAGTTTCTCAATGTCTGAATGTGTCTCCTTAAAATTTTTCCAGCAGGGTAGGTGATACTGTATCCTGCAGTCTTCTTGGCATATGACAACCACCAGGCCACTGAAATCTGGATCGCTAGAAACAAAGGATCAAGTAATAAAAGTGGCAAATGAAAGACGGAGGAACCAACAACTCAGGAAATTTAGAAAATTGTTTAGTTGTAAAAGATTTCAGGATACATTGTACTTCTTTTAATTGTACTCTAATTTATTTTTGCAGAATCACTAACAAACAATAAACATAGATATGATTGTTTCAAATATATTTGCGTATCTGTTGAAATTTTTTAGTCTTCTAAGCTGCAACAACAACATCAATATCACTCTCAATTTAACAATATAAGGAATAGGATAGATTCCTACTCACTGTGAATATGACCCCCTGATTTGCAGACGGGCACAATGAAAAGACTGCTGCACATGCAGCTATCAGCCAAAGCCTTCCTCAGCAAAGAAAACATACACACATTCACACAAGTAAGCACACCTCACGCACACTCAGCCGTGACCAATGGCAGCTCCAAGTGGTCGGAAGTGCTGGTGGTGGTGGCTGAGTGTGGATGAGGTGTGATTGCTTACGTAAATGTGTGAATGTTTTCTTAGCCAAGGAAGGCTTTGGCCGATAGCTGCAAGTATAACAGTCTTTTCAATGTGCCTGTCTGCAACTCAATGGGTCACTTTTACAGTGAGTAGCAATCTATTCTATTTCTCATACTGTTGTTATTCCATCCTGGAGTTTCCACCATTTCACTCTCAATTTATTCACTTTAATACATACATCATTCCCACTGCCCACATGAAGTAACAAATGTGTCGTTCTACAATGTTTTATAACAACTTCCTCTGATCACTATAATGCCAAAGATATTTTGGTTTTTGTCCATTTTTCCATTTAGCAATAAGTTACAACTGGAATCTGAACAATATTATTCCTCTCGCATTTTTGCAATTATGTGTATTAATCTCATTACAAGAACATACAAGGTGTTTATAATTAAATTTTCACAACTTGAGAGTGACTGTAGGACAACAAATTTTTGTGTAAATATTTGCAAGGACATATGGAAGAGAAATAATGAATAAGGCACTGAAGGAAACACTTTTTAATTTCCAATTGAGAGGGTAACATTTGTTACTTGCATACCACGTTTGCATTCCAGATTACGAATGTTGCTCAATTTGACAACCATCTGCATCCAGAACAACCTGGAACTGCACTACAGAGTGCTTTAGTGCTGCCTGAACAACAGTGGATCATGGAATGTCCAGCTGTTGTAATACAGCTCATGCACTGCTGGAAAACTGCACACTGCATCTAGCATTCTCAGCCATGGCAATAGTAATTTCATCAACAATTTGAGGCACAATTAGCTGTTGGCCTCCCCCAGGAGCAATTCCCAAATTGTCAGTTAATTCAAACTTCCAAATCATGTTCTTCATGTCAATACTCAGGAAGATAAGATCACTATTGTTGTTTTGATAAAATAGCTTTATGAGTAGAGCCCTGCTCACCTTATCCAGTACCAGGCTGACAGTTTGCAACTGTAGTGCACACTGATGCTTGTGTTTCAACCCTACACCACCATATCAGTATCAGTGCCGGTGCCTAACAGCAAGTCACAACACTTAACACTACTAGAAACACAAATCCTGCAGTGCACTATCTGAACACCATTGATACCATTTGGTACCTACACAGTAAATAGTTTTCCATCTACACTGGCTCAAAAAGCAAAAGTTCAATTGTAACGAGCATGTATTTACTTCCTCATATTACCCGTGAACATGCCCTTTGACTCAGCTGAAAGTGGGTAGAGAGGTTACAAACCATGTTACTTGACCATTGATCTTCCTCCGACAATGATATTAGGGTACAATAACAATGTGTAGGTAATTCAATTATTCATTCCCTTCAAGGAAGAATGTTTAATATCCTGTGAATGATGCTATAATTAGAGACGGAGCACATGCTCAAAGAGAAGATAATCGGCAATATTCTTTTTTTAAAATAATCACCCATAAATTTGCCTTAAATAACTTACAAAAATTATGAAAAATCTAAATCTGAATGGCCAGAAGATTTAAACCCTTTGAATGAGTCTCCTACAGTCTTAACCACTGCTCCTATGGAGAAGTCAAATAACAAAAGTGAACTCAAATCTAATGGTCTTATTATTGCTAGTACTTGTTCTTTTTATCCCCAAAGCTGTTCTCTTGTGCAGTGGAGAAAACTATTGTAGCAGATAGGATCAGCTGCTATGCTTTATTTTTCTGGTATAGCAGTTGAACTACTGGCAACTTAATGGTTTTGGGAACAGTGCAGACATTCTGGTGATACATGTAAAAGTAGTCCATAATGTGATGTAGTCTTGAAAGGGGCCATGAAATCATGATGCTTATGTGCAATGAGGAAAGTTTTGATTTCAGAAGTTGTACAGACTGCATCTATCCTAAGATGTGGCTGGTAGTGCTCTCCCCTGCTCCCCGCTGGGTATGCTTATAAGTTAACAAAATGTTACAACATTAATATTACCATAAAAATTTATACAGTTCAACATCTACAAAATAATCATTCCCCTCTGAAGGTAAAAAGCAAATATGACATAGTCAACCTTCCTTCAGATACAAAATACATAGGGTGCACAAAAATATGGAAGAACCACAAACAACACATTATCAAGCCTAATACAGTGCAGGCCATAGTTGGCATTCAAAACAGCTTCCAGTCATCTCGGAAAATACAGGTCCTGTTTGGTCTCCAAGGGAATTTTATACCATTCATCCAGCAAAATATTGGCAAGCTTAGGTAACAATGATGGAGATAAGAGCAACCATGCACCATCCTCTCCAAAGTAGACCAGAAAAACTCAATAATGATGAGTTCTGTTGACTGTGGTGGCCAGGGGAGATGGAATTATTCATCCTAATACTTATGAAACAAATCCTGAATAATGTGAGCTGTGTGAAATGGGTCCCTGTTGCCTTGGAAAACATCATCATCATTGGGGAACAAATATTGTACCATGGGATGAACCAAGTCAGCCAAAATGGTCTATAATCCTTGATAGATATGTCCACCTTGCAGATTAACTATGGACCCATGGAATACCATGACATGGCTGCCTAAATCAAGACTGGAGCCCTGCCATGTTTCACTCTTGGTAGCAAGCAATCTGCACCATAGGCTTGGGATGGTGGACACCAGATATAAATTCAGTCAGAAGTTGGAAACTGTGTGAAACAAGACTCCTACAACCAAATGACTTTCTTCCATTGCTTAGTAGCCAAGGATTTATAGCTTTAGCACCACGTTTTTCTGTTAATGGCATTTGCATCACTGAAGTGTGATTTTGGAATTCCAGCTCACCCTACAATTCCAAGCCTACAGACCCTCCCTCCACGTTGTTTTGGTCCTGTCCGGATTCGTGAGTGTGACATTCAGTTCTGCAATGACTTTCACAATGGCTGTCCTCTTATTTTTCATCACACTCCTCTTCAATGACTATCCATAACTATCACTCAACACACTCTTTTCTCCACATTGTGGCTTAGCAGATGATGTTTTTACACTTTCCCTTTACACAGTTAAATCTTCACCTAGGTGCCTATTGAACACCAAACACTTTGGTTACCTTTTCTGTGGAAGCAGCCACCATGCAAGCATCCACTTAGCTCCGATATAATGCACTCAAAACCACACAAAACACTGTTCTGATCATGACTGGCACTTGCAGCTTATTGAATGCATTGCACAGGCATTGTTCATGGTCAAATACAACAGCAGCACCTGCAGGCTTTGCTAGCATCTGCATTTATGTTCAAGCATGCATTTCTTGTGGTGTTTCCATATTTTTATTCAACTTCTGTACATCTGCCAAGCTATTCTCATCCTTCATGAAAGGAGAACATTATGAACATCTAGTGTAGTAACAAAAACATTTTACACAACTGTGAGCTGTTGTCATTCAGAAAATGTGCCCAAAATCTTTACAGAGGATGGACCTGTCTGAGCTGTCAGAATGTTATATTTTTACTACTATACTCAACTTGTTTTATGATCCATGTTACTGAAGATTAATGTACCATGTGTCACCTGAAGTCAATTCAGTAACAATCCTACACATTTACAATTTTAATTATAATTTAGGTAGCCGCAAATTTCTGGAATACATTGTGGTGGTGTATGATCACCTCAACAGTCAGCCAACCACTGCTGATCACAGTGACCTTACATCGTTCCATTCACCTCTTGGCAAGTTTCCAGACTAATTACTGTATTACAAGGAGTAGTAATTTTTACCACAGGTTGGCACATCACAAGCAGCCAACATTAGCAAACCTGAACAAAAGTTTGCCTGTATTCTGAATGTCAAGAAATATAACACATGTGACTGGCTCATCCCTCAACAAAACCTGAAACAACTAAAAGTAACTACTCTTCATATAATGGAGGTATAGACTGCAGCTGTATTTTGATTACTTAGCCTAATTCTTACGTATCATGGGCATTAAGACTTGTTATCAACAAAAATAATGTACTTCTGTTGTGTTCACAACTTAGTCATTATCTGATTCCAGGATACATTCCTGTATACTTCCACACCTGTTTACAAGCATATTGATGATGTAATCTAGAAGCAAAGAGAGAAGAAATCGTCATGCAACACAAGATTTCACAGCTGGTATTTGCATCCTTGGTGATTTTTATTATCAGGCATTAGCATGTGGTGACACAAAAAAAATTCAGTGTGGCAAAATATATATGAGCACACAGAAGCAAACAAGAGGACACAGCATTATTCAAGGGTAATGTAATAAAATCACTCAGGAGCACCTATCTCTCTGGGTGAAAGGGAGACACTCAATGATAAGAAAAAGTGAATCCAACATTAGAAATTCGAAACTTCTCATATTGTTAAATGTCGTTTGTTGCTATCATTTCATTGAAGATTTACATTTTGTCCTGTTCAGTTGCGTCTACCTTCATGTGTTGTGACATGACATGATTTTCCTATTAATTACAGTCTTGTTTCCTTCAATCCCCTTTTCAACTATTTTGTCACATGAAGGAACTTGCAATATAAAATGTCTGTTTCTGCTGAACTTAGAAATAAATGAAAACTGTCTTTTTTTTTCCACCCCATTCCGTTGGCCCACAGCATAGTATATGTCAGTATAAGACATAATGAAACTGAATGCTCCGAACTATCTGCAATAAGGTAATACACTTCTTTAAATGTTTTATATGACACGCCTGTTTCGGCGTAATGCCATTATCAACTGATATATAGCTGGATGTCTTTACAGTATTGCATCTATAGTAAATTTTTTCTGTTATCTCTAGGTAAGAATATTACTTTTTGGAGTTACAAAACAAAAAAATAAGTTTTTGTCAGATGTTTCACCAGTTCAATTTTGACAGTTGTTACTATAACATTGGACCTGTCAATGACCCACTCTCATTCTCCTGATCCCAACAGTAGAAACTCCATTTTGCTCCTAAACTCTCCAACCACAGTGAACACTGAACCTTGCCTCTCCCAGTTAACATCACCATCTAACATGACCTCCCCCTCTCCCATCTAACCATCCTTTAGTGACATTCCAGGAATTCCTTACCTCCAACAGGATCTCACTCTCCCTACCCGAGTCCATTGCCAGGAACACACATCTCTCAACAGAAAGAACAGTCAAACCCAACCTCAAGAAAGACGCTGTTTTAAGCATCCTCCCTGCAAACAAATGCTCCACCACTGTCATGGTGAACTGTGGTGATTATCTGACAGAAGGCATCTAGCAACTGTCTAATTCCTCCACAGTCCAGTGTAACCACCAATTTCCACTCAAATCTTTAGACCCAACACAGAATCTTTCGCCTGGATCCATCTCCCTCCTCACCCAAACAACCTGCTGCATATTTGTCTTCTAAATCTTTAGATCCATGAACCCAACAATCCTGGATGCTCCTTTGTAGCTGATTGCTGAGCCGCCACTGAAAAGAATCCCTGCTTTTGTTTACCTACATCTACTAATTGCCTGTAGCCTACCCTCTCATGTTAAAGATACAAACCATTCCCTTTGCCTACTCTCAACCATCACCACCCCATTACCACATGCATCCCAACATGTTACTGCTGATACCACCTCCCTCTACACAAACATCCAATACACTGATTGATTTGTGACTCTCGAACACAACCTCAACTAATGTTCTTCCGACTCTGAACTCACTACCTCAATCCTTGTGAAATGTAACCAATTACCCCCTCACAAACAATTGCTTCTCCTTTAAGGGGGAGATACATAAACAAATCTGTGGCAGAGTGATGGACACCTGCATTGCACTCCAAACCCCTTGTCTGGTTCAAGTTTATTGATTACATCTTCATCTTCATGATCTGGACTCAGAGCCAAGACATTCTATCCTCTTCCCGCCATAGCTTCAATATCATCTCTCCCATTTGTTTCACCTGGTCCTTCTCAGCTTAACTTGCTACTTTCCTGGGCATTGGCCTTTAATGTTTCCATCTATACCTCTGTCCATACCAGTGTGCGATTTGTGCTTTTACCAGTGGGGGGGGGAGGGGATGTCTTATGGGGTTAGTATAATTATATATGTTACTAGCTTGGACTGTGGCGTTACCCATGGTTGAACAGTTATTTATAAATAGATGTTAATGCCGAAACTCACTATTTGCGCGTATGCACTATCAGAAAAGCCACTTTGTGAGATGTTTTAGTAAACCTTCAAATTTGGATCTCTCCTGAGTTGATCAGGAACCATGATGTCTCAGTTTTTAAAAAAGATGGACGAGAGAACTGTGACTTTCAAGAAAAGCTCAAACAGCATTAAATGAGGAAGCAACCCAACATACGCGAAAAATACGGCCTAGTTTTAATAGCTGCGAGGATAATTCTTGTGCAACACTTTGTAGTAGTCTCTGATTTTTGGGACTTCGAGAAAACACAGAATACAAGGAATCTAAAAAAAACCTGTATATGGTACACATCTGCTACATCATTCATAACATCGTGGACAGCTAATTTCGTTTTGTGGTTCATACAATGAACGACAGTTAAATCCTTATGTAAATGACTACACAGTAGAGCGGCTACGCCTTTGTAAGGTGCAAGCATTGTTGAGCCATCATCTGTTGCGATACCTACAAGGTGTTTTTTTTAGTTCATCATTTGTAATGCCATACTTTTCAAGAGCTGCTAACAGTGTGCTGAAAATGCATTCTCCTGTCCCACTTTCTAATTCAACAATGTCAAAAAAATAATAGCAAGCAACTCCCTCAAAGGACAAACGTATATATATTATTAAACAAGTTTTATTGGAAACCGTTGTACTTTCGTCCATCATGATACTAAAGTTTCTACCCAATTCTACAAGGAAGTGAGCAAGATTCTTTTTAATTTCTTCTGCTACAAACATAATATTTCAGCATGCATGGTCAGAATGAAGCATATTACCGACTGATAAACCATTAAGCTTTTGTAGTTCGATTACTGCAGGATACGATTTGAACGATAATTTCTGTTTAGCTATTACATATGCAGATCTGAACAACAATCAGTTGCAATTAATTTTTCTTGATGCCACTTTCCCCACAACTTTGCACTTCAATGACGCATTTTTCTAAACTTTACTTTTCTTTTATATTCATGATTCCTACTCACTTCATGTGTGATTTGCACTTTGCATGATCCCCGATTTTATCATTTAGTTTTTTGGCATTATTAGCAGAAACACCAGCTAAAAACGCATTATCGATACACACACGTTCACTGCTTTCCACCTTAAGTTCACGAACTTGTGAACACTCTGTGCATATTACTAAGTTTTTGTCATTTACGGACAGCCACGGCTTAGTCTTTTGCCAGTTTTGAAAACGTGATAAGGCAACACAATTTCCTACTATAATCTCAAGAGTACTGTTATTCCCATTCCTACCTTGAGACGTATCACAGTTTTCAGTCACAGGAGATTCAGTCTCTTCTCCTGTATTAGCACCATCATTAACGTTTTCTTTTTTACAATCACGGTCTATTTTAACTCTTTTAGCACCACTGTTAGTATCCTGACTGTCAGGATCTGTACACGTATCACGTAATGCACTGCTCTTAAGAAAATCAGAAATTTGCTTTGTTTTAATGACATCCTAAAACTCCGTAGTTCTTACAGGCCCGGACGCACTCAACTCACTAATGAAGCTACTGAAGCAGGAACGTGTGAAGATCGCGGTGTGTTTCGCAGACACGAGTCAACGAACGAACGGCACCAATTAATTTGGAGTACGTGATGCTGGGGAACCTGTATTAAGCTCCACCCACGTGGATCAAGGCTAGCAAGGTCAGACCGTCCAATCAAGTTGGACCAGTACCGTTGCGCACTTCGCACTACTTTGTGCTTTCGTCCCAGGAGTGTTAGTCTGTGCCATACTGTTGCCAAAAGGTGGCCTAACAGTAAATGTTCGCACAGGTACCGGGCCGGTCACCACCCTGTGTCAGAGTCTGGGGTGGGAATTTCAGCTCCCAGCTCACCCAACTCTGTGGTACGGCTGCTGCAGTATGACTGCCACATTACTTTCCTCGCAATCCCGCAAGTAAACGGATGACGCACCTTAGACGAAAGCAACAATGACAACATGATAGTGATGATTTAGTTCTAAACGTTTTGAAATGCTTAACTACTATATGCATGGAGAGCTGAATCAAATCAGTCTCTGGACTGAAGACAACAACAATAACTACTAGATAACACTTTTTCAAAATTAATAAGCAAACATATTAATAGTATTAATAGTAAGACTATATTAAAAACTTTCAGTGTTCGGCTCCACAAATTTAAATTATATGTAAAGTTTTACTCCAGTGGGTGGGAAATAAAAATCCCAGGTTGGGAAGCATAAACTAAAACCAGAGGAGGGGATGGTCTGATGCAGAGAGGGGGAAATCCCCCCATCCCCCCCTGCAAATCGCTCACTGGTCCATACTAAGTCCCCCACCCATCAATGGTGCCTGTATTTCTATAGCAGTCATCCATTCCCCGCCAAAATCACACATTAATCATTCTGGTCACACACACGTTGTACGTGCTGTGTCGACAATTCCCTTACCTACTACACTAAAGGTCAAAGTAAGGCTTACACAGGCATGCACTATCCAATGAATCTATTCCACAGACACATTTACCCTGCCATATGCTCAATACCCCTAATCTTCCCAAGCAGCAGCAGTGGAGGAGGACGCAGCGCCCATCACCCAATATGATCCTGGACAGTATCAACTAAAACGTATCATTCACTAGGTCTATCTTATATACCACTGTGCCCAGATATGAAAGATATCCTAACCGGCTGCCACCACCCTCCTCACAAGCCTTTCCTCACCTCACTTCACAAAGTGGTACTCAGCTGCCCACTCAGTCTACGTAATATCCTTGTATCCATCCTTATCCCACAACCACTTCCAATCCCTTGCCACTTCTGTTGTCTGTCTATGGAAGACCATGGTGTAAGAGCTGTCTTAAATACCCACCCAGCATACCCTGCTCTACTCGTTCCATAGGCATATCCTATCCCACCAGGGCCAGGACCACCTGTGAATGCAGTCATGTCAAATACCAGTTTTTCAGCAATTTCTGTACAGCATTATACATGGACATGACCACCAACCACCTGTCCATATGAATGAAAGGCTGCTGCCACACGGTTGCAAAGAGCAGAGTTGACCACACAGTGGCAGAACATACCGCAGAGCTCAACACACTAGACTTCAAAGGCTGCTTCACAACATATGCCATTAGATCCTTCCCCTCAACATGAGCTTCTCTGAGCTAAGCAGATGGGAGATGTCCTTGCACAACACACCAATCATTTCCACAGTATTCCAGGCTTCAACCTCCACTAGACCCTTGCCTCATGTCCACTTCTTCCCTACCCCAGTACACTAAATCCACTACCCTGCACCTACACCCTCTTAACTCTCACTTTATGTTCTTTCACTTCTTCCCTGTCTATTTCTCAACATCGCTGTCATATGCCGCATGGGATCACCAGTACTGGCACCTATGTAACGTTTTTACCCTATGCATCTGCTGCCTCTCCCTTCTGCATTTCCATTCTATCCCTCCTACTGTCATCAGATACCCTTCACCAACTCCCCCCCCCCCCCTTCCTGCCTCTTTTCTCCCCTCATTCACTCCACCCGACACAATTCCTCACTCCAGTCAAGCTGCAGAACTGCACTGCCAACAGTGTATTCAGCTGGCATCATGTAATTTACATGCCTGCTGATGACTCAATGCCTCCACTATTCAGTGAGCTGTCACTTTTACTCATAAGTTACCATAAATTATATACCTGGTAAGATTGTATTAAGCACTGGCACGGGACATTTTTATTCCCAGATCTGCTATTAGCTTTACCCTGATTGGACAGAGTTTCTAATCTAAGTTTTAAAATCTGATAAAAAACACACACAGCTATGTATGCTAAAACAGGGTGGCTACTCAAACTTGTAAAAAAAAATCCATGAGAATTCCACGTATGAGGAGCAAGATGGTGTCAAGAAGCTCCTGAGAAGTTAATGGCGAACAGGGTGAAGGTGGCGAGGGGGATCATATCACAATAATATCTTTTCTTTCTTCTCAGTTGAGCTGTATACTAGCCATAAACAGTAATTTAACCACAGTTTTTAGACATCAATAATTTTATGGAATAATATTTACAATAATTAACACCATTTGTGATATTAAGCATTAAAAATGTGTGATTAATAAAACTCAATTTCAGTGCTAGGTTAAAAATGTAGAGTTCCCTGAGATTTTATGAAATTCCTAAAATTCCCAGAGATTTCCCTGATTTTTCCAGGTAAAACGTAATTCCCTGAGAATTAGGTTTTCCAGAAGAATTGACTTCCTGCAACATGACTCTTAACTACAGATATTTTACCAAATAGCAAAATTTTTGCTTTAGAAAACACACACAAGATGTGCAAATCTACTCTCCATTAGAAGACTGCTTGATGATTCACCAAATACATTGAGGTTACCCATAGTTTACACAATGTTTAATTCTGTTGGGTATTGTTTACCCTCTCCGGCAATCATCTGTAAAACATACCGTTTCTCAGTTCATCTTTTGTGAGAATGAACATTCAGCTAATGCACAAATAGAAAAGCACAATACAGTGCTTTCATGGCTCATTCACACATTTACAGTACAAAAAATCTGAAAGAGTTGTTCTCCCCATGAGATAATTGAAACTGATGTTGAAAGAGGTATATTTTAAAAGAGTACAGTACCTTTATCATTAAACACTTACATCATCTGGTATACAAAACAGTATCCTGTTCTTTTGAATGCTGCTTAAAAAAAAAGTTCTTGATTACCGCCCGTCTGTTGTTTCTGCATGGAAAGGTAATGTTTAAGAACTTCAAGAATGGACATTATCCAGGCTCTTCACTGCTGTAAGTTATGTACACCTTCTTTTCAGATTTCTCTAAATTTTCTTAGAAACACCATGTCTGGATAAGAAGTTGCACCCAATCAGCAAATCAAACCAGCTCCTGAAACCTAACTAACAAATGCGATGACGACAACAGGTGTACAATAGCCGACGCTTGAATACTTTTTCTAGATTTGTATAGGCACTACTTAGTATGTGATGCTTGCTGTCATATTACAACTCCTGAATTTTGTCAGTACTACTTCACTTCTTTGCTGTCTGGTATACAGCCATGGTTTCCTCTTCATCTGAAGGTGCTCAAATTTAAGGACCTCATGGCAACAGCTTGCTGCCTTGAAAAGTTACTATTATTGCCACACCTTTTCAACACCTGTGAGTGCTGCTAGCAGATTTTCACCCCAGTGTAACACTAATTCTTGATAGCTGTCAAGGCTAAATTCTGTGGTTTCACATCATACTCACAAAATTGGCCATTTTGATATATCTGCAAAATCACTGTCTTGGAAAACCAACCTATTCAATGACAAAACACTGGACTCCTATCTTTATCTCTTCTGGAGATAGAATGGAGCATGTCTAGAAATCCACCTGAATGTTTGCTGTCACATAGGATATTGCCTTTTACGTCATTTTGTCTCCCTTTGGAGTACTATGGCATTCAACGAATGGCTTATCTACAGATATATTGTTTCATGAGTGAACAATGACCTCAGATTTTTAGACACATCTTGAAAATATGGAGCAACCTGTACACTAATATACCCACTGTTGACTCAACACTTGGAATAAACAATGTCTACAACATAGTGATCCATTATTGTGGTGCACGTTACATATTAACCTGTTGTCAGTAATACATCATTCAAGCCATCATCACATTATCAACGTGTCTTCTACAGGAAGAAAAATTCTCTCTTGTGAAGAATCAACATTTATAAGGCAGAGAATTCAAGTGTATCCATTATTGTGGTGCATGTTACATATTATCCTGTTGTCAGTAATACATCATTCAAGCCATCATCACGTTATCAACGTGTTTTCTACAGGAAGAAAAATTCTCTCTCTTGTGAATAATCAACATTTATAAGGAAGAGAATTCAAGTTCATACATCTGCAGCAATATGCCTTCATTATCATGCAGCAATACTGCTGCAGAGTGCAGTTAAGTTATCAAGTTACATTCAATTACACATGGTAAATATTCCATTACATAATTGATAGATTAAATATAGATATTTTAAGTGGATGGGATGTACTAATTGCTGAGTTAAAGGTAATTACTTCTGCATACTTCCCCTGAAAGCTGAAGATGCCGATAAACTGTGGAACACCACCAATGATTTGTACAAGGGTTGGAGCAGAGCCTGTTCTGTTGATGGAGCAAATGGAGCGGTCTAAAGTTATGGTGATTCTCGTGTATGACTGTGATGGTGTTATCTTAATGCATTACGTTCCTCCATTGCAGAGCATCCATGCACAGTATTCCCGTTCGTTTTTGGAGCATCACCTGCGACCAGCTTTGCAAAAGAAGCGGCGACACTTTCTGTGCAACCCTCGCATCATTTTGCACGACAAGCTGTGGCTGCCCTGTTCGGTAGATGGGACTGGGAAGTACTGTACTATCCACCATACTCCCCAGACTTAAGTCCTTGTGACTTTGATTTGATTCCGAAGATGAAGGAACCACTTTGTGGCATTCGCTTCAGAACCGTTCCAGGGATTCGACAAGCAGTAGACCGCTCCATTTGCACCATCAACATAACAGGAACTAACGGTATACTACGCCTTCCACATCCCTGGCAATGGGTTCTACACAACGCTGGTGACTACTTTGAAGGACAGTAACAGGTGCAAACAAGTAACTCTTTTGTATCAGTTGTGAATAAATAGTTGCCACTATTTAAGTTCCAACCCTTGTATTTGGATATGACTCCTCCTCCTGCAACAGCCACTAATATAAAGCTTAATTCAATCACTGATTTTGTACTTATTAAAAATTTCCGAGACTAAGAGTTAAGAATCCAGTGTACCTCAAGTAGCTGATGCTGCAGTTTCTGCTGCAGTCAATTTTTTGCTGAATGACTACATATGACTCTTCAGTGACATCAACACCATCACTGCTATCACTGGTTGATGTTAAATCATTTAGCCTTAATACCCCAGTTGATGTGTGGAAAAAATGATGTGCCATTTCTTCATAAGTCGGTTTCTTCTGACAGTTTCAAGTGCAGTGTGTTTCAGTGCACTCTGTTCCTTGTGATTTTGGTGATATACGCTAACCATGGATTCCAATAATCCATTTTGGTATTGAAGGAAAAACAAAAATTCAAACTGTGTTTTCTATCATGGAATAAAATGGTATGATAAACTGCCCAAGGAAATGAAAAAGATTACATCTTTCTAAAAAGGCAGGTAAAATGTTCTTCATAAGAAATTCATACTAAACAATCCAAGATCTCATAGAGGACTCAGAGTAGCAGTTAATAATGGAAGGGGACAGCTACAACACCCTGTCATATTACAATAGATGATGACAATGTGATGTTTTTACAGGAAAATCATATGCCAGGATCTACTGTGCACAACAGTAATGTCTTGTCACTCTTACGAGTGCAATATCTCACTCATATTCAGCTTTTCAGGTAGTGTGATGGGAGAATGTAAAGATGAGCATGCAAAACAGTTGCCTGTTTAGTGCCTAGAGTCAGTTTTGGGAACAGGCTGGAGTTAATACGAAGGATATCGCAGCATGATCATAGTTCCAGAGTCATCATTGGTTTTTATTTCTTGTAGCACTGATGAAGAGCAAAACCATGTTTATATCAAAGAGCAATGTACAAGGACCAGTCAAATAAGAACGTGCAGTTTTTAAGACACTGACCCCATATTTGAGAGGAGGGAGTTTACTCTGTCCAGCCATCCTGAGTTTGGAAAAAGTATACTTATATTATCAGTGTGAGTGTCCAGTATCACTATATGATGACCTCTGGGCAGATAAATGAATAAATAAAAACATTATAAAATTGTTATCCTCTATATTTTACAAATGAAGTGAAGCGTCTGAATGAGCTCCCATTGGCTGGCGACTTGTGCAACCAGCACACCACACTAAATAAGTTTACAGACCTTAGCCTACAAAACATTTGAAATTCCTAAAGTACTAGATTATAAAAACAGGCACAGAAGCTATAAATCAAAGTCAGTGTGTGAAGTTCATTCTTTTTCTCCTAGGTAGCAACTTTACCAACAATCATATGTCAAATGACATAACCAAATAGCAAATCTATAAACAAAAAAGAAAGAAATCTCAAAATTTTATGTCACATAATAAATCTATTAGGAAAAAAAGTGGGTTTAGCCACTAGTGATACTGTAATGTATGTAACTGCTAATGATGTATGAGGTAATTGAGCCATTTCCCAACACACTACTGCCACAAATTTACCTTAAAACACGCAGTTCTGAGGGTGCTTCCATTTTATGTTCCTCTCAAAAGTAGCAAAAATCTATAGCCCACATGATGACATAAATTGAAAACTGTGAAATTGTTGAAAACTGCCAGTTTACATCACCTCGGATGCTTGTTTTCCACCTGCCGCCAACAGCTGGATAGCATGGTGACATCATGCTAATGCAGTGACTTCTAGTATATAGAGTGATAAACTACAAGCTCACTTGGCAGCTTGTTCCGAAGTACGACTGACATGATCAGTGTATAGCAATTTGTGTGACCACGGCTTCCAGTGATGTTTAATTTGTATAGTTATAACTCGTACACCATTCACTACTGTGCATTAATTTTACTTACACTAGTTCTCCTCAAAGCCTGCTGACAGAATCCGCAACGTATTGTGCCTCTACTGAATACAGCCAACATAGGGTACTTCATTTTCTGTGAGTAGCACCACGATTAACAGGAAGTGTTCAGTGAACAGTTGTGCAAAGGTTTGATCATCTTTGTTGCAGTCCTTAATGGTGTTTTTATTTCATATTCATTGGTATATATAAATACCACACATTAAGTAAAACTTTTGTGTATATACAGTCTTTCACAAAATCTGCTATGTTTACACTACAGCAAGTGAGTTCAAAGTGCAAACGGTGTGCATTGAAAATAATATAAAACACTCCTGTTCAACTACTCGGCACAAGACAAGGAAAAGTTTGCAAGCACTACACTAGAGGTCACTGGTCACCAGAGTACGTTGCACTACCATTAGCTACAGAAGGAAAACACACAACTCCCCGCCCCCACGTTAGATTCTGACACCTTTCACCGTACTCTACAGTTTTAAGTTTAATTCACCATGTTAATAAGTTTTTGCTTTTTTGTGTGGGCACAAAGAAAGGCGCTCTCAAAAATGCATGTTTTGACATAAAATTTGTGGTCGTAGCATGTCGGAGAGTAGCACAATTATCTTGTACCCAGGTACCAATTTCAAATTATTGATAAGTTTCTAGTTGCTTTAATTTTTTAAGAACTGGTGAAATTCATTACCACAAATTATTGTATAAAGATTGTATTGTAAATTTAATTTCTTTTTCTTATACAGATTTTATACAATTTACTGGAGAGAATTATGATTTTTTTGTCCTACATGCCAATTACATATGTTTTTGCTCTTATTTAGGAGGTTTTAACATTTTCCTCAGTTCCGAATTTTCTTCAGTTTTGTGTTTTTCAAGTCTGCACTGCACAAAAACATAAAATAATAAAATAGGCGTTTCACTGTACTTCATTTTTTAACTCTCAAGAGCCTTTTCAGAGCTCTTCCTCTTGACGGCCATTATATTTCCATATGCAATAAAAGTGTGCTGAAATTCAATTTCATTTTATCATAAAAGTTTGAGAAGTGACAACTGATAAGTGCATGACTTTTAATCAGTTTGATGTCACAGCTGGTGACCAGGAGGTAAAGCATGGGCCTCAAAATTGAAAGGTCGTGAGATTGAATTCTTGTCTGAACACGAAATATTTCAGCCTGCCTTTAACATAACTTTCCCCTCTCTGGTCCAGATTCCATTCTAAACTGTACTTCACTTTTCCCTGACAGGGTTACTGGAATAGGTCAAGGACACAGTGGCATCCAAGTGAAAGAGCTGCACTAACCCATTGAGCCAAACAGAATTATTATCTGACCACTGGTCTGTACTGTTTTCTTTTGGTTGCCCTGACTTAACTTACCATTTGTTTACTTTGTGCCTAAAGTTCTCTCTTTTTAGAATGTTGGCAGGTCTTATGTTTGCATTATTTGTGTCCTTTCAAATTTCATCTAGCCAAGGTGTGGAATTCTTAAGTGAGGATACGTAATTCATTATTCTCTTTGTCAAACAATTTTCTGGTAGTCAGCTGAGATGACCAAAGAATTTCATTCAGCTTTCTCTAAAAACAATTTTGATTTTAGAAAACTTTTCTTTTGTTTTAATTGATTGTAGCCTATAACCATCTTGGGTACGTCTTCCTCCTAGAATTTACCTGATGATCTTTACATCTTCTTTTTTGATGTCTTCAAGTTGTTGTTTTCTGTTAAGGGTTAGTGTTTCAATTGTTTAGAGGATTGTTGGTTTTATGCCAGTATTGTAGTGTTGAATTTTTGCCTCTCTTGGCATTGATTTTTTGTTGTAGAGGTTTTGCGTTAGCACTCATCCTTTTTCAATTTTTTGGAGGTGATAGTTAATCTTCATGCATACTTTTAGCTTAACAATATCTGACAAATGCCACCAACTGTAAAAGGTATGTAGCACCACTGATTCATCCAACTGAATTACAAATTTTGAATTTCCTTCCATACTTACATTAATTTGTTCATATTGGTCATTGTTAACAGTCTAGCTGCTGTATCACTTAAAAGTGGATTTTTATTTGATTTGTCTAATAATTGTCAGTCCAGAATAATTTCATCACTCTTACTACAACTGGCATTACAAGAGCTTCACCTACAATATACTGCTTGTAAACCTCTGCAATTAAGCAAGATCCTTTACATGATACTCGTAAGTGCAGCTTATTGACCATTTTATGTGATTCTACAGACCTTTTTGGATTTTCAAGGATGCCAATAGCCATTCAAAAAATTTGAAATAGGAGAAATGAAGATTAGGGTTGTGTCCCATCAATGAGGACATTAGAGACTGCAAGATCCCCTCACTTCTAAACTGATACTGTTATTACTCAGCTTAGCCGCGAGTCCATAGAGAGTGGTATATGTGACGTAACGACAGTATAACTGATCGGCATTTCCACCTGGAATTTGCGAGTGTAAGTCGACCTTCCTTGATCCGTCTTGGTGGGTCTTGTCGTCGGATTTCCTCCTACCTGTGCGCGGTGCAGCTCTCGTAAATGCTGTCCCGTGCAGATTCTTCACTGGCGCATTGGATATCTGAAATTGCTGTCGATCAACTTTGGGGTATCTATTTACACGAAATTAACATTCAGAATGCAGTAATATAACTTTTATTCCTATTAGATCAATAAAGAAACACTCATGTCACAAACTACTCATAACCAAGAGCATGGCTACCATCGAACAAGACAGGAAGAGCTCTTAATGCTGACTGCCGACTTAGGCGCGCAGTCCGTATCTCTTACTAGTTTCGTCACAGTTCGTGGATTTCCGATCAAGTTCGTACTTACTAAGATATGCATTTGTTAATGAACGAGTGTAAATTTTAATGAGGCAAAATTACGATAAATAGTTTTAAACATCCTGTGGCTCCTCCTAGTATTCATGTTGTCATAAATTACTTTAATTATGAAATATAAATAAACAAAATCAGTGACTTTGGCGCCAAGATGGCTGTACTTCCGGTCATGTATATTTCCCAGGCTGACGCTTGTTGCTACGGTCCAGCGCCGAGCCCCACCCCACTACACGCGACATATGGTCACTTCATCACCTAGCAAGCCAGCGTGGGAAATGCTCTCCAACTCATGGCCGGCTACGGACTACAGCACTTCCTAACTATCGTAAATACATCAATAAGAGACAATAATTTATAAAAAACTGGTAAAAATGTCTTCCTCACGTAAGAGGCACCTTACAAGATGAAGCAGAAGCATAGATTAGGGAATGATGACAAAGTTAATCAGCTGTGCCCTTTCATTGGAATCGCAGAAACCTTATGGCTGGATGGAGATTTCAACTGTTGTCATCCTGAATGATTGACCAGTGCACCAACCACTGCACCAGCTCGCTCGATATAGTGAAATAAGAAGCACGCCTTGTAAGTAGATGTAATTTTGTAGGTTTCAGGCTTTCACTTGCTAATAATTCAATACAAATAATGTACACATGTCTATCTTGAGTATTTGCAAAAGTAAAAGTAAATCTAAACTGCAGCAACATTTCGTTGTAACTTTCTAGCACAATAAAACTTTGTTTTGGACTGGGACTCAAACCTGTGACTTATTGTGAAGGTCCCATGTTCAAGAGCCAGTCTAGCACACAGTTTTAAACTGCTAGGGAGTTTCAAGTCAGTGTATATACTCAGCAGAGTGAAAAATCATTCATTTGCAAGTTAATAAATTGCTCTCTCTCTCTCTCTCTCTCTCTCTCTCTCTCTCTCTCTCTCTCTGTGTGTGTGTGTGTGTGTGTGTGTGTGTGTGTGTGTGTGTGTGTGTGAATAATCTTTTTTTTTTTAATATAGTTCCTTTAACATGTTAAATATTGTACCACTGCACAGTGTGGTGTAGTCATTTATAATTCCCTTTCCTTCTGCTAATGGCTTCTGTGTGAGGAAGTTTTCTTCTTTAGCAAGTTTCTGGTACAAGTTGTGGATTGATTATAGTAACAACACACAATCCTACAATATACAGAAAACCCACAACCACAAGTAACACTATTCACAATCAATCAAACTACTAACGGACACACAAAAAAAAAGCTTGCTTCAGATTCATGCTAGGCACGTTAAACAGAACACTCATAAACAAACATAACTACATACAAAAACAAAAAGCAGTGGAGAATGCTTATGAGACCAAATGGGTGTAAAAATTAAAGCATAAAATATGCAAATGAACAGTGAATGAACAAGCAACATGCACACAAAATCTTGCGCCACATCAGTAACAACAACAAAGAAGAACCCATCACAGACAATGACTATACACAGGACATAACAGAGCAAGAATCCACACACAAAACAAAACACTACATACTGACCTACAATAATAAAATAGTTCACATAGGCAACAAATAAGATACAGAGCAAACAACACAACATAGAAAAAAAACCTCATAACACTGGAAACACCAACACACAAAGTCAACTGATCTGGTAAATAGCAACTTATGCAACTCTTGCCAGACAGTATACATATGGTAAACATACAGGATCTTGAAGACAAGATATTCAGAACACCTCAGAACCCTAAAAAGTAACAGCTCCACATTACATTTGCAGACCATTTAGTAACACACAACAATCACCTAACTAAAACAGATACAGATTTAACAATACTAGAATCCAGCCACAGCCAATACCAAAAATTAAATGAAGCCAATGATAGCATGAAGAGAGCCATGCAAGAAGTGTTCACTGAATTCAAAACTAAAATTCTGTCTGCTGACTTAATATAAAATCATTAAGAGGTTTTCACCTTATGTTAAATCACTAACTAGACCATTCAGACACTCTGTGACCATGTTAGATCAGTAACTGGACTGCAGCTATCTGTCCAGACACACTGTGATCATAATGGCATTGAAATGGATGACGACACGAAAAGGGCCAAACATCTTTTCCAAAACTGTTTCACAGAGGCAGATCGCACTGTAGTACCTCCTTTCTGCTGCTGCATGAATGGCAAATGGCCGATATCGAAATAAGTGACTGTGGGGTAAAAATGCAAATGAAAGTGTTCAGCAGAGATAAGCCCACTGGACCTGCCGGAATACCAAAATGATTCCACATCGAGTATACAAAAGTACACGTGCTCTTCTAGCAGGAGGTACCACAGCTCTCTGGAGGATTGAACTATTCCTGATGATTGGAAAAATGAACAGATCATTTCAATTTTCCAGAGGGGTTGTCAAACAGATGCACAAAATCTCTGAAGTAAGTCTCTTGTAGAATTTTGGGATACATTTTATGTTCATGAACTGCATCATTTCTGAAGACTGAAAATCTCCTCTGCAGGAATTAACTTGGGTTCTTAAAACAACAACTGACTGAAACTCAGCTCACTTTGTTTGTCCATGAGCTACGAAAGGCGCTAGATATCGGTATCCAGGTGAGTTCCAAATTTTTTGATATCTGTAAGGCATTTGATACGGTTTTGCAATGCTGCCTATTGAACAAAATACAAGCGTACACAACGTTGGACCAACTGTGTGATTGGACTGAAGTGTTTCTACCAAGCAGAACACAGTGTGTCATTCTCAATGGAGATAAGTCTGGAGCCATAAAGTAACTTGGGGAGTGCCCCAAGGGAATGTGTTACAACTATTACCATAGATGGTCTACTAGGTAACATTGGAAGCTTCATGAGGCTTTTTGTGCATGAAGCTGTTGTACACAGAGAAGTCGCAATTCTAGTAAACTATAGCCAAATGCCGGAATTGCAGAGGATTGATGCTTGGTGCTGGAAATGGCAATCAGACCTGAACGCAAACAAATGTAACGTATTGCCTACACATAGACAGAAAGAATGAATATTGTAAGATTAAACGATTGCAGAACAATCAGTGGAGGCAGTTATTTCAATAAAATATCTGGGAGTATGCATACAGAGCGATTTAATGGCAAACATCCACACAAAATTAACTGTTGTTAAGGCAGATGCCAGACCTTGATTTATTGGAAGAATCCCCAGGAAATGTAGCCCTCCAACAAAGAAGGTAACATATAAAACCCTTTAATACTGCTCATCAGCAGTACCTGTACGAGGTAGGACTTATACAGGAAATAGAGAAGGGCTACAAAAGAGCATTGCATTTTGTTATAAGTTCATTTAGAAGAGGCGATTATCCGACTGTGGTGCAGACGCAGTGAGAGAGGCATTCTGCACCAAGGTGTAATTTACTGTTAAAGTTCTGAGAGAGTACATTAGTAGAAGAGTCAACAAATAAACACATCAAAAATAGTTTTGCATCATCCCGGTTGCTCGGTTGTGGATAACGTATCACAGACACAGTCCTTTCGATTGTTCAGAGATGCCATTAAACCCACCCAAAGATGTGAATAACCAAACACGAGCAGTGACTATTAGACGGAGGGGGTCCGACAGCCAATCAGTTCCAGTCATTCCAGCACAAAGGAGGTACATGGCTTGTGTCGTCTGTAGTTCAATCATGCCTAGACCGTCAATTCCATGGTTCAATTGTGTCTGCATTGCTACTTTGTGCCAGGATGGGCTCTCAACAAGGGAAGTGTCCAGGTGTCTTGGAGTGAACCAAAGCGATGTTGTTTGGACAAGGAGGAGATACAGAGAGAGAGACAGGAACTGTCAACAACATGCCTCGTTCAGGCTGGCTAAGAGCTGCTACTGCAGCAGATGGCCGCTACCTACAGATTATGTCTCGGAGGAACCTTGACAGCAACACCACCATGTTGAATAATGCTTTTTGTGCAGCCACAGGACGTCGTGTTATGACTCAAACTGTGCGCAATAGGCTGTGTGATGCGCAACTCCACTCCCGACATCCATGGCAAGGTCCATCTTTGCAACCACAACACCATGCAGCTCAACAACATGCCGAATGGACTACTCAGGATTGGCATCACTTTCTATTCGCCAACATGTGTCACATATGCCTTCAATCAGACAATCGTCAGAGACATATTTGGAGGCAACCTGGTCAGGCTGAATACCTGAGACACACTGTCCAGCAAGTGTGGCAAGGTGAAGCTATCCTGCTGTATGAGAATGACTTCCTTCACGATAACGACATTGCTCGACTGGAGTGGCCAGCATGTTCTCCCAACATGAACCCCATTGAACATGCCTGGGAGAGATTGAAAAGGGCTGTTTAAGGACGATGTGACCCATCAACCACTCTGAGGGCACTACGCTGCATTGCCGTTGAGGAGTGGGACAATCTGGACCAACTGTGCCTTTATGAACTTGTGGATAGTATGTCACAATGAATACAGGCATGCATCAATGCATGAGGACGTGCTACTGGGTATTAGAGGTACTGGTGTGTACAGCAACCTGGACCACCACCTCTGAAGGTCTTGATGTATGGCGGTACAACATGCAACGTGTAGTTTTTATGAGCAATGAAAAGGGCAGAAATGATGTTTATGTTGATCTCTATTCCAATTTTCTGTACAGGTTCCGGAACTCTCGCAACCAAGGTGATGCAAAACTTTTTATGATGTGTGTATATTGCTTCCTCCTACGTGTATTTTCCGGAAAGACCGCAAAGACAAAATTACAAAGATTAAATCCCAAATGGAGGCTTACTGGCAATAGTTCTTTCCCCAAACTATTTGCAACTGGAACGGAAAAGAGGGGACTTGTGTAGTGTAAGTGTAGATAAAAACTTACTTTACAGAAGGCATTAGCAGAAGTAAAACGCGTTGTAAAAGATTACACCATACCATGCAATGGCGTACTATGTAACACATTAAAGTAACTCACACACAACATTCAAAATGGTGCCAGACTGATATGCAAACAGGTAGCACCAAGGACCACAGGCGAGAGAGTGTAGATGATCCTCAACACCTCACAGCACTGTTGCCAGATTTCAAATGCTAAATGCTAACTGCTGAAGATGAAAAAAGTAGCTGTCGACAGACCTGTGACAACAATGAGGCATTGCCACTGAAGCATTTCCAAAAACGCGTTACGTAATTTCTTGAGGTAGGCCTGTGAAGTAGTTACTGGTTTAAGTAAGCCCAAGAAGCCATTACTGATTTAGGCATGCCTGCGAAGCTGCTGTGCCCAGCCCACTGCATCATTGCAACTGTCAGGAATTACCTTAAATTGACTCTATATATATATATACAGAAACACATCAGCACATAAACACAAGTATTTTGTTAAGTGCAAAAGTGCAACTTGCAGGTGGAGTTTCTCAAAAACACGTAGAGTGTTTGTGTGTGCATTTCCACAACAAAGAAGCGTAAAGATAAATGCAGATACTTCAAAAATAACCAAGTATTCACGAAATACATTCGTGGGATAAAATAACATTTACAGGTGGAGTTATTTGTAGGGATCTGAAAAATTCACATTTGTGATAAATGTAAATATAGGTGTGAATTCTGCCTGAAAATGTGAACACATGAAATTAGATAATAAATGTTGTTTCACAGCAAACTGTATTTGAATTGAGTATTTTATCAGACATAATCTGAAATAGGTTCGCTTACTATGTATAAATATCAAAAATGTAACCCATTTTCAGTTACTGGCATTGAACATCATCTAGCAAAATTCAATTTGGAAACATTGTGCGTGTGAGAAGGTCTTTGCAAAATAAATGTGCATGGATGCCACGATATATCAGTGCACTCAGTGTTCCGGTGCAGCACCAATTGTGAGCAGTTGAATGTCAACTGAAGATACACACCAATTCAGGCGTGGGGCCTAGCATCTTAGAACAAAGAAATGCGCACACTTGTCAGATAGTTAAAGTTCAAAAATTTGTATACTCCAGACATTTTAATGTGGTTGTATTAGATGGTGGGTGTTTTGAACTGCAGTTGCATCAAATGTCAGAAAAGGTTGGGCCTGAACTATCTCGTTTACTACTTATGGCATCGTCAACCCCAGCAAGCAATTGTGCAGTAGCCATTACTGAATGCTTTATGTTTGTGTTGGTGCTCTTTTCTTTTTTTATTTTGGAATGAATGAATTACAGAGCCCAATTTCAACGCTCAGTACACCACAATGAATCGGCACTCTATGACTGTGTGGAGGTTCTGTCTTATCAGAAAAGCAGAACACAGTAGTAAGCTGACTGCACTGCAAGAGGGAGACAGGACTTTTTTCTCTCTACCGGTCCTCTCCATTTTGGTGGCCATAATTCTAGTTTCTTTAAACTTTCGACTAGCTGCCAGTTTATAGGATCAATATTATGCACTGCCATAAAGGGATAAACTCTGGTAACATATTCTGACTGCACCAAATGTCTTCCCCTATTGTGTAAATTATTATTTTCGGTTCTACTTCTATGCGAAGTACCTTGGCAGTTATATCTGCAGCAATGTCAAGTACGAGTTTCACAGCTACGAATGCACACAAAGGGTAAGGTCTGAATCAATATCTTGCTGATTTTATAATTATCAAAGTATGTAGTAAAAGAAAAATAATGTAGAGAAATACCCAAAATTAGAGAACTCTGTTCTACATTGGGAAAACACTGCTCCTTCTCAAGAGAAAAAAATCATTTGTTGAAAGCTTAAATAGAGACAAAAGAAGAAAACAAGCAATGACCACATCAGGAAAAAAAACTGTTGAAGTGTTTTGCAAAAGCAAACATTCCAGTCAAAAACCTCCCCAGGCACCACTTTTTCTAAATAGTTAGTTTCAAAGTACATAGGGACATAGCATGACAACCTTTTAAATCTGTACTTGTAATCGCTTACAAACAAAGAAATTTTAAGGTGCGAATCTTGCCAAAAATACATATGAATTTTGCCACAAATAAAATCTACATTTTCAAGTTCCTAGTGATTTGTTAAATTGCCAACTAAAATCATAGTAACATTTAGTGGCAGATGACAAGGTACCGGTGCATAATAATGTAAATAGGGCCCTAAAGAACTCAGCTATGTTGTAAATAAGGTAATGACAACATCATACAAACTATTTTTAGCTGTAAATTTTGATACAATAATTAGTATTTAAAACACATTTGCATTTTACAGAACTGAATGAAAGTACTCAGTAATGATGGCACAACGATGCTACAACATGTTTGAACACTTATAAACAATGTTCACTTGCCTAATAGGCAGGCTTGAATGCTTATCACTTACAAATAGCTAACATATTTTGGATTATTTTTGGCTTTGGAACAATGTCAGCCTGAAACTCAAGACGACTAACTCATTTCTGACTTTGTATTCATTTTGCTTTTCATTTATTGCTTATAAGACCAGTTACCTAATATTTTAAAACAAGTCATACAGTTTATTAGGGTTTTCTTCATGTAGTAACATAAATTTTTCGATTATACAAGCAAATATTTTTTATGGCAAAGAAAAATCAAAGTAATATTCACAAATTTAAAAGAACATTAAACAAAATAGAAAAGTGCAAATTAGTTAAAGGAAATGGAGGGTGTTGCGTTGTTGTTGTTGTTGTTGTTGTTGGTCGTCTTCAGTCCAGAGACTGGTTTGATGCAGCTCTCCATGCTACTCTATCCTGTGCAAGATTCTTCATCTCCCAGTACCTACTGCAACCTACATCCTTCTGAATCTGTTTAGTGTACTCATTTCTTGGTCTCCCTCTACGATTTTTTCCCTCCACGCTGCTCTCCAATACTAAATTGGTGATCCCTTGATGACTCAGAATATGCCCTACCAACCGATCCCTTCTTCTAGTCAAGTTGTGCCACAAATTTCTCTACTCTCCAGTTCTAAGCAAAGAAGGGAAAGCAGAAAGGTGGAAAGAGTATATAGACGGTCTATACAAGGGCTGTGTACTTGAGGACAATATTACGGAAATGGAAGAGGATGTAGATGAAGATGAAATGGGAGATATGATACTGCGTGAAGAGTTTGACAGAGCACTGAAAGACCTGAGTCGAAACAAGGCCCCGCGAGTAGACAACATTCCATTAGATTTACTGGCAGCCTTGGGAGAGCCAGTCCTGACAAAACTCTACCATCTGGTGTGCAAAATGTATGTGACAGGCGAAATACCCTCAGACTTCAAGAATAATATAATAATTACAATCCCAAAGAAAGCAGGCGTTGACAGATGTGAAAATTACCGAACTATCAGTTTAGTAAGTCACAGCTGCAAATACTAACACGAATTCTTTACAGACGAATGGAAAAACTGGTAGAAGCCAACCTTGGGGAAGATCAGTTTGGATTCTGTAGAAATATGGGGACACGTGAGGCAATACTGACCCTACGACTTATTGTAGAAAATAGATTAAGGAAAGGCAAACCTACGTTTCTAGCATTTGTAGACTTAGAGAAAGCTTTTGACAATGTTGACTGGAATACTCTCTTTCAAATTCTGAAGGTGGCAGAAGTAAAATACAGGGAGCGAAAGGCTATTTACAATTTGTACAGAAACCAGATGGCAGTTATAAGAATCGAGGGACATGAAAGGGAAGCAGTGGTTGGGAAGGGAGTGAGACAGGGTTGTAGCCTCTCCCCAATTCAGAGTAGGTATTAAAATCCATGGAGAAGAAATAAAAACTTTGAGGTTCGCCGATGACATTCTAATTCTGTCAGAGACAGCAAAGGACTTGGAAGAGCAGTTGAATGGAATGGATAGTGTCTTGAAAGGAGGATCTAAGACGAACATCAACAAAAGCGAAACGAGGATAATGGAATGTAGTCGAATTAAATCAAGTGATGCTGAGGGAATTAGATTAGGAAATGAGACACTTAAAGTACTAAAGGAGTTTTGCTATTTGGGGAGCAAAATAACTGATGATGGTTGAAGTAGAGAGGATATAAAACGCCGACTAGCAATGGCAAGGAAAGCGTTTCTCAGGAAAAGAAATTTGTTAACATCGAGTATAGATTTAAGTGTCACGAAATCACTTCTGAAAGAATTTTGTGGAGTATAGCCATGTATGGAAGTGAAACATGGACAATAACTAGTTTGGACAAGAAGAGAACAGAAGCTTTCGAAATGTGGTGCTACAGAAGAATGCTGAAGATTAGATGGGTAGATCATGTAACTAATGAGGAGGTACTGAATAGGGTTGGGGAGAAGAGGAGTTTGTGGCACAACTTGACTAGAAGAAGGGATCGGTTGGTAGGACATGTTCTAAGGCATCAAGGGATCACAAATTTAGTATTGGAGGGCAGCATGGAGGGTAAAAATCGTAGAGGGAGACCAAGGGATGAATACACTAAGCAGATTCAGAAAGATGTAGGTTGCAGTAGGTACTGGGAGATGAAGAAGCTTGCACAGGATAGAGTAGTGTGGAGAGCTGCATCAAACCAGTCTCAGGACTGAAGACCACAACAACAACAACAACAACAACTCCAATTCTATTCAATACCTCCTCATTTGTTATGACATCTACCCATCTAATCTTCTGCATTCTTCTATAGCACCACATTTCGAAAGCCTCTATTCTCTTCTTGTTCAAACTATTTATTGTCCACGTTTCACTTCCATACACGGCTACACTCCACACAAATACTTTCAGAAACAACTTCCTGACACTTAAATCTATACTCAATGTTAACAAATTTCTCTTCTTCAGAAATGCTTTCCTTGCCATTGCCAGTCTACATTTTATATCCTCTCTACTTCGACCATCATCAGTTATTTTGCTCCCTAAATAGCAAAACTCCTTTACTACTTTAAGTGTCTCATTTCCTAATCTAATTCCTGCAGCATCACCCGATTTAATTCAACTACATTCCATTATTCTCTCGTTTTGCTTTTGTTGATGTTCATATTATATCCTCCTTTCAAGACACTGTCCATTCCGTTCTCAGCTGCTCTTCCAAGTCCTTTGCTGCCTCTGACTGAAATACAATGTCACTGGCATACCTCAAAGTTTTTATTTCTTCTCCATGTATTTTAATACCTACTCCGAATTTTTCTTTTGTTTCCTTTACTGCTTGCTCAATATACAGATTGAATAACATCGGGGAGAGGCTACAACCCTGTCTCACTCCCCTCCCAACCACTGCTTCCCTTTCATGTCCCTCGACTCTTATAACTGCCATCTGGTTTCTGTACAAATTGTAAATAGCCTTTCCCTCCCTGTATTTTAGCCCTGCCACCTTTAGAATTTGAAAGAGAGTATTCCAGTCAACATTGTCAAAAGCTTTCTCTAAGTCTACAAATGCTAGAAACGTAGGTTTGTCTTTCCTTAATCTATTTTCTAAGATAAGTCGAAGGGTCAGTATTGCCTCACGTGTTTTGCATTTCTACGGAATCCAAACTGATCTCCCTCGAGGTCGGCTTCAAACAGTTTTTCTATTTGTCTGTAAAGAATTCGTGTTAGTATTTTGCAGCTGTGACTTATTAAACTGATAGTTCGGTAATTTTCACATCTGTCAACACCTGCTTTCTTTGGGATTGTAATTATATTCTTCTTGAAGTCTGAGGGTATTTCACCTGTCTCATACATCTTGCTCACCAGATGGTAGAGTTTTGTTAGGCCTGGCTCTCCCAAGGCTGTCAGTAGTTCTAATGGAATGTTGTCTACTCACGGGGCCTTGTTTCGACTTAGGTCTTTCAGTGCTCTGTCAAACTCTTCACGTAGCATCATATCTCCTATTTCATCTTCATCTTTTAGGTATTACGTAAAAATTTTAACAACACTGATCCACAAAATTCACTTTATTTTTTACAGACATGAAAGTAGTAGTTTTTTATATAGGTTTAGACGTGCAGAACATCAATATCAAGGTTAAAATTGTCTCCTAGCCCAGGGTTACAAGTAAATAAGGTGTTTACATTTCACAGTCACACTTACGGGACATTATAGGAGCTACATGCTAAGGCATTGTAATAAGAGTTCCTCTGACATAAATGAGTGACGTAGACACTTCTAGTGCAATCTGGCAATACTGCTTTACCAGTACTTGTGTTCACAGCATCTCATCACATGAGCACTGTCGAATGTAGAAACAGATACGATTTTGTTGTTTATTGTGACTGCATAATCCTGTGCTGTATTAGTTCTCTTGTTACTGGAACGAGTATTGTGGCGGTTGGCAGTGGATGTATGTGGGGTGAAGTGTTGAAATTGAACAGTTGTGTTATTGAGCATGTGTACGCTTCCACAAAAATATGCCGCATCTGCAGTAACAAACCTGATAACTTTTATTACATTTCTGCAGATGTTATTAGCAGTACAAGAAGGTGACCACTGACTAAAGCAGTCAAACAATCATACTCCTTGTATTTTGGGTAAGTTGGAGACCAAGATAAATTGTGGGCTCCACATTTGTGTTGCAACTCATGTTCATCTACACTGAATGCTTAGATGCATAGTAAAAAAGTCTTCAAGCACTTTGGTGAGCCTGCTATTTGGCATGAATTAACAAATCATGCATTGAGTTGCTATTAGGTACCTCCCATGAGCACAGGAGTCAATATCAAGAGAAGGAGCGATATTCAATAATACCCTAACCCATCTGTCATTCGCCTGATGGCTCATGGCAAGGGATGGCCAGTTCCTGTTCCCCCACATGAACTACAATCAAGCAGTGACAGTAGATCATGCTGAACTGGCGTATACAGCCGAAAAAGTGTAATCATACCAGTGATACTGTCCTCACATTTACACCAAAATCGTCATCCAGAGAACCACGTAAAATCACACAGTGTGAACTCAGTAATCTGATTAAGGATTCAGATCTTCCAAAGCATAAAGCTGAACTCTTGGCCTCATGACTGCAGCACTGGAATCCCCTTGCTTACACAATACCCACATGCAGGGATCTTGTGGATGAATTCATTCATTCTTAGATGGTCATTAGCTGCAACATGATACTGAAGATGCACTTCCTTTACCCCACCTCGAGGTGTTCCCTGAAAACTGGGTTGCGTTCAGTCAGGAGTACAGTGGCGGTTCCATCGCAACATTTGCCTCATGAAGCAGCAGTAAGCCGGATGGTGGACTACTGCTATGTTGGCTGACTGCTGCTGGATGCTACAGAGATGCTCCCAAAAGATGTGAATAAACTAAGTAAGTACAGAATGAGATTTTCACTCTGCAGCGGAGTGTGTGCTGAAATGAAACTTCCTGGCAGAGTAAAACTGTGTGCCCAACCGAGACTCGAACTCGGGACCTTTGCCTTTCGCGGGCAAGTGCTCTACCATCTGAGCTACCGAAGCACGGCTCACGCCCGGTCCTCACAGCTTTACTTCTGCCAGTATCTCGTCTCCTACCTTCCAAACTTTACAAAAGCTCTCCTACGAAGTAAGTTCAATTAATGTGTGAGGGTATATCCAATTGATTATGGTAGCAGTGTACGTATCACCTAAAGTTCCAACTTACTTGTAATCCTGACCTAGGAGACAATTTTAATCATGATGTTCATGTTCAGTGCATCAAGATCTATAGAGACCATCTACTTTCGTTTCTGCTTAAAATCTGCTGTGGACCAGTGTAATTTAGAATTTAGGAGAGAATAAACTGGCAGGAAAGCTTACATAAGACAGCTGCCTGCCACTGTCAATGATTGGAAGGGAAAGCCTTGCCTCGGAATTTCATTTGGGGCATGTATTTTTCTATTTGACATTATGGTTCTTATATTTAGCCTGACTGTATATTAAAGGTCAGTTTTCTCAATTAGTTACACTTTTTACATGACACTTAGGCAGCAATAGCCAGTTACTGGTAACATACTGTAATGAAATATGCTCCAAGGATAATTATTATAGTATTCATTAATGTAAGTACTTCATTAGGTTGTCAGGAAGGCAGATCTCAGAATGGAGTCATCAAGTTAGTCATTTTTGACCTGTATTTTCTTTATTTGTAAGTTTCTATGTAGCTGTGTGTTTGTATTTCTATCTCTTATATTATTCTACTTATTTATGCAGTTTTGTAGCTACATTTGTGTTATGTTATACCTTGTTTTAGTGTGTGTGTGTGCGCTTCATCTTTTATTTCTGTATCACTGTACGATAGTCCATTTTCACTATCACCCCTGCTGCCTTTTAGTGGTATAGTTATGTTTGGTCTGGGTGTGAATCTATATGTCCTCTCTCTAGAGTATTTTTTTATAATATTCTTGAAATAGTGTCCACTGTTTATCTAGTTCTCATCACTGGTCTGGATTCCCAATGAAATTATGCACGTTGCCTTACATTATCCTTTGTAGTCTGTCCTGGGTATGTGCACTGCAGCGTAGAATTATATGTTCGTGGGAGCCAATTTCCCCACATGCGACTCCTGGCTCTGTCAGATGGGATATAGACCATGTCCAGTTAGAAAGTGTATCATTCAATGGCTTGGGGTAGAACGTTTTACTCCTAATCTTTCCCTTAGGTTGGAATATCAACAATATAAGGGAAAGATAGCTTACTACTCACTGTACAGATGACATGTACAGCTGCAGACAGACACAACAAAAAGGCGCTTACACATTGGAATTCACAAAGCCTTCTTCAGTTGTGACTGTTTGCAAGTGAACAAGTTGTCTTTACAGCGAGTAGCAATCTATCTTTCCCTTATATTGCTGTTAATCTTTCCCTTGTGTTCACAAGTATCTCATAGACTCACAAGCCCTTTTCGCATGTGTCCCACTCCATTTGCCATGTATTGCCCCGTCATCTTTTAAGATGGAATTTATCAGTGATGTCTTCTTCTGTGATTGTTTTATTACATCTGTGAAGCCATTCTTCATCCAATATGTTGCAGCACAGTACCTGATGATTATGTTGACTGGAAAGATGCAAAGATTATGAAAAATGCTTTTGAAGATGTGGTTCTAAAGGCATCTCATAACTGGGAATACATCCCTCTGCTTGTGCCCATGTGCTTGCTGCAGAGTCAAAACCACACTGTGTATGTTACTAGTCTGTAATCTGTAGTATTTATTCATCCCAGTTTCTTGGCATTGTCTGCTGTAGTTTATATATGGGTCTTGAAGAAGACGACTTTCTCTATCATAGTTCCCAGGTATCTTGTCTGTTTTCGCACTATGTTTCAGTTTCCAAGTTTCACTGATGGGTTTCGAATGACTGTTCCTTTAAGAAGGGTGCAAAGTTTGTTTCATGCACACCAGTGTATACCACTGCCTTCCTCCTTAAGTTGTGTTCAGGACTTAGCCAGCACTACCACCAGTAGGTCATTGGCATATACCACAATTCCATCAGGCTCTCCACGGGATGGACTAAAGGTGCTAGACCAAAGAAGATGGGCTCAAAGAATGACCCTTGTGGGCATCTCTCACTGAGTCTTTTGGCCACTTTCTGGTTTCATGCTTGCCACTCAGCAACCATGTACCTGAAGTAATCCTGTAGATTGTGGTACAGGCTGGCTGGTACCAGCAGCTCCCTAAGACGTACAAACAAGGTCACCTGAGGTTGCCAATGTAACCCTGATGTCCATCATTATGGTATTTACATATTTTTGATCTGTGTTCTCTACTATGCGGGGAGCTCGGTTTCTCGCATCGTCATCTGATTTGTTTCTCCGATATCCATATTGATGCAAACTAAGTCCTATTAGCTCCCTGTGTGATTGTAGTTTGTCACACAGAAGGCATTCCTGGATCTTGTCAAGTGTGTTCACTAAGCAAATTCACTATTATGATTATGTAGTCTTTCTTGAAGTCTACGGTGTTTGTTATTTTCCATGCTGCGGGTATTCTCCTCAGCTGCAGGACCTCGTTTGGGGTCTTGGATACCG
The DNA here is from genome assembly GCF_021461385.2 of Schistocerca piceifrons. Taxonomy (NCBI): domain Eukaryota; kingdom Metazoa; phylum Arthropoda; class Insecta; order Orthoptera; family Acrididae; genus Schistocerca; species Schistocerca piceifrons. The sequence goes on along the minus strand of NC_060138.1, from coordinate 673,062,380 downwards.
TATTTACTCGAATCTAAGCCGCACTTTTTTTCCGGTTTTTGTAATCCAAAAAACCACCTGCGGCTTAGAATCGAGTGCAAAGTAAGCGGAAGTTCTGAAATATGTTGGTAGGTGCCGCTACAAGTAACTTCTGCCGTCGAATATATGTAGCGCTACACAGGCATGCTCTGTAGGCACAAAGATAAATACTGGCGCCAAAACCTCTGCGTCAGTAAATAAATTTAAAAAAAGGTGGAAGACGAGCTTTTTTCTCCGCCCTGAATTTTGACCATTGCATTTTCATACAGTATCCAACGAAGTAAATACAAATTCCGTATTGTTCATCTTCGAGTGTAGCAGCTTTTCGATGTACTACAAAAATCCGACTGGCAAGACTGTTTGCGATGTTTGTCAGTATGGCCAGTTCTACTTTTCCTACCTGTGAGAAGAGATGGTTGCTAATGGGAACTTTAATGAATTGTGAATCGTATGCAGTATTCTCTTCACCATAAGAATAATACGAATATAAACATTTTGCCATGTATTCTTTCGTGTTTGCTGCTATCTCATTTAAATCCTGTCTGCCTGATAAACTACAAAACTAGAGTGAGACAACAGCAAACGTGGAAGAATATACATATCATGTCATGTTTATATTCGTATTATTCTTATGCCTAATAGTGATACAGTCAGAAATGAAGCACGGCAATTGACTAGATTTTCAAATCTAAGATGACTAATTTCTGTGCAGAAAGTAATGTACTAAAGAAAAATTTTCGCTTAACTCTCGTTCAGAACATCGTCTATCATACACAGTTTATTATTTGGTTCTTGTTGATCATTATCAAAGAAAGCAGCAGTATAAATAACAACAAATAGCAGTCTCTTGCCATTGTTTCGCTAATGAGACGATTCCTCTCATTTTTTTAATTTTAAGCGGTGATAGCGCGCACAAAAGCAAGCCATGCCACGAGCGGCGACAGGTCATGAACACTCATTATCAGAATGCGACAAACAATGCATGACACAGTACAGTAATGCATTTTCAGCTTAGAGTGACGTAAACACCTATAACAAAGAGAACGGCACTTATCAGATCAAAGAAAAATAAGCAATCAATTCAAACCAGACGAAGCACGTGAAAAACGAAGGGACGGAGCGCCTGACGCATAGCAATGGCTACCTGGTAAAGCTTAACTGTTAAGCTTATGACTCGAACCAAACTACTGTAGCTGTATCGTCATTCATTCGACCTAAATTGTGTCTCATATTACAATGGACCAACTTTGTTTCGATTTGGAGGTGCGGTCTAAAACTTTTCTCTCCCATTGAATTTCGAGTCTCAAATTTCAGGTGCGGCTTAGATTCGGGAAATTTTTTTTCCTTGATTTCGAGTCTCATTTTTCAGGTGCGGCTTAGATTCGAGTGCGGCTTAGATTCGAGTAAATACGGTACACAGGGGGTAATGTGCGGTGTGATTTGTTGCAGGACTTCCATGTGGATACCATTGGTACCACGGCTCTTAATTTTTCTCCCTTTAGTTTTGTTACAGCTCGTGAGACCACCTTCACCTACAATGATTAAGTGTGGGTTTAAGTTCTGTAGTTGACAGTTTTTGTTTTATTTATAGGTTGGTGTGTATCCGTAGCTCTGTGTTTTGGTCATCATCAGGTACATGCTTTTGCAGTAAGTTTTATGCAGTGCCTCTCTACTCTTGTGTTTGCATGCCATCTTTTGTCACAGCACTGATAAGACCAGTGAGATTTAGATTTTTTCAGTTGAAATTTTGTAAGCTAATCTCTATATGTTTTCCTGGAATGGTGTTTATGTAAAGCTGTCCCAATGTTGTTTCATTTTTTGAAAAATTACCATTATTTACCTGTTTTTCATCTCTCTGTATATATCCAGTCTTGGTTGTCTTTATCTGGCATTGTTTGCCCATTGCTAGTATTTTATAGTTTACCTTGTTTGTTTTCTTATGTTTGTGAGCCTGTGGGGCCATTGGATTTTTTTTCTGAAATACGGCAGAAATGCTTGACTATGTTATACAGAATTATATAAACTAGGCACAAAACTTCTAAATTCAGGTAGACAAATACTTGACTGAAACTGAGCTACACTACAAGTGACAAACTGTTACTAATTGTTTGCATACACCAGCCATAAGCAACAAAACAATTAGTTCACAAGTGCAATTGTTGGTACGTGACATGCCAAATGGTACAATAAATGAATGGCGACTGTAAATGTTCGCAACAGAATATGAAAAATTGTAACCGATGGCTGAAGCCAGCAAGAGGCTACAGTTCTCTATCTGTTACTAAACAACGAACATGTTAACACTGTTGTTAAGATTAAAAATTACAAAAACAAGTGATTTTCATGATCCTTACACAATGCCCAACATATTTATGGGGACCCCAGCTTGAGAAGCAGATTGTCACAGCGAACACCCACCATTTTAGAACCACAGGATCAGTTGCTGATTTGTTTGAAAGCATACCTCAAGGGCCTGAGAAACGAGGATGGTTGTATGTGTTTCAAATAGTAGTTCACAAGATGTTAATGTGCACTAGATTGTATTCACCAGGGAAATAATTTGTAACACAATTTCTGCTGACTTCAATTTTTGAGCAATTTAAGTATTAAATGGGGATGCTGATTTCCAAATTGCGTTTTTTTTTAACCATGTCAAGTTTTTTCTCAACATGTTTTGCGAATATGACCATTCTACGTGGGATCAAGTGTGGAGCCAGCAAGAGCTATTGCTGTCCAGTTGGCTGACAAACTTTCTACAACCAATGAGGGGAGGGGTGAATGATACCACAGCAGACCAGTGACAAGTTCAAACTGTGTAGACCAGTTCAGATACTGTAGTGAAATGTTCTGTCACTCTTATTTAGTGAAGTGCATACTGACATGGAATCAAGAGTTCTTGTCTGTGTTCAGTTTTTATTTATTTCCTAATGTCTGCCTCTGGTAGTTAGCTTTGCAAGTGCTTAAACAGCCCCGATTTGTTTTGTTTATATAAGTGGCAGTTTTACCATTCCCAGTTAAAGGACAACCATCAGCACATTTGCCAGGCAAGCTTATTTTGCCTCTTTTTTAAGTTAAAGTTGCTGATCAAGATAAATTATGGGGCCCTCACAAATTGTGCAAGCAGTGTGTCGAGAGTTTGTCTATCTGTCTGAAATATGTACAATTGTCCTTTACCTCAGGCCTTTGAGATACGCTTTTAATAAATCAGCAACTGATCCTGTGGTTCTAAAATGGTGTGTGTTCACTATGATGATCTGACGATCTACACCAGAGCTTCTCAAACTGGGGTCCCCCGTGAATATGCCAGAGGTTACGTAAGGATCTTGAAAATAACTTGTTTCAATAATTTTTAATCTTAAAACAGTTTGTTAACTCTGTTTTCAAGTTTGCTAACAACTATAATTAACCTTAAAATATTTTAGGAAACTACTAATTTTTACCACGGGTATCTCTGTTGCCTTAATAGAAATCTAGTTTCGTGTCTTTACTTCAAATCTTATGGGGAATTAGCAACTTCTTGGGGAAACAGATTACAAAGTAATCAGTGGGCTTAGTTTGAAGTTATTTTCTCACTGTCTTGTGATACAGTGCACTATCAAAAATGAAACCCAACTGTGAATGCTGTTCTCGAACATGGGATGAATTGGTTGATATTTATAAGCAGCTTGAAATCACCCTGATTACTGTAAAATGATTGGCAACTGCTGTGAATCAGTGTGTTGGAAGAGCTCCCGAGAGTTGTGTACCTGTGATATCGGTACTGGAGGTACCAATAGTATTATCCTCTCCTGTGGATCCTATCTCTTCTGCACTAAGTACAGAATCTGTCATTACTCATTCACTTGACTGCGAGTGGTGTGTCAATGGTAGATCTAGGCAGCTTATACAGGGTGGGCGGTGACCAGGAAGGACTCAGAGTGTATACAATTTGCCTCACCAACAAGTCTGGGGTGCTGTCTCTCACTGAAACTGAATCAGTGGCACTCACTCCATCTGTTTTGGTGAAACATGTTTTGTCAGGTGTCAAGAGGAGGCAAACACAAAAGGGTAGAGGTCTTTTAATCATTGGCAGTTCAAATGTACAGTGCATGATGGTATCCCTTAGGGAAATGGCATCAGGACACCAGGTGCTCTCAGTATATACACCTGGGGGCCTCAGTCAACATGTTGAAGAGGCTTTCCAGCAGCCACTGAGGGGACAGGGTGCAACCAACTGCAGACTGTGGCGCACATTGGAACAAATGATGCCTGCCATCTGGGCTCCAAGATCATACCTGGGTCATTCCAGTGACTGACAGAGAAAGTTGAGAAGACCAGCATTGCACATGGAGTTTTAACAAAGCTCACAAGTTGCAGCCTTTCCTGCCGCAACTGATCATGGGCCTATGGTTCTGACTGGAGCAGAAGGACTGAACCAGGTGCTCTGAAGGTACTGTGAAAAGTTAGGCTGCGACTTACTGGACTTGTGCCATAGGGTTGCGAACTGCAGGGTCTCCCTAAATGGGTCAGGTGTGCACTATACATCAGAGGCTGCTACTCAGGTAGCTGCACTGTGTTAGTGTGCATGCAAGTGTTTATTAAGTTAGGTGAATCTCCATCCAAACCAGATAACGGCAGCTGTAGGAAACCCAGAAGTATCAGTGTAAGATCCAAAGAAATGTCTCCCATAGGTGTGAATACTGTCTACATCTACATCTATGTGATTACTCTGCTATTCACAGGAAAGTGCCAGGCAGAGGGTTCAATGAACCACATTCAAGCTGTCTCTCTACTGTTCCACTCTCGAATGGCACGCGGGAAAAACGAGCACTTAAATTTTTCTGTGCGAGCCCTGATTTCTCTTATTTTATCGTAATGATCATTTCTCCCTATGTAGGTGGGTGCCAACAGAATGTTTTCGCAATCGGAGGAGAAAACTGGTGATTAAAATTTCATGAGAAGATCCTGTCCCATACTGACATCCTAATGGTAAACTGCCAAAGCATCTGCAACAAAGTGCCGAGTTTGAAGCGCTCATGAAAAGCAGTGAAGTTCACACAACACTAGGTACAGAAAGCTGGTTGAAACCTGAAACTGATAGCAGTGAATTTTTGGGGTAAAGTTAAGTGTATATCGAAAGGATAGGCGAATGAGAAATGGGTGGTGTATCTGCCGCAAAACACAACAAACTTAAATCCATCAAGATAGAAACTGAAGCTGCATGTGACATTGTTTGGGTGAGACTCAGTATCAGGGGTGGTCATAAAATGATAGCTGGATTCTTGTATTGCAACCCAGACTCATCTTCTGATGTAACCAAAAACTCTAGAGAAAACTTCAGTTCACTTGTACATAAGTTCACCAATTGTGCAAATTTTAATCATCCAACAATTAATTGGGAAAATTACTGTTCTGTTAGTGCTGTGCGTGATAAGATATCCTGTGAAACATTACTAAATGCCTTCTCTGAGAAATGTCTGAACATAGAGTTAGGAACCCCACTCACGATAAAGTACATTGGATCTAATGGCAACAAACAGACCTGGTCTCTTTGAGGACGTCCACACTGAAACTGGTATCAGTGACCACAACATGGTTGTGGCCACAATGATTACCAAAGTACAAAGGATGACTAAAACAAGCAGAAAGATTTATATGTTCAATAAGCTAGATAAAAAAATCAGTAGTGTCATATCTCAATGAGGAACTTGAAGCTTTCAGCACAGAGCAGGAGCTTGTAGAGGAACTGTGGCTCAGGTTTATAGGAATAGTTGACACGCAATGGATAGATACGTGCCCAGCAGAATAGTCCATAATGGGAGGGAACCTCCACGGTATACAGTCACTGTAAAGAAACTTCTAAAGAAACAGAGATTACTGCATAATACATGTAAAACAAAGCATAGTGCTACAGATAAACACTAAATGAAACACTTTCGACTGTCAAGAGAGCAATACATGATGCCGTCAAACACTACCTTAGCAGAAAATTGTCAAATGATCTTTCACAGAACCCAAAGAAATTATGGTTATATGTAAGGCTATTAGTGGCATCAAAGTTAATGTCCAGTCCCTAGCAAATGAGACAGGAACTGAAACTGAGGATAGCAAAGAAAGGCTGAAATGCTTAACTCCATTTTTTGCTTAACTCCATTTTCAAATGTTCTTTCAAAGGAAAACCTGGGAGAATTGCCCCAATTTAATCCTTGTACCACTGGAAAGATGAATGAAATAAGTACTAGTGTCAGTGGCATTGAGAAACGGCTGAAATCTTTAAAACTGAACAAAGTTCCAGGGCCTGAGGAAATGCCTGTCACAATCTATACCGAATTTGCAGCTGAGAGAGCCCCTCTTTTAACTGTAATCTACTGTAGATCCCACAAACAAAAAACCTTGTCTAGTTGTTGGAGAATAGCACAGGTCACACCCATCTACGAGAAGGGTAGTAGAAGTGATTCAGAAAATTATCGTCCAGTGTCTCTGAAATCGATTTGTTGCAGAATCTTAGAACAAATTCTAAGCTCAAGCATAATGAGGTATCTTGAACAGAATGACTTCCTCAATGCCAACCAGCACCGACTGCGAAAACATTGACAATGTGAAACCCAACTTGCACTTTTCTCACATGACACTGAAAGCTTCGGATCAAGGCAATCAGGCCGATGCAGTATTTCTTGATTTCCGAAAAGCATTTGACTTTGTACCACACCTATGCTTTCTTATTGCCAAAAGTACAATCATACGGGGATCAAGTGAAATTTTTGACTGGACTGGGGAATTTTTGGTAGGGAGGACATAGCATGTTATCTTGGATGGAGGGTCATAGTCAGATGTAGAAGTAACTTCTGGTGAGCCCCATAGAAGTGTTTTGGGATCCTTGTTGTTCATGGTGTATATTAATAATATTGCAGACAATATCAACAGTAAAATCAGGCTTTCTGTAGATGATGCAGTAATCTATATTGAAGTACTATCTGAAAGAAGCTGCATAAATATTCAGTCAGATCTTGATAAGATTTCAAAGTGGTGCAAAGATTGGCAACTTGCTTTAAATGCTAAGAAATGCAATACAGTGTACTTCACAAAATAAAAAAAAAAAACATAGCATCCTATGACTATAATATCATAGAGTCATCACTGGAATTCACTGACTCATATAAATACCTGAGTGAACACACTGTATGGATATGAAATGGAATTATCACATAGGCTCAGTCATGGGTACAACAGGTAGTACATTTCAGTTTATTGATAGAATACTGGGGAATTGCAATCCACCTACGAAGGAGATTGATTACAAACCACTCATGCGACCCATTATAGAATATTGCTCAAGTATGTGGTATTCGTATCAAATATGACTAACAGGGGATATCAAACATATACAGAGAAGGGCAGGTTTGTTTAAGCTGTGGGAGTGTGGTACAGAGAACTGAAGGAAGTGAACTGGCAGACACTTTAAGACAGGCGTAAACTATCCTGAGAAAGTGTATTAACAACATTTAAAGAACTGGCTTTAAATGATGGCTCTAGGAATATACTATAGTCCCCTACATACCGCTCACACAGGGATCATGAGGACAAGATTAGAATAATTACTGCATGCACAGAGGCATTCATACAATCATTCTTCCCTAATATCTGGTAAAATGGGACATACCCTCTGCCACACACCTCACGCTGGTTTACATAAAATAGATGTAGATGCAGACCAGGGAAATACAAGGTAAACTTTCATTTGTTATACTTATGATTTGGCGAGACCCAGAGATCACTCAAGAGGTTGTCAATTTTTTACGGTGAAAACACCATAATACAACAACAAAAAACAAATATAAAATAGAGTATCCTCGTTTACCATTCGCTATATGTAAAGAGTCTCATTCAGCTGAAATCCCTGTGCCAGTTTTCAATGAATTACCTTATTTGGAAATGCAGGAATGCGTGTCTAGTGAATGTCTGAGTGACACCACTGATAATGATTTTGCAACTGAAGATGATTACATATGTAAGGAATTTGAGCAGCTAAAGTTTGGCAAGAGATTTTGGACTATCCAGAAAAGTTTCAGAACTGTTAGCATTAATACTGTGTGTGAAAAACTTGCTTGCAAAAGAAGCTACAGTATTCTACCTTCAATCAAGAGAACATGTGTTTCTGCAATATTTTTGAAGTGATGATGGGTTTGTATATTGTCATTATGTATGTGGTTTAAAGGAGAGTTGGGAATTTCAGCCTATAACATAAGTGAATGGTGATTGTGGATCAATAGCTCAATGAGGAGCTTCAAGTGTGTCCTCCGCAATGTAAATTTATTTGGTGCAATTCCAATACGCTATTCAATTTGTTTACAAGAGGAATATGAAGACATAAAGAAAAGCCATTGATTTGTTGCAATATCACATGCATCAACATATCATCTGTGCTGACTTTAAAATGGTCTGCTGCCTCTTTGATTGAAAAATAAGTATGAAATTGCATTTTTTACATAGCCATTTTACTGACTTTCTGGAAAATCTTGATGCAGTCAGTGATGAGCAGAGTGAGCGACTCCACCAAGATATGAACATCATTGAGATATGTGTATGACGGCCGACTATTGTTGAAGAATTAAGCGAGAATGTCCACATATTAAACACCCCAGAAGAAGCTGTAAGCAAAAATTTTTGCTTATTATGTATGCTCACCATTTGGTAAAGAAAGTTTACTATTTGTATGAACACAATTTAACTCGCAGTAACTATTATAGCCTTGGTAAGAATAGAACATTTTTCTGTGAACAGTATATTTGGTAAGTTTTACATTTATTTTCCTATATATGCACAGTTTGCATGACTTTCGAAACAAAGAAAGAGTATTCTGTAGCTTAAAAAATTGATGTGATGGATAAAAACTGCAGATATTTTTGTATTTGGAGGCCACCAAAGATTAGTCAAAAACAAGTCATGGATCTAAGACAGTCAAATTTCTGTTCTCCTGTATAATTAGCATAAATTTAACACATTTCATATTTACCTGTAAAATATGTCTACTGATGGAATGATGTGCGGGTAAGTAGATAAGCAGGCTTTATATCTGCAGACAGCATCTGGTTGATGATAAACAGTACACGTGTTGAACAGTCTGTTAAGAGATTCCTAAAACAAAATAACAATACCAGGTATTTGGATGGATAGATGTTTTTAATAATCAGCAACAGTATTAACAATGCAGTTAGATACTTATTGACATCCATAAAGCCACACCTGTAAGCCACTTCGTGTTGTCTCTTTTATTATATTGTTTGTCCCTGGCCATGGATGAACTTCAAAAACAATTTCTTTGTTCAAAAACTCAATCCCACTTCTTATATGCTGTAAAGCTACTTTGTACCTGAAAATAAATTGATAATTATACCACTAAAAAGTTTCCATAGCAGATAATGAACACATTTTATTATTAGTGACATCAGCAAAGTACAAGATATTAAAAAAAGTTGCACAACAAGAAACTACAACACTGCCTCAAACCAAGCGAGTACCAAGTAAAAAGCATGTTTCCATTGAGAAAATGTAGGAGTGGTTTTGTGGACAACGAATTATTTTTATTATGAGAACATGGAAAATTTGTAAGAGACTGAGATGTGCCAGTCAAGGTTTTACAGGACGACTAAATCAATTCTCATTACACTTTCGCCTTCGAAAAGGAAGAGCTTGATCCGGGTTGTAGCTAAATTCTTTCAAAAAGGATAAGAAGATGTATAAGACTGTGTCTACTGCTCTACTTGCTTCAAATGCAAACTGAGTTTACTTGCTGCAGACAAAATTTCATACCATTCCTTTGGCCACTCATTACAACCTTTTGTCTGATAAAAATCAAATGGGAAGGTTCAGGCTTATGATTACCTTTCCTCTTTGTGGTAAACTAGTAAGCCAGATACCAAACTGCCAAAACTGGGTTATTTCATTCTTGGCTTTGAATGTCTCCATCTATTACTGACTTTCTGCAGTCAAGTTCTGAACTGTGATCACATCTCTTATTTCCCTAATACACCACAAGTTACATTCTATCACCCTCCTAATTGCCATAACATCCTTACCCATACAAACAATAATCCCAGGCCACTGTCAATTCACTATGGTTCTTACCCTTTCAACCACTCCCACAGTAAAACCTGCTCCTTGCACCAACCCACTATCACCCATACTGGCCACATCACTGGCAAAAATCACAACAATAAAGGTAGGCATGACAACTCACGTCACTTATCTGCTCACAAGTTCACTGCATGCCTTTCTTCATAGGAAGTAGCACTACAAATGTGGCAGAATTAATGAATGGACACAAACTCCTGATCTCTAGGTTGTCAACCTTCCACTTGCTGAGAATCCTCTACAACATGACTAAGATATCGTAGTGTCTGCTTGGCCACAGGGGGTATTTGGCTCCATTCACACAACTCTGGTGACAGTAAATTGCAAAACAACACTTCTATTTGTATGTCATCCTCTCATGGTGAACCGAAAGTAAGTACGCCTCTTGCTTCCTTCTCTTAGTTCCCTCGCCTCAGTTTATTTTACTTCAACACAAATCTTTCCTGAGTTTTGTCTTATTATCGTTCCATCTGCTTTCTTTTACATTGACATTAGCACAATTGTTGCAGATCTTCTATCTTTGTTCTCCCAATCACTCTGATGTCTTTTCTTCCTTACACATTATGGATCCATTCATAACCTTGCTTACAAAGATTCTGCTCCTACCCTCTTCCCCTCTTTTTCTCCTCCTGAAGAAGGGGACTTAAAAGTTCCAACAGCTGTGTGTTTTTTTCTTTTTTTTTCATGTGCAGCCACAACACACACTGGAATAAATCTCCAAGAGATGTGTACAAGCCAGCCATCAGCTTACTCCAAACTGAAGTATTTCTGAAAGCGTGTTTTCTTTTTACACAATATGTTTTAGTTTCTGAAAGTTCATAACAAGTATCTCACAAATCTCAGTTTTATCAGTGGTCTACACTCTAGCATTTATAATACACAATACCATTTCCATACTTGATTTTTTTTAAACAATTTTTTCACGTTAATAAAAGCATCACATACCGATTAAGTCTACTATATGCTGAGCCCAATGCATAATGAACTGCAGGCAAACGAGGTCCATGGGCATTCTTAACAGTTACAAGCATATTAATGGACGAAACTATATCCTCATAGTTCAATGCTTCAATCCAACTCCAGCATAATGCATACTGCAGCACACTATATTCAATCTCTTTCCAGCCATAAACCTGTAGGGAAACCATTAATTTCAGTCATGACTTTTGCAATGCCAGAAAAACTACAGTCCATCACAAGAATTTGAAATTATAAAACATATGCGAATAAGATCACAGAAAAAATATAAGCTTAACATCCACAGTATTAAGAAAAGGATAGACTGCTAGGCATTGCAAAGAAATTGTTGCATCATACTCACACACAATGGGAAGGACTTCTTCGGAAACAGAAAACACGCACATTCACACAAACCAAATTCTCACAAATTACTACTCTAGCCTGACTGGAGTTGCTGCTGACATAAGCAGCAATCTGGGGTGGGCGGTCAAGGAGCATCTGGCTGGCACTGTGTAAGCACACGAGTTAGAGGACGGACGGACGGACGGACAGACGCGCGCGCACACACGCGCACACACGCACACACACACACACACACACACACACACACACACACACACACACACACAGAGAGAGAGAGAGAGAGAGAGAGAGAGAGAGAGAGTTGGCAGTGTGTGTGTGTGTGTGTGTGTGTGTGTGTGTGTGTGTGAGCGAAAGCGCATGTGTGGGCGCGTGTCAACTAGCTCGATAAAGGACATACTCTGAAAGTTAACAAGTTTTCTGTTTTTTTTTTTTTTTTTTTTTTGTACGTGCCTGTTGATGATTCAATGTTCTTGTTTTTCAGTGAGTGGTCCCCTTACGCCCTTAAATATTTACATTCTGCCAGAACTTTGCTACTATAATCTGAATATACAGGGTGAGTTATGTAAGATATAACACCCGATTTATTCCATGAACAGTTCCAGATATCGAAATGAGGATTTCAGCAAACAACAGTATGCTAAGGGGCACATCCTTTCGTGTGAGTGATAAAAAGACTCTTGTACCGATTGAGATATTGAAGCAAGTATTGTTTTTTAAAACTGGCATGATATACTTTTTTTAAATGGTATCTGAAAGCACTTGAAAAGACAAGAACGGTGATATAAAATTTGTTAATTTTAAGGTTAAAACTCATCACAAAAGAATCCGAGAAATGTACTAAAATTCAAACTAATGTGGCCAGAGTCAACTATTGCTGTGTAAACATTGCCAAGCAGAACTCTCGTGTGAGGTTCCATCGTCATAAGCAGCAGGACACTCCTACACCACTAAGAAAAACCTCATTACGTGTAAGATACAGATATTAGGTCAGCTATTATTTTTTAATGTGGACTATGGCATACACTAGCTTCTAGTGCATTAGATGGGGCTGAGGAAAACTATTTTAAATGTGTGTATGTTTCCAGGTTTTTGTGGAAACAACTACAGTTTTGTCAGGTAGGTTTCCACATCAACCCTCCCTGTCACCACTCACTTTTCAAAAGCGAAACACAATCATTGGTCATTCAAGTCATTCATATTTCCTAGTGACAAATGGCTCTAGTCAGGGAAGAAATAAACTAGTTTATTAACTTTTTTAGATTTAAAATAATAATAATAATAATAATAATAATAATAATGTCACCCACAACATAAATACCTTTCTTAACAAAATGTTATTTTGCATTTTACTCAAGCATGTCCTCCAATAGTCAGGGAACCTTTCATTCAGTATTTGCACTGCAACTCAGCGAGAGTGAGTTGGATAGCCATTTTGTTGGAACCATATACACTGACATCTGTCCAATGGTACGTCTTCTACACGAACAGCTAGATTGTTCATAAGAAAGTGCGCATATGTATTTTCATTTACACCCTCGGGAAGAAATACAATTTCACAATGGAGTTTCCTATAAAATGCTGCACTATATGTTTACGTTCCATGGTCATTGGTGTTGTACCTGGTCAAGCCTGCGTGGATTTTCAGCTGCCCATCAGTGTGTATCATCTAAATTTACATTAATGTGGTTTGTGAGCATTGGTTCGTTGGTACAGAGCACATGCTGGAAAAATGTATTGTTTCCCAGGTGCTGCAATGCAAACTGACAAGATTCTGTACAATGCTCACAATTATGTCCTCCCATAATTGAAGTAGTGACAGATGATGAAGGTGGAATTTATGGCAACGCAAGATGTGAATGACACTCATCTGGCAGATCCCACATTCCTTGGCAATACATCTCATGCAACAGTGCGGACTGTTGAATGTTGTAGCCACAGCAGCTTCTTCATGTGCTCTTTCAGTTTGTCTCCATCCTCATCCTGTTTGACACTGAAGCTGCCTGTTCGCACTAGTGACCTAATAATCTGGGCAAATGCCCAGAGTGATGAACAGTGATGATCAGGATAGACATCCCTATACCGCCGCACCATTTCAACACCATTTCTGTGGCATTTGCCATACAAAAGTAGCGCGTCTAACTTCGTCAGTATCCATGTCTGCATGCAAGAATGCTGAAGCAGAAATAGCTTGCGACAGATAACAATTCCTGCTAGTAGTGCATACAAGAGAACAGTCAACAGGCTTAATACGACAACGTACTACTCAACCACAATAGTATCGCACTCAGGCTCCCATGGCCATTGTCAGAAACATGGAGTAATGTTACGGTAAACAAGTATCTTTTGACTAAGGAAAACTCATCACACTGCGAATGCCTTTAAGAAAGTTGTGCATAAGGAAAGTTCTGCATATACTATCAATTAGTTCAGCCTGTCCTCATGAAATATCACGATAAGCCAACTGAAGCTCCCTCACTCCCAGATGCAATTAAGGTCAACCAATAGTATGGCATGAGCCCGTTTGCAATGCAATAGCCAATTCCGGCCAACCTGCCTTTCAATTTCAGAATATTTCTCAGATTATTTTCTAAAGAGTTACAACTTCTAAATTAAAATGCATTGTATGACTGTACTTGTCTTTTCAAGCACTTCACAATGCCATTAAAAAAAAGTACAACATTAAAAAAAAACCTTGCTTCAATATCTCTATCAATACAGAGTTAAGACTTTTTATGACACAAAAACGTACATGCCCATTAGAGACTATCATTTTCCAAAAACCTGTTTCAATATCTGGAGCTGTTCACAAAATAAAAGGGGTGTTATGTCTTACAGAACACATCCTGCATACAACGTATAAGTAATCATCATACACATCCAGGCCACTAAGGAAATTTTATCACATTGTTTAAGTTATGATATCCAGAAAAAGTTATTTCTGTGAACGATATCCACTACAAAATAAACTCTTCACAACCCTCTGACGCCATTATAAACATGAAGCAGCTGATGTATGCAATACCATACACTAATGTTATTTATGGTGGTAACTGAATGAGTTATTAAATTTGCTGTATCATATCTCACAAATCTTAATTACAACTTTTAACCCAAATGTCATAACTTATTAATGAAATATGACACATTTTTTACTTTGTACTCAATCACTGCAGTTTGCACAGCCTTCACATTAAGATGATACTATAAAATCACAACAGACTTGACAAAATTAAAAATTTCACCAATATGGAAACAAAATATTGATATTATTAAGACAAACTACATATGGTATTTAGACAATGTTGGCATTTACACAATGCACTGCTTTCTAGAACCTCAATGGTTGACTGTGATGGGATATAAAAGAATGAAGGCTGGTCTCCAGCAGACATGGTATGCAGACTGTAATATGTACTAAATGTTTTTATTTATTTATTTATTTATATACTTGTTCCATAGATCTGTACATGTGAGCAAGTCACTCAGATGTGGAACGTGTCAATATACACAATAAAATACATAGGATAAAGACATTGTTATAGTATTAATAACAGTGCACAAAAGTCATACTTTTTAGCTTAAAAATTAGTCAACATAAATGTGAAGATAGCAGTTTCATATTTTGGGCATTATTGCATTTATTTTAACCTTGAACAGTAATCAAAACTTCCCACTTTGGGTTTAAAAGTGACCAAAAAATGGAAATGAGAAAAACAGGAATTTTTACATTAGGGCATTATTACATTAGTTTAACAGTAAACAGTGTCAAAAAATTTAAAAACATATTTCCAATCTGGGTTTTACTTATTTCTCTGAAAGAATTCCTCTAGTGAATAAAGTGAGGTCTCAAGTAAATAATTTTTCAAGCTACGTTTAAATACTGATGTACTACTCCTTGTACTTTTGATGCTGTTGGGTAGGGAATTGAAAATTTTCGTTCCAGCGTACTTTACCCCTTTCTGAATAAGTGTCAAGTTCTTTAACTCACAGTGGAAATCCTCTTTTCTTCTGGTGTTATGTTCATGATGTAGGCAATTCGTTTCATACAGAGTGGGGTTATTTATTATGAAGCACATCAGTGAATATATGTACTGAGATGTTGCTGTCAGTATTTCAAGTCGTTTAAAAAGATTTCGACATGAGGTTCGTGGGGGTACACCACAAATGATTCTTATTGCTCTTTTTTGTGCTGTGAGGATTTTCTTTGTGGCAGGTGTATTGCCCCAGAAGATGATGCCATAACACATGACTGAATGAAAATAGCCAAAGTAAGCTGACTTTGAGATGGTAATGTCATTGAAGTGTGCCAAAATTCGTAAAGCAAATGTTGCCGATGTCAGCCGTTTTAGTGTTTGTAGAACATGATGTTCCCAGTTCAGCCTACTGTCCACGTATACGCCTAGGAATTTTGATAAGTACACTTGCTTTATCATCTGATCATTCTGTGTGATAACTATTTCTTTTGGGTTTTTATGGGTTGTCTGGAACTGGATAAAATTGGTTTTTTTCGGGTTTATTGAAAGGGAGTTAATACTAAACCAACCCAGAACATCTTTAAGGATATCATTGACCTCGGATTCTAAGTCAGTAGTTGACACATTATCCACCACAATGCTCGTATCATCAGCGAACATTGTAAATTTACACTGCTTATTGATGGGTAAAGGCAGGTCATTAACATATATGAGGAACAGCAAGGGCCCAAGCACTGATCCCTGTGGCACTCCATGCTGCACAATTCCCCACTCAGAGTCCACTATATATTGTGATACACTATCTGAAACATCTAGAATAATCTTCTGCTTCCTATTTTCGAGGTACGATTTTAACCAGTTCCCTACAGGTCCTGTAATTCCATAATGACAGGCCTTCTTGAAGAGTATCTGGTGATCTACACAGTCGAACGCCTTTGATAGGTCGCATAAGACACCAATTGGCAGCCTCTTGCTGTTTATAGACTCTAGAACATCATTTGTGAATGAGAGAATTGCATTATCTATTGAAACTCCCTTTTGAAAACCAAGCTGCTGACTGTTAATGATGTTCAGGTCACCAAGGTGTGCCACAATCCTGTTGTACAGAGCTTTTTCTAGGACTTTTGAAAATGTTGTTAATAGAGAGATAGGGCAATAGTTTGACACATTTGTAGCATCCCCTGCTTTGTACAGGGGCCTGACAACATGTGAACTTCAACGACAGATCTCTCTATACTGACAAATTTATGTAGCCGAGTAGAATTGCAGACTTAACTTGAATTACGTGCATCAAGTCATTTCTGTCTTCAGTCATGTTTGTGATAAAAATTGTTTGAAATAAAAGCAGTAGTTGAAGGCAACATTTATCCATATCACATTGGTCAGATTCTATTGGCCATGGACAGATATTTGAATTTGACTGGGGCATAATTTTCATGCAAAATTAATTACTGAGATGCTCTTAACCCACATTACAGTTCTGAACATTTTTTGAGACTGACAAGTGCGGGTCCCAAACAGTTGAGTCAATTTTTTGAAACCATCTATGTGGTAATGTAAGTAAAGGTCACAGGTATCACATCCTGCAACCATTCATCATGTTGGGCCTTCATTTGTGAATGATCAAGGAAAAAAGATCTGGAATTTCACATGATGCTCAATATCTTTAGTCAAGTAGTGTTGTACAGAACGTTTGCGAAGCATATGACTAGATAAGAGTCTCACCTGCAGGATGTTGCAAGTTCGAATCTCGTCACTTGTTTAAATCTTTTTGTTGTTAAATCTCTGTCGAAATGACTCTGATCATTATTTTTAATCAATTAAGAGGTTTAAATGTAATTGTTTTTATTCAATTAAGAGGTTTAAATGTAATTAATTGAATAAAAATTATGATCAGTTATTTTGATAAAAAGTTTTAAAAATAAAAAAAATTTAAAGCACCTGACAAGAGTCGAACCAATGTGATGAGGGCCTTACACTATGCATTCAGTCTACACAATGCTACATTTTCGAAACAACTGAGCATCATGCAAACCAACATCACCATATAAATGTTTTCAAAAAGTTGATCCCACTGCTGGAGGCATCTCCTTGTGAGAGAGAATGGAACCAACTTACCGGAAATATATACACAGTTTGATCCTAAATGTTCATGCTATGAAACTGTATGCAAATACTGTAATGCACTACTACAAAGAGCAAAAAGGAAAGATTACTTTAAATTTCTTCTTACAACAAAGTACTGCAACAATAATGCTACTGAAATGATGATCTGACCTGGATATCCACACCACTCAAAATACTGTGCGCCTCCTTATATCTCTCTGCAGCCTTCCTTGGAAGACCTTTCTCTAAAAGCTGAGATCCTTCTTGTACCACGCTTTGTATGTGCTGTATGAAAATCATAAATTATTAGTATTTTTACATATACATACAAATTTTTGCTGCTACAACAACATTAAGTAGAACACTAAATATAAAAGTTAAACTGAAGCAACTGAATACAATTTTCTAGCAAGGCACAAAGACAGTAAAAATATACTTGCTTCCTTCGTAATATTTGCAGACTGACTTGGGCTATTTGTACATGTAGATATTACTTCATTTGAAAGTGTTTTTAAAGTCTGATAGAAGGCATCATTTTTGAAGTCCTGTGACTCAACAGGGCCCTTCCTCTGTTTCTTGTTTACTTTGTGCTTCTGTACACCAATCCTTGGTTCTGATGCACTCCGACTTTTTGTAGCAACAATCTAAGTGACACACCAATGGAAGAGTTATGAATTACTCATATTTGTTATGAACAGGACTGCTCTCAGATGTTTTTCTCTCAAAACAGACCCTTTATGTTTTGTATCAATACTACAAATATACAAAGATCATTAAAATATGTGTCCAGTCTAGTGAAGAAAATTTTACTTTCATTAATGCAAGAGATAGAACTTATCTTCATACATTCAAAATATGTGAACTAAATGGGCCTAACATGCAATCAACAGTAATATAAAACAACAAATGTAATTCATAAAACTACTTGCTTTCTTAGCTGCATTGTCTAGAATATCTTTGTCATTGTCCTGCACAAACTCCACATCATCCGTAATATTCTTTGAAGAATTATGCGAGACTCCATTCTCAACTTCTTGTGAATCAGCAGGACTCTTCCCTTGTCTTTTATTTATTTTAATGCTCTGAATATTGTTTCTAGGCATTGACGCACTACGGCTTTTTGATCCAGATACCTGTATAAAAAATGTAACAGCACTTAGGAGTAAGCAAAAAAAGTTCATGTTATTAAAATAATACTGGCAGCAAATGTCAACTAAATACGAATTATTGCTTACATTTATACTCGTAAACTGAGAGAAGTCATATGTTACTTGCAAACTTTTATTGAATTCGATGCATAGTTCAATTTTGATTCAAATAATATAGTATGGAAGGAATTTCAAATAGAATTCCTAAAAACAATATCCTGAGTGATATATGTAATATGCCATAAGCCACACAAACTTCTCCAGGCAGATTAAAATATGTCATCACTAAACCATCAGCTTTATGCAAAATATTTGAGAAGGAAACACAAACATGAGCAGTGTTAGACTGGAACCAGAATACTTTACTTATTAAACCACAATGTGGGTTGCAAAACAGTTGCTCAAATAAGAATACTGTTTATACTCCTACGCACAAAATATTACAAACAATAAGTAACAAAATACCACTAGTTAGTACCATATTTACAGTGATCCATCCAACAGACTGGTTGTGCAGATCATGATATTGTCGGAGAAAGTCATAAAAATTGTATAGCCTTGAAACTGATTTTACATGAATTTAACATGAAATAAATTGTGTTATGTAACTGTATGGAGAAAATAACACCAATACCAGAATGAATCTGCAGCTATAATAAACTATATGAATGTCCTTCCCAAAATGTAAGTGAAAAGAAAACCTATATTTTATGAAATCTATGGTACAACGTAACAACTGATTCAACTTATAATTAATACACTGAAGCACCAAAGAAATTGATATAGGCACGTATATTCAAATACAGATATATATACACAGGCAGAATACAGTGCTGCGGTCAGCCTGCCTGGGGGCAGCACGGTGGCAGGAGTGGTGCGAGTGGGGGATACCACGGGGGCGATCACCGAGTATTGCGTAGAACTCCAGTTTCTCACCCTCACTGTCTCTGCCACCCCATTGAGCATGGAACTAATCTCAGCCAATGTTGTGACTTCAGTACTGAGAGAGGAGCCACTGTCTACTGATCTGGCCATTAGCCACTTTTATTTCAACAGTCTTCCTTAGAATACAATCCCAAAACGATGACGTCTACCTTAGCATTCTGTGCTAAGCGATACAAACAGTTGATTCACTGGAAAAAATTACAATTATACACCAGAGTGAGTACCTTATACAGGTGACCAATGTGTTAATCCTGTTATGATACCAACGCACAAAATTGAGAAAAATGTTTTCCAGTGATTCTATGCAAATGCACACCCACTGAAAAACAAATAAACACACACACACACGCACACACACACACACACACACACACACACACACGATTATTTTTGCAAGAGTGTTTTTAATGAAGTCTTTGATTTTGATTATCACAAATTAAGGTCCTTTGTCAATATTCATTGATATCCTCAAGACAAGATTAACTTTAGCAAGCTATGTTGAATGTTGAGACAATTTATTAATGCATTAATAAGTAAAAGCTTGTTGAGCAATATGGCACTGCAGATTGAGTTAACAAAGTGCTACAACAGTGAATTTAATGCAAGACTGGTATCATTCCCCCCTCCGGGTGGAGCGATACTACTTGAAAGAAGAGCTATTGCTTAGTTTCTTTGCCAGGACACTCCTATGGGAAGGATTTGATCATCCTATGATCACAAATAGTAAGGCCAATATATTTTTACTGTCACATAATCCTCATTTTGTTGTATCGTCCTAGGGTTAACTATGAGCCACGATTTGTACATAGCAGGCTTCACCTGACTGTGGGTAGCCACTGCAAGGCAGACTCACGATAGCTGATGATTGCTGAAATCTAGGAACTATTATGTACGCCAGTTTGGTCAGCAAAGAGACAATGCATGCTATCTCAGCATGATGATAGACTAAACAGTATGCACAAGTCACATTGTTCCATTCACAACAGAGGATAGTGTACTAAACTGAACTGTACCGAAAAATCAGCTTTATTATTTCCTCCATTACACAATCCCCTCAGGAGACACTGCCACAATAAAACAGAGTCAGTGCATGCAAGGGCATTTGCGTGTTCCAATGAATGGGAGAGCTACACCGGTGATAGTGTAACTGCCGGCAGGGTCTCCCAAGCTGGCCAGGTCTCCAAAGAGGAACCAGACAAAGAGTGTGTCACAACGTCCTATTTAGTATCCTATCCTTTTCTTTTCCTCTCTGTGACTGCGTGGCAGCAGGCATAGTCCCCTAACGTGGGCTCAAAAGATCCTTGGTAACGAGAACAATGGTGATGCACATGGGCCTCACTGTGGAGGGATGGTTAGTGTTATGTAGTCATGGTGAAGACAAACCATGTAAAGGCTACGGCCCTGAAATAAAATTCTTGTCAGGAGTCCAGGCCATGAGGTGGCAGTCCTATCTGGACACTCGGGGCTGTGAACTGATAACCTGTGCCACAAAAATAAAAAATAAAAAAAATCATATCACAAAAACTGTAGGGAGAAATAGCTCGATAGATCTTAAGGATATTACCTATGGCCTGAAAAAGAAAACCAATATTGGATTTTGGAATGCAAACACATTGAGAGAGGCGGGAAGGTTAAGGCAGGTCAAACAATATATGAAGAACTATAGATTGGATGTCCTCCCCCCATGAACCATGGACCTTGCCATTGGTGGGGAGGCTTGTGTGTCTCAGCAATACAGATAGCTGTACTGTCGGTGCAACCACAAAGGAGGGGTAACTGTTCAGAGGCCAGACAAACACGTGGTTCCTGAAGAGGGGCGGCAGCCTTTTCAGTAGTAGCAGGGGCAACAGTCAGGATGATTGATCTGGCCTTGTAACATTAACCAAAACGGTCTTGCTGTGCTGGTACTGCAAAGGGCTGAAAGCAAGGGGAAACTTCAGCCGTAATTTTTCCCAAGGGCACACAGCTTTACTGTATGGTTAAATGATGATGGCATCCTCTTGGGTAAAATATTTCGGAGGTAAAATAGTCCCTCATTCGGATCTCTGTGCAGGGACTACTCAGGAGGACGTCATTACCAGGAGAAAGAAAACTGACATTCTACGAATCGCAGCATGAAATTTCAGTAATCGGGCAGGTAAGTTACAAAATTTAAAAAGGGAAATGGATAGCTTTAAGTTAGTTATAGTGGGAATTAGTGATGTTCGGTGGCACGACGAAGGAGACTTCCGTCAGGTGAATACAGGGTTATAAACACAAAATCGAACAGGGGTAATAATGAATAAAAAAATAGGGGTGCACATAAGCTACTACAAACAGCATTACTGTAACCAAGATAGATATGAAGCCCACACCTATCACAGTAATACAAGTTTATAAGCCAACTAGCTCCATAGACGGTGAAGAGATTGAAGAAATCTATGATGTGATAAAAGAAATTATTCAGATAGTGAAGGGAAATGAAAATTTAACAGTCATGGGGGCCTGGAATTCGATAGTAGGAAAAGGAAGAGAAGGAAAAGTGGTAGATGAATATGGAATGGGAGAAAGTAATGAAAGGGGAGACGTCTGGTAGAATTTTGCAAAGAGCATAACTTAATCATAGCTAACACTTGGTTTAAGAATCATGAGAGAAGGTTGTATATGCGCAAGAGGCCTGGAGACACTGGAAGATTTCTGATAGATTATATAATGGTTAGACAAAGATTTAGGAACCCGGTTTTAAATTGTACGACATATCCAGGGGCAGATGTGGACTCCGACCACAATTTATTGGTTATAAAATGTAGATTAAAACTTAAGGAGATGGGAAGTGGATAAACTGAAAGAACCAGAGGTTTTAGAGATTTTCAGAGAGAGTGTCAGGGAACAATTGACAAAAATGGAGGAAAGAAATACAGTAGAAGAAGAATGGGTAGCTTTGTGAGATGAAATAGTGAATGCAGGAGAGGATTAAGTAGGTAAAAAAATGAGGGCTAGTAGGAATCCTTGGGTATCAGAAGGGATACTGAATTTAATTGATGAAAGGAGAAAATACAAAAATGCAGTAAATGAAGCAGGCACAAAGGAATACAAACGTCTCAAAAATGAGATCAACAGGAAGTGCAAAATGGCTAAGCAGGGACGGCTAGAGGACAAATGCAAGGATGCAGAGGCATACATCACTAGGGTTAAGCCTACAGGAAAATTAGATACTTTTGGAGAAAAGAGAACTACCTATATGAATATCAAGAGCTCGTGTGGAAAACCGGTTCTCGGCAAAGAAAGGAAAGCAGAAAGGTGGAAGGTGTATATCAAGGGTCAATACAAGGGCGATTTACTTGAGGGTAATATTGTGGAAATGAAAGAGGATGTAGATGAAGATGAAATGGGAGATATGATACTGCATGAAGAATTTGACACAGCAGTGCAAGATCTAAGTCGAAACAAGGCCCTGGGAGTAAACAACATTCCATTAGAACTACTGACAGCCTTGTGAGAGCCAACCATGACAAAACTACCATCTGGCGAGCAAGATATACGAGACAGGCGAAATACCCTCAGACTTCAAGAAGAATATAATATTTCAAATCCCAAAGAAAGCATGTGTTGACAAGTGCGAAAACTACCGAACCATCAGTTTAACAAGTCATGGCTGCAAAATACTGACACGAATTCTGCAAAGACGAATGGAAAAATGGTAGAGTCGGACCTTGGGGAAGATCAGTTTGGATTCCGTAGAAATGTTGGAATACGTGAGGCAATATTGACCCTACAACTTATCTTAGAAGATAGGTTAAGGAAAGGCAAACCTACGTTTCTAGCACTTGTAGACTTAGAGAAAGCTTTTGACAATGTTGACTGCAATACTCTTTTTCAAATTCTGAAGGTGGCAGGAGTCAAGTGCAGGGAGTGTAAGGCTATTTACGATTTGTACAGAAACCAGATGGCAGTTATAAGAGTTGAGGGGCATGAAAGGGAAGCAGTGGTTGGGAAGGGAGTGAGACAGGGTTGTAGCCTATCCCTGACATTATTCAATCTGTATATTGAGCAAGCAGTGAAGGAAACACAAGAAAAATTCAGAGTAGGATTAAAAACCTTTGAGGTTTGCCGATGACATTGTAATTCTGTCAGAAACAGCAAAGGACCTGGATGAGCAGTTGAACAGAATGGACAGTGTCTTGAAAGGAGGAGATAAGATGAATATCAACAAAAACAAAACGAGAATAATGGAATGTAGTCACATTAAATCAGGTGATGCTGAGGGAATTAGATTAGGGAATGAGACACTTTAAGTAGCTAGTAGATGAGTTTTGCTATTTGTGGAGCAAAATAACTTATGATGGTTGAAGTAAAGAGGATATAAAATGTAGACTGACAATGGCAAGGGAAGCGCTTCTTAAGAAAAGAAATTTGTTAACATCCAGTATAGATTTAAGTGTCAGGAAATCATTTCTGAAAAAATTTTATGGAGTGTAGCCATGTATGGAAGTGAAACGTGGACGATAAATAGTTTAGACAAGAAGAGAATAGAAGCTTTTGAACGTGGTGCTACAGAATAATGCTGAAGATTAGATGGGTAGATCACGTAACTAATGAGGAGGTATTGAATAGAATTGGGGAGAAGAGGAATTTGTGGCACAACTTGGCTAGAAGAAGGGATCGATTGGTAGGACACGTTCTGAGGCATCAAGGGATTACCAATTTAGTATTGGAGGGAAGCATGGAGGGGAAAAATCATAGAGGGAGACCAAGGGATGAATACACTAAGCAGATTCAAAAGGATGTAGGTTGCAGTAGTTACTCAGAGATAGCACAGGATAGTGTAGCATTGAGAGCTGCATCTAACCAGTCTCTGGATTCAAGAACATAACAACAACAGATTGGATATATTGGCGGGACAAAGTGCAATACAGTGGCCAGAATGTGGGGGGAAGTCCAAACACAAAATGATGGAGAGTTGCTGTATGTAGGGCAAACAGGTAAAGATGCAACGCATAGGAATGGTGTAGGACTCTTGCTATCTAAAAACTGCAGAAGGAGCTTACTACAGTGGAAACCAGTGTCAGAAAGGATAACAACCACACATTTTAGAACAAATGTATGAAATATCACTGTAATTCAATGCTATGCACCTACTCATGTGGCTGAAGGAGAATTAAAGGATGCTTTTTATACAGAGCTAAATGGGAGTCCTTAGACAACTAACTGCAGAGACACACAAATTTCAATTGGAGACTTGGAACGCAAAAGTTGGTTCAGAAAACAAAGGTCTTAAACACATCATAGATGAACACAGCATTGGGAACAGAAATGCAAATGGTGAAATGCTGATAGATCTGTGCACTGAGCATGACCTAGTCATTGGAGATACACTGTTTCTAAATTGTAACTGCCATAAGATAATGAGGGCCTTGCCATATCACATACCCATAACCCGTAAGTTTCAACACTTTCTGCTAAATGTCAGTAGTAAGAGAGGAACGGACATTGGAAGTGACCGGTACCTAGTATTGACTCAGTTCAGCATGAAGATAGTGGCAAATAAAACCTAGCTCAATCAAAGAAGCAAAAAAATATGTGTCATAAGGTTAAAAGACCAACACATCAAACGAAGATTTGCCTTTGAACTACAAAAAAGATTCCAGGTCCTCTCCGACAAAAACTTTCTGCAGGAAGGAATTGAAACACATTAGCAAAAGCTTAAAGACAGCTTTTGGAATGTTAGAGGGAATATACTAGTATTTGAGACATATCTAAGAAACGAATGGATCTCTAATGACATATGGAATGAAATTAACTGTGAGAAAGAATTAAAACAAAAGTTAAATTCTTCTAGCACAAACGTGGAGAAGATCGATACACATGAAGCACACATGGAGGCAAACAAAAGAGTGAAAACTGAGATATGGTGAGATAAAAGGAAATGGATAGATGAGGGAGCACAGTTAACAGAAAAGGCACCAAGAAAGGGAAATATAAAGAAGCTGCTCAATACCACCAAATGACTCTCATTGAAGAATTTTATGACATGAAGAACTAGTTAAGAGCAAGGATGGGGGTGGTGACTAAAAACCAAAATGCAGCATTACAGAGATGGAAGGAATATTTCAAGGAGTTGTTAAATCATGAAGACAACCAAAAGGAACAGGTGAGGGATGTTCCCGAAGGAATTGAAGCAGATCAAGATATAAATCTGCAATGTTCCATAATGGGTGAAATTAGGAGTACTTTGAGAAGCTTACAAAATGCAAAGGCTCCAGGCCTAGACAACAGGGCACCGGAGCTGTTAAAAGCTGATATCAAAAGTACTGTCAACATGCTCCATCCCTTGCTGAAGCACATTTGGCTCAAAGAGAAATCCCTAAAGGAGTGAAAAAGTGGATTGGTGGTGAAGCACCAAAAGAAAGGAAATTTGTCAGATTGTAACAACTGCCGTGGTATTACATTCCTGTCAGTGCCCAGTAAGGGTCACATCAAAATTATTTTAAACATGATTAAAGATTTATGTGAAAATTGACTGTGTAAAGTACAGGGCGGTTTTCGGGCATAACAAAGTTGTGTTGATTTTATTAATACTTTTAGTATCATATCAGAGCAAAGCAAAGAATTCCAAGCAAATATGTACCTGCCATTCACTGATTTTGGAGAGGTCTTCAATGCTGTGAAACAAAGTGCTGTGGCAGATGTTGCAGAAGTATGGTAAACCATGGAGGATTCTAGTCATCATCAAAGATCTGTATGATGCTACAAATGTTGTGTGTTCCACAAGAGAACTATCACAGATTCAATAAAGGTAATAACTGAAACTTCCTGGCAGATTAAAACTGTGTGCCGGACCGAGACTCTAACTCGGGACCTTTGCCTTTCGCGGGCAAGTGCTCTACCAACTGAGCTACGCAAGCACGACTCGCGCCCCGTCCTCACAGCTTTACTTCTGCCAGTATCTCGCCTCCTACCTTCCAAACTTTACAGAAGCTCTCCTGCGAACCCAGCAGAACTAGCACTCCTGAAAGAAAGGATATTGCGGAGACATGGCAGAGGCAAAGGTCCTGAGTTCGAGTCTTGGTCCGGCACACAGTTTTAATCTGCCAGGAAGTTTCATATCAGCGCACACTCCGCTGCAGAGTGAAAATCTCATTCTGGAAACATCCCCCAGGCTGTGGCTAATACGTGCAAACTTCAATCAACTTCCTATCACAGGTAGCACGATTCTTACAATATCCCCGGTATCCACAAATGGTTGGGCTGCATGTTGCTGAAACAAAGTCTCCTGAAGGGCAATGCAGAAGGCAGCGGAAGTGTTTAAAAGATGTCATAGCCCGGCCAGGTGGTGGCAAAGACTGCTAACATTCCACTGGAGAATAATGTTGTCAATGTACCATGAGGCCATGAACGGACCAAGGTGGTCAGGTTATGCCCCAGGGTCATCTGCCGCCACTGGTTTAGGGGTTATGGCATCAGTGTACACAGATTCCGGGTTCCATTGTGTTGTGTGAACCCGGGCCTCAGGGAGTGCTGGAATCTTTGCCTTGCCCACTGTAGTGGTACAGGCGGGATCTGGTGGCATGGAGGCCACTGTTCAAATGTGTGTGAATTCCTGAGGGACCAAACTGCTGAGGTCACTGGTCTCTAGACTTACACGCTACTTAAATTAACTTATGCTAAGTACAACACACACACACACACACACACACACACACACACACACACACACACACACACACACACACCCATGCCCATCCCATGCCTGAGGGATGGCTCAGACCTCCAGCGGGAGGGGCCGCACAATTCGTGACATGGCGCCTCAAACTACACAGCCACTCCACACGGCTGAGGCCACTGGAATGTTGTTGTTCTTGGAGGGCTTTTTCTTGTCTTTCCTATCCTCAGATGATTTCGATGATGGCAAGGGCTTCTCTGAATTAGTTTCAGGCAAAGATGATCGTGAAGCCCTGCGACCAGCAGCCTGTGATTGGCAAGAGAAACTGAAGGAAGGTGATTAATCTCCAGCTATGATGTGGTGGATTAGAGAAGACAACTGATGTTCAAGATCACATCACTCAAAGTAATGGCTCCACCACATTTCTTCAAAGCTCACCCCAAGCTCTTGGCACTAAAGGATGTTCTCAAAACAGAGCTAGATAGGCTTGTTCGTGAAGACATATCACCTATTTCCCATAGTCAGTAGGCCACCCCTCTGGTAACAGTATGCAAACCCAACGGCACCTTGAGACTGTGTGGTGATTTTAAAGTTACAGGTAGAAGTGGGAACTTATCCTTTACTAATCCCAGAACAACTCTGCAGAATTAGTGCACAGCACTTTATATGGTAAAATTTACCTCACAGAAGCCTGTTTTCCAGCATCAGGGGATTATCTAATGCTAAATATGCCATGGAGCCTTTACCATTATAAAGTTACAAAGGTTAGCTTTCAGAATCTCTTCAGCCCCCGCCATATTTCAACAATTTATGGATCAGTTACTACAAGATATTCCCATCTGTGTCACATACCTTCATGATATTTTAGTCATAGGTGGAAGTCATGAGGATCACCCTCACAAGCTTAAGCCTTCGTTCCATAGGCTGCCAGTGAAATAAATACAAAGCACAAATGTTCTTTCATGCAAACTTCCTTGACATTTTAGGATTTAAACTCTCAGAAAATGGACTAGATCCAGCACAGGATTATGTTCCAGCAATAGATAAAACACAGTCACTACCGAATATGAAAGACTTAAAAGGTACTTCTGGGTAAGATCAACTGCTAAATTTGATTCACTGCAAACCTGGCAGAATTCTCTCAGCCAATGAACTAGCTCCAATGCCACAGTGCACATTTCGAATAGTCGTGTTGCTGTCAACAAGCATTCCAGGCTTTACAGACTGTCTTAAGCAAGCAATGCAACTGGAAACATAGCCTACCAAAAGTTCCTAATCAAAAAGCATGCCCATGGAGTATTCTCTCAGCTGTGCGGAAGGACTCATGATTTCCAGTGAGAAAGGGCACAGTTCATAGTAGTTTACTGAAAGTCGTTGAGTGAAACAGAAGTAATATCTAGCATTGCCCAAGGAAGTGTTATACGTCCTCTGCTGTTTCTAATCTAAAAAACAATTTGAGTGACAATGTGAATGGTCTTCTTAGATTGTTTACAGAGGATGCTGTCATTTACTGTCTATTAAAGTCATCAGAAAGTCAAAACGAAGTCAAAAGTGATTTCGAAAAGAAATGTGTACAGTGCTAAAGTTGTTTGGAATCAAAACAATAAAAAACGTGAGGTTCTCCACAAGGATACAAAGCAGACACTGTTAAATCACGGTTAAAAAAAAAGGAATACAAATTTAAAGGCTGTCAAATTCAACTACATACCTAGGGATTACAATCTTGAACAACTGGAATTGGAACCATCACATGTTGAGCACAAGGCGAACCAAAGACTGCATAATATTATTAGTATACTTACAAGATGTAACAAGTCTACTAAAAAGGCTGCCTACACTGCACTTTTTGTCCTCTGCAGGAGTGTTGTTGATATGGGATCCTTAGCAGATAGTACTGATGGAGGACATTGAAAAATTTCCGAGAAGGGCTGCTCATTGTGTATTATCATGAAACGGGAGATGGAGTAACATATGATGCATATGTTCGGGTGACTCTCATTACAACTAAGGCGTTTTTCATAGTGGCGAGATCTTTTCACAACATTTCAATCACCAACTTTCTCCTCCAAGAGCAAAAATATTTTGTTGATTTCAACCTACATATAGAAAAATTACAGTACAGTAAAATAAGAGAAATCAAGAGTTCGAATGGAAATTTTTACGTGTTCATTTTCTCAGGTGCTATCTGAGTGTGGAATGCTAAAGAAATAACCTGAAAGAGGTTGTGTACACCCTCTGCCAAACCCCCAAATGTGAATTGCAGAGTAATGCTGTTGATGCAGATACAACCCTGCTCTGTATATGATAGTAGCTGCGAATTGCAGAGCTGTGATGTTGATGCAGATGCAACCCTGGTCTGCCTGTGATAGTAGCAACTGATTTGTTCCTGACAGTATCAGTGCATCTTGTCCCATAAATACATCGATGGTACTAAGCGCCATGATGCATGTGCTTCTAAGACATTATCCAATTCCCAGGAATGCTATTCTCAAATAGAGCAGGAGACTCTTACTATGATTCACACGCCTCAGAAATTTAAATTATTGCTTTATGGACACAAATTTCTTCCTGTCTCAGATTGTTACCTATTGCTCATCATCTTTGGTCCTGAACATTACTTACCAGACTGGGTTTGTCCACATCACCTTAAGCAGTGGATATTGTACTTATTTAATTTTCACTATTCTGTCCACTATCGAACAGTGATGTTCCACAAAAAGGCAGTAGTGCTGTCCATATTCCCCAAGCAACCCAACTAAATTTTGGCCAAACTGAATTGACGTATTTCCAGTTTGAGTCATATCTGGATGTTTCAACTTTTCCCTTAACATTACACAACATTGTGGCTGCCTCCTGCAAGAACCCAATGTTACACCATCAGGCTCACTTTGTACAACCCAAGTGGCCAGACATGCTACCAGGGGCCAAATTTCATCCCTACTGACTATGGTAACATAAATTACCCTGAACCAAGCAGTTCCGTTTTAGACCTTGGCTGAGGAATGCTGTGCATCCTAATTCCTCCCCCTCTTTGGCCGAAAGAGCTGTGCCTCAAGCACACTACCCAATGGAGCATATCCCCAATGGTTTTCATCCTGGCCACATGCTATGGAGCCATGAGAGCATTTCTACTTAGATTTTACTGGCCTGTTGTTTGGGCTCTATGTGGTTAGTAATGATTGATTCCTTATCTCACTTCACTTTTGTGTTCTGCATGTCACCAGTTACCACTGCCTCAACTATCGTGGCCATCCAGGTCAACAACCATCTATTTCTCTCAACACTAGTCCTGACTCGGCTTCTGCAGTGATGTCCATGGATGTCAACCCTCCCCCTTTTCAGATGGCCTGTTCTGGATCATGCACCACCTGCTTCTCTCCTAGTGGTCATTGCTGCTGCTATTTGTGTGTGTGTGGGGGGGGGAGGGGGGGGGCTGCGGAGGGGGTGATGTAGTGGCACTGCACAACATGACTATAGAAACTGCATAGCTGGCGAATAATACTGTGACCGGTGTAGGGTCACGACCCGAAGGGTGCCGGTCATCAAGTGTGCCCTCTGATGAGACAACCCCACAATCAGCCTTATAAGCCAAACCAGAGTTGATCTAAGTTAGTTGTGATGAGATCTGTGGAGCTTGCAGCAAGTGTGCTGTCAGTCTGGCATAAGTATTACTACTGTGAACTCTGACTGTCATAGGCAGAACTTTGAACTGGCATGGACTGGGCTTTGCTTTGTTTTCGAAAATTGGCTTGAGTTAGCTTGCACAGTTTCTCAGGAGTATCCTGCACATAACTCTCACTCTAAATAAACTGCCACAAGTCCCGACCACCTCTGTGTGTAACTCAGTTGTACGAAAACAACAATTGTAAGATGTGGCTCCGTAAACTTTCTCGGCATAACAATTCATTGTGAGATTGATCACAACATGTTGACAGATGTCATCAAAGGGTCTCACAACCAAACAACCGGACAATGCTACGCTGGCAGTATTGGAAAAGGGATTGAATTTTGCACCTACACCCAGGAATGTTTCCATTACAGAATCCATTTCCGCCGCTGAACAAGTGGTGACCAGGTTTCCTGACTATCTAGCTGATGAGGTTAGGCAAGAGGTGTCTCATACATTGCATCGGGTGCCACCCCTGCAACGTAACATCTCCTCGCTTGAAAGAGCCACGATCAATTCCATCAGAGAAGACCAGGATTTAGTAATTCTTCCAGCAGACAAGGGCAATGCAACGGTTCTTCTTTCGCGGAACGATTATGTGGATAAACTGGATCTTTTGCTTGCAGACTCGGCATACCGAAGATTGAAGAATGATCCAACTGAATGTATAAAATGGAAGACACTTTCACTTTTGAAGAAGACTTCATTATCTGATGATGTTCTTAAAAAACTTTGACTTGGTGCTGCAGTCCTGCCGAGATTATACTGTTTACCTAACGTACACAAACAGGGAATACCCCTTCGGCCTATTGTCAGCAATTTGGGCACTCCTACTTACAAGTATTTAGTCTCCATTCTCAGTCTCCATGTCGGAGAATGTGAACACCATATTTCCAATTCTCTGGTTTTTATTCAGTGTTTGAAGCCTTTGTGTCTCAGTCCCACAGATGTGCTGTTTAGTATTGATGTTGTGTCTCTGTTTACCAGAGTTCCTCTTGAAGATTCTTTGCAATTAATTGACAGAAAAGTGGACAAAGAAACAACTAAGCTTTGTCGCCATGTGTTGATGTCGATATATTTTTTATTTAATGAGAAATACTTTGAACAAACTGATGGAGTGGCTATGGGGAGTCCGCTATCGCTCATAGTTGTCAATTTATTTATGGAATATTTTGAGGACATGGTGCTGAAGATGGTGCTCTTAAAACCAACTTGATTCTGGAGATACGTCGACAATATGTTCATGGTTTGGTCACATGGGAGGGATGCTCTACATCATTTCCTACATCATTTTAATTGCCTGCATCCCAATATTAAGTTCACAGTGGAAGTTGAAAAGGATGGAAAACTACCGTTTTTAGATGTCTTGGTCTACAGGAGGGATGATGGGACATTAGGACACAGTGTTTATCTTAAGCCCATGCATACGAACCAAAATCTTCACGTCGTTGTCTATTGCACCAACACAACGGGGTCCTATGTTCATTGGTAAAAAGAGCTTATGCCATCTCAGATGCAGATAGTTTGAAACACAAACTGGACCATCTATAAGCTGTGTTCAAGCAGAATGGTTATACTGACAATCAGTTCTGTCGTGCTCTACAGATTGGACCTTCGCGGGAACCAATGGAAGATAGAACCAAATCGGTGGCATTCCTACCTTTTGTGGGGAGAAGATCTTCAAAAATAAGTAGAATTTTAAAGAAATTTAATATTAAAAATGTCTTCAGTCCGCCAGCTAAGACCAGAGCCCTGTTGGGTTCAGTGAAGGACGATTTAGGCTTGAGAAAGCCTGGAGTCTACAAGATTCCCTGCCATTGCAGGAAGGTCTATATTGGACAAACAATTCGTACAGTCCAGGATCGTTGGGTGGAGCATCACCACCACACGTGTTTATTTCAGCCAAAAAAATTTGTAGTGGCAGAACATTGTTTTACAGAAGTACATAAAATGTTGTACGATGAGACACAAGTGATTGCCCCTGTGTCGCGGTATTGGGACTGTGTAGTGAAAGAAGCCATTGAAATCTGGCTATCTGACAATAATATAAACAGAGATAAGGGGTATTCTTTAAGTAAGAGTTGGAACCCAGTTCTGTTTGACATTAAGTAACAATGGACCTTGTCTTAGTCTTCAAGAACTGTCAACAATGTTTGATATTGATTTATCGTTTCTGCGAGCTTTCACCACTGGTGCGATGTTTTGCCTGTCACTACAAGGCAGTTATTTTCGCGCAGTCGTGGTGGACCCACGGTCGGTGTATAAAGGAACCGCCGCGGCTTGTTTGATTTCAGTTCCGGAGAGATAGTGCAACGGCCTACTCACCTGAAGATGGTGGACAGCCGAAATATTGTGTCCAGATGTCGAGATGTTGCAGCTGGAGACCCGATATGAATACAACAATGGTGAGAAATTGTAGCATGAAGATTTGAAACAAATAAATAAAATATGGTAGTACAAACTGTCACGTGAGTGATGTGTGAATCCTTAACGCAAATTCTAAAATCGAATATAAACAACAGAGAGAGAGAGAGAGAGAGAGAGAGAGAGAGAGAGAGAGAGAGAGAGAGAGAGAGAGAGAGAGAGAGAGAGAGAGGGGGGGGGGGGGTGGATGACAGTATTTTTTGTGATTGGCTCATTAATTGAGTGTGAAAGTGTCATGGTCGTGCTCATCCAATCCCAGTGGCAGGCACTACAACACAGACACTGAGAGATCACCGCTGATATTCAAAGTATATAAGTCCCACAAAGAATTAAGCAATGTAGCACTTTGTTTTATATGTATCTCATGAAAAGACTATGACTGTAATTGAATTCCCTCTGATACACATATCATGTATGACTGGAACAAGGTATCATACATAATCCAGAAAGTGTTTTTTGAGGAGGATGAAAATAGTTAAACATATAAAAACTTACATCTTCTTGCTTATCCTCTACAGTCTTGCAGTCACAATTGGCACAGCCTGTAACAAACAGCATTGGAAGCACCATGAATAAAATAACTGACAACTTTATCTACAAATATGAGAGTTTTTTCAGACTTACTATTACCAGTTATTTCAGCTTTCAGCTTGTGTAAATCTGCAGGGTTTGCACAAGCACGGATGCCTCTTTCTATAAAATGCAGAGCCTTGTCAGTGTCACCACTTCCCAATGCTGCTTTTGCTGCCCTATAGTATGCCTAAAATTGGAAACATAAACATGTCATATTCTAGCATAAAATGAAAATACAATTTAAAAATTAGTAAAAACCAAGTGTAAATGTTAACAAATCTCAGTTTTCACATCTTTTTATTATGTAAATACCAAACCACAATTCTGAAAACACACTAGAAGCTGATACAACTTGATTGTCGGGGGACACACTTTAGCCCTGAATTATGGCTTAACTGTGGTATATCACGAGTGAGCTGTGAAAGGACAAACTACACACCTAAAGTTTGGAAAAGCACATAATGCAATGCTATACTGTACTATATACTGTTCAGAATTTACACTTAAAAGGCATTAGAAGTAAAACATTTAAAAAAACTTACCTAATGCATTAATTACGTAAACCTCACTCAGTTGGTGACCAAACTATAATATTACAGTAACTTCAAATCAAATTATGTACTGCAGTACTTTATATAAAATACACAACAAAGTACATGAAAATTTACAACACTGTCTACAAGCAACTGTAGTTTCATTTTTCCACTGCTTTAAAAAAGTTAATAACCTTTTTTCGCAGACTACTTCCTACATTTTCTTTTGCGCATATTGTTTTATGCTCATCAAGTGATATGATTCACTTTGTGTCTTGACCCACATAAGACTTTATTTACATTGTTCAATGTTTCACGTATTACACTGGAGAACACAGCATGCAGACTGAATGTCATTGTTGTTGTAACACGTGTCACTACGTTCTCCATATGTCGTGTTTTCTTCAATGGAAAACTTGTTCCAGCAATTCCTAATTGGGATCTGACATACTATGCCATGCTAGGCCTATTGAATAAGCAACAGTCGTCAGATTTAAAGAATGTTGCCATTTCCTTATAAGGATTTATTATTTAAGTGTGCAGTTCATATTGATAATGAGCTTTAAATGATGATATGACTCCCTGATCCAGTTGCTGAATTAATGTAACAATGTCTTGGGTAAAGGGAGAAACAAAGTTTTTATTTATTCATCATCTGCTTGCAGAACATCTTGCTCTTGCAGTGGGAAAGTGCTCCTAAAAAGCGGAAGAAAAAGCAATGACCAACAGCATGGGGATGCAGAAGGGGTAATGGAAACCACTGCACTGAAGAGACATAAAATGTACCTACAAGGCATTCAGATCTCCAGAAAGGGAATGCCAAGGAGGAGGTTAACCTGAGTAAAAGGTGGAATAAGCAGCATCAGTACGACATTCTATGAGGCATACAACATGGAACATCACAAGTTGGAACATAGGCTCAATCTAGATATCATATGGGTCAGTGAAGTGAAATGGAAAGAAGACAAGGATTTCCAGTCAGAAGAATATAGGGTAAGAATGGCAGCAGAAAATGTTAAAACAGGGGCAAGATTTGTTATGAACAGAAGATAGGGCAGACAGTGACTACTTTGAACAGTTCAGTGATAGGTTCATTACCATCAGATTCAACAGCAAACTTATGCAAACAACGATAGCTCAGGTATACCACCCAATGTGGTAAGCAGAAGATGAAAAGATGGAGAAACTATATGAGTGTTCTGAGCAGGTAATTCAGTATGTAAAAGGAGACGAAAATCTAATAATCATGGGGCACTGGATTGCAGGTGTAGGAGGAGGAACAGAAGAAAGAGTTATGAGAGAATATGGGCTTGGTAACAGGAATGAGAGAGGAAAGGGCTAACTGAGTTCTGCAAATAAATTTCAGATAGTAATAGCAAATGCACTGTTTAATAACCACAAGAGGAGGAGATATACAATGAGGTGACAAAAGTCGTGGGATACCTCACTACATTGTCAGACCTTCATTTACCGAGTGTAGTGCAGTAATGGACTCAACAAGCCGCTGGAAGTCCCCTGTAGAAATAGTGTGCCATATTGTCTCTATAGCAGTCCGTAAGTGTGAAAATGTCACCAATGCAGGATTTTGTGCACAAACTAACCTCTCAATTATGTCCCATAAATGTTTGATGTGATTCATGTTAGGTTATCTGAGTGGCCATACTACATGCTCGGACTGTTCAAAATGTTCTTCAAACAATTGTGGCCCAGTGATATGGTGCATTGTCATCCATCACTGTTCGGGAACATGACTTCCATGAATGGTTGCAAATGGGCTCCAAGTAACTCAACATCCAGAGGTCCTAGTCCAAACCATGTATATACAGTCCACACAATTATGGAGCAACCACCAGCTTGCACAGTGACTTGTTGACGACTTGGGTCCATGGCTTCATGGGATCTGCGTCACACTAACACTAGCATCACCTCTACCCAGCTGAAACTGCAGCTCATCTGACAAGGCCATATTTTCCAGTTGTCTAGGGTCCAACTGATATGGTCACAAGCCCAGGAGAGAAGCTGCAGGTGATGATGTGCTGTTAGCAAGGGCATTTGCGTCGGTCATCTGCTGCCATAGCCCATTAATGCCAAATTTTGCTGCACTGTCCTGACGAATATGTTTGTTGTACATCTCACTCTGATTTCAATTGTTATTTCAAGCAGTGTTGCTTATCTGTTACCACTGACAACTCTACACACATGCAGCTGCTCTGTCGTTAAGTGAAGGCTGTTGGCCACTGCATTGTCTGTGGTGAAAGGTACTGCCTGAAATGTGGTATTCTTGGGACACTCTTGACACTGCGAATCACGGAGTATTGAATTCCCTAACAATTTCCAAAATGGAATGTTCCACATGTTTAGCTCCAACTACCATTCTGTGTTCAAAGTCTGTTAATTCCTGTACTGCAGCTGTAAAATGTTGGAGACCTCTTCCCATGAATCATCTGAGTGCAAATGATAGCTCTGCCAATGCACTACCTTTTTATACCTTTTGTATGTGATACTACCACTATCTGTACATGTGAATATCGCTATCACATGACTTTTGTCACCCTAGTGTACTTGGAAAGGACCTGGAGACGCAAGAAGATTCCAGCAGGATTACATTACGGTCAGACAGCGATTGGATTGTGAAGTGTCCCCTGCAAGTCAGGTCACAATTTAAGGAGTACAATGAAAGCAATCATCCAGAAGAATCAGTGTGGAAGGAAGTGGGATACTAAAGTACTGAGGAATGATGGAGATGTATTTGGAGTTTGCTAAGAACGTGGATACTGCAATAAGGAATACCAGAGTAGACAGTTCAGTTGAAAAGGAGTGGACGTCTCCATAAAGGGCAGTCACAGATGTTGGACAAACAAACATAGGTGCAAGGATGGTAACTGCAAAGAAACCCTGTGTAGCAGAAGAAATACTTCAATTGATCGCTGAAAGGAGGAAGTACAAAAATGTGCAGGTTGGTTGGTTTAAAAGAGGGGGGGAGGTGGCGGGACCAAACTGCTAGGACTTCGGTCCCTTGTTCCGATTAAAATAATTCCACAAGGATGAGAGTAAAATAATCAAGACATACAAAACATAGCTGCAAGGAAGGAGAAAAGAATGACACAAGGGCAACAAATACTAAAATGGACAAAATCGGACATGAAAACCATGGAGAGACGCAAGAAACATGTAGAAGAGATCAAAACAAGAGAGCAGATTACCATGGCTGGCTGACCATGAGAATGGTTGGTTGGTTGGTTGTTTGAGGTTAAAGGGACCAAACAGCAAGGTCATCAGTCCCTTGTTTCAAATAGACTCCATTCTGCTAACGGGACATCTCAGTATAGTCAGAAAAATAAAACGGATAAAGGGGAAACGTAAAAGGGCAGTCACGATGTCATTAGTAAAAACAAATGAGGGAAGTTGGCAAGAGAACGAACCCAACACTATGCTGAAACAGCATAGGCAAGACCACCTGTGACTTAAAAGGTACAACTGCTATAATGCAGAAAGTACGTATGGGAATAGAAAAACTAACCAAGCCTTAAAAAGAAGGGGTAAAAACAGAGTAAAAGAGAAAGAAAAGAGGATTCTGGTCAGGGAGGTGAATCGGGAATCTCTGAACACTGCCTACAGTGGGAGACACCCAAAACTCACCGCCCTGCCCCAACACCAGAGGGAGATTAAAAACTTTAAAACTGAGAATAAAAACCACTCTCCCGGAGGAAACCTAGAACCAGAGAGACCATCCGGGAATCGTCAGCCAACATCAAAGGTAAAGTGTGGGGGAGTCTGTACTTAGCACGCAGAGCCAAAAGAAGGGGGCATTCAACCAAAATGTGGGCCACTGACTGGAAGGCTCCACAACCACATAGCGGGGGTGGCTCATCACGCAAAAGGAAACCATGGGTCAGCCTGGTATGGCCAATGCGGAGACGACACAGTGTGGTCGAGTCCTTGCGGGAGAGGCTAAAGGAAGAACGCCATGGGCCTGTATTCACCTTAATGGCACGAAGTTTATTAGACAGTGGAGTAGCCTCCCAAGAATTGGCCCATGACTGTGCAAAGTGGGATTTGATGTGAAGCCGTAAATCCGCTGCAGGAGGGGTTACGGAAAACGGGGGGTAAGTAACTGCTCCCCCAGCCAAACGATCAGCGAGCTCATTACCCGGGATACCCACATGGCCCGGGACCCATAAGAAGTCAATGGAACAAGCAGCACGGTGAAGATCAGCGAGATGGTCATGGATGGCAGAGACCAAGGGATGGCGCGAAAAACACCGGTCAATAGCAAGAAGGCCACTCATCGAGTCCGTACATAACAAAACGCGGTTGTGTTGGGATTGTTTAATAAAGGTAAGGGCCCGGGAAATTGCCATCAATTCCGCAGTAAACACCCCACATGTAGGTGGCAGCAGATGATTTTCCGTTCCAACAGAGGACGTGAAGGCATACCCAACATGATCAGCAGATTTAGAGCCATCAGTGTAAAAAATAACAGCATCCCGAAACTCCCATAAAATTTGGCGGAAAAAGGTACGGAACACCACCGGGGGGATGGAATCTTTCGGTCCGCGGCGGAGATCCATCCGAAGTCGAGGCCGAGGAACTAACCAAGGAGGGGTGGAGGGGAGGGAGCGAGGAAGACAGGACAAAGAAGGAAGCCGAAAATCACGGGTAAGAGACGCAAGGCGCAGCCCAACCGGTAAACCCGCCCGAGGGCGGGAGTCAGGCGGGCGACGTCCATGGTCTGGGAATAGGATAGAATAGGAAGGATGAGCGGGAGAAGAACGGATAGTAAGGGCATAAGACACCAGAAGCTGGGACCGCCGAACAGAAAGGGGGGGGATCCCAGCTTCAACCAGGAGACTATCAACAGGGCTAGTAGGGAAGGCACCGGTGGCCAAACGGATACCACGATGGTGGACTGGATCCAGCACGTGCAGCGTGGAAGGAGCAGCTGAACCATAAACTTGACAACCATAGTCCAAACGTGACAGAACTAGAGCACGATAAAGACGGAGGAGGAGGGAACGGTCCGCACCCCAGGAGGAGTGGGCAAGGAAGCGAAGGACATTGAGTTTACGGAAACATCCTACCTTCAGGAGTCTGATATGGGGCAGCCAAGTGAGCTTGTTGTCGAAAAGAAGACCTAGGAAACGAAACTGTGGAACCACAGGCAATCTTTGTGCAGCGAGATAGAGCTCTGGATCAGGGTGGACCGTAGTACGGCGACAGAAGTGGACCACCCGCGATTTTAAAGGAGAGAATTGAAACCCGTGGGAGAGGGTCCATGCAGAGGCACGCCGTATAGCCACCTGGAGCTGCCGTTCTGCAGATGGCATCGAGGAGGAACTAACCCAAATGCAGAAATCATCCACATACAGGGCAGGGGCGACCAAGGGACCGACAGAGGCCACAAGTCCATCGATAGCAATGAGGAAAAGAAGGACACTCAAGACCGAACCCTGTGGGATGCCCGTCTCCTGGGTCCGTGGAGAACTAAAAGCAGTACCAACTCGAACTCTGAATGACCGATGGATCAGGAACTGGCGGATAAAAATCGGGAGTGGGCCCCGAAGACCCCACTGATGAAGGGTTAGTAAGATGTGATGGCGCCAGGCCGTGTCATAGGCCTTGCGAAGGTCAAAAAACACTGCAACCAAATGGCGGCGCTGGGAAAAAGCCTGCCGAACTGCGGATTCCAAGCGAAGCAAATGATCGATTGGAGATCGTCCCTCTCGAAAGCCACACTGGTAAGGGGACAATAGATCCCGAGATTCGAGGACCCAAGTGAGCCGACGGGCTACCAGCCGTTCAAGTAACTTACAAACAACATTGGTCAAACTAATTGGCCGATAGCTGTCAACAGATAGGGGGTTCTGACCAGGCTTAAGGACAGGAACCACAATGCTATCCCTCCACTGAGAAGGGAAGTCACCCTGGAGCCAGAT
The DNA here is from genome assembly GCF_021461385.2 of Schistocerca piceifrons. Classification (NCBI taxonomy): domain Eukaryota; kingdom Metazoa; phylum Arthropoda; class Insecta; order Orthoptera; family Acrididae; genus Schistocerca; species Schistocerca piceifrons. The sequence goes on along the minus strand of NC_060138.1, from coordinate 673,021,981 downwards.
ACGGTTAAACACCCGAAGAAGATGGTGCCGTTGTGGAGCACTGAGATGTTGAAGCAGCTGGTTATGAATGGAATCTGGGCCAGGAGCCGTATCATGAGAAGCAGATAGAGCAGAAAGAAATTCCCATTCAGTGAAAGGTTCGTTGTAAGATTCTGACTCACAAGTGGTGAAACATAAGGTGACAGCTTCAGCCTGCTGTTTTTGATGAAGGAAAGCAGCTGGATAGGAGGCCGACGCTGATGCCACTGCAAAATGGGTCGCAAGATGTTCTGCAAGAACTAATGGGTCCGTACAAATGCCATCTGGGAGGTGAAGGCCTGGGAGGGTGGACTGCCGATGGCAACCTTGGAGAGAGCGAAGTGTAGCCCATACCCGTGACAGAGGGACAGTGGAACCAAGGGAAGAAACGAATCGTTCCCAACATATCCGCTTGCTCTGTTTGATTAAATAACGGGCTTTAGCGCGAAGGCGCTTAAAGGTAGAAAGGCTGGCTACAGATGGGTGCCTCTTAAAGTGTTGCAAAGCTCGACGGCGATCACGGATGGCAATGGCAATGGCCGTACTCCACCACGGGACTTGCCGACGACGAAATTGTCCAGATGAGCGCGGGACAGCAAGGTTAGCAGCGCGAACAATCGCGTCAGACACGTCACGTAGGACGTCATCAATACAACCCGACAAAGAGGGAGAAAACTCGACCTGTGCAGTATATAGAGGCCAATCGGCGCGGTGGAAAGACCAACGAGGTAACCTCTCCATCGGGGAGCGGGAAGGGAGCGTGATAATCAACGGGAAATGGTCACTATCACAAAGGTCGTCGTGTGGCGACCAGTGTAATGAAGGGAGGAGAGAGGGAGAAGAAAGAGAAAGATCAATGGCAGAAAAGGTACCATGACCAGCACTGAAATGAGTAGGGGAGCCATCATTAAGAAGGCACAGGTCGTGGTCTGCAATAAATTGGTCGATAAGAAGACCTCGTCTAGATGGAAAGGCACTGCCCCACAAAGGATGATGAGCATTAAAATCCCCAAGGAGGAGGAAGGGAGGAGGAAGTTGCTGAAGAAGGGTGGTTAAGGCAGCAGGTGTAAGAGTCCTGTCAGGAGGGAGATAAAGATTGCATACTGTGACTGCAGAGTCTAAGTGGACCCTAACAGCAACTGCTTCCAATGTAGTTTGGAGAGGAATCCACGTGCTAGCAATGTCTGTACGGACCAACGTACAAACGCCACCAGAAGCCCGCAAGGGTCCGACCCGATTTCGACAGAAAACACGGAACCCACGGAGGGTCGGTGAGTGAGCATCAGTAAAATGAGATTCCTGGAGAACCACACAAGCTGCTGAGTAGGACGAAAGAAGGGATTTCAATTCCGGAAGGTGACGATAGTAGCCATTACAATTCCATTGGAGAACCACAGAACGATGGTTTAAATGAGGGCTGAACACGCTAAATCCAGTCATACCGCCGGGTCCCCACCCGTCACCGACAAGGAGGGGGCGACATCCATAAACGACAGGTCAGAATCCGGTTGTGAAGCCGGGGAAGGGACCTCCGGTGACACCAGAGGCTCTTTGTCCCGGGACTTATGTTTCTTCTTCTTTTCAGGCTGAGTTCGAGGAGGGCTGTGTGGCATAATGGAGCCAGCTGCAGCAAGATCAGGAACAGAAAGTGACCGGGCGACCTGGGGGCCGATAGACCGCGGCTCTCGCGGTCGCCGCGCTGCAGCAGACCTTTGACCTGGAAGGTGCCGGGAAGGGGCATCCCGGGAGAGGCGCCCTTGACCGGCAGACGCCGAAGGAGTGGGACACTTCTCCGGCTGGGGAGGGGGAGCAGCGCCCAGGGGAGAAGGTGTGGGAGCCGCAGGGGAGGGGGGAAGGAGAGGGGACCGGGATGGGGGTAAGGAAGGGGGAGGAAGGGATGAAGATGTAACCAAGGCGTAACTAGATGTCATGGACACAGGGTGCAATCGTGCATATTTCTTACGGGCCTCTGTGTAGCTTAAACGATCAAGAGACTTATACTCCTGTATCTTTTTTTCTTTCTTATAGACTGGGCAATCTGCTGAATGTGGAGAATGACTACCATGACAATTTACACATACAGGAGGGGGAACACAGGGACTCCCCTCATGGAGTGGACGTCCACAGTCACCACAGAGAGGGTCCTGGGTACAGCGAGAAGACATGTGGCCAAAACGCAAGCACTTAAAACACCGCATAGGAGGTGGGATGTACGGCTTCACATCACAGCGATAGACCATAATCTTAACTTTCTCAGGAAGGGTATCCCCTTCAAAGGCCAGAATAAAGGCACCAGTATCAATACGATTATCTTTAGGACCCTTCTGAACACGCCGAACAAAGTGAACACCCCGCCGTCCGAGATTGTCCCGAAGTTCCTCATCAGTTTGAAGGATGAGGTCTCTGTGAAAAATCACACCTTGTACCATATTTAGAGACTGGTGAGGGGTAATGGACACGGGAATTGTGCCAAGATGGGTACAGGCACGAAGGGCCGCAGATTGGGCAGCCGAAGCAGTTTTTATCAGTAACGAACCCGACCGCATCTTGCTCAGGGAGTCCACTTCGCCGAACTTGTCTTCAATGTGTTCCACAAAGAATAAAGGTTTGACACTGGTGAAAGTATCTCCATCAGTCCTGGTGCAAACTAGATAACGGGGGAAAGGTTTTGCCCCTAGACGACGGGCCTGACCCTCCTCCCAGGGGGTAGCCACGGAAGGGAAGGCCGAAGGGGCAAGAGAAGCAGCACTTGAGGAATCAGTACCACGCAGAGAGACGGCCGCAGAAGAGCGGCCAGAGGTTTGGACCCTTATGCGTTTCATCTGCATAGCGTCCGCCCTGATACCACCCACTCCGATCAGGGGCTCTCCTCACGGGCGCCACCCAGCCACAGCAAGGGCCGTCTGGCACGGCGGCCATTGCCGGGAGTTCCGATGCTCCAGGATGACGAGCAACCACTCCAAGGCATGCATGAGGAGGTCACAGCTCAGGTATCAGAAGTGTGATCCCTGTGTGTTCAGGGGGCTCAACCAAAAGGGTACATAGCGACCCCACCACACGGGCTGGCTACCGTGCTGGCTATGCACCCTAGCATCAGACAACGACGTAGAAGAAAGGTGGAATATACTAGGAGGGCACACGTCGGAGACACTAGGTAAGGTGCTCTTCCCCAAATGGCTCACACTACGGAAGAGAAATTTTGGAATGGAGGGGGACCAAGGAATGCCAAAAGGAGGAGATGATTACGCAACAAAGCCAGAGTGTAAAACCAACAGAACCAGGAGGATAGCGGGGGCCAACATAAGCAAGGACACCAATAGAGGGGGAGGAGAGGGCGAGGGGAAAGGGGTATGGAGGGGAACGGAGGGGAAGGGAAAGGAAATGCAGCCCGGGAGAGAAAGAAGGCTGCAATGGCTCGGGGCCCCGTGCTCGCCACGCACGTATCCACGAAAGAGTTGTGGACCCCCTGGGGGGACCATGAGAATAAAAAGGAGAAGCCAGCCACTCTGCAACACATTAAAACCTCCATCCTAAAAGCACTAGGGTGGAAGACACAGAGGGACAAATGACATGCGCTAAAACTTAGATCAAATGATAAAACCCACCCTCACGAATAAAACATAAAACTAAAGCCGCTGTTAAAGTATTGTCACCCAACACTGAAGGTAGGGTGCTGGGAAAGTTAAAAGTCTACCGCAGAGCGGCTAAAAGTGGGCAGTCCAGCAAGAGGTGGACGACCGTCATTTGTGAGCCACAGCGACACCGAGGTGGGTCCTCGCGATGGAGGCAGTAACCTCGCGTTAGCCAAGTGTGGCCAATGCGGAGCAGGCAGAGGACAACCAATTCCATGCGAGAGGACCACATGGAAGACTTCCACACATTCATAGTCTCCTTAATGACACGCAGTTTGTTGTGCATACTGTTCTGCCATTTTGTCTCTCAAAGCCGAAAAACCCTGCGGCATAAGACAGAACGCAGGTCAGTTTCGGAGATGCTCATCTACAGAAGCCTGACGCCAAGTTCGTTGCCTGGGATTCTGACGTGTCCTGGGGTCCACACAAACACCACTGAATACCGGGACCGTTCCAAGGCATAGATGGACTCCTGAATGGATGCTACAAAAGGATGGTGAGGGTAGCACTGGACGATAGCTTGTAGGTTGTTCAAGGAGTCAGTACACAGGAGAAATGACTCACCAGGGCATGAGCGGACGTGCTCAAGAGCACGAGATATGGCCGCCACCTCTGCAGTGAGAACACTGCAGCCATCTGGCAAAGAGCGCTGTTCAATATGTCTTGCACGAATGTACGCAAAGCCTTTGTGACCATCAGCCATTGAGCCATCAGTGTAAACCACTTCATGGCCCTGGTACATGTCGAGAATCGAGAGGAAGTGATAGCGGAGAGCCGCAGGTTTAATGGAGTCCTTAAAGCCATGCGAAAGGAGGAGAAGAATCTGCGGTCTAGGTGTACACCATGGAGGCAATGTGAATGGACCTCAAGAAGAGGTGGTAATGGGGAGGACTCCAGTTCAGATAAAAGGGAGCGGACACGAACTGCAATCGTAAGCTCTGACCTGGGCCGCCGATGCCGGAGATGAACCGCCATTGGTGGGAAAAGGAGACGGTAATTTGGATGCGCAGGAGAACTACGAACGTGTCGAATGTCACTGGCGAGCAGTTGTGCACACCTAACCTTCAATGGATGAATTCCGGTCTCCACCAGGACCTGGTCACCGGACTCGTTCTAAAAGCTCCCATCGCTAGGCGAACTCCACAGTGGTGCACTGGGTCAAGTAAACGCAATATTGAGGGTGCCGCCAAACCGTAAACCAGACTCCCACAGTCAAGGCGGGATTGAACAAGGACTGTGTAGAGCTACAGCAGTGTAGAACGATCTGCACCCTAGTTTGTGTTGCTCAGGCAGCAGAGAGCATTGAGGTACTGCCAGCATTTCCTCTTATGATGACGAAGGTGAGGTAACCAAGTCAATCAGGTGTCGAAAACCAGTCCTACGAATTGATATGTCTCCAATACAGTGAGTGGATCATCATTAAGATAAAGTTCTGGTTCTGGATGAATGGTGCGATGCAGGCAGAAATGCAGGACACACGACTTCACAGCTGAAAACTGGAAGCCATTGGCTAGAGCCCATGACTGCACCTTGTGAATGGCTCCCTGCAGGTACCGCTCAGCAACACCAGTACTGGAGGAGCGGTACGAAATGCAGAAGTCATCCGCACACAGAGAATGTGAGACCGACGACCCGACAACTGCTGCTATATCGTTAATGGCCACTAAAAATAGAGACGCACTCAATACAGAGCCCTGCGGAATGCCATTCTCCTGAATACAGGGGGAACTATGGGAGGCACTGACTTGGACACGTACAGTACGGAGTGACAGGAAGTTTTGGATAAAAACTGGGAGCAGGCTCCAGAGACCCCAGTCATACAACATGGCAAGGATATGATGTCGCCAGGTCATATCGTATGCTTTAAGTAAGTCAAAAAAGATGGCAACCAGATGCTGGCGTCTGGAAAAGGCTGTTCGGATGGCAGACTCAAGGGACACAACAAGATTATCAGTGGTAGAGCGACCCTGGTGGAAGCTGCCCTGACATGGAGCCAGTAGGCCACAAGACTCCAGGACTCACCCAACTGCCGACACACCATACGTTCCAGCAGCTTACAAAGAAAGTTGGTAAAGCTGTGGGCCAGTACCTATCCACATAAAGTGGGTTTTGACCGAGTTTGAGCACCAGAATGATGGTGCTCTCCCGCCATTGCGATGGAAAGATGTCATCGCACCAGATCTGGTTGAAGATGACAAGATGTCACTTGTAGTCAGGTGAGAGATGTTTAATCATCTGACTGTGGATCCGATCGAACCCAGGGGCCGTGTCGGAGCAATATGCAAGGGCACTAAGGAGCTCCCACTCTGTAAATGAGGTGTTATAGGGTTCACTGTTGCGTGTAGTGAATGAGAGAACTTTCCATTCCATTCATCGTTTGGGGGTGCAAAAGGCTGGGGGTAGTTCTCCGACGCAGAGGCTCTAGCATAGTGCTCAGCAAAGTGCTTGGCAATTATGTTTGCATTGGTAGATAAAATACCATTGATATTTATCCCAGGGGCACCTGTTGGGGTCTGGCGCCCAAAGAGATGTCTGATCTTCGTCCAGACTTAGGAAGGTGATGTATGGCACCCAACGGTCGACACGTACCTCTCCCAACGCTCCTGTTTCCGTCGTTTTATAAGCCGGCGAACGGGGGGCACGGAGCTGCTTAAAGGCTATTAGGTGCTCTAGTGAAGGGTGCCACTTATGTCGCTGTAGAGCTTGCCGATATCTGTAATTGCCTCAGTGACTTCCGGCTACCACCAAGGGACTGTCTTTCGCTGGGGGCACCCTAAAGAACGAGGAATTGATCGCTGTAGTGAGCTGCTCAACAACAACATTGATGGCACCATGTAGGGGAGATTCAGTGGTCACAGCAGAGGTGAAGGCTTCCCAGTCTGCCTTGTTTAAAGCCCATCTGGGTAGGCACCTGTGGGCATGATGCTGGGGGAGTGACAGGAAGACGGGAAACTGGTCACCACCACACAGGTCGTCATGTGCTCTCCAGTGGATAGATGGGAGAAGGCCAGGGCTGCGAACCGAGAGATCAATGGCCAAATGTGTACCATGTGCCACACTGAAATGTGTGGGGGCACCTGTATTTAAAAGGCAGAGGTCGTGTTGTGACAGTAAATTTTCGACGTCCCTACCATGGCCAGTAAGTATGGCGCCATCCCACAAGGGATTATGCATGTTAAAATCTCCCAAAAGTAGGACAGGTTTAGGGAGTTGATCAATCAGTGCAGCCAATACGTTCAGGGCTACTGCACCATCTTGAGGAAAATATACATTGCAGACAGTTATTTCCTGCATCGTCCTCATCCCAACAGCCACAGCTTCAAGAGGGGTTTGAAGGGTCACAGGTTCACTACATACTGAGTTCAGGACATGGACACAAACTCCACCTGACACTCTACTATAGTCACTACGGTTCCTGTAATCCCTTACAGTCATGGAGGGCAGGGGTGTGCATTGCCAGGAACCAGGTCTCCTGGAGGGCATTGTAGAAAGCAGGTGTAAAGCGTAACAGTTTCCGTAGCTCAGCCAGGTGGTGGAAAAAACCACTGCAATTCCACTGGAGGATATTACGTGATCGTGAGACTGGGAAGGCATGAAACACTCAATGGGGCAGTCTATGCCTCAGGGTCACCTGCTGCCACCAGATGAGTACCTGTGCGATCAACATCCATTGTGTCTGAGGGCCCAGTAAGATTTACGTCCTCAGTGCACACCAGAATCTCCACCTCATCCTCAGACACAGAGCTTGTAGGTAGTGGTGGTGTGGGTGCCACTGCAGTGCCTTGGTTATTGGGGTCTTTTTCTTTTTAGGTTTCTTTCGCTGCTCCTAAGGTTTGTTCGGCTGGGAGGGCTTCACTAATTCAGTCTCAGGGACTGAGGAGGACCGTGAAGCTCTACGACCAGCTACCTGTGGTTGCTTCAGCCATTGGCGGATGTCAGCTTTGCTACTGGTAGGAATCTGGGAAGGCAGTGACCCAAGTGATCCCTTCCCTGGCAAGAGGAGCTGAAGAAGACTTATGCTTCTCCAGCTGAGAAGTGGGTACTGATGTCCCCGATGGTTGGTGGGGTGTTGCTCCTGAAGTAGGTTGTGCAGGAGCAACAGGGAGGGAAGTGCCCCCCAACATCAAGGGGGCAGGTGGAGTCTGATGGCTCTGAGAGCCAACTGTATGCGGCGGAACGGAAGATCAGAACTGTTGTCGTAGCAGCGGCATAGGTTGACATCTTATGCACAGGATGTACCCTCTCATATTTTCTCTCAGCTCAGTGTTTGTCAGTTGGTCCAGGGTCTTGTATTTCATTATTTTTCTTTCTTTCTGGAGAACCCTGCAGTCTAGTGAGCTAGGTGAATGCTGCTCTCCGCAGTAAACACAGATGGGTTGGTTGGTTTGTTTGGGGGAAGAGACCAAACAGCGTGGTCATCAGTCTCATCGAATTAGAGAAGGATGGGGAAGAAAATCGGCCGTGCCCTTTTTAAAGGAACCATCCCGGCATTTACCTGGAGTGATTTAGGGAAATCACGGAAAACCTAAATCAGGATGGCTGGACGCGGGATTGAACCATCGTTGTCCCGAATGCGAAAGATACAGATGGGAGGTAGCGCACAGGGAGTATTGGGATGTGAAGGACATCCACAATCCCAACAAGTGACGCTGGAAGAACAGCAGAAAGACATATGGTCAAACTTCCAGCACTTGAAGTGCCGCATCAGGGGAGGGATATATGGCTTTACATCACAGCAGCAGACTATCACCTTGACCTTCTCGGAAAATGTGTCACCCTCGAAGGCCAAGATGAAGGCACCAGTGGCAACCTGATTATCCCTCGGACCCTACAGGCATCGGCAAAGCTATCCCTGTGTGGTCAGGGAGCTACAACCAACAGGGTACATGGCGGCCCCACCATAACGGTCTGGCTACCGTGCTGGATATCAGGTGCAAACGAGCTAAGAAGTCCATTATCGTCAACAGCGCAGAAATCGATACTGCACGGGGGATGGAGGGAAATGCACCCAGGAGGGTGACCTCACTCAACACCTGGAGAATGAGCAGATGTGCAGATCCACGTTGACGAAGGATGCAAGAGGTCTCAGCACATGATGGACACCACTACGCACCACGTAAGGCGCTCTTCCCTAATTGGCTCGCTCTTTGGGAAAATTTTGAAAAATTGAGGTCAAACCCTACAGGAGACCATCACATAAAGGCTGAAATGTGAGAGACTTCTTTTAGTTGCCTCTTACGACATGCAGGAATACCTAGGGCCTATTCTAGCCCCCCAGACCTGCAGGGGGAAAATGTGCAGGGGGAGACACGAATACAGCAATATAAATTCCATGGGAATGAAATAAATAGGAAGCACAGAGCAGCTAAGGCAGGAAAGAAAAAGGAATGACTGTCAGGAGGGCTACTTCAGCATACAGCAAAGTCAAAACAACCTTCAGTGATATTAAAAGCAAGGGTGGTAACACTAAAGGTGCAATGGGAATCCCACTATGAAGTGCAGAGGGAACAGTGGGTAGCTGGAAAGAGTACATTGAAGGCCTCTATGAGAGGGAGGACTTGTCTGATGACATGACAGAACAAGGAATTGGGAGTCAATATTGAAGACAAAGGGGATGCAGAATTAAAGTCAGCATTTAAGAAGGCTCAAAAGACTTGAAATCAAATAAGGCAGAAGGGATAGGTAGAATTCTACTGGAATTTCTAAAATCACTGGTGGAAGTGGCAACCAAACAACTATTTGTGTTGGTGTGTAGAACCTACGTGACTGCAGCGTACCATCAGACTTTTCAAAAAATGTCTTCCACACAATTTCGAAGCTAACAAGGGCAAATAAGAGTGAGGACTATCGAACAATCAGCTTAATAACTCATGCATCCAAGGTGCTGACAAGAATTATACACAGAAGAATGGAAAGGACTAGTGAGAATCTGAAAGATGACAATCAGTTTAGCTTTAGGATAGTGCACTTGGTAACAGAAGCCAGGCTGAAGAAAACCAAGGCATGCTAATAGGATTTATCAACCTAGAAAAAGCATTCAAAAAAAGACAGGTAGCATAACATATGTACAAGTACTAGAGAGGGATGCAGTATTTCGCACTTAATGTTCAAACCATACACCGAAGAAGTAATGACAGTAACGAAAGAAAAGTTCAAGAGCAGGATTAAAATTCAGAACCAAAGGATCTCAATGATAAGACTCAGTGACGACATTGCAATCCTCAGTGAAAGTGATTAGGGCTTATGGAACCCGATGACTGGAATGGATTTTCTAATGAGTACAGAATCTGGATTGAGAGTAAACCGTAGAAGGATGAAAGTAACAAAAGTAGCAGAAATGAGAGTAGCGAGAAACTTAAAATCAAGAATGGTGACCATGAAGTAGACGAAGTTAAGGAATTGCTCCAGATAACGTTGAAAATTAGGTGGACTGATAAGATAAGGGATGAGGAGGTTCTCCGGAGGATCAGTGGAAAACAGAGCAAATGGAAAACAATCACAAGAAGGATGAAGTGATAGGACATGTGTTACAACATGTGGGAATAACCTACATGCTACTAGCTTGGGAGCTGCTGAGGGTAAGAAGTATAAGGGAAGAAGGACACTAGAATATATCCAACAAATAACTTAGGACAGAGGGTGCACGTTTCCTGCCCTGCGATGAAGAGGTTAGCGCAGGAGAGGAATTTGTGGTGGGCCGCATCAAACCAGTCAAATTCAGTATCTCATATAATAACATTATGGAAATGAAAGTTGCTACTCATGATATAGCGGAGATGCTGAGTCGCAGATAGGCTCAACAACAAAGTATCATGTGAGGAGGTAGAGGTTACAGCTGCTATGCCCAGACTTAAGAAAATTATGACAAGAATGCCAACAGAGCCCAGAAGGACTGTAAGGGAGGAGGATTGCTGGTTTACAAAGACAGTGCATGAGGCACTGGATATGCTGCTCAAGATCCCATGCACTCTGGCAGATAAAAAAGACCAAGAATCAGTAACTAAAGCAGATTCAGTGGGCGGTAAGAATGTTTCAACCACAAAATTCACCAAGTCCTGAGGAATCTTTTTAGTTCAAATGCAACAAGAATGAGAGGTCATTCAAGCAGCTAGAGTCATTGCTTACGCTTGGATGTTGTCTTTATCCCAAACCCAAACAGAAGTGATCATACCAAGACTAAGGACATAAGACCAAACAGATTGTCTTCCTTTCTTCTAAAGACATCAGAAAAAACTGATTGAAGAGCATGTTTCAGAAAGAAGGTTAATGATGGTTCCTCTACATAAAAACCAACAAGCACAACCATCAGGCAAATCATGCGATACACCTTGTCAACGTGTTGGGAATGTGGAAAGAGATCTACATTCGCAGGAAATTGTTCTCTGCATGTTCCTGGGTACTGAGGGGGCTTTTAGCAACACTACCTTCAAATCCACGGTTACAGTTGTAGAAAAGCATAGCATTTAGAGCGCTAATGCAGGTGGATAAAGAGCATGGTAAGTAAACAAAAGATATGAGGCAACATGATGAATGAGAAAATGGAGATCAACACAGACAGAGGGTGTCCCCACTATTGCAGAACCCAGTGGTAAATGCCAGAGATTACTTTTGCAAAGGAGACACAGATGATTTAATTAGTTGGTTTAATGATCAAAGGGTCCAAAATGCGAAATCATCAGTCCATCCTACCTGGAACAGGCTATTCAACAAAACTACATACCAAAGAAGGGCCTAGTGTGCAAAACCCAAGGAAAGAAAATGCCAAAGTCATTGAAGGTCAAAAAATTTAGAGAAAGGAACAACGAAGAAGAAAAGGGGGGGAAAGAAGACAGGCAGGTGATTGCTCCATCCAGGGAGCAGCTGGAGGCCCTCAAAGGCAGACAGTGCAATGGGGGGATACCTCCCCCACCCCCCTGCCACTTATCAGAGACAGTGCACCCAATAATAGACAGAAAAGACTAGTGACATGGACAGGGCGAGAGAAGCACAGGACAACAGAAGAAGAACACCAAGTACAACAGAACACGCGAGAAGGGGAACATGAGCTAAAGAACAGGTAGGGAGAGGGCGATGGCAGACCACCAAGCACAGACAGCCATTGGCTAGTTGGGGCAAAGGAGACAAAACAGGGCATTTTGCCAACACCTCAATGGGCCCAAAAGGCTGAGGTGCCCTCCTTTAGAGAGACCGATAAAAACTCCCTTCACGAATAACCTGTATAACCAGCTCAGTTGCTGAGGCGTCATCTATTAACTCCAGGGGTATCAAGTCTAGAAGATGAAAAGTCCACTGCAGGGCAGCTAAGTTAGGGCAGTGCAGCAAAATGTCAACCACAAAAATGGGCACCACAATGAGAGTGGGACGGATTCTCATGCCAGAGATAACCACGAGTCAGCAAAATACGGCCAACGCAAAGAATGATGAAGTCCTCATGAGAGGTCCGCATGGAGGACCTTCACAAATTCATGGTCTCCTTCATTGCCTGTAGTTTGTTTGCCAAGTCAGAGTGTGCCATTCTGTACTCCAAATCCCCAGAACTTGAGGACATAATACCGATTAAAGGTCTGGTTCTCTAATACCAATCCCAAGAGGCAGCTTTTCGGTACCAAACTGTCCAGCCTGACAGTGAATTCATTCCCTGGAACCCCAATGTGTTCCAGTGTCCAGACACAGACCACTGAGTGTCCACATTGTTTGAGGGCAAAAAGGGAGTCCTGGATAGTCATGACCAAGGGATGGTGATGGTAACACTGGTCAAGAGCTTGTTAACTGTTCAAGGAGTCACTACAGAAGAGGAAGGACTCACCAGTACAGGAATGGATTTGCTCAAGAGCAAGAGAGATGGCTAACAACTCCACAGTGAAAACACTGCACCCACGCAGCAAGGATTGACATTAATTACATCTTGCATGAATATAATCAAAGCCAGTGTGAACAGTAACCATCGACCCATCAGTATACACTACTTTTGAAACCAAAAACATGCTGAGAATGGAGAAGAATTGGTGGTGGAGGACTTCCGGTGAAGCCAAGTCTTTCGGACCTTTTAATAGGTCAAGGCAAAGCTGTGTACCTTGGATGCACCAGAGATGTACATGAGTGGGTCCAGAGAAGAGGTTCTAGAGGGGAAAGCTGGAGTTCCTGGGAAAAAGGGAGGGACTGGATGTGGATGGCAATCTTAACTACAGACCTAGGCCGCCGCTGCGGGAGGGAGATCCTCGTATCAGCAGCAGATGCGTAACACATAAGTGATCAACTGTTGTTGGTGCAGAAGATGCTAGGAGACTGATCACGGGTCTAGTCCAAAAGTTTCCAGCTACCAGTCGTACCTCACAATGGTGTGTAAGGTCCAACATCTGTAATGTTGCAGGTTCAGCATCTGTACCATCGAAGGTGATGCCAAGTTGTATGCGAGACTCCCATAATGTAGATGGGACTGGACCAATGCTTTGGAGCTGCAAGAGAGTAGAGTAGTCTGTGTATCAATTGGTATTGCATTAGTTGACAAAGATGGGAAATCATTTCAATAGGGCATCAAAGACTAGTCCAAAAATTGCTGAGAATCCACTACATTGATGGACCAGCCATAAAGATACAGATTTAGATGGGGATGCACTGAGTGGCGACAACAGAATGCATAACACAGGTGTCAGCAGCTGAAATGTGGAAGCCTCGAGTGAGAGCCCAAGACTGCACTGATCATACTGCTCCCTGCAGTCTGTTCAGCAATGCACATCACAGATGAACAAAAGTACCTGCAAAAGCCTTCAGCATAGAAAGATGGGGCACCATAGGTCACACAGCTGCCACCAGACCACTGACAGCCACCAAAAAGAGACACTCAAAACAGAAACGTATTGAGCCCTATTCACCTGCAAATGAGAGCTGCTATGGGAGGCGCCAACATGTACCTGACAAGTGCGACATGAAAGAAAGTTCTGGATAAAAACTGGGAGTGAGCCACTGAGACCCCACTCATGTAAGGTGGAAAAGATGTAGTGGTGCCATGTGGTATCATAAGCTTTATGCAGATCAAAGAATACTGCAACAAAGTGTTGATGCCTGGCAAAAGTTGTTCGAGTAGCAGACTCCAGGTGGAATAAATTATTTGTAGCATAGCAGCATTGTCAAACATCACTCTGGGTCAAAACCAAAAGGTCCCGGGATTCAAGGATCCAATACAGCATTCGACTCAAGTAACTTGCAGACGACATTGGTTAATTGATCAGACAATAGCTGCGCATCTGAAGAGGCAGTTTACCTGATTTCATAATGGGGATAGCAACACTTTCTCGCCACTGGGAAAGAAATTTCCCATCACGCCAGAGATGGTTAAGAAGGGCAAGGATATGACACTGGCTAGCTACCAATAAGTGTTGAAACATTTGGTTATGCACCCAGACCTGTCCAGGAGTCATGGCAGGGAAGAGAGCATAGGCTCCAGTGAATTCCTACTCTCTAAATGGGGCGTTACAAGGCTCCTGACAATGGGGAACGAAGGATCAAGGGAATCATTCCAGACAGTGATTGAGAAGATGGGACGTGGTTGGAGGGTGGACTAATGCTGACGCCTGGGCAAAATGCTCAGTGGTAGAGTCTGGGCTGGTAAGAATAAAAGCAGTCAGGGAAATTCCCCGGACACGTGTACAAGGATAGCAGTCAAATATGCACCTGATATTTGTCCATATATGTGAAGAGGGAGTGTGTAGCCCTATGGCAGCATCATGTTGTTCCCAATAAATCCGTTTCTGGCATTTAAGAAGATAATGGGGCTGGGCACGAAGCCATTTGAATATCAGAAAGTGGGAAGAGATGGATGCCATTTGTAGCATTGGAGTCCACAACGGCAGTTTTTAACAGCCTCAGAAGTTTTGAGGGTCCACCAAGAGTCAGTCTTCCGTTGGGGAGAAAGAGAGGAAGAGGGAATCGCGGAAGCAGCTGCTGAACGGATGGCGTTGTCAATCTCTGTACCTATTGTTAGCTGGAATTTCTTCTGATTTAATATTACTGTGGAAATATTTGTCACAGCATAACAGTACAACTATTTTCAACTATTCTGTGGTCTCAAACAGTGGCCGTACCATTTGACAACTTTCATTTGTGTTATCGACTCAGTAGAAGTGGATAAGCAGTTAACCACAGAATCTCCATAACAAAATGTTGTGTGCAAAGTATAGCCCAAAATAAATTACATTTAGGCTGAAGATTTGTGCACTTAACCAAAACTTAGGCTGATGCATAATCTCATAGCATTTTTGTTTTGCATGGTGGTACTCCGGTTACTACAGGCTTGTTTGTCAATTGTCATTTTTTATCGTAGTTCACTGTTGTAATCTGATTTCACATATTGTTATCTGGAGTTTGTGAGTGGAGCTGTGGATGCTAGAAAAAGGAGTATCAAGCGGAGAAACTGGAACATTTCTGACATATTCTTGTGTTTGAGATCAATAGGTGTGACAGCAGCAGAGGCAACCAGAAATATTTGTGCCATGTATGGGGATAATGCCACTGGAGAGAGCACAGCAAGAAAATGGTTTTCTCATTTTAAGGAGGATCATTTTGACATTGGTGACTCTTCACATTCAGGAAGAGCTTCAGGATTTGATGAAGATTGTTTAAACACATTAATCAAAAATGACCCACATCAGTGTACTTGAGAACTTGTACATGTGATGAACTGTTCTCATTCCACCATTGTGCGACATTTGTGCGCTATGGGGAACGTTCAAAAATTGGGTGTATGGGTATTGCATGCCCTAAGCCAAAATCACAAAAATCAGCGGGTGGCCAAATGTGCATCTCTGCTTGCTCATCAATTGGCTCATGAACAACATCGACCATTCTTATCTTGCACGTTATTGGTGACGAGAAATGATGTCTTTTATGCTAACATAAGGAAAAGAAAGGAATGGCTGAGCCCAAACAAAGCAGCAACTCCTTGTACAAAGATCTGTGTGCATCTACGAAAGATAATGTTATGCATCTGGCGGAACAGCAACAGTGTGGCAAACTACGAATTGCTTCTCCAACGTTTAACCATCACTGCTGACAACAACTGAGATGTCTTGCAGACACAATCCCAGAATAATTATCAGGAAGATTATGTGAAGTGATGCTACACCAAAATAACACCTGCCTGCATTCTGCTAAACTGACAAAAAACACTAGACAGGAGTTAGGTTGGCAAGTAATGCCACACCCACATTATTCACCTAATCTTGCACCCTCAAATTCTCACCTTTTCCACTCTCTACCTAACAGTCTTCAAGGAATGTCCTTTCTGGATGAAAATGCACTCCGAACATGGCCTAACAAGTTCTTCACCTTAAAACCATGTGATTTCTACAGTTGTGGAATTGAAAAGATGCCCCAGCATTGGCAGACTGTTGTAAATAGTGAAGGAGAACATATTATTGATGAATAAAGCCTTTGTATTGTATAACTGTTGTGTTTATTAAGTTTATGGAAAAATGCTACAAACTTATGCACCAATCCAATATGTTCTACCAGTTACAGTCACCTTTAAGGCATGGCCCATTTGAGTACACACATATCTGCATTCGTTCCTATCCCTGCCAATTCCAGGGGAGCTCAGGAACACTTGTATTGTGTGTGTGTGTGTGTGTGTGTGTGTGTGTTATCTTGAATTAAATTAAGACATTTACACAAATTGTTCCTCAGTGATACAATTCATCCCATTTCCTATTTGTCAGATCCGGTGTATGGCATTCTGTTTTAAACAGTATGGGTACATTATACACAGCTGTGGTGACCAATACAAATAAAAATTGAGCTCACAAATGAAATCTCTTTCTGAAACACAGTATGTACCTTCATGACTCATTATGTGAGATTAAATTTTACTTCACCAGACTTGGATCATCAATATTCACAGCAATGTGCTCTATAAGTAGCATTTTTTGGGCCAATGCAAAGAAGTTGTTGTCTTTCTAACATTACCGCATAAATCTTGGCACGGGATGTGCAATGGTAGGAACGCCATTAGTAAAAACAAATTATGACAATATGTATACTGCACATTTTTAATTCGCTGCTACAAAACATAATTTGTCATTCTACATATCGTACAAAATATGTACTGTTTATGTTACATTTGAATTATTTTTTGAAATAAACACGTCATCTATGCAAATGTAAGGTGCTCGTCTGGTACTTCCAGCAGATGGTACAGATTTCTGGCATGTTGAGGTACATTCCAGGGCTGAGATTGCAATTTTACCATTTTCAAGCAAATATATCGAATGCTGTGACACACACTAGCAATATTACATGCGAACAAAAATGGCTGGATCTTATTCCATGCCTAAAAATGAACGTTTCTGCCCATCCTTGAAGAGAGTGCATCATATGTTGGATTGATGCCTTTTTTCATGCAGTATGATTGGACCCAGTTGAACAATTCTGTAAGGGGGGGTCAATATAGAGTCAGATCGACTGCTACCCTGTCAGGCATAGAATGGGTTCCTTTTGATGCTATAGGTAGATGGGATTTCACTAGGTATGAACTGCATCTCAATAGGAAAGGGAAGGATAAATTGGCTGGGTTGACAGGAGGAGGGGGGGGGGGGTGGCACTGCAAGTCATATGAGTACCTCTTTCTAAGGCTAAGATCAGTATCCAGTGATACAACACTGAAAGGAGATAAGCTTAACGAGAAGCTCCGACAGGCAGGTACTAAAGATGTTGAAATATCACAAGATTCTCACAAAAGTACAGTGAAAAATCATGTTACTATATTGCCTCAGAATATCAGGGGATTTAAAAAAAAGTGGATAAGTTTCTTGTTTTTTTGTAAGATTTAGAAACTGAGGATGTAATACATGTACTATGCCTGTCAGAACATCACAGTGTCACAGATATGCAAAAGATAAATGTAAGTGAATGTAAGCTTTCAGCACATGTAAGCAGAGACAATATGAAGAAAGAAGGAGTTGCCAAATATGTTAACAGATATAGTGTGAAAAATTTAGAAACTCAAAAACTTTGTATACAGCAACATATGGAAGAATGTGCCTTTGAGCTTAAACTAAATAAAGGTACTTTTATAATAGTGACCGAGTACAGGTCCCCCACTGGAAAATTTTCAGGTACTCCTGAAAAACTTGGATTTTTTGGTGTGCCATACGTCTGACTGAGGAACAAAAATTATAATTTTGTGGGATTTCAATCTAGATTTTCTGAAAGAGTTTGATAGGAAGAATGAACTTTTAAGCATTACTTGGTTCTTTGAATCTGACAGCAGTTACTTATTTTCCTACTTCGATAGTACAGGAAGGCAGCACACTTATATTTTCATAGACCAAGATAAATTTAATCTAATAAACATTTTTCCTGTCAAAAATGGTCCTTCTTATCTTGATGCACAGCTAGTTACAGTATATGACATAGCTGCATACAGTAATGCAAAACTATACTCCACAATGGCGCATTCAATTAATGATTTAACAATTGCAAATTTTAGGGAAAGCTCGCAGCTGTTAGACTGGGATGGGGTCGACTGGCAACCTGATGCTAATTTATATTTTTTTCCCATGATATGTTTGTGAATACATTTGAAAACAGTTTCCCTATGAAAATAAGTGAAATATAATTGTAAGAAATCATGTAAAAAAAACATGGCTTACTAAAGGTATAAAAATATCTTGTAACCAGAAAGGGGAACTGTATCTCGCAGCACGGAAGAGTCATGGCCCAGGAACAGTCACATACTATAAAAACTACTGTACTATATTAAGGAAAGTTATTAAAATTCCAGAAGTGTTTGTATTATGTCCGAGATTAGCACCTCTGTAGATAACATTAAAAACAATTTGGAATATTGCTGAAAGGGAAACAGGACAACCAAGAGCACAGGAAGAACGTACTTCCATCATACTGAATGACAAGTTTATTAACAAAAAGTCAAAAGTTGAAAATATTTTTAATAATGTTTTGCAATGTTTTGGAGAAAATAGGATCCAGATGTTCATTATAAAAGGCAAGGAAGAAGCAATGCCTATTCATTTTGATAACTGTAATTCTACCCACCTCTTCTTCTGAAATTACGAAAATAATAACTCACTCAAAATCAAAAGCTCATGGAGAATTGATGGCATTTCCAACACAGTACTAAAAGTGTGTTCCCAACAGATAAGCAAGATTCTCAGCCACATATGTAATAACTCATTGAAACTGGGCATTTTTCCTGATAGACTTAAGTATGTTATTGTTAAGCCATTGCATAAAAAGGGGGATAGGTTTGATGCCACTAACTACCACCCAATCTCACTTCTAACATCTTTATCCAAAATTCCTGAAAAAATAATATCTTCAAGAGCAGCTTCTATATTTGTAAAAATGAAGTACTAGCAAAATGTAAATTTGGTTTTCAGAAATGATTTTCAACAAAAAATGCTATATATACGCTTCCTTTAATCAAATATTAAATGCTCTGAATACTCCAACAGTACCACCCATTGGGATTTTTTGTGCAATTTCTCGAAGGCTTTTGACTGTGTAAATCATGGAATTCTTCTAGATACTCAAAAGTATTGTGATATGAATGGGATAGTTCACAAATGGTTTAAGTGGAAAAGTGCAGAAGGTTGAAATAACCAGTTCAAATAATGCACAAAAATCAGCAGATTCCTCACACTGGGGAGGTATCAAGAATGGGATCCCACAGGTTCAGTCTTGGGTCCCTTATCGTTCTCAATACACAGGGTGATTATAATTAAAGATAAACTTTCAGATCACTGTAGAAATAACACCACTGATCACGATGATGTCAAATTGCAACAGAATATTATCACAGAAGGGGGAAAACATGTGGCAGAAAAAAAAGTAGTGTGAAAATTGATCAATATATGGTGCTGTATGTGTCAGAATAAATGAAAACACCTGTCATGTGCACGACCCATTGAAGTTGGCGTAAACACAGCGGGTACATTGCTTTCCTCCTTTCGCATCTGTGATTTTCGCCACGACTGTCTCAATGCAGGATCGTGCTCTGCTTGTGAAGCTGTAATACAAGAATGATGACTGTGCACACGTCACTCTGCAGAGGTTCCGGATACTGAAGGATTTGAAGAAAGGCGTTGGTCCAATGACTGCCGTGGGTCTGGAGAAAATGATTCGGAAATTCAAATAGATGGGTTCTTTTGATGTGCAACCTGGTAGAGGGAGCAATCGAATTGATTCGACATCGGTGGAAGCAGTGGCCACAGCAATGCAGAAGGGGATGAGTGGTGGTGTGCAAATATACAGTGCACAGAGAATTGCCGGAACATTGGACATACCCATGAACATTGTGCGTAAAATCCTATGTACATCCTTCTTTGCTATCCATTCAAAATTACCGATGTGCTCGAGTTGCTACCTGTTGATCTGCCAGCAAGAGAGACCTTTGCTTTAGAGTTTCTTGCTCGCATTGCAGTGGACAGTGATTGGCTGTAGAAGATTTTGTGGAGAGACAAAGCCCACTTCCATCTGAAAGGATACATCAATACACGATTGCTGAATACGGGCAACAGAAAATCCACACACAAACCAACCAGTACCACTTTATCCAAAAAAGGTCACTGTGTGGGGTGCATTTACGGTATCATTTATCATACGACCATATTTTTTCAAAGAGGCAGGTGCTTCCGATCCTGTTACCTGTACTGTCACTGGAAAGCACTATGAGTGTATTTTGTGCAACCATGTCATTCCAGCTCTCCAACAGTGTGGATGAGATCACTTTTATGCAAGATGGCGCACCTCCACACATTGCAAATGCAGTTAAGCAGCTGCTGAATCACCATTTTGGAAAAGCTAGAATTATCAGCTGCCATTTCCTTAAGCCTGGTTGTGCTGGTCACTTGATCTTAATCTGTGTGACTTCTGGCTGTGGGGCTATCTGAAAGATGATGTGTTCAGTGTTCTGACTGCAAACTTAGCTGCATTGATGGCACACATTGTGCAACACATTCTGAACGTGATCAGTTAAGGAACATGCTGTTTCTTGATTTCAACCTGTTGTAGGAAACGGTGGACAGCATATTGAACATGTTTTGTGCCAGTCACACATAAATTAACAATATGATTTGATTCTGATTGATGCTTTTTATGCAGTTTTTGGCCTCAGGACAATTAAAAACCAATGTGGGTGATGCTTTTTATGCAGTTTTTGGCGACAATTAAAAACAAATGTGAGTGATGCTTTTTTATGCAGTTTTTAGCCTCAGGACAATTAAAACCCCCGTTCTTCCCACCAGATGTGATGTGATCCTGCCACAGTGAATGTGCTTACGTAACTAATAATACCACACCCATACACTCATGTACACAGAGTAGTACAGTTTGTTTAACGTCAAACGTACACCTTAGGCATTGATGTATGATTCATTTGTCATTTGTAGACAACCGCTATTAAATTATGATGCTTGTTACATCATGGAACTATTTATTTTTCTTCTGCCATACATTTTCCCCTTCTCCAATAATATTCCATTGCAATTTGACTTCATTCTGACCAGTGGTGTTATTTCTACAGTGGTTTGAAATTTTAATTTATAATCACCCTGCATATTAAGGACTTGCCACTCTATATTCACGAAGATGCAAAGCTAGTTCTTTTTGCTGATGCTACAAGTATAGTTATCACACCCAACAAACATGAATTAGCTGAGGAACTTGTAAATAATGTCTTTCAGAAAATTATTAAGTGGTTCTCTGCAAATGGACTCTCATTAAATGTTGATGAAAAACAGGATGTACATTTCTGTACAGTAAATGGCACGACATCATTAGTAGACAGAGTTTGAGTGAAAGTCTGTAGCTAAAGCAGAATATTCAAAATTTTTGGGTGCGTGCATCCATGAGATACAGAACTGAAAGAAACACATTGATGATCTGATAAAAAGTTTGAGTTCAGCTACTTGTGCTATTAGAGTTACTGCAAATTTTGGTGATAAACATATCAAAAAATTAGCTTACTATGCTTATTTTCATTCACTGCTCACATATGGCATCATATTGTTGGGTAATTCATCACTATGGAACATAGTGTTCATTGCACAAAAGTGTGAGATTAAAATAATCCCACCCAAAATCATCTTGTACACATTTATTTAAGGAGCTAGAGATATTCACAGTAGCTTCACAAAAATATATATTATTCACTTAAATGTGTAACTAACAACCCATCCTATTCAAAAACAATAGAAATTTCCATGGACACAACACTAGAAAAATGGCTGATCTTCACTATTCTTGACTGAATCAAACTTTGACACAGAAAGGGTTGAATTATGCTGCTGCTGCTGCTGCCGTAAAAGTCATTGGTCACTTAGCAAATAGCATTAAAGGTCTGAAAAATAGCCAACCAGGAATTTAAAAAGAAAAATGGCAGCTCCTTCTACTCAACAGATAATTTTTTTATATATAAATTAGCAATTCTGCAATTTAGAAAAGAAAAAAACTGAATCACATCAAATGAAGAAACATTGTTAAATTGACACATTCCACATCATTACAAAGTGTGGTATTCATGATCTATAGAACAAGTATTAACCTAACCAAATCTAGCAGTCTTCATATGATTGGCACCAATGTTACTAGATAAAATGCCTGCTGGATCTGTCTCCTAGTTACAACCTTTAAAACATCTAGGAAGAGATGTCCAGAAATATCATGTCGAACAATTGCACAAAATTATTTTTAGGAACGAGTTTCACAGAAACATAATTCATACATGAAGGAAATAATTTACAAGGGGGGAGAGAGGGAGAAGAGGGGGAAGAGGGGGGGAGAGGGGGAAGAGGGGGGGAGAGGGGCAAGAGGGGGGGAGAGGGGCAAGAGGGGGGGAGAGGGGCAAGAGGGGGGGAGAGGGGCAAGAGGGGGGGAGAGGGGCAAGAGGGGGGGAGAGGGGCAAGAGGGGGGGAGAGGGGCAAGAGGGGGGGAGAGGGGCAAGAGGGGGGGAGAGGGGCAAGAGGGGGGGGAGAGGGGCAAGAGGGGGGGAGAGGGGCAAGAGGGGGGGAGAGGGGCAAGAGGGGGGGAGAGGGGCAAGAGGGGGGGAGAGGGGCAAGAGGGGGGGAGAGGGGCAAGAGGGGGGGAGAGGGGCAAGAGGGGGGGAGAGGGGCAAGAGGGGGGGAGAGGGGCAAGAGGGGGGGAGAGGGGCAAGAGGGGGGGAGAGGGGCAAGAGGGGGGGAGAGGGGCAAGAGGGGGGGAGAGGGGCAAGAGGGGGGGAGAGGGGCAAGAGGGGGGGAGAGGGGCAAGAGGGGGGGAGAGGGGCAAGAGGGGGGGGAGAGGGGCAAGAGGGGGGGAGAGGGGCAAGAGGGGGGGAGAGGGGCAAGAGGGGGGGAGAGGGGCAAGAGGGGGGGAGAGGGGCAAGAGGGGGGGAGAGGGGCAAGAGGGGGGGAGAGGGGCAAGAGGGGGGGGAGAGGGGCAAGAGGGGGGGAGAGGGGCAAGAGGGGGGGAGAGGGGCAAGAGGGGGGGGAGAGGGGCAAGAGGGGGGGAGAGGGGCAAGAGGGGGGGAGAGGGGCAAGAGGGGGGGGAGAGGGGCAAGAGGGGGGGGAGAGGGGCAAGAGGGGGGGGGAGAGGGGCAAGAGGGGGGGGAGAGGGGCAAGAGGGGGGGAGAGGGGCAAGAGGGGGGGAGAGGGGCAAGAGGGGGGGAGAGGGGCAAGAGGGGGGAGAGGGGCAAGAGGGGGGGAGAGGGGCAAGAGGGGGGGAGAGGGGCAAGAGGGGGGGAGAGGGGCAAGAGGGGGGGAGAGGGGCAAGAGGGGGGGAGAGGGGCAAGAGGGGGGGAGAGGGGCAAGAGGGGGGGAGAGGGGCAAGAGGGGGGGAGAGGGGCAAGAGTGGGGGAGAGGGGCAAGAGTGGGGAGAGGGGCAAGAGTGGGGAGAGGGGCAAGAGTGGGGAGAGGGGCAAGAGTGGGGAGAGGGGCAAGAGTGGGGAGAGGGGCAAGAGTGGGGAGAGGGGCAAGAGTGGGGAGAGGGGCAAGAGTGGGGAGAGGGGCAAGAGTGGGGAGAGGGGCAAGAGTGGGGAGAGGGGCAAGAGTGGGGAGAGGGGCAAGAGTGGGGAGAGGGGCAAGAGTGGGGAGAGGGGCAAGAGTGGGGAGAGGGGCAAGAGTGGGGAGAGGGGCAAGAGTGGGGAGAGGGGCAAGAGTGGGGAGAGGGGCAAGAGTGGGGAGAGGGGCAAGAGTGGGGAGAGGGGCAAGAGTGGGGAGAGGGGCAAGAGTGGGGAGAGGGGCAAGAGTGGGGAGAGGGGCAAGAGTGGGGAGAGGGGCAAGAGTGGGGAGAGGGGCAAGAGTGGGGAGAGGGGCAAGAGTGGGGAGAGGGGCAAGAGTGGGGAGAGGGGCAAGAGTGGGGAGAGGGGCAAGAGTGGGGAGAGGGGCAAGAGTGGGGAGAGGGGCAAGAGTGGGGAGAGGGGCAAGAGTGGGGAGAGGGGCAAGAGTGGGGAGAGGGGCAAGAGTGGGGAGAGGGGCAAGAGGGTGGAGAGGGGCAAGAGGGTGGAGAGGGGCAAGAGGGTGGAGAGGGGCAAGAGGGGGGAGAGGGGCAAGAGGGTGGAGAGGGGCAAGAGGGGGGAGAGGGGCAAGAGGGGGGAGAGGGGCAAGAGGGGGGAGAGGTGCAAGAGGGGGGAGAGGGGCAAGAGGGGGGAGAGGGGGCAGAGGGGGCAGAGGGGGGAGAGGGGGCAGAGGGGGGAGAGGGGGCAGAGGGGGGAGAGGGGGCAGAGGGGGGAGAGGGGGCAGAGGGTGGAGAGGGGGCAGAGGGGGGAGAGGGGGCAGAGGGTGGAGAGGGTGGAGAGGGGGCAGAGGGTGGAGAGGGGGCAGAGGGTGGAGAGGGGGCAGAGGGTGGAGAGGGGGGAGAAGGGGGGAGAAGGGGAGAGAGGGGGAGAGAAGGGGAGAGAGGGGGGAGAGAAGGGGAGTGAAGGGGAGAGAAGGGGAATAAATGTGATTTTTTTGTGTGTGACTGGCTCATTTATTAAGTGTGAAAGTGCCATGGTGATGTGGCAGGCACAACACAGATTGAGTGATTACCTCTACTATTCCAAGTTTGTAAATCCCCACAAAGAATTAAGCAATGCAGTACTTTATCTTACATATATGTTGCAAATACACCATGACTGTAAAATAAAGGATACTTGAGTTGATATGGAGAATTACCAACTGTTGTTCTTACCATGCTTCACCATTGTTTGGAACAGGGAATGAGGAAATGATAGCAGATTAGATTAGATAAGATCAGATGGACTTTTAATTCGAAAAGATACATTGTGAGTGTTCCTCCACAGTGTAGTACGTCAGAAAAACAAAAATACAGAATAAATATTTGAAAAAATAAATAAAGGGTGTATGATAATGTACCTTCCTCAGATCCCAAGTGAAATCGTCATCTTTAATGTGGAACATGTCATAAAATGTTTAAATGAATTTCCATTTAAAAGGTAGTAACAAACTTATCGTAATTCTTAGGCTATTGTCACCATTAAACAGAAAAATGATTTCAGAGCGCTTATTTACAATTATCACATTACTGCACTGAATTAGTACAGAAGTCAGATTGTACACAATACTCACACATTTTGGTGTTATACACAACAGTTCTGCCAAGAAATTCATTAATGGAGTAGAAGCATTTGGCCACCATTAAATCATTTAGGCTTATTTTAAATCAAAATGTATTAGTAGTTAAACTTTTTATGATTGCTGGCAAGTTACTGAAAAGGTGTGTTCCTGAATAATGGACACCTTCCCACACTAAAGTGGCTAACTTTAATAAATCTTTATGAAGATTATTCTTATTTACAATGTTGGTTGCATGAACTGAAGATATTTCAATGACAAATTTCTTTAAGGCATAAATATATTGAAAAGCAGAAGTTAATATCTCCAGTTCCTTAAAAAGAGCTCCTGTTGGATGTCATTGAGGTTACTTTGTAAATAAGTCATATTACATATTTCGAAAAGCTATAACCTAACTCGATAAGTTACTTCAAAAAGCAATCCCTTAAGACATTATAGATTAAAAGTAAGCAAAGTATGCTAGCTTTTTTAAATTTTTATATCATCTCTTTCTGACAACATTTGCATTGCAAATAGAGACCAATTTAGCTGCTTCAGCAGTTCTGTGGTAAGCTCCTCCCAGTTGAATTTATTCTATCTAGATCCGAATCCCGCTCCAGCTACTGCCGGGTCTGGGTGCTGACGAGTCCTCTCCATTTGGCTCGGTCCACCCACTACTTTTCTTCCTCCACTTGCTGCCAGGTCACACCTCTCCTTTCAACAGATATTCTCACTCCCATTTTCCACCGTGTTCTTGGTCGCTCTCTAGGTCTTTTCCCATCCATCTTTAGTTCTTCCATAATTTTGGGGAGTCTCTGCCCATGCATCCTCTTAACATGCCCATACCATCTTAATCTCTTTCTTTCAATTTCTTCTCTCATACTTTCTTGTTTGAGGTCCTTTCTAATCTCTACATTCCTTACTCTGTCCATTCTTGTTTTTCCCTTAACTGCTCTGAGAAATTTCATTTCCCCTGCTTGCAGTCTGCTCCAGTCCCTTTCTTTCATTGTCCATGTTTCTCCACCATAGGTGACAATAGGGAAGTAATAATTCTTATACATCAGGAGTTTTGCTCTTTCTGAAACTTCATTATTCCAAATCAGATGTTTTATTGTTTGGTAGAAATTGCCTCCCTTCTGTAACCTCCTATTAATTTCGTTAGTTATTCTTCCATCCCTAGATATTTCACTCCCTAAATAAGTGAAACTTTCTACCACTTTGAGGGGTTCTCCATTCAAGGTAATATTTCCATTGATTCCTTTCTCTCTTCCAAATACCATTACTTCACTCTTATCTTTATTTATTTTTAATCCATACCTTTTCATTATTTGCTTCCACGCATCAAGCTGTAACTGTACATCGACCTCTTTATCACCTCATATTACCATATCATCTGCAAAAATCATCTTTTTGTCTTTTTCTTTTACTATATCTTTAACTGCCCTATTCATTCCCTCCATCACAACATTAAAAAGCGCAGGAGATAGAATACTTCCTTGCTTAAGTCCTTGTCTTATTTCGAAGTATTCAGAGTTCCCCAATGGTGTTCTAATTCTACAATTGTGGCCTCTGTACATTGTCTTTATAACATTAATGTATCCATCTTCTATATCTATCTTCTTCAGTTCTTCCCAGAGTCTTTCCCTGTCAACTGAGTCATATGCCATTTCTATGTCTATAAAAACCATTATCACCCTTTTGTTATACTCCCAACTTTTTTCCATCAGTTGACGGATAGAAAATATCAGGTTGATTGTGCTCCTTCCTTTCCTAAACCCATGCTGTTCTACACTCAGCTCCTTTTCTATCTTTTCACTTATTCGATTTAGTAAAATTCTTTCAAAAATCTTGGCTGTATGACTCATGAGGTTATTCTCTGTAGTTTTTACAAAGTCTTTTATTGCCTTTCTTGAAGATGGGAACAATGTCTCCTGTTCTCCAGTCGCCAGGTATTTTACTAATTCTCCACACGCTTGATAGTACTCTATACAGCCACTGCATTCCCACTGGACCTGCTGCTCTTATCATGTCCACTGATACTTCATCAGGTCCTGGGGCTTTCCCCCCATTCATCTTCTTCACAACTTTTTCCATTTCTTCCTGTGTAATTTGTCCTAATTCTGCTTCCCAACTTCTCTCAATTTCTCCATTATTTGTTGTTTCCTCATATACCTGCTCCTCAGCATTTAACAGCTTCTTAAAATGTTCTTTCGAGAGATCTTTTATATTCCCTGGATCTTCAATAATGGTACTGTCCTCTGTTTCCATCTTTACTGGTACTTCAGAAGCCTTCCTTTTATTTTTCATCATTTTATAGAACATTTTCTTATTGCTCTTCACATCTTCAAGTTTTTTTGTAAACTCTTCCCATGCCTTTTTCTTTGCTGTTTCCACTATTTCTTTGCACTTCTTCTTTTCCTCTATATATCTTTTATGGTCTTCGTCATTTTTAGTTTTCCACCATTTTCCCCATGCTCCATTTTTCTTCTAACTGCTTGGATTGTGGTCTTCTAACTGCTTGGATTGTGGTATCATCCCACCAACTTGCCTGTCTTATTTTTTCCTTTCCAGATGCTCTGCCACATACTTTTTGTGCTGCTTCGACTAACGTGTCTTTGAATAAACTCCATTCTTTTTCTACATCGCAGAAAACTTCTTTTGGAAATTTTTGTGTTATTAATTCTCTGTACTTCTCAGCACATTCACTCTCCTTCAATTTCCAATCCCGTATCCTCATCACTTCCTTCTGTTTCCTATTTTTCACACACTGATTCATTTTCCATTGTCCCACCAGTAATCTATGGTCTCCATCTGCACTCACACTTGGAATTACCTTCACATTTGTTACTTTCTCTCCCCATTCCCTATGTACTAGAATATAATCAATTACACTCTTCGTTCTTCCATCCCAACTGTATCTGGTGATAACATGACTTTCTCTCTTGATAAACCAGCTGTTTGCTATTTTCATTCCATTCCTCTGGCACAAATCCAGGAGTCTTTCCCCTTCTTCATTTCTGCCTCCACATCCAAAACATCCCAATACTTGCTCAAATCCCTTTCTGTCTTTGCCTACCTGTGCATTAAAATCTCCCATCACTATATTAGCACTCTCTATATGGTTTTCTAACACATTTTCAAAGTCCATCTTCTCTTCTTCGCTACATCCCACTTGAGGTGCATAAATCTGGATTACTTTTAGTGTTTCTTTTTGGAATCTCAGGTTTAAGATTATGATCCTGTCTGATATATATCTCACATTTTCAATACAGCTTTGTACATTCTTATTCACCATCACTGCCACACCATTTCTTCCAGACCTGTTATTCCCACTCCAGTACAGTTTTCCTCCTCCTCTCAAATTCTTCTCACCTTTTCCCTTCCACTTTGTTTCGCTTGAATTTATTATTCCTTGAATTTATTATCAACCTATAATCCCAAGAATTTATCACTGTCAACCTGGGTGAACAAAGGCAGGTATTGCACCTTGATCTTCCACAGGGATATGACACTGGTCACTAGGGGTTGGAAACGAGAGTGGTGTAGGGATTGCCCAGGATGTTGTGTAAGTAGAGACAGCAGCAGAATACAATTTTGGAAGGGATGGGAAGTACTGTGAGTAGGATGTCAATGATTTCAGGGCACGACAATTGATAGGTGAGGACCTAGAGAAGGACATGGTGCATTTAGTCCAGTCCAGCGTGGTATTGGTGATTTGGGAGGGGGAGGGGGGGGGGGCTTCTTTGCAGCTCACTCTAGGGGATGGTGGGAGAATTAAGGGTGTGCAAGGACTTGAAAGGGGAAATTAATGCCGACTGGGATGGGGGTAGTGCCCATCTATGAACACCTTTGTGAGATATTAATGGGCAAGAGAATTCTTGTCAGTGTGTTTCCACCAAAAGAATCTCCGTTCCTGTTGACCAACACCTCTAACCAATTGCCTGGAAGCTAGCCTCACATATGCCATTCCATTATCATATTACTCTCCTCTCTACACTGTTGATGCCACTTCCCAATACACCAACAACCTTCATACTCATGGTCTTACTGTTTTCGAATACTATCTCTCCTAATGATCTTAGGACTAGAAACCCACTACCTCATTCCTTGTACAAGTTACCAATTACATCCTCAGACACTACCACGTCTCCTTTGAGGAGAAGATACATAAACAAATCAGCAGCACAGCAACAGATTCCCACATGGTACTCTCTTATTCTAAGCTGTTTGTGTGACATTTAGAGAAAACTTTCCTAGCCTCCCAAAACTCCAAACCCAATGTCCGGTTCAGGTTCATTGAAGATACATTCATGATCTGAACACAGGGCCAATACGCACTACCCTCATTCCTCCAGACCCTAAACAACTTCTAAAACCCACTTCATTTAGTCCTTTTCAGTCCTAAGTGCCACCTTCCTGGACATCAACCATCTCTGATGGCTCCACCCATACCTCTGTCCCATATCAAGCATAATAACCACCAAAAGTAAAATCAAAAAAATTGCTCCCATTTAGCCTGGCCCCCTGTGGATGGAGTATCTGCAGTGAACAGAATTCCCTCTCCCTGTATGCTGAAGGTCTCACAAAAGGCCTTCACAGACAGGCACTACACCTTAAACATAGTCTGCAAACAGATTTCCCTTGCCATATCCTCAGATGCCCCTAATCCTTCTACCGACCCCAAGAATCAGCTGCAAAGGAGTGCCCCCCTCCCCCCACATTGCCCAATATCACTCCGGCCTTTTGCAACTGTGTCTTACGATTATCTGCCATGATGCTCAGAAATGAGGGACATCCTACATACGATCTTTTCCAGACCTTTTAAAGTGGTGTTAAGTTCCCCATACTACCTACAAAGCTTCATGGCCAAATCTCTCCCAACTCCTAGCCATAGGGGTTACACCCTCATGGAAGATCCTGGTGCAAGACCTGTCCGGTTCACCCATCCAGCACATCCTACTCTAGTCCTGTCACAGGCTTATCCTATCCTACCAAGGCAGGGCCATCCGTGAAAGCAGCAACATCATATATCAACCCTGCAGTAATTTCTAGGCAGCATTTTATGTGGGCATGACTATCAACCAGCTGTCCCCAGAATGAATGCCACTGCCAAACTGTGGCCAAGAACAGAATTGACCACTAAGTGGCAGAACATGTTGCTGAGCACATGTTCGAATACAATCTCTGCTTCTTAACTGTGCTATTTGGATCCTTCTGTCCAGCACCAGCTTTTCTGAACAACAAAGATTGATTGTATCTTTGCAACACACCCTGCACACCCATAATCTTCCTGGTAGGTGCCCATTTGTTGCATGCACATCTCACGCACTTGTTGCCTCTCCCACCTGCATTCCTAGCCCGAGCACCTGCTGTCTCCCTCCGAGGTGTGTGTAAGGCTTACTTTCAGCATATTTCAACCATTCTGCAAATGTCCCACTGATAAATAACTGGTTATACAACAACAAAAACATACTTATATTTTCATACAAGTACAACACACACGCCCACTGTCTCTGGGCCCCAACAACCAGAGACAAAGGCTTGTGCTTGTGTGTGTATTTTCTATTATGGAAGGACTTTCATCAAGAGCTTAATATTTTAGCCATATTTTCCATTGTGCTGGTATGCAACTCAACATCTGTAGATGTGGTGAATAGCCATCTAATTCTTTCCATATCATTGTTATTCCATCCTTGACTTTCATTGTTTGGTTACATAAATAACTTAAAATGTTATTTAACTCAGAAGTAAACTCATTAATTACTATTGTTGAGGATTTATCATAGTTGCTACAACTTTTTCATTTCAAAGATTTTATGGTGGACATTACTTCTACTGGTGTAGTGAGTGTCACACCCATATTACACAAGTTACTTGTGATGACTGGTCTGAGAAACCGTGTTGCAGTGTCTACTGATCAAACCCATCTTTTCAGTAACAGTTATGAAATGCTTGTAAAAAAAGTTTTGCAACACTACACAAATCAGAACCAACGTATCGTTTACTCTTAGAGCTATCTGTCCTCTTCATCTCTTTTTTCATCAGTATCCTCCTTCACTATATCCCACACATGGTCTTCATTTTGTTATCCGATGTAGCTTTTCCTCATACAGCATTTGCTTTGATATCTGTATAAAGGTCTTCAATATTTTGCAGTATGTCTTGTAATGAACTATACCACATCCTAAGAATCTGTTTCTGATTGATACAGTTTCCTTTTTGTCTTATCAGACACCTTTATTCAGTCAGTAATTAGTGGCTTGATTGAAGACTTTACACTAATCTGGGTTACTCTTAGGGGAAAATAGTTTTCAAATAAACGAAGGATTTTATCAACACAAGTTCTGCATTTTTCTTTCATGTCATGAGCACTGTGAACATCAATCCTATTTGTCATTGAGGAGTTCCCTAAAATACTCAGTTTTCAGCTTAGTTACTATCCCCTCAAACTACAATTTAATACAGTTTATATCCTAATCAATACTAACATCTCACAAAATGAACAGCATGTCGTGAGATGGGGCCACTGAATATTGGTTTCATAACATATGTTTGTTCATCAAATCTTTCTATGAAAATTATTGCTGTTTTTGAGCCGTTATCTACCGTAATGGGAAAATGACAGTGGAAATGAAACTGAAAGATAATGTTACTGACTAATTAACTATTACTGGCAGAGTTCTTATGAAAACCTACACTAAAATCAGCAGCTACCACTATTTCTTGACTAATTGGTAAATAGAAAGTCAAAGTGATTTAGGATGGATGTGCTCTGCACACACTTACTATTATGAAGGATTTATTATGAAGTCCTGCTGCACATGCTGTTCCATGCAAAATTTATGAATATGTGTGTTCTTAAATTTATGACAATTCCTGATTAATGTATCAACTCCTCCTTTCTCCATTTCTGCTCTAAAAAAAGTGAGGGGCTAACATAAATCCAATAACATTTAACACATCTATGCCAGTGGTAACACACTATTCAGACATGCAGGTTATGTCAACTGGATTTGATAACTAATTCTCAATCCCCATTCATAGTCCTTTAATACAACAGAGGCAGTCACCATCACACACTGACAGATGTAACTGGATGAAAATAAAATTCCTACCAATTGCTGAAAATTTTTAACGGAGCTGATTCTGCTGATACAGTATAACAGAGTTATGTCATTTATTTGCTTGTCCAATAAGTATCCTCTGACAAACATCGTAAGAGGTTTGCAGAGTACATATGCATATGTAGACTACTTATTTTGCAATTATGTGATGTTTCACACATTTTTGTTATGCATTCACATAATTTTTTAATTATATAAGGAAGAACTATAATACTGGATGCAAGTATGTATACAGTGAATTACAACTCAAAAAATTATTACTCATCTTCTTTTCAATTTAAATATGATTTTTATGATGTAGTAAAAAAAATAGTGTGAACTGAAATGTACTCTAAAAATTACCAAACTGTAACACAAACATAAATAAAACACATATTCATGTTTTGTAAGGATTCACCTTCACATAATCCTTTTTTATCTGAAAAGCTCTGACTGCATGCGATTCTGCTTTACAAAACTCGTTAATACACAAGTAAGCCTGAGCCATATTGCAGTGCAGGCTATAATTATCAGGGTCGCACATCAGACCTAAAAAGGAAAACAACATTGAATGAGGCACCCTGCAGTTACTATAATAAACAGAATCTTTTCTTACTTACTGCTACAACATACCTCTATTATAGAAGTCTAGGGCTCTATGATAGTCTTCTTGCTTGAAGGCTATGTTCCCATTTATCTTGAACCATCCTAGATCTTCCATGGCCTATTCCACCTGAAAGGAAGTAACTTATTGAAGGAACAGCATGGATAATGTTTAAGAAT
Source organism: Schistocerca piceifrons (assembly GCF_021461385.2). Lineage (NCBI taxonomy): Eukaryota > Metazoa > Arthropoda > Insecta > Orthoptera > Acrididae > Schistocerca > Schistocerca piceifrons. The sequence continues at coordinate 672,988,903 of NC_060138.1, read as the reverse complement.
TAACTAACAATGTATAGTTATTTCAGACAGAAAACCACTTAATATTTGTTTGGAACTATAAGGCAAATAAAACTTAATAGTACATAAGTTATCTTGCCATATTTGCCTGCAGCAACTTGGAAAACTTTTGGAAACCTTAGCTGCTGATGACACGTTCAGACAGCATGATACGTAAACTTATAACACGAAGTAAATATACCACTTCCATCCATTACAACTTTTCCAACAGGCTGCTAAACGATTGTAAAGATTAGGTTAATTCCTGAAAGAAACTCCGATGAGATTTCCTGCAGCATATTTCTAAAATTATGGTGTAAACATATCAATGTTGTTCCACATGGTTTCTGAACAGTTGTTCAAAAAATTCAGTCAGAAGAAGGCCTTTTGTAAGAATACAGAGAAAGACTAAGAGATCCAAAGTAAGTAAAAATGTAATAGGTAATGACATTGGTAATAATATTATCTTGCTGCTGTGAATTAGCATTTCACAGCATGGGTGATATCCTCCCCACCTAGTGGCAGCTCATGTTCTTGTCACAGATGTGGCTGCACTTATTGGCAATTTACTGTGCGTGTACTATAATGTCTAGGAGAAGTATGGCACAGCACAGGTAAGTCTGGTGACTGGAATTGTAATAGCGCCAAGATCTTGGAGCCAGTGTCTAGATGCAATGGACAGCTGCAGGAGAGTAGTTGATGTGATGCCACGAGCATGCACGGCATACCAGCTAAGCTTGTTTGGGTATTAGTGTGGGTGGTCCAAGGAGTTTAGTTATGTCATGTTCCACAGATCATTTTCACGATTATTTTATCGATATGATGTGGAACAAGTCAGATTACAAGATACACACACACACACACACACACACACACACACACACACACACACACACAGAGTGCTAATATTAATATTACTGAAATTTTTAGATCTACACATGCAACTACATTTAGAGGTTCTTTCTTTTTAACCAGTTCTGAAACAGAAACTCGTCCATGGAGAGTTGTTGGTGTCAGCATGACTCTGTGTAAATGGAGGATGGGGCAGGCGTTTTCACCATCAGACAAGCAGCCGCAGTGGAGCAGAAGGCGGTTCAGAATCACCAGCAAAGGAGAACACAATTAATAACTTGGAGTACAAGAAAATCCACCTGGAGAGATGATTCAGGAAGCATGGGGAGGAGCAGCGAGGCTGGTTGACGGCTGCTGCCTGTCAACACAGGGCATCATTCTAACGAGATCAGTGGACAGCGTACCCAAGTTTCCCTGGCGTATACAATGTTCAAATAAGTTACAGGAATCAAAATATTAGCAGTTTAGAAATCACCTGGCTGCATTCCTGAAGTTATTTGGACAGTGCTTGACTTCACAAATCTATGAAAAACAGCACAGCTAGGAGTGAGAGTTGATTGCTGTGGCATGCTTTCTTATACGAAAGAGGAGAGTATGTGTGGTGTGACCAGTGCTAGCTTCTAGTGAATAGAAGTGCGCCAGGTCTGTCCCACTGAAGTCACCTATTAACTAAATAACACAGTGAGGCAGAAAATACTTGCAGGGGACATTGATTTCAATTTTGGCACTTGAAATAAAATGGATCTGATTGCTTTCCCACTCCACCCCACAGGGAGGGAGGGAGGGAGATGATTGCTTTTCCATTTCACCCCACAGGGAGGGAGACGCAGGGAGAGAGATGATTGCTTTCCCATTCTATCCCAAAGGGAGCGAGGGATGGAGGGGGCAAGAGAGAGAGAGAGAGAGAGAGAGAGAGAGAGAGAGAGAGAGAGAGAGAGAGAGAGAGAGAGAGAGAGAGAGGAATTTTTACCTCTCACAGCTACAACAATTGAAGTAATTATTCAATTCTGAAGATAGTCAGTGATCACACTTTATACAACTCACATTATCTCACAATGTCATTTTAACTATATATCCAGTAATAGAAATTTACTTAATTGTTATGGCACGCATCTTGTACCCTTTTGTGATTATGACCGCAAATTTTTTAATATAGTGTGATTTTCATCATTATGCTGACAGCAGAATTTGATGCAACTGCTTGCACTCCTTGCTACAAAACAAGCTGATTGCCTGGTGCTCTCATAAAGACTATTTATTACCAGCTGCTGACAACCCCTTGCATTCTCATCACCCCTGGCAAGTACTGCCAAACTGATCCACTGATACAGGCACTGCCCTCCATATTGGTTCTTACGTCAAGTTCTTGCTCAAATGGCTATCCACTACTCAGAACCTCCCACTGTACAGCTAATGGCACCTTTACTAATTCCAGCATCCTATGGCACTACCGCCATAATTTCCCTAACAAAATAATGTAATACAAAGAATCAAATTTCTTAGATGGAAAAAATAAATTATAGTAATACCAGCGATATGTACACAGCAGGTTTACAGTCCAATCCGTGACTAGTTCATTGGCGTCTCAGTAGAAACCCAACATCAGGAAAGAAATCAACGATGTCATACTTGAGGGAACTATTCCAGCTTGTGACTTAAGCAGTCCGATGGGGGGTCTGAATGACTGTCCTCCCATGTGTGTGTACAATGTCTTACTGTTGCCACATCTCACTTGGTCCAGAACAATTTCCTCGCATAACCATTCTGAAATACAAAGTGTGACTAGCTAAGAATGAACTTGTAGCAAATGTAACAACTCTGAAAAGAGAAGAAAAACTTTAACAAAACTAAAGCAGAGAAACTGACCACTGGTTACTGAGATCGGTGGACTCTCCCCTCCTTACAAAGAGGCATAGTGCTGTGGACTCTCCTCTCCTTAGAAAGAGGAATAGCATTCACAGATGCTAAGTCTGCCTCGATAGCTGAGTCGTCAGTGCGGCAGAATGTCATGCAAGGGGCCCCCGGGTTCAATTCCCAGCTGGGTCAGAGATTTTCTCTGCTCAGGGACTGGGTGTTGTGTTGTCTTCATCATCATATCATCGCCATCGACATGCAAATCGCCAAAGTAGCGTCAACTAAAAAGACTTGCACCAGGTGATCAGTCTACCCAACAGGAGGCCCTAGCCACACAAGATTTCATTTCATTTTACCACTCAATCTGGGAATTTTCCAAAATTAACGAAAATTGGATCTCACTATTTCCCAAATTCTGCTCGTTTAGTTCAATGTAAATTATTTAATAGTCAAGTTCCACATCAGCACTGAAAAGTTATCATTCAACATGTATGATGTAGGAGCCCACATGGTAATAACCACTGCTATTGATCCTTTAAGTTTGTGCTCTTGAAGTGTTGTCACAACATATCATACTCTTTTTTTTTTTTTTCTTCCAAGATTGAAATAAAAATAGTTTCAGTACTACCCTAAAAATAATGCTCGCATAATGATTTTATTTTATTGGCTGGGATTATATACTGAAAAGAGGTTAATCCTCAAACACTGTAAAAATCTATATTACATACAACATAAATCAAAAGCATCAGGTTTTTTAGGTTTTTATCCTACGAGTTCAGCGTTCTAACTTCACACACTGGATACTTTTTTCTCTGTGGGTGTAAGGATTATGAACCCCATTTTGGTAACAATATGCTGTGTTAGTCAACTTTACAGGAGACCTCACAGCTTGTAGGTGCCATGCACAAACTATGAACAGAAGTCAACACTGTGATCGTCAGCATGAAGACTGATAACAAATTATAACAGAATCCATATACATTAACATAATAAAGAGAACTGATGTTGGTTCGCTGTGTACTAAGAGTAATGTCGTATTACGTTAGCACACTTATACACAATAGTTTAATTTATAAACTACTGTCTTTTATAGAATACTATGAAATTATTGATAAAATATTATTTCATGAAAAAATTAACTATTGAATATTATGTAGCATAATGAAGTTGGCTGCATGAAGCGGCCTCTTCAAGAACCCAGGAATATCTGTTCCTGAACACCAGCAAACATGTGTGCTGAGAGATATGCATTGCCTTTCCTCAGATTTTTATGAGAATACTTTAATTATTTTCCAATAGTAGTAAACGGTTTCCCAAGCACAGGGTATCATTTAATACTGTATCTCATCATCAGTAGATTTTGTTTTCACTCTTACAGTAAATAAAATTTTACCTAATTTGTAATTTTATGAACCTAATTGACTGAGCAACCCCAAATTAGGGTGATGTGATGGCCATAGGCCTATCATGGATAAAACTTGAAAAATAATGACTATTTCCTGAGTGACAAAATGACTGCTGTGCTGTTTTACAGTTACTTCACTCTACAGAGCAGTGGGAGTGTGAAGAGAGGTAGGTACAGTAGTATGCCAGGACCATAAAGACAACAAAGCACAGCAGCTATACTCAGATGCCATCACATACTGTGATGACTCGTGTTTTGCTGTCACCAACAATATAAATCTCCCACTGATTAGAGTTTGCTCAATTAATTACACAGATATAATCATAATTTTGACAAAATTCCCATTTAGTAGGTCAAACACCTTTTCCACTGCCACTGTATGTCACATGAAACAAAATTATCAGCCCCTCCTTGTGTGGACCTTCCCTACACATTTTGGGGCCTATACACGCATATGAAAACTAATCTTATGTCCTATACTACCACAGAAAAAGTATCTATCAAATCTTCATAGGGGGGCACAAAATAAATATTTAAAACTAGTTAGTATGTTCCACAGCCTAGTGACGTGTCACATAATATAGAACAAGAAAATAAATGGCAATATAAATTCATGAAAGTAACCAACTAATGAAAGACATAAAATGGATTTAGTTTTAAAATTGTTGTTATTCGTCTAGTCAGAAAAAAACCTGTCTTCTTCATACATTCCCCTCATTCTGGCCACCACAATGTCAATTCCAATTTACAAGCAGCTCTGGCTCATCACTCACTGTTATCACATCATAACTGCTATCTGGTTTGAGCCAATGCAGTAGTCACAGTCACTGTTGTTTTATTATATTTCCCCCACCGGAGATCTCATTTGAGTATACTCAAACTACTACAACAAATACTACATACGAAGCACGGTAGGCCTAGGATCAATCAACGCAACTATAAACATAGGTACTGTATTTACACTGAAAACAAGTTTTTTGATCACAAAATGTTTTTCATTAAAAGACATTTTTAAGTACATATTTAACTTTGGAAGGCAGGAAATCTCAAACGGCCTTCTGCAACACAATAATTTGCAAATAGTGACGACCGCTCCGAAATGTGCAAGACAGCAAAATAAATTAGTCATCAGAGATCAAGGCACTAAAATGCAGTTCCTAGATGCCACCGTTATTTCAAATAGTCACGCACATTCCGAGAGGCTGTAGTATCACTACATATAATGAAAATGCCAGGTTAAAAATGTACAGTGGACTTCAGTTATTCGATCACTAGTCATAATAATACAAAATTCTATTGAACTGGATGTTTACAAGTATCAAAAACACCTCACCACTTACTTTGTTTCGGCTCTATAATCTATTATGACAGCGTGTCAAAACACAACAGCGACGTGTTCCACAAATTCAGTCACGTAAAACTGTTCGTCAATTATACGACATTGCAAAACAGTAACGACCACTTCATTACGCCCATCCATTTTCGGGGAAGACCACGTGAGTATCTGACACAATACAAGTTTGACCATCGAAGACTCGCTGAGTATCTGACACTTGACAGGAAATGCCAATTCAACAACAAGTGTCAACAGTAATTCGAAACGCATGACACAAACAATGAACACAACTTACAATGATGGTTTATTCATGTATAGCGTTGCGTCACATCTATGGTGTTTATCGTTAATAAATAATAAAAGGAATATACCTCTCGCGCCACAATATTCCAAATCGCGTCTCTCTCCTACAGCATCTCAAGCAAAGATACATTAAACACATAGGCGTTAGACGTCATGTTCAGAGGTAAAACACTACGAAACTTGTGATTCCCCGGCCACAGCCTTAGAACTTATTTTGTATGTGGAATTGCTCATAGCGAATATGATGTTTCCTGAATTCTGATCGTTATCCAAGAAACGTATTAACTTCATTCGGACCGCCAATTACTCAAAATATAAGCATTTAAATTACTTACCGATACTCTATTAATTTTATAAAATAATTACGCTTTTAAAACACTGGAGTGACGTAATTAATTACCCAATGATCTCTGACTCTCGTGATTATAATTTTATGACAATTCTTTTGTAGACACAAGTTAAAGTTGCCTCAGTCTTTAAACCATTAACGATATTGTATCGAAAACGCGAAGTTCATGTGATTCTGAATCAAAAATCATCTACCTTGTCTTCTTTTTCAATTTAGTTCAAGTTTTGATACGAGTTTCCTTCAAAAGCCGTTGAGCTTCCTTTTTTTTGTTATTTCACTTCTGTGCAAACAGCTCTACCACAAAAAGTCTACCTATCTTTTAATTTCTGTGGCTGGGTTTGGTTGATTCTTCTTCTGTAAAATCATGATACCTAGTATTATACTTTTTTACATTTTTATTCATGTTTTTTTCATTTTTATGTTTGTATTTTCGTAGGGAAAGAAGCTCTTTAAGGGGTTGCTTGAACTACAATTGTTTTCTTGATCTGTTCCGAAATATAAGTTATTCTAGAAAAAGTTGTTTAAACAACCGAGTTGCCTATTATTACATTTTTGCTGAATACACTCTTCAAAGTAACAAGACGTACATCATTAACTTTGCCAAATAAGCATATTATCCCTAATTTGTAATTCACATTGGAGACCAAAATATGTGTCAATAAGGTCTGTGAAAGTGGTGTGGTGGACGTAAGACAACTGACAAATTGCAAATGTAAAAAGCAACAGTTTATATTTTGGAGTGATTATGGTGTAGAGAGAGCCAAGGAAACTGCTATTTTTGTATAAAAGGCTTCAATAGACATAAAAAATCTAGTGAGAGTATCCAGATACGGAGTAAGAAAGGCGATCTGTGGCACACTCAATAGATGTTTCTATACCAGTCCTCATCATCACTCAGATATTCCATAGACAGATGGCAAAGAATTGGGCTATATAATTTCCAGTGGACCTGAATCTGAAGCAGCATTTCAATAGCTCTTCCAGGAATAAATCAGTGATTAGACTAAGAATGTATTTAAATTCTTGGCATCTAGAATCAAAGAAAAAAAAACTCCCAGAAGCCAGATTTACCAAACCAGAGAAACTGCACTTCTTCCATATTTCAATGAAGCTGACGAACTTGATTCCTCAAAAAACTTCCTGACCTAAAAATCAAAGTGATTGTACCAGAATATCAGCCAGAAGACTGGACATTTTTATAGGCAGGCTCCCAGAAGATCAGAATGTCAACTATTGCATGGTATCACATATTCCAATTGCTTACTCAGCAAAAGTGTATGATGGATATGAAAATATCGGAATGGTCCTGCAGAAATGTTAACATCTGCAGAAGAGACCTACCATACTGTTTCTGTTCTGATCTTAATATGGTGGACTTCTCGTTCAGATAGCAAGGGTTTTCATGAAGTAGCCATGTGTGAGATACACGTGGGGTAGTAGACATGAAGGTATTATAAAACCTCAATGACAGTAGACCACAACAGGATTGCCGGAGAGTGGTAATATGGCCTACAAGAGAACGTAACTGTTGGTACAGCAAACGGCATAAATTAAAAATAGTTATCACACCACAGCTCATAAAATTACACTTAATGGGACAATTTGAGAAGGCCTTGAATAAAAATGGAAATTCTTTCAAATATATCTACAAATCCTTTCCTGGAGTCCATAAAAAAACTAGCAGCCTATAAAAAAAGTGTACAGTTATGTGAATAGTACTAAAAATAATAAAGTGCCCATTAATGTTCACACTAACCATTTGCACATAGCTTGTGCAGTGGCTTGTTCCACAGTGCTTTGATAAAAGAATCACTTAAAGACCATTCAAACATTCTGTGGAATATACACGCCTGGAAATTGAAATAAGAACACCGTGAATTCATTGTCCCAGGAAGGGGAAACTTTATTGACACATTCCTGGGGTCAGATACATCACATGATCACACTGACAGAACCACAGGCACATAGACACAGGCAACAGAGCATGCACAATGTCGGCACTAGTACAGTGTATATCCACCTTTCGCAGCAATGCAGGCTGCTATTCTCCCATGGAGACGATCGTAGAGATGCTGGATGTAGTCCTGTGGAACGGCTTGCCATGCCATTTCCACCTGGCGCCTCAGTTGGACCAGCGTTCGTGCTGGACGTGCAGACCGCGTGAGACGACGCTTCATCCAGTCCCAAACATGCTCAATGGGGGACAGATCCGGAGATCTTGCTGGCCAGGGTAGTTGACTTACACCTTCTAGAGCACGTTGGGTGGCACGGGATACATGCGGACGTGCATTGTCCTGTTGGAACAGAAAGTTCCCTTGCCGGTCTAGGAATGGTAGAACGATGGGTTCGATGACGGTTTGGATGTACCGTGCACTATTCAGTGTCCCCTCGACGATCACCAGTGGTGTACGGCCAGTGTAGGAGATCACTCCCCACACCATGATGCCGGGTGTTGGCCCTGTGTGCCTCGGTCGTATGCAGTCCTGATTGTGGCGCTCACCTGCACGGCGCCAAACACGCATACGACCATCATTGGCACCAAGGCAGAAGCGACTCTCATCGCTGAAGACGACACGTCTCCATTCGTCCCTCCATTCACGCCTGTCGCGACACCACTGGAGGCGGACTGCACGATGTTGGGGCGTGAGCGGAAGACGGCCTAACGGTGTGCGGGACCGTAGCCCAGCTTCATGGAGACGGTTGCGAATGGTCCTCGCCGATACCCCAGGAGCAACAGTGTCCCTAATTTGCTGGGAAGTGGCGGTGCGGTCCCCTACGGCACTGCGTAGGATCCTATGGTCTTGGCGTGCATCCGTGCGTCGCTGCGGTCCGGTCCTAGGTCGACGGGCACGTGCACCTTCCGCCGACCACTGGCGACAACATCGATGTACTGTGGAGACCTCACGCCCCACGTGTTGAGCAATTCGGCGGTACGTCCACCCGGCCTCCCGCATGCCGACTATACGCCCTCGCTCAAAGTCCATCAACTGCACATACGGTTCACGTCCACACTGTCGCGGCATGCTACCAGTGTTAAAGACTGCGATGGAGCTCCGTATGCCATGGCAAACTGGCTGACACTGACGGCGGCGGTGCACAAATGCTGCGCAGCTAGCGCCATTCGACGGCCAACACCGCGGTTCCTGGTGTGTCCGCTGTGCCGTGCGTGTGATCATTGCTTGTACAGCCCTCTCGCAGTGTCCGGAGCAAGTATGGTGGGTCTGACACACCGGTGTCAATGTGTTCTTTTTTCCATTTCCAGGAGTGTATTAACTAACTTAAAGCTTGAATCTTTTATGATCCTCTACTTTGCAAGCCCATCAATGATTCCAGTCATAGACATCATCCTTTTCTGCTTATGACTGTAGAGAACTATTCTGCTACTGCAATTTCGATTTTACACCACTGTCAAGCATTTACATGGTATCTGATGCCATGTCACTTACCAATAAGAGCCATAAAAAGAAAATGACATCCTCTAAACAATTTTCACAGACTGTGGACCTGTGGTGGACCTGTGTTACAAGAAGTTACTGATATCACTTTCACTACGTTAATGAAAGAGACTGAAGCATGCAGCTGAAAGATGATTATAAGTGAACACCACATATGAGTCTCATTGCTGATTTTTGTGGAATCGACATTTTCTCACTTCAGTGCTGAGTTACTGTAGAAAATTATGCAATACGATATTAATGAGTGGAAATATGCGAAATATGTTATGATATTGATTTGTTTGTCTTCAAATCTAGCAATGATATGAACAATAAAAATTTCTGAATTTGTCAGTAACCAATGTCGCACTTCGGCATATGTTTAATTGTAATATATTCTGAACATTATTTCATATGCTCTATGTTTTTCACATCTGATTATAGCAGTAGCCAAATCAGATCAGTAATGTAATAAATATAAACAAATATTAAGTGCTTTTCACCATATTACTCATAAAATTACTGAACATATTTGCATAAACAGGTCACTAATATTTCCCCTCCAGTTCATATTTTTAATAATGTGCACACCCAAAAATGTTAAACATTCTATTCCCTTTACTGACTTCTACATATGTGCTTCACTAATTGTAACTGATGTCCTGTTTGTGGTACCATACTGAATGTACTATGATAATTTTTCAAAATTAAAGAAAAATACATGTTCAGAGATTCACTTAACAATTCTCTGTAATAAAAAACCATGGCTGATAAATTCTTCTATTGCTTTCTCACTAATAGGATTATCTGTAGCTCTGATGTCATCTGTCTTTTACTTGGTCTCTATTAAGAAGGAGGACATTCACATATATAAGGAAGAGATATGGATGCAAATGTGGACCATGTGGGAAACACTACCACTGAGGCGGCAGATTGAAGGTCCTCTTTTGATAAAACACCATGTTCTGCTGTGTGAAGAAATTGGCAACCGGCTGCTGCACATCATATTCCAACAGGAATCGTCGACCCTTCAGAGCGTTTCCTAAGGGATCAAAGACGTCATAATCGCAGTAGAGAGATTGGGACTGTAAGGTGAGAGCTTGAGTGTCTCGCACTTGTGTTGGGGTAACTTCTGCATTACAAAATAAAAACGTGTGTAAACATGAAGCAGTAGGATCCCTTATCGCACCATTCCACAAAAGAGGTTTTTGATAGACGTGTTCCCCATACACACTCTTCATTCTCCTATGGATGTATACTGGTGTTTGTCCTTCAACATCCAAAAAAAGAATGACAGCTCGTTCGTCCTGTTTGGACGCATTTGGTAGTAACAGCGCCACGTTTCATGTCTCCACATTTACCATAGGCATGTTGGAAATACGTGAATGCTACACCAATCCTTTGCCTATATGTTGGTGCTTGTATACCAGCATCGGACTCGCGCTACATTACATATATACTGCCCCATCGCCCTCAAACGGGAAGTTTTTGATTGCCCCTTATATATCTTCTCAATGAATGTAACGAAAAGCTGAAGTATCACTTAGAACATTCTTCTATGTTTATAGAAGAGTAAAATCTAATACAGAATGACTTGACTGCTTCTGATTCGGACACATATAAGAACAAAACAAGATAGGAGATAAGTGAATCAGTGTCTCGGTGATCTGGATGAAGTAACTCATGTATGTTATTTCTTGTAGATTTCCTCATCGCTTTATCGTAGCTGTTGGTCAAGTCAATGGCTCAAAGGAAGATCACAAAAATACATGAACATTTTCAGAGTTACAGTGGAACTGCTGTTATAGCTGCTCATTTGAAAGTATTGCAGTCAAGAGCGTTTTCTACTTTGTTCATTATTTTCTTGTTGACTGAATTCAGTGCTGTCACAAGTCATGTCAAAGATAAAAGAAGCAGGACTTTTTTGCTTTGAATGGTCTTATTACTCCACTGAAATGTCAACGAGAAGGTCCTGGGTTGCAGATATGAGTAAGTAGAGAAATAGCTTCCCAAAGTTGTCATACCGTGGAGTTATGCATATAATTTGGTGAGACCCTCATACCACACTCACATGACCTTTTATCCAGTATCACTTTACAGTTAAGCCTTTATATTCAGCGTCTCCCTTTCGTTGCCATTGTCTACATGTGCCTCTCTACCACTGTCTCCTTTTTCTCCCATTGATTTACAGTACATCCCATTGCCACTGTTTCCTCTCTCACTTACGCTGTGTCTTTTCGACTTTCTTTCCCACTGCCACTGTCTCTTCCATACCTCGCCAGCTCAACATTTCTGTGAGGTGAGGGTTCATCTCATTTGTTTCCCTTTCAAACACATATATAAAATTTTGCGACCTCAATTACACCTATATGTTAAAGTTCACTAGGCTTCAACCCCCCCCTCCCTTGCCCTTCCCACCGCCACCACAAGCCATGTGTGGTCTCCACTCCTTATTTTTCATGTCCACTGTCTCCTCTCTCTTTTGTTCCCACTGCTTTTTTATCTCAATCTATCTCTCTCTTTTACTCCCACTGTTTATCACTGACCATCAATACCTCCTCTCTCTTTTGCACCTACTGCTACTGTCTTCATCCACAGCCATTTTTCTCTTTCATCATTACTGTCTCGTCTCTCTGTCTCTCCCACTTGCATTGTCTCCTCTCTCTTCCACTCTCAGTGTCTCTCTGATATTCTGTTTCAGCATGCTAAAAGTATTGTTTAGAAAGTCGGAATAAGAACTGAGAAAGCACTTTGCTCTCAGAGTCCTTGAAAGAGAAACATACTCACCTTTTTTGTGCTCTGGCATGAACATTTTCCCATTGGCTCCCTTCTCCCCTGTTACAGCAGGATGTGCTGCTTACCTTAAACGAATCCTATAAGTCAATAAAGTTTCGATAGCTTATTTATATCCCTCGATAGATTTAAGTACATTGACACACATAAGCAACAAATAAGTATTACGATATAAAATAATTTGCTTTATTTTTTTTATTTTTTAATATACTTTGCTCAACGATCACAATTTATCATAAACGCCCATCTTATGATTTGTATCTTCCAACAGTAATAACGTCATTAGAAATAGTTTACTGAAATTGCAATCTTTCCAGTTTTACATAATTTTTGGCAATAACTTTAAGTTCTTTTCAGGTACGATTCTTGTCACTGTAGTATCATTTTGGGTATATTTGTAAAGGTGTAAAGTGCCAATTATACAGAGATAGCTTATCATAAAGTTTTATTGGTGATAAAATGCTGACTAAAAGCACAGTTTGGTGACATCAGAATATTTGCGATGACCTTAGAGCCATTGCCATGTGTTCATTATGTAAGTTAAAAGCTATCTTTGTGGCTCACACTTGATATTACGTGTGTGTTCTACGTGCACATGTGTGATACGTTTGAACCTCTGGATCTCAGTAACAGATAATGATATCAAAACAAGTTTCAACGTTCCTTGAGAACACTATCTTATAGACATATGGCAAAAATTTCAATGATCTGTCATGGAAACTATAGAATTGACAATCCTGACAATTGGTACTTTTTTATCCCAAAAATCGTAGTTTCTTGGGGTTTTCTCATGAACTGCCCATGAAAAAATGGTAAATTTATAAGCCATATAAAGTCCACCCTTGTTATATAATGCAAAAGAACCAATCAGTTTTCTCAGTTTGTCTGGGTTGGAGGAAATGTGTAATGCTTAAATTTTGATCCTGTACTGTAGGTTAACTACAGTATGCCCGATCTTCTGACAAGTATGAAAATGGTCGCTTTGCCAAGGGCAATGTAATTGTTTAACCTCTTATCTCTGAGATCTGTAGAAGCTGATATATAATCCTGAAAAATCGCATTTTTGTTTATTGTTTTTTGGAACATATTGGCACCTTGCACTGTTCCACAGATACAGATGACTTTTATAAATCCATTTAAGATTACTGAAAAACTTGTGTGTCAGCTACATAACTGTTAGAACGTGTGTTAAGATAAACTCAAATTTAGTATAATCTGAAAGGGTTAAATGAATCTAAATAACAGTGTTTACAACAAATTACTGGTTTCTTTACATAAGAAATTCTAAAGATGTTCTACAATGTCTATAAATCAGATTTCTGATGTAACATAGACATCCTGGTAGCAAAATTATAATGTTTTCTCAACAATGGTGCTCTAATGACATATTTAATTTCCAGAATGAATTATTGTAATAAATTTATTAATTTTTAGGTTTGAGGATAAAAATTTATTTAATTAAATTTTTGGGCTAGTATAGGGAAAAGATTTGTGTGAATAAAATTTAAATTAACATTCCTCTACTAAAATAAGTGGAAGTGTCGAACAAACGATGTGAAACTTATTATTTATCAGTTGTTAAACTCATACGAATCACAGTACACACCTGAACAAAATGTTTCAGAGTGACAGAAATAAAAATTTGTACATCTTTTTGTAACATTTATTTACAGGTGCTGGTAAGAATCCATTTATTGGTCCAGCACTCATGCAGATTAGATGTTTCAAGAAATACATGGACAAAAAAAAAGGAATTTACATCTTAATACATAATAATTGATTGTCAGCCATTCAAGGTCTGGTTCTTATCATAGATCTTGGAGGACCATTTGGAGCTTGAATATTAACAAAGGCTGCATGGGCATTCTGAGTTATAGCGCTGTCTTCGTGGAAGAGAGCATGTCTGAACGCAATCCCATAGTTCAAATGTAGTGGTAGGAGTGAACTACTTAATGCACAGAGCAGTGATGGTGATCTAAAATTGATGTACTGGGCCACAACTGCGTAAGGAACCTCTTGGATCATGTTCATGTGAAATGGAAACATTTTTTCATTTTGCATCTTCTGCATAAATAAGAACAAAGCTGAGTCTTGTTTTAGGTAGTAATATACACATTAAAGACATTTTTATCTGACTAGGGAAAAAGTTATGCATGATACAGATATCATCAGGTCAATGTTTTAATTCTGAAACTCACTGTTTTGCAAGAGGCAGTTCTAATGTGCTCTAAACAATAATATAACTTTTTTTCAAACCCAGTGCTCAGTATCTGTGGTTTATTGTAAACAATTGGGGAATTGTGGCAGACCAATAACACATACAGCCATAGATATTGGCAGAACCTTCATCTCTGAAGGCATTACAATATTTTCTTGGAAATATTAACTACTATACACTCTTTATTCCTATTATAGCTAACATATCTCAAGCACTTAAACAGTTGCACAAATAGCTGCTTAATTTATTGTTAGTCCCATGTCACTGAACAACAGTTCTTTACCACAACTTGAGTCATTCCTCAAATTTTCAGAATGTTTAGTGACATGAAAGGATGTTAACTGAAACCATAGATGCCTCACAGAATGGTTTTGACATGGTGATTCACTGAAAGATGAAAAAGCCATGATAAGGAGAACAAAGCGAGTTCCTTAACCCGATTTCTCAGAACTTCAGTCAGTGGAAGAAGGGTCAAAACAAGTGACCATGTGTCACAGCTTATCCATAGATACTGGGCCATGTTTTGTATGTACTCTATGTGCCTTGTGGCGAGCAAATTTGTTGCACTGAAGATGTGGCCCTGTGGCTAACGTCGCATTTTACATTTTTTTCAGCCATGTTAGAAATCCGATTATTATTTTTATTTTTCATTTATCTGCCCATGTCCATAGAAGATTACTACATAAATTTTTGAAGTTTGTATTGAAATGACGTTATCCTTATTCGTCAACTAATTATATTGTATATCAGGCGAATGAATTTAAAAAAAGAAATCATTAAATGAATGCAATAACTATTTTAAATCGTTTTCAGTGAAATTCCTGCAGTGTATCCCGATTCATAATCAATTGCAAGCGCCAGTTTACGCTAAACTGATCCGTTATGCGTTGTTTGCTGCGAAATTATGGCCAGAACGTGAAATTTTCGGCAATATTAAGGACGTTTACTTAAAGACGAAGAAATGTCACTGTGGGAAACCTGTCTTCATGTGATCCTCTTGGTGTTAGAAATTTCTATGTTTCAAATGTTTCTCCAGTCGGTATCACCAGAGGGAATGTAGCAAATCTGAAAATGAAATGTCCAAATGCTACCATTTCGAATCAGGAATCTCTCCTTAAGAGAATGACTCGATATGTTCAGGATAAGTGGCTTGCACAATCTCAAAATTTAGCTGATCTCGCCTCCTAAAAACACAAGTTATTTTACTGTTATTCACAAAGAGTTTTGCATAATGATTCGATCGATAGTGGTACTATATTCTCGCATTTTGCAGTTGTTAGACCAAAACAAGTGGGAGGTTTCTCCAATGAAATAATTTTTCTGTCACCATTCCTATTGGTGTTGCACCAATAAGAATATCAAAAGCGTAACCCACTCCTGCCAAGGCAGCACACTGCAACAATGGCCACACTTTATATGCTTTCCCCATGGACCGTCATATGGAGCCATGGCAGTGGCTGCACGTCCACATTGTAGAGCTCTACTCACATGCCATATTGGTGAAGTCGTTCATGCATTTCATAAATTCCTTTTTGTAGTGCCACTGCACAGCAACACATCCAAGGCCACAATATCCATGACGGCAAGAGTTTTGTCAATTGAAGGCTTCCAAAAGTGATGGTATGTAACTGTTGTCCTCAATTTAGATGCTAAATTTTTGGAGTGTTCAAAATGTTCGTAACATCTCCTAACGCCCACAAAACGAAGTGATGAAACGGTTAAGATCCCAATGCGCGTTGTGCAGTCTGGGTTTCTTTTCCTCATACCCTATCCAGATTTCGATTTTATACTGTTCCCCCAAATCGATTAAAGCGAAGGTAGAAATATGAACAGAATGTGCATGGAGAGATTTCCTCTGTGGCTGCTTACTGCAGGCAACAGCACAACATCAAATTTGAATTATGTACCTATGCGTGCACTGGTGAACATATTCGGCGCAGATTGTAATCATATACAAATGTGCGAGCCATATATATACATTCAGTTCAGCTGGTGGACCTGTCATCAGAATCAGGTTCGTCCTTGCTGCATTTAGTTGCCACATGTGCGGCTGTCTGTGCCTCCACTGCTTCTGCCTCCACTATTGTTCATCTGAGGACATAATCTACCGCCGAAGTTTAAAGGAAAGAATCTCCAGAAGCAAACCAGAACTGCCAGTACTGAGAGCTGTTGGCCATCAATCTTCCACTATCAGATCTGCACTTTGTGGAGGCTGACCAGAAAATGGAGTTCTGAATAAATATACCTTCTGGTCGCTTCCCTGCAGAATCAGACACATAATGACATTTTTTCGATGATGTGCGCCCCTTTTTTTGAGGATGGGGAGGGGGGCAGAGGAGAGGTGATGGTGCATCTTTCAGATCTGGCACTGAGGAACTGACCAGAACACTGATAATAAACTCAGTAGAACAGAGCACTTTGTCCCATATCAGGCTAGTGGAGCAGTGTCACAGCTGGAGAGACATCACTTGCCATCAGAGAATCCAGACACCTTGACAACATGCAGAAAGCCATTATATACTAGCTGCAGCCATCCTCCAGCTGAATGGTTCTTTCTTTCATGATCTTTTAATCTCTACACTTTCTGTTGCACACTACAACTATCAAATTATTCCTACCCCTCATACGTGTTTTCTAAATCATCATTTGGGTGTTTTTGCTGCTTAAAGGCGAATCCTCAGTTAAGAGTTTGAATTGGTCTCCAGGTGATGCAGCATTGTACTGTGTTAATTACATCACATATGAGTGTATGTGCAAAACCAACAAAATGGTGGTTGCTCATACACAACAGTCTGCTCTCCTACATCCTCCCATCCTCCCTATCAGTTGGATGACTGAGCCAGCAACAGGCCTCAGGTTGGTTGTGACCCCTTCTACTTCACTGCCTTCCTCTGGTTGCTGCATGTTCGTTTTCCTCCCCTTTACTGCTGCTTAGATGGGGGTCAATGCCATTGCTGTTGGGCATTGAGGATTTTAAGCACATAGGTGGTCCAGTTTCTTCTTCACTAGCCCACAGTTCTCCCGGAACTCACGGAAGATACTGCAGTTTTTGTCAGCTGACAACGTTGTAACAGCCAGATTTGCAGAGCTATTGTGGAGTGTTTAGTGCTACAAGCTTGTATGGCATGAGCGTCAACACATTTGGTGCCCATTTTCCAACTGTCATAGTGTTTGGTCATGTGCTGGAACATCTCGCATGCATAGTAGCATTGCATGCGATAGCACAATCTCAGTAGAATGCCAAGAAGGGTTCAGTGCTGTCTCGTTGTTAGTCCCTGCTCTACAACCATCATTATCCCTAGGAACGATTGGTGTTTGGGCACTCTGTGGATATCCACCAACGATTCTTGTTTAGTGCTGCCACTATTTTTCGGCAATACGGAGTAAAATAGCAACACTGCTATGGCTATCGTAAAAGTGTTGTGGAAGACAGCTTGCACAGAGCTGACTAAAACAGTATTATGACAGTGTTCCGGACCGAGACTCGAACTCGGGACCTTTGCCTTTCACAGACAAGTCCTCTACCAACTGAGCTACCCAAGCACTACTCACGCCCCGTCCTCACAGCTTTACTTCTGCCAGTACCACGTCTCCTACATTCCAGACTTTACAGAAGCTCTCCTGCAATACCTTTAACCAAAGGTATTGCAGCTTGGCAGAACCTACTACAAGAGGAACCTACTACAAGAGGAACCTACTACAAGAGGAATGCCGCATGTTTTTGCAAAGACCTGCACTCTGCCACTGACAAGCCAGCTTCTGATTTCAAGTCCACTCTAATGGACTTGGCGCCTTCCAGCTGATGCACCACTTTAGATGCTGATTGACTTCTGTTTCAGAAGGCAGCTTTTCATGAGTGGGGCAATACAGCTGGCCAAACATCTGTACTTCTGCAGGCAAACTGGCGTTGTACAGCTGAGCTCACACACTGGCACTGCTGTTGGGGACTCTCTTCTTCTGTAAGCACTTCCATATCTTCAGGCATGCCCTGCCCCGAGCTGCAGAGCTGGTACAGGATAGTGCACACACTGCCATGGACCTCACATGTCAGCCTTCCAACCTTGCCACCAGCCTGCTGAATGTGGCCTCAGCCAACAACCTCGTATTGTCAACAGGCGCCAAGGGGGTGGTGCTACTAGAGAACGACGACATGATTGCTGTAGCTTATTTTTTAATAAAATGTGGGACTGTTAATGATGTTTTCTTAAGCCACCACCAGACAACAACCCTTCACCTCAGTTCAACGCTGCCACTACAGATGCCACCCACCCAGAGCCTCCACACTTGTGACTTCGACTTCCAACGCCTGGGACTTCGTCACATAAGCATTTATTACAATTAAAATCAAAGAAAATGTTATTAAGACTACCTTGGCCCCCTATCAATGAGGCCTGGGATCTCGCCGTCCATTCTCTTAGGGAATGGTGGAGTACTAAGCCAGAATTCGTCTAGCGAAACGTGAAAGTCAAACAAGATAACAGATGTAAGAATGGAACTGGTAACAGGTAGATAGCCGGGAAAATATCAATACCATTACTAAAATACTTTGAATAGTTGACAATGAGGTGTGGCATTTTCTTGTCAAACAAACAACAAAGCATAAGAGTTCAAATAGTTATTAACAGAGCACAAAGGCAATGTTTCTCCCTGAAGTTCCTTTATGGCTCCCCATAGATGAACAAAGTATTTATATCGATGGCACAACGTCTCTTAGACACTGATTAAAAAATAAATTAAATGTGCAATTGAAGAATGCTGTGTTGTAAGTTGTAATGAAACTGATCAGTGCAGCTCTCTCACTGTTAATATATGACACAATGCATTACATAATATAGTACATTATCATTTCACATACAGTTTTTATCTACACTTATAAACAGTGTATCATTATCACCACTTTTAAAAATGTATGAATACAAAATGTGTATATAAATTGCATTTTACAGTCTGATGTTTTTGATATTTTTGTTGTTAAAATACATCTTTAATTGTTAAAATAATAATTATTACAATTATTTATCATTAAAACATTTGTAAAACAACAGAAAAATGTGTAATATGAATGAATTACTTTTGTTAACATTGAGAATGCAGTAATGACTTTAGTGTAATTTATTTGGTGTAAAGTGTTGGAGGGTGATGCTACAACATAGTTGTATCATAACAAAATATTTGTAATATTGTGCCTGAGCAAACTGAATGTAAAAATATACTAGAATGCAGTAATACAGCTAGAAGTGTTAAGTGTTCAAGAAAATGTTGATGAGTAGAAGAGCTATTAAAACTGTCTGTTGCAGTTAATTCACACATCCCCAGTTCTACACACTACACACAAAATCGAAAAGGTTCTGGAAATTAATGAAATGACTGCAATCAACAATTGCCAATAGTCGATCGAAAAAGGCAAGTACATTTTATGTTTCACTTCCTGTACTTGAATAATTTTTAAGTACATTATAATGAACTTGTTACTTTTGAATATATTGCAATTACAGTTGAGATCTATGTAAAAATTCAGTAAATAAGTACAATGAGAGAAGAAGCATTACAAAGTGCAGATTTGTTGGCAGTCACTTTAGCTATTTTCACCACTTGAGAAGAAAGAATAATCAAGGACTTTATTTTTCATTTGTGACATCTAACAGAACAGAAATGTAATGCGGGTGTTAAAAAAAGGCACTCTGTCTTCAGGCCACAAGTGTCCTACCGGGACCATCCAACCACTGTGTCATTCTCAATGGAGGATGCGGATAGGAGGGACGTGGGGTCAGCACACTGCTCTCCCGGTCATTATGATGGTATTCTTGACCAAAGCCACTACTAGTCAGTTGAGTAGCTCCTCAATTGGCATCACGAGGCTGAGTGGACCCCGAAAAATGGCAACAGCGCATGGCGGCCTGGATGGAAGTAAAAATTCCAATGTGCTTTTAGAACTCTTGTAAGCACTAGACATGTTTTTTTCTTTGAAGGAAGCACACATGATGGACTGTAAATAATAATAGTTGATTATCAGGAGCTGCAGATTCTAAATTATTGACTTGCTGCTACCTGCAGCTCTCCTTGCATATTAGTAGTTTTGTTATGATGAGTAACGTTGAGTAAGTGAGCTACTGTACACACAATGACATCAGCTGCCCTCATGTGTCTGCCTGTTTGGGTAACCATAGCTCATGATGTGCTCCCCACACTTCCTAGTGTATGCAGAGAGGTCTGGGCAGGATTGCACATTTATGCACCATGATATTCAAGTAGTGTGGCAGTATGGACTAAACACACTGAACATTGTATAAGCATTGTATTCATTATTTTAAATCGTATCATGCAGCATATGTCAACGAATAAAAGCATTTTCACAAATATGATAGAGCTCACAAGTCAAAGAGTAAACAGCTTTTTGAAAGAGTCAATATTTTCCCATAACTCGTTAATATTCTTCAAATTAATATGTATCTTATGATACACATTTTCTACAATAGCCAGTGTTCTTGCATAGGCTTCAAACTATCTCCCTGCCAAATTTCATTGAAATCGGTTTAGAAGGCTAGTAATAATAAATTTAAACGTTATGCATGATGCGGCAGTTTTTCACGCATCTCAGTGTTTATGACGTCTTATATCCTGAACTATTTGTCTAACAATGACAAATTTTTTGCAGGTATATTCAGTGATATATGAGAACACTGTCTGCAAATTGTGTCGTGAATATAGTTAGTAGTAAAGAAGTAATAAATTAAAACGTCAGGAAGTTTTAATGCATGAACATCTAAAACATAATAAGCGATAAACTTCTTTTTCCTTTCAGTGTTTTGTGGTGTTGTAAGCACTGCAGTTATCACTGATATTTATTAGGAAACTATTAGGAATTTTAATGTTAGGAGGTGCAGTGCTTGTACTCTCACTGGGTGAATACACTATGTTTTTAAAGCAATGGTCACTTGTTAATTTTATAGAGTGAATTAAAGAGAAGGTGTGCTCAGTTTATTTTAGTCCTAATGAGTAGCATGTAGTTTTAACCGTTTCATGACTAAAATCTGTGTCAAATGTATTTCAAAAATAAAAGGTACAAACTATCTTCCATTATGATCAATGGTACCCTTTTATGACAAAAAGGTAGTCACAGGCAGAATTGTTATGTGATATAAGGCACTATTCCCTGTCATTTCTTCTATGGCCTCCAAGGAAACGGTTCAATGCGCTAGGTCGGTCAAAATTTCTGTTGCAGGATGAAGTCTTACAAAGTCTCTGACAAGCAACAGCATTTCGAATGTGGAGTTATTACCAATTTTGAAACTCAATGATTGGGACACATGTGTTCCAAAGATCTAACTAAGCCGATGTTTTCTTATGAGCCTAGGATTTTCATTAAATTTTATTTTTAGTGTGATTTATCTGGACCACAAATGTGGAAGACAATATAACAAATTGGTACCACAATTCATTTATTCTCAAAACAGTTATAAACAGGAAATAATGCACACGAATTTGAAGATAACTTTGATGTATCACATGCCAATTTTTTCTACATTCTATGAATTTTTTGGGGGCATATACCTCCCACAAATTACATGCAAACTAGTATGATTATAACCTCTCTCATGTGTAAGACGTATAAGAAAACGCAGTTGCTTCAGATGTTCTTGTTATGGAGAAGATTGAGATTTGATCTCGTTTTCGTGAAACACACATATACATTTACTTGCTCTAGAAAACATATACCTGCAAACAAATCAAGCAACATCTAGGGTGCAGTACATACCGCCTTTTGACTTTATTTTTATGTCACTATAACTGTTGTAAATTGTCGTAGCTGTCTTGGGAAAGTACGGGAGCTCCAACCGCTAATAGAAAGCACTGATGCTCAAATCGTTATAGGACCAGAAAGCTGGCTAAAGCCAGAGATAGGCTCAGCCTAAATTTTTGCGAATAACCTGACGGTGTTCAGAAAGGGTAAGCTAAACACAGTTGGCGGTGGCGTGTTTGTTGCTGTTAGAAGAAGTTTGTCTTCTATCTAAATTGAAGTAGGTAGCTCCTGTGAGTTAGTATGGCCGAGGTCATTCTTGGAAACCAGAATAATGGTACAATTGCTACAAGTTTCAAAGAAAACTCGAGCTTCATTGCAAACACATACCTGACTCACGCAATTATAGTTGTTGGTGATTTTAATTTACCCTCGATATGTTGGCGAAAATAAATGTTTAAATCAGGAGGTACACATGAAAGAAACTGTGCTAAACGCATTGCGATCAGTTAGTTTATGAGCCCACGCAAACAGTAAACAGATGTGAAAACACACTTGGCCTTTGATGACTTTATTCAATCCTGCCAAGACTGCCTCAGCTCGGACTGCAAAGTTGGGCTCTCATATTGTCTAATTAATTATCAGTATGAGTTGTTGTACAGGCCCACTGCCCAATGTTAGAATGCTGACGTTTTGTATCGATTACCGGTCTGTACCGACACAGCGTTTGATTCATCTGAGGAATCACGTTTTTGAATCATTCTCAGGATGTTGAATGTCTTCAGAATTTTCCTCCTGACTTTCGGCGTGTTTCCATGCTGCTGCTTCTCCCACAGCTCTTCAGGCTGTTTTACAAGATGTGCATGAGGGTGATAACGCAGTTTAAAAGAAATTCCCCATTCAGAGGCGCTATGCTATTTTTCGCATCATCACTTGCTTTCCGTGCAGTCAGGTGTTTTGGTATTGCATACAGACAACGGCGATGCATGGTCGGTCATTAGGGTGCATTTCACACGAAGCAACTCGCCCGTCGTTATTGTAATTGGCAGGGCATGGACTCTCAGATTAAGCAAATGACGACTAGTTGCAAAGTTTGTGTGAAAAATAAGTCAGTTCTACTGCAACGATTTTTTGAGCGGCCATGTCCGTCTGGACCATAGCAGTATATTGATATTGATTCATGGGTTCATTGTGGAATAAGCGATGCGTATTAGTGGTTGATGCTTACAGTAAGTGTTTGCCCCCGTGACACCAACCACTACTGTAAGTACGGTATCAGTTTTGTCGCCAATGTTTTGTGTTGAATGTCTTCCTGAGGTCATTGCGCTGGATAACGGTCCACAATTCATGTCAGGCGATTTCCAATAGTTTTGTGCCGCCAATGGCATACTCCATGTCACCACAGCAGCTTTTCACCCACTGTCTAACGCTGAAGCTGAATGGTTCGTTTGAGTGCAAAAGTTACATGAAGAAACTTCATTCATCTCACACACGGGAGAATGCACTGACAATTTTTCTGTCCTTCTACCACTCCTTACCACGTGATAGGTAGTCACAGGCAGAATTGTTATGTGATATAAGGCACTATTCCCTGTCATTTCTTCTATGGCCTCCAAGGAAACGGTTCAATGCGCTAGGTCGGTCAAAATTTCTGTTGCAGGAAGAAGTCTTACAAAGTCTCTGACAAGCAACAGCGTTTCGAATGTGGAGTTATTACCAAAGCAATTGGATGTTCGTCTTATGCTGCCCATGGCTCTGCCGGGTTACTGCATCACCAGCAAATCGAGCTGCATGTGATATGAGTACGACAGTGATTCTGCCACAGAATGTTGGTCAACAGACCTAACTCGTCTCAGGGTTCCTCATTTGCGGTCTGAGCTGTCTCTTCATCTGTTGCGGCGGGCACCCTCCTTTGTGGCGCCCATGAAGATCGACACACCACCACCACCACCACTGATGTCACCGGCACCGGTCCCCGACCAGCTGCTGAATCAATATGTGTGGATGTGCCGCCTCAGGAAGATCATGACGCCTCTTCGAAAGATCCTCTCACCGTATAGCCAACAACAGTGTCTGCATCTCTGGATGCGGACAGGTGCACTGCATCTGGTTTTCTGGTAGATGTTCCCAGACGCCTGCATATTGGATACCAGTGAGCGAGCAGTAAGGCATCACCAGCCACAGCTACACTCACTGCCTCTTCAACTGCATCTGCATCGGTCATTTCCACGATGTCACGTAAATCTGCCATAACCGATAATGGTGTGGGGTTTGGGGAGAGGAACATAGTATCGTCTGGAGATTTCAGTGTCACAGCAGTTACAGTTTTCACGGTTCTACACGCTCCGATTTACAAGTGGCCGTGGCAGATCGTTATTGTAGTTGTAACTCCACATATTCTCAGGGCTGATTTATGTCCCAAGTGACGCAAGCTACCGCTTGGTGTGCCAGGCTGAGTGGGGCAGCAGAGTCACCTCATAATCGCGGGATTTCTATTCAGGATGTATCACAATTTTTAGCGGTCGATGGGGCTCCATGCTGAGAGAGGAATCCCAATGCGGGATCTGAATACAGCGTACACCACAATTAGTAATGAAAACTGATTATGTATCCAAATTAGCTGTCTCTGAGTATATTCGTTTCCACAAAATTATCTCACATACAGTATTTGTCTCCATCGTATGAAAACTGTGGTCGAATTTTTAGGTAAATATTTTTAAATTTTCTTACAGAAATGTGGCAAGATAGAAGTAAATAATTAAAAATGTGTCATGCTGATATCATTTGCGAAATTTTAGTAGATTATATGTTCTAGAATAGAAGCAGTTTTAATCCAACCTAAGGCAGTAGCACTACATATAGACGCATTTCTAAGATCACAGCTTTTAGCTTGGCAGAAATACACAGCACGGAAGCCTCATACCTTCAAGGATTGCAAATACAAACAACAACAAAAGTTTTGCATCACCTTCGTTCCGAGAGTTCCGGAACCTCTACAGAAAATTGGAATAGATATCAACATAAACATCATTTCTGCCCTTTTCATTGCTCATAAAAACCACACATTGCATATTTTACCACCATACAGCGAGACCTTCAGAGGTGCTGTACACACTGGTACCTCTAATACTCAGTAGCACGTCCTCTTGCATTGATGCATGCCTGTATTCGTCGTGGCATACTATCCACAAGTTCATCAAGGCATTGTTGATCCAGATTGTCCCACTCCTCAACGGCGATTCGGCGTAGATCCCTCAGAGTGGTTGGTGGGTCACGTCGTCCAAAAACAGCCCTTTTCAAACTATCCCAGGCATGTTCGATAGGGTTCATGACTGGAGAACATGCTGGCAACTAGTCGAGCGATGTCGTCATCCTGAAGGAAGTCATTCATAAGATGTGCACGATGGGGGCGCGAGTTGTCGTCCATGAAGACGAATTCTTCGCCAATATGTTGCCGATATGGTTGCACTATCGATCGGAGGATGGCATTCACGTATCATACAGCCGTTGCGGCGCCTTCCATGACCACCAGCGGCGTACGTTGGCCCAATGCCACCTCAAAACAGCAAGGAACCTCCACCTCGCTGGACAGTATCTAAGGCGTTCAGCCTGTCTGGGTTGCCTCCAAACACGTCTCCGACGACTGTCTGGTTGAAGGCACATGCGACATTCATCGATGAAGAAAACGTGATGCCAATCCTGAGCGGTCCATTCGGCATGTTGTTGGGCCCATCTGTACTACGCTGCACGGTGTCGTGGTTGCAAAGGCGGACCTCGCCACGGACGTCGCGTGTGAAGTTGCGCATCATGCAGCCTATTGCGCACAGTTTGAGACGAAACAAGACGTCCTGTGGCTGCACGAAAAGCATTATTCGACATGGCGGCGTTGCTGTCAGGGTTCCTCCGTGCTATAATCCTTAGGTAGCGGTCATCCACTGCAGTAGTAGGCCTTGGGCGGTCTGTGCGAGGTATGTCATCGACAGTTCCTGTCTCTCTGTATCTCCTCCATGTCCGATCAGCATCGCTTTGCTTCACTCCGAGACGCCTGGACACTTCCCGTGTTGAGAGCCCTTCCTGGCACAAAGTAACAACACTGACGCGATCGCACCGCGGTATTGATCGTCTAGGCATGGTTGAACTACAGACAACACGAGCCGTGTACCTCCTTCCTGGTGGAGTGACTGGAACTGATCCGCTGTCGGACCTCCTCCGTCTAATAGGCGCTGCTCATGGATGGTTGTTTACATCTTTGGGCAGTTTTAGTGACATCTCTGAACAGTCAAAGGGACTGTGTCTGTGATACAATATCCACAATCAACGTCTATCTTCAGGAGTTCTAAGAACTGGGGTGATGCAAAACTTTTTTTTTTATGTATGTATTAGTACGTGCATAAGTTCGTATCGTTTTCCTTGACATAATAAATATGTGTAATTGCTCACATTTAAATACTTGCTGTTTCTATGAAAGTGTGAAACACTGTTAAGGTAAGAAAGGAAATAATCTTTGATGTGAGAATCACTAGCTTTTTTTGTACGTTGTTATCCTACTCGTATATTTTTATGGTAATGTTCTTATGGTTCTATTAAAATTGTAATGTCTAAGTGACAAGTAAATTCAATTATAAATTTTCATATACATGTATTTTAAATTGTAATGTTTATTGACAAGTCCTATGTCATTTTGATGATGTACTACAAGGACGCTAATAAATTGAATTGAATTGAATTGTTTTTGTTTTGGTTGTTGATATTCCGGTTGCTATCGGTTCATTTATAGATTGTCGTTCTTTGTTTGTAATTCACTGTTGCTATTTGAGTTTACATTTTATCATTTTGTTATTTGGAGATACTGAGTGTAACTATGGACGCTAGAAAATGGAGTGCCAGGTAGTGAAATCGGAACATTTTCGACACATTCTTCTGTTTGAGTTCAGTAGACGGCTGACAGCAGTGGAGTCAGCCGGAAAGATTTGAGCTTGCGTAGGGATAATGCCATTAGACAGAGCATGGAAAGAAAACGGTTTTATCGTTTTAAGGAGTATGGTTTTGACATTAGTGACTCTCCACGTTCAGGAATACCTTCAGAGTTTGACGTAGACCGTTTAAAAAAAAAATTATACACAATGATCCAAGTCAATGTACTCAGGAACTGCCAAGATGATAAACTGTGATCATTTCACCATTGTGTGACATTTGCATTGAATGGGGAAGGTTAAAAAATCCAGTGTATTGGTATCGCATGCTCTAACAAGCCAAAATTACAAAGAAACACCGACCATATCTATCCTGTATTGTTGCTGGTGACGAGAAATAGTATCTTTACGCTAACATAAAGCAAAGAAAGGTATGGTTGAACCCAAACCAGCAGCAACTCCCCGTACAAAGACCTTCACGCATCCACAAAAGATAATGTTATGGATCTCGTGAAATAGCGACTGTGTGGTGCAGAATGAATCGTTTCGCCAAAATGAGACATCCTGCAGACACAGTTCAAGGAGAATGATCAGGAAGACTGTGTGAAGTGTTGCTACTCCACTATAACACTCACACGCATTCTGCTAAGGTATTGTACAGGAGTTGGAATGGGAAGTTATTCTGCATCGCGACTTCCTTATTCACCTGCGCCCTCATATTTTCGCAATTTCCGCTCTCTATAGAACAACCATCAAGGAGCTTCCTTTCCGAATGAAAACGTCTCCAAACACGGCTCGACGACGTCTTTACCTCAAAAGTTACCCCACCGTTGGCAGACTGTTGTAAACAGGCAAGGAGAATATGGTATTGATGACTTAAGTCTCTGTTACATGCTTCTGTAGTGTTTATTAAACTTATGGAAATACGCTATGCACCAACCTAATAGTTCTAGACGTGGCAGAGAAACCCTTCGGTTGATGGAAGTCCTGCCGTGCAAGAAACTAGATGAACAATGACGAGAGACACAAGTTTGTGATTGAAGATAACTGGCGGCACCATACACCAATTCTCATAGTACGGCAGAAGACATGCAGTGAGTTAATTATCAGACATAGATATCACAAGTTTGCACGGGATTTGTAAATCATTTCTGATGAGTGCAGGTGTAGTTCCTTCAACAAGGCGCTCGTGTGGGAAGTCTTTTGCTGGCCAAGGTTACGGTTGGTCATGTTACAAGTTACACTGCTCTCCACACGACAGCTTAGGACTGTTGGAAGGACAGGTGTGCTAATGAATCAGTGCTACAGTGAATTCTTCCAGCTTTCTGGAGGTATCTGGCTCCTCATGTTTACACAATTCCTGTAAATTACAGAAGTAGACCTGACGTCCAAATGTGTTGATATCGGATGAATTTTATGGTTAAGACAACCAATTGCAATGTTACTCAAACTACTGTAGCACCATTTGAACCTTATACCACAGACATTTGTAAGGGTAGTTATGTGAGAAGTCTTCTGCTAATCACTGTTGCAAATGATCATGATAGCGACTGTGGGTAGATGAGATGAGATGTGGAATGGAGGTGTGAGGTGTGTGCAGACTTGAGGGGCATTCTGCGTCTGCTAGGTTGCGGATAGTTAAAATTTGCTCGACTGTAGGTAGACTTACGTGCAATTTGCGTTATGTGAATCTGTTGCGGAACTAATAAATACAGTGGATTTATATTCCAACTTATGTTAACACTTCATGACACTTCACCCAGTACATCGACTTTTAGAATACTGCAACAAACTTCCTATACATTACAACAAAATCATATCTCCACCTAACGTTACAGCAAAATTATCATAACGGCTGTAAGAGTAAAACTGTAAAGACTACTCTATGTTACCACGAAAATTATAACAAATTATTGCATGTTTCACCAAATATCGTAACAAAATGGCCTAGCGTATATTAGAACAAAACTGCAAGAAATGCTGCATGTTATTGTAAAACTGCAAGAAACTGCTCAATGTTAAAGCAAAATTGTAGCAGATTACACCACGTTACAGAAAATTTGTAACAAATTGCCTCTGGGTATAAGCAGATATTGTACAGTTTTACATAGAGAACTCTCAAAATTAGTAGTAATATGTATAACGTAAATGTTCAACTCTCCAACACTGATAATGTTACTGGATTGCCATGTAACACGTATGGGATTACCGAAAGACAGTGAAAATATATTTCAACAGAATACTAGGTAGTGCTCTCACTTTCAGAAGTTCACATTCAGAAAGTTAACGTAAGCTACCAAAACCATCCCAAGTGTGGGGGACGAGTGTTGAATGGTATCCTTACATGTACAGATTTTACGCTATTATTTGACAAACGCTTATAGAGCTCAGTCATCAGAACTCTCCAGAAGAAATCTTCAGTGTGAATTTCGAACATGTTATTCACTTGGTAGGGATATGACATTACAATAGAGGAAACAACTTAGTTATGTACAGACATGCTATTTCTGGTCTACTTTACACTATACTGTTAACCAGCAGGACCTGCATGGACCTATCTAACCGAGAAGTACTTTCTGTTAGTTATATACAGCTGACCTACTTTTCCAGAAACTATTTCTATATTTTAACATAAAAATGTGCAAACATGTTATTCAGTTGTCACCAATATGTCACAGTAAACCACATAGCAAGGAAACGACATTTCTATGCTGTCATCCTGAAGGTAATAAT
This sequence comes from Schistocerca piceifrons, assembly GCF_021461385.2. NCBI lineage: Eukaryota > Metazoa > Arthropoda > Insecta > Orthoptera > Acrididae > Schistocerca > Schistocerca piceifrons. The sequence goes on along the minus strand of NC_060138.1, from coordinate 672,958,978 downwards.
CTGCATGCACACGTCTAAACCAAAAGAAAATTTCATCAGCGTTCCAGCTCATAAGCGGTCCATAGCTGGTGCAGTCTGCACAGTTGTCAGGTTTGATGGGTTTTCCCATCCTCCTGACATCAGCATCGAGATGACGATCGAAGATGGCGGATCTGGGTAAAAGGGTACAACCTGGAACACTGCCAATCTAAATTGTTGTTACAATTTCCGTGGCCCGCCATTCACCCAGGCTTACAAGCTGTGCAATTGATTCAGCGCTAATTGTCTGGGCATGACAGTGAAAGACTGACCATCATGAAGTGCCATCAGAGGTACACTGCTCTCAGGTAAAAAAAAAGACAGGTTAACAAAGTAAGATATAACATTAATCCATCTCAATGTTCGTTATTATTCATTATGTGTGTATATGTAAATGAGTCTTTTCATAGTTTTAGTTTATTTCAGCTTCAGCACAACAGTGTCCTTCTGCAACGCCTGATACACTTTAAAAACAGCAGCAGAAATAAACTCAGCACACAAAAGAATTGTTTCCCGAGTTCTTGCTCCTGCTATGTCCGGTATCTGCACTGATAACTGAGTCATCAACGTCACACTGTCTTCCTTATCAGGGCCGGTCGATGTGGCGAGCGGTTCTAGGAGCTTCAGTCTGGGACCGCGCGACCGCTACGTCGCAGGTTCGAATCCTGCCTCGGGCATGGATGTGTGTGATGTCCTTAGGTTAGTTAGGTTTAAATAGTTCTAAGTTCTAGGGGACAGATGACCGCAGCAATTAAGTCCCATAGTGCTCAGAGCCATTTGAGCCATTTTCCTTATCAGGAAGTCAGCATGTAGAATTATTTCCAAACTTGGGGCTTCATTATCTCCAATGCCTGCACCACTCGTCGAGGCACTAGCATTGCATACTGCACCTATGATACTGGTGTTATTCTTGGTGATGTATAAACTAAATACGAGTGAGAGTAAACGTGTTGTTATAGGGTTGTTAGCAGAACGAGAGTTCAATGTACAGGTAATTTTTACATATCCACTATTCCGTGACATGAAAGTAGTGGAATCAGATTATGAGTGGTATATGTTACGTCAGAATTCAACACAAATAACCGTTATGTTCCACTCTCAAACACTGACAGTGTTGCTGTGTTGTCACACAATATATGGTGGAGACTACTGAAGAGCAGCGAAAATATACAGCAACGAGAATACCACGTAGTGCACTCATTTTCAAGAACCTACATTCAGAAATTTTATGTATGCTGGCAACGCCATCCAGTATGCAATGGATGAGTATCATGGGTGGCACGCTTACCTGCATGGATTTTATAGAAATGTCTGGCAGGCCTTACAGAGCTTAAACGTCACAACACTTCAGTTTCTGCTGAATTTCGATGCGTGCTGTGATCCCGTATGCAGTATGTATTATGCATCAGCATCACTGCTGTGTGTTGTTGCAGAATTACATGCATTTTTTAACTTAGTTGTATAGCCCACTATGTTAAACTGAATTTAAAAAATTGCTAATAAATGAATGTCCGTCTCTCTCAACTGTGTTTCATTTCGCCAAAAACCTCAGACATGTTGAATAAAATTTGCAGCTGTGAATGCTAAAGTATAGATGGCAACTAGAATGATTTAAATTTTCATTAACCTAGATGAAGTTGAGTCATATCTCAGGGGGGAACTGGAAACATGTACTGATGAGCAGGAGCATGTAGCAGAACTACAGCTCAAGTTTAATTGGATAGATATCCATACATCGGATACATACATACCTAATAGAAAAGTTCTAGATGTGAGGTACCATCCACAATAGGTGTAAAAGCATAAGACTATACCTAGAAAGAGAGAGAGAGACTTTCGAATCCTGTTGTTGCTATGTTAAAGAGATTTAGCACATTTCAAATGAGATGAAATATAAGAGTTCAGTTGCTACAATGTTATGGTAGAGAGACTTGACAGTTCATGCATTTTCGGTTGTTGTTGGATTTAACAGTTCATTATCAGAAGAGACAAAATATGTGTAGACATTATAGCCCAGCCCATTAGGGGAATGGTAAACGATTTTTAATATGAATCTATGTGAACCAATTCTGATCAGCTGAGAGAGTAATAATAGATGCAATCTACTTTTTGTTTATATCATCTTACTGGCTTAACTATAACTCTGACATGTCTTTATTACCATATATGAGCACATTTTCTCTCCACAGATGGGCAGTGATGTAAGAAGAAAGCTGTCACTATAAAGTTACCAATTTCGAATTTCGTTATTTGCTCCTCACCACTTGAGGTATGTAATGAGAAGTAGTCAGCGCTCGCTGCGGGAATGTGGATGCTCAAAATTAAAGTATGCACGGGTGAACAAAATGAGATGCCTGTAGGATGGAGCACGCTGCCCCTCCGCAAGTACCACCCCTGCAAACGAGATAGTACAGCACTATATCTTGACGGTATAGTATGACTTGACACATTATCCAAATGCAGTGCCAGTACTATGCTGTGCACATTGCTGTATAGGGATACACAGCCATAAACATGCAGTGCATGGAATACACATAATGAATAAGCCTGTTTTTCATTTGATCTGAGGGCTGCAGATTTGTTATGATGCTTCATGATTGTCAACCTTTCATTATGGGGTACAGACCATTATTGCTGAGTCCACTGGATAACTAGTAGGCCTGGACTTCGGATGAATGGTGGAGTAAGTGACTGCACGGCCACCAAAACTGGAGCAACGATTTTGGTCTGGCAGTGTTACATGTTGTACCCATATCACCAAGTCGACCATCTTGGATCGGTGTCTTGACGACAGAGGGCAGTGGAAAACCCATGAAACCTAACAACCATAGAGGCTGCAACCGCTATGTAGTTTTGTGAACTAGAAAGCTGATGGAACGTGCTTTTGGTTTGAAAACATCCATGAAGGTTACTTCCTTTAGGGTGAAGGCATAGAAATACCATTTCTCTCTTATATGGAGACAACTTCATGAATTAGTGGACCCTGCGTGTCAGCAGGGGATTATTCAAGGTGTAATGGTGTGGAGCGTGTGCAGCTGGAGCGATGTGGGACCCCTGATACGTCTAGATATGATTCTGACAGGTGAAACGTACATGAGCTTCTTGTCTGATCACCTGCATCCATTCTTGTCCATTGTGCATTCCGACGGACTTTGGCAGTTCTAGCAGGACAAAGCGACACCCCACACGTCCAGAATTGCTATAGAGTGGCTCCAGGAACACTCTTCTGAGTTTAAACACTTTCGATGGCCACCAAACTCCCCAGATGTGAACATTATTGAGCGTATCTGAGATGCCTTGCAACGTGCTGTTCAGAAGAGATCTCCACCCCCTCGCACTCTTACCCTGCAGGATTCATGTTGGCAGTTCCCTCCAGCATTACTTCAGACATTAGCCGAGTCCATGCTACCCTGTTGCGGCACTTCTGCGTGCTTGCGGGGGCCCTACACGATATTAGACAGCTGTACCAGTTTCTTTGGATCTCCAGTGTAAAAGAACTACTCTCGATTTACGTCTGCGTCCAAGCTAGAATATTACTTGGGATGTCACAATGAGCAAATGAATGTCTTGCAGTGCTTCTTTGCCCATAGCACTGATTTACACCAAATATATTGCTGTCTACCTCGTTTTTTGGTGTTCCACTAAGAGATTGATTTTATATGCGTCTTCTTGATACGTTCCCGACGATATTAAAGCAAGTTAGATAAAATCGGTTTAATCATCTCTCAAATACTGAGCCATCCGGGCACGACACATGACCCATACTCACAGCTTCACTTCTACTGGCAAGTCCTACTTCTCAAATTTCATAATAGTTCTCCTGCATATTTAGCGGGACACCTAGAAATAAAATAATGCGAGAGATTAGGTTATTTTTTTATTATTTAAATGTCGGAGTTAATAGTTTACTGGGGACGCAAAACAGCTCAACGTTTTTGGTCAGGGCTCTAATCACCGTCTGTAATAAAAAATGTAAGTGAGGTTTTCATCAATGTAATTTGAGGTGGGTCGTGCGACCCGCACACAACTACTGGCGGAAGATGAAGAAACTGGTTGATAGACAGGTAGCTAGATATATGGGTATAAAGAAAACAAGGGGAAAAAATGGTAGCACAAATTATTGGATACCAGGAGGTTCCGTAATCGAACCCCATTCGGATCAGCAAAATTTTTCAGTCTGCCTTTACGCTAGCATTAACCTCTTAATGATGAGAAGATATGTCAGGAATGGCACTGGGTTCGAATTCTGCGTCAAACTATAGGGCCCCTTTCCGTGACAGCAGTTCTGGGGTAGGTTAAGTGCTCGCAAGTCACCAGAGTGGTGTCCATTTGCATGAACTTCCGAACAGGCGGCTGAACATCCCTCGTTAGGGACTCCCAGCCAGTCATATTAAACGAATTCCTTTTCACGTGTGTCAGTATACATTAGTGGGCAAAACTTAAGAATGAAATTAACTAGCGCATGACGTGTCACTGCCAAGTAACACAGCATTATGAAACTTCGACCATACAGGGAAAGAACCGTTGCAGTATAGTACAGAAGGAACAAGTAAATGAAATACGCAATGAAACGAACAAAAACCGCAATTATATTCAAAGGCAAGAATTACATTGAAATCACGACAACATTAAAAAAGTCAGGACATGATACGTAATACGATGTTTGATCACCATGGATATTGGTGTACAGTTCGCAACGTGTTCCCAGGTTGGCCACGAAGTTAGTAAGGAGTTCTAATGGTAGGGCTTTCCATTCCTCCAGCAGCACGGTTGGCAACTGCGTGTGGACACGGTGCAATATGTTTCCCCACCTGGTCAGTGGGATTTAAGTTGGGGGAATGGGCAGGCCAGCCCATTCGCTGAATATCCTCTCGTTCCAAGAGCTTCTCCACTGCGCTGTTCAATACCGTCGAACACTGTCATCCATAAAGATGAAGTCAGAGCCGAGTGCATATGGGTGAGGAGTACAGTATTACAATAATAGTGGTTCGTGACTATACTGCATACAATGATACAACATCATGCCTCCCAACGCCGTAACACCTGGACCACCAGAACGATATTTTCTAGAATGTTCCCGCGCGCATTATGTGCTCCCATCTCTCGCTCTATGAGGGTAGGTCCACAATCACCACTCAGGAAGAAGTACAGTTTTACAATAACGGTGACTGGTGACTGTACTGCACACAATGGTGTAAAACTATGCCTCCCGATGACATAAAACCTGGTCCACCAGAACGATATATTCGAGAAGGTTCCTGGGTGCATTACGTGTTCCCATCTCTCGATATATGAGGTTAGGTCCAGAATCATCACTCAGGGAGGAGTACAGTATTACAATAATGGTGATTGGTGACTGTACTGCATACAACGGTGCAAAACTATGCCTCCCAACGGCATAACACCTGGACCACCAGAACAATATGTTCGAGAATGTTCCTGGGTGCATTGCGTTCCCACCTCTCGCTATATGGGGGTACGTCCAGAATCACCATTCAGGTGCATCTGTTCTCATCTGAGAAGAACACGCGCCCCCCTCCTCGTTGGCCCAGTCCCTACGCACTTGGCACCATTGCAAAAGTTGCCACTGACGTGCGATTCTCAACGGAACACAACGTATTGGTCGTCAGGTAAAGACACCACCCTCATGCATTCGCTGTGCCACAGAGAAGCGTGAAATTTCGTGCTTTGCATTCCTGTTAAATGTGGTCGCAGTTGCACCCGTTGTTTGATCTGGGCCCTTCTTACCTGTTTCACAATGCAGCGGCCATCTGCTGCTGCAGTTGAGTGTTGTCCTCCTTCGGACAGCAGTGCCTGTGGGGGCTCGGAACGCTGCCCATGCACGTGAAACAGCACTGTGAGCAGTAGCAAACTTCTGGGTTTCAGTGGTCCTGCTCCGAGATTCCCGATAATTCTTCCACGAGAAGTCATCCAAATGTTGTCTCTGGCCACGTTGTAATAAAGAACACCATCATAGTGTTGGCTAATTGACACTTTTTTCTCGTTCCTTCAACTGCCTCGTGTTCTGGGGCCAGCCCCCTATAGTCACCGTGACTTCCCGCAAGGTGATATCTAAACTTCTGTGCACGATTAGTAGACCTCTGGCAACATGCTCCTGCACTTTCATTCATTTCCACCGAGTAGTTAATACGTCACTTTATTTATCTCTTCCTTAAGTGTTGCAGAGCAATGTATCTACAATTTTTTTAATCTTATTAAAAATGGAAGATGTGGGGCGCTCGGAAATTCATGATTTTTCGTTTCCAATGAAGATTTCAAAACTACTAAATAGCTACTAAGCATGATAGGGAAATGCAAAGAGTAATAGCTCTTTTTTTCTAAAATCGCGCAAGACGACATGAATTGGAAGTTGTTCTGTCACAGCACTTCATTTGTACCTAGTAAATTAGATCCCAATCTTGAAGAGCTGGCAAAACGGCTGAAGCTTGCTTTCCTGAGGAACTGTCTCGTTACGGCCCAGTGAGAAGTTGTTATTTGTGTTCGTAAGTAATAAGAATCGGCAGTCATTCTTCCACCGAACTTCTTACGCCCCATAGAGGTAACAATTTACCATCCCAGAAGATAATTAACACTTCAGGAAACTTGTCCTGAAAATCGTCGATTATTCTTTCCAGCGCTGTGAACGAATTCTTTGAACTGACTATTCGTCAATACTGATTGCTAAATAAAAAGACGAACTGCAAAAATACTGTAATAATGGAGACACAGCGACTCGCAAATGCTAAACAGGAGACAAATCTGAGACACTTTAAGTACCAATGAACATCCACCCGGTTTGTTTAGCAAATAAAACGAAAAAGTGTTGTTTTCTTCTTTGTCTCACTAAGAACTGCTACGAAATTTTGAATACATGAAGGAAAAAACTTTTGTCTCGGTTAACGTCGTATGCTACAGATGTAGTATACAGTACAATTATGCTATGGATTACAGCTGTAAACTCATTTTCCACTAAAGTGATCTAGTTTCTTACGTACAAGGTCAAAAGACTGAGTATATCTTCCTTCGAAAGACGAAAACTAATTAGAAATGCTGAGTCGATACACCTTCGCTATAATTATATGTTAAAAAAAGACGAAAATCCTCTAGCTGTATTAAGGTGTTGGTTTTATTGGCGACTAGTTTCGATGTTGTTTCAACATCATCTTCAGGCCCATACTTGTTGACAGCAACCGTCTGTGTCTAACACTAGTAGTCAGTAGTGAGATAGGCGTGTTCTATGCTTACAGCTAACGTTTTCTATCCATTTTCATTGTGACGAACAGTTCTATAAAATCTCATTATCACTCTCTGATTCTTTAGTTATTTCTAACACACTTGTCAATATAATTCTCCTGATAACATCTTTAACCCAGCCCGAAATCACCTGGTAGCTTGTCAATAGTTTAATACTCCTGTCTGGCGTTATTCCCAGCAGGCAGAAAGCATTTCCCGCGCTATTCCGGGAGCGGAGATTAACCGCCAGTTTCCTGAGTTCGCACAACCGACGTCTTCGCTCATTATCTACTTCTGATAAGCAGCCCGGACGTTCTCATTCTCCCTCACGCTGTAAGAATATTTCATTCTCCTCTACTTACAATCCGTCGAAGGTACTGGCGTGTGCAGTACCACATACATAAAAGAGAACATTTTGAAAATCTTCCTCGTGGCGCTTATAAGTATACGTATACATCTGCATCTACTTTCCAGAATCAACCTTGTGGTGCATGGCGAAGTGTACTTTGTTTACCATTGTCACTTCCCTCTTTTCCTGTCCCAGTCACGAACGGTGCACAGTAAAAATCAACTACCTTTATAAAACAGTTGTCAGTAATCTTGCTGGTATCCTTCCCTTTTCACAGAAAGTAATGCAGTGATCGAGGTAGTGCAGTGACATGACAATGGACTCATTATCCAGTGGGCGATGGTTCAAGTTCTCATCTGGTATCCAGATTTAAGTTTTACCTGCTGTTCCTACACCTCTTTCGGCAGATCTCTGGATGGTTCCTCTGATTTCCGTTCTCAGCTATCTCCAAATTGAGCTTTTGCACCATCTCTCACGAAAGCCAACGGCGTTGCGGCTTCGGAAACATAGGTTCATCACCAGTCGCTGAAGTTAAGCATCACAGGACCCAGTCAGAGCTTGGATGTGTGACCCTCTGTGTATCCCAATTGCCGAAATGCCGAAATGTCGTCCAATTGAAAGACTTGCCCGCTGGGTCATACGGCACTCCTACTATTATCTATAATGACCTCATTCTCAGTGGGATGTTAGCCTTAATATTTCTTCAGAAAGTAATGCTATATTATCAAATTATTTTATTAGTAATTGACATTGTGAGGGCTCTGTGGTTGTATTAGAAGGCAGTTATAATAACAGCTACCAATCACTAACGTAAAGATGTTTTTATTTAACACATTTTACTGTTCTGTCGAAGTAATCAGGACACGTTCACAGTAAGTGTGGTGTCACCGCCAGACACCACACTTGCTAGGTGGTAGCCTTTAAAGCGGCCGCGGTCCGTTAGTATACGTCGGACTTGTGGGATAACTCAAGGGGAAACGGACTTGAATCATGTTATTTACGCATAAGTGAAAACCGATTCAGGTTTCTGTTAAGATGTCTTGTTGTTGTTGTTGTTGCCGGCCGAAGTGGCCGTGCGGTTAAAGGCGCTGCAGTCTGGAACCGCAAGACCGCTACGGTCGCAGGTTCGAATCCTGCCTGGGGCATGGATGTTTGTGATGTCCTTAGGTTAGTTAGGTTTAACTAGTTCTAAGTTCTAGGGGACTAATGACCTCAGCAGTTGAGTCCCATAGTGCTCAGAGCCATTTGAACCATTTTGTTGTTGTTGTTGTTGTTGCTGTCTTCAGTCCTGAGACTGGTTTGATGCAGCTCTCCATGCTACTCTATCCTGTGCAAGCTTCTTCGTCTCCCAGTACTTACTGCAACCTACATCCTTCTGAATCTGCTTAGTGTATTCATCTCTTGGTCTCCCTCTACGATTTTTACCCTCCACGCTGCCCTCCAATGCTAAATTTGTGATCCCTTGATGCCTCAGAACATGTCCTACCAACCGGTCCCTTCTTCTTGTCAAGTTGTGCCACAAACTCCTCTTCTCCCCGATTCTTTTCAATACCTCCTCATTAGCTATGTGATCTACCCACCTAATCTTCAGCATTCTTCTGTAGCACCACATTTCGAAAGCTTCTATTCTCTTCTTATCCAAACTATTTATCGTCCACGTTTCACTTCCATACATGGCTACACTCCATACAAATACTTTCAGAAACGACTTCCTGACACTTCAATCTATACTCGATGTTAACAAATTTCTCTTCTTCAGAAACGCTTTCGTTGCCATTGCCAGTCTACATTTGATATCCTCTCTACTTCGGCCATAATCAGTTATTTTGCTCCCCAAATAACAAAACTCCTTTACTACTTTAAGTGTCTCATTTCCTAATCTAATTCCCTCAGCATCACCCGACTTAATTCGACTACATTCCATTATCCTCGTTTTGCTTTTGTTGATGTTCATCTTATATCCTCCTTTCAAGACACTGTCCATTCCGTTCAACTGCTCTTCCTAGTCCTTTGCTGTCCCTGACAGAATTACAATGTCATCGGCGAACCTCAAAGTTTTTATTTCTTCCCCATGGACTTTAATACCTACTCCGAATTTTTCTTTTGTTTCCTTTACGGCTTGCTCAATATACAGATTGAATAACATCGGGGAGAGGCTACAACCCTGTCTCACTCCCTTCCCAACCACTGCTTCCCTTTCATTCCCCTCGACTCTTATAACTGCCATCTGGTTTCTGTACAAACTGTAAATAGCCTTTTGCTCCCTGTATTTTACCCCTGCCACCTTTAGAATTTGAAAGAGAGTATTCCAGTCAACATTGTCAAAAGCTTTCTCTAAGTCCACAAATGCTAGAAATGTAGGTTTGCCTTTCCTTAATCTAGCTTCTAAGATAAGTCGTAGGGTCAGTATTGCCTCACGTGTTCCAACATTTCTGCGGAATCCAAACTGATCTTCGCCGTGGTCAGCTTCTACCAGTTTTTCCATTCGTCTGTAAAGAATCCGCGTTAGTATTTTGCAGCTGTGACTTATTAAACTGATAGTTCGGTAATTTTCACATCTGTCAACACCTGCTTTCTTTGGGCTCTTAGGTTCGATAATATTCGTGATTGAGGTGTTCAAAGATAGGCTGACAAGTTGGCTCCTATCAGAGAGGTACTTGAACTATTCACGAACAATTGCCAAAAATATTTTTCACTTAGTGAATATCTTATTGTTGGCACTTAGAGGAAACTGCACATTCCATTCCAAACCAGCAAAGTATGGGTTAAAAGTGTTTGTTTTTGTTGATGTAAAACCAGCTTACACTTTTAATTTAGAACCGTACCTCGGTAAGCAAACAGAGGGACCATGTAATGCCAGTAATTCAGCTGAAGATATTGTTCTTCGAATGGTTGAACTGTTTCAAAAGTTAGAATATATTATACTGTATACGAATATTAAATGTATTATATTTAGATTTAATTAAAAAATCATAAAACAGTCATAAAGACCGTTCAAAGTATACAAATTGTGGCGTTCGCTGTGTTATTCAGTGGTTTGGTATTTAACTAATTTGTAAATGGAAATGATAATCTTATTTTATTACATTGGAAAATTACTAAATAATTTTCCTCCGGGCTAAAGATTTGATCAAGTTGCTAAAGAACTCCAAGTTAACGTCGTGAAGTGTTGTCTGTAAGTTGTGTAAGTGTCACTAAATCACAGTTGATACAACAGATTCTATACAACTATGGATTATGATGGAAACAGTTATCTTCAGCAAAATGATCATTAAAACCACAGAATATCAGCCGCGCACAACACTGACGTATGTTACCTGAAACAATATTCTTCGCAACTCGTGCGTAATTAATTTCGGCTCCATACATCAGCTAGAAAAGTTTGTTATAACGGTCGTGCTATGAGGACTGATTTTAAAGAACCAATCTGATTCGAATTATTTTCATTAAAATGAGTTCGGGACCACCGGTGCACATTTATTTTTACACATTTGTATTACGTTCAGCATTTATGTCTGCAGAGTTGCGTAATTTGAATTTGCCGCTGAGATAATTGTTAAGATGGCGGCAGACAATTGATAGAGACTTTCTATTCAAAAAATGGTTCAAATGGCTCTGAGCACTATGGGACTTAACTTCTGTGGTCATCAGTCCCGTAGAACTTAGAACTACCTAAACCTAACTAACCTAAGGACATCACACACATTCATGCCCAAGGCAGGATTCGAACCTGCGACCGTAGCAGTGGCCGGGTTCCGGACTGAGCGCCTTAACCGCGAGACCACCGCGGCCGGCAGACGTTCTATTGTTAGACCAAATAAGTAAGTATTTGAAATGATTATTAAATTCTATAAACTATACTTTCATATTGTGCACTATTTAGACCTCATCAAGCAAACATTTGATTTGTTTCTAAGGAAAACACAGGCAAGAACGTGATACAAATCGCTATCATCAATGGCTGCGCTCCTTGCAGAGGAAAGAAATAATTAACACAGATAATGCTTACTGAGACAGGATTTAAAGTTACAAATAATTATTCACTCATGTTTATAATAATAATGAACTCTATTTTCAAGTAATAATTAACAAATAATTACAATTTCTTAACAGACCTCAGTTTGATATGCGTCCGCAGTCTACAAAAGCCAACCAACAAAAGGTAAAAACAAAGGAAGACAAACGCAGATCATAAAAGGAATTTACAATCATCATTGTCTTTGAATGATACACATCGATATGTCTAATTACATCATAGAATATTATATAAATAATTAATTCACTATTTTTTCATATGCCGAACAGATGATGTTTATAACTGTTACAGGCATAATTTCCTCTCGTCGCACTGTAGCCAAAAATTTATCACTTGGATGTTACAAAATAGACCGTATATACAAATGACACCTGTCATCCACCCGAGTGAACAGTCCTGAATTTTCGCGCGGATAACGGAGGGTTAAACAAAAACGTCTTTAAATACGACGCAAAAAAAGACACACAGAGTTGCAACTAAAATGAGTGCTTATTTAGACGGTAACTGTTTTCGGACTATACCTATTCTCGAGCCAACTAATGATTACCAAGTAAAATGTCCATCTAAGCCGGCCGGTGTGGCCGTGCGGTTCTAGGCGCTTCAGTCCGGAACCGCGTGACCGCTACGGTCGCAGGTTCGAATCCTGCCTCGGGCATGGATGTGCGTGATGTCCTTAGGTTAGTTAGGTTTAAGTAGTTCTAAGTTCTAGGGGACTTATGACCACAGATGTTGAGTCCCATAGTGCTCAGAGCCATTTGAACCATTTTTTTGTTCATCCAAAACAGTATTAAATAAAGTGGATACATATGTGTACGGATCCAACTAATGTTCGTTGACGAACAAAGCTCGAAGCCGATCACCGACTAAATAAACATCCATTTTAGTCGCAACTCTGGCTGTCTCTTTTTTTGCATCAGAGTTGTCCCACTGCACTCAGCACGCTGGAGTTATTAGTGGTTGTTAGCTGTTTTTATAACGTATTATACAATTTTATCACTTTCATTCACCGTTAATTCACCTCCCGAAAGCCTATTGCCAGAACCTGTGGTTTTTAAAGCTCTTTTGTGCCTATTGTTTGGCTCTTTACGTCTGCGACTAAGAGACGTATTTCTTGGCATTTCCTAATGCCACAGTGTCTTAGAAAATCAAAGTAACGTGTTCCTCCCGCTTTTTGCGTACGAACACTTTAAGATGCAATCCGGCGCAAGCTCTCGCCATAGACAGCTCAAATTGTTTTGAAAGCATATTAAGGCTGCAGGTCTCAATACAAAGACTGGTTTGATGCAGATCTATCCTGTGCAAACCTCTTCCTCTGTGTATCTACTGCAACCTGAATACCAGGTGTTACAAAATGAACATCGGGCTTTTAAGAGTTTGTAGCATTTATTACATACAACTTACAATTATAAATAATACATCAAATGAAAAAGAAACTCAAACAGTTTATCTTACAAGTGTTTAATGTGTGCTCCATTCGTCACACGGCACATATCGAAACGATAGGCGATTTCTTCCCAAACCTTGATCGGTGAGTCTGGATTAATCGTTGTAACAATTACTTCAGTCCTGTTTCTTAAGTCGAGCAGATTGTCTGGCAGCAGAGGCACGTACACATCAACCTTTATGACTTCCCGTAGGTAAAAATCGCATGGCGTCACAGCGGCTGAACGTGGAGGCCATGCGAATCAAGCTCTGTCGTTCGTCCTTGCGGCCAATTCAGCGGTCGGGTAGAACATCGTTTAACCAATCGAGTACTGAGTTATACCAGTGAGACGGCGCACAGTCTTGCTGTCAAATAAAGTTCTGTTGTTCAGCTTCGTTCAGTTGAGGAAAGAGCAATAGTTCTAGAGTATCTACATAAGAAGCACCAATTAGTTGCTTCACCGAAAGAGAAAGACCTATAAAACCTTCCGTGGGCATATGGCATAAAAACATACAATTTAGGGGAATCTCACGGCAACTTTGCCATCTGATGGGGATTTACTGATCCCCAGATGCGCAAATTAAGTGTGTTCACATTGACACTTCGGTGAAATGTCAATTCCTCTCTGAAGACGGTACGATCCAGAATATCTTCATCGTCATACAGCAGCATTTCGTTTGCAAAGTTTGCACGTAAAAGTAGTTTGTACGTCTTAGAGCTTGTGACAACTGCAAACGATAAAGACGTAGTAGTAAGAGTCTGTTTAAAAGTCTCCGCATAGACATCACTGAACCTGCTAATTCAAGACCAGCCTTCTGAATTGATTACGTGGGGCTATGCGTGACAGGCTCTCACTTGTTCAGTGCGCTCTTCAGACACTCTTGGTCGTCCTGTACTCTTCCCTTTGCGGAGACATGTGCACAGGTATACAAACAAAACTTCTTGAGTTGCTCTTTCATTTTATGTATTATTTTTAATTATAAGTTCACTGTGATGAATTTTTTTTCTAGTCCTCAGTCATCTGACTTGTTTGATGCGGCCTAGTACGAATTTCTCTTTTTTTGCCAACCTATTCATCTTAGAGAAACACTTGCATCCTACGTCCTCAGTTATTTGCTGGATGTATCCTAATCGTTGTCTTCTTCTACAGTTTTTTACCCTCTACAGCTTCTTCTAGTACCACGGAAATTATTCCTAGGTGTTTTAACAGATGTCCTATCATCCTCTCCCTTCTTCTTGTCAGCGTTTTCCATATGTTCCTTCCCTTGCCGATTGTGCGGAGAACCTCCTCATTCCTTGTCTTACCGGTCCACCTAATTTTCAACACTCATCTGTAGCGCAACATCTCAAATACTTTGGTTCTTTCCCCATAGTCTATTTTTCACTACCATACAATGCTGTGCTCGAAATGTACATTCTCAGAAATTTCTTCCACGAATGAAGGCCTATGTTTGATACCAGTAGACTTCTTTTGGCTAGGAATGCCTTTTATGCCAGTGCTAATCTGCTCTTTATGTCCTCCTTGCCCCGTCCGTCATCAGTTATTTTGCTATCCAGATAGCAGAATTCGTTAACTTCGTCTGCTTCATCATCACCAATTTTAACGTTTGTGCTCATTTGTACTACTTCTCATATTCCGTACTCATTAGACTATTCATTCCATTCAACAGATACTGTAGTTCTTCTTCATTTTCACTGAGACGAGCAATGTCATCGGCGGATCTTGTCGTTGATATCCTGTTGCCTTGAATTTTAATCCCACTCTTGAACTATTCTTTTGTTTCCGTCGTTGCTTCTTCTTGAACAGTAAGGGCGAAAGACCGCATCCGTGTCTTACATCCCTTTTCAATCCGAGCACTTCGTTCTTGGTCTTCCAGTCTTATTGTTCCCTCTTGCTACAAAGCCTTAAAACCCCGAAATTCGTTTTGGAACACGCGGTACTGTATTCAGCGTTTGGCCTTCCTTTACGATTTTTATCCGCCGACTCCTACATCCAGTACCATATTCCGTGATTCCTCAAACTGTATTGTCATGTTATTCCTTGTTTTGGTCAAGATGAGCTATAACGACGTCATCTGCCCCCTTCGATTCGGTACCTCTCCATTGCTTATCCTATCTACCCATCGAATCCTCAGCACTCTTCTGTAACATCCCATTTCAAAATCTTCTATTTTTTCTTAGCTTCGCTGTATATCCTATGTGTTTAATAAACAATCATGCCTACTCGGAAAATAATGGACACTCTAGTACACATACATGGTTACCAGGTCTTTTCTAGTCGATGGAGCGATCAGCATCTTGGGCTGTCTCAAGGCCACAGTCTGAATAAGCTGACTGAACAAAATATTAGTCACCTTCAAGAAAGAGCACACTGGGTGTTTTAGATTCGGAAATGATGTGAAGGTGGCACCAGGCAGTCAGGTTATCCTCTACCACTGACATAGTTTACGACAATGAAATGACCTGTACGTGCCTGATGGTTGTGTGGAATGAGCGCTGTAAGATGACCTACGCAAGAACGTGACAGAATGCCATAAAGAAATTATTACCGCCATGTTCATGACCACGCTGTGTATGAAGCTGCCAGATTCGTTAATGTACTAGCAAGGACTGTGCAACGTGGCTACGGAGAACGTTGTACCACTCGGAGCCCTGAAAAACTGCGTATGAACAGTGGTCATAATAGGTTTCCAACTGTAAGGCACTGAAACGTCCCCTTAGAAAAAATTTAGAAATGACTGTGTATAAACTGACACACAATATTTTTAGCGCAACGCAATCTGACTTTCAAAAATCCCTACAAAAGAATGGCCCTGACTAACATTAACCTATACCTTTCACAAATCACTTACCTCACAAAAATCTTCGTTACTCGAACTACTGCAATGCAGCGAGTGCCACTACTGCCAGGTAAATAAAAGATTCAAACTACTGAAGGCACTAACTACTGATAGGCATAGTTAGCAAATGAAAGATTTTGATAGAGAACAAACAATGTATTTACCTTAATAGTGTTCATAGTTCATAATATATAGCAGTTCATGTCATCCATTCTTACAAATGTACTGTTTCTGATGGACACACGTCCAGATCATCCGCACTCAAAAATCGGCCATCTCAGTTCCCCACATCCACCACTGCTGGCGGCTCACCTCCAACTGCGCAACGCTACGCGCCGTTAACAGCCAACAGCCCAACACTACAATAGCGAATAATACAACAATGCCACCCAGCCACAGACTGCACACAGCACAGCCAGTGATTTTCATACAGAGCGCTATGTGGCGTTACCAACATAAAAACCTAAACAGCCTACTTACAGCACTAGAGACGAGTGTCACGTTTTATCAGTGATAATCTGTTTCAAACAAGACAGGAATTGATGTTGCCCGTGAATGTAGGTTCATGTCAACCAATTTCAGAACGAACACTATCGCATCCATGCGATGGACATCTGAAGTGGAGTACCTCGCAAACGGCCATTTCTCACAGCGGTACATTCAACAGCACGTCTTCATTGGTCCAAGCAACACAGAAACTGGACAGCAGTTGACTTGATGCGTATGGCACGGTCCGACGATTTGCGATTTTGCCTTGTACGAAAGGAAGAAGGCGAAGATATTACCGACGGCTCAAGGAGGCCGCAGTACGTGCATCTGAAGTTCAGGCTGGAGATGGTCCACGGATGTTCTATGATGTTTTTGGTATCATCATTTGGGCCCACTAATTCAATTTACCGTGAACACGTATAAGGACGTTTACTTTAACATTCTCAGTGACCCAACGTTGGTCTGCGTTCTATATCTTCTTGACGAGTGCGATGTGGAAAATCCAATCTTCCAAGATGACAACAGCTATGCTCACAGTGCTTCCAACATACGTCCGTAATTTGACGAATACTTAGGTGCCTTTTCTCACTTTGACTGGCCCACTAAACTACCCAGCTTAAGCCCACTACAAATGCCTGGCACTATCTGGAGCAGAATGCGAAACGAAGCAATGAACGTTATAACAATTCCGTAGCTTTATGGTAACGATTAAGTTTGTGCATAAGTTCGTAGCGTTTCTGTTTTGCATGTTGATATTCAGGTTGCTATGGTTTTTTTTATCAATTGTCATTTTTTTATTGTAGTTCACTGTTGCTATTTGAGTTAACTTATTGTCATTTTGTAATTTGGAGATCGCGAACAGGGCTGTGGACGCTAGAAAATGGAGTGCCAAGTGGAGAAATCGGAACATTTCCGACGTATTTTTCTTAGAGTTCAGTAGAGGGGTGGCGGCAACAGAGGCAGCCAGAAGCATTTGCGCTGTGAATTAGGATAATGCCACTGGGCAGAACAAGGCAAAAACTAGTTTTCTCAGTTTAAGGACGATCGTTTTGACATTAGTGATTCTCCATGTTCAGGAAGACCTTCGAGGTTTCATGAAGATCGTTTAATCGCATTAATCCGCAATGCTGCACGTCAGTGTACTCTAGATCTGTAAAATACACTACTGCCCATTAAAATTGCTACACCACGAAGATGACGTGCTACAGAAGGAAGAAGATGCTGTGACATGCATTCACACAAGGTTGGCGCCGGTGGCGACACCTACAACGTGCTGACATGAGGAAAGTTTCCAACCGATTTCTCATACACAAACAGCAGTTGACCGGCGTTGCCTGGTGAAACGTTGTTGTGATACCTCGTGTAAGGAGGAGAAACGCGTACCATCACGTTTCCGACTTTGATAAAGGTCGGATTGTAGCCTATCGCGATTGCGGTTTATCGTATCGCGACATTGCTGCTCGCGTTGGTCGAGATCCAATGACTGTTAGCAGAATATGGAATCGGTGGGTTCAGGAGGGTAATACGGAACGCCGTGCTGGATCCCAACGGCCGCGTATCACTAGCAGTCGAGATGACTGTCATCCGCATGGCTGTAACGGATCGTGCAGCCACGTCTCGATCCCTGAGTCAACAGATGGGGACGTTTGCAAGACAACAACCATCTGCACGAACAGTTCGACGACGTTTGCAGCAGCATGGACTATCTACTCGGAAACCATGGCTGCGGTTACCCTTACGCTGCATCACAGACAGGAGCGGCTGCGATGATGTACTCAACGACGAACCTGGGTGCACGAATGGCAAAACGTCATTTTTCAGATGAATCCAGGTTCTGTTTACAGCATCATGATGGTCGCATCCGTGTTTGGCAACATCGCGGTGAACGCACATTGGAAGCCTGTATTCGTCATCGCCATACTGGTGTATCACCCGGCGTGATAGTATGGAGTGCCATTGGTTACACGTCTCGGTCACCTCTTGTTCGCATTGACGGCACTTTGAACAGTGGACGTTACATTTCATATCTGTTACGACTCGTGGCTCTACCCTTCATTCGATCCCTGCGAAACCCCACATTTCTGCAGGATAATGCACGACCGCATGTTACATACAGGTCCTGTACGGACCTTTCCGGATACAGCAAATGTTCGACTGTTGCCCTGGCCAACGCATTCTCCAGATCTCTCACCAATTGAAAACGTCTGGTCAATGGTGGCCATGCAACTGTCTCGTCGCAATACGCCAGTCACTACTCTTGATGAAACACGCCATCCAAGCTCTGTTTGACTCAATGCCCAGGCGCATCAAGGCCGTTATTATGGCCAGAGGTGGTTGTTCTGGGTACTGATTTCTCAGGATCTATGCACCCAAATTGCGTGAAAATGTAGTCACATGTCATATTTGTCCAATAAATACCCATTTATCGCCTGCATTTCTTCTTGGTGTAGTAATTTTAATGACCAGTAGTGTATGATGAACTGTGATCTTTCCACCATCGCATGACATTTGGATACAATGGGGAAGATTTAAAAATATGTGTATGGGTACCGCATGCTCCAAACAAAAAAGTCAGCGGGTGGTCGTGTGTGCATCTTGCTTGCTCGTCAGCAATTGGCTCGTGAACAACACCGAACAATCCCATCCTGTATCGTTACTGGTGACTAGAAATGGTTCTTTATGCTAAGATGAGGAAAAGACAGCAATGGTTGAGACCCGACAAAGCTGCAATTTCCCGTACTAAGACTTGCGCGCATCCTCTGTCGGTGACAAATATCATGCCCAGTGTGTTTATTTCACCCAAGTGGAACAAACAAAGTAAGATGATACGCACTGTACTGTCTTACAATACATTTACTCACTATCAGTTTCGATCACGAACTATCTTCACAGTGGAAAAATGTCTGTTGTGAAAACTTCACGTGGCATACATGCTATTTAACCAGGAAAGTATACGCCATTGCTGGCATGAAAACATAAGAAAATTGATACTGAACACTGTAATACAGCCATCACCAAGCAGAAAACATCGTTGGAAACACGAAAACGTGTAAAAGCAGTAAGTGCACAGCACCACTGAATGTTTTGATGTAAATCATTAACTATGAATATGAAAATGGAATGTCGTTGTTTACGCTCTTCTCCAGTAAGTCTCAAATGGTAATAGCTACTTGAAGCTACGTACAATCTTATCATTTCCTGTTCACTTATGGATACTGATAATCGATCAATAACGGTGTGGGCTTATCTTTTCTTTGTCTGCTTGTGTTTAACGATGACAGTACAACCGTAAACAAAGTTGTTACGTGCACTATACGTCTACTGCTAAATAAATTTACTCTAGAGCAATTCAGCTTACTGCTTCACAGTTCGAAAACCCAAATGAGAAAGGACACCAGCTATCGTAGCTCACCTCCCTGTCGTTTAGGAATTGGGTACTTTCATGCTGCACTGTGGTGTTTGTAACCTTATCAGGAAAGGTTTGATAACGAAGTTATCTGTAACGAATAATACGAGGAAGCACATAATATAGATTCCTTGTGAAGGCACGTCAATGCACTTGCGATATCAATGCAACAAATGATTTTTTTTTATTGCATTACTGGCTGATTACTCGTTGTTAGCCCATTATTTACTTTTGTGTCACACATTCCCACCTCTAACTCGTCAATGACGACGAAATAAAGCACAAATATGATCTACTATCAGTTGTTCCCAGGTAACCTCTTCTAGTACTGACTGTCTTATTATTTAATTTTGTTGCGTGTGACAATTCAGATTGTAGTATTGCATTTATTTTATATATTATTGTAAACTTGATGCTGTTTATCCAGCCATGGCTGCTGAATGACACAGAACTAATAACAAAGCTAATCCCTGTGCCCGTCCCCATGCGGGGGTCCTGTTCTCGACGTTTGCCTAAAATTGTCCCATGCATTTCACGCAGATATCTTACATGTCACCCACTAACCCCTCACTCCCACAGCCAGCTCTATGGGTCAACTGTCACCAGCACTCTTAGTATTCAGAATGAGATTTTCACTCTGCGGCGGAGCGTGCGCTGATATGAAACTTCCTGGCAGATTAAAACTGTGTGCGGGACCGAGACTCGAACTCGGGACCTTTCCCTTTCGCGGGCAAGTGCTCTACCAACTGAGCTACCCAGCACGACTCACGCCCCGTCCTCACAGCTTTACTTCTGCCAGTACCTCGTCTCCTACCTTCCAAACCTTTCAGAAGCTCTTCTGCGAACCTCGCAGAACTAGCACACCTGAAAGAAAGGATATTGCGGAGACATGGCTTAGCCACAGCGTGGGGGATGTTTCCAGAATGAGATTTCGTGCTTGGGTAGCTCAGTTGGTAGAGCACTTGCCCGCGAAAGGCAAAGGCCCCGAGTTCGAGTCTCGGTCCGGCACAGTTTTAATACGCCAGGAAATTTCACTCTTAGTATTATTCAACCACAAATAATATCGATCGGACACCAATATTCGTCGTTTCGACCACTGCTATGTGGTCCCCTTCCCACTGCCACCCCTGCTCCCAACAAACTCCAAGGGGTGAAACGTCATCGGAACTGTCACCAATGTATCTGGTGAAACGAGCTTCGCCGGAAACCAAATAAAAAAATAAAAAATAAAAAAAACAACTGTCACCAATTAGTCCAGCAATATATATGTCGTTTCCGATTATACACAAGAATATAATCTATGTTATTAGCAGCCTGAAATTGCATTTTATTTGCTTTCGAATTAGACGTACCAAATGTTATGAACAAAATGGACTTTTGAGGAATGCTGTAGCGCTTAATACCCGGAACCATAGTACCAAGGCTCTCTAATACATTTACAGACCGTATTTCCTTTAGTCCGCTACTAATTAATATCAAAGCTAATCAAAATACACATTGTAGGAACACACACGAACAACATAGCCAAAGACAAATTAACTGACTAAACACGATATTAGGAAGGGAAGAAGAAGTAGCTTCGACGAGTTTTTGTTGTGTTGTAATGCTTACGTCTTTGCACCGTTCTTTGACTAGTAATCAATATGTCCTCGATACCGGGTCCGAATCTCGACCCTGCTTATATTCTGGATAAAAGTCTTCAGCAAGGATGGCCGAAGACTTCAGGCATAAAAAAAATCACCCTCGTTCTGCCAAAGGCCTTGTCAAAGACGGCGGAGGAGCGGATAGAGTTTCAGGGCACTCTCTTGCCCTTGGGATAGAAGACTGCCCCTAAAGGTGGAAAATCAGCAACGATCAACGGCATGAGGATGCAGAACGCAGTGGAAACCACGGCATTAAAGAGACATAAGGTGTGTCCACGGGAAATGTGGCCTGTAATTGAAAAACTTTCAGCACGATCTCTCCATTTGCGAAAGATTCCGGACTAATCCCCCATTTGGATCCCTGGGAGAGCACAGCCAAGGGGGAGGTTACCACAAGAAAAAGATGTCAGAAGTTTAAACGTGATAGGAAAACCAGAAAATCTGAAAAGGGAAATGATAGGGCCAAATCTAGATTTGCTGGGATTTAGTGAATCGAAATGGGAAGAAGACAAGGATTTCTAGTCGGACGAGTATGTGGTAATATCAACAGCAACATAAAAAGGTATAACGGGAGTATGATTTATTATGAGTAGGAAGGTAGGGCAGAGAGTGAGATGCTGTGAACAATTCAGTGATGGGTTTGTTCTCTTAAGAACTGACAGCACGCCAAGACCGACAACAATAGTTAAGTTATACGTCCCGGCGTCATAAGCAGAAGATTAAGAGAGAAAGAAAGTATATGAGGATACTGAATAGATAACTCAGAAGATAAAATGAGATGAAAATCATCATGAGGGATTACGAAAATAAGGGAGGATGAAAATCATCATGACGGATTGGAATGAGGATTATACGAGAATATGAGCTTGATAGAGAGCAGAAAGACTAATTGACATCATCTGCAATAAATATCAGTTGGAAATAGCGAATACTATGTCCAAGAACCACTGTAGGAGGAGGTATACTAGGAAAAGACTGGGAGATACAGGAAGATTCGAGTTAGGCATAGATTCTGAAAACAGTTATTGGATTGCAAGACGCACACAGGAGCGGATATAGACTCAGATCACAATTTAATAATGATGAAGAGTAAACTGAAGTTTAAGAGACTAGTCAGGAAGAATCAATGCGCAAAGAAGTGGGATACGGAAGTACTAAGGAATGAAGAGACCTCTTGAAGCTCTATGAGGCTGTAGATACTGCGATAATTATTAGCTCAGTAAGTAGTTCAGTTGAAGAGGAACAGATATCTCTAAAAAGGACAATCATAAAAGTAGGAAAGAAAACAATAGGTACAAGGAAGGTAGCTGCGAGAAACCATGGCTAACAGAAAAAAATAGTTCAGCTGATGCTCGTACAAAAATGTACCGGGAAATTCTGAAGTACAGAAATACAACTTACTTAGGAACGAAATAAATAGCAAGTGCAGGGAAGCTAAAGCGAAATGGCTACATGGAAAACGTGAAGAAATTGAATAAAGAAAATGATTGTTGGAAGAAGTGACTCAGCACACAGTAAAAACAAGACAACTTTCGGTGAAATTAAAAGCAAGGCCAGTAACATTCGGGGTGAAATGGAAATTCCACTGTTAAATGAAGAGTACAGAGCAGAGAGGTGGAAAGAGTACGTCCAAGGCCACTATGAAAGGGGGGGACTTGTCTGATGACGTTATATAAGAAGAAACAGTAGTCGACAAGGAAGAGATAGGAGATCCAGTATTAGAATCAGAATTTAAAGAGCTTTGTACTATATAAGAACAAATAAGGCAGAAGGGATGGATAACATTCCATCGAAATTTCTAAAATCATTGGGAGAAGTGGCAACAAAACGACTATTCACGTTGGAGTGCAGAATGGATGAGATTGGCGATATGGCATGTGACTTCCGGAAAAATCATCCGCACAGTTCCGAAGATAGCAAGAGCCGACAAGTGGGAGAATTAGCGCACAATCAGCTTAAAAGCTCATGTATTTCATTGCTTACAAGACTAGTATACAGACGAATATGAAAGAAAACTGACTATTTGTTAGATAAAGATCAGTCTGGCCTTAGGAGAGGTAAAAATGTAAATGTCGTGTGACTAGGGCCTCCCGTCGGGTAGACCGTTCGCCGGGTGCAAGTCTTTCGATCTCACGCCACTTCGGCGAGTTGTACGTCGATGGGGATGAAACGATGATGATTAGGACAAGGCAACACCCAGTACCTGAGCGGCGAAAATCTCCGACCCAGCCGGGAATCGAACCCGGGCCCTTAGGATTGACATTCTGTCGCGCTGACAACTTTTTTTCCAGTTTTGATCGTTGTTGATCGTTGTATTGGTCGTTGCGGACGTCACATGACATCTGTTAAAGTTCGTTTGTTGATCCTTGCACTCAGTTTTTTATTACAGAGGCCAACCAGCTCTCTGACCAAACACGCTGAGCTACCGTGCCGGCTGTCACTCAGCTACCGGGGGCGAACATTAGCAGAGGTAAAGGCACCAGAGAGGTAGTTCTGACGGTGTGTTTGATAATGGAAGCTAGACTGAGGAAAAATCAAGACACGTTCACAGGATTTGTCGACCTGAAAAAAGCATTCGACAATGTAAAAAGGTGCAAGATGTTGAAATGATGGGAGAAATAGGGGTAATTTGCAGGGAAAGATGGGTAATATACAAAAGTGCAAGAGGAAAGAGGGAACAGTTGGAGACATGCGTGGAAAAACGGACTAACCCCCAAATGTAAAAGCTTGTAGATAAGTGTTGCTATCTGCTGCTGGGTACGGGAACTACGAAAATTGACGTTTGTCTCACCCCTAAATGTCACATTAGGACATTTAGGGATGAGACCAAAGTCAATTTTGATAGTTCCCGTACCCAGTAACAGACGGCAACATTTACCTCTAAGTTTTTACATTTGAGGGTTACCCATTTTTCCGCACATGTCTTCAGTTAGACTGTAAGACCAAAAATGACGTGCTTAGGTTAAAAAGTGATGTAGTCTTACATTCCATTGTCCAATTTACACATCAAAGAAGCGACGATGGAAATAAAGAAAGAGTCAAGAGTGGGATTAAAACTCAGGCTGAAAGGATATCACTGATAAGATTCCCTGATGACACTCCTATGCTCAGTGAAAGGGAAGAAGAACTTAATGCAGTATCTGCTGAATGGAATGAACAGTCTGTTGAGAACGGAATATGGACTGAGCGTAAGCCGAAGAAAGATGAAAATAATGAGAAGTAGCAGAAATGAGAACAGCAAGAAACTTAACATCAGAATTGGGGATCACGAAGTAGTCGAAGTTAAGGAATTCTATCACCTGCACAGCAAAATAATCCATAATGGATGGAGCAAGCAGGGCCTCAAAAGCAGACTAACACTGACCAAAAATGGCATTCAAGGCCAAGAGAACTCTATTGAGGAATAAATTTCTGAGAGTGTATGTTTGGAGCATAGCATTGTATGGTAGTGAAACATAGACTATGGGAAGACAATCGAAGCATTTGAGATGTTGTGCTACTGAAGAATGTTGAAAATTAGATGGACTGATAAGGAATGAGGATGTTCTCTGCAGAATCGGCAAGGAAAGGAATATACGGAAAACACTGACAAGAAGAAGAGACAGAGTGATAGGACATCTGTCAAGTTATCAGGGAATAGCTTCCACGGTGCTAAAGGGAGCTGTAGAGGGTAAAAACCGTAGTGGAAGAAAGAAATTGGAATACATACAGCAGATATTTGAGGACTATGGTTGCAAGTACTATTACAAGAGGAAAATATTGGCACAGGAGAGGAATTCGTGGCAGGCCATTTCAAATTACTCAGAAGACTGGTGATGCGAAAAGAAACCATCAAATGAAAGAACAACTCATGCATTTTTGTTTGTATACCCACATACACACACATACCGCCATACACGCATACACAGGCTGCTTACAATAATGCACATGTTATATTACAGATCTCTGTCCATCAATAAAATTCGAACTTTGCAGCAAAACGAAAGTATTCGTTAAAATATGGAAGGCAGCTAGTACATGCAACATGTGGCCCTACTATCGTAATTTATCTGTTCTATAAGATTAAAAAAAATACAAATGGCATTGGATATTGACGCTACTGATACAACATTTGAGTTAAGGGGCACTTGTTGATGAGCAAAAGTTGATTGCTGTACCTTACCTGGCCAGCACAATAGACTTCATGTTAAATATTTTCACGTCTACATTGTCTTTAAAACTTATTAACATACACACAGCTTGCTTATTGGCACTGCTGAATTAAATTATAGATTAGTAGATGAGTGTAATTCCATCACTGTACCAAGTGTGAATACCACACATTAAATTAATCAAAATACATAAAAATTTGCTCTATAACACTGCAGAACTCTTATGAGCACTGTGGCTGTCTAAAAAATGCACTTGTTGACGAGAATTAGTAAAGTAAACAATGTTATTTCCGCTTCTATATCTCTCAAAAAACTCGTCTCTAAAACTGATGGCAAAGTCAGCCAAATATTACAGCGACCACATAATAGGATGTTAACTGTATCTTGCAGTTCAGAACATTGTTATCTTCTGTTGTCACACAGTAGAAGCTTTATGACTCTTCAATGAAATGTCATACTGAGCAGCAGTAGTAAATATTCATACAAGTAAGAAACGGGGCTGCTATGCTGTCAATATCTTCCAAACATTATAGCAACTCCATGCTAGAGTATTAACTTTATCTTGCAGTACAAAACGTCTGCTGATAATGTTAAGTCGTACTGCCACACAATGGAAACCACATGAAGTTTCCATGACGTAGTATACTAAACATTAGATGGTCATCGTGATTACTTCGCTGATGGTGACTACCCCAAACACATGGTTGACACCATTGTGGGGACAATGATGCTTAATTTACAGGATGGGGGCTATGATGTTCAGTTTACGGGTGACTACTATGACCTCAGATAAGCATACATACAGGGTGTTACAAAAAGGTACGGTCAAACTTTCAGGAAACATTCCTCACACACAAAAAAAGAAAATATGTTATGTGGACATGTGTCTGGAAACGCTTACTTTCCATGTTAGAGCTCATTTTGTTACTTCTCTTCAAATCACATTAATCATGGAATGGAAACACACAGCAACAGAACGTACCAGCGTGACTTCACTTTGTTACAGGAAATGTTCAAAATGTCCTCCGTTAGCGAGGATACATGCATCCACCCTCAGTCGCATGGAATCCCTGATGCGCTGATGCAGCTCTGGAGAATGGCGTATTGTGTCACAGCCGTCCACAATACGAGCACGAAGAGTCTCTACATTTGGTACCGGGGTTGCGTAGACAAGAGCTTTCAAATGGCCCCGTAAGAGGGTTGAGGTCAGGAGAGCGTGGAGGCCATGGAATTGGTCCGCCTCTACCAATCCATCGGTCACCGAATCTGTTTTGAGAAGCGTACGAACACTTCGACTGAAATGTGCAGGAGCTACATCGTGCATGAACCACATGTTGTGTCGTACTTGTAAAGGCACTGTTCTAGTAGCACAGGTAGAGTATCTCGTATGAAATCATGGCGGTGAATCGAGGAAGTACAGTACATACGGACGAAACTAAAATGAGCTCTAACATGGAAATTAAGCGTTTCCGGACACATGTCCACATAACATCTTTTCTTTATTTGTGTGTGAGAAATGTTTCCTGAAAGTTTGGCCGTACCTTTTTGTAGCACCCTGTATACGCCTTAGCAGACCTCCCGGACATCACTCAACAAGTTCCATATAGGTTAAACTACTTTCGACTACTGATTTGTTCTAATTTGTGGGTGCCTGCTGAATGAGGAAATGGTAGTCAGTTGACATGGTGATTTTATTTGCCCCACACATGCAATATAGTGACCTCTATTACCCCCATGTACTTTTGGTTGGGGCACTGAAGGTCAGCTGACACGGGATGTGCCATTACCCTGCACGTGAATTTATCTTGACTCAGTGAAATACGACATGCGTGGACATTGTGTCATTTTAATGAACAGACATCAGCATATTTAATCATAAAGTCGACTAAGCAAGTTAAGACTTGCGAGATGTACCAACAAACAAAGCAATTAGTTAGCAAGTTGAGGTTTATGAAGCCAATGCTTGTTCCCACAAGGCAATGAGAGCCAGCCAAGGAGGATGTCAGCTATTGGAGGGTTCAGGTATTGGGTGTGTGAGGGTGTCAGCTACTGGCGAAAACTATATTCCTTCCATGTGCTCCGTAACGTATTATAATGTTGTTGCTGTAATAACTGTAAAGCGTGTGACAAAGCCGCAAACCGTCACTATCTGCAGAAACATAACTATACTTGCTGACAATGGCTTGACAGCAATCCAGATTCTGAAACCTGTAAGAGGGAACAAACCTCGATGTGCGAGTCACTCTATAGTGCAGAAGAGAACCCGAACACTGTATAGAGATCGAGCACAGAGGAAAACACAAAACATGGCTCAGCACACTAAACAGAGCACTGTGCGAGGTGAAGAACTGCTCTGTGGGCATTGAAATCAATGTAAGAACTGCCCTCCAGGCCTAGTGCCCCAGTGGGTATACACTTCACATAGTGACTCTATCCACCCTGCGCTTGTATGTGCTGTCTGTGATAGATCTCGATAATATCCCACTCCAGTAACAATACTAGCTCTTCTGCCTCCATCTCCATGTCTGCTGGCAGGGATACTAAACCCCTCCCGCCCTGAAAAGGGCACATAGGGCCGAAAATGGTTTATTTTGTGCCATGACCTCCATTGCAAGACCTGAGGCTACCCAAGATTTCTCGGTAGAGGATCAACCACCAAGGCAGACAACGCTGACACATATGGTTACATCAGTGGTTGAAAGATCGCAGAGGCTAGGGTAATAGTTGGTCCACCAACAAAACTAGGTACCAAGGATCTGTCACCGGTGAGCACGAAAAAGAGGGCACTCATTCGACTATGACAGACACTGCAACATTAGACCCAGGGCCCAGTACTGCTGTTGCCCATTTCAGTGTCGAGGACAGGTAAGGGAACAGTGAGGGCGCAGTGGCTGAGTTTACTGCTGCAGTTGGTTCAAAAAGTCACAGCCACAACTGGCTGGAACGACAGAACAGGTCGTCCTGAGTGATATCTATCACAAAACTGCCAGCCCTTGAG
Source organism: Schistocerca piceifrons (assembly GCF_021461385.2). NCBI lineage: Eukaryota > Metazoa > Arthropoda > Insecta > Orthoptera > Acrididae > Schistocerca > Schistocerca piceifrons. The sequence goes on along the minus strand of NC_060138.1, from coordinate 672,930,392 downwards.
GGTCTCAACTACAGTCGGCAGTCAGTCCTGCCAGCAACCGAAAGACCAGGCCGAAATGGAAGCCCCACGAGGAAAGTATGGCGCCATGCAATGGCCTGAGGCAAGAGACTCAGTATGCAACAAATCCGAAAGACACTGCACTAGTGTTCATGCAGACTAGACCTGTTAACCAGCATTGCCCTGTACATAGCTACAGAATTTGTCAGTGCATCGATTCAGGACGTGGTAGACACAGACGTTCACATCTGAATATTCAACGAACGCAGAAATCATTCCACCTCCATGTTTAACGCTGAATTAAATGGGGAAATACTCAGATGCTGGACACCAATCTGAATACAAAAATCTTCAAACTCCTGTGACACAAATTGCCAACTGTTATTGGATACGAGAGTCCAGCAGGGGTCCTTGACAGCGAAGATGACTGACAACACGGCACTCGCAGTCGAACAGCCGACCCGAGCGGACCGCTGCTCTCTCCACCTGGCGTAGCCGCCCGCTTGATAGCTCTTCGGAGTGGTCTCAAACGAGCTACAACTGGCGTAGCTGCCGGTAACGCTGCCGGACGGTGTGGCCGTGCTGTTCTAGGCGCTTCAGTCTGGAACCGCGTGACCGCTACGGTCGCAGATTCGAATCCTGCCTCGGGCATGGATGTGTGTGTTGTCCTTAAGTTAACTCGCATAGTGCTCAGAGCCATTTGAACCATTTTGCCGGTGACGCTCTTCTGAGCGCCACGAATCAGCGCAAGCCGCTTAACGCTTCCGGGCGCTAAGCGGCAAGAGCTTCGTTTCAACTTCCCGCAACTTCGGTTGCAAACCCCCCAGCGGGACTCTCCCGTTATTTGGTAGGGTTATCTCAGTGTCACGGGCCCGTTCACGTCGGATAACCCCGCGCACTGTAGGCCGCCCTCTTCCAGCCGCGCTCTCTTGCGTCGCGCACTGCACATCGCGCAGATAGGTCGTAGGGACTGCCCTCTTCCGTAGGGACACAATATACTGCACTTTCGCAATAACTGTAGTCTCGAAAAAGAGCAAAATTGTCGTACACCCTTCCCTATCCGAATAAAACTTCTCTAAGCAGCAAAGATGTCTGATCTTTCCTGCACATCCCCACCGTTAACCCGCAGAAAAGCTGCAGCACAAGAGGCAGGGATGCCGGCTACTCCCGCCAGCATTTCCGTCCCACTGTCCACCTTCCAAGAGGCAGTCGCCTCGAAGGACAAGCAGATTGCACATCAGCAACAGCCGATCGAACAGCTGATGGGCAGTTAACACTCACAAACAGAGACACACACCCCCTACTCACAAGCGCCTGCCGAAAACTCGAGAAATATGCCCTCTCTTTCACCTCTGGCGGCCCAGGCACCAACGGAATCGGAGCCAGAGCCGACACAGGACACAATCAACACAGAAGACGGACCGAGGCAGCAGGTCGGCCCGCGACGCAAACAGCCACCAAACACACAAACAAGTGAGTCCACAAATTCACGAGGCAACCGCCGAGTGCTGTTGCCTACTCCAACAACATCGCAAATTAACAACACCAGCAACACAGGGACCAACACGAACAACCCCGCCACTGCAGCACTCACAAACTTACAAGCAGCTACACAGAACCCAAACAAATCCTCGGCTGGCTTCCCACCAGTCATTATACACAACTATGGAGACCTTAGTTTCCTAAACAAAGAGTTTAGTAAAAAACACAACCCCACAACATTCTACTCAAAACTCACCGGGGACCACGCCGCACTGAACATGGCAAACAAAACAGACTACTCCAATCCGCTGGACTTTCTTAAAGAAAGGAAGGTAGAAAATATCACGTACAGGACAGTCCTAGAAAAGACAAGGGGATAGACTCACGAACCCCAATCGTGACGGTACACCAAGAACTCGCTGCTCTCGGATGGGAGTGCATTCGGGTAAACCGAATGGCAGAGTTCGGCGCAGCGAGACCATCGCTCAACTATATGGCGGAATTGGACGACACGACCAAGTCCCGCGACCTGTTGAAGTTAAAATTATTTCTTCACATGGTCGTCAGTGTAGATGGATGTATACAATACGCCGCGCACCCCCCAACAATGTCACAACTGCCAGCGCTTTGCGCATGCGGGTATCCGATGGGGTCTCGCTCCTCGCTGCCGCATATGCGCTGGTGGTCACACACCCCAACAGTGAAAACTCCCCAACACAGCGCCTCGCAAGTGCGCCAACTGTGGTGCTGCCCATCCGGCGTACAAAGAAGCTCTGAGGCGCAAAGTAGCTTAACATACCAAAACCACCGCCATCACAGTTCCGAAACCGCCCCCGCGCGCTGTAAGAAGTGGAATATCCTTCGCTGGAGTGGTCACTGGCAGTCCCAGCAGTGCGGGACGGTCAGAGGAGCCCCAGATCTCAGTACACGCACAACAAACACCTCCCGCAACAGACACACACACCTAACACCACACCCACATCGGGTACACCACACATCGGTAACAACACCACCCTACCCCCTGAGATCGCGGACTGCAGTCCACCACAGGCTACAGAAGACGCACCAACACAGGGACGACCACAGCATCAGAGACGGAGAAGGAGAAACAATCGAAACAGCAGGAACACGGCCACACCACAACAAGCACACAGACAACAGGACACCAATCCTCACGAACACAACCCGGACACCAACACAACAACACACACAACACACCCACTCACCACAGAGAACACACAGGCGCCCACAATGTTCACCCGAACAGCTGACACACAAGCCAGCCCTCACCAAATGCCAACACAGGCACCAGCGGCCGCTAACATGACCAACAACACACAGTCCGACACGCCCAACATTACTTCAACATTCAGGAGAATAATGGAGACATTATTCCCCGGACTCACGGCCACCGAAGTAATCGTGAAGATTATGGGTTGTGTCACAGAACTTTTCACGCAGTTCATGTCGGGCATCCAAGCCATTGTCACATCGCTTTTTACACTACTACATCGATAATACACCACACCAGCCCCGAAACGCAGACGCTAACACAAACCGCAAACAAAAGAGCAGAAATGGTCCCGTTCATGGAGCGAAAGGGTATCAGAATCGCTCTAGTGAACGAAACACTGCTTACGCCTCGTAAAGAGCTAAACATCAAATGGTTCAAATGGCTCTGAGCACTATGGACTTAACATCTGAGGTCATCAGTCCCCTAGAACTTAGAACTACTTAAACCTAACTAACCTAAGGACATCACACACATCCACGCCCGAGGCAGGATTCGTACCTGCGACCGTAGCGGTCGCGCAGTTCCAGACTAAAGCGCCTAGAACCGTTCGGCCACACTGGCCGGCAGTTAAACATCCCAGGCTATTACGTTTATCGTACCGACCGAGCGGATAGCAGGAGGGGAGGCGGCACAGGAGTCATCATACACTGAAACATAGAACACACGAGCTTCGAGCTCCCTGCGCTTGAAAGACTAGAGGCCACGGCCATCAGGGTCAAGTTCAACGGAGCCAACACCACACTGGTATCGATGTACAATCCTTCTAAAAACATAGTAACACGCGATATCAGCACAGTACTCAACATAGCACCGCGGGTAATCACCGCTGGAGACCTAAACGCAAAACACCCCAATTGGAACTCACGAATACGTACCTCAAATGGCAAGAAACTATACGAACACACACTGGGCCGAAACTACATTATATTTGGGCCGGACGTCCCCACGTTCGTGCCTACACAGCCCTGACACAGGCCAGACGTGTTAGACCTAGCCCTCATCAAGGACATCACATGCACACTCAGTCTTATGGTTTAAAACGATTTGGACTCAGACCACATGCCTGTAATACTGCACATGGAAGAAACACTGCAGGACATAGAACCACGCCGGATACTGAACTACAAGCTCGCGAATTGAACACTGTTCAAGGAAACGCTTAATAGTCGTATTCCTGACAACCATGAAATTAACAACAAGCAGCAAATCGATAAGGCTGTGGAGGCTCTTACTATTGCCGTCCAAGACGCAATAACTGGCGCCATTCCACATAAAACACCAAAACAACACTCGACGGCCCTGCCCCAGGAGATCCTGAGCCTTATCTCAATGAGGAACTGCCTCAGGAGATACTGGCAGCGTACCAGGCGTCTGTTCTATAAACTGCACGTCACAGACTCCAGGGCATAATACGGGATAAAATACAAACATTTAAAAAGAACGATGGGGACAGAAACTCGCTGGGCTAGATACCACACGTCCTGGCATGTGAAAGCTAGCCAGATACTTCACCAGGGAGAAACATTATATTCCCATGCTACAAGGACCAGACGGCCCAGCTTACTCCGCGATGGAGAAGGCTGAGGTTATGGCCACAACACATGCAGCGTCTTTCATGCCGAATCTGGCGCCCTCAGATCCGGTATTCGCACTTGAAACGTACCAGGAGGTTACACTACTTGTAGCCCATCCCACGGGCAACGAAATTAGATGCACTAGCACAAACGAAATCACATGGGCTTTCAAGCATACCAACGCTAGGAAAGCCCCTGGGCCTGATGGCATTCAAAACCGGGTCCTCCAGGAGTTCACAAACAAAGCCATAGAATACCTTACACACATAACGAATGCCATCCTGAAACACCAACATTTCCCAGACTTTTGGAAGGTGGCCAAGGTCCTGATGCTCATGAAGCCAGGGAAAAGCCACTCATTCCCACAAAATTACCAACCCATCAGTCTGCTGTGCTGGCTCAGCAAGATTGTTGAGAAGGTAATATTAAAACGTATCACTAGGCACTGCATCGCCAATGACACCTTCAGACCGGAGCAATTCGGCTTTAGGAATCACCACTCGACAACACAACTCCTCCGCGTAGTGGAACATGTAACACACGGCTACAACATGAACAAAGCCACAGGGGCCGTGTTCCTGGACATTGAAAAAGCTTTCGACCGTCTCTGGCACAACGGCCTCATACGCAAACTAAGCGAAGCTGGTTTCCTGGACGGACTCGTAGTCTCATACACTCATATAACAGGTGTTTCAACACTGACGTGCAGGACAAACAATCATCACACCATGGTATCCAAGCTGGAGTGCCCCAAGGAAGCATCCTAAGACCCATCTTGTTCAACCTGTACATTAACGAGTTCCCAGCAACACAAAACACGACATTAGCCATCTACGCGGATGACACCGCCATCCTTGCGCAAGATTCGAAACCGTCGAACATTAATTCACGAATACAAACAGCACTCAGAACTGCCGAGCCTTGGTTGGAGCAATGGTATATTGAAGAAAATGTCGACAAGTACGAAGCAGTTCTGTTTACACGCAGACCGAAACTACTGCACAAACATCAACAAAGTAGACAGATAACACTACATACACGCCCAATACGTTTCCGAGAGAAAGTCAGATATCTTGGTGTCTGGCTGGACCGGAAACTTACATGGTGGGACCACATCGAAACAGAACGCACGCGAGGCTCAAACAGCTCTACCCAATGCTCAACAGGGAAAGCACACTGAATAGGAGGGTGTCGAGGTCCGTATACATGACACTGATTAGACCTCTGATGACGTACGCAGTTTCCGTCAGGGGATATGCAGCTCCTACACGACTGCGCCGCCTACAGATCATACAGAACAAAGTGCTACGAATCATTAGCAACGCTACACGCTACACACGCACCGTGGATCTTCACCAAGAATACCGCCTTGAAACCCTCAAGGAAGTATTCAAAAAACACGCCACACGACTTTACAGGAACTCGAGACACTCGAACACTCCTTTCATCCTCACTCTGGGAAACTACGATCACAACCATAATTGGAAGCACAAGCGGCCAAAGACACTGCTAGCTAGGGCATAGTCACCTATGGTAAGCTAACATACACCAACAAGCGACAAACGTCGGCAAGCCCCTGCATATCAGCAACACTGACTGGAAATTAACGGCTGCTATTAGAGCTGACCAACAGGCCACAGAAGAGAAACCGACGAGCTCGCCCACTGACGCATAAACAATTCGCCAACATCACCTTACACTGTACATCCCATATATATGACCTATCGGACACAAAAACGATGATAAACCTAACTGTTGCAGGTTGCTGGCGCTGATCGAGAGTTCAACACCGGCACCCAGCGGCAGCCGCCGAGCAACAGCACCGCATAACGTGAAAGGTATCGACATGCATAATACTCACTACTAACAAAGCCTACCCTTGCACGACCTATCGCAGGCAGCAAGACATCCGCTACTGCTCTTACCACCCGACCTAACTATCGCAGGTTTTTTTTCCCCCCTTGGCTCTTGCCTTGGCACTTTTTTTTCCTCTGCCCTTCAAACAGCTACCCTTCGTTCGACTTCGACCCAATCTATCGCCAGATGAGCGCGTATTAGTGGTTAACCTTAATCAGACGTACGCAGACTTCGCAGTACCCGCATCCTGTGACACCTCACTTTAGTGAAAACTAACCCTTATGCAGAGATGGCAGTAGATCTTTTGAGTTGGTCATCATGCCGGTGTGGGCGTGGAGGGGCTCCACCTGTGACAACATGTGAACAGTTGCCGTCAACATCGTGGAAGACAATTTGGTGATTTATGGGAAATTAGACAATGCATTGACAAAGAAGAACCACGTGTTTCCCAAAAAAAGCCCGCAATGTCGAGATGCTCTCTGTCCAAAGGGTGCTGTGAGACTGGCCAGGGGGGAAACCGATGCAGCTGCACAGCCTGGTTTTGTGCACAGGCTGTGCAAAACCATACAAAATGCTCAATATCGCCATCAGTCACTAGCCAGTAGATGTGATGGCACGCCAAAACCTTTATGCAGGTCATACTCCAGAGCAACACATGTAGGAGCTAGAGTATGCATGGATGCGATGCCAGCTTTACTCCTCTGTGGCAAGCATGAGGACACCCCTTGATATTGTAGAGATGATCACGTAGGAGAAGAAATGCACGCCATGCCGGAGCCACTCCCGAAAGACCGCGCTCTAGCCATTCCACCTGGACAACGGAAACGACTTTCCTCATGAGGGTCAGCGAGCATGGCAACCGCTACACCCCACACCGCTAGAGGAAAATCCAGCACAGTCCAACGTAAGGCGTCTTCCAAGGCGAAAACGGGAACTTACAGTTGGTCGAGCTCCAGATCTGGTCCCTATGGGAAACACAATAAGGCATCCACATTAGCATGCTGTGCAGTAGACTGCTATCGAGTATCATAACAATAATTACTGAGAAGGAGGGTCCACCTTGGCAACTGCTGGGTGGTCCTACATGTCAACTTGCAATGAGGGTCGAATAAGGAAATTAGAGGCCTTTGGTTAGTGATGAGTAGGAACTTTGCCACATACAAGAAAACTGTACACTTATTAATTCTGAAAATGATAACAAATTGTTTCTTTTCTACATGTGAGTAATTACGTTATGCAGCTCAGTGCCATCAGAGCTCTGATGTAACATGACTGCACCACAGCTATACTGAAATGCATCAGATGGCAGGATAAAAAGTTTTCCTGGTGTAAAAAAAAGCGGAAAGTGGAGCACAGCACAAATGCTGGTTGAGGGACTGAAAAGCCAATTGACAACCCACATACTTAACAAATTTCTCTCCCTTTTGGTGAAGCCAGTTAAGAAGACGCCAGATGTGCATGGTCTGGGGGATGATATTAGCATAATACGAAACCTTGCATAAAAAAGACTTGAGCTTCTTCAGGTTCTTGTGGACCAGCAAGTTGATGACTGCGTTGACATGCTCATCCTTTGCGACAAGGCCATTTGGCAGAGCAAATGCAATAAAAAATGCACCTTCAGGAAGAAAACGACATTTTTTTCCAATTTGCAAGGAAGGCCATTTTCCTGAAGGCACTGGCAAAGTGACTGCAGATTCCGAAATTGTTGAGTTCGTGTCCCAGATGCCACTGAGGTAGTTCACACAACAAGGAACCTCCTTAATCAGCGGCTCAAAATATTGTTGGTAAAGTGTAGGCGCACACGAAATTCCAAAAGGTAAGTGATTAATCTGATAAAGCCCAAAGGAGGTGTTGAGCACTAAGAAACTAAAAAAAGTTACATCCAATGGCAACTACAGGTATGCATCAAACAAATTAGTCCATGAGCAATACTGGTCCCATAACAGCTTCATCAACAATTCTGATATAAGTTGATTGTCTATTTAAAATCGCCACAAAGGTACATGGCACCCTCTTGCTTTTGAATCACGAACACAGCAGTGAGCCACTGACTCAAAACAAGAAAAAACAACGCCGAGGTCCTGCCAATGCTGAACCTCAGCCTTGACCTTAAGCATGACAGAGGGAATGAGGTGGGGGCGACAAAATTTAGGTATTACAGACGGCTTAAGGGGCAGGCGTCCCCTGAAATGTTCCACCTGCCCCAAGGAACCATAGTGAAAAGTCCAAATTTTGGAAGGGGACTGACTTAGACACTAAATACACTTTGTCAACTGTCTGGAAGCCAAAAACAGAAAAGGCATGTAATCTAAAAGTATTCTGCACCAACAGTGAATTAACAACTAACAACGTATATTGCCATTCATAGGCCTATAATGTGAAGAAATGGAGAACAGTAACCTCAAAACAACACACTGCTGACTATAAGACACAACGTAGTGTAGAGAAACAACCTAAAGAATTAAAAAAAAATTAATTCGCCAGGTCCCATGTCAGTTTTACAAAGAGTACTCTAAGACTATGGCCCATCACAGAGCTTGCATTTACCGCGAATCTCTCTCTGAGTGCAAGGTCCCAAGTGATTAGCTGGTGACTCTTGTATATAATAAGAGCAAAAGAGTGGACCCTCAAGATTACAGACTAATAACCTTATCATCGGTTTGCTGCAGAATTCTAGAACGTATTCAGGGTTCGAATATAATAAATTTCCTAGAGGCTCAAAAACTTATGACCACGAACCAGCACGGTTTTAGAAAGCATTGCTCGTATGAAACTCAGCTTGTCGTTTTCTTTTATGATAAATTACGAACTATGGATGAAGGGCAACAGGGAGATTCCATTCTTCTAGACTTCCAGAAAGCGTTGGACATGGTGCCGCGCTGCAGACTGTTAACGAATTTACAAGCATATGCAATAGGTTCCCAAATATGTGAGTCGCTTGAAGACTTCTTAACTAATAGAACCCAATACATTGTGCTCGATGGCAACTAATCTTCAGATGCAGCGTTAGTAGTGTCCTGTTTGAAGCAGTCACCTTGTTTAAATACCTGGGCAAAGTGAAATGAAATTGAACGAACATGTAAGGATTGTGGTAGGGAAGGAAAATGGCCGACTTCAGTTTATTGGGAGAATTTTTGGAAAGTGTGGTTTATCTGTAAAGGAGACCGCATACAGGACGCTAGTGCGACTCATTCTTGACTATTGCTCGAGTGTTTGGGATCCACACCAGGTCGGATTAAAGTAAGACATCGAAAAAATTCAGAGGTGGGCTGCTTGATTTGTTACCAGTAGGTTCGAACAACACATAAGTGTTACAGAGACGCTTTGGGAACTCAAATGGGAGTACCTGAAGGGAAGGCGACTTTCTTTTTCGAGGAACACTATTAAGAAAATTTAGAGAATCGGCATTTGAAGCTGACTACAGAATGATCCTACTGCCACCAACATACATTTCAAGTAATAACCACGAAGATAAGATATGAGAAATTAGGGCTCAAATGGAGGTACATAGATAGTCGTTTTTCCCTCGCTCTCTCTGCGAGTGGAATAGGAAAGAAAACAACTATTATTGGTACAGGGTACTCTCTGCCAATCACCATACAGTGGCTTGCAGAGTACGTAGGTAGATGTAGATGTGGACGTAATTGCCAAATTGCCACTGCAACACAGGGCAGCTCAAGGACCAGTACATATCTAAGTTAATTAGGCTGACTGACACTTCAATGGCTACCTGAAACTCGATTGGACGCCCTTCCAATACCAATGTCAGTAGAATACACTGAAATTGTCAGCGAGCACCTCTGAATCCACGGGAAACAATGGGGACTTTGGTGGCTCACTCCCTTTTACAAACCATTGCCAAGTAGCCTATTTTGAAGAATACCCCACACACAACATCTATGTGCAGGAAATGCCGTCCAACACACAATTGGGACAGGACTGCCTGCTTATATGAAGAGCGAAATCAGGTGCAGAATGGTAGCAATGCCAGGAATCTGAATAAGTCATGTGAGGGGATTATAATGCTTTCATTTAGATGTACCCATGGAGCCTGACATGGGCAGAGACAGCCAGTGCTGCGACGTCACAGCACTCCATCACCCACGGCGTCAAAATACAGCAGCTCAGAGGAGGGCGAGGCCAACAGCTCACCCCTTGAGTCACTGGAGGCTGTTTACTATGCACGTCTAACTTTGCCACTTACCAGTTGTCAGAAAGTACATCTCGTGCCATTGCCATAAGCTCATGTGTTGCAGCAATCTTAGCAACTTTAACTGGAGAAGCGTCAGACAAGGTCAATGCCCTAGTTGGGATCTTCAGGTCAGGTATTAATGGAATGAGTAGTTCCACAATCAGCGAGTATGCATAGGAGGTAGCACATTTGAGACAACTGCATGAGAGGCCGTACATTGCATACAACTGCCCAGGGCCATAGTGGTTTTGGCTAAGCTGTAACTGTGCTGCCATCACATGTGTGTGATGACCAAAATACTGGGTGAGCAACTGACAAAGATTCTCAAAGTCAAGATTCTTAGGGTCAGTAGAGTGCTTCAAGTTCTGGACAATTTCTCATAATCCCACATTGCTGCTTGCTGCACAATAACAAGACAGCCACATCAACTGAATTGACAATGCATCTCACCTAGCAGCGCACTGACAACCATTGCAAGTAATTCTCCCATCTTTTATCGGCTTGTTGAGGCCAGCCACTGGCAATGGGGGCAGGGGAAAGCCACTTGGTGGGTGTCTCTCCACTATCAGCACGGCGTGAATATAGAGTAACCCCAGATTTCCTTTGAGCAGTTCCTGCACCTGCTCCTGCTGTAGCTTTTGCTGCTGCTCTTGGAGGCGCAACTGTTCTTTCTGATATTGCAAAAAGTCAGGTCCACGACTGCCACAGTTTAAGGATACGGGGTACTTTTCCGGCTCAATATTATGTAAAAATCAACACCTATTTTCTTCAGGTACTGTTTATAATATATATTTTTACAGATTTTTTGTTGATATCAGGTAATGCAGCACACTTTGAAACAAATTAGAAGTATTTTGAATATGTTTGAACCTGCTTAGGGTTATCAAAAAAAGTACAAAGAAATTAATGAACGTTTTTCCCAAAATGCTTCCTCAAATTGAAGTACCATTTAATCCAATGTTATACATTTGAAGGAGACCAAATTTTTACCAGATATGCATGACATGATGGATGAGTTACTAGGCCTATTTAATTCCAGCTATTATGTATATTACAAGGATAAATAAATATCACATCTTACATTTTAATTTTTATAATTTTTTCCTAATAAAAATGTTATATTTTCTATAATTTAGTTGATTCTGCAATAAAGCTTAGGTCTACTACAAAACTATGGACTACTGTAAGTTACAGAAAAAAATTTGAGCAATGCTTATAAAATTTAGGAAATATTTGTACCTGAATTCAGAAAAATACAACTTGTGGGGAATTGCAAATGAAGATATGACTCCAATTAAACTGTGCCTCAGAACATTCCTGAAGTATAGTCTTCATCCTGCAGCATTTCTTCATCTTCAAGCTTCCTCTTGGCATTCCCTTTAGCACTTCTTGCTTCTTTGGTAACTCGAAGAGCGAATCTTTCAGCTTCATGCATGCATTGTCTTTCACACACAAGCAATTAATCTTCCATAGTAGAGCCACATCTTATGCCTAAATTTCTCAGGACTTTCAACCTTTCTATCACTCCATCATTGAAACATATCACTGTGTCTAGTACATCAACTTTTAATGTACTGGTATTTAGTTCTACAGAAACATTCTTGGGTAATCTTTCCCATATGCAATGATCGAAGCTTTCATTTGTATTCTGAGTGCCCCTTGAAGACATTTACTAAGCAAAACAGGATCACTCAGGTCTCTAAAAATTGGTTTTATTTCATTCATAACAGTCTCAGGAAGAGAATGCTTATGATGGTATATTTGACCACTTTATTTTGCTTGTTGGTGACAATACCAAGAATCTGCTGCTTTAGGGCAAAGTCCAAGAATAGGGTGGTCATCTATGGACAACTTATGAAAGTAGGTGGGCCATACAACTTTTCTCATTGCTGTAACATCGTACAGATGGGCAGTTCGACTAATGCCCAGTCCATAATAACTCTGAAAAAGGTCTGTTTCAGTTTCTGTCACTCTGCCTCGGCCAGAGAGAGATTTTCCATCAGATAGCAACTTTGCTTTCATTTCTCTTCGTATCTTCCTTAATCTAGCACCCATCCTCTTCATCACATGTCTACAGCAGTCCAGTTTTGTTACCAAGGTATCACCATAATCATTGAACTCACTAATTTTATTGAAAGATTTAGAGTCCCCTTCGCCTAGGTACTTTGTATGTCTAAAGTTATAAACGGCACCGATCTCTGAAATATTGGTAGAGCGCCATCACACTTCATACCTCCACTCTAACCACCATAATTCTTAGAACATTGATGTTCAATATGTCCTTCAGTGTTTCCATGGCAGGTGTGGCAGTACTTAGATAAGCACTCAACATCAACAGCTTTTCCATTCTCCAGAGAAGTAACTCCTACAACACCATTCAAGGAATGATGTCCTAGACGTTGCTGTGTCCCATCAAGTGCAACAGCAATGTCCCTGGTTCCACTAATATTTACAGTTTCTTCTACTGAGCGTTTCATAGACGCTTTAAGCACAACCGTCAAGGCAACTAAAAGTATTTTTATGTTCTTGCTGAACCTTCTGGGAGGAGGAGGAAGGTCCATCAAACCACAAAACGTTTGAGCAGCCTTTATTCTTTTCTTATTGCACGCATTGCTTACACTAACCTCAAATTCGCATCGTATGAATAATGAACAGTGTTCGAAGTCATGCAGGATCTACACAGAACAACTAATTTTTACGCTAAACCCTTCCTGCTACTTTGTTCTTCAGTTATTTCCAGAGAGCCTACACCATGATATTGTTTACATTTCACCACTTCCTTTATCAAAGAAGATAAGATGCCCACATCAACAACAACAAATCCAATACAAACAGCGTCATTGTTAACATAAAAATTTGAATCACCAGCAGGCGTGCCATGTGGGAGTTTCTTCCCTGAAGAACTGATACATAGGTTACTTTCAACAGTGTGGCTTGCTTTGTTTGTGAACTGGTTACCACGAAATTTCCTTTTATTGAATTTCTAGATGCGTGTGATAATTCGTATGTATTGCACACTGAAGGATATGCACTTCGACAAACATATGTAGCACTTGGGCAACAAACATTCAGTGACACGTCAACAAACTTCTTCAGCGAAACAAAAGTAAATACTAGCAAAGACAATCATTTACAGACACTATAAACCTGCACTGTCACCAACATATACAATGTACCATACGTATAATCGCTGGAGACAGAAAGTTCACAGTTCTTTTTGATATAATACTGGTTTCTGTAACAGAAATAACGGGGGCGTGGCGGCATGCAAGACCGTAACTTTAAAATTTGGTATATATAGGTCATTTTTCGTTTGAAACCCTATAATCTATAGATCAATGTAATCAGGAAACACTATAGAATTTCACAAAGTCATAAAAATTTCTAATTTTCCACCATTTATAAGTACCCTGTATGCTTAATGGAATGAAAAAAGAAAAAACTGTCACATGAGTATAGCGTTCGATATCGCCACTTCAGTATACATATGGGTTGCAACAAAACTGCGAACCATCATTGTCGGCTCGAATGTAAACTATAGAAGCCAATGGTGGTTTGACAATAGCCTGGGAGCTGAAACCTAAAAGAGCGAACAAAAATCGACATACGAGCCATTCTACAAAGAGCAGAGAGTCTCAACACCACATAAAGATCGAGCTCTGAGGAAAACACAACATGTGGCTGTGCAAGTGACTAATAATTGAGCACACGAACCGGATCGCTGTGTGAAGCGAATGCTTAGTTTGTAGATGTTGAAGTCAGTGTAAGTCCCCAGCTATGCCTTGTGCTGTGGCAGGTAAATATCTCTGTCAATGGTCTCTGCTCATGCCACAATTTGCACACGCCCTCCGTAACAGAATTCAGTGCTATTCCACTGCGATAACCATGCAAACTCCCCCATTTCTATCTCGATGTCCATTGGTTGGGATGCTAAATAAACATTATAGAGTAGAGAGAAAGAGTGACAGAGAGGAAATTTACTCTGATCTATAAATCAGAGAGAGAAAATATAATGATTATGTTGATGATGAGGCATGTGTGGAAATGTTATAAATAATTTTTTGTCGTTGTGTGCACATGTGCTCTGGATCTACTTGCCCTGAAACTGTATCAACTCATACCGGAAATGTGTCAACTTACCCCCCCCCCCAAAAAAAAAAAAAAAATTGGGAAGGGAATTCGCTGGAAATCATTATGTCGCGTGAAATGCCTGCTGAACTAGTTCCCACCAGTTTCCAGGCATGTTCTGAGAGATAAAACAGAGACAAATCCTGTCTTGTAAATATATGCATCATCTTTCTGTTCCCCATTTCCAAGAAACATCATTTCAGAGGCATGTGTGTAAGGCTACTTACCCAGGGAGGTCGCCCAGTATCTCTGAATCTCCGTTTGCGACACATCTTCCCATGTACTGTGCACCCCTCGGCACAGATCGCATCACATCTTGGGTTGGGAAAGGGAATTAGGTAAGGACTAGGAATGGATAAGGAAGACAGGACGTTGTGGGACACTCTTTATCTGATCCATCAGCTAAGGCCTTTCCGGCAGTAGGTCTTCTACCTTCAGCATAGCCCTCAGCTTCACACAGATATGCAAGCCTCTCCACCAGCATGGACAGTGCTTCGTCAAGATGGTGCCCTCTGGAGAGGGATGGACCAGAAGTCGGCCTATCACTTTGAACCTCCTCCACTATAGGCAAATCAGTTTCAGTAACAGGCTGCAGTGTAGAGTTAATTGTTATTGGGCTTGGCTGCACATCATCCGTGCTCATCGGCACAACGTCGTTGAAAATTTTACAAAAAACAGAAAAAAAGAAAGCATTACGTTAGATAATTGCATTATGCGCGCGCTCACACACACACACACACACACACACACACACACACACACATGCACGCACACACACACACACAGAGAGAGAGAGGGAAACGAGTATTTAAATTCACAACATTCAGCTCTTGGCTATAAGCCATCCACTGAAACTCCAGTGAAGTCCAGCAGATCCACCATTGCGCTACCTTGCATCAGGGGCGAAGGGAGGCTCCCATCTACAAGAAAAGAAATTCATTATCTTATCTTCAGGCGAAAAAAATATGCACAACAACAACATGGAAAGAAGCCATAGTAAAACATCCTTAATCTGCAGAGCCACCAGAATCCAATCGAGGACACTTACTAGCCCCTGATGCAGCATCAATACTTCCAGTATGGATGGCACTTCATATTTAACACAAAAGCAGTCTTGAGAACACTAACCAGGTACTGGCTGCCAAATCAGGGGGTGAGAGGATAGCAGCTGCTATTAATGTAGCAACACAGGGTGCTGTGACCAGTGTACTCGGTATTTGCTGCTAGTATCTAGGATAGCTACTATATAGGATAGCTACTCTATGTAGTACATGCTAGGATAAGGGAAGGATAGGATAAGTGGTACTGAGAACCACCATGGATTAGCCCAGGTGAGTCTAGACCAGGGATCTCCAAACATTTTAGTCTTCGGGCCAAACTTGATCTTGCATTAAACCCCAAGCACCAAGTTGTAGCTACAGCCTGTCTATGTTTTCGTGATGCCTGGTAATCCAGTGCTGTTTGGAGCCCCTTGTTACGTTTCAGAAGTTTTCGTGGCGCTTACCAGTGCTGTCAGTCTTTACCACTTGACACTGAGTGGCATTGCTAGAGTTATTATGCAGTGAACTGCTTATTGTTTGACCACCGTGAGCTGTGGTCTTAATTTCATTTCATATGCAGTGCTACAAATAAATACCACTCGTTAAGGTCGTTTTAACGTTCTTTCACGAAACCTTGTCACTTTCATGCATCATTAACATCACAGCAAGTGCTCGTTGTGTAAGACAATCTGCTTATGTTATCGGTAGAGACCCGATCATATGCATTTGCATATGTATTTACATATTTGGCTCCTTTTCACCGATTATTGCATATTTTAACTAAAAGCTAGTGACGATGCATATTATCGCTCTGTGTTTACAATATTTTAAAAATTTAGACGGGCGGTTTCCTGCTCGATCTAGTTTTGAAGTCTCACAGATCGACTGCGACGCAGAACTGAGTACAATCGCTAACCAAGAGGTCACTGCCTAGCGAAATCATTACAGAAGAGGAATAGGGATAGGCAGACAAAGAGTCATGCTCCTGCGGCCGCCTCCCCGGCCCCTCCGCTGTCTTTACCGTACGCGTTTGCAACAATTAAATTAAAGTACGCAAGCTTTTAGTCGCACGTCCATTTTTCAGTTTAGTTTCTATTTTCTTGTGCACAGTTGAACGTACTAAAATGTAAACTTTCACGGCCGGAAATATCATGTCCATTATAATTATCCGGGCTGTTATGCCGTGGTCGGTTGATGAATTCTGAGGTGATTCCCAACGTTTCGTCTCCGACTGCGGGAGACATCTTCAAGGGGGTCCGTAGCTTGATGGAAGGTCCAACACACACACTGGCTCGCTACTGACTGTCGCTAAATTCCGTGTCCGCGCGCCCCCGCGTGACGTCACGTGTTTTGAAAACGTCAGTGCAATTGGCCGCTGTCCGTCGCCGTCAATCGCCGTTGCCATCACCCAGTAGTGGACGAGTGGTACACATCTTTTTGAACACCGGCATCCATATACCGTTTAATTTGACGCCCTCCTCCTTTCGGTTGAAATTATTTGGGTGTTTGGCGATTTCGATTGCCTCCCTGTAGAGCCTTTCGTAGTATCCGCTCGTGGCCGCTAGTACTTGCGTCTCCTCGAAACGAATATTGTGGTTCCCTGGCTGGAAAGCCAGGGAAGATGTCTCCCGCAGTCGGAGACGAAACGTTGGGAATCACCTCAGAATCCATCAACCGACCACGGCATAACAGCCCGGATAATTATAATGGACACAGTTGAACGTGTTTACGGAGTATAGAGTGTAGTAACGTGTTGTGCGCCATGTCGCCCCAAAAAGAAACGTCGTTTCGTGGATAGCTGACCATTATGGAACATTTACATATGATGGAATGTTCGTATTGTCGAGTTTGCAAAAGAAACGTTTCGTGCAAGAAAAAAGTTTCAAATAGACCAGCATGTCAAGACTAGTCTTCATATCACAGGAAAGCAGAAGAAAGCATCTCGACAACAACTTCTGACAACAACAAGCTGCAGTAGCAGGGATTTGTCCAAAAGTAACCAAAAAAGTCATTTTAACATCGATCTATGTGAAGCGTTTATTGCAAGCAATATTCCTCTTCACAAACTTACAAACCCTATCCTCAGAGGCTTCCTGCGCAAATATTGCTTAAATCAAAATATACCAGATGAATGAATATTGCGTAAAAATTACATACCGACAATTTACGTAAATGTTCTAGAAGAAATAAGCAATGAACTCAAGGACAGCACTATCTGGATTTCGGTTGACGAAAACTACAGACACTTGTGACAGTTACATTGCAAATTGTTGGTGCTTTAAAAGAAGAGCTTCCTTCTTCTATTTAGCAGCCTGCAAAGAACTTAAAAAGTAAATCATTCTACGATCGCCAGATTTGTGAACGAGGGTATCAGAAAAATATTTCCAGAATCTACTGCAGATGAAAGGGTGTTTATGTTTATTTCAGATGTTGATCCCTATATGATCAAAGCAGGAAAAGCCCTCCGATTATTTTATCCCAATTTGATTCATGTGACGCGCTTTGCTCATTGGGTACGTCGCCTTGCTAAAGAAGTACATTACACGTTTGTCACTGTAAATAAACTGATTTCATCCAGAAACAAAACGTTCCTAAAGGCTCCTGCTCGCATCAAGACCTACAAAGAACAGCTACCAAAACTGCCTATACTTCCACAACCAGTGGTAACTCGTTGCGGTTGGTGGGTTGAAGCTGTGTTGTTTTACAATTAACATTTTGAGGGGTAGTAAACGACTTCGATAGCGCAGAAGCTTTAGTAGTTTGCCAGTGCATGGAAGCTTTTAATGATTCCGGTATTAAAAAGAACATTACTGTGATTAGAACTCATTTTTCCCATATACCTGCAAGGTTTGGCGTTGATGAATCTATCCAATTAATGAATAAAATTGTTCTAGTGAATTCCTCATTGCCGAAGGTATTCTAAAGAAAACTTAAAGAAAAGTTTGAAAAGATTTTCAACAATAACCCAGGCTTTGAACCCTTGAGCCAAATTGATAGTTATTTTAATTTGACAGGTGAACTTTTACCAGAAACAGCGTCAACATAGCATCCAAAATCAAATACTGCCCAGTTATCTCAGTTGATGTAGAACGGTCCTTTTCTCCTTATAAAAATGTTTTGAGCGATCGAACACACAATCTTACTACCGAAAATTTGGAACAATACTTGGTCGTTTATGTTGACTATAGTAGGAAAATGCAAAATAAATTGTAAATGATGCTTTGGTCCAATAGTATTAATTAAAAGTTAATTTTTTTTAAAAAATCGTTCCTGATTGTATGTTGTTTTTTAAATAAAATATGACGGAGTTTTTGAACACCCCCCCTGTGTACGAAATATCTCGAAGTTTGTCTTGTACATATCGATTGTTTCGCTGCGACTCACACGCGTAGCATGCGCTTGTTACCAACAACAATAGCAAAGAAGGAACAATTCTTGAAACACGGTATACGTCACCATTTTCCAAATTTTTAGAAAATGATCCCAGACTTTGGTGCCCTCCTAACCTCTGCCAGAAAGTATTCAGAAAATGATACCAGCGTTCTAAATGTACCGATATTTCGCGTAGCTGGCGCTCTTCCTCGCAACTGATATGCACAGGTTCGACTTTGAGATATTATGGATGCAGTAACTACCATGTTATTTTATTATTTGATCTTGCGTATTTCGACACTTTTCATGCATTTTTAACCCTGCGTTGGTACTGTGTTCGTTTGTACCACCGTTGCTTCAAGGGGTCTCACAGACCCGATCTGCTCGTCAGTCTGATTTTTTAAGGATAGGGAGCACTAAACGGCTTCACATTCACGTATGTAGTCTAGATGAAGTAAACAAACGCCTTTAGCTTTGGGTTTGAGTACATTATTGTCCTTTAGTACTAGGTAAGCAAATTAGAAAGTGATTCCAACATTTACATGCCGTACAGGAAAAAATGGTTACACATTGTGACTGTCGTGTGTCGTAGCACACAAAGTAGAACAATGAAAGCTACGAACACCAAACTCAGGTATGAATAGATGAGTAGAAAACATGTACGAAAACGTTTTACGTAAACAAAGAGTCTCCACAATGTCTTTTGAACGTACTGTTTGGCCACTATATGCCGTCTTTACAAATTAAACGTGAGTGTTTTTTGAGACACACAAATTTAGAGTGCGGTAATTAAGTTTATAATGAATTAACTTTATTTTTATCATGTAGGTACAAACACATGCGCTCGAATACGGAGTTCGGAACACACTGAGATCAACAGTTTTCAAAGAAGTTCGTTCTCAAAGATGAGGCGGTCGACTCGTGCAGTCGATAACCGCCACAAGAGCATTTGTAACAAATATATTGCGTTTTGCTATCTTCACACTGATAGCACAGTCCTCTCTTAGGCACCATACTCTGGTTCACACTCGCATCGTCTTGGTGTTCGACCCCCACCAGTCTGTTGACAGATCTTTTGATAGGTCTATTGATGTTTACTGCCAGCCCTGTGTAATTGGCCTCTGACAAGAGCCTTCCCAAGCGATTTCAGAAAGTCTCCCCTCTTGGTCTTCCCCAGGTTGTTACTTCTGAAGATGACGAGACTATTTATGCCTGCTACATTCAGTAAACCAAACAATAAGGCCAATGGCCAACTTCTAGTTATTTTTGGTCCATTATAGGTGGTACACATCTGAACTACTAAATGTACCCCAACCTTTGTAGCATGATACAGAATTATCGTCTCTGGCTTCATTTCTTCCCCAGTTGTTGCATCTATGTCATGGTGCATGAGACTCATTAGAAGTAGGCACCTTTTTTTATTTGGTATGTAACTCACTAACGTGCACGTCTTCTGAAAGCCAAAGATACTTGTAAAAACATTTCTATCTCTTGTGTTCACGATTTCTGGGGGAATTTCCATATTTTTCTTCCTTACTGTTCCAAAAAGTATTAATTTATGCTCTTTCAGAACTAACAGGGTCAGTTCATTGCTCGTAAACCAGTTATCTATTGTATGCTCCTTGATGTTTTGGAAATATGATTACACAACCTTTTGACGACATCAGCTGCACGACTACTCAACTTACACGGTCCATCTGGATGCTCACCTAAATAAACTTCCAAATTTGACTTGTACGCCGTTCTTGCATTGGCTAAATTGAATACTTTTATTCCATGTTTGCCAGGTTTTGAGGGAATGTATATTCGAACAGTACATCGTCCTCGAAATTTGACAAGGATTTCATCTACAGTGACATAGTCTCCAAGAGAATAGTGTACTATGCAGTTTTTGGTGAACAAATCAACTGCATTTCGTATAGGGGCCAATTTATCCTCTTTTCGCCTGTCGGACCTCCTTGACTTATCATCAAATCTCAGACACTGTGTCAGAAATCTGAATCTCCATAGGGTCATTGTAAAGTAGAATAATTCCAATCCTGTTCCATCTCTGTCCCAAAGTTCTCCTAAATTAACCCTACCAACCTTGTAGATTCCACCCAAATACAACAGACCAAGATATGCTTCAATTTCACCTTTATATGACTCATGAATGAAGGTCTGAGGCGAAGAGTATCTCGACTTAGCGGATTCGATACATTGGTTGGTACATATCACTACTTCATCAATTATTTCATCCGTATAAAACAGCCGCCATATTTCTACATCTGTCCTTTTTCTCTTTGCCATTCCCATCACATCAGAAATATGTAACACAATATTATGTGACCTCGTTCTGATACGAGGAGTAGGCAGGTCTTTCATCCATTTAGTACGCTTGTCCTTACCAACAAAATATTTCTTATTGTTCTGACATCTATCACCGTCATCCCCACTTTCGTCGCTTTCCGTATTGTGTTCACTATGGTTCAACGACTACATCTCCATCTTCGTCATCTGATTCGTCACTAACGATTTCATTTCGCAGTGCATCGTTACACAGATCTTCTGTTACAGCCATTATAGCCCTCACCTCAAGTAAATAGGCTAATTCAGCAATCTGAGTGTGTGCTACAAACGTATTTGTGCTGGGACATACGATACCATCATTGCTACTCAGGTTCCTATAGTCCCAACAAGTACTTACCTACTTGCTATGTTCTGTTTGGCAGTCCCAAACACGTTACGAGCGCTCCTAGACAGTGGACATCCGCCGTCACTTGACGTGCAACTAGCACAGCTATGTAACTTAGGAAGCTGCAAGGAACGCTGCTCGTGTGCAGTGTTGTGAACCTAACAACAACGAATCGCTCACACAAATCACGGTCCGGGAGACCCACTAGTAGCAATGCAGGGTTAAGCATTTTTAATGCATATTTGCACTCATATTTTAAAGTTTTATGATGCATATAATCCGATCTCTGGTTATCAGTATAGCGAGATATCTGCCTGCCGCAACATTCCACGGTGCGCGGTGGCAATAGTGAGTTACCTCTTCGTTCCCTGCTGTCACCGCTGGCATCAAGAAAAGTTGGACAGATTATAGTTCTGAGGAAATTGGATAATTTTTGAACTGCCAGGAAGGTTCATAGAAGCGCACATTCCGCTGCAGAGTGAAAATCTAATTCTGGAAACATCCCCCAGGCTGTGGCTAAGCCATGTCTCCGCAATATCCTTTCTTCCAGGAGTGCTAGTTCTGCAAGGTTCGCAGAAGAGCTTCTGTGAAGTTTGGAAGGTAGGAGACGAGGTACTGGCGGAACTGAAGCTGTGAGGACACGGCGTAAGTCGTGCTTGAGTAGTCAGTCGGTAGAGCACTTTCCCGCGAAAGGCAAAGGTCCCGATTTCGAGTCTCGGTCCGGCACACAGTTTTAATCTGCCGGGTAGTTTCCTATCAACGCACACTTCGCTGCAGAGAGAAAATTTCATTCTAGGTAATTTTTATTTCTTTCCTCTCAGTTGCATGTATGTACATTTATTACGACGACTGAGACACAAAATAAAAATTATCGAATTTCCTCAATACTATACAGTTGGAGGCCTACCATCGCGAAGCAGCATGCCTCGAATCAGCAAGACTATAGCTCATCAAACCAACGTATTGTAACATTGGATTACGCGCAAATTTTCGTTTCAAGACAGGACGGTGATTTAGATATCTATGGCACACGGAACGGGAGGGGATTCCACTCCGCAACTTTTGCTGGCACTTACGGGCGAGCTCTAGGTCATTCCATTAACGCGGTGATAGCGGAGGGGCGTGCTACGCTTTGCACATTGTTACGACCGTTTCCGAAATTGCTAAATGTGCAGCAGAGACGTCTTTCAGAGAGTAGAGAAGTCAAGTGCAGTAGTACAGCACCATCTTGATGGTAGCAGCAACATGTGCGATCTTAAAAGCAAAATATAGTGGGACTAGTGTATTTTGTGACTACAGTTTCTTAGTAAAGATACAGTGTGTTTAACCAGTGAGTATTTAATTTAATAAAAATTGCCTTAAAGATAAATCCAGTGCAGTTGTTTACTCATACCCCTTGCTCTTGATACTAATAATTAGCAATATTTTGATTTGCAGTCATTCCTTTTGTGTGGATTTGTGTAGACACGGAAAAGAAATGGAAGCTAGATAGTAAATACAGAAATTGTAAAGATTAACGGAGACAACAGTATTTCATGAGTGAGTCAAGTAATAAAGCAAAGTGAATAATTTGTAATGAAACAATATTAGTTGTCAAAAATACAATATAAAACGCCATTATAAGCCTAAACTTCTCAGAGTTTTTCCAAATTTACCTTCAACCAACCTTTAGAAATATATGAGTCTTTCAAAAAATGTTTAAGAAAGTATCTGTTGAACAAGAAGTAGAAACTCATGCTAGTTTCTGGGTGACTCACTCAACAGCAAAACATGAAAACGTATACTGACGACGAATTAATAAAGGACTGCATGACTGCTGCAGTTGAAGACCTGAGTCCAGAAAAAGCTATTTTATTTGAAAATATCGGTTTGTAGCAAACACTGTGGCTAAAAGAGGAAATGATGTTTTGAAAATATATTAAGTCAATTGTCTGAGAAAACTCGACACTTACAGTGGTTCTCTTTGGCTCTGAATGAGACAACATGTATTTCAGATGCTTCACAGGCATTAATTTTTATTCGAGGGATCAAAAAAAATTACGAAGTGTATGATGAGGGTCTTGATCTTCATAACCTAAACAACATGGGCACCGGAGAATAAATTTTTAAAGGAGTAGAAAACGATGTTCAGAAAAACAATCTTCAATGGAAAAACTTAATGTGTATCACAACAGGTGGTGGCAAAAACATGCTTGGGAAAATTAAAGGTATCGTCACTTTCATGTCAATGGCAGTAGAAAATGGCAGTGGATCAAAACCATTAATAAAACATTGCACCTTTCATCAACAGTCTTTGTGCTTGAATATGCTATAAGTATTAAAGCCAGTCACGTCAGCTGTTAATTAGGCCTACATAAGATCATACACTCTCAGTCATCATCAGTCCCTCGAGTTTATTGAAGGGACTGAAGAAAACGACAACAGTATGCTGGCTTAACAATCGAAATTTTCTTGAATGAAAGGAATCGTCTTCTGGCTGAGTTACAAAATAATGACTGGTTGTGGATGTTATCATTTTATACAGCTTTAACTAACCATTTGAACGACCTTAATTGAAAATTACAGGGAGAACACCAGCTACTGCCGAGTTTGTATACTCATATTAAAACCTTTCCTCAAAAAATTGTTTTGTTTCAGTCTCAATTCGACAAAGCATGTTCCACGCGTTTTAATACATGCTAAACAACCAGTCAGCAATTGGAGACTCCATTTGCTGTAGATTTCGCAACGGAAACTTTGAGTACTTTAAAAATAAATTTTAAGACTCTTTTTTCAGATTTTAACGCAACTGCAAATGATATCAAGATTTTTCAAAATGCTTTTAACGCAGATATAGAAAGTCTTGCCCCAGAACTGGAAATAGAAATGTTTCATTTGCAACCTAGCGATTTTTATAAAGATAAATATTTCATCATTGCTGAAATTTTATAAGAGTCTTCCACTCACACAGTTGATCATATGCATAATTTTGCTGATGGTCATTTTCCATTTTCGGTACTACTTATCTCTGTGAACAAAATTCTCCCAAATGAAACATACAAAAAATATTTTGCAGATCTAAACTAACTGATGAGCATTTGAAGTCGTTGCTGATAATTTCGACTAGTAAACTTGATCAACAACTGCAAACAAGTTACTGCTACATGAATATCATTAATCGTAACTACAATTCTTAATTGTATTATATGAATTTCCTATGTATGTCACTTAGGTAGGGTCAATTTTCAGGAAATATAATCCGGTTAATTACAGTTAAAATGTTCATTTACATTACATATGGCAGTTAATGTATATCTTAATTGGTCTTAAAATAAAAACAACTGATTATTGTATGCATTTGTATGATTTATTTGCATTGTAAATTTTACACCGTACAGTGTTACTTCAGTTAATGAGTATAATTCGTTCCTGAATCTCACTCGTAGTTAACACTCGTTATATGAACCACTGTTTTGCGTAGGAATATATGAAGAATAGGTCAGTGCGTTCCATCCCCAAAAAATAGGTACTCAAGCACAGTACACTTTATCTTCTTTTGGGAGAAAGTTGTCCAAAGACATTCGTTTAGGCATGTGCTTCAATATTTGTCGAAAAACAGACACAGAATTATCATTAAATAAAGTGGTAGCATGCGTAACTGTTGCCTTATGGGCATCTTTAATGAAATCGTCTTAGTTAACGACAACAAATCGGAAACGGAATTCATAAACAGATACTGCAAGGGGAAGAGTTACCATGCGCTGGCGAAGAAAAGATCTTTCAATATCGTCGCGGAGAACCTGTACAGGTGACGACAACTCGGGTGTGAGGCGCAATGCGATCAGCATGGCTGACTGAATATGGCGTTGCCGGAGCTTTTGTTTTACAGAGCGATAGTTTAGAGGAAAACGGAGTGACTTAGTGTTCATTTATTGTGGCCAAAAAGACAGACCCAGGTGGCAAGTGGTTTTTGAAATGATTATTAAAGACTGAAAAAATAACGCTAAACAGCCCCTTTACGCAAAACATCGTTCGATAAGAGAGTCAGTTTCTTACATTTTCTTATCCTTGTTGTGTGAATCTCTCGATGTGGGAGCTACTCGATAGTAAAGTTCGACTGCAATAAAGAAAAAATCATGGCGAGCCGGATACTACTGCATGTCTGAGCAGTTACCAAGGGCCGGATTGATGGCGTGCGTGGTCCGGTGTTGGTCTGTGTGCTTTAGCTTGGAGACCCATGGGTTAGACA
Organism: Schistocerca piceifrons; assembly: GCF_021461385.2. Classification (NCBI taxonomy): domain Eukaryota; kingdom Metazoa; phylum Arthropoda; class Insecta; order Orthoptera; family Acrididae; genus Schistocerca; species Schistocerca piceifrons. The sequence goes on along the minus strand of NC_060138.1, from coordinate 672,904,554 downwards.
ATAACACAAACAAGGGAAGTGTCTCCTGTCAGCTTTCAGAATAAGTCTCCACGTCGAAACATTCGTTATTTGTAGGCGAGAACCGCATTGCTTTCTTAACTTCAACCAGTAGTAATGGAGTACGCTTATCTCTAGTTATGTGAGTGTAGACAAATTGGTACTTGCATACACTATGTGATCAAAAGTATCCGGACACCCCCAAAAAGAGCGGTTCTAGGCACTTCAGTCTGGAACCGCGCGACCGCTACGGTCGCAGGCTCGAGTCCTGCCTCGGGCATGGATGTGTGTGGTGTCCTTAGCTTAGTTCTAGGGGACTCATGATCTCAGATGTTAAGTCCCATAGTGCTCAGAGCCATTTGAACCCTGAAAAACATGCGTTTTTCATATTAGGTGCATTGTGCTGCCACCTACTGTCAGGTACTCCATATCAGCGACCTCAGTAGTCATTAGACATTGTGAGAGAACAGAATGGGGCGTTCCTCGGAACTCACGGACTTCGAACGTGGTCAGGTGATTCGGTGTCACTTGTGTCATACGTCTATACACGAGATTTCCACACTCCTGAACATCCCTAGGTCCACTGTTTCCGTTGTTATAGTGAAGTGGAAACGTGAAGGGTTACGTACAGCACAAAAACGTACAGGCCGACCTCGTCTGTTGACGGACAGAGACCGCCGACATTGAAGAGGGTCATAATGTGTAATAGGCAGACATCTATCTACACCAGCACACATGAATTCCAAACTGCGACAGTATCCACTGCAGGTACTATGACAGTTAGGCGTGAGGTGAGAAAACTTGGATTTCGTGGTCGAGCGGCTGCTGGTAAGCCACAGACAACGCCGGTAAATGTCAAACGACGCCTCTCTTGGTGTAAGGAGCGTAAACAATGACAATGTGGTGATCCGATGGCAGGGTGTGGTACGGCGAATGTCCGGTGAATGTCATCTGCCAGCTTGTGTAGTGCCAACAGTAAAATTCGGAGGCGGTGGTGTTATGGTGTGGTCGTGTTTTCCATAGAGGGGGCTTGAACCCCTTGTCGTTTTGCGTGGCACTATACAGCACAGGCCTACATTGATATTTTAAGCACCATCTTGCTTCCCACTGTTGAAGAGCAATTCGGGGATGGCGATTGCATCTTTCAACCCGATCGACCACCTGTTCATAATCCACGGCCTATGGCGGAGTGGTTACACGACAGTAACATCCCTGTAGTGGACTGGCCTGGATACAGTCCTGACCAGAATCCCACAGAACACGTTTGGGATGTTTTGGAACGCCGACTTCGTATCAGGCCTTACCGACCGACATTGATACCTCTCTCAGTGCAGCACTCCGTGAAGAATGGGCTGCCATTCCCCAAGAAACCTTCCAGCATCTGATTGAACATATACCTGCGAGAGTGGAAGCTGTCATCGTCACTAATGGTGGGCCAACACCATATTGAATTCCAGCATTACCGATGGAGGGCGCCACGAACTTGTAAGTCATTTTCAACTAGGTTTCCGGATACTTTTGATCACATAGTGTATATAGGCACAGGCAGATCGGTACCAGCTTTTGGCGAGACTATCACACCCCATTTCTGCCGCTGTTCTTTGAACATAGCATTGTATAATGTTGCAGGTGTGTGCTATTCTATTTTCAAGGCCACATGTAATAGGCCTACGAACGAGAAATAAGGCCTAACCAGGTTACGAGCGCTGGCACCTGCATTGTGACAGGCAGTACAGCTCAACGCAGGTGCTTTCTGTGTTAAAGCTACAATACACTGCGATCCCCCGCAGCACACGACTCCGCATATGTATATTAAAAGACAGGGATATATGTGTCGAATGTGAGCACAGTGATGAACAAAGTTCACTTTCCAGATGCTGTGTGTATCTCAGTTCACACATTGAATGACTGGGAATTTGCCATGTAGAGAGAAGCTCGCATGGGCCCCTGGATACAGGCAGCCAAGAATAGGTGTCACTTCCAGAAATGTATTGAAGAGGATCTGGACTTATATCTTTAATTAATAACTCAACTGAAAAGTATCTGTACATTCTCTGAATCACAAATATAATCACTTGCATCTTCTCCATACATTTCCCTGAGTCTTCGAACAGAGGGGCAGTTACATTCTTCGAGTTTTGTTACTGATGGTCTTTTGAAGATATCACTAAACCGTCACACTTTCCACGGTCTTTGATGTGAACTATGCTGTCTGTGTGATCACATATTCTGAGTGATGCTGTCATATCTTCAAGTTGTTGTCTATCTCCATCCTACCACTTTCCATGCTGAAAACGAGTCAACCATGCTGCTGTTCATTGAGCCTTGGTAGTCTGTACTGATCTAAACGGTTTTGGGTGAAGCGATGACTGTGGAGAACCTTGTCAATATTCGTTCTGTGTTACTGAATGCAATGAATGGAACATCTCTAAACACAAATTGTCCATACTCCTCACAGAAGCATTGTACATCTGTGACGATGCTCACATTTTGGTGTGCCATTGTGAAATGCCTCAGGTGGGAAGGAACACGTCATTATTTATACTGATTACTGTATAATGCCTATAAGAGATAAGTAATTTATCACTTGCTCATGCAACAATATTGTACACACCTCGGTGCTCTGAAGGAAATTATCTGCTGATTCAAATACAGTACAGGTGTTGAAACGGTACAGTAGTTTCCGCTCTATAAGCAACAGGTTTCGCGGCTCGCTCGCACTAGGATATAGAAACAGAGTCGGCTCCGCAGCCAATTTTATTACACGTCGCGGCCGGCCGCGGGTGCAACAGAACCCGTGTGGACGGGTGGAAAGAAATGTGTCAGGCTTCATAATACGTATTTGTATGTATCGTGTATTATGCATTTCTTGTACGTGAATGTGAATCTGCACATGAACTTTCCTAATCCTCCTCACACCTTTCCATAAAACATGGCCAAATCTTTGTTGGGAAGTAGTTCTGTAGTATAGTAGTGCCAACCATACTCCTGGGTGGGGGATCAGAGAGACAGCACAGGCAGGTAAAAGTCAAAGACTTTCCAGTGTCACAAGATTTGGGGTGGAGAGGTTGGTCACGGCCAAGTGGTTCGACCACCCCCTCCACCGGGGCCCAGGAAGACCTCTAGGTGCCCGCCATATTCAGGGAGTGTTACAGGAGACGGGTAAGTGAGCAGACGTGCCCTCAGTGCGTCTGTCTCAATGTTCACACATGGAAGAGAGGTATTTGAATATTTGTACTAATTCTTTTATTTCCAGCTTCGGATTGTGTAAGGAAATGAATGATCTCGTTAATTTAGGAAATTTGACCCCCTGTGTTAATGTATCTGGTCCCCAGTTTGCCTGTTATCTTCCTCACATAGTGGATGTCCTACGTAAAATATTGGGAGGCTTTGGTGGTATACATTTGGCCAACGTAATTCCGTCATGCCCGTAGAAATGTGCGCGCAGATTAGTATATAATATACACGAGCTATAAGTTGTAAAATTGTAATATCTGTAAACTGGAACAATTGCTGCAATCGCTGTAAAATCGAGTGATAATATTTAAAATAAATACGTAATCAATTGTCATCAATCTTTAACATACCTTAAAAATCACATAGGAGTCCTGTTAAAGGAATTCATTTAAAAATAGGAGATATAGAATGCAGGGACCCACACATCAGCGTGTGAGCCCTCCAGCCCCTTGCCTAGTATCGTACAGAAAGGGCACGCTCTCTAGGTAGCGCTCTCAATCTCCCCTCCCCAGTTATCCGTTGCGCAATTTTTCATTCGGGGCTTTATGACATCAACTTTCATCTGGCGGATAGACAGTAAACTTTCACCTAGTGAATCCTGCCAGGATAGATTATTTAATCGCTGAATCCTAGGCACTTCTGTAAAATAGCCAGATAAAATAATTATCCTTCTTGTTTCAGGAATTCGTGTAGATTAGCATAATTAATCATTTTATTTTCAAGAACTGTTCTATGTTGCTTTGTTGAAGATTGATCAGCGTTGTTTTGCTCGTACTCAGCGTTGTCCGAAACGAGTGTGTAGAGATTTTCAATACTGTTGATTTTTATTTGTCTTTCATTTTGTGAAAGTTGTAGGGGAGATATTGGAGAGGTAGAGCAAGTTTTGGTAGCTAATTTTGTGGTTGCTATAAGGTAATGAGCGTAATAACTAGGTCACGGGCAAAGAGTAACGTGAACATGGAGGCAGAAAATTTAGTCGAGTTACGTGATGTAGGCGAACAGGAAATGGCCGCCAGTGGCGACTTTCCCTCCCTGAGCGCAGGTCGTTGTCCCAACGCTGGCAGCGATCCGGTTTGTGCTGGGGAGGGTGGATAATGGCCTCAGAGGGGTCGGTCGAGTTTACCGTTAGGCTAGCCGCTGCCGAAGAGCGCGAGACAGGGGGACGCGCCTCGCCAGGCTCAGGAGCAACAAATCGTCCTGTTCCAAGTGAGGCTATGTCAGTGATGTGCCAGCTTGGATGAGCGTTCTTCTGAAAGAAATAGGACAGAGGTTTGAAGAGATAGATAAGAAGTCTATCCAGAGGTTTGAAGAAATAGGACAGAGGTTTGAAGAGATAGGTAAGAAGTCTGGCCAGAGATTTGAAGAAATAGTACAGAGGTTTGATGAGATAGGCAAGCCGTTTGACGATTTGTTGGAAGGCAATTTCAGGAACAAAAAATTGTAATAGATTCACTACAAGAGATGGTTGAGGGGAATGAAAGGACAGTTAACGAAAGATTCGAGGCAGTGAACGAACGCATAGAAGGCGTGATTGCAGAGGGCGTTGTAACAACGACTAGTGTCGAAAAGAAAATTAACGAATTTGGTAAGCGACTAGATGCGCTACAGGCGCATAATGTAGTAACAGATAGTGAGGAAGTGCAGTAGTTAATGAGTTTCCGTCAGGCACAAGAAGATATCAATCGCCAGAGCAGGGAGGCGATAGCGAAACTGTTGAGAGATGAGACGGCACAGCGAAATGAAAAGGCAAATTCGATGAATGCCGATGATTCAATGGGCGCGCATAGGCGACGCCGCACTGAATCGGAGAAGATAAAAGAATTGGAGGAGCCTCTTTGCGAAATAAGAGATCCAGCAGCAGGCCCCACTGTGGGAGCCCGTTCACGAGAAGTCGATTAAGATGGGGAGGAATGCCGCGGGCACTTTGTGTCAGTACTAAATTATTCGGTATATCCTGACTCGAATAATCCACATCACCTGCGTGTGTGGTTGGGGCAATTTCAAGATACGATGCCGACTTCGTGGGGTGATAAAATGAAGATACGCTTTGTATTCACTTACCTTCGTGACGAGGCAAGTGCCAAGATGCAATTAGCGATAAGAGACTGTGTGACGTATCAAGATTTTTGTAAAACTTTTCTGAATGAGTTCTGGTCGAAGAGTATACAGGATAGGATAAAATTGAACATTTTAATGAAAGAAAATTGCCGGAACCATACTGGGAAGAATCCTGTACTGTACTTCCAGGAAATGGTCAAAGATAACCAATATCTGGATGTGCTGTATGGAGACGCGGAGTTGATCAGAATATGCCTGACGAAACTACCGTATAGACTACGTAGGGAGATAACAATCGCGGGAAGGAGCATGCATGAGGTGGCTGCCTTCCAGCAATTGTTACAAGAAAGTGTCCCGAACCAAGCGCAAGAAGTACGGAGAAATGAGCACGAGCGCCATGAGCATAACGGCTATCAGCAAAGGTACAGGAACGTACATTATGTGTCATACTCGCAAAATGGTAACGGACGTGGGAGAGGTTTTGGCCCTTCAAATAACCGGGGACGAAATCAACGGAGGCGGAACTATTATGGTAATGGAGTGAGCCTTACTGGCTACTCGGACTCTCCTGATGTCGAAATAAGGCCAGCAGATCCACGACAGGATATTGGGGAGAACGATGCTGCAGTACCGGCGAGCGAAACAATTTGACAGGCAAGCGCGGCTCCTGAGTCTGACGATAAAGGGGACAATAAGTTAGATTTGTACGTAGTTTGTGGTGAGATGAGGGAAGTTCTTTTGGAAGAACCGGAGGAATTTTCGGGATTTAAATTACCAATTGTCAGCGTGGATGTAAATAACGTAATAATTCCTTGTATCTTAGACTCAGGGAGACATGCGTCTGTTACAAGGGAAGACATATTTAATTGTTGTGGGGGAGATGTGAAGTGGCCGACGTTGCCACTACAGCGTACGAAGGTGCGAGGTGCTGTGTCTGGGAAAAGCATCGAACTGAAAAGGCAAAGTCAAGTTGAGTGTGTGTACAAAGAGAAAACTATTAGGGTTGTGTTCTTGGTTGCAGAAAGAATGACGGTTGAGGCCATATTAGGGATTGATTTTCTCGGCCGGTACCAAGCCACCTTGGATCTGCAACGTGGATTTGCCACCACTAAAATTGGTGACGTAGAAATTAGGATGGAATTCGATGACGCTATAAAAGTATACGCGCATATAGTCGAGTCTCTTAGACAGTCAGTGGACACAGGACATTTGGCCCAAGGCAATGCGAGGATCAAACTAGAAACACAGGATAACAAAGAATCAGATGCGATAGATTTGGAGTCTGTAATGAACGAGAAAGTGGGTCACGTTAAAGATGATGGGATCCGTAACAACCTGAAAGGGATTTTGCAAAGGAACGGCCGTGTGTTTTTGGGACACACAGGCACTATAAGAAGTTTTACCTACAAGTTCGGGGTTAAACCCCATAAACCATTTTTCGTACGACCGCGGGTCGTGCCGCTTGCGTACAGAGAGAAAGTGTCACGTGAGATAGAGTCAATGTTACAACAAGGAGTTATAGAGTCGGGTGTTAGTTCCTATAACAGCCCGATTTTATGCATCCCTAAGAAGAATGGCTCAGTAAGGCTAGTCCTTGATTCACGCCAAACAAATACTATCATCGACACTGAAACGGATAGGCCTGAGACACTAGATGAGCTGTTGCAGAAGTTTCATGGCGTATCCGTTCTCAGCTCCCTTGACATGAAGTCGTGTTACTGGCAAGTGGAGTTGGACGAATCCTGTAGAAAATATAAGGCATTCTTATGGTGTGGGCGATGTTATGTTTACCGGAAACTCCCATCCGGACTCAATGTGTCTTCCGCCGCATTTATGCGGGCGTTAGGTACAGTGTTTCCCGAGTCGTTGTGGCGTAGGATTACACTTTACGTGGACGACATACTCATCGCGGAGAAGACGTGGTACGACCATAATGACGTCCTGAATCAAGTTTTACAGGCTTTTGGACGGTGTGGGGTGACAATAAATCTACAGAAATCTGAATTAGGACGACACGAGAGATCAATTTTCTTGGCCACATAGTAACCACTGTCGGGATTCGCCCAGACCCGGAAAAACTCCGGGCAATCAAAGAGTATCCACTCCCTAAGAGTAAGAGACAGTTGCGGGCGTATCTTGGGATCATTAATTTCTATAAAAGATTTATCAAAATTAAAGGAATCTCGACACCTTGTTTGTGTGCCCTGGCGGGAAAAGACACTGTATGGAAGTGGAGTGATGCTGCGCAACGGGAATTTGAAAGTTTAAAAGATGCGTTGATGTCATCTCCTCTGCTTGTACATCCGGATTTGTCCAAACCCTTTTGTATGGCCACGGATAGCTCCCGAGCGGGCTTAGGTGTTGTTCCATTCCAGGAGTGGGAAGAGAACGATGGTGTGGTGCCAAAGCCCATTGCCTTCGCGAGCCGTGTGCTCAATAAGGCGGAGCAAAACTACGCTGTGACTGAACTAGAGGCGTTAGCGATGGTCTGGAGGTTTCACAAATTCAGGTATTACTTGTTTGGCCGTGTCACAAAGGTATATACAGACCATAAGGCTCTACAATTCCTGATGACAGCAAAACTTACCAGCGATTGATTAGATGGGCGCTATTTCTGCAGGAATTTAATTTGAGGTCCACTGATTGCCTGGCACACAGAACATAGTGGCAGATGCACTATTTCGAGGTCAGATTGGACTCACAGTACAGAGGGACATTGATCCTAACGAAAATGTATACGACCTGTTTTACATGAAAGGTGTGCCGTTTGAAAGGTACGTAGGCGATGTTTTGTCTAGAATAGGTATGGAACAAGACAAGGACGAGAATTGGCGGGTGATCAAGGCGAAGTTGAGTGACCCGACCGAAGATCGGCTTCGACGTTTTGTTTTTACCTGGTAAGAGGCGGCGTCTTGTTCTATCGAAAGAATTCGAACCAGCATCAGTGGTTAGTGTGCATACCGGATGAGCTGGTCAACAAGTTAATTTGGTATTGCCACCTGAGTTATGGCATTTTGGAGCGCGCAAGTGCAGTGGGAAGTTGGGAGAGTCGGTATACTTTATTAGTACGGAGCGGAGGGTAGCGAGGGTGCTCCGTACTTGTAAAGTATGTCAGAGGGCCAAATCCTCTACTGTATCCTGTCGCGCCCCACTATTCCCCATAGTTCCCGCGCGCCTCCGAGAATTCGCAGCGACAGACCTGTTCGGGCCGTTGCCTCGCACTATGAACGGATTTCAATATGTGTTCGTTGCTGTGGAGCTGGTATCGAAGTATGTAAGATTCGTTACTTTGAAAAAGGCCACAGCGAGAACCGTAACGGCGGCGTTCATAAACGGTTTTGTGCGAGACGTTGGAGTGGTCGAGAAAGTCATCGCAGATAACGGGCCGCAGTATAGGTCGAAGTTGTGGCAAGACACCATGAGATCGTCTTTATATCAAAGTACCACCCGGTGTCGAATCCTGGGGAGAGGGCTATAAAAGAATTAGGCAAGCTTTGTAGGATTTACTGTAGCCGACGGCACAGGACATGGGATATGTTTCTGGGCGATTTCCAAGATGATATCAACGAGATTCCTCATGGGAGCACGGGGATGTATCCACTGCTGGTCTTGAAGAATAGAGCACCTCCGGATAGAATAAGAGAGCTGGTAAATTTTCCACCCACTGGTAAGGAGAGGCATCGAGCGATTGTCAACGCTGCGTTCAGAATGATTCAAAGGGAAACGCTGAGCCGCCAAAGGAGGCAGAAAGGGAATATACGGCGTCTGACGTTGAAACCTGGTGACAAGGTTCTTGTAAAAGGACATCGATTGTCCAAGAAACACAAGTTTCTAGCTAGCAAATTCTTTAATGTTTATGTTGGACCATACCGCGTTAAGAGGAAGGTTCATGAGAACAGCTATGAGATAGAGACTCTGAGATCTAGGAAGAGTCGCAGATTACACCATATATCTAATTTAAAACTTTTCCGTGGATAATCATCCTGGTGGAAGTAGCCCCTTGTTTTTCATGGATGATGTATTGAATATGTTTATGTTAAGAATTTTCATGTAGACTGTTTATGTAGTTGTTGACGGTAGGGATTGATACTTTAGATGTGAGGGGACGAGACAAGGTCATACTCGAAGGTTTCTGGTTAATATGTACAGGAATGAAGTTTAAGTTTCGTGTAGGAGTTAGCGCGAATATTGCGCATTTGTTCGTGATTTACGTCTAATAATTTCATGTGTTTCAGGAGATAAGGATGTGGCGACAGAAAGATCGCTGATTTGTGGGCCTTGGGGGCCTGGCGTTTAATTCTTGAAGTTTCCAGAGTGAGAGAGAGTGAGTATCAGAGGTAGTACCCGCAAGGACTAGGAGAAGCCATGAATGCAAATGGATGCGTGACTCAGTCGATGAAAAGCAGTGAGGAGGCAGCAGAGATTTGTACGTCATTCCAAGATGAACAGGGAGTACTTAAGATGATGTTACCTGTAATGTTTTATTAATATAGATTCTTTGGTGTGTCCTGAAATTTGAAACCATGTGGTGTACATGTTGATGTAAGTGAATTTCTTTTGTTAGCAGGTTCTCACGTCATTTTGTAGGTGGTACCAATTTAGTACAAGTAAAGACAGATTAAAGAATGACAACCAGGCAATGTTTGGTAAGGTGGAAGGAAGTCGTGTTTGCAGATCGAATGGCAAGAAGCAGTGAAAGAATGATCTAGACGCAGTTCGAAAAAAAAAGGGGGGGGAAGGAGAAGTATTTAATGACTGACAGTTGTGTTGCCATTAGCAATGGATGTAATGTTGTCCTTTTTGTGGTGTATTGTGTTCTGAGGGGTTAGAACAGATTTCTCATGTTTTGTAATTTGATTTCATTGGTAGAGGTTTACTCTTGTTGTAAATTTTGGTGTAAGGACTGGAAGTAGTTAGTGGAATAATTTAACCAAGCACCCTAATTTCTTTCATGATTGTAAACGAAGTTGTGGAAACGGTATCAATGTAGTGATTTGCGGTTGCGGTGTAGGATGAGGGACAACCACAAACCCATTCCATCCTATGAAGCCTCAATACCTTCATTGGTTGATGAGTCAGTCTTCAACCCTGAACAGGCGAACGTGTGTTCAGAAAATAGGCCTAGATAACTTAAGTCTAAATGGCGCTTCAATTTAATTGTAAAACCTGTGAGGTAAGCCGGTGTATGTCAAATTGTTGTAAATAGGTTTAGATTTAATATCTGTTTAGGCTCTAACTGGTACCACAATTTTATTATAAACTTATGAGGTGGTCCACAGTACTGCAATTGTAGTTCGTAACAGTTTGATTTTTTTTATCTGTATATTATTGTTTTTGTCACCTCCAATTCTATAAAATCAGGGTCGATATAATTTTTGTAATAGGAATACTTTTAACTTTACTGTAAATAAAACCCTGTGGATAAGTTGTGATGAACAATGAGAAAGTTGTACTTTGTAAAATCTTATTTACAAAAATGTGTTTGTCTGCGTGCAAGTCGCTCCGAGTGGTGAAGCGGACGGAGAGTGGCTGGGCCACAGCAGGCATCACAGTGGTAGCCGCTGCTGACGTCACTCACCCCAGATGAGCGGGCTGGCCACCTCCGTAGCCACGGCGCGCCAGTCAACAGCTGTGTCATCTGACACACCCCCACGGCAAGCATCGGCAGACACTGCTTGCCTTAAGTTGGGTAATCCCTGGGGTGAAGCAGCGGACTATGGCGCTGAAGCACCTATATGCAGTGGGGAATGACGACCGGATGACTGTCACCCTGGTCTCCGGTACTCTCGCTGTCATCATTATTGTTGTCGTCGAGACATTATGGGACTGATGAATGATGATGTGTTTCAAACTGCTGTGACGTGAAGAAGGAGAGAAAGGAACTGTTTACGAGATATGATTGCTGCCAAGACTAAGGTACCTACGAACAATTATTTACTCTGTGGATCACTGAGTAGGCATAAAGTAAAGAAGGACTGAGACAGGCGCCATTGTGAATGGTTCGACAAAGGAAGAAATGAACTCTCAGGCAATACGATTGTGACGACCAAGTGAAAAAGTAGAGCATGATGAACTCGCCTAGTTTATCGGTGATCCACAGTTCAGGTCATAGTAATATTGAAAGTTTACTGAAAAAGGTTAACTGAGGAGTTTTGTTCAGAGATAATCTGGTTGGTAATAGGCACAGGTGGCGGAGCTGATGAACAGATGTAAGAGGAGTGGGCTATGCTGTTACGTCGTGTTTCGCGAGGTACATGATCACATAAACAGACGGCATACGGAGTCACGGGCACTTGGATGTGGCCGGCCTGGGTGGCCGTGCGGTTCTAGGCACTACAGTCTGGAATCGTGTGACCGCTACGGTCGTAGGTTCTAATCCTGCCTCGGGCATGGATGTGTGTGCTGTCCTTAGGTTATTTAGGTTTAAGTAGTTCTAAGTTCTAGGGGACTGATGACCTCAGCAGTTAAGTCCCATAGTGCTCAGAGCCATTTGAACCATTTGAACTTGGATGTGAAGTTAGGTTGTCCTCCAAGTATCTTTGGAAGAATGCCCTCCCCATCGCCCCTAGGCTGTGGTACATTGCCGATTGGCCTGTGACGATATGAAAGTAGGCAAAGTGCATTTTGTGTTTGCTTATTTTCAGGTCCATCGATTTTTGTAACAACTTTTCTCTGTTCTAATGTTTGCCACTATTTTGTACGTTTGTTTTAGTGCTATGTGGCACAGTGTTGTGTTTGGATAATTTATCTTTATGATAGTTCACTTGAAGTTTTTGTTGACGTTTCTTATCATGTTCATTTGGAATCTGTCAACAGGTTAGGTTAGTGGGTCTTTAATTTTATTATGTAGCTGAAGTATATGTCTTTTGTTGTTGGTTCTGTACTATGCACAATGTTTTTACCATTGCAGATAACTTTAGTGTTATTTTCTTTGGTATCTAGGTTATGAACTTAGTTGTGATGTGCACAATGTGGGCGTTGTCCCATATAGTTTAGAGGCTTTTGTCTTTGTTTGTGGAATAAGGTAACATTTAATTTTAGTATCAAATAACTTGGGTTCTTATAATTGTCATCGTTTCTTGATGTTCCTTTATGTGAATTAGAATAGTTCTATTGTAATTTGTTGATGTGTGTTTGCACACGTCCATGTTGGTAAGGATTTAATGAACATAACGTTATTGAAAGGTGTTCTTCTATTTCGTGATGTTTGTGATATTAACTGGAAAAAAACTTTTGTCTCCATTATAGAAGTACAATTTTCACGAATAACTTGATATTTCACATGAATTTTTTAGTTTTGCACTTACATCATAGATAGATAAGTAAAATTAATTGTCTTTAAGGTGTGTTTGAGAAATCCTTTGATAATTGACTGCTAAGACACAGACGTCTTGATGTGGTATAGTATTGTGTCGTTCCATAACAATATTTTGTTTTGTTTTGCCCTTAGTGTAAAACGGGCGCCCACTGAATTTTATGCCTAATTTATTTGTTAATTTTGCACTTTTCACTCAGATTTTTAAGTGTATGTCAGCATCATTTGATTTTGCAAATGACATTTCTTTGGCTCATCTTAACGTAAATTCTTTCATTAATTATTTTAGCATTATTGGATTTGTTTGTTGATCTTGCACTTTTCACTTAGAATTTTACATGTGCTTGGCAGCACCATCTGACTTTACAAATGACATTTCTGTGGTTAATTTTAATTTAAATTTTCATCACGAAAGGAGGTTAATTTAGACATTTTCTATGTTATTCACTTGCTATGTCTTTTAAATGCCATCGCCTTATGTCAAGTGGCCGCATATTTGATCAGCTCATAGCGGGAATATTCATTCATGCCAGAGAGCAGGACGTTACAATTTTTTTTATCCTTTTCTATAGCACAAACTACTGTTTGCAATTGTTTCCATTTTTCTGTTACGTAAGCATAGAACATAACATTGGTAAAAGAAATGAACCAGAATTGTCCTCCCATGAGAAGAACATTCCGGATCATTTCTTTCCATCCACGCATGGGGTGATGAAACGGTACAGTAGTTCCCGCTCAATAAACAGCAGGTTTTGCTGCTCGCTCGCACCGGGAAACAGATACTGAGGCGGCTCCGCAGCCAATTTTATTACACGTCGCGGCCGGCCGCAGGTGCAACAGAACTCATGTGGACGGGTGGAAAGAAATGTGTCAGGCTTCATAATACATATTTGCATGTGTCGTGTATTATGCATTTCTTGTATGTGAATGTGAATCTGCACATGAACTTTCCTAATCCTAGTCACACCTTTCGTTAAACGTAGCCAAATCTTTGTTGGGAAGTAGTTCTGTAGTATAGTAGTGCCAACCTTACTCCTGGGTGGGGGATCAGAGAGTCAGCACAGGCAGGTAAAAGTCAAAGACTTTCCAATGTCACAAGAGTGGGGTGGAGAGGTTGGTCACGGCCAAATGGTTCGACCACCCCCTTCACCGGGGCCCAGGAAGACCTCCAGGTGCCCACCATATTCTAGGGAGTGTTACAGAAGTTGGGTAAGTGAGCAGACGTGCCCTCAGTGCGTCTGTCTCAAGGTTCACACATGGAAGAGAGGTATTTGAATATTTGTACAAATTCTTTTATTTACAGCTTCGGATTGTGTAAGGAAATGAATGAGCTTTTTAATTTAGGAAATTTGACCCCCTGTGTTAACGTATCTGGTCCCCAGTTTGCCTGTTATCCTCCTCACGTAGTGGATGTCCTATGTAAAATACTGGGAGGCTTTGGTGGTATACATTTGGCCAACGCAATTCCGTCATGCCCGTAGAAATGTGCGCGCAGATTAGTATATAATATACCCAAGCTATAAGTTGTAAAATTGTAATATCTGTAAACTGGAACAATTGCTGCAATCGCTGTAAAATCGAGTGATAATATTTAAAATAAATACGTAATCAATTGTCATCAATCTTTAACATACCTTAAAAATCACATAGGAGTCCAGTTAAAGTAATTCATTTAAAAATAGGAGATATAGAATGCAGGGACCCACACATCAGCGTGTGAGCCCTCCAGCCCTTTGCCTAGTATCGTACAGAAAGGGCACACTCTCTAGGTAGCGCTCTCAAGCTCCCCTCCCCAGTTTTCCGTTGCGCAATTTTTCATTCAGGGCTTGACGACATCAACTTTCATCTGGCGTCCCTAGGCAAGGAGGTTAGACGGTAAACTTTCAGTGTGCATAAATTCTGTTTTTATACTTTTGTTTTGCTTCAAGTTGTCGATGACACACCTGGCACTAATTGCTTAAACTTCTGTGGTTTGAGCAGATTTCCAAATTCATCTCCCGCATAGTACGAAGAGTGAAACCTCGTGTACATATTGCTCAGTAGACTGATATTTTTATTGTTCCAATAAAACTGCAGATTACCATACGGGTAATAGAACTGAATTCACGTACAATCCTGCAGTGGTTCATTTACACTTCTCGAAAACGCTGAAATCCTTCTTCACATTCTCTCTCCTTTCTATTTACGGCACCAGAATAATGAATCGGATGGTTTCTAGTTGCAGTGATGTCTTTATCGCGTGCGCCGGTCTCAATTTTGTCACAGGAACTGTATATTCACAGAGCCCCCATGAAAGGAAACTAAATGGCAGCTGAACTCCAGAATTCAATACATGTAGAAATTTCAGACACTCTTCTTCTGATACAAGTAAGTGTAAAGTACCTCACATTCTGAAGATATGTATATTTTATTATGATCTCTTTCCATATTCTTATTGTGCGTATTTTAGTTACAAATCGTATGATGAATTTATTTTGTTGTAAATGGAAGTGACATGTAGCCTCTCTGATGCATGATGCACTGGAGAATCCAGTGGACCTTATGACACTCCAAAGTATGGTGCATGACCAACAGGCAAATTTTGTGAACATACATGCTCGTTTCCTTTCTTTGTCTCTCTCTCTCTCATTCTCTCTCTCTCTCTCTCTCTCTCTCTCTCTCTCTTTCTGTGTGTGTGTGTGTGTGTGTGTGAAAAATGCAGTTATCTAACGTAATGATTTCTTTTTTTCTGTTTGTTGTACAATTTTTCTATGACATTGTGTCAATGGGCATGTAAGATATACAGATAAGCCCAATAACTATTAACTCTATACTGGAGTTCGTCATTGAAACTGATATGCCTACCATGGAGGAGGGCGCCTTTCTCCAGTGTCAGCTGTTGGGGGATGACACTAGTCACTGAGGAGCAAATATGTAAGGAGCTTACTATTATTTTCATTCTACAGTAATATTATTGTTACACATGCCCACTTGCAAGCATTGCTTATGTGACGTCTCATTTGTTTTTAGGTGCTCTCAGTGATGATAATAATAGGCTTGAATGGAGTCATGCAATTGTGGATATCCACTTGAACGAATTAACTGAGGCAATGACTTCACTTTCTAGTATTATCTCATGGAGGATGAAGCCAATCATCAAGGAGCAAATTCGTGAGCAGTGGTACTTCAATTTTTTCTCTCTTCTATAGACGTAATTTTATTGCCCTCACAACTGAAAGCATTACTGACATGAGGTTTTATTTCAAGGTCCACAGGATGGTAATATTGCAAGGAGTCAGATGAATATTGATCCTCAGAATGAAATAGATAAAGTATTACAAAACATTGTGATAAATAATGATGTGGTGAGTGTCCAGTAGTCTGATCCAGGCACCCATAATTTTGAGTATAAATTAAAAATATACAAAATTATTATTTTGTCGCACATGAATGATAATTATCAGTATTGATATTCTTTCTTTGCCGATGTGACGGACGTGTGCAGATACAGGAATGCACTCTCATTACCTCAGCATCTGACTGAACTATGATGGATTCATCGAACCAGCCCGTCTGTCAGTGATGCTTTCGCCACGTCAGCAAACGGCGCAGCACAATCCGTCAATATCACGCCATGACCTTACAACTCCATCTTTTTTACCATGGTATAGACACTGCTTCCCACGTCCTGGACGATCACACAATCATCATGGACCTTCCTAGCACTGGCTATCAACTCGACAACAGCCTGGGCTAGAAGCAGTATCTACTCAACCCAGTCTGCTATGGATCACAGGGGCTTCGAAGTTCTTGATACTTTCTTTAATGGTCATCAAGCCATGTTGGAAAGGGCTCTCCTAGGAACAGTCAACGTTCTGCAGTATTCTGCCTTTAAGTGCAATGTATTTCTGTCCCTGGAACTCACATCTTACCGAACGAGAATTGATGCTGTTGAAGAAAAGAGCATGATCTACATTTTGGGGAGAAATGCCGTGACATTGCGGGGTATGTCAGTCACAAAGTGATTCAGAACTTTTACCCAGAGTGCCGTACTAGGCTGCTATGATGAAATGCAGGAAAGAGGGTCTGGTAAAGTACTCAGATGCATACTCTTCCTCGATGTGTGCTCGCATGCTTTTGGTCCCCATAATGTGAGCCCAGTTTCATCCCTTTTCCAAGAGACATTGCAGCTATAAAGCATTTATTAATGGCCAGTATTTAGACGTGGGGGGATGAATTTTGCTTTGTATGGTTGCTTCTGGCTTGTGAGAGACATCACCTGAAAGAAGTAGTGCATAAGAAAACATACGAAACATCTAATATCTGTCGTCATTATTATCTCAAAGCCATCTCATTTCCCATAAAACTCTAGGACTTGCAAAATTCGGGAACAATATTCGGACTATTCAATTCACTTTACAGCTTGGATGTAGATAAAAACGAGCACAAAGGTGACGAGGAGCACACTGTCCAGAAATAAATAAAGTGTAAAGTAGTTTAATCCCTCTATTTTTTAAAATTTGCCAATTAGCATCCCAAACACATAGGTTGGTTGCTATTCTCCAAGCCCGAGAAGCAACACTACATGTGGGTCAAGAACATGTCCCACCTACTCACCCCCCCCCCCCCAAGTTATCAAAATCTCATGGTGCTTAGTGTTCTTGGTGTAGGTGCCTCAACTCATTTTCCAAGTGTGAATATCTAGAAAGGCATCTCATTGATCACTAGAAACAGGACCTGGTACATGTGCAAATGTCTACCAAAGCTAAAAAGTTCTTAAAGTTTAAGAATGTCTAATACCAATGCTTCTAATGTTACCTACCTTACGCAGCAGCATATTGAGTTATATGCTCGTATGACTCCACCCTCAGCAAATTCTAATCATACATCGGGGATAATTCTGAGAGATGGTTGCTTGTAATGTAACCTGGTTTTGGGTACTAAATTTTTCGTAATATGTGGCAGGGTAGGAAATTTTTTATACTCTCCATATGCTCACACCAGTAGAAATCATGAAAAATATAAGATGTATTTCATGTCACAATGTTGATGTGCTAAATATTTTAATTAGTTCAATAATTGTTTTGTGGAAGATATAATAGACTGCCACTTCTCAGTTTTAATGTTGTTCAGTTTATAAAAGTCGGCCACTGTGACCGAGCGGTTCTAGGCCCTTCAGTCCGGAACCGCGCTGCTGCTACGGTCACAAGTTCGAATCCTGCCTCGGGCATGGATGTGTGTGATGTCTTTAGGTTAGTTAGGTTTAAGTAGTTCTAAGCCTGGGTGACTGATGACCTCAGATGTTAAAGTACCATAGTGCTTAGAGCCATTTGAATCTTTTTGAAAGTAAGTAAACTTCTCTTACATTGTAGAAGAAAGTGACGTCGAAGTAATAACATTCAACCAAAGCAATTTGAGTTTGTCACTCAGGGTACAACTCTTTACCCCCGATTTTAATTATATCACCAATTAACATTTTTGTACCATTGCATGCTCTTTAACCTAGACAGACTTGTGTCAGAAGCTGTCTGCATTTATCAAGTCAACACAGTCCCGTGATAAACTCATAGGAGAATGATGGCTTTTATGCACATGCAGTTGATTGTCATACTTGTTGGCAACCGTTGGATAGTTAAGCAGAAGCTTCACATTTGTGTGATGATGAGACAACACAACACCTAGTCATTGAGCGGAGAAAATCTCCAACCCGGCCGGCGATCGAACCCCGCCCACTGCATGGACGGCAAGCACGTTATCACCAGCTAAGCAGGCGGGCTCTCGAAGTACCCGTTACAATGCGACTCATAATTTATTACTGCGTTGTGGTATTTTTCAGTTGGCACAACTCTCTTGAGTTCGGCAGAATCGTAGTGTCAAAGCTGTTTATCCTTCGATATTTCTTAATGATACGGAGAACATACACAACTACAGTGGCTGTTTGCACAAAAGAAGCAGTCAAGGACTCTTATAACCACAGGCCTTTAAAAATAAATGGGAATAACGGAAGAGAGATATGATAATTTTCAATATATATTACGCTATCGAATAAGTGGAGGGCACTGCAAATTCTCTATGAAAGAACATTACAATACCATGCACAAAGAATTTAAGGATGGAGTTGGCAATGAAAGAGCAAAAACTTACAATGATAGGCAGATGGAATTCGTCGCTCTTTACATCAAAAATCATTTTGTGCTAAATTTGCAGGCATGCAGCATGTGAAGAAATTGACAGTTGCAACTGTTTTTCATGCAACTGAATGAAGAGTATCGAGACTTTGTACATTACTGCAAAGTACGTTGGTAAGGTCAAGGGGTCTGCCTGGAACGATTTTTCGATTTAAAACTCGCTAATGCTGAATTTATGAAGGAAAAAGGAGAGCAGGAACGGAAATTAGAACATCCAGAATGACCATGCGTATTATGTGGAATTGACTGCACACTGCCCACAATAAGATACTGGAAGGAGAGATACAACTTATTTATAATTTGATGGGGATGCATTAAAGAAAAGCACATTGTATAAGGAACACTTTCTGACACACAGTGCAGTTCCCTAAGCTCACTGGCAAGGTCTGAAGAATTCACTGATGCTTTGAAAGAATTATAAGGACAGTTTCCTAAACGTTTTTACGGCACTGCCAGTCTCATGTCTGTTTTCGAGCTGTTTTCGAGAGCGTTTGCCATTTCAGTTGAAATTGCACCTGTACGTGTGTTGATGTAACTGACCGATCTCCGAGGTAATTCCTTTGTAAAGATAAAATTATTTAACGATGAAACTGTCCAGGACATCTACATTGCTTTCCTCAGGTAGAGTTTCCACGTCTCCATAATACAGTTGTAAAAGTGCTACTATATTTCGATCAACATACATGTTTGAAACTAAATAAGTCACGATTACGTGGGAACTTGAGTGCGAAAATATGTGAGTTGTCCACATCTGTATGCATGCAGACAGTCTGTACCAGATAAGAACTATATATATGCGTATCTCCAGCGTGATAAAAGTAATTAAACAATACTGAAAATTTGTTTGTTTATCTATGTTATTGGGAAAAGTGAAATATAAAACCATGTTATACAAAGTGCCACTGCATTGCTCTTGAAATGAGGCGCATGTGCTGTTTTCCCTCCTCACACTTAGAAAGCATGGTGTGGCGTAGGGGTAAACGTGCTAACCACGCTAAGGACTGCGGCACTCATGCCAGGGCATGGTCTGTGAGCCAAATTATGGCCACCTCTGTTCTACATGAACACTGATGTACACCTGCTCGCAAACATTTCTGAGAAATTCCAAAGTGTCTGCCTAAGCGCATACTTTCTGGATCATGCCTTCTAATACATTGCGCCAGGGATATCATGTGACACAGTGGTAAGTATAATATGAGTCAGCATCGAACTGTTGACCAATGTTGACATTCTGCTCTTCCTTAAAAGCAGTGTTTGTAGGGGGACTTTGTCAGTGTGTCCACAAGTACACAAAAGCAAATAACCCACAAATGGGTGTGGAGGAGCACAGGCCATCTGACATTTTAAACTGCATCCTTTACTTGGATGTAAACAACCTTTATAGGCTTATCATGTACCAATCTCTGCCATCTGGAGGGTTTCAATAGATGTCCAAAAAGAGAAAAATCGCCAGACTGCAGGAAAAGATCTATAATGTGGCTGCTGATTCTGTTGAAGGATATATCTTGGAGGCAGAACTGACATATTCTACTCATTTGTATGGTGCACACAGCGACTTGCCACTGTATCTGGAGTGCCTAGTCCCACGCAATGGTTCCATCGCTAAGCTGATGACAAATCTGGAGAATAAGCAGAAATATATTCTGCACTGCAGATATCTCCAGCAGTGTCTCAGTCTGGGTATGGAACTTGTTATAATGTCCCATGGGATGTCCTTCAAGCTGCTTTGCACATACAGCTGTCATTATGAGTGACTTTGAAAAAGTTTTTGTAAATTAATGAATAATTCAGTTTTAAGAAAAGCCGGGGATAATGCTAGAGAATAGCGCCAAATTAATTTAGTTTACTGTTGGGAGGGGCTTTATGGCGGAAGAGATTACACTGCCAGCCCAAATTTTAAGTAGGCCAACACCTTCAGTCAAGTACTTGCCGTTGTGGAAATGGCTAATGTTTCAGTACATTTCATGAAGCATGTATATGTTGATATGTGTGCTCTGAACCTCTCCAATCTCCATGTGTATGGATTTCGCTATGAGTTTAAGAAGTCAAACTACACTGATCCCAAATTAATTTATATGGATACAAACAGTTTCATTCACTGAATGAAAAGCTGTGATCCATATGAAGTAATCAGGTGCAGTCCCAAAGCATTCATCATGTCTAGATATGCAGCCCATAATTATTTTGCAATAATATCTCTTATCAGCCTCATGAAAGACTAGGCAATTGGTTTGCAGATTGTAGAGTTTGTGGAGCTCAGATCAAAAGTGCATGCTTACTGCATAGATGCAGGAACCACTCAAATGTGTGCTAAGGGTGAGCTTTATGTGGCCTCATAGGGTCTCACGATAGACGATTGCATGAGGTGCCTACGTGAGGGCGTTGGAGCCTATAATCATATGGTGTGCCAAATAGCCTTTCTGTCATGCTGATGCTGCATCATGACAACAAGCAGTTTATCTGTGGGGATGGGACTGGGAGCCTCCAGTAGCCACACTATTCACTTCAGAATGATTGAGCATGTGGACAGTTATTTATTTGTAAATAGAGGATTTGTGTGTATGCAGAGCAGTTGGATGAACTAATTATCATAGGTTTGTGTATGAGTATATGTGCCTGACAGGACAATATGTGTACTTGTGTGTGTGTGTGTGAAAATTGTGTGTACTACGAACACAACTTCACACTATGTGTGCATGTACATACTGTACATATTTGCAAGCATGTGTGACATTTCTTCAACTGCTTCTTCTAGTCTCTGTATCCCATACACTCTATATAGGAACGACCAGTAAGGAATTATTTAAGTGTGAACATTGTTTAAAAATGAGTGAATAGTGTATACATAAACTAACAAAAAATGGGAAACATATTATTAAAGTTCCTCTGTCTACTATTTTTCAGGGTGTAAAATTTATACATACATTATATACCTGATAGTATTGGGAATGAATATAAGTCATCATAAAGAAATTTTAGTGTAAAATACCAATGTAAATAAAAACATAAAAGAAAATAAATTTTAATAAGCAACAACTTTTGTACTACAAAGAGATAATTTCTTAATAATAAACTTAAAGATAATTTTTTATATCATTGTTATTATTTCCTGACTCTCCTGCAGAAAGTGCAGTTGAACTATAAGATTAGAAAAATTATTGTTAATAATAATTTCCTTATAACAAACCTGATTCTCTGGCTATGGGGCACAGCATAAGAATAATGCTACCCATATAATCACTCTAATCATAAAGAATGGGGATTGGGGCTTGAACCTTAGTTGTCCAGTGGGAGGGTTGGGGAAGGGTGTATTGGCAGTATGCACCTGACAATCGAGGTCAAAGTCGAAACTTCCTGGCAGATTTAAACTGTGTGCCCGACCGAGACTCGAACTCGGGACCTTTGCCTTTCGCGGGAAAGTGCTCTACCATCTGAGCTACCTGAGTCATGCTTCGGTAGCTCAGATGGTAGAGCACTTGACCGCGAAAGGCAAAGGTCCCGAGTTTGAGTCTCCGTCGGGCACACAGTTTTAACCTGCCAGGAAGTTTCATATCAGCGCACACTCCGCTGCAGAGTGAAAATCTCATTCTGGAAACATCCCCCAGGCTGTGGCTAAGCCATGTCTCCGCAATATCCTTTCTTTCAGGAGTGCTAGTTCTGCAAGGTTCGCAGGAGAGCTTCTGTACAGTTTGGAAGGTAGGAGACGAGATACTGGCAGAAGTAAAGCTGTGAGACCGGGTGTGAGTCGTGCTTCAGAAGCTCAGATGGTAGAGCACTTGACCGCGAAAGGCAAAGGTCCCGAGTTCGAGTCTCGGTCGGGCACACAGTTTAAATCTGCCAGGAAGATTCATATCAGCGCACACTCCGCTGCAGAGTGAAAATCTCATTCTGGAAACATCCCCCAGGCTGTGGCTAAGCCATGTCTCCGCAATATCCTTTCTTTCAGGAGTGCTAGTTCTGCAAGGTTCGCAGGAGAGCTTCTGTACAGTTTGGAAGGTAGGAGACGAGATACTGGCAGAAGTAAAGCTGTGAGACCGGGCGTGAGTCGTGCTTCGGAAGCTCAGACGGTAGAGCACTTGCCCGCGAAAGGCAAAGGTCCCGAGTTCGAGTCTCGGTCGGGCACACAGTTTTAATCTGCCAGGAAGTTTCATATCAGCGCACACTCCGCTGCAGAGTGAAAATCTCATTCTGGAGGTCAAAGTCATCTAGAACCAGCAGTGCCTTAAGTGTGTGGGCATGCCTTGGGGGGAAGGGCAAGGATGGTAACTTATATATACCTCACCCAATTGCCTCAGGTGTAACCTGATACTGGAAGTGCTTAGTAGTGTCCACATGATAATATCGATGTTTCAGCCAGAACTCTCACTGCGTAACTACTAGCGGACTTTCTAGGCGGTGTTTGGTACAGTGGAATGAACACGGAATGGTTATCCGAGGGTGTGTGTCGAGTTCCCATGTGCCAACGTTTTTAATTTTCAATTTTTACGAAGCTCATGCTGCAAATACATCGAAATAAGGCCCAATATGTTATATTCAATAATTTTTTCATAAAAGGCATGGAAAGGAAATGCAAAGGGATTTTAAGGCGCACATAAGAACCTCATATTTAAAATTAGATACTTTTATTATTTTACAGTTGATGGTTTGTATGTGCTGGAGTGATATTCATCAGAGAAACAGGGGAAGCAGTAATTGTTGTAGCGTCTTGAACATGTTATAAACGCAGCATTTTTTATAATTAAATGATTTTTTAAGTTTATATAAAAAGCGCACTTGGTTTACATTCATAAAAGGTTCTCTCTCAAAGCACAGTTTGACAGTATACCACGTTTAACACATCATTTCACTAAAAATTGGCGAGGATTGCTGGTGATACACAATGGAATATACTTTGATGCAATTTTCTCAGGATGCAATTTCTTTTTCTCTTTTGATGAGATAAGAGCATTTTAGAAGCTTTTTGACCATTAATGTTAATAAGAGATATTGCAGACTTGTACAAGTGGAGTGTAATACCGTACAATGGTAATCCATCTTCGTCTTGAAAATTAATAAAAGTATCCAATTTTACACACAAAGTTCTCCTTTCCACTTTACAACCCCTTCCTGTAAACTGAATTGCAATCCCAAATTTTCCTTTGCCTTTCCTTTCTTGCCTGTCATGAAAATATTGATAAGGCAATATACTGAACATTATTTCAGTTTATTTGCAACGTAAGTAAGGTAAAAATTGAAAATAAAAAACAAAGAATGTTTATGCGTAAGGACTCGACCCCCGCGATCCTCAAATTATCGTTCTGCAGAGCTTGTCTGTAATAAGTTAGTGATTTTACTGGTGCTGTCGGTAGTGGAGGAAAATGGCACTCGCTGAAAGGCATTAGTTTGTCTCCATGGGAGTTACTATGGGAATCAGTAATTTACCCGTAGGATGTTAATGACAAGGAACGATGCATTGCAGCATGTGGTAAGTTGAAAATTTGTGTTGGTTATGGGCCGTGTCCGGATGGCCGAAGCGGTTAAGGCGACTATGAACTATCAAATTTATGTTAAATGCGTCGTCTGCAATAGTGGCCATTTCGCTACAGAAATGTATAATGCAACGAAAATGGTTTGGTGATGGTAGCTTCGGAAAAGGTGTGACGTGTCGTAATGTTATTGTCGATGTTACTGTAGAATCTATAATACTAAGGATCGGGGAGCTGAATGGTAATAATCCCTGTGACAATTGGCTCGTAGGGGTGGGTCTGGGGCTGATCATTAGATTAGATGGTTATTGTGCAATTCACACTTAAGTGTTTGGCACAGGATTCATAGCTGACTAGTGGCATGTATTGTGGCCCGACAAGTAATAATTTTGCCTCTTGTCAAACCATGTAACGCGTGGAGCCTAATGGTTGTGCAATAAGTGTGGAGCAGTTTCAAACGGACTTGGTTCCCATGTCATTTTACTAAAATTCAAGTGGTAAGGCTTGCCTAGCACCTTTCCATCAGAGTGGGATGTGGGTAAGAAGGTGTAGGCATGATAAATGGTCGAAAAGGCTGATAGTAGTGTCACATACAAAGGGTTCGTTGGCTTATTAGTTAGAATGCCAATGACATTTCATCCTCACTGACAGGGTAGGGATATAAAAATAAATAAGGTGGTGACGTCACACTATTATCCAGTACTGCAGTAAGAACAAACGTTTGTCACACAGAAAAGAGGCATTAATATGCCTTCATGAGGTACCAATGCAGTGTGCTTGGTGATAATGCTTTTTAGAGAGAACATTGTTATCCGGACCTCTCCTGACGTCATTACAAACGATACACTGCAGGATGTAAGCATCGAATCCCTGATGGAGTGGGAGTGAAGCTACAACATGATACATTCTTCATCACTTGGCTGGACGAACAGTAGAACATAAAGCTGAATAGCTCTGGAACCAATTTCCGTCCAGTATTCGTGAAGTGCTGGCAGGAACTTTGTCTGTGATGTCATTGCTGTAATTAAATACAGCAAGACAAAGAAATGATAACCCCACAACGTTATCCAACGATTATCAGTGGCCATAACTGAAGAGGAAATGATAAGATCGTAGATAGATCCATGCAGCAGTTATCAGTTTTGATTACTGGAGAAGAGTTAAAAATTCACTTCATTTTCATTTTGTTAGTTAATGATTTACCTTGAAACTGTTCCCACTGTTCGTATATCTGGTTACGTGAATGGAACAGGAAAACCCTAATAACTGGTACAGTGGGACGCACCCACTGCAGTGCACTTCACTGTGATTTGTACAGTATAGATGCAGATGTAAGAATATTCTGGAATATAAACCTTATTATCTTCGTCTCCGTTGAAGGTAAAGAAATCTGTAACACTTTACTCTCTGTCAGGCTATTGAGAAATTGCAGCTCCATGAAGCAGGTTGCTTGCTAACATAGCAATAACGGGATTTGGAATACAACTCGTGTTCTGTATCCTGTTACAAAGAATTATCGATTCGTAGTCAAAGCATGTGCATTATAGCGCCATCCTTGTCGAGTTCTTTGTTCCACCTGCCTGACAACAGAAACAGAGAATGTTCTAATTCTTCACTATTTACATTGGTAAATATCCGTTTCGTTGAAATCTCCTCGCAGATTAAAACTTTGTGCCGGACCGGGACTTGTACTCACAACCGTGCTTTTTGCGGTAATGATCTTACTGACTGAGCAAATCAGCTATGAACCTGCATCAATGGTTTGCTTCCCCCACACCCCTCCCCAGGCTTCTGTCCTACCTTCCAAAGTTCATAGAAGTACTGCTGCATACCTTGCGGGGTCAGCAGTTGCCATTTATCCCACCTCTGCTGGCTGTGACATAATTGAAAATTAATTTGTGATATGAATTTAAAATGACATCACTATGTTTATCATGCAAGTGATTCATGGAACTGAAGTAACTAACTAAATAGCTAATGATATTTTTCTAAGAATTATTAAGTTGTTATTTGAAAATATACTCTCCATAAATTTAGGAAAAACACAATATATTCAGTTCCGTCCAACACACAGAGTAATTTGATACAGCACATGAACAGGAGTCAGTAAACAGGGTAGAACGCTCCAAATTTTTGAGTATACATACTGATGAAAACTTTAATTGAAAGAAGAATGTTACTGAGCTTCACAAACAGTTAAATTCAGCTAGTTTTACTCTTCGTATAATTGCTAGTCTTGGAAAGAAACGAATCAACTTCCTGATAAGTTTTGCATACTTCCAATGAATGATGTCTGTGGAATAATTTTCTTGGGTAACTCATTACACAGAAAGTACTGATTGCACAAAAGCGATCAGTAAAAATAATAGGCGATGTCCATCTGCAGTCGTCATGTAGGCACCTCTTTAGGGAGTTAGCCATTTTAAGAGCACCATCGCAACACATACACTCACTAACGAATTTCATCATAAATAATCTATCTTAATTTGAAAAGGATATTGATTTCCACACCTACGATTCTAGAGGCAAAACTAACATTTTTACCAATTACTAAAGCTGTCAGTGGCTCTGAAAGGAGATGAATATGCAGCAACATAATATTTTTATAATTTTCCCATCACATAAAATATTTGACAGGTAGCAAGTCGTAAATATAGCGCACAATCATTTCTACTGGACAACTTGTTCTATTCCATGGTCAAATCTCTATTTAAAAACTGATAGCCTTTAAGTGTAGTTGCATGAAGAGGACTAAAAAATAAAGTTTTCATTAATGTTAACACCAAAAATGTATACATATCCCTCAGACCGACTCATTCCATATCGTTATGATAAAAGAATCGTTCCAATATGTAATTAACTCTTTCGTTTTAGTTTCGTGGTTTTATGTAGCGCTTCATCGTTACTTTTCTCGTCACGTATCTTGTACTATTTCCGCAGTTTTATTGCTGTTGCCGTCTCGATTTCAGTGTCTCAAAATGAATGAAGAGGGACAGACCTAATTTGTCTTCTACTGGTGGATGTTGAACTGAATGGATGTAGAGAGAGGAACGCTCTTGGCTTTTTCTTTTTCCTTTTAACAGATTTTGCGAAATATGTGCTGAGTAAAAAAAAAAAAAAAAAAAAAAAACAGACGGCGTGGACTACCATGCACGCCACCACCAGTCTATGGGGTACCGGGAATATTTTATAGTCAGTTCAAAAAATTTTCTTCACACTGAAATTCACATCCACTCCGGTACCACCTCTGATGGCCTATGTGCTGTATCTAACCACCACCTCAGCAAAAGTGCAGTTTATTCTAGTTAAGGTCGCTGACAGACAAAGCTTTCCCCCAAGCCACATCTAACTGGTCAGGAGGGAGCGGCAGGAGCGAATCACGAGCTCCCTGCAGAGACGTGCCTCGGCTCCCTGCGTAACATGAGGTGCTCTCCCTCCCTCTTCCTTCTCTCTCTCACACTGTTTTCCGGACTCTTTCAGCGATTGGTCACCATGGCCCTTATGATTGGCTGGTGGTTTGTTCACCGACTCTAGGCTTTGCCTGTCTGAATTCTTAACTGGAGAATACATATTAGATTTTACCTCTTAAATCTCCTGGCAACTAATCATTGCATTAATTATCGACCTGTTCAATTATTTTATATCGATGCTAGCTGAATGACGCTGCAGAAGAGCATATTCAAAAAGACAAGGAAAATATATTTTCCTTCAGTCGCGCTGAGCCTTTCGTGAGATACCCTTGGAAGAAAGGATATTGTAGAGAAATAGTTCAGCTAGAGCTGTAAGAGAGGGGGGAAGGGTGAGGATGCAAGTCGAACCTGTGATGGGTCACTTGGTAAGAGGGCAAGTTTCTAAGTTTAAGTCCCAGTCCAGTACGCAGGTTCAATCTACGTACCAGAAAGTTTCATAACAGTACCCACTTCACTTCAAGTGTGAAGCCTTCATTCTGGAAAGAATCCGTTACATTTATTGAAATTAAATTCAAAGTTTGAGTAACTACACACATCAAAAAAAGTTTTGCATCACCACGGCTCCGAGAGTTCCGGAACCTATACAGAAAATTGGAATACAGATCAACAGAAACATCATATCCGCCCTTTTCATTGCTCATGAAAACCACACATTGCATTTTGTACCACCATACAGCGAGACGTGCAGAGGTGGTAGTCCAGATTGCTGTAAACACCGGTACCTCTAATACCTATTAGCACATCCTGTTGCATTGATGCATACCAGTATTCGTCGTGGCATACCACCCACAAGTTCATCAAGGCACTGTTGGTCCAGATTGCCCCACTCCTCAATGGCGATTCGGCGTAAATCCCTCAGAGTGGTTGGTGGGTCCTGTCGTCCATAAATGGCCGTTTTCAGTCTATTCCAGGCATGTTCGATGGGGCTCATGTCTGGAGAACATGATGGCCACCACAGTCGAGCGATGTCGATATTCTGAAGGAAGTCATTCACGATATGGTTGCACTATTGGTCAGAGGATGGCATTCACGTATCGTGCAACCGTTACAGCGCATTCCATGGCCACCAGCGGCGTGTGTAGGCCCCACATAATGCCACCCCAAAACAGCAGGAAACCTCCACCTTCCTGCACTCGCTGGACAGTGTGTCTAAAGCGTTCAGCCTTACCGGGTTGCCTCCAAACAGCTCTCCGACGATTGTCTGGTTGAAGGCATATGCGAAACTCATCGGTGAAGAAAATGTGATGCCAGTCCTGAGCGGTCCATTCGGCATGTTGTTGGGCCCATCTTTAACGCGCTGCATGGTGTCGTGGTTGCGAAGATGGACCTCGCCATGGACGTCGGGAGTGAAGTTGCGCATCATGCAGCCTATTTTGCACAGTTTGAGTCGAAACACGACGTCCTGTGGCTGTACGAAAAGCATTATTCAGCATGATGGCGTTGCTGTCAGGGTTCCACCTAGCCAATCCGTAGGTAGCGGTTATTCACTGCAGTATAGCCCTTTGACGGCCCGAGCGAGGCATGGTATCGACAGTTCCTGTCTCTCTGTATCTCCTCCATGACCGAACAACATCACTTTGGTTCACTCCGAGACGTATGGACACTTTCCTCGTTGAAGGCCCTTCCTGGCACAGAGTAACAATGCGGACGCGATCGAATGGCGTTATTGACCGTCTAGGCATGGTTCAACTACAGACAACACGAGCCGTGTACCTCCTTCCTGGGGGAATGACTGGAACTGATCGGCTGTCGGACCCCCTCCGTCTAATGGGCGCTGCCCATGCATGGTTGTTTACATCTTTGGGCAGGTTTAGTGACATCTCTGAACAGTCAAAGGGACTGTGTTTGCGACAGTCCACAGTCCACAGTCAACTTCTATCTGTAGGAGTTCTGGGAACCGGGGTGAAGCGAAACTTTTTTGATGTGAATATATTTCAATCTCTAAAACAATTAGCCAGAAAGAAATTGTTTATTGTCACTTGAGTACAGGTCTCGCAAAACAAAATAAAAAAGGGTAATTCAGTAGTTCTTCTAATAATTAACAATGAAGTAAGAAAGCAGGTTAACCACTGTGAACGATAATAGTGACTGGCTTGTAGTTTTAAAGATAGACACAGATCCACAACTCACTAACACTGTACATGGGCACTTGGTTAGCAGCTCCACATATGGTGAGAGAGATTGAGAAAAATATATAGTGAGATAATTATTCAGTACAATAAGGGAGACGAAAATTTAATTGTGTTGTGGGACTGGAATTCCTTAATAGGGAAAGAAATAAAAAGGGAATGTGGACTGAGGGAGAGGAAACAAATGAGAAGGTAAAAGGTCGCACAGAGCACAAATTAAGGATTGAAAACACTTGAACCAAAGTTAGATACGCATTCCACTAAATTTCAGGTAGAGGATATAATACTCCATCTGAAAATCCCTCAGAAGCCCCACTGGTACCAACTGACCTTCGTGTCATCCTCAGCTGAGAGTCATCGCTGGATGCAGTAGCTACTCAATTGGCTCAATTGGCCTCACAAGGGCTGAGTACACTCCACTTGCCAACAGCACTTGGCAGGCCCGGAGCGTCACCCTTCCATGTGCAAGCCAAGCCCAACAGTGCTTAACTTAAGTGAATTGACAGGAACTGGTGTTACCAGTGTGGCAAGACCAATGGCTTAAAGGATATAATAGAAAGACAAAAATTTAAACACGAGTTCTTAAATTGCAAAATATCTGCTTTTAATTGTGGTCTCTGACAATTATTTCTTAGTTATGGAAACCAGACTACTGCAGAGAAATTTGCAGAACGTCAAGGAATTAAAGAGATTGGGCCTGGATAAGCTGAGAAAACATAAGGCTGTTGAGAGTTAGGCGTTAGGCATTGAGTATCTGAATAGGCGAAAGGAATAAAAATTGAAAGGAAGCTTTGGGAAAATAACTAGTGAGGGTGGCACAGGAAAAATTAAGTAAAAACTCAACATCACGGCAGAAATACTTGGCTCACACCTAAGATATTAATTTGATGAAAGAGTAAAATATTAAAAAACGGTTAATGAATCAAGCAAAAGGTGTGCAAATGTCCAAAAAATCAGAAAGAATGCTTAGAAGATAAATGCAAAGCTATAGAAGCATGTGCAACTGGGAGAAAGATGCCATCTATAGGAAAATTAAAGAAAACTTTACAGAAAACAGAAGCAACTTAGGAGCATTAATGATGCAGATGACAAACCGGAATTAATCAAAGTTGAGGCAGTTAAAAGCTGGAAGGAGTATATGAGAGGGCTATACAAAGAAAGCAAATCGAAGTTAATATTGTGCAAAGGGAATATGAACAGGTAAAAACGAGATAGAAGATATGATTGCATAAGAATAATTTCTTATAACACGACATATGGAGTAGATGAAATTCTATTAGAATAACTGAGCTCATAGGGGGCATCACCACGACAAAATTGTTTCAAAAAATAGTTATGGTTCATCACTGAGAGCTGATAATAAGTATGTCTTTATTACAACAGGTTTCAGTTCTCAGACTATCATCAGGTACAATAAAACATTTCAAACAACTTACATGGCGACAGAAAACATTTGGCGGCTAATACATACTTGACAATAATGACTTACGCTGGATACTTTGCTAATTTACGCCATAGACTCTATATCGCTATGTAAGCTGTTCTTATGATACCTGATGATGTCTCAAGGACTGAAACGGCTGTAATAAAGAAATATACATTATCGGCTCTTGGTGATGAACTACGACTTCTTAAATACACAGGCTCAAAAATTCCAGCAACAATAAATAATTAATGTAGAATAATGAAATTTTCGGAATACATTTGCCTAGGTAATATATG
The DNA here is from genome assembly GCF_021461385.2 of Schistocerca piceifrons. Taxonomy (NCBI): domain Eukaryota; kingdom Metazoa; phylum Arthropoda; class Insecta; order Orthoptera; family Acrididae; genus Schistocerca; species Schistocerca piceifrons. The sequence continues at coordinate 672,872,994 of NC_060138.1, read as the reverse complement.
TAACTGATTAGCATTGTCTAATCGCAGGTTAATGTAAGTGCTAGATAAATCATTGCAGATGTGAAATGCTGGTACCTTAATAACCGGTGTACACGTCAGAATGTTGAATGCCAGCATGCAAACGTGCGTGCATTGAATTTTACATGTACGGAATGTCAGTTTATGGTATGGAGTTCTATGTCTGTAGTATCTGATCGGTCAATACAGGGACGGTTAATGCTACTTGTGACTGACACTGGAGTTATCATTCGATGATATCGATGATACCCCATACGCGCTCGACTGAAGACAGATCTGGTGATCGAGCAGCCCAAGGCAACATGTCGACACTCTGTAGAGCATGCTAGGTTACCACAACGGTATGTGCGCGAGCGTTATTTTGGAAAACACCTCCTGGAATGCTGTTCATGAATGGCAGCACAATAGGTCGAATCACTAGACTGACGTGCAAATTTGCAGTCAGCTCGAGTGGTATAACCACGACAGTGCTCCTGCTGTCATATGAAACCGCTCCCCAGGCCATAACTCCAGGTGAAGGTTCAATGTGCCTAACTCAAACAGGTTGGTTGGATGTCCTCAACTGCCCTCCTTCTATATACGGACACCGCTGGCACCGAGGCAGAAAAGCTTTCATTGGAAAACACAACAGACCTCCATCCTGCCCTCCAGAGGGCTTTCGCTTGACACCACTGAAGTCGCAAATGGCGGTGGTTTGTGGTCAGTAGAATGCATGCTACAGGATGCCTGTCTCGGAGCTCTCCTTGAAGCAATCGAATTGTAACAGTTTATTGTGTCACTGTGGTACCAACTGCTGCTCAAATTGCTGCTGCTGATGCAGTAGGATGCGCCAGAGTTGTACGTCGAACACGATGGTCTTCCAGCCTGGTAGTGTCACGTGGCCATCTGGAGCCCGGTCTTCTTGAGATCGTATATTCTCGTGACCTCCGCTGCTAGTAATCATGGACAGTGACTGCATTCCAACCAAGTCTTTCTGTAATATCGCAGAAGGATCATCCAGCTTCTTGTATCCATACTAAACGCCCTCTTTCAAACCCAATGGGGTGTTGATAATGGTCTTTTTGTCAGCTTAAAGGCATTTTGGACTGAAATCTACTCACTCTCAAAGGCATCTAACGCTCTCACAACCGTTACAGCGTGTATTTGAAGCAAACCTAACTTGCATCCTCTTAGTTGCGCTACTAGCACCACTCTTATGTGACTGGCGCGAAATTTGAGTAGACATCATCTTTCTGGTGTCGAAACACGCCTGCCAACTTCCGTTTATGTCGCACATCTCCTTCTTGGTGTTGCGATTTTTTTCCTTCAGTGTACTTAAAAGCTGTGGGGCAGCACGTTCAAAAAAGCTGTCCCTGATATGTGAGATACACTCCTGGAAATTGAAATAAGAACACCGTGAATTCATTGTCCCAGGAAGGGGAAACTTTATTGACACATTCCTGGGGTCAGATACATCACATGATCACACTGACAGAACCACAGGCACATAGACACAGGCAACAGAGCATGCTCAATGTCGGCACTAGTACAGTGTATATCCACCTTTCGCAGCAATGCAGGCTGCTATTCTCCCATGGAGACGATCGTAGAGATGCTGGATGTAGTCCTGTGGAACGGCTTGCCATGCCATTTCCACCTGGCGCCTCAGTTGGACCAGCGTTCGTGCTGGACGTGCAGACCGCGTGAGACGACGCTTCATCCAGTCCCAAACATGCTCAATGGGGGACAGATCCGGAGATCTTGCTGGCCAGGGTAGTTGACTTACACCTTCTAGAGCACGTTGGGTGGTACGGGGTACATGCGGACGTGCATTGTCCTGTTGGAACAGCAAGTTCCCTTGCCGGTCTAGGAATGGTAGAACGATGGGTTCGATGACGGTTTGGATGTACCGTGCACTATTCAGTGTCCCCTCGACGATCACCAGTGGTGTACGGCCAGTGTAGGAGATCGCTCCCCACACCATGATGCCAGGTGTTGGCCCTCTGTGCCTCGGTCGTATGCAGTCCTGATTGTGGCGCTCACCTGCACGGCGCCAAACACGCATACGACCATCATTGGCACCAAGGCAGAAGCGACTCTCATCGCTGAAGACGACACGTCTCCATTCGTCCCTCCATTCACGCCTGTCGCGACACCACTGGAGGCGGGCTGCACGATGTTGGGGCGTGAGCGGAAGACGGCCTAACGGTGTGCGGGACCGTAGCCCAGCTTCATGGAGACGGTTGCGAATGGTCCTCGCCGATTCCCCAGGAGCAACAGTGTCCCTAATTTGCTGGGAAGTGGCGGTGCGGTCCCCTACGGCACTGCGTAGGATCCTACGGTCTTGGCGTGCATCCGTGCGTCGCTGCGGTCCGGTCCCAGGTCGTCGGCCACGTGCACCTTCCGCCGACCACTGGCGACAACATCGATGTACTGTGGAGACCTCACGCCCCACATGTTGAGCAATTCGGCGGTACGTCCACCCGGCCTCCCGCATGCCCACTATACGCCCTCGCTCAAAGTCCGTCAACTGCACATACGGTTCACGTCCACGCTGTCGCGGCATGCTACCAGTGTTAAAGACTGCGATGGAGCTCCGTATGCCTCGGCAAACTGGCTGACAATGACGGCGGCGGTGCACAAATGCTGCGCAGCTAGCGCCATTCGACGGCCAACACCGCGGTTCCTGGTGTGTCCGCTGTGCCGTGCGTGTGATCATTGCTTGTACAGCCCTCTCGCAGTGTCCGGAGCAAGTATGGTGGGTCTGACACACCGGTGTCAATGTGTTCTTTTTTCCATTTCCAGGAGTGTATATGAGACAGGTGAAAAGACCTCGCTGTTCAAAAAGAATGCATCCATTCCATTTCCAAAGAAGACAGGAGCTGATTGGTGTCATTCTTACCAAACCACCAGTTTCATAAGTAATGATTGCAGAACTTACACTCCGCAAGGCACCTGACAGTGTATGGCAGAGATTACTTCTGGTACCACTAACTGATCTCCACCCACCTTCCTGTTCCATAGGCGAATGGTGCATGTTTGGCGGTAAGCCTCTGTTTAGCTCTAATTTCTCTAATTTTCTCAAGTAATCATTTCGCGAGACATATGTAGGAGGAAGTAATGTGTTCTCCAACTCTTCCACCAACGTATTCTCCTAGAAATTCAATAGCAAACCTCTCCGAGATGCACAATGTCTTGTAGCGAGTACCACTGGAGGTTGTTAGAGTATCTCTGTACCCTATCTCGCCGACTAAGCTATACTCTGACGAACACGTAGCTCTAAATCGGATCTCTTGTATACCTTCTATTAATCTAATCTGATAAGAGTCCCAGACTGGTGAGTAATAATCAAGAATGGGTCTCACACAAACGTTTTGTAAGCTACTGCTTTCGTTGGTGAATTATATTTCCTTAAGATTCTGCCCATGATTCTCAGGTTGGGATTTGCTTTTCCTGCCATTTGTTTTATGCACTCATTCGACTAGGGTTTCTCTGGATGGATAGTCCTACATGTTTTACTATAGGAGTCCAGTAATTTGTTGTAATAGCGTAACTGTACAGTACTGGATTTCTTCTCCTATGTATGCGCGTTACGTTATATTAATTTACGTTCAGGGTCAACTGCAAGACTCTGCGCAATTCATCCATCCTCTGCAGATCTTCCTGCAAATTGCTACAATTTGCTCACATTTTTACCTTCTTATAGACAACCACATCAACTAAGAACAGCCTTCTGGAGCTTCCAACGTTATTTACTAGATCATTTCTAATGGTAATGGCCCTACCACACTTACTTGGGGCTCTCATGAAATTACTTCTACATCTCCTCATTTTGTCCCGTTAAGAGCGACGTTTTGAGTACTTTCTGCGAAGAAACCTTGAATCGAGTCAAAAACCTGGTCGAACACCAAGTAAGCGAGGTATTTTTTAATTAAAAAGACTAAATGGGAGTGCTGGAGAGTAAGAAGAGGAGCAAATTATTTCGTATAATCTCTGCAGAATCTTACAGGTATCTCATTTGGTCCAGATGCCTTTCCACTACTAAGCGATTGTTGTTGCCTTTCTGTTATCTACATCTATTTATCTGGACATCTGGCACTCTCGTATTTATGCGCTGACTGAAAGGAGGGAACATATTACGAACTTGCACAATGAAACATTTTCAGAAGAGTGGATTGAATATTTCGACACAAATTATCTAAAGAAGAAAGGATGATAGATAGAAGTCAAATTTAAGTATTAACAGTTCGGATACCAGAGAAATGCAGAAACAGTGAAGCAGTACTAACTATATGATTTATCTTAGAAGATACCTTAAGTTGAAGAAAGGTAAGCACACATTTATAACTTTTCTAGACTTAAAAGAAGATTTTGTAATGTTGAATTTGTAAGGTGGTAAGATTTTTGTACCTTACAATGTTTTCAACACGCACAATGACATTTATTTAGATATATTTTGAAATCATTTGATAGTAGTAGAGTCATTTGTTATGGAAATGGAGTACGACTGACATCGTGAGGTACACCTTGGTACTAATAATTAAATTTCATTTGTACGTTGGGTAATCAGATTTAATGAAACGTGGATGTGTAATACACAGAGGAGAGAACGAAAACTGGTTTCATCAGTGCTGGGTGAACAGTCGTGCAGACACCAGGAGATTCCAAGGCGAGTGGCAGCACAGCGCTCAAAGGGGGCTCAGTGGAGGAAAGGCAACCCCAGACGACTTGCAGACTGCGGATACATCAATGTAGCAGCAGATTGGAACGTGTCAGGCAGCACCACGGCGCCAGCAGTCGTTGGTTTGCCTACACGTACGCCACCCAGTTTCAAAAAATGGTTCAAATGGCTCTGAGCACTATGGGACTCAACTGCTGAGGTCATTAGTCCCCTAGAACTTAGAACTAGTTAAACCTAACTAACCTAAGGACATCACAAACATCCATGCCCGAGGCAGGATTCGAACCTGCGACCGTAGCGGTCTTGCGGTTCCAGACTGCAGCGCCTTTAACCGCACGGCCACTTCGGCCGGCGCCACCCAGTTTCCTGCGATTTTTAAATGTAGAGGTTTCTGAATGGTCTATTCATATGAAGTGATTGGAGAGGGAATTTGTTCCAGCAAGTTCTACGGCAGAAGGCACACTTGTGTTTGCCGTGGTTGCCACAGCCTTTAAGAGAAGGAGAGTGTGAGTGTGATCTGAGTGTACTGAGAATATGATTCATTCGCCTTTTTTGGGACAGAGGAAACAGACGGGAGCTGAGAGCCAGCATTCTTTAGAGAGGAACTCTCGTTGGGCCTCCGTTTGAGTCTCTTCGTCCGACAGAACTTCTGTTTCAGGTGCTAGGTACTGCGCTCCATTTTGTCATTCGTTTAAGACGAATATGAACTTCGCCTTTTGGCTGAGAGTTCTCGTCTTGTGCCTGGCAAACAGTTATCAGGGGGAGATCTTCCTCTATTCTACACTTTCGTTGAAGACGTTACTGAATTCTGCCGTCGGTGGGAAGTTCACATCTGACGTTAATTGTTAGCGGTGAAATGGTAGACAGAGTTGTTAATCAGCAGTTTCGGGACAGTAGTCTGCTGTTTAAAGGTTTAGAGTTCAGTGCACTGCACATTACGGGGCTGTAGCCTTGGTATCAGCACATGATACTACGAGAGTCGCCACTGCACTCCTTAAGCATGCTGTTTACAATGGCGAAATAGCCACCCACTCTAGCATCAAGGTAGATAACGTAAATTGCTGGAATCACTTGTAAATGCATCTCCACTGGGGTTTACGTCACTCATTCAATTGAAGTAGATTCTTCTAGTTTGAAAGCGAAGTCAGCCATTTTGTATAAGAGATTTTCAGATCGCATTACCCACAAATGGGCAGAATTAGGCATAAGATAGCCATTATTAGTTTATTTCAGTCAATTCATGTTTATTATGCATCAAATGGACATTTTGTTAGTTGTTATTTGTTCACTTTGATTGAATGGTTGGATTGAAATAAATTGTATAGTCGAAACAGAGAATTTTACCCTTTACGTAGAAGTGTAGTTCACCATTCATCATTTGAGTTTGTATGTGTTTTGAGATTATTATATACTGTTGAAGAAAGTAAGTAATCTGTATCAGCATAGTTGTGATCTTGCAGAACAGTGAACATTTTCAAATAATGGTGCTCTGATACACCTCGCCAGGGTATTTAACAGTGACAGGGCTACCACTCAAGATCTGGTTTTAAAGTAATTCCGTTGCGCAGCTAACACACTGGTAAATTCCTTTAGCTAGCAACTCACAGTTGTGAAGTATAAAGTGCACACACACACACACACACACAGAGTAATTCTTTAATATTCTGCATCATCAGGCTAAAATAGAGAAAGTTGCGTGTTATCTACAACCCGTACAAAAACTTTAGTACAGTGAAGAGAGTTGTTATATTATTGTGCAATGTCCATGGTGACATTTCACATTATGCAATTTATTTTATAGTGCACTACAGTTCACAGCTGCTTCTGAAATATTAAAAAAATGTAATTCGTAAATTGCACATCTAAAGTGAGTTCAGCTGTCCTGTTTATCGGTGACATATGAAAATTTGTGCCAGACCGAGAATCGAAATTGCATTTCCCACTTTGCACGAAATGTCGCCTTAAGCAGGTTGGCCACCTCAGCACGCCTCCAGAACCGACCCAACCTTTCATGTGCCACACTTGTTCACATCTCCTAATGTTCACGCATATGTTATGTGATTCCACCAAAGAGGCTCTTTCGATGTGATTGTAGTTTTAACCCATCAAGGCATGTAATTCGTAACACACTATTGCACGTGCCTCGACAGGTTAGAACGACCATTATATGGAATGTCTCTCTCTGGAGGGATTCACATAGTTCGTGTACGCGAGCATAAGGAGATATGGACAGGTGTGGCATGGGTCAGACCTGGAGGCACTCTAACATAGCCAGAGTGGGTAAGGCGGCCGCTCACGTAAAGTGGTAAATCTGTACTCGAGTCCCAGTCTGCCATAAATTTTCGTATGTCACTGATAAATAGTACAGGACAATTCAATTTAGATCTGAAATTTGCAAATGAAAGAAGAGTTGGAGAATATTAGAGGGAGGCAAAAAGTAAGAAGGTAACGAGGCAGAGGTGTAGTATGTCCCACATTCTATTCAGTGTGTACACAGGGCAAAGAGTAAAGGAAACCAAGGAGAAGTTTAAAAAAGGAATTAGAGTTCGAAAAGAAGCAATACAAACTTTAAGGTTTCATAAATCAAGAAAGAGAGGTTAGAAAATTTAAAAATGGAACGGGATACGTTGAAGACATATATAATGGGAATTAACGAAGTGCGATGGCAGTGTGAACAGAATTTCTGATCAGTGAGCATAGGATTAAAAATTCAAAATCAAATAGAGGTAATGCAGAAGCTGGTCTACAGGGGGTAGATAAAAATATTGAAAACACAACACATTACCATGCCTAATATGGTGTATGAAACCCGTTGTCATTGGAAACAGCATCCAGTCGTCTCGCAACAGACAAGTACAGATCCTGTGTGGTTTTCGAAGGAATCTTATACCACTATTCCTGCAAAATAGTAGCAAATTCAGCTGACGACGATGGAAGTGGATAGCGATCACGTGTCCTTCTTTCCAAAGTAGATCACTATGACACAATAATATTGAGATCTGGTGACTGTAGTGGCCAGGAGAGGTGTGATAGTTCATTCTTGTTCTCACAATACTAGTACTGGACGATCACAGATGTGTGAGCAGGGGTCCTGTCTTTGTGGAACATTGCTTCACCATTGGGGAACAAACATTGTACTATGGGATGGACATGATCAGTCAAAATGGTCACATAATACTTGACAGTAATTCAGTCTTGCAGAGTGACTATGAGCCTATTGAATACCATGATATGGCTGCTGAAGTTATCGCGAAACCAAATGCCTGTAATAATGAATAAGAAAACAGGAAAGCAGGTAAGTTTCTGTGCGGAGCATAGTGAATGCATTATCATAGTCCAGATAGACGCAAAGCCAACAACTGGCACAGCAGTACAAGTTTGTGTGCCAACTATCTCAGCAGATTAAGAAGAGACTGAAATAATGTATGATGAGATAAGAGAAATTATTCAGACAGTTATGGAGAGGAAAATTTAATTGTGATGGAAGACTTTAATTCGGTAATAGGAAAAGAAAGAGAAGGAAAAGTAGTAGAAGAATACAGACCATGGGGAAAATGAAAGAGAAACCAGTTTGGTAGGATTTTGCACAGAAAATGATTTAACCTATGTTAACACTTGATGAGAATCTTGAAAGAAGGTTGTGTATATGGAACAGACCTGCAGACACTTTATAATATTATATGGGTAACTGTAATCGTCTTTTACTGTATCACAATTGGTTTCTATAAGAGTTATCAATATTTAAAATTTTGCTACATGTATTTTAACTAATATGTTTTTATCAGATTATGTTTCTTACGTAAATGATGACTATATCTAAGCCCACAGTACATTTCCCTGGTTGTATAATAGTATATTGTGATACGTTATGATGTATTGTGTTGAAAGACACACTGCCCACTAGGTGTATTTATTTTTGTATTGTAGATCAGAGGATGGGTATTACAGATTGAAACCAATCATCGTCAAAAGAATTGATATTGCAATCAAAGACTGGAATAAAAAAACATTTGATGTATTTTTTATTTCTGACTGAGAAACCAGGTACCAATTTTCGTAGTTCTAGGTTCAAAATTGCCTTAATAACGACATAGTTTCAAAAAACTTTCATCGCCTATTTCAATTCCTTAGGAGTGGAATTCCGAACAACCCATTCTTAAACGATCATACAATATAAGATCCACAAACTCGCAAAATTTCAAGTTTCTGTCCTTAGTGGTTTGGTCTGGGCGATGATGAGTCAGTGATCAGTGGAATGTTATTACTGGTTTTCGCTGTTGGAGAGTACTTACCCCTCATACCAATTCCATGAATGTGATCTGCCAGACGTATGTTCGTATCTTTCTGCACTCGTCTCGCTTCTTGAAGTTGTGGTCCTGCTATGCAGTGCCACTTGTAGTTATTTCGAACTTCTTCGCTGTCTGGAGAAAGCACAGTAATAATGGAAAATTGTGTTTAATACCCACTAGCTACGATATCACGTAACCACTTCTGTTCAGAATCCTAATGCCCGCAATGTTTGTTTCGTGTTACAAGCTTCTCTCACTAGAGCTGCACATGTAAACAAAATAACCTATGTAGCGCAAACTTCAAACTATATCGTCGTGAAATATCAACATTCCAGCTGCAATACTAGAGGAGAAAAAAATTATTGTGCTTTACTATCCGATCCTCACTCATACACTCCTGGAAATGGAAAAAAGAACACATTGACACCGGTGTGTCAGACCCACCATACTTGCTCCGGACACTGCGAGAGGGCTGTACAAGCAATGATCACACGCACGGCACAGCGGGCACACCAGGAACCGCGGTGTTGGCCGTCGAATGGCGCTAGCTGCGCAGCATTTGTGCACCGCCGCCGTCAGTGTCAGCCAGTTTGCCGAGGCATACGGAGCTCCATCGCAGTCTTTAACACTGGTAGCATGCCGTGACAGCGTGGACGTGAACCGTATGTGCAGTTGACGGACTTTGAGCGAGGGCGTATAGTGGGCATGCGGGAGGCCGGGTGGACGTACCGCCGAATTGCTCAACACGTGGGGCGTGAGGTCTCCACAGTACATCGATGTTGTCGCCAGTGGTCGGCGGAAGGTCCACGTGCCCGTCGACCTGGGACCGGACCGCAGCGACGCACGGATGCACGCCAAGACCGTAGGATCCTACGCAGTGCCGTAGGGGACCGCACCGCCACTTCCCAGCAAATTAGGGACACTGTTGCTCCTGGGGTATCGGCGAGGACCATTCGCAACCGTCTCCATGAAGCTGGGCTGCAGTCCCGCACACCGTTAGGCCGTCTTCCGCTCACGCCCCAACATCGTGCAGCCCGCCTCCAGTGGTGTCGCGACAGGCGTGAATGGAGGGACGAATGGAGACGTGTCGTCTTCAGCGATGGGAGTCGCTTCTGCCTTGGTGCCAATGATGGTCGTATGCGTGTTTGGCGCCGTGCAGGTGAGCGCCACAATCAGGACTGCATACGACCGAGGCACAGAGGGCCAACACCCGGCATCATGGTGTGGGGAGCGATCTCCTACACTGGCCGTACACCACTGATGATCGTCGAGGGGACGCTGAATAGTGCACGGTACAGCCAAACCGTCATCGAACCCATCGTTCTACCATTCCTAGACCGGCAAGGGAACTTGCTGTTCCAACAGGACAATGCACGTCCGCATGTATCTCGTGCCACCCAACGTGCTCTAGAAGGTGTAAGTCAACTACCCTGGCCAGCAAGATCTCCGGATCTGTCCCCCATTGAGCATGTTTGGCACTGGATGAAGCGTCGTCTCACGCGGTCTGCACGTCCAGCACGAACGCTGGTCCAACTGAGGCGCCAGGTGGAAATGGCATGGCAAGCCGTTCCACAGGACTACATCCAGCATCTCTACGATCGTCTCCATGGGAGAATAGCAGCCTGCATTGCTGCGAAAGGTGGATATACACTGTACTAGTGCCGACATTGTGCATGCTCTGTTGCCTGTGTCTATGTGCCTGTGGTTCCGTCAGTGTGATCATGTGATGTATCTGATCCCAGGAATGTGTCAATAAAGTTTCCCCTTCCTGGGACAATGAATTCACGGTGTTCTTATTTCAATTTCCAGGAGTGTAGAATGAAATCTTGTGCCATATCATTTTCTTGTCATTGTAGCTGTAAGGTTACAATAGGGCCTACAGCAAAAAATGATCAATTTTTATATTGACGATGTATAGTAATAAAACTATTTTCATCTAACTATCACAAATTACCTCACTTGTATTTTAAATTAACCGTCGTAAATTTTTTATACACTCACTTGATAGAAAGTGACAAATCTTTTGGCATAATTTATATTGTTTGCAACTAGCGGTATACACTTGCTACATACTTTTCAAAAAACTTTTTCTGTTGCAGATGGACGTGCAGACACATTACTCTTATAAGATTTTAACGCTTTGCTGTGTTCACTGATGAAAGCATTGTGAATGCTTTTTTTAGCTTTTTCTATAAATGCGAGGGTAATCCCAAAAGTAAGGTCTCTTATTTTTTTATAGGTACATAGACCTGTTTATTTGTAAATTGGTTTACATCAGTTTACAGCTGGAACATTTAGCTATTTTTCGACATAATCACCATTTCTGTCGATGCATTTTTCTAGATGCTTGTTGCAGTTTTTGTATGCCCATGTCATACCAGCTCGCCGCCATGCTGTTCAGAAAGTTATGAACTTCTTCTTTCACCTCGTCGTCGTAGCTGAATCGCTTTCCGGCCAAATGATCTTTTAACCTGGAGAACAGATGATAGTCACTGGGCGCCAAGTCAGGACTCTAGGGTGGGTGGGTGATTATGTTCCACTGGAACTTTTGCAGGAAAGTAACGGTTTGCCGAGTGATGTGTGGGCGAGCGTTGTCATGGAGAATGTGTACACTCTTGCTCAACATTCCGGTTCTGAATTGCCCGTTTGAGTTTTTTCAGAGTCTCACAGTACCTGTCAGCATTAATTGTGGTCCCAGTGGGCATAAAGTCGACAAAAATAGCCCTTTCCGATCCCAAAAAACTGTTGTCATCACTTTACCGTCAGACTATGTTTGTTTGAATTTCCGCGGCTTCGGCGAAGAAGGACGCCGCCACTAGAGTAATTGTTGCTTTTTCTCAGGTGTAAAGTGGTATGCCCAGGTTTCGTCACCCGTGACAATTGAGTCCAGAAAGTTGTCCTGTTCGGCTGCAAGGCGGTGAAGAAATGCGCGGGAAGTATCAACTCGTTGCCGCATGTGGTCCTCAGTCAGCATGCGTGGCACCCATCCTGCGCACACCTTCCGGTACTTCAATTCTGTGAGCGGTGCTTCGGGAAACTTCAGAAACTAACGTGCAGAGATTATCCAGGGTGATCTGCCTATCTTCACGCATGCTTTGCTCAACCTTGAACACTGTCTCCTCAGAAATTGACGGTCTTCCGCTTCTTTGTTCGTCATGAATTTCGGTCCGACCAGCTGCAAACTCTCTACACCACTTACGAACATTTTTGACATCCATGCACGACTCACCATCACTTCCGCCAATTGGCGATGGATTTCAATCGGCGCAGTGCCCTTTGCGTTCAAAAACCGAATAACTGATTGCAGTTCGCACTTGGCGGTAACATCTAACGGGACCTCCATTCTCAACGGCTGTCAAGCCAAACTGAGCGCCTCAGGGCGGCGTGCGCATGTCTACACACAGCGCGTAAAGCAATATTCATAACAGTGTGACCAACTGCCACAAAATAAAGTTCTGTACTTATAAAAATATAGGAGACCTTACTTTTGGGATTACCCTCGTAAATCACAATTGGGGCTGTGTTCCTTCATACAATCCATAATGTCAAGCAATGCATTTGTAGCACACTTTTTGTATTTCCATAAATAAACTCGCTCCTTGTACAGTTCAGTAAACTGTACACACACACTTTGTACATTTTAAGTACTGTGAAACACACACACTGCTAAATTGTTGACATGAAAACCAACGTACTGTGATGGTGATTCGAAATTCACCCATGAGATGGCAGTCGAAAGACATTAATCGATCGTGGAGGATGTTAAAGCGACTTTAATTTTCGTAGCATCGCAAAAACAGGCGTCACTAGATTGGCGCTGTACGAATATGGGTGTTTCCATGTAACTTCTGTGATACCACTCGAGTGCAAGCCCAGGTTCAGGCCAGGTGGTATGGTGTTTCCACAGGCCAGTTTACTGGCCAGAGTGGTGGTGTGAGATGCCTGTGGAAGTTTCTATCGCATGTGGAACCAGGGCTGTGGATTAGTGCTCAACAATATTACAGTGTGAGGGGTACAGACACACAGGTGGATTTTTGTTTTTGTATTAAACTGCACTTACACTGAATTTAAAAACATGTTTCTTTTTGCAACATTGTTCCACCAAAGTCAGCAACATGTTGGCAACATTGTTTGTTGTTCACGTCACCCTCCACATTAGCGACAAATATGTCTTCATATGTATTCGCATCATTTACTACACTGAACTGGCAAAAACATTTTACATTTTGTATTCGTATCAAGAACTATGCTATGACAAGTATACCAAAGAAGACATGGTGGGAATGGCACACTGTGTAAGCTGAATTTGGAAGGTAGTTGTGGTTTTCGTAACGTTAGTAGGATGTCATCGTCTGATTTAAAAATTCTGATGAATACTGGAAGGCCAGCTGTTTCGAAGAAAGATACAAAAATCAGAAAGAGCAGTTTCTGTGAAGTAGAGACTTGGTGTTACTCTTCGTTTTTTTGGCGGTGGGAGATCACTATCAATGCCTTACACATTTATTCTACATTTCAAAGCCAGGCTTATCTCATATACGTCCTGCAGTTTGTGAAGCTTTGGTTGAAGATTGCTGGTATGTAAAGGTAATTCATTTATTTTAATAGCACTGAAACACAGTAATTTTATTGTTCATATATTTGTTTTTATTTGCATTTTAAAATTAATCAAAATTATTCGAAATTATCATTTTCAATAACAAAATTCTATCAGCCTCAGTGTCACTCACTCTTCCACTGAATGTGACGGGGTAATCTTCATTTCATGATCCCTGTGCAATATCCACATTTACTCCTACCGCCTGCTCTCTCTTGCACACATTCACTTATTTTTTCCTCACAGTTCTTTCGTAGGTGGCAGTTCATGTAATTTACTTAAGACATATTTTCCAAAGTCATTTATCCAATCTTGTTGTCTTCATTGTAGTTCCTGCAGCGTACTCTGTAACTTTTCTTTTGCTGTGTTCAAAGATCCGCTTTTTCCACCTCCTCTCTTCACCCATTTTCGTGAAGGAGGCGTAGTTCCTGGTTTTCCATACCCACAGTTTCTACCATTTTTTCTGTAGGTAACTCTTGTGGAAGCTGACATCAAATTACTTGTTTTAGATGCCAGCGACTGCAGATGAAAGCCTTGAAAAAGAAAGTGTGTTCAGTCAGGTACTCCATTTTCCCCATTGCATGGAAGCAGTTGTTGGCAAGCATATTATCCTAGTGCCTTGTTGTTACTGGGACAGAGTTTTACAATTATAAAGGGTCGTTTAGCTTTGTGTTGCTTACTGTTGCTGATGCCGATTGTAACTTTTTATGCTCATGTTGGCTGTCAAGGAAGGATTTCAGGCAGAGGATTTTTTAAAAATAAATCTATAAGTAAACTATTCTTTAAAAAAATTGAACTTGCCACCTCTTGAATATTTACAAGCCACTACCATATGTATTCAGGGCAGGTTCTGCTTTTCCATTACAGGAAAACATCATGAAGCCATATCCAGAAAGGAACAACCAAGGTTCACAAGCAAAGATATTTACCTACCAATTGTCTATGGAAAGAATGGCTGTATAAAGTGCTTTTGGTATTATGGTCTCAGTGTTTTGTGTCTTCCAGAAACAACGTTGTTACAACCTGAGAAGGCATTAAGTGTCACCATAACAGCAATGTATTCTGTAACTTGTTTAGGAGAAACGCCAAGTCAAGGAGCTATTACAGCACACAAGGAAGCTTCGATTCCTATTGCCTAAAGACAGGTGAAGTTATCCCAGTAGTGTGGAGATGAGATAGACGAGATGCTGCTGCATCACCTATTACTGAACTCCCAAATATACCATGAAGAATTCCAAACATATGAAAAGAAATTCATGACGAATTTGCAAACTACTTGTTAAGTCCACAAAGAGTTGTTCCATGGCAAAATAATCTCTGCTGAATATTGTGGTATAGTACAGGTAACAAATAAACATAAGCAAGCATATCCTTGTTTACCTCTTTATTCATTGTATTTGTTGTTTCAGATTCTTACAGGAACTATGGACAACTGAAACCAAAACACTTGGACTGATACACAAAAAATCCGCACTATTCCAACATTAGTTTCTCACATAGGCATTGAGAAATGAGAGACTACTGTCAAACGATCGGCAGCTGCTGTGAATCAGTTTATTGGGAGAGGTCCTAAGAGTCGTTTGCCAGAGTTAAAAGTCCTATCCTCTCCTGTGAATGTTGGATCCTCTAGGAAGTATGGGATCTTTCACCATTTATCCATTTGACTGCAAGTAACGTGTCAGTGGTAGGTATAGGCGTTCTGTACAGGTCAGACAGGGACTAGAGAGGACTCAGGATGTCCCCCTTAATCAACATGTTCAATGTGCTGTCTTCCACTGAAAGTGAACCAGCGGGACTCGCATCATCTGTTGGGAAACCAGTTTTCTCCCGTGTAGAGACAAGGCAAATGCAAAAAGGTGTGGGTCAATTAACCACTGGCACTTCAGACATACAACGAATAATGGTTCCCATTAGACAAATGGCAGCAAATGGAGCTCACCTCTTTGTAGGTGTCCACATTAAAACTGGTATCAGTGACCATGAGGCAGTTGTGTCAACAATGATCAGCAAAGTACAAAGGGCAACTAAAACAACAAGTAGAAATATATATATATATATATATATATATATATATATATATATATATATATATATATATATATATATATGTTCAACAAATTAGATAAAAAAGCAGTAGTGTCATAGCTCAATAAAGAACTGGAAACTTTTAGCATAGAAGAGAAGTATGTAGAGGAACTATGGATCAAGTTTAAAAGTATAATTGACTATGCACTGTGCAGATATGTACAGAAAACTTAGAAAATGCAAGTGTAGTAAAGAGATACTTGCAATATGCTTGTCTGTAATCTTCTGAAGTATTGCTATGAGGTATGGGATAAGCATCAGATATGATTGATGGGGGACATCGATAAAGTTCAACGAAGGACAGCCAAAGTAGGGGAGAGAGTTCCACAGTTATGATACGCGAAATGGAATGGTAATCATTAAAACAAAGGCGTTTTTAGTTGCAATAGGATCTTCTCATGAAATTTCAATCACCAACTGTCTCTTCTGAATGCGATGATATTTTGTTGGTGCCCAACAAGATTGGGAGATGTGATCATCATAATAAAATAAGAGAAATCAGAACTTGAGTTGAAAGATTTCAGTGTTCGCTTTTCCTGCACACTGTTTAAGAGTGAAAGTATGTTGAAATAGCTTACAGGTGATTCGATGAGCTCTCTACCAGGCACTTGATTGTGAATTGTAAAGTAATTATGTAGATGTAGATGTATCCAGCAGAACAGTTCGTAATGGGAAGGACCTACGATGGTATACAGTCCCTGTAAAGAAACTGCTGAAGAAACAGAGACCACTGCATAATAGGAGCAAAACAAAGGATAGAGCTATAAAAAATGGTTCAAATGGCTCTGAGCACTATGGGACTTAACTTCTGAGGTCATCAGTCCCCTAGAACTTAGAACTACTTAAACCTAACTAATCTAAGGACATCACACACATCCATGCCCGAGGCAGGATTCGAACCTGCGGACGTAGCGGTCGCGCGGTTCCAGACTGTAGTGCCTAAAACGGCTCGGCCAACCCGGCCGGCATATAGAGTTATAGGCAGAGTAGGCAGAGAGATACTAAATGAAACATGTCTGGCAGTTAAGAGAGCAAAGTGTGAAGCATTCGATGACTACTACAGCAGAATATTATCAGCTGATCTTTCACAAGACTCAAAGAAATTCAGGTCATGTGTAAAGGCTGTTAGTGGTACTAAGGTTAGTGTCCACTCAATCAAGGATAACAAAGAAGAAGCAGAAATGCTTAACTCCGTTTTCAAATATTCCTTTACAAAGGAAAACCTGGGAGAATAATCCCAATTTCATCTTTCTACTTCTGAAAATAAGAGTGAAGTAACTGTTAGTGTCAGTGGCGTCGAGAAGCAGCGGAAATCACTTAAACTGAACAAATCTCCATGCCCAAATGGAATCCCTATTAGTGTCTATACTGCATTTGCGTATAAGTTACCCATCTGTTAACTATAATCTATCGTAGATCCCTCAAATGAAAAACAAGCTCCATTTGTTGCGAGGAGACACAGATCACTCCCATTTACAAGGAGGGTAGTAGAAGGGATCCACAAAACTACTGTCCAATAGCCTTGCCATCGATTTACTGCAGACACTTGGAACATAGTCTGGACTCAAACATAATGAGTTATCTCGATCAGAATACCTTCCTCCATGGCAGCCATGATGTAGCCCGAAAATATCAATCGTGAAACGCCACTCGCTCCTTTCTCACACAAGGCAGTCAAGTAGAGGTAGCATTTTGATTTCTGAAAAACATTTGACTCAGTACTACATCCACATTTATTATAGAAAGTAAGATGTATGTGGGTGGTATCAAGTGGAATTTGTGACTGAATTGAGAGATTTTTGGTTGGGAGGCTGCAAAAAGTTATCTTGGATGGGTGCGACACACAGAAGCGTGTTGGGACCATTGCTGTTCATGTTGCATATTGATGACCTTGCAGACAATATTAATAGTAACCTCAGACATTTTGCAGATGATGCATTTATCTATAATGAAGTACAGTCTGTAAGGAGCTGCATAAATATTCAGTTAGATCTTGGTAAGGGGTCAAAGTGCTGTAAAGTTTGGCAACTTGCTTCAAATTTCAAAAATGTAAATTTGTGCATGTCACAAAATACTAAACGGTGTGCTATGACTGTGTAATCAGTGAGTCACAGTTGGAATTAATACCGCAGTGTAACGCTTTGTAGGGATACGAAATGAAAAGAGCACATAGGCTCAGTCATGAGTGAAGCAGGTGGTAGACTTCGGTTTATTGGTAGAGTACTGGGGAAACACAGTCATTCTATAAAGAAGATTGCTTACAAATCACCAGTGAACTCATCCTACAGTATTGCTCAAAGATGTGGGACCCACGTCAAACAAGACTAACAGGGGTTATTGGTCATATACTGAGAAGGGCAGCACAAATGCTCACAGGTTTGTGAGCCTACTTACAAAGGTTCAAGAACTGTCTTTAAATCATGATTTCGGGAATATAATGCAACCCACCTACATATCGCTCCCACAGGCATCATAAGAACAAGACTAGATTAATTAGAGCGCGCGTGGATGCAGTTTTCCCGCATTGCGTATGTAAATGGCATGGGAAAATAACGTAATAACTGGCAACAAGGGATGTACCCTCTGCCATGCACGTCACGATGGTCTGCACACTATAGATGTAGATGCAGACAGAGAGGCAACAGACAACATGCAATACTACATACAGGACACGGGTTAACACTAACGTTGCGAAACAGCATTTAGTGGTAGCAGGCCAGGAACAGGTTCCTCTGATTTGTGCCGACCATGGTGCAGATCCAGCCGTGTAACACCTCTATTGTGTTACCAACATATTGCGAACATCGGTAGTCCGCAGATCAGTACTATATAGCCGCGGACAATGTTGCAGAACGTGTTTCGAATTCGGTGTAAACGCGCCTTTGGACGATGCTGCATCCAGTCTCGATAATGCCAGCTATAGCATATTATTGTATGATACTAAGAAATGCCCCAATTGATGTAGCTGTTAATATCCTAGTGAACAGCTGCGAAAGCATTGCTACAAAGTATGAAAGTCTGAAGCTCTTTTAAAAGTGTGGGAACACGGCTTGGTATGTAAAGTGCAATCGCTTATCGCACGTTATATTTGGCGCCAGTTGTAAATGCTTGTGTTTATGCATTTTGTAGATTGATATTATTTTGGCTTTAATTCGGTCCTTTACTATATAATCAAAGTCACCTGTGTATAATCTGGCGTTGTTATAGCGATTTTCTGTGTATTGTTTTGTAAGTAAGCAGCGACCTACAAATCATCAATTGCGGATGCATTGGCAATACTGAAAAAAGAAAAGACGTGATTTCTGCTCATTGGCAATGTGTGTTTATGTGTTGTGTTTACGGTGGAAGTACGTGTGGAAAGGAGAATGATCGAATCTTGCACTAAAAAACGTATGGTTTTTGCTGTTACATGTCTCGGCGGGTGGGTTTTCTTCTGATACATGACAGTGAGTCTGCCACATTATCTGTAGTGAAATCTGAGTTTCGATACTAAATGTTTACTGAATTTCCTGCCTGTGTACGGACTTACTTCGCTCCTTTCATCATTTAAAAGAGGGTATTCATCATTGTGTCTATTGCAGTTTTGCCCCTTGCGTTTATGTGGAGCGTATGTAGCTGATTCTGTATCATCAATATATGGAACAATCAACTGTGATGACTGTAGACGTGTGGATCTTTTTAGCCATATTTTATTGTAGATAACGGATGAAAAGTAAACGTTCATTCGTTTTCAGTTCGTCATGATAGCTATTCGGGTGGAATTAATATTGCTGTTTAGGCTTTGATGTACGCGTGCTTTGTTCGTATTTCTGAGAAATTTATCTATCTTAATGAACTGCGTTGTTATTTGACCATCAGTAATGATGGTTTATTACACCTTTTAATTTTGTAGATGTGCTTAGTTTCCGTATTAGGAACTACTCTAGAAGTCTTATAAAAGAGGTTACGTTTGACACCTTCTGCGTCATTCACATTTTCTCTTGTAACCCATAACAGCAGTTAGGCTATTGGTCTTCAACGCTAGTGATATATACAGATGTTTGCAGGTATTAGTCAATAATGTCTTCATTGTATGTTTTCTCTTTCCTTGGAAAGTGTTACCGTAAAGCATAGCCCCACCCAACACTCGCATCTGTTGTGATGTGATGGCTCCCATATTAGTTTTATACAAATTAAAGTAACTTTGCAGTTTTTTGGCAACAGGATCCATTGAAATATACATTTACTGAGTAAATTACTTGTTTATTATTACCAACACATTATAAATACTTAGAACCATAAAATGAACAAATATCTATCTTATCTTTCTTAAACTTTGAAAGATATTTCACTATGCAATAGGGATACACAGTTCATCATTAAATTCACACCACTCTTCCAAGAGTGCTTCGAAGTAATTATGGTAAGAGAGGGGCCAAGGTTAACTTTATTCCTGTGTTACTAATCAGAGTGAAGTCCAACTTCTTATGGCATACACACATAGCAACTAAGAACATTTGTTGCTGTATGTTCTTTATAAATAGTTCTGGAACAAAGATGTTAGCGATGTTGTGTGAATCTGTTTATCTTTTAGGGCAATAGTGATATCTTGGCTTTTCTCTTGATTCATGCTGTAGTTAGTTTTTTGATACCGACAGTAAGTTTTATTTACATACTCTAGGCATTGACACATGTGCTTTTTTAAGTACCATACTTGGTTCTGTAAGGAATCTTCTCCTTGGCATTAAGTAATTAGTGTTCATCTTGTATATTAGTTGAAATGTATTGCTCCCAATTTTAAAGGGTTGATAGCATCTGTGCCTCCATTTTTGAGATTGTAAAATGTAATCATGTTATGTTTATTTGCTTCAGCAATGTCAGTATCTGTTCTGTCATCACTATGTATGGTAATACCATTATTACATTCTTGTTCTTTTTTGGAACATATGAGCAAAGGAGGCCATTATTACAAAGTTTCTCTCTAAATGTGAAAGTGCTGTTATTTACTGGCAAAACCTTTATTGATCTCAGTTCTGGTGGTGGGACTATCCTCTAAATCATCTGTAGGATAGCTACTAAGTACTGTGAGTTGATGATTAGTGTACAGTTTGTTAGTGAATGTTATAGCTGCAAAATAGTTGCCCATTGTTGAGTTTCAGCCTGTATTGTCAATGGTTGAATTAGTTGTAACACCATATTCCTTGCATCTTGGGTACTTTATAAGGATCAGTAGGGTTTTTGCCTGCATCTGCTTCCATATTTGTGGCATAAAAATTCTAAAATCACATGGTGCATGTACTTTTCTACCATATGTTGATGGCTTATTTGGATATATTGTCTGAATTTGCAACATCCACAGAATGCTTCCAGTATCTTGTCTAATTTTGTCACTGCTTCTACACTGTAACATCTCATATATTTCTTTAACTGGTGCCAGGTTGTGTGTTGCCTTCTTCTGTACCCTGATACACTTGTCATCAAATTGGAGAAGAGCATAGAACCTCCATTTGGTCATTGACTGTAGTGGTCATTGACTGTAGCCCCGCCGGAGGCTCATAGTTAATTGGTATTGATGTTTTTTTACTTTTTCACTCAGTTGTGAGGTATAAAACAGCAAAGAAAGCAAATAATTGTTCATAGTCTGTCTGTGAGCAGTCTCGGACATACATGAATATGCTGCTGCCATTCTGCATAGTTTGTAGTTTGTGTATTTTACAATATGATCAGTTGCACTGTCTGGACAAAATAATTTCCTGAAATCTTGCACCATTTTGGAATATTTTGCTTCCCATTTTACACCTGGAAGCTGTGTCTCACTATTCTGACGAGTAGCTTTTGGAGGAGGGATGTTTGTGCTTTAATCATTTTATTTCCCACCGATAGCTTGATGCATACAACAATTTGCAGAAGTTGAGGTTACTATATTAGCAGTTTCAGAAGCACTATCAGACTACTTGGTTGCTGTGTTTATTTCAATAAGTATGCCAGACACAGACCCAACCGAGCAGCTAATGTTGTGTACTACATGCCTTCTCTTTCGTGAAGACTCTGCTACTGACTGGCCTCAAAGGCAGAATTTCAAGCAGTGAATAAGAAAAGAGTCTCAGTACATCAGTGTAATTTAATGGACAGTAGAAGTTCCTACAATGTCTCGAAGAATTTGCTGAGTCTTTTTGGAGTCCTTGATTTATGCATATAAAACTGTTTACTTGAAAAGTCCAAGTTTTCCACAACTCTGGAAAAAATCTGTTCTTCACTCTCACAAACAGCTTCACAATCTGGCCAGGTTTACACTCTACTTGCTAAAAATGTGAAACATGCAGATTGTTTCTATATAAATAGACCTATAAGTCTGTAAAGTAGTGACTGAAGATCATAAATAATCAGTTTTTTAAAATGTTACTTTTGTGGTCTGTTAGTGTCCTCCTCTGAGCCATGTCTGACTACTTCACCGGGGATTAACATTTGGTGCAAATTGTCCTGAGCTCGTGAGTTTTCTACAGTATATGGAGGACAACTGAGAGCCAACTTTAACTATGCGGAGGGTAGTATACAAACCATGATGTTTTCAAATGACACCATGGGAGGTTTGTCAGTAAACCACTTTCAAGTAGCAGGTAGTTACATAGAGTTTACTGATGCCTGGCATTAACACAGTAAAATTGTTATGGTTGCAGTATTTTTCCCCCTTTTTGTAAGTCTCAGTTAAATTCCACCATATGTTTTGGAGGCCGTTTTTATTGTTGTTTGATTTATATAAAACCTGCTTTTTTGAAACCTAGTAGATCAGAGGTGATGAAATTGGTACGAGGGTAAACTAAACCTCAGTGGGCGTAATATTGGTCTCCCTCTTAAAAAGCCACACTGGTTACTTTTAAATGCTGTAGATGACATAGAACTAGTATCAAGCAGTCATATGACCCTCAGCTGCTGATGTAAGTCATCAGAGTGAAAGGATGTGGTATGTCCAAGTCTGCTATATGAAATCAGTGTCTTAAGATGGCTCAACATGGAGAGGTGACAGGATGGCTGAAAGGAGCTATCGTATTTGGACTGCCCATGACTACACTATGAATAAAAGTATGTGATTCTTTGGTGTACCACCTGCGGCAATGTAACACAGAGTGAGAACAGTGATTGTTAAAAGATCCTAATGGACAGGACTGGAGACCACTATCACATCTTGTGAATGACAGTGTTTCAAACAGGAATTTCTCCGCATGAGGCTATAGGCAGAGAACTTGTTACACAGCTTACTCAACCCTTCCTCCTATAAGGAACTTTTAATGCACACAGTGTGTTTGCGGCTGTCCAGTCATGTGCCCCAGATGTAGAGTTATTGAGAATACCTTAATGTTGCCATACACATCTCTTGGACAGGAAGCAGAGCACATACTTATGAACATAGCCACAGGGTTGTTCACAGTTACCGATCTGTCAGTATGGTCTTCAGCTCCCACACACTTTGCTCAATGGGAAGTGGGCGAAGACATGCACTCAACAGATCTCTTCCTACTCTGGATTCACCTTCCAGGTGGAGTGCCAGAGAGAAAACCACCACAATAGATGCTGAATAAGACAAGTGGCACCATACAGACAACATTCTGAGTTTGAACATTGTGATAAAGCCCAGCAGTGGGTGTACTGTATTAGCAAATTTATCCACCATTCTGCTGAAACATTCATACCAATCCATGGACCTGCTTAAGAGGCAAATTGTCCCTTGTTGGAACAGTGGAAGCCATTCCACAATCAGGGGGAGGTGGGTTGTTGTGAACGAGTTCAAGTGCCAGCCAACTGCAGAAAACCTCTCAGCTTTGGTGGTAGCAAGAATGAAATTCTCGTAAATTATTATAGAGAACAGGAAGATACCATGGCAACATTTTCTGGCCAATGTAAACCATTCCACTAGAAGTTCAATCAGATGAGAGTTCATGAAGAGGATTTCTGGAGGTGCCCATTGGCTATTGTAATGTGGAATGGGAATCTCCAAACTCAAAAGACATCACTCAGATAATGGTAGAATATTTTGACAGAGTTACTCCCACTGCAGGCAGTATCCAGCTTTCCAGCATTACAGAGTGGTTGCTGGTGGCCAATGATGAACGATACAACTTCCACTTTTCTATGTTGGAGATGCATTCTGCATTATTTACGCCTCATGATGCTTCGTCTGCTCATGGTAGGATTACAGTATACCACAACCACCTCACAGAGCATGCAAAGAAATCCATCTTGTCCTTTTTAACTTCATTTGGGCTTCAGGACATCTTTCCAAGTTGTTGAGAGAAGCCATTTTAATAACATTTTTAAAATCTACTAAGGACCGTACATGCCTGAGTAGATTTTTTGTAGAGTTGTCCTCACCAGCTGCAAGGGGGGAGGGGGGGGGGTGTTCAGAGCAGAGCAGATGGTCTACATCTACATCCATACTCCGCAAGCCACCTGACGGTGTGTGACGGAGGGTACCTTGAGTACCTCTATCGGTTCTCCCTTCTATTTCAATCTCGTATTGTTCGTGGAAAGAAGGATTGTCGGTATGCTTCTGTGTGGGCTCTAATCTCTCTGATTTTATCCTCATGGTCTCTTCACGAGATATACGTAGGAGGGAGCAATATACTGCTTGACTCTTCGGTGAAGGTATGTTCTCGAAACTTCAACAAAAGCTCGTACTGAGCTACTGAGCGTCTCTCCTGCAGAGTCTTCCACTGGAGCTTATCTATCATCTCCGTAACGCATTCGCAGTTACTAAATGATCCTGTAACGAAGTGCGCTGCTCTCCGTTGGATCTTCTCTATCTCTTCAATCAACCCTATCTGGTACGGATCCCACACTGCTGAGCAGTATTCAAGCAGTGGGCGAACAAGTGTACTGTAACCTACTTCCTTTGTTTTTGGATTGCGTTTCCTTAGGATTCTTCCAATGAATCTCAGTCTGGCATCTGCTTTACCAACAATCAACTTTATATTATCATTCCATTTTAAATCACTACTAATGCGTACTCCCAGATAATTTATGGAATTAACTGCTCCCAGTTGCTGGCCTGCTATTTTGTAGCTAAATGATAAGGGATCTATCTTTCTCTGTATTCGCAGCACATTACACTTGTCTACATTGAGATTCAGTTGCCATTCCCTGCACGATGCATCAAGTCGCTGCAGATCCTCCTGCATTTCAGTACAATTTTCCATTGTTACAACCTCTCGATATACTACAGCATCTGCAAAGGCCTCAGTGAACTTCCGATGTTATCCACAAAGTCATTTATGTGTATCATGAATAGCAACGGTCCTACGACACTCCCCTGCGGCACACCTGGAATCACTCTTACTTTGGAAGACTTCTCTCCATTGAGAATGACATGCTGCGTTCTGTTATCTAGGAACTCTTCAATCCAATCACACAATTGGTTTGATGGTCCATATGCTCTTACTTCGTTCATTAAACGACTGTGAGGAACTGTATCGAACGCCTTGAGGAAGTCAAGAAACACGGCATCTACCTGTGAACCCGTATCTATGGCCCTCTGAGTCTCGTGGACGAATAGCGCGAGGTGGGTTTCACACGACTGTCTTTTTCGAAACCCATGCTGATTCCTACAGAGTAGATTTCTAGTGTCCAGAAAAGTCATTATACTCGAACATAATACGTGTTCCAAAATTCTACAACTGACCGACGTTAGAGATATAGGTCTATAGTTCTGCACATCTGTTCGACGTCCCTTCTTGAAAACGGGGATGACCTGTGCCCTTTTCCAAGCGTTTGGAACGCCAGGCTCTTCTAGAGACCTACGGTACACCGCTGCAAGAAGGGGGGCAAGTTTCTTCGCATACTCTGTGTAAAATCGAACTGGTATCCCACCAGGTCCATCGGCCTTTCCTCTTTTGAGTGATTTTAATTGTTTCTCTATCCCTCTGTCGTCTATTTCGATATCTACCATTTTGCAATCTGTGCGACAATCTAGAGAAGGAACTACAATGCAGTCTTCCTCTGTGAAGCAGCTTTGGAAAAAGTCATTTAGTATTTCGGCCTTTAGTCTGTCATCCTCTGTTTCAGTACCATTTTGGTCACAGAGTGTCTGGACAGCTGCTGCCGTATCTGGATCTTCTTAGAATTCAGACAGTCTGGTATCACTCTGTCTTTGTTAGTATGTCCCTTCTTGTAGTATATGTGCCACTATCCTGGGACAGCTCCATGAACGGGGCTTCCAGGGATGTCTTCCAGTCTTTATATGGTACTTCATCTCACCACTTTTTATCTAGTCAGTGATGCCCTCTTCCGCCATTTTGTGTCCTCAAGGTATTGTTGTAAGTGTGACTATTTTTGCCACAGTAATCAGCAGTATAACATCGCAGCAGAAAGTCCTGTCCAGTGTTTATGCATGACTTCTCCATCTTGTGTTCCTATTCCAGCCTTGCAAAGATAACCATTCAATTTCAGCTGACTATTTTAATGTTGGAGATATCGATGAAGGAGATAGGTTTTAATTTCTCAGTTGAGAAGCCTGTTTTTGTCTTTTTTAAATGCTAATGTTCTGTTTTTAACTTTTCTAAATTGAGTACATATGACACCGGTCTTAATTTTAAGAAAACAACAAGGTTTCTGGGCTTCATACTCTATTTTAAGTGTGGCGGGTGCTACACCTTAAGGACATAAAGGCACAAGTTCTAAAACACTAAATATTTTAAAATCTACTAGCCATACTTAATGGGAAGTAGACCAAACTTGTCTGTTCCAGTTTTATAGAGACTTAATGTGATCTCAGTTTGATTAAGGGGCTAACAATGTACCGGGTGATCAAAAAGTCAGTATAAATTTGAAAACTTAGTAAATCATGGAATACTGTAGATAGAAAGGTAAAAATTGACACACATGCTTGGAATGCCACGGGGTTTTATTAGAACAAAAAAAGGAATTATTGCTAGACGCGTGAAAGATCTCTTGCGTGCGTCGTTTGGTGATGGTCGTGTGCTCAGCTGCCACTTTCATCATGTTTGGCCTCCCAGATCCCCAGACCTCAGTCCGCGCGATTATTGGCTTTGGGGTTACCTGAAGTCACAAGTGTATCGTGATCGACCAACATCTCTAGGGATGCTGAAAGGGAGCTTCTGACGCCAATGCCTCACCATAACTCCGGACATACTTTACAGTGCTGTTCACAACATTATTCCTCGACTACAGCTTTGTCTTACTTTGCTATGCTAATTATTGCTATTCTGGTCAGATGAAGCGCCATCTGTCGGACATTTTTTGAACTTTTGTATTTTTTTGGTTCTAATAAAACCCCATGTCCTTCCAAGCATGTGTGTCAATTTGTACCTCTCTATCTACATTATTCTGTGATTTATTCAGTTTTCAAATTTATACTGACTTTTTGATTACCTGGTATTTATAAATGTTGGATGTGGCACACCCTGAGGGAATAGGATGACCATTAAGGCCATTACAACTAGCCTCATACCAAGCCTCTGTCTCGCTCCCCCCTTCCCCTCCGATTGGACTGGCTTGGTGGTTTACCTCCGCCCTCTGCCTTCCCACTCCTTTCCTTATGGGGTCTGTTTTATCTTGAGTGTCTATCTTGTTCACCTGTGCTTCTTCCTTCGTGCACCTGTCATTAGTCACTTTCTTTCCCTCCTCTGTCAATAGTTTGTAATTTTATGGCCATTGTAGTTACCTCTTATAGTGTGAGGTTTTATCGGTTTTAGTTATTCCAAGGTTGGGGGGACTGATGACTGCGTAGTTTGGTCGCCTGCCTCAATCCAACCTACCAATCATCATAACAAGCCTCTGGGCTGAGGCTGAGGAGCCACCACTTAACATTACGTGGCAGCTCCTCATAGTGAACAGGCTTATAAGAGAACTTACCACACTGCAGGTGCTTGCATACTGTGCCGTTGCTCACTTACAAATGGAAAGACTCTTTAATAACTGACATCAAGCAACAAGACCATGTGGGAACGAGGCCCTGTGAGATTGCACGAGGAATTGCCTTTTGGAGATAGGTGTGGCAGATTCTAAAATTATTTTCGATTTATGTTATAAAAAAATTAATAAAGGTGACACTTCAGATTAACTTTTAAATCTTTTTTTATAATATTTTAGATAGTCAGTGTGGTTTTAAAATAGTTACACAGATGGCTGTAAGCAAGGGGATTCCTTGACTGTTCAGTCATGTTTCCTAATTAAATCTTCTGGATTCACCTTTCTAATGAATATGTCGTCATTACTGCAGACCTCTATGCAGTCCTGAAGACACTGGAGCAGATACAGGGTCTTCACAGCAAAAAGTCCATTTGTTGATATTCCTTTATGCTCTGTTGGCATTGAAGCAAATGTACATAGTAGAGAAATTGATGCAAAATATTGTTGATATCCTTTTTCGTCCCTGAACTACAAGAAAAATACGTATCATTCTGCTGAGTATCACAGAATGTGGCAAACAAGGGAAACGTGCAAACAGTCAAGGAGACCTGCTGAATCCGTGAGGTGACAGAATATGCTGCTTCCCTGGCATGCTTTCATTTTGTTGTTGAGACAGTCATACAACTGTGGGGGAAGGAGAGGCTTGCTGTGAGAGACTATAAGCTGCAGACAGTGAATTCAACAGCCAGTTGTGGTGTACGTCACACCAGTTATTGTGGCAAGATGAAGTAACACTGATGTGCCTCTGAGTAGGGCACTGTCTCATAACATCTGGCTTCATACTCATGCAAGAGAACCTCCATCTGTGACGTGTATGACGTACAATTCACTATATCTGACATTTTCAGTGAGTGAATTTTACATTGCGATGAGAGGTCTGAAGCGAATTGGGTAGGAATCTGACCTCTGTTGTAGCTGACGTCAAAAGGAGCGTGGAAAACCTTTAAAATTTTGTGTAGTGTCTTGGCTCCAGCCTAAACTTTGAAACTGGAAATTTTAGTGTGTTTTAGAGTGGCTATGGCTGCTTCCAGCATTAATTCCTTCCTCTGTTTGTTTATTCCAAGTTTTGGAGCTGATATGATGTGTAATTTCAGCAATTATGGAAAGGATAGACTGCTACTCACATTAAAGATTACACACTTAGATGCAGACAGGCTTAATGAATACACTGTTACACACTGATCTTTCGATCAAAATCTTCTTCAGAAAGGAAAGAAAACATACGCACACACACATTCACACAAGCAGGCGCACCTTACGGGCACATGACCGATACCTCCATCCACTCTGACCAGACTGCAACTGTTGTGTGTAATGGGGCGGGGAAGGGGAGGGGCGGTAACAGAGTACAAGTGGGGGGGATAAGTGTGCTCTCTGGCAGAGCATGCAGGGACTAGACGGCGGCAGGACAAGGTTGCCAATTACAGTGTCAGGATGCTGTAGGGGAGGGGGCGAGGAGCAGGAAAGGAGAATAGCAGAGAGGAGAAAGGGCTGGTGGGTACATTGTTAGAGAGCGGTACACAATGGGGGGAGGTGATAGGAAAGAGGGGCCAGATACTATTAGGTGGAAGGTGTGGAGAACTTGGGTTATTGTAGGTTGAGGCTGGGATAGTTTCGGTAGCAGAAAATGTTCAGGTTGTGGAGCACTCATTGAAGTCAGGCATTGAAGTTCAGCTGCATGATATGCCGAAGGGTGTCCACTTTGCTGCTTTTGGCCCCCATTTGGCAGAGGCCATTCCTACTCAGGGGCAGCTGGTTCGTAGTCCTAGCAATATAAAAAGCTGTACAATGGTTGCAGCAGAGACAGTACATAACATGGCTGCTTTACATTAGTTAAAACTTCTGGGCTGGGAGGCCATGGTCGGTCTGTAAAACTTCATCTTCCTGACGTTTAGTTGTCAACTGCGGGCAACATCTTCCGAGGTGAGTCAACGACTGGCTGCCAGGCCGCGGAGGTCCCGTTTATATAGAGCACATTGAGGTAACCGTCATACGTCACGTGGGGCTGACTGTAAGTCTCTCTCTGTCTAATGTCTTTATTCTCAATTGAAGGTAATCGATTGTCACATCGTTGGTGCAAAGTCGACCACCATATTTTGTCTAACTTTAAGCCTTCCTCTTTTCTATTAAAATTATTGTGGTGTTTCTGAATCTCTATAGCTTCACTATACATGCGTGCATAATAATGCGACGTCGTGGCTACCACACTTATCTCACTAAATTTTATTTCATGATCACAGTCTTTAAAAACATGTTCCGCTACAACTGATTTGTCGGTATGTCCCCTTTGACAGTTCCTTTTGTGTTCCGTTAAGTGGATGTTGACACTTCTTTTTATTGTTCGAATATAAACCTTCCAACAGCTACATGGAATTTTATACACTCCCATGAGTTGCTAAGGGGTGTTGTGCATCTTCCGCCAATCTTAAACACTCACTAATCTTCTTGATTGTTTCAACTTGAAATTTGGCCAGAACTTTCCCAATACGGTCCGTAATATTGTGAATTAGACGGGCAGACGGGAGTCTTTATGCCCTAAGAAAAGTCTATAGAAAAGACACACACACCAACCATTACGACCATAACGATTCGAACCATCATCCCAAGCAGAAGAGAGGTGTCATTAAAACATTGGTGGACAGAGCTAATAAGATCTGTGAGCCAGTTTATTTACAAGATGAAGTAAATCATTTGCGGATGGCTTTTAAGAAAAATGGATTCACTGAAAACGAGATAGATCGAGCACTTCATCCCAGAAGGAAAGTGTCTGACAACATTCAGTAACAACAATTGTCAGCTGGAAAAGTTTTTCTTCCATTTATTTGCAATATTGTGGACCATATTGGGAAAGTTACAGCCAAGTTTCAAGTTGAAACAATATTTAGACCCACCAAGAAGATCAGTGACTTTTAGATCAGCGAAAGACACACGTCACCCCTTAGCAACTCCTGGGGTGTATAAAATTCTTTATAGCTGTGGGAAGGTTTATAAAGGAACAATGAAAAGAAGTGTCAATACACACTTAACCCCTGCCCCCTGCAGGTCTGGAGGTTAGAATCGGCCCGAGATATCACTGCCCATTGTAAGAGGCGACTAAAAGGAGTCTCACAATCTTTGGCCCATTTTATGGTTTGACCCACCACTTTCCAAATTCTACAGAAGTGCAGGCCATATGGGGAAGGACGCCTTACGTGGTGCATTAGTTATCCATAGAGCCCCTAGATTCAGTCTCTTGAACCTCTTGTCATGGCTTTTCATCTCCACCTGCAATTCAACTATCTGGGTGAGGACACTTTCCGGAGTATGTTATCTTCTTCCGTCGTCTCCTGTCCTCTTTCACACCCAAGACAATATTGGATTTCTCTGCATCCAATATCCAGCACGGTAGCCAGTCTGTTGTGGTGGGGCCACCATGTACCCATTTGGTGGTAGCCCCCCCCCCCCCCCCCCCTGACAACACAGGGATCGCACTGCTGATTCCTGAGCTGTTAATGAGTAATGCTGTAGTAGAATGGACGGGGACTTCTTTCTACCTATGAAGCCTCAGTTTTTTTGTTGAACATCTTGAAGATAAGTTTGGAGAAGTGACAGCACTGTCAAAGATGAGAAGTGGTGCAGTCTTGATTCAGACAGAATCCCCAGCCCAATCCCAAGCATTACTCGCTTGTGACAAGCTGGGTGATATTCCTGTTTCCATCACTTCCCATAAAAGCCTCATCATGGTCCAGGGGATTATTTTCCATCGCGACCTCCTCTTGCAGTCTGGCGACGAGCTCCGCGTCAACCTAGAACAACGGGGTGTTCATTTCAACTGGCGCGTTAACAGGGGACCCAAAGACAACAGGGTTGCTACCGGTGCCTTCATCTTGGCCTTTGAGGGTGATTCATTGCCTGAAAAGGTCAAGGTGATGGTTTACCGCTGTGATGTGAAACCATATGTCCCTCCCCATGTGCGGTGCTTTGAGTGCTGGAAGTTCTGGCACGTCTTCCCGCTGCACTTCCAGAGCCACATGTCGAGACTGCGGACATCCACTGCATCCAGATACTCCATGTGTGCCTCCTCCCATTTGTATCAACTGCGGAGAGCAGCATTCCTGCTGCTGGCCAGACTGCACAGTACTCAAAAAGGGGTGGAAAATCATGGAGTACAAGACCCTCGACCAGTTGACTTACCAAGAGGTTAAACCTAAATTTGAACAGTTACACCCCATTCTGTTTACATCCACATAGGCTGCAACTACATTACCATTGCTGTCTCAAGCACCAGTCACACCACACACTATGCCACGAACATTGTGCCCTTCGGGCCTCCCGAATACATCTGCTCCCTTGGTGGTAGGGGGAAAATCTTCCGTGATACCAAAGTACGTGCTTCTGGAGCAAGCACCCCCCCCCCCCCTCCAAATGCAGGGAGCTGGAGAAGCAACAGCCTCTCATGCAGAAGGGGTCCCTCTCTCCGAGGCGCCACGGCGGACACTCGCCAGTGGCTGAAGGAGCCAAAAGCTGCTAGACGAAGAGCTTCACGGGCTTCCTCTGTGCCTGAAGCTACTTCAGAGGAGTCCTCCCAGCAAGCCCCTAAAGAGAAGCGAGAGGGCAACCAAACAAAGAAGTTTGCTAAGAAAAGAGACCCTCTGGTGGCCCCAACACCATCACTCCATACCAGTTCTGTACCTGCAGATGAGGTGGAGATCTTAGCGTCCCCTGAGGACCTGGTTCTCAGTGATGCCTCATCCACAATAGGAATGGATACAAATACTCAATCGGTGGCAGCAGGTGACCCTGAGGCGTTACCTGCCTCCTTGCGCACTTCATGCCTTCCCAGCCTCACAATAATGTCATTCTCCAGTGGAATTGCTGCGGTTTTTTCCACCACCTGGCTGAGCTACGGCAACTGTTAAGTTTTACACCTGCTTTCTGCATTGACCTCCAGGAAACCTGGTTCCCAGCAATGCAGACCTCTGCCCTCTGCGGCTATAGGGGATATTACAAGAACCTTAGCGACTATAACAGAGTGTCAGGGGGAGTTTGTATCTATGTCCTGAACTCAGTATGGAGTGAACCTATGCCCCTTCAAACAGCTCTTGAAGCTGCGGCTGTCAGGATAAGGACGACACAGGAAACAACTGTGTGCAACATACATCTTCCTCCAGCTGGTGCAGTACCCCTGAACGCATTGGCTGCACTGATTCATCAACTCTCTAAACCTTTCCTACTTTTGGGAGATTTTTTTTGATGCTCATAAACCCTTGTGGAGTGGCACTGTGCTTGCTAGCCGAGGTAGAGATGTCGAAACTTTCCTATCTCAACTCTACCTCTCCTCTTAAATACTGAGGCTCCCACACATTTCAGTGTGGCTCATGGCACTTACTCAGCCATTGACTTATCACTTTGCAGTGTAGGACTTCTCCCATCTGTCCACTGGAGAGCCCACAATGGCTTGTGTGGTAGTGACCATTTCCCATCTTCCTGTCACTCCCCCAGCGTCATTTCCCCAAACGTGTACTAAGAGGGCTTTGAACAATGCAGACTGGGAAGCTTTCACCTCTGCTGTCGCTGTTGAATCTCCCCCGCATGGTACCACCAACGTGATAGTTGAGCAGGTCACTTTAGCGATCATTTCTGCGGCGGAAAACACGATCTCTTGCTCTTTAGGGTGCCCCCAGCGAAAGTCAGTACCTTGGTGTCACCGGAAATCACGGAGGCCATTAAATAGTGTCAGCAAGCTCTACGGTGACATAAGGGGCACCCTTCCCTAGAGCACCTAATAGCTTTTAAATGGCTCTGTGCCTGCGTTCGCCAGCTTATAAAAAGAGTGAAACAGGAGTGTTGTGAGAGGTATGTCTCGACCATTGGGTACCATACGTCACCTTGCCAAATCTGGACGAAGATCAGACGTGTTTGTGGGTACCAGATCCTGACAGGTGTTACTGGCATAAACATCAATGGTGTGTTATCTACCAATGCAAACGCAAATGCTGAGCACTGTGCTCGAGTCTCCGCATCGGAGAATTATCCCCCAGCATTTCACACCCTCAAATGACAGATGGAAAGGAAAGCGCTCTCGTTCACTGAACATCACAGTGAACCCTATAATGCTCCGTTTACAGAGCGGGAGCTCCTCAGTGTTCTTCCACATTGTCCTGACACAGCTCCTGGGCCAGATCGGATCCACAGTCAGATGATCAAACGTCTTTTGTCCGACTACAAGCGACGTCTCCTCGTCATCTTCAACTGGATCTGGTGCGATGGCTTTTCTCCATCGCAATGGCAGGAGAGCACCATCATTCCAGTGCTTAACCCGGTAAAAACCCGCTTGATGTGGAAAAAAACTGCTTGATATGGATAGCTATTGGCCCATCAGCCTCACCAACATTCTTTGTAAGGTGTTAGAACGTATCAAAAGTTGATGGTTGTGTTGGGTCCTGGAGTCACATGGCCTACTGGCTCCATGCCAGGGCGGTTTCTGCCAGGGTCGTTCTATCACTGATAATCTGGTT
The DNA here is from genome assembly GCF_021461385.2 of Schistocerca piceifrons. Classification (NCBI taxonomy): domain Eukaryota; kingdom Metazoa; phylum Arthropoda; class Insecta; order Orthoptera; family Acrididae; genus Schistocerca; species Schistocerca piceifrons. The sequence continues at coordinate 672,838,950 of NC_060138.1, read as the reverse complement.
TCCCTCGAGTCTGCCATCCAACAGCCTTTTCCAGATGTCAACACCTGGTTGCTGGCTTTTTTGTTTCACGAAAAGCTTATGACACGACCTGGTGACATCATAGGCGGATAGTCGTCTTCAGTTCATTGGTAGAATTTTGGGAAGATGTGGTTCATCTGTAAAGGAGACTGCTTATAAAACACTAATACGACCTATTCTTTAGTACTGCTCGAGCGTTTGGGATCCCAATCAGGTCGGATTGTGGGAGGACATAGAAGCAATTCAGAGACGGGCTGCTAGATTTGGTACTGGTAGGTTTGATTATCACATGAGTGTTACGGAAATGCTTCAGGAACTCGGGTGGGAGTCTCTAGAGGAATGGAGGTGTTCTTTTCGTGGAATCGCTACTGAGGAAATTTAGAGAACCAGCATTTGAGGCTGACTGCAGTACAATTTTACTGCCGCCAACTTACATTTCGCGAAAGACCACAAAGATAAGATAAGAGAGATTAGGGCTCGTACAGAGGCATATAGGCAGTCATTTTTCCCTCATTCTGTTTGGGAGTGGACAGGGACAGAAGATGCTACTTGTGGTATGAGGTACCCTCCGCCACGCACCGTATGGTGGATTGCGGAGTATGTATGTAGATGTAGATATCTTGCCACATTCTATGAGTGGGGTCTTTGGGGCCTGCTCCCGATTTTTACCCAAAATTTCCTATCTCTCCGTACTTTCCGAGTCCAAGTTGGTGCCTCCCATAGTTCCCCCCCCCCCATATCCAGGAGAATGGGTCGCCACAAGACTCTGTATTGAGTGTATCTCTATTTTTAGTGGTTATTAACAATCTAGCAGCAGCTGTTTGAGCAGCACCTACAGGGCATCCACAAGGCGCAGTCATGGGCTCTAGCGCATGGCTTCCAGTTTTCAGCCGTGAAGTTGTGTGTCATGCTCTTCTGTCGGCGTCGTACCGTTCATCCAGAACCAGAACTTTACCTTAATGACGATCCACTCACTGTAGTGAGCACATCAATTCTTAGGACTGGTTTCCTCATGCTTGTCAGCTGAAGTGGAAGTGCTGGCAGCACCTCGTTGCCCTCCTCTGCCTGAAGAACACCAACTGGGGTGCAGATTGTTCTACACTGCAGCAACTCTACAGAGCCCTTGTTAAACCCCACCTTGACTACAGGAGTCTGGTTTATGGTTCGGCAGTGCCCTCAGGGTTGCATTTACTCAACCCAGTGCACCACTGTAGCGTTTGACTGGCAGCGGGAGCTTTTAGGATGAGCACAGTGACCAGCATCCTGGTGGAGACCGGAGTTCCTCCATTGAAGGTTTGGCGTGCATAACTGCTCGCCAGTTACGCTGCACACATTCGTAGTTCTTCTGAGCACTTGAATTACCATCTCCTTTTCCCATCCACAGCGATTCATCTCCCGCATCGGAGGCCCAGGTCAGGGCTTACAATTGAGATTTGTGTCCAATCTCTTCTGTCTGAAGTGGTGTCCTTGCCTTTACCACTTGCATTCGAGGTCCATTCACATGCACCTCCATGGTGCACGCCTAGGCCGAAGCTTTGTCCGGACCTTTCACATGGTCCTAAGGACTCAGTTAAACCCGCGGCTCTCCGCTGTCACGTCCTCTCGATTCTTGATATGTACCAGGACCATGAAGTGGTTTACACTGACAGCTCGATGACTGGTGGTCACATTGGCTTCGCATATGTTCATGGAGGACATATTGAACAGTGCTCATTGCCAGATGGCTGCAGTGTTTTCACTGCAGAGCTGGCGGCCATTTCTCATGCTCTTTAGCGCATCTGCTCATGCCCTGTCGAGTTGTTTCTTCTCTGTACTGACTCCTTGAGCAGCATACAAGCTCTCAACCACTGCTACCCCTGCCATCTTTTGGTAGCAACCATCCAGGAGTGCATCTATGCTCTGGAATGGTCCACTCGTTCCGTGGTGTTTGTGTGGACCACAGGCTACATTGGAATCCCAGGAAATGAACTTGCCGACAGGCTTGACAAACAGGGTACACGCAAACTGATTCTAGAGATTATTATTACACCGCAAGGTTTTTCAGCTTTGGAAGATGGAATGACATAATCTCAGTATGCACAACACACTGTGTGCCATTAAGTAGACTACGAATGTGTGGAAGACCTCCATGTGGGCCTCTTGCAGGAACTCTATGGTTCTCTGCCGGCTCTTCATTGACCATGTGTGGCTAACACATGGCTACCCCCTCCATCGCCCGCCTCGATGTCACTTTGGCTCACATATGACTGTCGTCCACATCTTGCTGGACTGGCCACTTTTAGCCTCTCTGCGGTGGGCTTTTAACCTTCCCAGCACCCTGCCTTCGATGTTGGACGACAATGCCTCAACAGCAGATTTAGTTTTATGTTTTATTTGTGCGGGTGGTTTTAATCGTACCATCTAACAGTGGGCATTTAGCATTCTCTCAGAGGCTGCCACCCTCCCTCCATTTTAACTCTGTCACACTTTCTTTGCATTTGTCTTGATGGTCGTCTTTTCCCCACATGTGTTCATCTCACCTTGTCTTTTTGGGGTGGACATTTTAATGTGTTGCAAAGTGGCTGGCTCATCCTCTTTTATTATTGTGATCAGCCAGCCCAGACCATCTGCTCTCTGGTTTTAATACCTTCGTTTACTTTTCCTTGTGGTGTATGTTTTCCCCATTTTTTGTTTGTTCCATTCATTTTCTTTTTAGGTGTGGTTCCTCATTTCTTTCCCCTCTTTTCACTTTCTCAAACGTACTTTGGGTGTTTTTGTACCTTGAGTCTTGCTTGCTTTAGGGAAAAGGGACTGATGACCCTGTAGTTGGGTCCCTTTATACCCCAAACCAACCAACCACACTTGACCGAACACAAAAGGAGCTGTCAAGTAGGACATACTGACAAATCAGCTGTAGTGGAACATGTTTTTAAAGATGGTGATCATGAAATAAAATTTAGTGAGACGAGCGTGGTAGCCAGGACATTGCATTATTGTGCATGTATGTATAGGGAAGCTATAGAGATTCAGAAACTCTACAATAAAATTAATACGAAAGAGGAAGGCTTAGACAAGATATGGTGGTCGACTTTGCACCGATGTGACAATTGAGAATAATGACGTTAGTCAGAGACAGACTAGCAGTTGGCCCCATGTGACATATGGTGGTGCCCTCATTGTGCTCAATATAAACGGGTCCTCCATAGCCTGACAGCCAGTCATTGACTCACCTCGGAAGATGTTCCCCGCAGTTGGCAACGAAACGTCAAGAAGCAGTAGTTTTACAGATTGGCTATGGTCTCTCAGCCCTGAAGTTTTAACTAATGATGTTTCATTAACAGCCGGCATGGCCTACACATTATGATGGCTGCTTTTGTAGTTGGCCTGGCCTATAATGGAGTAGGATAAGCCTATGACTGGACAGGAATAGAAACTGGTGGGTGGTTGGACTGGTCAGGTCATGCACCTTGGTCTTCCATATGGATATGATCCCTCTGGCAAGGGCTAAGACTGGGAATGGCATAGGGATGGACTAGGGTGTTGTGGAGGTTGGGTGGGCAATGGAACACCACTTTAGAAAGTATGGGAAAGATGTTGATCAGGATATCCCTCATTTCAGGGTGTGAAGGTAAATAATAAAAGGTCTGACGAAGGATGTCGTTCAGTTGTTCCAGTCTGGGGTGATATTGGGTAACTAAGGGGGTGCTCCTCTGTTCCTGTTCTCGTGGGTGGTGGGAGAATTGGAGGTGTTTGGGATTAGGGCACAGTAAGTCTGTTTGTGGACTAGGTCAGAGGGATACTGCCTGCCTGTGAAGACCTTTGTGAGATCTTCAGTATCTGGGAAAGAGAGTTCTTGTCACTGTATATATTCTGTCCCTGGGTGACCAGGATGTATGGGAGGGTTTATTTTGGTTTGGAAGGGAAGGCAGCTGTCGAAATGCAGGTACTGTTGCTTGTTGGGCGGTTTAAAGTGGACGGAGATGTGGATGGAACCATAACAGAGGAGGCGGTCAACGTCAAGGAAGATAGTACACTGGGTTAAGGAGAACCAGGTGAAATGGATGGGAGGGAAGGTGTCGAGATTGTGAAAGAATAAGATAGGGCGCCTTGATCCTGAATTTAAATCATGTTGGTATCATCAATGAACCTGAACAAGACCAGGGTTTTGGGGTTTTTGGAGGCTAGGAAGGTGCCATGCTGGTGCCTCTGGTGTGGCTCAAATTCATTGATGCTGTTTTCATGATCTGGACTCGGGGCAAAGACACCCAACCCTAATTCTGTCTGAGCCTTAACACCTTTTCCCTCAGCCTCTTCACCTCGTCTTGCTCGACACAGCGTGCTACCTTCCTAGATGTTGGCCTCTTCCTCTCTGATGGCTCCATGCATACCTCTGTCAACATTAAACTGACAACCAGCAGTGGCACCTGCATTTTGACAGCTACCATCCCTTCCACACCGGAAAATCCCACCCATACAGACTTTCCACCAGGAGCCGATGTGTCTACAAGGACAAGAACCCCCTTGCCAAGTATGCTAAAGGTCTCACAAAAGCCTTCATAGGCAGGCAGTATTCTCCAGATCTAGTCCACAGACAGATTTCCCATGCCATATCCCCACACAGCCTCAATCCTACCACCTTACACCAGGTCTCCACACCCTCCACCCAACAGTTTCTGCACCCCCTCTCCTATCACCTCCTCCCAATTCACATCCCTTCACCTTCATTGTCTGTGTGTTTCTGGCAACACACCCACCAGTTTTTTCCCCTCTCTGCTCCTCTCCATTTCTGCCTCCCCCTCCCCGTCCTCACCTCTCAAAGCTTCTTGATGCTGCATCTGGCAGCTTTGTCCTGCACACTCTGCTCCAGAGTGTGCTCTTCTCTCTCCCCACCTGTATCCTGTTATCCCTCCCCCATTCTGGATTGCTGCTTTCGTCAAATGCTTGTTGACTCTCTCTCTCTCTCTCTCTCTCTCTCTCTCTCTCTCTCTCTGTGTGTGTGTGTGTGTGTGTGTGTGTGTGTGTGTGTGTGTGTGTGTGTGTGTGTGTGTGTGGGGGGGGGGCAGTGGACCAAATGACGCAGACATTGGGACTGTAACTGACTGGAGGCTTGTAATGTACTCAGATGAGACATAATTTTGCCTCTTTTCAAATGATGCTAGGCATAGAATGCATCAGTAGCCCAGTGAAGCACCACAGTGCATGGTGGGTGTAGTTCAGGCTGAAAGTGATTTTGTGCTGTTTTGGGAGTGTGATTTTGTGCTGTTTTTGGAGTGTTTTTTGTACCATGATTTGGGGCCCTCTCATTCATGTTACCATGAACGTGAGACAGGGTATTTATTTCAACAAGTGTTGCCCGTTTTCTACATCTTCATGATGAATATGCAGTTGACACTTCTATTTTACAATGCAACGGACATCATCACGAGGTTGCATGCACACCTTTCTGGTTTGAGAACACTCAGGCACCATTTGCACCTTGACTGGTCTGCTATCTCATCCAGTCTTAATCCCATAGATGATGTCCGAGACTATTTGAACCTGTAGGTGAAACATAGCAGTCATAGCTTTAGATAAAAAATGGTATATGGCATTAATGAATACAAATATGAAAGTAAACTAACATTCGATAGTTTCATTGGCTTTGGGAGGCAATACTTCCAATTAAAGTACTTATAAACCATTGTTTACAAAATTTTCAAAATTTATTTTTCAATTATTTCCTTCTGTCAGATACAGAACAGCGTGAACATTGCTTCATGAAAGTTGCTAATTTGCAGAAAAACATGGTGATCACTGTAGACATTTCATTTACTGCTCCATGGATTGGTGTTTATATGGTGGACTTCGTTGTGATTCTTGTCATCAACCAGAACGAAAGTTTTTAATTAGAAATACTGTTTCACCATCAGTTTCAGAGAACATTTTGATCACTGAAGGATTTGTTTCAGGCTGACTTTGTTTGTACTAATAATAGAAAGCCATCTTACATCGAGCTCAGGTGCAAACCATTCAAATCCTGTTACAAGAAATTCTACAAATGATTGCTGGTTAAAAGAAGACTATGAAATTGTTGAATCATGCCATCCCTGTACAGGTATGTTACGATTTTCACACTCATAAGAACAACCAATTCCTACTTATTTCTTGTGGAAATGAGTTAGTCTGTACTGTTGCCTGCTGTTCAAAGAAATTAGAACTTCATTATAAGTTTGTGTGTAATCGTTTATTTGATAAGTCATAATACAGTAATTTTACTGATGGTTGATCATTAGAATGTTTTAAGAATCTGAAACATAGCAAGTGACCTGAATTTCTTCTCTGTGTGTGAGTGTGATGTTACATTAGCTAACTGCGTTTTACTCCTGGCAGTTTGTTTATGTTGTGAAGCTTTATTATGCTTCGGTTCTCACACTAATTTTAAGATTAGCTTCTCTTTTATTAAAAATATGTTTCATTCTGTATTTAGAAGTTTTTTTATGCTGAATAGTTGGCTTCTGTCACACAGCTTGAGGCTGCTGCCAAGGGGAATCACGGGGGGGAGGGGGGGGGGAGGGAGGAAGCCAATGGCACTCCGTGTGCATACTAGAGGGAGTCATTTCGGATGTGGAAAGGCTGCTTCCGGATGACATGAAAATTACAGGGTGCATCCAATTGCAGGTGGTGGCTCATGTCGGTACCAATAACGTATGCCGCTTTGGATCGGAGGAGATTCTCTCTGGTTTTGGGCGGCTAGTGGAAATGGTAAAGACTGCCAGTCTTGCTTGTGAGATTAAGGCGGAGCTCACCATCTGCAGCATCATCGATAGAACCGGCTGTGGTCCTTTGGTGCAGAGCCGAGTGGAGGGTCTGAATCAGAGGCTCAGGCAGTTCTGTGACCATGTAGGCTGCAGATTCCTTGACTTGCGCCATCGGGTGGTGGGTTTCCGGGTTCCACTTAATAGGTCAGGAGTCCACTGCACACAGGAAGTGGCTAGTGGCTACACTGGTAGCGGGGCTGTGTGGAAGGGACTGGGTGGTTTTTTAGGTTAGAGGGCCTCAGGGAACCACAAAAAGGGTGTCTGTCTAAAGGGGGGCAGGTAAAACACAGTAAGTTAGTTGTAGAAACCATTGGTATTATAGTTGTAAATTGTCGTAGCTGTGTTGGGAAAGAACCAGAGCTCCAAGCCCTAATTGAAAGCACTGAAGCTGAAATAGGTATAGATACAGAAAGCTGGCTAAAGTCAGAAATAAGCTCAGCAGAAACTTTTTCTAATGATCTAATAGTGTTCAGAAAGGATAGATTAAATACATTTGGTGATGGAGTATTTATTGCTGTCAGAAGTAGTTTGCCTTGTAGTGAAATTGAAGTAGATTGTTCCTGCGAAATAGTGTGAGTAGAGGTTATACTTGACAATCGGACCTAACAATTAATTGGGTCATTTTACCGAGACCTCCCCCCCCCTCCCGACTCAGAAGATATAGTTGCTGAACGGTTCAAAGAAAACTTGAGTCTCATTTCAAATAGGTACCTCACTCGTACAATTATAGTCAGTGGTGACTTTAATCTACCCTCGATATGCTAGAAAACTTATATGTTTAAAGCCGGCAGCAGGCATAATACCTCATCCGAAATTGTACTGAATGCTTTCTCAGAAAAATATTTTGAACAATTAGTTCATTAGCCCACTCGAAGCATAAATGGTTGCGAAAGCATACTTGACCTCTTAGCGACAAATAATTCTGGACAAATAGTGAGTGTCGGACAAATACAGGGATCAGCGACCAAAAGGCTGAATACCGTAGCTCCTACAACCATAAAAAAGAATCACAAAGTATATCTATTTATAAAAGCTGATAAAAATGCTCTTAACGTCTATTTAAGAGACGGTCTGCACTCCTTCCAATCTCATCATGTAAACGTAGAAAAGTTGTGGAATGATTTCAAAGAGATAGTATCGACAGCAATTAAAAGATATGTACCATATAAATTAATAAGTGATGCTACTGATCCCCCACAATACACAAAACGGGTCAGATCACTGTTGCAGAAGCAGTGAAAAAAGCATGCCAAATTTAAAAGAATGCAAAATCCCCAAGACTGGCAAAGTTTTGCAGAAGTTCGAAATATAGTGCGTACTTCAATGCAAGATGCTTTCAATAATTTCCACAATGAAACTGTGTCTCGAAATCTGTCAGAAAACCCAAAGAGATTCTGGCCATACATGAAGCACATCAGTGGTGAGATGCAGTCAGTACCTGCACTGTGCAATAACAATGGTGAAGTCACTGATTACAGTGCCACTAAAGCAGAGTTATTAAACATGATTTTTCAAAACTCCTTCACCAAAGAAGACAAAGTAAATATTCTGGAATTCCAATCAAGAACAACTCCAATATGAGAAACATAGAAATAGATATCCTCAGTGTCGCAAAGCAGCTTAAATCACTTAATAAAGGCAAGGCCTCCGGACCAGATTGTATACCAGCCAGGTTCCTCTCAAGAGTATGCTCATAAAATAGCTCCATATTTAGCAATTATATACAACCATTCGCTCACAGAAAGATCCGTTCCTAAAGACTGGAAAATTGCTTAGGTCACACCAATACCCAAAAAAGGAAGTAGGAGTAATCCGCTGAATTGCAGGCCTATATCACTAACGTCGATTTGCAGTAGGGTTTTGGAACATATACTGTATTCGAACTTTATGAAGTACCTCGAAGAAAACAATTTATTGACATGTAGTCAGCAGGGATTCAGAAAATATCGCTGTTGCGAAACACAACTAGCTCTTTATACTCATGAAATAATGAGTGCTATCAACAGGGGATGTCAAATTGATTCCATATTTTTAGATTTCCAGAAGGCTTTCGACACTGTTCCTCACAAGCGTCTTCTAACCAAACTATGTGCCTGTGGAATATCGCCTCATTAGTGTGACTGGATTCGTGATTTCCTGTCAGAAAGGTCACAGTTCGTAGTAATAGATGGAAAGTCATCGAATAAAACAGAAATAATATCTGGCATTCCCCAAGGAAGTGTTATAGGCACTCTATTGTTCCTGATCTACATTAACGACATAGGAGACAATCTGAGTAGCCCTCCTAAATTGTTTGCAGATGATGCTGTCATTTACCATCTTGTAAAGTCATCAGATGACCAAAATGAATTGCAAAGTGATGTAGATAAGATATCTGTATGGTGCAAAAAGTGGCAGTTGGCCCTGAATAAAGAAAAGTGTGAAGTTAATCATACGAATACTAAATAAATCTGCTAAATTTCAATTACACAATAAGTCACACAAATCTGAAGGCTGTAAATTCAACTAATACTTAGGAATTACAATTACAAATACCCTAAATTGGAACGATCACATAGATAGTGTTGTGGGTAGAGCCAACCAAAGTCTGCGATTCATTGGCAGAACACTTAGAAGGTGTAACAGGTCTACTAAAGAGACTGCTTATACCACGCTTGTCCACCATATTCTGGAGTATTGCTGTGTGGTGTAGGATCCACATCAGATGGGACTGACGGATGACATCGAAAAAATAGAAAGAAGTGCAGCTCGTTTTTTATTATCGTGAAGTAGGGGAGATAGTGCTACATACATGATATATGAATTGGAGTGGCAATCATTAAAACAAAGGCATTTTTTGTTGTGACGGGATCTTCTCATGAAATTTCAATCACCAGTTTTCTCCTCCGATTGCAAAAATATTGTGTTGGCATGCACCTACATGGGGAGAAATAATCATCACAATAAAATAAGGGAAATTAGGGCTTGCACAGAAAAATTTAAGTGCTCGTTTTTCCTGCACGCCGTTCGAGAGTGGAACAGTAGAGAGACAGCTTGAAGGTGGTTCATTGAACCCTCTGCCAGGCACTTTATTGTGAATAGCAGAGTAATTACTTATATGTAGATGTGTAGATGTAGAGATAAGTTCATACTTTCATGACAAAAAGCAGAGGGTCAGTATTGTTTGTGTAACTTGACATGTTGCTCATTCACGGGGGCACTCCTTCACAGAATCCAATGTGATGAATGACAAATTACACCACAGGCATAAAATCAAACACAGGAGTGGCACAAAAATTGCCCACATTTGTTGCTCATGTTTTAGTGACACATTTGATGGGGGAAGCCAGTAGTATTCAAACCTAGACTTGAATGAATCTTTCACTCTGCAGTGGAGTACAGGCTGGTTTGAACTTTCAAGCAGATTAAAACTGTGTGCTAGACAGGAACTCAAACCCAGAACTGTTCCTTTTGAGGACGATGTTCTTATTAACTGCGATATTGAAGCAGCGTGAATTCTGCCCGTAACCACTTCTAAGCTAAGGGTAAGCCTTTCTCTGCTGTATCTGCCCTTCAGGGAGTGCTAGTCCAGCAGAGCAAAAAAAGTAGTAAATGAAGGGTACTGGCGGAATTGAAACTTTAAGGGCAGATACCAACAGCTCAGTCAGTAAAGGCATTGCTTGTAAAAGACAAAGTTCCAGCTTAGAGTCCCTATTTGGCACACAGTCTTAATCTGCCAAGAAGTATCAAGCCTAGACAAACTTCTTTAGATTCATAGCCATAGAACAACTGCATGTGAAACTATTGGAAGAAATGGGCACTACATGTCAGAATAACTGGGAAAAAGCTGAACTCAGAAGAAATTCAGTTTGTCAACTGATACTGCACTTAGAAATCAAGCTGAGTGACAGAAGAAAAACCTGGATGGTGACACCTATTGTATCTCGAATATGCTTGAACTAGAAAGGATGAGCTGGAAGTAAGTATCAATAGACTGCAATTTTCTATTGATTACAACTTGAGTATGGGGCAGGTGCTCCCTCTGACCTTAATCATATTGGAATAACAGCACTGATAGTTCATTTTTAACATCCTCAAACTGTGAATTTTTATTTCTCATAACCTATGTTGGATAATAACAGGACAATGTTTAGTGTTTAGTCTGTCTCTGGTATGAGAACTGATAAAGACTGGGAAAAGTGTGGCAGTGGAGGAGGCTTTGATAATGAGAATATTCTACTTCCTACTGGGAGACATTTTGAAAATGTTTTGTAAGGGACAATTCCAACAAAGATGTCTGTATTCGCTTGAAATATGAAGTGCGCCATGAAAACCCATGTGAAAACAAAATGTACAGTATACCATTCTGTATTGTACTGTGTTCTGAGATGTGCCACAGAAAAAAAAAATTCCTGACCATCGTCTCCAAAACAAGAAATATTGAAATGAAGGTGCAGTTCTTAGTTAAGAAAGCAATTTAACTTGTATGTGTTTGCCAATACAGTTGCTCATTATATAAAAACTTGGTCAGAAATGAACTGTCTGAATGAGTTACAGTCACTGTGAAATATTCAGCTCAGTGGAAGCAACTTGTGTGACCCTCAGCACCTTTCAGCACCACCAACCTAAAGCCCTTGGCTTAGATCATCTGATTAGGTGATAATACGTTACATCCCAGCAGCAATGTCTCAGCAGTTAGCCCCCTGCAGGTCTGGGGGTTAGAATAGGCCCAAGGTATTCATGCCTGTCGTAAGAGGTGACTAAAAGGAGTCTCAGGCTTTTCGGCCCTATGGGTTCAGGTCCCATTCTATGGTTTGACCTGCCACTTTCAAAATTCTACACAAGTGTGGGTCATGTGGGGAAGGACGCCTTACGTGGTGCACGAGTTATCCATAATGTACTTAGATTCGATCTCCTGAATCTCTTGCCATGGCTTTGCATCTCCACCTGCGATTCAACAATTTGGGTGAAGACACTTTCTGGGGTATGTCATCTTCTTCCGTTATCTTCTGCCTTCTTTCGCCCCGATGCCAATATTGGATTTCTCTGCACCCATATCCGGCAGGGTAGCCGTTCCATTGTGGTGGGGCCATCATGTACCTATTTGGTGGTAACCCCCTGACAACACAGGGATCGCACTGCTGATGCCTGAGCTGTAACCTCCCCACAGTGTTCATTTCATCCGGCACATTTACAGGGGACCCAAAGACAACAGGGTTGCTACCGGTGTCTTCATCTTGGCCTTTGAGGGTGATTCATTGCCTGAAAAAGTCAAGGTGATGGTTTACTGCTGTGATGTTAAACCATATGTCCCTCCCCCTGTGTGGTGCTTTAAGTGCTGGAAGTTCGGGAACATGTCTTCCCACTGCACTTCCAGTGCCACATGTCGAAACTGCGGACATCCACTGCATCCAGATACTCCATGTGTGCCTCTTCCCACTTGTATCAGCTGTGGAGAGCACCACTACTTCTGCTCGCCAGACTGCCCAGTACTCCAAAAGGAGTGGAAAATCATGGAGTACAAGACCCTGGACCGGTTGACTTTCACAGAGGCTAAACGTAAATTCGAAAGATTACACCCCATTTGGTTGACGTTGACATATGCTGCAGCTACGTCACCATTGCCGTCCCAAGTGCCAGTGGTTCATCACTCTGTGCCACATGCCATGGCAGACACTCATCAGAGACTCAAGGAGCCAAAGGCTGCTGGAAAAAGAGCTCCATGGTCTTCCTCCATGCCTTGGAGCTGCTTTGGAGAAGTCTTCACAGAAAGCCTGTAAAGAGAAGAGAGAGAGAGCAAGCAAACTAATAAGAAGTCTGCTAAGAAACAGGACCCTCTGGTGGCCCCAACACCACCACTTCCTATCAATTCTGCATCTGAGGATGTGGTGGAGATCTTAGCGTCCCCTGTGGACCTGCTTCTCACTGATGCCTCGTCCACCATAGAAATGGCTACAGTTACTCAATCTGTGGCAGCAGGTGATCCTGAGGCATAACCTGCCTCCTTGCACACGTCATGCCTTCCCAGCCTCATGGTAACGTTATCCTCCAGTGGAATTGCAGCGGTTTTTTCCACCACCTGGCTGTGCTACGGCAACTGTTAAGTTTTACACCTGCTTTCTGCATCGCCCTTCAGGAAACCTGGTTCCCGGAAATGAGAACCTCTGCCCTCCACAGCTATAGGGGATATTACAAAAATCGTAGTGACTATAACAGAGTGTCAGGTGGAGTTCACATGTGTGTCCTGAACTCAGTATGCACTGAACCTGTGCCCCTTCAAACCTCTCTTGAAACTGTGGCTGTCAGGATAAGGACGACACAGGAAATAGCTGTGTGCAACGTATATCTTCCTCCAGACGGTGCAGTACCCCTGAACTCATTGCCTGCACTGATTGAGCAACTCCCTAAACCTCTTCTGCTTTTGGGAGATTTTAACGGTCATAACCCTTGTGGGGTGGCAGAGTTTTTACTGGCCGAGGCAGAAATGTTGAAAATTTCGAGTCACAACTCGACCTCTGCCTCTTAAATACAGGTGGCCCCACACATTTCAGTGTGGCACATGGCACATATTCGTCCACTGATCTCTTGGTTTGCAGTCCTGGCCTTCTCCCATCTATCCACTGGAGAGCATATGACGACCTGTGTGGTAGTGGCCACTTTCCCATCTTCCTGTCACTTCCCCGGCATCAGGCCCATGGACTTGCTGTTGAATCTCCCCCACATGGTAACATTGATTTGGTGGCTGAGCAGCTACAATTATCGTTTATGCGGCTTACAATGCGATCACTCGTTCTTTAGGGTGCCCCCGGCAAAAGACAGTCCCTTGGTGGTCACCAAAAGTCACTGAGCCAATTCAAGAGTGTCGGCGAGCTATGCAGCGGCATAAGCGGCACCCTTCCCTGGAGCACCTCATACCCTTTAAACAGCTCCGCGTTCGCCAGCTTATCAAACGATGAAAACAAGAATGTTGGGAGAGGTATGTGTCGACCATTGGGTGCCATACATCAACTTCCCAAGTCTGGGCAAAGATCAAATGAGTTTTTGGGTACCAGACCCCAACAGGTGTTCCTGGTGTTAACATATATGTCATGTTATCCACCGACACAAACGCGATTACCGAGCACTTTGCTGAGCACTATGCTCGCACCTCTGTAGTCTCAAACGACGGATGGAAGGGAAAGTCCTCTCATTCACTACATGCCACAGTGGACCCTATAATGCCCCATTTACAAAGTGGGAGCTCCTCATTGCCCTGACACAGCTCCTGGGCGAGATCGGATCCACAGTCAGATGATTAAACATCTCTCGTCTGACTACAAGTGACATCTCCTAGTAATCTTCAACCGGATCTGGTGTGGTGGCTCCTTTCCATCCCACTGGCGGGAGCACACCATCATACCAGTGCTCAAACCTGGCAAAAACTGATTGTGTGGATAGCTATCGGCCCATCAGCCTCACCAACTTTCTTTGTAAGCTGGTGGAACATATGGTGTGATGGTGGTTGGGCTGGGTCCTGGAGTCATGTGACCTACTGGCTCCATGCCAAGGCGGTTTACACCTGGGTCGCTCTACCACTGATAATCTTGTGTCCCTCGAGTCTGCCATCCGAACAGCCTTTTCCAGATGCCAACACCTTGTTGCTGCCTTTTTTGATTTACGTAAAGCATATGATACCACCTGGCGGCATCATATCCTTGCCACATTATACGAGTGGAGTTTCTGAGGCCAGCTCCTGATTTGTATCCAGAATTTCCTGTCACTTTGTACTTTCCGTGTCCAAGTTGGTGCCTCCCATAGTTCCCTCCATATCCAGGAGAATGGGTTCCTGCAGGGCTCTGTATTGAGTGTATCTCTATTTTTAGTGGCCATTAATGGTCTAGCAGCAGCTGTAGAGCTGTCTGTCTCACCCTCTCTGTATGAAAATGACTTCTGCATTTTGTACTGCTCCACCAGTACTGGTGTTGCTGAGCGGCACCTACAGGGAGCCATCCACAAGGTGCAGTCATGGGCTCTAGCCTACAGCTTCCAGTTTTCGGCCGCAGAGTCGTGTGTTATGCGCTTCTATTGGCATCGTACCATTAATCCGGAACCAGAACTTTATCTCGTTGATGTTCCCCGCACTGTAGTGGAGACATATCGATTCTTAGGACTTGTTTTCAACCAACTGGGGTGCAGATCACTCTACACTGCTGCAGCTATACAGAGCCCTTGTTCATTCACACCTTGAATATGGGAGTCTGGTTTATGGTTCTGCGTTACCCTCAGTGCTGCGTTTACTCGACCCGGTTCACCACTGTGACATTCGACTAGTTACTTGAGCTTTTAGGATGAGTCCGGTGACCAGCGTCCTGGCAGAGGCTGGAGTCCCTCCACTGCAGGTCAGGCGTGCACAACTGCTCCCCAGTTATGTTGCACATGTTCGTAGTTCTCCTGCGCATCTGAATTACCGTCTCCTTTTCCCACCCACGGTGGTTCGTCTCCCACATCGGCGGCCCAGGTCAGGGCTTCCAATTGCAGGTCACGTCCAATCTCTTCTGTCTGAACTGGAGTGCTTGCGTTTACTACCTAAACTCGAGGTTCATTCTCATACACCTCCATGGTGTACACCTAGGCTGCAGCTTCGCCTGGATCCCTCACATGGTCCAAAGGGCTCAATACACCCCGCGGCTCTCCGTCGTCACTTCCTCTCAATTATTGAAATGTACTGAGGCCATTAAGTGGTTTACACTGATGCCTCGATGGCTGATGGTCACATCGGCTTTGCATATGTCCATGGAGGACATATTGAACAGCATTCCTTGCCCAATGGCTGCAGTGTTTTCACTGCAGAGCTGGTGGCTAATCTCGCGATCTTGAGCACATCCATTCATGCTCTGGGCAGTCGTTTCTTCTGCGTACTGACTCCTTGAGCAGCCTACAAGCTATTGACCAATGCTACCCTCGTCATCCTTTGGTAGTGAGCATCCAGGAGTCCATCTATGCCCTGGAACGGTCCGGTAGTTCAGTGGTGTTTGTGTGGATCCCGGGAAATGCCGGAATCCCAGGCAGCGAACTTGGTGACAGGCTGTCCCAACAGGCTACACGGAAACCACTTATGGAGATTTGCATTCCAATAACTGATCTGCATTCGTTTTTACACTGCCAGGTTTTCGGATTTGGGAGATGGAATAGCATAGTTTCAGTACACACAACAAACTGCATGCCGTTAAGGAGGCTACGAATGTGTGGCAGTCCTCTATGCGGGCGTCTTACAGGGTCTCTGCCAGCTCTGCGTCGGCCATGCTTGGTCGACCCATGGCTACGTCCTGTGCCGTGAAGACGTGCCTCAGTGTCGATGTGGCGCTCGGTTGACTGTGGCCAATATTCTGGTGCACTGTCCCGTTTTGACTGCCCTGCGACAAAATCTTTGGTTACCGGACTCATTGCCGCTAATTGTATCTGACAACACCTCATCAGCTGATTTAGTTTTATGTTTTATTTGTGAGGGTGGGTTTTGTCATTTGACCTAAGTTTTAGCGCATGTCCTTTGTCCCTCTGTGTCCTCCACCCTAGTGTTTTTAGGGTGGAGGTTTTAATGTGTTGCAGAGTAGCTGGCTTCTCCTTTTTATTTTCATGGTGAGCCAGCTATGGTAATCTGTTTTATCATTTTAATCTCTTTCTACCTGTTGCGTTTATGTGTTTTTCTTCTCCCCTTTTGTCCATGTAAGTGTTTGTTACCCTTCCGTTGTTCTTGTGGTTTTTTCTTTCCCTCTGTTTTGTGCTGTCAGTCTTGCTTGTTTTATTCTCACCCTTGTGGCATTGTTTTATTCGGAACAAGGGACTGATGACCTAGCAGTTTGGTCCCTTTCCCCCTCTTTTAGACCAACCAACCAATCTCTGCAGTTACCATGCTGTGTAACAGGCATTGTTGCAACAGTTAAATTTTTTATAATTATGTAAGGGTGTAAAAATTGATTTTGGTTCAACATATTTGGCTGGAGAGAACTTGGAGATATAAAATTTTCATGTGGATTTTTATATTGTTTAGTCATTAGAGAAAATGTGGAATTCATATCTATGTTACTAAAATGCTGTCTCAGAGTAAGATACCAGTTGCAGTGCAAGGGCAACAAAATTTCAATTTTCTGTATTTCACATGATTATTGACCAAATTTAAAATCTGTCATAATCTACTCATCGAGAGGAATAATCTTATGTTAAAAGCGTAACATAGTAAGTCAAATATTACAGTTAGCAGTCGTGTGTTGTCTTGAGGCAGTGTATCCGATGGCACACAAATACATGAACTTCATTCATCCAGTATTTGCAAAAGAGAGCACTTTTCGACTTCCAAAACAAATTTTACACTTAAAGTCAAACCTTTTTGAAAGTTTTGTTGCCGAGACTCCCAACAAAATAATGAAAGAAAAAAGTTTACAGCTTACTACAGCTTACGTTTTTTACATAAATTTAAGTAGGACCTCAGCAAAGGATGGTCTCTTTCCCTTTTTCTTCTAAACCTGCAACCATGAGGATAACTGAACTCTTCAGTGAATTATAAGCATACTTCTACCATGGAAATTAAATAACAGTTAAGGACAATTCACAGATTTTATTTCATCAACTTCACATTTTATGTAAATTTAATGTGTGTAATGCTTGTTTGTAGTAATGTAAACTTTTTTAGGCAGATACTGAATTAACATGATAGCATTAAGAACTGATATTACTGCATTAAAATTTAAATTATTTTAAAAGTAACAGTATAGAGTGGATTAGACATTTGGACATCTATAACCAGTCATCTCCAATCACATGATAACAGATTTGGTGGTTTCTTCTCTCTTCTTGCCGTAACAATTTCATATTTATCAATGAATACTGGTTTTTATCTTGAAGACGCTATTGTCAGACAATAACCTAACAGTCCTCTTGTAAACCAAAAACTAGCCCACAACTGAAATGAACATTTTAGACATTCACAATTTATGTATTCGTTGATAATACATGACTCTTCCTTGCTTGTACATAATTTCTTGTGATATTTTCTTAATGTTGTCAGGCTGAAGTGAAGTGTTAGAATTCGTCATAGTGTTTTAACTATTATAACTTATGCAACAGTGTAATTTTTAATTAAGGAAGTCAATTAACTGTGAAATGGATGTGTATTGTGCATTTCAGCATTTGAAATACGCAGCAGGATGATAGCTGCATGCCTGCCTACACATTATAAGGAAGTTTTAAGGTGCACAAACTCTGGCTCAAATGTCATTAGAAGGTAAGTTGTATTCAGAACATCGTCTGAGCTTGGGAGTAGTTTTTGAATATTTGCTTTTGATATTTGTGTTTATTTCTGAAATGCATTAGCATTTCAGTTCAGCAAGAAGTTTTGTAATAAGATAGTTAATCTATATGGAAATAATTCTGTCATGTTAAGTTTTAGACCTTGACCTATGCTTACAAGCCTGAACACAAGGTTTCAAACATCTTGTCCCATCCACATTGTCCACTGTGCACGGAGCATGAAATTGTTACTGTTTTGACGGAGAGAGTGGGTTATAGTGTTTTTGCCCATACAGTAGATGCCACAACTGGCAGTCATCACCAAATGGTTTGTAGATAAACATTTTCCTCATGCGAGAAATAGGTTGTGCAATTGCTGTTTTTTCTTGGTAAAACTCATGTCTCAAGTTGCTTATGCACCTGGTTGGGTTCTGATGGGTGTCAGCCAGGATGGTGCAAGCTAAAGCAATCCCCTCTCTGTTCATGTTTTTAGGATGTTTTAATTTTTAAATGACCGCTCAAAATCTTGTGCTTCTACATCCCCTGCAATGTAATGTGCTCAATGGAAGAGTCATGAAGAAATATAATGGCCTCCGGGCAACGAAATTACGACCAGACTGAGAGGAACACCACGCAGCTGTGGTCAAAATGTTTGTTTTATTCAGTGACTGTTCTACATCTGCGTCTATACTCTGCAAACTACTGTGATGTACGTGGCAAAGGGTACATCCCACTGTACCAGTTATTAGGGTTTCTGCCTGTTCCATTACCGTGTGGAGCATTTTTTGAATGCCTCTATGCAAGCAGTAATTATTGTAATGTTATCCTTACAATCCACATGTGAGCAATACTTAGGAGATTGTAGTATTTTTGTAGAATGATCATTTGAAGCTGGTTCTTAAAAATTCGCTAATAGACTTTCTCGTGATAGTTTATGTTTGTCTTCAACAGTTTGCCAGTTCAGTTTCTTCACTATCTCATTAACTCTGTCCCCCTGATCACACTGACCTGTGACCATTGATGCTGCCCTTTTCGGTATATGTTCAATATTCCCTGTTGGTCGTATTTGGTTGGGGCCCTACACACTTGAGCAGTATTCTAGAACTGGTTGCACAAGTCATTTATAAGCAGTCTACTTTGTAGGCTCATTGCTCTTCCCCAGTATTCTACCAAGAAACGAAAATCCACTACCTGCTTTACCCATGACTGAGCCTATGTGATCGTTCCATTTCATATCCCTAAAAAGTGTCACACCCAGGTATTTGTATGAGTTTGCAGGTTTCAGCAATGACTCATTGATATTATAGTCGTAGGATTTTCATGAAGAGCACTATTTTACATTTCTGGATATTTAAAACAAGTTGCCAATCTTTGTACCTCTTTGAAATCTTATCAGGATCTGACTGAATATTTATGCAGCTTCTTTCAGATAGTAGTTTGTTATAAATAACTGCAGCATCTGCAAAAAGTGTGAGGTTACTATTATATTTGTCTGCAAGGTCTTTAATAAACAACATGAACTTCAAGGGTTCAAACACATTTCCCTGGGGCACATCTGAAGTTATTTCTACATCTGACGATGACTCTCCATGCAAAATAAACTGTTGCATCCTCCCTATCAAAAAGCCCTCATTGCAGTTACAAATTTCACTTGGTACCCCATGTGATCGAACTTTTGATAATAAGCGTAGGTGTGACACTGAGTCAAATGCTTTTTGAAAATCGAGAAATATTGTTATTGTGTGATGGGGCATGTCACTATACCCAGAAACCTTTTGTGTTTATTTGTTGAACTTCATGCGTTAGTATTCTAGTAGCATTAGTAACTTTAGTAGTGTCACCAAACTATTTGCCCACTTCAGTTGACTATTAACTTTGACATTTGACTACACTGCTCCTATACTACAGGTGCACTTGTTATATTCACTGTTGACTGCAGGAGGTATTTATTTCATAGTTGCAGTTTTGACCTTAAGGCTGATATTGAAATTAATTTATACAGTCATTGGTGAACTATGATGTTCTTTAAAAAATTCTACATGATTTGAACCCCAGCCATGAGAAGTTAAACAGTGTTTACTTTTATGATTTGTGCTAATTGTTTTGTATTTTTCCTGGAATCTTGTTTCAGTTGTGACAAGGTAACTTGGCTTGAGGAAAGAAACTTCTGGATATTTGAAGGATTGGCATTTGCTACTGGATTTGTCTCTACAACTGTTGTGTATGTAAGGCAGAAAATACTAGATCATCGAATGCTACGCCGAATTCAAAGGCAATTGGCAAGTGGAGTTTGAATAGACAGATTAATTTGGTACGTACTCTGCTAGTTGTAAACACTTCAAAGGCAGCAAGCTATGTATTGTGTGAGAGGTGTAAGCTAACAACAAATTACTGTTTTAGAATTTTGGAATGCTGAATAGAATATGATTTCTGTAATTTTTTGAGTCACATAATCTGAAATTGAAGCTTAAATTTCTTGATTGGCTCTCATTTTTGAGAGTGTGGTTCGTGTTGTATGTATCATACGAGAAAACATGAAAATACATGAAAAATTATCAGCTGCCTGATGAGGTAATTGAGCTCCCCTTTTGTCATTTATGACTGTAGGAGGACTAAATTTTCTGTTTAGCATTTATTAGGGCTGAGAAGAACCTTTTCTGAAGATTCAGATTGGACATTCTTTGTAATGAGGTGCAAGGTGGGTGACAGTGTGTATATTAGGATATACAAGTCTTGTTCTTCTTTATAGGTATTCCTTTGTGGATATAAGTAATTCATTAGTGTGGTCAGTAAGTGTCATCAGCCGGCCAAATGGCATCCATCACAATGACATCTACACATTGAGGTTGGATTAATTTGTAGTACAGCATACATGTAGTGTACATTTTTTGCCCTGGTCGCCTATCTTAAGGCCAGAACACTAGACTAAAGCCCTTTTTTAAAACAAAAGATGTAATTTAACACAACAACACTACTGATCATGTTCTAAACGCATGCAGAGCATGTACCTTGTTGTGCGATGATATTAGACACACTCAGACATTACTGGCAAGCTGCTTAGATGTGGAGTCCAATATTTATCAGAAAATTGTAGTTATACATAATTGCTGCAAAAAAAGGACTAATATTTGAATTTCAATGTCATTTTTAAATTCAGTAACTGCAAATTAACGAAGTTAAATTGATTTTGTTTTTGTAACTTTCTGTTATTGGCATAATGTAAATGATAACAGTCTTTGAATTGAAATGTGTAGTACATAAATTCAGAAAACATATCTATCATAAATTGTCAACACCTCAAAAATTTTGACTAATAGTTAAGTTCAATCAATCTCCAACATTCATTCATTTGACAAGTGTGCTCTTTTGTTTATGCTTTGTTGTGAAAATTGAATAGGAGTTCTGAGTGTTGTACAGTTTGGCACATAAGTAGTGAAAGTTTGGTTAAAAGGTAGACATCCTTACAAAATGTAAGACCAGAATAATAGAATTAAGGATCTAGCAATAATACTAGTTCATTAACAATTTTCCTAGTGGATATTTTTCACAAAGGTCTTGTGATAAATTCTTCATACAGCTGAGAACAGAAAGAATGGCAAAAGAGTTGTCCAAACACTTCAAAACATCAACTTTTATTTGATTGAGAAAATATTTACTTACAAACACATTGAACAATATTTAGAAGGCAGTACATATGCCTGTTTACTTTATTCTTTGTGTATTCTTGTGCTCTCTTAGTGTCAAATAACATCAGAACTCTTTCTCCTCCAATAGAGTTGACTTCACACTGTTGAAACAGTTTAATTAAACAAACATTTGCAACATAATAATGTACAATGTACGCTTTTTCTTTGTCCACATTATGTAAAACTGTAGTACCATTTTGCTGCCAGATATTTTGTCTTTCTTGTGGGAGAACACTCACATGAAAAAAAAAAAATAAAGTCCTCTTCAACGTTTTCAGAATGTTTTGAAAACAAAGTAAAAAATAAACTAAAGATCAAGAAGACCCAAAAGCACATTATCCATTCCTATAACACTAGTAAGCATGGAAAGAATTGGTTAACGAGTACTGTACACAGATTGCAGACCTTGTACATCCCTTCATGATGACCTTGTTTCCTAAAGGTAATAATAATAATGTCATGTGGCTAGGGCCTCCCGTCGGGTAGACCGTTCGCCTGGTGCAAGTCTTTAGATTTGACGCCACTTCGGCGACTTGCACGTTGATGGGGATGAAATGATGATGATTAGGACAAAACAACACCCAGTCCCTGAGCGGAGAAAATCTCCGACCCAGCCTGGAATCGAACCCGGGCCCTTAGGATTGACATTCTGCCACGCTGACGACTCAGCTACCCGATCAGACACATCTGGGATTTGATTGAATGTGGTGCCAGAGCTCATCACCCGCTCCCCCGGAATTTATGGGTATTAGGTGTCTTGTGTGTGCAGATCTTGTGCCGGCTTCCTCCTGTGACTTACCAAGGCTTCATTTCTTCCATGCCATGACGTGTCACCACTGTTATCTGTGCCAAAGCTGGACATGTCAGCTATTATGTAGATGGTCAAAATGTTCTGGCCGTTAAGTGCAGATACGGCATAGTAATGATCAATGGCTTCCCGCACCTGCAGTACGATGCTCCAGTGTATAATAATTACAGAATACAAATTTTACCGATCCAAATTTTAACTGATTACATTTTATATTCATGAAAGACGGAATAACTTGTTTAACTGCCCACTTGGATGGTGTGGAGGTGACTGAGGTTCAGATTTTTAAATGTTATGAGATGTCCAGCTCCCTACAGAAATTATAGGACAGAGTTCATAATGAATTATCTGGATGGCTGGGTCATAAATTTTTGTTTGTGACCATTCACCCTCACATTCCTGAAATTTGGTTTTAAACGTCAGTTAACAGATTTACATTCTGTATGCTTGGGTGGACAAAAGTGAGACTGTTTGAACCTCTTTTATGTCTGAATATTTTAACAACATTCCTAATAGCCATTTTGCTGAGTGCTTCCAGTACATTGAAGTAGTTCTCCACATGGGGCTGGTGAATAACCCCCATCCAGCTGTGTAGTATATTGTTTTTGGAAGAATTCTTTGCATGAAAGGTGTTTCAAAGAATTGTACTCCATCAAATATTTGCAGTGTCGAATTATAGTTTGCTGATTTGCATCTACCTACATCTACATCTACATTGATAATCCGCAAGCCACCCAACGGTGTGTGGCGGAGGGCACTTTACGTGCCACTGTCATTACCTCCCTTTCCTGTTCCAGCCGCGTATGGTTCGCGGGAAGAACGACTGTCTGAAAGCCTCCGTGCGCGCTCTAATCTCTCTAATTTTACATTCGTGATCTCCTCGGGAAGTATAAGTAGGGGGAAGCAATATATTCGATACCTCATCCAGAAATGCACCCTCTCGAAACCTGGCGAGCAAGCTACACCGCGATGCAGAGCGCCTCTCTTGCAGAGTCTGCCACTTGAGTTTATTAAACATCTCCGTAACGCTATCACGGTTACCAAATAACCCAGTGACGAAACGCGCCGCTCTTCTTTGGATCTTCTCTATCTCCTCCGTCAACCCGACCTGGTACGGATCCCACACTGATGAGCAATACTCAAGTATAGGTCGAACGAGTGTTTTGTAAGCCACCTCCTTTGTTGATGGACTACATTTTCTAAGGACTCTCCCAATGAATCTCAACCTGGCACCCGCCTTACCAACAATTAATTTTATATGATCATTCCACTTCAAATCGTTCCGCACGCATACTCCCAGATATTTTACAGAAGTAACTGCTACCAGTGTTTGTTCCGCTATCATATAATCATACAATAAAGGATCCTTCTTTCTATGTATTCGCAATACATTACATTTGTCTATGTTAAGGGTCAGTTGCCACTCCCTGCACCAAGTGCCTATCCGCTGCAGATCTTCCTGTATTTCGCTACAATTTTCTAATGCAGCAATTTCTCTGTATACTACAGCATCATCCGCGAAAAGCCGCATGGAACTTCCGACACTATCTACTAAGTCATTTATATATATTGTGAAAAGCAATGGTCCCATAACACTCCCCTGTGGGACGCCAGAGGTTACTTTAACGTCTGTAGACGTCTCTCCATTGATAACAACATGCTGTGTTCTGTTTGCTAAAAACTCTTCAATCCAGCCACACAGCTGGTCTGATATTCCGTAGGCTCTTACTTTGTTTATCAGGCGACAGTGCGGAACTGTATCGAACGCCTTCCGGAAGTCAAGAAAAATAGCATCTACTTGGGAGCCTGTATCTAATATTTTCTGGGTCTCATGAACAAATAAGGCGAGTTGGGTCTCACACGATCGCTGTTTCCGGAATCCATGTTGATTCCTACATAGTAGATTCTGGGTTTCCAGAAATGACATGATACGCGAGCAAAAAACATGTTCTAAAATTCTACAAGAGATCGACGTAAGAGATATAGGTCTATAGTTTTGCGCATCTGCTCGACGACCCTTCTTGAAGACTGGGACTATCTGTGCTCTTTTCCAATCATTTGGAACCCTCCGTTCCTCTAGAGACTTGCGGTACACGGCTGTTAGAAGGGGGGCAAGTTCCTTCGCGCACTCTGTGTAGAATCGAACTGGTATCCCGTCAGGTCCAGTGGACTTTCCTCTATTGAGTGATTCCAGTTGCTTTTCTATTCCTTGGACACTTATTTCGATGTCAGCCATTTTTTCGTGTGTGCGAGGATTTAGAGAAGGAACTGCAGTGCGGTCTTCCTCTGTGAAACAGCTTTGGAAAAAGGTGTTTAGTATTTCAGCTTTACGCGTGTCATCCTCTGTTTCAATGCCATCATCATCGCGTAGTGTCTGGATATGCTGTTTCGAGCCACTTACTGATTTAACGTAAGACCAGAACTTCCTAGGATTTTCTGTCAAGTCGGTACATAGAATTTTACTTTCGAATTCAATGAACGCTTCACGCATAGTCCTCCTTATGCTAACTTTGACATCGTTTAGCTTCAGTTTGTCTGAGAGGTTTTGGCTGCGTTTAAACTTGGAGTGGAGCTCTCTTTGCTTTCGCAGTAGTTTCCTAACTTTGTTGTTGTACCACGGTGGGTTTTTCCCGTCCCTCACAGTTTTACTCGGCACGTACCTGTCTAAAACGCATTTTACGATTGCCTTGAACTTTTTCCATAAACACTCAATCTTCTTTTTCCAGATGTATGGAGGCTTTTTATTCTGGTGGTTCTATCAAGTGTGAAATGAATGAATTGGGCTACCATTAAGATTCACAGGAAATATTGTTTTGTTCTCAATTTTGAAATGAAAAGAACCTGCAGCAGGCAGTAAAATATCAATTTTTGTCAAGTCGAGAGTGGTTTACTTTCTAAAATGGTTTTGAAAATCACTTTGTTACACACCAGGCATTTATAGAAAAAAATAAAACAATTTTAACTTTGGGGGACTTACATGTAAAAACAGATTTGGTTAAGTTAGATGCATGAATTAGCTTTGTTTACATATCATCCAAGGTGATCTGATTTCAGAGATTTTTTCATTTGGGGATATGCCAGAGAGATTGTTTGTGAACTTCCACATGTACGAATACTAGTAGAGCATTGAATGCATCGGTGCTGCTTTGATGACAATTAAGGACAGAGATTTTTCATAGAATATGAACCAGACTCAGCTGCTGGTTGGAAATGTGCATTGGAATACAGATGAAACGTTTATACCATACCAAATGTAAACTTAGAGCAGGGTGTATATGCCCTGAGGGAACCAGGGTAAATACGCAAATTTTTTCATCTGGGAAAACCACAGGAATTTTTCATTGTTTTAGTTTTGGGATAAATTTTTGTAATTTTGACTGGTAAGAACTAATACTTTAACAAAGAATTTTGCTTTTGCCCACTACTGCAGCTATAAAATACAAACAATAGAATTAACATGAAAATAAAACTTTGGTTGCAAAGAAAATGTGCAGTTTACAACAACAAAACACAGTGCACACACAAGTGTTTGCTGACAGCAAAATGCATCGAAGACTTTAGGACAAAGACTATGCAAACTTTGCAACAATAAACTTTTTTTTGATGTCACAACTATTTACATTTGTGAAGGGCCCCACACACAAGCAACCCTTTTGCAACAGTCCATTGCATGGGTGACGAATCGATTCGTAGATTGCGTGTAAGTGGGCAAATCACACCAATAAGTTGCTGATAGCTGGTCAGGTGAAAATCCCAGGCAAGCTGATGGATCAATTCATGTATGCGCTATTTCTACCTGGCTGGTTAGCAGTGGTACGTGGCAATATTGCAGTGACTCATTTATCTGTTTATGAAGCATGGTTGTGCGGATTTGTTTCGTTTCACTTTGCACACATTGAGTAAGGAATTTATGTTGGAATTTAAAGTTACCTGTGGGCCACGAACTGCTCTAGGAAGTGAAGTGGAAGCCGATGTTACCATTTACATTAAGAAGTAACACAAAATACACCCTCTAATTTTGCAAAAATTAGCATTGTAAAGCTTATACTATAGAAATAGAATTGGTGAGAAGTTCACAGATATGATATAGTGGGCTCCCTTTCACGATTCTAATTTATTTTATGAAATAATTACACGCATTATTAAAGTTTCTAACTTGTAAACAGAGTGACATATGTACCTACTGTAATGTTAAGAGGACAAAGTGTTTCAAAACAAGTTTAATAAATTATAATGTTTATTTATTTAATATTTATCTTTGAGAAGTATTAATGGGGATATGGAAATCAGCTGCAACTGCTATTAAACATAGCACTTCATTTTCCATAGCAGTACTTCATGATACAGTGGCGTTCATAATACTGATTGAAAATGCTTGGCAAATTGCTCGTGTGGAATATCAAGGCAAGTGAGTGATTATAGGCGATATCGCATTTAAGGGATGACTGCTGTCGCTTGTATGTTGGGCTCTTAACAAGTTGCAGGAAAATATTGCAAATGATGGTTCTAGAAGCGGTACTTTCAAAGTAAGTTTTGTTTTAAGTAAAATTAATTACGTTACATGTGAGAATGTGCAATGATCTCAAATCACGGAGCGTTTGACTCTTATTCAAAACTTAACACTTTGAGGACCAGCCACATAGAAGAATTTCCTATCCAGAAGACCAGCCATTTTTTTCATTATTCAAAATTTTACTTGCACATTTGTGTTTCACATATTTAAAGGGAAAATATATATTAGCCTTTCTTGTAGCTACACTGTTATATACGAGGGTTGGAACTTTAATAGTGGCAGCTATTATTTACAGCTCGTACAAAATAGATACGTGTTTCAAAATTTTACTGACCTTCAGAGTAGTCACCAGCATTGTGTATAACCCACTGCCGGCGATGTGGAAGTTGTAGGATACTCTTAGCAGTGCCAGTTGTATTGACAGTTCAAGCGACACGGTCTATTGCCCAGTGAATTTGTAGCAGTTCTGAAGCGAATGCCGTGAAGTGTTTCCTTCAGTTTAGAAATTGAGTTGAACTTACGAGGGTTTAAGCACTTTGCAGTCCCATCAGTTAAACAAATCAGTAACAGCTTGCACTGTACATGCTTGAGCATTGTCCTATAAAATGATGGTCAGGTCCTGCAGAAAGCCTTGTCACTTCTGTCTCTATGCTGTTCATATTTGGAACAAAACCTATGACCAGCTTAGAGACAGAGGTGATGACACTTTCTGCAGGACCTGACCATCATTTTACAGGACAGTGCTCAAGCATGTGCAGTGCAAGCTGTTACTGATTTGTTTAACTGATGGGACTGCAAAGTGCTTAAACCCTCGTAAGTTCAACTCAATTTCTAAACTGAAGGAAACGCTTCACGGCATTCGCTTCAGAACTGCTACAAAATCGTCGGGCAATAGACCGCGCTGCTTAAACTGAAAACATAACTGGCACTGCTAAGAGTATCCAATGACTTCCACATCACTGGCAGTGGGTTATACACAATGCTGGTGACTACTTTGAAGATCAGTAAAACATTGAAACACGTGTCTATTTACGAGCTGTAAATCAATAGTTGCCACTATTAAAGTTCCAACCCTCGTATATTTCATTTAAAACATTAACTTTTTCTTTTTATGTGTTCAAACTACTTAACAGTAATGTTGCTATTGGCCAACTACATCACATGTTCTTGCTCTGAATATCATATATGCTGTCATTGGCAGGTGAAATCACGTGACATGAGCTACGGCTGGCTGACTGAAGCACATCATAATCTCAATTTCTGCACTTCAGAAGCTACCGTGCTGTATTTAGTGGAATTTGTATTTATACTTTCATAATGCAAAAATATGAAGTGTACATTATGCTGCGCATCAAAGACATTTCCAAAATGAGTCGTTTGTTGCTGGATTTCATTTGCTAAAATGTCAGGAAGTTCTACGCCAGTGTATAAAACCGCAAGCACGTGAAGAATTGATATGTATACAGCTTCCAAGGAAACTATGTTGTCATTTAATTATTTTTTTTCCCCCTCTCTCTCTTGTCCATGTATATACCCTGATAGACTTTCCACAGTCATTTTGATGTGAGTAGTGCTGTAGAAAAGTAACATTTTATTTAAAGAAATGAATTATTATACCAGTATGTGTGGATCTGTAGCTAGCAAAATACGTTCTAGACAACAAAAGTCCTTAAAGCTTACAATAACGAGATACAAATATTTTAAGGTGACCATAAATAAAATTGTAAATATACTTGTGCACTGGGCTTTGACTGATTTTTTTACTTTCTTTATAGATGTGAAGTCATACCATGAATTTCAGAATAGCTTCAAATGTTTATAGCTGTGATTTATTTTATACCACTAGTGGGCACATCTCAAACTGTGTCAGCTGATGAACAGTCATCACCACCAGTTTGCATGGAAATAACATCACATTCTGCTCCACTTTCTGATCTGCTAAACTGAGTTTCAAACGCAGGATCACTATAGCCACGCACTTTTAGAAGCGCTGCTTAAACAACAATACAGGACAGATGCTGAAAGTGCGCATTTTGCTGTCATATATCCAAAGCTGCACATAGAATAGGTAATATTTACTGACAACCACATCAACTCAAAACATAACAGCAAGGATACAAATGCAGGACTGGATGCACTCTAGCACTGAGACGGACATAAGTAATGACAAGCAAGGTTTTATTTTTTCAGAGGTTTCTTCTTATGTTGCCATGTATACTCATAAGTTTAAGTTTACATCGAGGGAGAGGGAGAGAGAACTTGGTAGTATGTTATGAGATTAATCCTCAGTTGGTACTAGTACATTTTCTGTTGGTTTTCACTTCTTCCACCTCTGGCAATGATTTGTTAATTTGAATAATTTCCAGTTGAGAACATCTTTACTCATGGAAGTATAATTAAGAAGTTTTGTAAACAACATTTCTAATATCATAAAAAATTATAGCAAGACTGTAGAAAGGCTGCAGATTAGGCTGTTTAATTGTAAAATATGTGCTGCTCTACTTCACTATCATTTTTAAAATAAAACATTTTTGCTTAGAGTAAAATTTATCCAGATGTAAATAACATTAAATCATTTTTTTAATCTATGAAATTTCCTGTTCTTTATTTCTGGAAACTAATACCAATAGCAGGTATGTTCATAAATTTCAGAACTATGTAAATTTTTATTTTATTTTATTTTCACAGAAATGGATGGACTGTATGTAGAAGTAGCAGAGGAGCCCGGAAGTTCAGCTAATGTGCTAGCACCACTGGAAACAGCTGTATGCCTGTTTGCTGTGGATTACCTGCAGTTGCACAATGAAGTGTCAGTGGCATTTATAGTGAAGAAGACTAATGATCATGAACTGCTCCTCATTGACATATCGAAATTACAGTATTGTGTAGTCAGTGAGCCTCCACCTACCTCTAAGCTGTGTCGCTTACCACTCATACTAACTGTTTCTGGCAGAATTTGTGTAGCAGGTCTATGCAGTGTTTTGCGCCAACTTGTTAAGATGTGCCCTGCCAGTTCTGGAGCACAACAGCTATTAGGTTTTCGTCAGGGCTGCCTTGTAGCTTCAGCTGAGTCTTCACTTTGGACACGCTTCTGTGAAGTGGATATGGTTGGTACTGTTAAGCATATTCTTAGGTCCAAACTGCAGTCAGGAGAAGTAATGCTTCCTCTTGATTTGGCACGTTTTGAGATTCACATGAGCCAACCTGTTCGTATTCACAATATTGGGAAGCAAAAAAATGATGCACTTAAGTGTAACCTGGCGAATGTGATTGAACACACATTTTCAGAAGGACCAAACATGACACTTGCAGACATCATGTTGCTGCCATGCATCCACATTTTATTTCAAGCACTTAATGTGGTTTATCTTAAGCAGCACATTCCCTTAATGATAAAATGGTATGAGAATATGCTGCTGCAGAATGGTGTGAGAGAAGCGCTCTCTGTTATTAAAGACATTACAAGTAGAGTGTCTGATTACTCGTATATCAGTTACGTTCTTCCTCAGGTGGAAGAATACAGCCTTTACAAAAGTGATCCTAAACGTTACAAACCAAAGAGCAGGATATTTACACATCAAACGGAAGTTGAAGAGTCATTGAGAATAGTTTCACAGTTGGGAATATTCCCTCGTAAAGCACAGATGCCATTTGGAAATGAAGTACCATTTGACTGGTCATGCCTCCCATACAGATCACTGCCTGAAGGTGGCAATATCCCACCATCAAGAATGCTGAGGAAGAAACAGCAGTTGGAAAATTTAGCTAAAGCCGTTTTAAAAATTGCAAAACCTGGATTCACTATAGTTGATTTCTGTTCAGGCACTGGACATTTGGGTATAATACTTGCTTATATGCTTCCACGTTGCCGCATAGTCCTGTTAGAAAATAAGGAGGAGTCTTTGAATCGTGCCTGGGAAAAAGTCTCTCTCTTAGGATTGTCAAATATTGACCTTTGTCAAACAAATCTAGATTACTTTGATGCATCATTTGATATTGGTGTATCTCTGCATGCATGTGGTGTAGCAACAGATTTAGTAATTCAGTGCTGTATTACTCAGAAGGCTGCATTTGTATGTTGTCCGTGTTGTTATGGAGGTGTCCAAGATAATCATGTCTTGTGTTATCCTCGTAGTAAAGAATTTCGCAATTCAAGCTTGAATGTTCATGATTATTTAGTATTAGGCCATTGTGCAGACCAGACACATGGATCTGAAAATGCTAAGACAGTTCAGGGACATATGTGCATGTATGTTATAGATACTGACCGTTGTCTTTATGCCAAAGAACATGGCTATACTGCACACATAGGAAAGTTGATACCAGAAACATGTACTCCTAAAAACAATCTTATAGTTGGCATTCCTCCAGGAAGGAAATATCTTTGTAATGCATTTAGTTAACATACTACCATGTTTCCCTTTAAGAAATGGAACAAGTATTGTTTCAGGAAATACAAATAAATTTTATGATTTTTGTGTTCGTGTTTAGACCAACAATAAAAACTGTAATTTTGATAATTATTGTATTAACAATTATTGTTTTTATGTAAGTATTGTGTGTTTGTTAATAATGAAATTATTTATATTTTTAAGCTTTTTGGTTTCCTGCATTCATTTTCTCAAGAGCTTTGTCTAGTTCTTACAATTTACCCCTCACTGTAAAGAAACTGCCTACCTTAAAGTAGTAAAGCAAAAAAATAGTGAAGAACTTATTTATGCTTGTTATATCAACAGAAACATAGAAGACATCATTGCAGAGTTGTTTAAGAAAATATTGCAAGGAGACCTGACTCCTTAAATGCTAATGCACAAGTAATTCTCTATTCTCTCTTCATAATTATTCAACATTTTTTGGAAGTATGCAGCATTTTTTACCAGTTGTTATATGTATTTTGTCTTTACAGGCACCAGCCATAAAAAAAGGATCAAGTATCAAACTTCAACGAAATACACACACACACACACACACACACACACACACACACACACACACACACACACAGAGAGAGAGAGAGAGAGAGAGAGAGAGAGAGAGAGAGAGAGAGAGAGATAGAGAGAGAGAGAGAGAGAGAGAGATATATATATATATATATATATGAATTCCTTTCTGTCTAAGAACAAGGCTAGAATAAAGTCTAAAAGGAACTTCATATAGGATCCTGGTGCAAGAGTGGCAAAACAAACTAGAAAGACATCATAATTTACATATAGACGTTGTAACAAAATTATACTGACAGACTTTGAGGAATTGTAGAGTGTATATTGAACAACCCATTTCCAAAAAGTCTTAAAATGAAACTGTTGAGGGTCAAAATTATATGGTTACCTTTTCAGTAGCAGACTTAAGTTTTGACATTGGGCTTAGTGGGCTCTACAGCATTGTCAGAGGTGCGAGCATGTTCAACACCATTTAATGCTCTGAACACTGTTTGACCCCTAGCAAGAAATTCCACTTGTCCACCGGGCTACAAATTCGCATTTGCTGCTGAAGAGGCGGCCAGGTTTATACCATGGGTCCATGTAACTGTGACACTCATCCAGTCACTGAATTTGTTTCCAGACCAGGAGTGCTGTTCTCAATTTGTTTCTCGTGACATCCTGTACAATCCATCAAACACATTCGTAGCTTTCTGTTAGCTCGTAAGTACGAGATGTGTGAGAAAAGTATTGAGACTGATTTTTTTTATCTATCAAAAGTTTTATTATTATTATTATTATTATTATTATTATTATTCAAACAGTTTGGTCCCCTTCAAAGTAGTTCCCTTTGGCAGCTGTACACTAGCATAATTGTTGTTCCCAGTCTCAGTAGGAGTGCTGAAAGCCTTCAACTGGTAGGACCTTTAAAATGTCACCCACATTGCTTTGAATATTTTCTGGAGCCCCAACATGACATTTTTCAGTTTCAGGAAAAGAAAAAAAGTCACGACTACTCGGATTGGGTGAATAGAGGGACTGTGCAACAATCAAAATGCCTTTTGAGGTAAAAAAATTCTGTGGTAGAAGTGACCATGTGACATTTTTTCATGATACAGCATCCACTTATCTGCAATATCCGGTCTCACTCAATTGATTCTTTTCATGAGCTTTTCAAGGACATCTTGAAGTTTGTCCTAGAGGAACAAATTCTATATGTGTGATACCCCTCCTGTCATAAAAGCAAATCGGCAATGTTTTGATTTACTCATTTGAGCTTTTCTTGGTTGAGAAGATGTCTCAGTGTGCCACTCCTCACTTTGGTGCTTTGTCTGAGGTTCGTTCGAAAAAATCCATGGTTCTCGATGTGTGGTCACAAGGCTGAACAATTCATGGTCATTGGCTTTCCTGTCAAGATGATCAATGCACAAGTTTCTTTGATTGTCTTTCTGCTTAGTTGTGATGTTTTTCAGCATCATTTTGGTACAGACCTTTAGAATTTGCAAAGCAGTGGGATACAGAAACACTGAGGAATTGTGAGCTGCATTTTAAGTCATCGGGGGCTATGGATACTGTGATAATGACTACCACAGTAGGCAGTTGAGTTGAAGAGGAATTCACAGCTCTAAAAACAGCAGTAACGGAAGTTGGATAGTCAAATATATGTACAAGGAAGGTAACTGTGAAAACACCATAGGTAATAGAAGAAACACATCAACTGATTGTTGGAAAAAGGGAGTGCAGAAATGTTCATGAATACAGAACCATAAGTCAGTTAGGAAAGAAATAAACAGTAAGTGCATGGATGCTAAGATGAAATGGTTGCATGCGTAGGATACGTAGGAGTTCAAGTAATAGAGTTAACAGTTTAGTAGCACTTTGGAAGTCTTGTGATCAAATAAGGCAATAGGAATAGGTAATGTTCCTTCAGAATTTCTAAAGTAATTGGGAGGGTGGAAGGCATGGTAACCAAGTGACTATTCAAGTTGACGGGTAGAATCTATGAGTCTGGAGACGTACTGTCAGACTCTGAAGAATATCATCCACACAATCGCGATTGTAGTAAGAGTGGATAAGTTCAAGAACTATTGCGTAATCAAATGAACAGTTCATGCCTTCAAGTTGTAGGTAAAAGTAATATTCAGAAGAATTGAAAAGAAAGTAAAGGACTGTTAGATGATCAGTTTGGGTTTCAGAAAAGTAGGCACACAGAGTGTCAGTTCTAAAGTTACAATTGATAATAGAAGCAAGAATTAAGAAAAATAGACACACAGAATTTTCAGACTGGAAAAGATTTTCAACAATATAAAATGATGCAAGGTGTTAAAAATTTTGGGACAAATAGAAGTTAGCTACAGAGAAAGACATATAATGTACAATATGCACAAGAACCAAGAATACGTAAAAAGAAGGGAGGGCCTAGAACGACACGCTCAGATTAAAAAGTGTAAGACAGGGTTGTAGCCTTTTGCCCCTACTGTTGAATATATACATTGAAAGAGCATTGACAGAAATAAAATACTCAAGAGCAGAAGTAAAATTCATGGTGAAAGGATATCAACAGTAATATTCACTGATATATTGTCATTACAGGATCTGTTGATTGGAATGAAAAGTCTGAGTACAAGATGTGGATAAAGAGTAAACCAAAAGAAGACAAAAGTAATGAAGATTAGTAGAAATGAGATGAGCAATAAATTTAATATCAGATGAAGCTAACTTGGAAGCAAAATAATGCATGACAGGTGGTGCAAGGAGGCTATAAAAAGCAGATTAGCATAGGCAAAAGAGGGCATCCTTACCAAAAGAAGTTTTCTATGCAGGACTGAACTTCAGCCTTAATCTGAGGAAGAAATCTGAAAATGTATGTTTGTAGCACAGCATTGTATGATAGTGAATCATGGACTGTGGGAAAATTGGAAAAGATCTGAAGCATTCAAGATGTGGTATTGTAGAAGGACATTGGTATTTAGGTGAACTAATAAGGAATGAGTAGGTTCTCCACAGAACCGGTGAAGAAAAGACGATAAAGAAAACACTGACAAGCTGATAGGACATGTTAAGACATAAGGGGGATAACTCTCTTGGCAACATACTAGAGGCAGATGTAGAGGGCTACAGTCTAGGAGAAGGCAAAGACTAGAATATAACAAATAATTGAGGATGTAGGGTGTGAGTGCTTAATAAGTTGAAGAGGCTGGCATACGGGAGGAATTCATTGTGTGCCATATCAAACTGTTCAGAAGTCTGATGCCTCAAAAAAGGAAATAGGTGTGACAAGAGATCTAGAAAACAATATTAAATGTCTTTCATGGAAACTCCTTGGAAGCCCATTGATTATGGAAATATCAGATGGCTGTACATACTGTTCTTATTTGGGCTGCCCATATTGAACTAGTATGTGTTCATAACTAAGCAGTGGCAACAACGGTTTCTGATGTGCAAATGGCAGCTAAAACAACTACAAAGATTTACATGTTCAGTAGCATTGATAGAGGCTGTAATGTCACATCTGAAGGAAAAACAAAACTTTTAACTGTAGGTATTAACATGTAGAGGGACTGTTGCTCAGGTTGTGAAGAATGCGTGACCGAGCATTGGATAGATATGTACCCAGTAGAACAGTTACTGATGGTGTGGATGCTCCAAGGTATAAAATCTCCTTAAAGAAACCTCTAAAGAAGCAGCAACTACTGCTCAATAAGTATAAACCACTGACAGGGCCAGAGTTAAGAGCAGTGACAAAAGAATGATAGTGGGCTAACAGGAAAATGCGTCAGGCCTTGCACGACTACCGTAGTAGAATTTTATCAAGAAACCTGTCACAAAATGTGAAGACCTTCTGGTCATATGTAAAGGCCATCCATGACATTAATGTTAGTATCCAGACATTCATGGATGACACAGGAACTGAAATTGATGGTAGTGAAGCAAATAGAGAAAGGCTGAACATTTTCAAATGTTCCTATAAAAAGGAGGACTCTGCAGTATTGCTCCAGTTTGTCACACAACCTGTGATTTAATTCTCTCCTCTTTTAACCATAATCTTCCATAGGTCCCCAAACAAAATGTTGTGGCCAATATTTGGAGCACAAGTCAGCATTGTTTTACAAGAAGGGTAACATAAAGAGATCCACAGAACTATGGGTGACTTTGTTAACCTCTATGCATTGTAGAATCTTAGAACATATCCCAACTTTCACTTTTTCAAATGACATCCTAAAAGCCTTAGATCAGGGCTCTCAGTTAGATGCCAAACTAAGTACCTATTGACAAAATTCTCACAGAACCTTAGTTCAGTGGATTCTTTGATAATGCTGTCCTAATAGCTGGTTGCTTGGCATTTCAACTTGGTGTTCTCAAAATCAAAAGAGCAATCTTCATCTACACTAGGCTCTGCCACTGCTGATTTTGCTGTGTCCTAGTCATACATACATAATGTGTTCCTTGCAGTGTTTTGAATTAACAGTGTTGCATTTGCCCCTTGTATTGATGGGCACATCAAGGAAAGTTACTCATCTTAGGCAGTGGATGAAAGTCAGTTTTGATGTTGCATTTTCTGAGCAGCCTCGAAATTTTGGCTAAGAGTGGCTCCAAGTAAGGAAGGAAAGTGAGTCTCTTGCCTCCTTCCTCCTCTTCCCAGTTTTTCTTTTCTTGAACACCCTTCTAATCTGTACCTCACTACCCATTTTTTCATAATGCCTCCTTTGTGTGTTGTTGTGAGCTGGCAGGCTTTCTTTTGTCACAGGGGATGTGCACCTTATGTACCAGGATGGTTAACACTGTCCACCTCTGTGCTGGATGTGACAGCTCATTACTAGCTGGTACAGATATGTTTGCCCTCTACCAATCATCCATTATCCTCTACTTCCATAGTGGTTACAATGCTTTAATGGATGGTGTGAGTGTGGTCCAGAAGTTCATCCCACACCTGTCTGCCTTGTTCCCACACTACAGGCGTATGATGATCGACACAGTGGATAGGCAGACCATGTGGCAGGCAAGTGATGAATTAGTTTCTTGATCATCTTAACAGCATCATTGGTGTGTAAATAGGTGAAAAGTTGCACATGTACCCTTCAGGTGTTTCTATGGTGTGACTGGCCTTAGGAGGAAAAAACGTTCCTGAAAAAGAGCAGCATGTTGTCACCTACTGTAATATAAATGTAAATAAAGTAATATTTGTGTAAATTATTTGCTTGAAATGTATTGTAAAAATGTGGATGATAAATGTCTAGTCGGTTCTCTTCACAAATCAATGGCAACAATTTTGACAAGCTGTGCTGGAGTCTCACAGTGTGTCAATCTTTCAAACTATGTTGTTGATACATTGGTTTTGACGTTTGTCACAAGACTTTTTTCTTGATCCCTTTTGACACATTACCCAAAATCATGTGTTCTTATAGTTCATCTATAGAGTATTTTGTACCAAACTGAACATAGATAATATGAATTTATTTTATCAACGAGGTGGACAGGGGGAGACAATTCCCACTAGGCTGAAGCCACAGTTGTCTCTGGAAAAGTATATCCTGACACTTCGAATAATGTAGGAGGAATTCAAAAAGTAAGTTACATATTATTTTGGCAGGCCAGGTAGCTCTTATTGAATGCTGTACTCGAACTGACATCAATACATGACACTGGTTTTCAACACGATCACCAAGTCTCTTTAAAAAAACAGTCGAAACGTTCTACCAGTCTTTCAGTACCTCGAAGATAGAAATCCTCTCCTTTATCGTGTAACTATTTGAGAATAGCTGTGGGAATGTTCTCATTCCTGGAAAATGTGCGATTGCTGCAAATCAGATCTATGATTGCCTGGACTTTGTGTGGCCTTGGTCAAATGATTGGCACCATTTCACCACGGGTGGACACAACATTACATTTGGTGCATGTATCACCAGAATTTCATGGTGAATCTGTGTGCAATTGTGACTTTCTGCCCACAGGAATTGCACTGTCCCACATAATTCAACTTTGGAGTAAGTTTCCATTTGCCGCACCATTTAATACGTACACTGTGAGGCATCTGTTGATACTACGTCAGCAGAATGTCAGTTGGAAACGCAGAACATGTGCTCTCATCTGACAGTAACAATTCTGTTACTTCCATCACGCGTCTCACTTACAGACCACGAGAACGTATTTCCTTTTTCCACGTGCTATATACAAATGCAGTAAGACAAAGTGGTTTACACTAGACCACACAAGGGAAATTTCATTTTCTGTTTTCTTGAAGACACCTATGAAACACAGAGGTGTCCCTACCTAGGGATTGGATGGTTGCATTCGAAGCTACTGTAATACTAATTTTATGCTACATATAAACATGGGCAACACATATAAACATGAGCAACAGATTCATTTTACTTGAGTGACAGACTTCTGTGCGCTTCAGACTCACTTGTTTAACTGGGCCCTCCTGTAAACTAAATTGAAATTAGGGTGAAATTGTCAAGGATTATGCGAATACTGAAGCTCGGAAAGTACATTCTCTATATATGGTTTAGTTATTTTTAAAATTCAAAGACTATTTATATGTTTTAGTGTTGTGTATGTGATGATACACACGGACAAAAAAGTGAAGCACCCAAAAAATTATAAAGTCTTCATTTATAACTGCTACAGTTGTGTTCACAGCATCCAGCAGTTATTCTAAACGGTGAAGGATGTAATAAGTGGAGTTTCATCTCGTTGTAGCATCTTCAGTGAGCGATGTTGTTATTAATACCAGGCCATTCTGAGCTACAGTTAGTTTTCCAGCATGTGGTATATACTTTATCCGTGCCTACAGAAACTGTGTTTGTTTTGCAGATAATAACGAGTTTGAGCTATTTGATGATTGGAAAAGGCTGGAAATCTATTACACATCACTTTAAGAGAATTAACTGCACTTGATGTAATCTGTGAATTGATGCTTTATTTACTGGATGTCCTTTCTCCACATATTTTTCACGTTTTTTACAGCTGTTCTGAAGCATACTGGTTAATAACAACTAGGACATTAGGTTACCTTCCATTAGGAACGTGGGTGCACGCAGCGACTGTGATACGATATATAAATGATGGAAAACATTAATCAGTCGGCCATTTTTGCAGGTTTTATTTGGCAAATCTAGATTTCGGTTAGTGACTACGTAGTAGCAATGCATGTCCGTTCCCTGTTGTTCAGGCGTCTGTCACAGTTCTTTCAACTCTCTGCAAAAAAAGGACAACTGATTGCTGTGCTGTATCATTTGTAAATTATCACATTGTTAGTTTCGTCTCTTAAAGAAAAAATGTTCCCATAAGAGGGGAAAGTAGTAATTTACTCATTGATGACGACAAACCCACCGGGTGACCCCCCCCCCCCCCCCGCTTCCGCCCCCCCCCCTCCCCCCCACACACACACCTGAATGTAAAGTTACTATAGTTAACCTTGCTACACTCTACCGCATTTTTATAGTAAGCGAGAACAGGACTATTCGAAAGAGTACAGCCGGCTGGAGTGGCCGTGCAGTTCTAGGCGCTACGGTCTGGAACCGAGCGACCGCTACGGTCGCAGGTTCGAATCCTGCCTCGGGCATGGATGTGTGTAATGTCCTTAGGTTAGTTAGGTTTAATTAGTTCTAAGTTCTAGGCGACTGATGAACTCAGAAGTTAAGTCGCATAGTGCTCAGAGCCATTTTAACCATTTGAAAGAGTACATAATAATCACTCTATGAATTGTGAACGAGACACATCCAATGCAACGGAACTCGGTACAACTTGCTTGAGCGCGGAACGGTTGAAAATGCTTCAGAAGGAATCGAACTCGATTACTTATTCAAGAGAAAGAGCTTCAAAAATTGAACAAATCAATAATGCGTTGGCCCACCTCTGGCCCTTGTGTAAGCATTTATTTGGCTTGACATTGATTGAAAGAGTTGTTGGA
Organism: Schistocerca piceifrons; assembly: GCF_021461385.2. Classification (NCBI taxonomy): domain Eukaryota; kingdom Metazoa; phylum Arthropoda; class Insecta; order Orthoptera; family Acrididae; genus Schistocerca; species Schistocerca piceifrons. Next base: position 672,799,074 of record NC_060138.1, on the reverse strand, counting down.
TGCTCTCCTGAGGGATATCGTGCCAAAATCTGTCCAATTGGCGCGTTAGATCGACAAAATCCCTAGCTGGTTGTCGGGCTCCGCCCATAATGCTCCAAACGTTCTCAGTTGGGGAGAGATCCGGCGACATTACTGGCCAAGGTAGGGTGTGGCAAATACGAAGGCTTCGGCTACACTTGCGTTTTTTGAAGCTGGACGCTCAGCGTTTAAAGAAGCAGCTTCAAAAGTCGCCTAGTTGTGGCCACAATCGACCGTGTATATAGCTTCTTTCAGCGCAACGCGTCCTAGCGACCAAAGACGTGAATGTAGCCATATATGGCTCAGTAGCGTTTCAAGCCATGCCTGGGTGACATCGCAGCATTGAGAAATGAATGTATTAAGTAAACAATCTGCACTAATAATATGTGCTGCATTGTTACTGATTCGACGGAGACGACGTAGACAAAAAAGACGTTTTTGGACTCATCAAATAATTGAGGACAGATCAGAGAGTGGAACATTCAATGTGCTACACAACAAACTTAAAGAAAACCCTGAAAAGTTTTTTTGAGTACTACAGGATGTATATTAAGTCATACGAAACTCTGTCTCATGTGTCGAATCCTATTGCTGGAAGAAACACTCGACTACGTGATTGTATAAGGGCTGAAGAAAAACTATCATTACTCTTTGAGGTAAGTGAAGTTTTATTACTTATTGTATTATTTGTTTACAATGCATAAAAGGACAGGATTGAATCTTCTGATTTTTCCTCGAAGATCATTGTAGGTGAGCTGCTTATGGTCTGAGATGATTGTTGGTCACTTTCAGATGTAATTCTGGACGGCTGTGCATGTGTGTAGGACTGAACCAATATTTCAATTGAAAATCCATCTTGTAAGCTGGGCTAAAGTTCTTAATAAGGGGCATTTGCGAAAGTAAGAACATTTAATATGGATCATTAGTTCTAGGTTCCTTTGGATGTGATTGTTGCAAACTCGTTTCCAAAACGCCCAACAACTTTTTTTTCAAACTCATCCTGTTTTCGTTTCTTCGGAAAAGGACTTTATTTCTCCCTTTGCGCTATGCAAGGGGCTTGGATGTAGTATGTTGTATTTCCGGTGTTGTGCTTGCTTCTTGTTGTGCAGTGTTGTTTCCAGCGTTTTGCGTACTTTCTGTTAGATCGACAGTCATATTCCCAGATGTCCCGTGGTTAAAAGAGAAAACTGTAATTGTCCATAGTAAAATTTTAGAATTTGTGGCCATGCATTGCTCGGTCTGGAACTTAAAAATGCACGAACATTATAAATATGGAATACTCACTCTCATTCTACACATAAAGATTGGAGAAATGACCACTGTTTGTGATAAATGTAATGTTTCCTGGATTTTAATGAATCGCCACTTTTCCTTCGTGCATTTTCACATTTTTGTAGTAGCAATCCTTAATGCTCTTCCACTTTTTTGACATCCTTCCCTAAAAAAATAAAAAAAACACTTAATATAAATATTGGTTTTACTTTTAACCCATTATCAATGTTTCATTGTAGGTATCTAGCAACTGGCAATTCCATCAGATCTCTACACGTCCAGTTTCTACTTGGACGTTCAAAAATTTCAAAGATTATTCGTGAGACATGCTCAGCAATCTGGGTAACAATGTAAGGCCAATACATGAAACAATTAACTGCTGAAGATCGGTTGAATATTAGTTTACAGTTTAAAAAAAAAAAAAAGCCAATTTTCCACATTGCATGGGATGTATTGATGGTAATCATATTAGCGTGATCAATCCATGGGGATGGAGTAGTGAACACTTTAACTATAAGAAATATTTCTCAGTAGTTTTAATGGCAGTAGCTGATGCAAATTACTACTTCAGATATACAGACGTTGGGGCCTTTGGACACGAGGGTGATTCAAACATCCTGAAAAGTACTAATTTTGGCAAGAAACTCTATTCTAACAATTTAATTACCAAACGATACATCTGGTCTGTGTGGAAACCTGAGACCAGACCCCGGTAAGGACATGACTAACATTAAAAGAATTTTTAACTACCGTTTATCGACTGCCAGGCGGTAAATGGAATGTACATTGGGTATTTTAGCCAATAAATGGCGTATATTCCACCGTCCGATTGACGTCAATATCTATTTGGTTGGCATCATTGTTAAAGCTACTTGTGTACTGCACAACTCTGTGTTGGAAAACGATGGGTACAACTTTGAAGACACATCATCATATCCTTTGGACAGCATTCCGGCCGAGGGGACAAGAGGGACCGTGAAAGGAACACACACACAAGAGATCAGTTTGCTGAATATTTCTGTTCTACCGCAGGTTCGGTACCCTGGCAAAATCGATATGCAAACATCGCTGAGTGAAAAAGTTCTGGCATAACAAGACACCTCTAATATTCTACAATAAAGCGCATATATGGTGACTTGTTGTACTTACTTAATATAACAAATGTAATTCACCAGATGTCTTTTATAAAATTTAAATATTTTATTGTATTTTTGATCTTTTATACTACCCAAATTAAATGTTTTTACTACACTTACCTAAGACTTCTTTTGTTTCTTTGTCCATGTTGTCCCAACCTTCATCAACAGCATTAGATGTCACAGCTAGCCAACTGTCTATTCTTTTTTGTCTGTTTTTATAATCCGCATTTTGAAAGTCGTTTCCATCTCACACATCGAAAAAACTGTAATGAAACACTTGACTACACACACTACTTTGTGTTGACACACTGCAAAGTTACTACTAAGTTCACATGGGAACGCAATGTGAGAAGCGTCTTTGGACGCAGGGAATGCCCCCCCTCCACCCCGCAGGCCCATCCGACTGGCGTCTGACCTTGAGGATGCGCCTTCCCATCGGACGTTGGCAGCAAAAGACACTGTGTGTGGCCACTACCGGCCTTCTCCAGCCTGTCTGTAACTGTGGCGTCTTTTGACGCTGAGCGTCCAGCTTCAAAAAACGCAAGTGTGGCCGTAGCCTTAGACAATCAATAGATCTTTCAGCGTGCGCCAGCGGACATTGTCTTGCTGAAATGTAAGTCTAGGATGGCTTGCCACAAAAAGTAACAAAAGGGGGAGTAGAATACCGTCGACATACCGCCGTGCTGTAACGGTGCGGCGGATGACAACCAAAGGGGTCTGGCTATGAAATGAAATGAAACGAAACAGCACTCCAGGCCATCAATACTGGTTGTCGAGCCGTATGGCGGGCGACAGTCGGATTGGTTTTCCACCTCTGTCCGGGGTCTATCCAGACACGCCTCCGGCCTGGAGTCTCTCAGACTGGGGTAGAACTGTATTCAGTGATGAGTCCCACTTCGAACTGAACCCCAATGACCAGCGAAGAAGTGTCTGGAGACGCCCCAGATAGTGGTGGGATACGAAGATGACTGTTGCCCCCTGTGGTGGGATAGCAACCTGACTGTCGCCTCCTATCGGCCCGACAGCCCAGAGTGGTGGTCTGGGATGCTATTTTTTTTTTTTTTTTTCATAGCAAGACCTCTTTGCTTGTCATCCGAGACGTTGTAGCACATGGCTAATTTTCTCTCCCTCTTTTTTAAATTGCCAGTTTGCATTTCATATCCTCTACTTCGTCTATTGTCAGATTTTTGCCCACCAAATCGCAAAACGTGTCTACAACCTTCAGCGTCTCATTTCCTAATAAAATTTTTTCAGCATCACCTAATTTAATTTGACTCCATTCCATTACTCTTTTCCGTTCAACTGAACTTCCAAGCCTTTTGCTGTCTCTGACAGAATTACTGTGTCATCAGCAAAACTCAAAGTTATATTTCTCCTTACTGGACTTCAACTCTCTCCGCAAATATGTCCTTGGTTTCTTTTACTGCTTGCTCAATGTACAGTTCGCTTAACATGGGGATAGGCTAAAACCTTATCTAGCTCCTTTCTCAACGAATGCTTCTCTTTCATGCCGCCTGGTTTCTATGCACGCCTTTCGCTCCCTGTACTTTACCCCCACTATCTTCAGAATTTCGAAGAGACTATTCCAGTTAACATCGTTAAAAGCTTTTTCTAAGTCTACAAATGCTATAAAAGTAGGTTTGCCTTTTTTTAACCTATCTTTTAAGATAAGTCATAGAGTCAATATCTACCTCACATCTTGTTACATTTCTCGGGAATCCAAATTGATTCTCACCGAGGTCAGCTTTATTCATCTTTTTCTTTTTTCTGTAAATGATTTGTCTCACTATTTTGGAACTATGACTTATTAAAGTGCCAGCACCTACTTTCCCTGGAATTGAGATTACAACATTCTTCTTGAAGTCCGAGAGTATTTCGCTAGTCTCAGACATCTTGCACACTAGGTGGAATAGTTTTATCATAATTGGCTCTCGCAAAGGTCTCAATAATAATTCTGAGGGAGTGTCGTGTACTAATGCCTCGTTTCAACTTACGTCTTCCAGTGTTCTGTAAATTCTTACCTCATCATATTTTTTATGTCATCTTCATCTGTATCCTCTTCTATTAGTGTAATATTGTCTTCAAGCTTGTTTCCTTCAGTAGACCCTCTCCATATTCCTTACGTCTTTCAACTTTTCCTTCTTTGCTTACTTATCAAGGATTGCTACTCAGCCTAGTATTTGGCTGTGTGATCTTCTGGAGCTTTCACTATTTCATCGCTCAAAGACACCCGATCGTCTCCGTCCTCTGTTTCAGCCCTCTTTACAACTCTCCACTACCGGTGGTTTTTCAATTTATCCTTTTCCGATCTCCTTAATTTCATATTTTTTGCAATTACGTCAGTTTTAATTTGCAGTTCATAACAAATAAATTATTATGGTAGTCCACATCCGCCACTGGAAATGTTTTGCAGTTTGAAATCTGATTTCGGTAACTCTGTCGTACTATTATGTAACATATCTTAAACCTACCGGGTCTCCAGGTCTCTTCTACCTATACAGCCACCCTTTCTTATTCTTAAACCAAGTATTAGCAATGATTAAATTGCTCTCTGTGCAAAATTGTACGAGGCGGCATCATTTCTCGTTCCTTTTTCCTCAGTCCATGTTCTCCTACTATTTTCCAGTCACCAGTAACGATTAAATTTTCTTCCTCTCTAACAATTTGAATAGTTTCTTTTATCTCATCATTCTCTCAATTCTCATCATCAGTGGAGCTAATCGGCTACTGTAGTGGGTGTTGGCTTTGTATCTAACTTGGTTACGATAATGCGTTCCCTATCACTACTCCTAGGGAAATTGTCGAAGTAAACCCAGCCTGAAGAATACTTCCCACTCAGAGCAAAATTTCCTACTGTCATTGAAAGAATATTGCTGCTATATGGGCAATATGGAGAAACACAAGTGTGTGTCATACTACGGTATAGAGGAAGAAAGGAAGATAAGAGTTTAACGTCCCGTTGTCAGTGAGGTCATTAGAGGTTTATGAAAGGAGGTGATAAAAAAATCGGCCGCCCGTCTTTCCAAAGGAACCATCCCGGCTTTAGCCTGGAGCGACGTAGAGAAATCAAGGATAATCGACATCCGTGTGGCCGGAAGTGGATTTGAACCGTCGTCGTCGTGGATGCGAGTCCAGTGTGGTGCCACTGCGCCACCTCGCTCGGTAAGATGTAGAACAGTACTTTGGCGTGCCTGCACCTGCAGCTGCTTGTATTCTGCAAAGCCGTTCTGAAATAAGAATTCTCTGTTCCCTATGGCTCCCACACGTCTTGTTAGAGACAGCGCTTGTTTCAGGGTGCAAGGAAAGGTAAACATACTGAAAAATTACCCAACTAGCTATGTGAACAACACTGTAAGTTGAAGCAAAAGCTAGCTTACTAAGATGTTCCAATAAGGCATTACAAAAGTGAGAGCCGGCCGCGGTGGTCTAGCGGTTCTAGGTGCTCAGTCCGGAACCACGCGACTGCTACGGTCGCAGGTTCGAATCCTGCCTCGGGCATGGATGTGTGTGATGTCCTTAGGTTAGTTAGGTTTAAGTAGTTCTAAGTTCTAGGGGACTGATGACCACAGATGTTAAGTCCCATAGTGCTCAGAGCCATTTTTGAACAAAAGTGAGCCTTATCAATAAATGAAATTCTTTGCCTCTATTATGTTTAACTTATATTTGAATGGTCGAAGTCGATCTCGCACCACTCATCACCGATATCTACACACAAGTTATTGTCAGCACTGAATAAACTTTTGTACTGTTCCTACCTGAAGCAGGGTCTCCATCTGTGACTGACTACACAGTGAAAAGTAGTCCAGCGAGCGATAATCTTGTTCGTAACCGCGCCTTCAGCAATCTGTTTTGACCAGTCTTATCTGACACTCTGAAATCATCAACGGTTCTAACTCGTTTTCTGGCCGCTGAGCTGTTAGAAATTTACCGTTTGGTGCGTTGGTCCAGCGTCAGTCTGCACACCAATGCTGTCAAGAACTAGGAAGATAGTCATGTAGATACTGGTATCTGCTGAAGCACAGATGACATCCCAATCCCACCAGCTGGACAATTCTCTTGTGGGTCCATTCGGATTACTGCAGGCCGATGATCTTACTGAGACTCAGTTAACTTGGGGATCTGTGTTGGTATTTATATTATTTACTAACTCATTCAAAATGTTGAGGCGACCGCTGGTGACCGAGCGGTTCTAAGCGCTTCAGTCTGGAACCGCGCGACCGCTACGGTCGCAGGTTCGAATCCTGCCTCGGCCATGGATGTGTGTGATGTCCTTAGGTTAGTTAGGTTTAAGTAGTTCTAAGTTCTAGGGGACTGATGACCTGAGATGTTAAGTCCCATAGTGCTCAGAGCCATTTGAATTTGAACCAAAATGTTGACAGAACAATAGGCTACTCTTTTTAGCCATTCCAGTAAGGCTCTTAAGGGCTCATTGTTTTGATGTTCAGTACGTGGTTCGTATTCTGTAAACTGCATAGCGCCATTAATCATTTTTTTTACTAATCTGTTTTATTGCCCCTTTGTACGTCACATCTTTAGAGGGTTTAGTGTATCATTTGCCTGTAATGTATTTATCATGTATATTTAATGTTGTGTGTATTATATTAAAGACAAATGAGACGTTAAATAATATACGCAAAAATACATCAAGTTTATCGAAATGTTGCACTGTTAAGACCCAGAGAAACTATACGGTTGCTAACATATTTCGGGATAGAAAAATTGTGTAAGGCGTGCTTCAACATAAATGCAGATGCTACCCAAGCCTGCAGGTGGCGCTGTTGCGTTTGACCACGAACGGCACTGGTGCACTGCTGTTCAAATGGTTCAAATGGTTCTAAGCATTATGGGACTTAACATCTAAGGTCATCAGTCCCCTAGACTTAGAACTACTTAAACCTAACTAACCTAAGGACATCACACACATCCATACACGAGGCAAGATTCGAACCTCCGACCATAGCGGTCGCGCGGTTCCAGATTGAAGCGACTAGAATCGCTCGGTCACAGCGGCCGGCGTGAACTGCTGACAATACGTTGCAAGTCTCAGTAGCGGTCAGAACAGTGTTCTGTGTAGTTGTGAGCGCATTATGTCGGAACTCAGTGCATTTGAACGTGGGAAAATTGTGTGGGTGTTTCCGTAACCAAGGTAGCTGAAGTTTTTGGTGTCTCAAGAGTAACTGCATCGAAGATATACACTACTGGTCATTAAAATTGCTACACCAAGAAGAAATGCAGATGATAAACGGGTATTCATTGGACAAATAAATTATGCTAGAACTGACATGAGATTACATTTTCACGCAATTTGGGTGCATAGATCCTGAGAAATCAGTACCCAGAACAACCACCTCTGGCCGTAATAACGGCCTTGATACGCCTGGGCATTGAGTCAAACAGAGCTTGGATGGCGTGTACAGGTACAGCTGCGCACGCAGCTTCAACACGATACCACAGTTCATCAGGATACGAGGCCGTTGGGATCCAGCACAGCGTCCCGTATTACCAATGAAGGGTAGAGCCACGGGTCGTAACACATCTGGAATGTAACGGCCACTGTTCAAAGTGCCGTCAATGCGAACAAGAGGTGACCGAGACGTGTAACCAATGGCACCCCATACCATCACGCCGGGTGATACGCCAGTATGGCGATGACGAATACACGCTTCCCATGTGCGTTCACCGCGATGTCGGCAAACACGGATGCGACCATCGAGATGCTGTAAACGGAACCTGGATTCATACGAAAAAATAACGTTTTGCCATTCGTGCACCCAGGTTCGTCGTTGAGTACACCATCGCAGGAGCTCCTGTCTGTGATGCAGCGTTAAGGGTGACCGCAGCTGAAGGTCCATGCTGAAGGTCCATGCCGCTGCAAACGTCGTCGAACTGTTCGTGCAGATGGTTGTTGTCTTGCTAAAGTCCCCATCTGTTAACTCAGGCATAGAGACGTGGTTGCACGATCCGTTACGGCCATGCGGATAAGATGCCTGTCACATCGTCTGCTAGTGATACGAGGCCGTTGGGATCCAGCACAGCGTTCCGTATTACCCTTCTGAACCCAACGATTCCATATTCTGCAAACAGTCATTGGATCTCGACCATCGCGAGCAGCAATGTCGCGATACGATAAACCGCAATCGCGATAGGCTACAATCTGACCTTGATCAAAGTCGGAAACGTGATGGTACGCATTTCTCCTCCTTACACGAGGCATCACAACAACGTTTCACCAGGCAACGCCGGTGAACTGCTGTTTGTGTATGAGAAATCGGTTGGAAACTTTCCTCATGTCAGCACGTGGTAGGTGTGTGTGAATGCTCTGAAAAGCTAATCATTTGCATATAACAGCATCTTCTTCCTGTCGGTTAAATTTCGCGTCTGTAGCACGTCATCTTCGTGGTGTAGCACTTTTAATGGTCAGTAGTATATACCGCTTACAGAGAAAGCTGGAAAACATCATCCGTGAAGTCCCAACACGAACGAAAATGTGTGGTGCATGATCATTACAGCCGATCATTGAAGAGGACTGTGAAGAAAAATAAGACGACGACAGCTGTAAAAGTCACTACAGAGCGAATGTCGCACTTGCGAACCCTGTCAATGCCTGTAGCAGCAAACAGTGGCGCCGAAGCCGTGGAACGTGGTCTATGGAGGAATGGAAGAAATGCATTTGGTCGAATGAGTCTTGTTTCACACTCTTTCCAACTTTTGGCAGATTGCACGTCCCAGGAGTGAAACATCGCTGGGATTCGATGACGATTTGGGCAGTCATACAGCGGTATACCACTGGTGCTATGGTTACCCTGCAAGATCGTATCACTGCGTAGGATTAAGTGACCATTTCCGCTGATCAGATTCACCCCATGGCGAAGTGTTTGTTCTCTGTGTTTGCTGCATTCAAAGACGACAGGACTCCTGCTCACACAGCTCACCTCGTCAGGCACATGTTTTGTAAACACGAGGATGAAATGCTGCATCTCCCCTGCCCACCAAAGTCACCTGATCTCATTAATATTGAGTCTTTTATGGTCTACTTTGGAGAGAAGAGTGCTGATCGCTATCCATTTCCATCATTGTCACCTGAACCTGCCTTATGTTGTAGGAAGAATGATCTGAGATTCCCTTTGAACCCATACAGGACCTCAGGACCTGTATTTATCTATACCGAGAGGACTGGAAACTGTCTCGTATGTCATTTTTCCCTACACCGTATTAGGCATCGTAAAATGAATGGTTTGTGGAGTTCCCATATTTCCCCACTCGCCCCCCCCCCCCCACCCCTTGCCCTGCAAATGCAAATGTGTGCTTACGAGCCACAATTGACTTCAGTATGGAGTATTGTCCTACTCTGCACAACTGTATTTGACGTGTAAACTTTTCAGTTAATTCCCCATGTAACTGGGCTCTAATTTCACCCATTATCTATGGTTGGGGAATGTGGTGTGTACAAGATGGGACACCGAAACATTTCGCTGGTGGTGTAAGACGATATCTAACGCGGCAGTAAGGACCAAGATGGATAGATCGAGCAGAGCCTTTACCTTGGACTCCAACACCTGAACTCACTCGTCAGTACTCTGGCTTTTTAAGTCTACAGCCATCTAACAAGTAAAATGGGCAGCACTCCCATTGGTATGGTTGAAGAACTTCAGCAGCTAAGTGTACAGTCTTGTCTGGATTTCCAATGTGATCTGGATTTGGCTCTGAGCACTATGGGACTTAACTTCTAAGGTTATCAGTCGCCTAGAACTTAGAACTACTTAAACCTAACTAACCTAAGGACATCACACACATCCATGCCCGAGGCAGGATTCGAACCTGCGACCGCAGCGGTCGCGCGGTTCCAGACTGTAGCGCCTGAACCGCTCGGCCACCTCGGCCGGCGATCTGGGTTTGTTGAAAGAATTTTTAACTGGAGAGACAAGGCTGTATTGTATGTAAATGCGGGGATGACACATGGGCAACCTTTTTTTAACAACTTAGAGGGTATGGTAACGTGCTGAAGTTAACGTGGACTATAGATGAAATTTGAGCTCCGTCAGATGGAGACTATGTAGTTTGTATTTCAAATAGATTTTTGCTAAAGTGGGGGAATATTTCATACTGGAATCAAATCAGTGGTGACCCGTAACCACACATTTCGGATTGTGTCATTTCGGATTGCATGTGGATCCTTTTATACTGGAAGGTTGTTGCTTCCGTTTTCGTATTGTTTCACTCTTGTCAGTTTTCACTATTAACATCGTGATACACCCTGAGTAGTGTTAAAACTAATTACTTGTTCATAAAGGCGGAGAAACGATACCTAATGTTGACAAAAGTAATGGTTCCCTGAGATGTTCAGAACAGTATTCCAACGTATCTGCATCAAGACGTATTCATCCATGACTGGAAACTTACGCGACCGAGCGAGGTGGTTCACTGTTGGGATCACTGCACTCGCAATCGGCAGGAGCGGGCTTCAAATCGTCGCACACCCTCTTCGATTTAAGACATCTGAAATTTTCCCAAGTTATATTTTTCTAGAATGTCGGCTGGCTGTTTAAACAAGGCCAATGCCGACCCGCGATCCCATCCTTATTCAGCTGACCTATCGACCAGTCTTGAAATGGACAGCACGGAAACCACTACTGTTCGTTCCTCCTTTCCTTCATTCAACCCCGGTGCAGGCGCGTGCCGTCCTAAGAGGCAGGCTTTCTACGTGCGTCTATCGGCAGGCAGCAGTGGGCACCGGCTCTTCCCTTTTATCGTCGCCGGAGTAGTGCAGTGCGTGAGTGCGTGCGGTCCGCACTTTCACTCTGCGCGTGTCACGCTGGTTGCGTGGCGTTTGTGTAATCGAGGCCGCCCATCTGTCCCGCCGGGATCCTGGCCATCGCGCTGTCCGGCTCCGCGCCGCAGCTGCGGGAGCCTCCGGACGCTGTGCCTCGCCCACAGAATTCGCGCAACAGACCTCTGTGGAGGGGGACGCTGGCATATGCGTGAGAGCGGCAGACAGGCCGGACCACGTTTCAAAACCACCTGCTACAGCAGCGAGCGCGCGCGCGAGTGTGTGTGTTGTCTGTCACTGTGTTTACACGCGTCCCCAAATCAGGTTTTCTGTTGACCGATTTCCCCATTATGGCACTAGCTGGTCGTGTAAACCCTTTTTATATCGATTCTGGAAATGCGCGACTGGCTGCCGAATTTCAATTCGCATAAATGAGGTGACACAGATCATAAGATGCCTTCTAATATCGTGTCGTACCTCCTTTCGCCCAGCTTAGTGCAGGAACTCCCCATGGCATGGACTCGACGAGTCATTGGATTTCCCCTGCAGAAATATTGAGCCATGCTGCCTCTATAGCCGTCCATCTTTGCGAAAGTGTTGCCGGTGCAGAACGTTTGGCACGAACAGATCTCTCGATTATATCCCATAAATGTTCGATGGGATTCATGTTGGGCGATCTGGATGGCCAAATAATTCGCTCGAACTGTCCAGAGTGTTCTCCAAACAAATCTCAAACACCTGTCAGCTGGTGACATGACATCGGTGTTTGGAAACATGAAGTCCATGAATGGCTACAAATGGTCTCAAAGAAGCTGAAGATAACCATTTCCTCCACGACCAGTTCACTTGGACCAGAAGATCGAATCCATTCAACAGCCCACAGCATTATGGGGCCACTACCAGCTTGCGCAGTGCCTTATTAACATCTTGCGTCCATGGCTTCGTGGGGTCAGAGCCACACTCGAACGCTACCATCAGCTCTTACCAAGTGAAACTGGGACTCACTTGACCAGGCCACGATTTCCCAGTCGTCTAGGGTTTAATCGATATGGCTACGAGTCCAGGAGAGATGCTGCAGGCGATGTCGTGCTATTAGTAAAGGCGCTCGCATCGGTCATCTGCTGCCACAGCCTGTTAAGGGCAAATTTTGCTTCCCTGTCTAACGGATACGTTCGTCGTACGTTCCACATTAATTTTTGTGGTTATTTCACGCAGTGTTAGCGCTGACAACTCTACACAAACACCGCTGCTGTCGGTCGTTACGTGAAGACCGTCAGTCACTGCGTTGTCCGTGGTGAGACGTAATGTCTGAAATATGGTATTATCGGCACACTCTTGACACCGTGGATCTCTGAATGTTGAATTCTCAAACGATTTCAGAAATGGAATGTCCCATGCGTCTTGCTACAACTAGCATTCGGCGTTCATAGTGTGTTAATTCCCGTTGCGTTACCATAATGACGCCGGAATCCTTTTCACATGGATCACCTGAGTACAAATGACAGCTCCGCCAATGCACTGACCTCTTACACCTTGTGTACACGATACTACCGCCATTTGTAAATGTGCATATCGCTGTTCCATGAGATCTGTCACTTCAGTGTAAACGGAATTCCCTTCATCTAAAGGCACTACCGCACTTTAATGTTAAGCAGCTTGTCAGATTGCTACTTGTTTTCCAAATGTTCAATGTGGAACAAACAATTTTGTGCGGAGTGAAGGAAAGAAGTACATCTACATCTGCCGGCCGGGATGGCCGAGCGGTTCTGGGCGTTACAGTCTGGAACCGCGCGACCGCTACTGTCGCAGGTTCGAATCCTGCCTCGGGCATGGATGTGTGTGATGTCCTTAGGTTAAGTTAGGTTTAAGTAGTTCTAAGTTCTAGGGGACTGATGACCTCAGAAGTTAAGTCCCATAGTGCTCAGAGCCATTTGAACACCTACATCTGCATCTACATGAGTACTCTACAATTCACGCTTAAGTGCCTGACAGAGGGTTCATAGAAACACTTTCACACTGTTTCTCTACCGTCCCACTCGCAAGCAGCGCACATGAAAAACGAACACTTAAATCTTCCATGCGAGTTCTGAAAGTTTTGATTTCTCTTATTTTATTACGGTGGTCATTGATCCCTAGGCAGGTGGGTGACAGCAAAATATTTTTGCATTCGGAGCAGAAAATTGGAGATTTAAATTTCGTGAAAAGATCTCGCATTTGTTTTAAGGATTACCACAGCAAATTCGCGTGTCATATTCTTGACAATACGAAATGAGCTGCATTTCTTCGAAAGTTTTCGATGTCCTCCGTCGATCGTATCTGATAAGGATCCCATACTGCACAGTAATACTCTAGCAGAGGACAGACAGACATAGTGTAGGCAGTCTCTTTAGTGGATCTTCCACTAAATGAAACGCAGACTTTGGTTTGCCTTCCCAAAAACATTATCTATGTGATCGTTCCAATTTAAGTTGCTTGTAATGCAGAGGTATTTCGTTGAACAGACAGCCTTTAGACTAGTATGATTTATTGTGTACCCGATATTTTTGATTAATTTTACAGCTAATGTGTATGACCTCATACTTTTCACTATTTAGAGTCAATGTCCTCTTTTCGCATCATACGGATGTCTTGTCTAAATCATTTTGCAATTGGTTTTGATCTTCTGATTGCTTTATTAGGCGATAAATGACAGTATCATCTGCAAACAATCTAAGAGGGTTGCTCTGTCTCCTAAATAGTTTACATACAGTAGCAACACCAGAGCGTCTATAACACTTCCTTGTGGAACGCCAGATAATCACTTCCGTTTTATTCGATGCGTTTCTGTTAATTACTACGAACAGTGACCTTTCTGAAAGGAAATAACGCACCCAGTCGCATAACCGTGACGATAGTCCACAGCCAAGCAATTTAATTATAAGCCACTTGTGAGGAACGATATCAATAGCCTTTTGGAAATATAGAAGTATGAATCAAGTTGAGGTCACCTGTCGATAACACTAATTACATCATGAGAATGAAGTGCTAGTTGTGTCGCAGAGGAACGATATTTTCTGAATTCGTGCTGATTACTTCTCAATAAATCGTTTTCTTCGAGATAATTCATAATGTTCGAACATGTTGTATTTTCCAGAATACTATTGCAAATCTAGGTCACTGATATGAGTCTGCAATCCAGCGGATTACTCCTGTTTCCTTTCTTGAGTATTGGTAGGGCCTATGCCACTTTCCAGTATTTAGCTACCAATCTTTCGTTGCTCAAGCGGTTGTGTATGATTGCTAGGTCTGGAGCTATTATATCAGCATACTCTGGGAGGAATCTAATTTGTATACCATCTGGACTGGGAGACTTGCCTTTATTAAGTGATTTGAACTGCTTCGCTACGCCGAGGATATCTATTTCTGATTTGCTCATGTTGGCAGCAGTTCTTGATTCGAATGCTTGAGTACATTAAAAAAAGAAACAAAAAACGAAAAAAAGGAACCGAAGCATCACGAGAAATTTCTGAATGGGACGGAAACTGGTAGATGAGCTGTACATGTACAGGCAAATGAATAATTACAATTTTAGAAGAACTGGATGATTTATTGAAGAGAAACAGCTTCACAAATTGGGCAACTCAATAACGCGTCCGCCTCTGGCTCTTACGCAACCAGTTATCTGGCTTGTCAATGATTGACAGAGTTTTTGGATGTAGTTCTGACGCATATCATACCAAATTCTGTCCAACTGGAGCTTTAAATCATCAAAATCCTGAGCTGGTTGGAGGGCCCTGCCCATAATGCTCCAAGCGTTCGCAACTGATGTGGGATCCGGCGACTTTGCTGGCCAACGTATGGCATGGCAAGCACGAAGACAAGCAGCAGAAACTCTCGCCGTGCGTGAGCGGGCATTATATAGCTGAAATTTAAGCCCAGGGTAGCTGGCCACGAAGGGCAACATAACTGGGCGGCCGGCCGGAGTGGCCGAGCGGTTCTAGGCGCTACAGTCTGGAACCGAGCGACCGCAGGTTCGAATCCTGCCACGGGCATGGATGTGTGTGATGTCCTTAGGTTAGTTAGGTTTAATTAGTTCTAAGTTCTAGGCGACTGATGACGTCAGAAGTTAAGTCGCATAGTGCTCAGAGCCATTTCAACCATAACGGGGCGTAGGATGTCGTCGACGTACCGCTGTGCTGTAAGGGTGCCGCGGATGACAACCACAGGGGTCGTGCTCTGAAAAGAAATGGCGCTTCAGATCATCACTCCTGATTATCAGACAGTATAGCGGGCGATGGTCAGGTTGGTAACCCATCGCTACGTGAGGCGTCTACAAACACGTCTTCGGTCTGGACTCTCAATAATTGGAGTAGAATTGTTTTCAGTGATGAGGCTCACTTCGAACTGAGCCCCGATGAACAGCGAACACGTGTCTGGAGATGCCCCAGACAGGAATGGAATACCGATGGCGGGTGACGGTCTAGGATGCCGTCCCCTTCATAGCAAGACCCCTTTGGTTGTCAACCGAGGCACCCTTACAGCACGGCGGTACGTCGACGATATTCTATGCCCCGTTTTGTTGTCCTTCATTGCAAGCGATCCTGGCCTTAACATTTCAGCAAGATAATGGCCGCCCGCACACAGTGGAAGTTTCTACTGCCTGTCTTCGTTCTTGTGAAACCCTGCCTTGGCTTGCAAGATCACGGGATCCCTCCCCAGTTGAGAAAGTTTGGAGCATTATGGGCAGGGACCTCCAAAAAACTCGGGATTTTGACGATCTAACGCGCCAATTGGACAGAATTTGGCACAATACCCATCAGGAGGACATCCAACAACTCTGTCACTCCGTGCTAAGTGGAATAACTGCTTGGATAAGGGTGAGAGGTGGACCAACAAGTTATTGAATTACTCAATTTCTAAAGCTCTTTCTCTTGAGTAAATCGTCCTTCGTGGTGCGTCTTTTTTTGCGTAGAGTGTATTTATTTCGTGTTCTTGGACGAAGGAATTTAGGAATTTCGGAAAACCGTATTAAGTAGTACTAGCACAGGACTGACCAGGAAGTTATTTACTTTCTTTACTTAATTGAAGAGAGGCACTTGTCATCTCTATTACATGGCAAAAGATACTGAAAGGGTGACATATACTGCTGACAATTACAACTGCAACACCGTGAAGATGGTATGCAGCAAATAGCGTGGTGTGTTCCACATGTTTGGACATGCAAATGATCGGCATTTCAGTGCAACCACACTAAACTGATAACAGCAAAGCCACCAACATTCTCTATGTAAAGAAGATTACGCAGCGGGTTTCTCATTCACAAATAGCGTTTGAATATTGGTTGTTTACGAGAAGATTGTATCGCGTTCAATGTGAGAAGGTCATCCATTACCGACAGGTTCAGCTGCAGACGGTTGTTCACTGTTACCTTTGTTGTTGCTTACATTAAATGTTAGAAAAAGCGCACAGCTAATATAAACGTGAACAGCCGTCTAAAGATTGTCCTGTCTGTTCGAAACCGCTATTATGGGCAGCAGGAGTTGCGTATCTGCCGTATTGAGGCCGGTGAATGCTCCCCATATTCGAGGTCTCCCTGACGTTATCTTTCAACAAGATAATGCAAGGCCCAATGCTGTCTTTGCTGTCCTGACCTGCTTTGATACAGAGTGTGTTCAATTGTTGCAGTGGCCAGCACGTTCTCCAGATCGCTCACCCACCTTGGGACGGGATGGCCTCTAATACCCATCCACACTTAAGTTTGACATGGTTTTCCTGACACATCACGCAACGATTTCTTTGAGAACGAAACAACTGATTGTCTGTCCTACCTCTGTCCAGTCTAACCTTACACGCTATTTCTAATGACATAATCAGCGATAGAACCCTAAACTGTGATCTTGTTTCCTGCATTTTCTGTTGCTATTGTGCTTTGTCAACATTATCCGTTATACTTCTTGTTAGGTATATTCCAAACTTTTTTCTCTTTTTTTATTCATTTGCCGTCTACAGCTCCCTCTATTACCATAGAAGTTATTTCATGATGTCTTTACATGGCAGTCGTCCTAGCCTATGTTCTGGTCAGTGTTATCCAAATATTCCATTCTTCGTCAAAGCCGTGTAGAACTTTCACATTCCTTATGTGATCAGTCCACCTAATTGTCAGTATTATTCTGTAACACTACGCCTCAAAAGCTAAAATTTTCTTCTATTCTAGTTCTCATATAGTCCGCAGCAGTGTAAGCGTACCGTGTTTAAATGACTTGCATTATGGAAACATCCTAATATAAAACACTTTATTTCCCTTCGGCTTCCAACAATATACACTAATGGCCATTAAAATTGCTACACCACGAAGATGACGTGCTGCATACGCGAAATTTAACCGACAGGAAGAAGATGCTGTGATATGTAAATGATTAGCTTTTCAGTTCATTCACACAAGGTTGGTGCCGGTGGCGACACCTACAACGTGCTGACATGAGGAAAGTTTCCAACCGATTTCTCATACACAAACAGCAGTTCACCGGCGTTGCCTGGTGAAACGTTGTTGTGATGCCTCGTGTAAGGAGGAGAAATGGGTACCATCACGTTTCCGACTTTGATAAAGGTCGGATTGTAGCCTATCGCGATTGCGGTTTATCGTATCGCGACATTGCTGCTCGCGTTGGTCGAGATCCAATGACTGTCAGCAGAATATGGAATCGGTGGGTTCAGGAGGGCAATACGGAACGCCGTGCTGGATCCAAACGGCCTCGTATCATTAGCAGTCGAGATGACAGGCATCTTATCCGCATGGCTATAACGGATCGTACAGCCACGTCTCGATCCCTGAGTCAACAGATGGGGACTTTCGCAAGACAACAACCATCTGCACGAACAGTTCGACGACATTTGCAGCAGCATGGCCTATCAGCTCGGAGACTATGGCTGCGGTTACCCTTGACGCTGCATCACAGACAGGAGCTCCTGCGATGGTGTACTCAATGACGAACCTGGGTGCACGAACGGCAAAACGTCATTTTTTCGGATGAATCCAGGTTCTGTTTACAGCATCATGATGGTCGCATCCGTGTTTGACAACATCGCGGTGAACGCACATTGTAAGTGTGTATTCATCATCGCCATACTGGCGTATCACAAGGCGTGATGGTATGGGGTGCCATTGGTTACACGTCTCGGTCACCTCTTGTTCGCTTTGACAGCACTTTGAACAGTGGACGTTACATTTCAGATGTGTTACGACCCGTGACTCTACCCATCATTCGATCCCTGCGAAACCCTACATTTCAGCAGGATAATGCACGACCACATGTTACAGGTCTTGTACGGGCCTTTCTGGATACAGAAAATGTTCGACTGCTTCCCTGACCAGCACATTCTCCAGATCTCTCACCACTTGAAAACGTCTGTTCAATGGTGGCCGAGCAACTGGCTCGTCACAATACGCCAGTCACTACTCTTGATGAACTATGGTATCGTGTTGAAGCTGCATGGGCAGCTGTACCTGTACACGCCATCCGAGCTCTGTTTGGCTCAATGCCCAGGCGTATCAAGGCCGTTATTACGGCCAGAGGTGGGTGTTCTGGGTACTGATTTCTCAGGATCTATGCACCCAAATTGCGTGAAAATGTAATCACATGTTAGTTCTAGTATAATATATTTGTTCAATGAATACCCGTTTATCATCTGCATTTCTTCTTGGTGTAGCAATTTCAATGGCCAGTAGTGTACGTTACGTATTAGACATTAAATCGTGCATACTTTCTAATGGTTTGCTTCTCTCAATATGAAATTTTAAAGTGTAATTAGAGAAATTACTGTGCTACAACTTTTATACCTTCTTTTGACAATTGCTCTTAATTGTCATAGTTAACAGAACTCTGAGGTGAATAAAGTTAAGCTGAGGAATTTCAGTTAATCGCCATGATAGCATACGTACTGCGCATTTTCAGGATGCAGAATCTTCAGTAATTACTGCGATAACACGCATGAAAAATTGAGAACTACCTCTTCCCACAGATACTCTGTTGTTTATATCACTCAGTATTTACCACAAAACAGCTGGTTATATACTATGTATGCTGTGATCTTCAGGAAAGATAGCGTCTGTGATCTGCATGGACTCTTTTTAGCAACTCCTTGGTGAACAAGCTTCACTACATACAAGTTTCCCATTATTGCGTGATATTACTGTCACATACGCTATACGATTGTTCCATTCTCTGCCACTATTTCATGATATTTTGTGCTTATTGGACCTGTGTGCTTGGGAGAAAAAAATTGCGTTATTCTTGCTGGGACGGTGCACTACCGGTTTGGTACCAGGGTCCTATTGTCGGCAGAAGACAGTCAATGAAGCTCATTATGACAGGAGCACCTCCCCGGGGAGACAGGAGGTTTCTGCGGATGTAATGCTGTTACCTGCTTCATGCTAGTGTGGACAGAGCCGGCATCCTGGCCTGGCTACAGCCAGTGGGTGCCGTGCTGCAACAACTCTCCCCAGGGAATAACTGAGTATGACACCGAGCGGTCTGAGGCGCTGCAGTCACGGACTGTGTGGCTGGTCCCGGCGGAGGTTCGAATCCTCCCTCGGGCATGTGTGTGTGTGTGTGTGTGTGTTTGTCCTTAGGACAATTTAGGTTAAGTAGTGTGTAAGCTTAGGGACTGCTGACCTTAGCAGTTAAGTCCCGTAAGATTTCACACACATTGTTTTTGAGTTTGACATTTTTGCGTTTTCTGCGTGAACACCAAACACCGCGACGCTGCTGCACCGCCTTGCCAGCGTGAGAACGACATTTGCTTTCGCTCCAAAATTTTGGCCATCCAATCGAAATGAGGCGCTTCACCACCATTTTTGGCGCGAAGAACCTGACTAGTCGAGGAAACACCGTTACAGACAGGTACCAAACCCCAGTTTGTTAAGGTGCGTTTGGTATACCAAGTGGGAAGTTCCTGCTGTGTTCCTGCTGTGTTCCCTTGTTTTATTACTTATAATGTCCCTCCAATAAAAGAGAATAAACAGCTTTTATACTCCCTAACAAGCTACCTGTTTAAGGATACTGCAAGTTGTTGATTTTCTGTTCATAAATTCTGCGCTTCTTGATTGGAGTTTCAGTACGTTTGCTTGCAGCCAAGAACAATATTTTTTGTCGGTGATCAGAGTCTAGATTACTTGCAGTTCTTTTCTGCTCACATTTGACGTCAGTTGTTTGGGTTAGAGCTCTCGGTCGGTATCTCCTCTGCTTGGTCGTAACAGATATTGCAGATGGCTATTTCTGTGTTTTGTGATTTACATTCTGCAGAGATATAACGCAAGTCTCACTTTTTGAATAAAATCAGACATTATTGTGGAGCTAGTTCCTCTTCGATTAGGTCAAAGTAAAAAATGGGAAAGAGTAATCTTCGGAGAGAGAAGGCACCACGTAGTTACAAATATAAGGAAGGAAGATGCTTACAGAATTGAATATTCCAACCAAATTAGTAAGTCATGGTTGAAAAATACTGAAACGAATTATTTACTGAATGTTGAAAGTCTGGTAGAACCAGACCTTGGGTAAGATCAGTTTGAGTCGCGGAGAAATACAGGAACACGCGAGGCAATAGTGATCCCATGACTTACCTTAGAAGATAGGTTGAAAAATCCAAACCTACGCATAGAATTTGTAGATTAGAGAAATTTTTGGACGGCGTTGACTGGAATATTTTCTTTGAAATTCTGAAGGAAGCAGAGAGAAAATATAGAAAGCGAAAGATTATGTTCAATTTCTACAAAGCCCAAGAACATGAAAGGGAAGCAGTATTTGAGAAGGGGGTGAGACAGCCTTGTAGCCTATCCCCAATGTTATTAACTCTGTACATCGAGCAGTAGACAAAGGAAATCAAGGAGAAATTTGAATAGGAAATTAAAGTTCAGTGAGCAAAAATAAAGACTTTGAGTTTTGTTGATGGCATTATAATTTTGTATGAGACGGTAAAGGGCTTGGAAGAGCAGTGTACGAAATGGATAGTGTCTTATAAAGAATTTGTAACGTGCATAAAGAAGTTGAAGGTAAAAAAAAGGTACTGTAATGTAGTCGAATTAAACCAAGCGATGTTGAGGGAATTACCCTAGGAAATGCAATACTAAAAGCAGTGGATGAATTTTGTCATTTGGATAGAAAAATGAGTGACAATGGCCGAAGTAGAAGATATAAAGTGCACACTGATAATAGCAAGAAAAGCATTTCTAAAAAGACAAATTTGCCAACATCGCATAGAAATTTAAAAGGTTGGAAGTCTTTGCTGGAAGTACGCTAAAGTCTCTCTAAGCCGGCCCTCAGAGTCTGCCCTCTCAGTAATCCGGCCCACATCCAGCCTCTAGACGGTCAAGCAGAAATGACATGCACCACAGTGAAGTATCATATGTAAAAATGTTGTTACTTAATTACAATATTAAACAATGCTGCATATTTTAGGAGAAGGAGAAATTGATGATGAGTATGTTTCTAAGTAGCTGAATGAAGAAAACTGTGAGATAGATCAAATTAACACATGGAGAAATAATGAAAAGTGTGCAGAAAAGTAATGATGAAAGTTAGGAAGTAGGAGGAGACAGCATGAAGATTTCTTACACTGCTGGTGCTGAAGCTGCCGAAATCTACCCCGAGTACATTGTGCAAAAACCAAATACATGCAGTATTGATGTAATGCTTGTATGCGATTGCGTGCAGACAACTCATCTTCATTTTCATCTACTTCCTCTTCCTCTTTTATAATATTGTCTAGAAGTTCATTTACCTTGTAGTGCCCTTGTATATATTTCTTCGACCTTGCTCCTTTCCCTTCTCTGCTTGCCGTCCAAGCTCTTGATATTCATATTGTTTCAGCCTTTTTCTCTAGACGTCTCTTTAACCTTCCTGTAGGCGGTACCTATCTTTCTCCTAGTCACTAATGCTTCTACAGCCTTACATTTGTTCTCTAGCCATTCCTGCTTAGCCATTTTGCACTTTCTGCCAATCTCATGTTCTAGACGTCTGCATTCCCGTCCGCCTGCTTCATTTATTACGCTTTTTTTATTTTCTCATTTCGTCAGATAACTTCAATATTTCAATTAAATTCAATATCTCATTTGGCCTTACTGGTTAACATATCGCCGTAGAGCATGTGTTTGTAAATAAAAGAGCTCCCTGGACGTGGAAAATTTTCTAAAAGTAAAAATTGTTTCAAAAGTACCGGCAGTTTCGGATTCACGAACCGCATATTGAAAGTGAGTTTTTGTAACTTGCGCACTCCAGCAGAAGTTGAAGTAGGAGAGCACGAGATATCGTCCTTCCACGTCCCCCGTCCTTGTCGCGGAAGCAGTACCAGACAGCAAAGTTACTGCCGCTTTCTCCTAATTTCCTTGTGATCGATCTAGTGTGGCCTACGTGCACGCAACTGACGGTAGCAAACTGTAACATAAGTCGCCCCGGACGGAATTTCGCGTGAGAGACTACTTTAATACAAGTGCTTTTTTCCTTCTTTGATGCTGTAAATATATCTGCACGCTATACGCAGATTTACTCATTTATTTCCCTCATACGTGAGGTAATAGTAATCTCTATAACATTGAAAGTAATTAGAAAGTAGTGTAACGTTTCTGACAAATGATGGACAAACTAAAAACTACGGGAGTCACTCATAATCTGACTTCTCATAATCTGTTACGCATAGTTATTTTTCATAATTTAGAGGATCACAAGACCAATATAACGTGGGAAAAAATGAAACAGTTGACACAAAGATTAATAACATTGTTACCAAGGCACCACTGCAGAACACTGCTAAATGTAAACAAGTGGCGATGGACTCATGTTAACGGCACCCGTACGCAGCATCATGTTTGAAGGTAAGTGGTACGTTGGGCTGTGAGAGGAGAGGGAACATGTCAGCTGAGAGAGTCAACTATGATGGATGACGTCGACAAATAATTTTGATTTCCTACAAAGTAATTGCAGGGTGGAGGCACCTCCAACTGTGATGCATGTGGTGAGGTGTCTAGATTTTTGTCCTCTGTCCCCGAGTTTGTGTCCTCGACATGTAGACGGATTAGTTGAGACGGCGAAGAGTGTCGACGCGCACAGACGACCGACATTCGCTGCTAGTCTCTAAGGAACAGGACCGACTCTCCTCCCGAATACGATCTGGCCTTGCTGCAGGTCCGAGAACGCATCATCGTCGAGTAGGTGTCGTTGTGGAGTGGTATCTCAAACTTAACATTGTTATTAAAGTCATTATATTGTTTTAGTGTCTATATTATAGAACCGCTTTTTTTTAAGCCGAGCGTAAGCTACTTTGAGCAGACACACAGAGCCACCTAGGAATGAAGAAATGTCTGTATTTAAGCGATATATTTTAAAGATTCAATTTTTCATTAAAAATTAATACTATTTGTATTATTGATTTATAATTGCGAAATTTTTTAAATACTTTATGCAAAACTGTCATTTCTGTGAAACATGTTTTAGTAAAGACAGTTTGTAATGAGTGAAATTATTACAGGAAATTCTGTTCTTACGTTGGCGAAGATGACTTGTAACCAGCTAGGAGTAAGTACAGCAGTTCCGAAAGCATTAATGCAATACATTTGTATCCGGCATTGGAAGGACGTGTTTCGTGGTCTTTTCCCTTAATAGAATTTGTTGAGTCCATTTAGCTTTTGTTTGCATCCAATAATAGCTACCAACGGAACATTAACTCCAGCTTTGGTGAGAGACGAGATGCCAGAGGCAAAGCAAGTGAACAGGCAAGAAAAAAACTGATCGAAAGACCGCAGTCAGAACTTATGATGTAACACTTAACTGTTTGTGGAGTGGCTCTTCAAATTTTGGCTACCAAAAGCTTTGTAGTGATTTTCGGAGTGAAATTCAACTAGTGAGTTACGAGAACAACTAGCAGATTTTACGAGAATATTAAAAGGGAAACGAAAAAATTTAGTGTAGGCAACTGTTTTTCTTTCAAGAAAATGATTTAAAGTCGGTATTTCGTAGGGTTTTATCGGGGTCGGAGCTGGAATTTTCTTGCGGCTATTTACAACTATCTATACAGCATCCAGAATATTAAAAATACACCTTACCCTAAAGTCTGCTCCCCCCCCCCCCCCCCCCCCCCATCGCCCATACGAACTATCGTATGGACGACAAATATGTGGTGACAGCTATTACAAAAGTGATTGGAATGGCTTCTTTGCAACGTTCATTAATCCCTTGATGTGACTCATGAATGTACGTAAATTTTCAATCAAACCAGGAACAAATTTTTATAGTATTTCAAAATTGTTCAAATGGCTCTGAGCACTATAGGACTTAACATCTGTGGTCATCAGTCCCCTAGAACTTAGAACTACTTAAACCTAACTAACCTAAGGACATCACACACATCCATGCCCGAGGCAGGATTCGAACCTGCGACCGTAGCGGTCACACGGTTCCAGACTGAAGCGCCTAGAACCGCACGGCCACACCGGCCGGCTTTATAGTATTTCCTGAGCAATTCACAGACGGCCTTACATGAGCTAACAATGCACATACGTGAGCCACTACTATTGTTACATAATTTGTACGGTTTTGTGAGTGAGCTTGGCAGTAAGTTTCAGTCTCGTTCTTCAGTAGGCCTACTTTTATTATTGTGGAGTTTTTTAATCTCTCACGAAATCATTATTTTTGCAAGATTTGTATATTGTCACAAGCTGACAGTCAGTCAATAAAGTTTTATTTTCAGTTCACTTCCGCGTTGCTCTTATTACTTTTTAATAACTGAATTATAAGTTTTTTTCTGTGTTACTCGTCGTAGTGAATGATTTGTCCGAGGGGAGATGCAGTGGTTATAACCTCTAACTGACAGCTGGAAGTCTGACAGAGACGATACAATTGGTACTCTTGTGCGTGCTGACACCGGTGCTACAGGTCACGATTTTATTCAACGAGACGACGTTCAATGTCACAGAGCTCTTCGCACGGCACGTTCAACAACAAAAACCGATTGGAATCGCCAGCTCGATTTCGTGACTTGAGCTCAGCTTGGGAAGGAAGCTCTCAACTGCTTCAGGCCACCACCACTTTAATATTATAGCTGTGCATGAAGACGCGTTAAATCCCAGAGGAGCTCACAGACTGCATCAGTAAACGCATCACTCACTACTGTCAGTGGCATATTGTGGTCCTGATAATGGCACTCCATACTGACGCTAGTTGATCTTCATTAGAGTTACACATTTATTTTGGACGTCTGGAACATCTTTGAAGTCGGACATACGAAGAACTTCTTTTTTCAAGACTGTGTTTCAGTCTTTCATTTATGGTTTCGCACGTAAATTTTCTTAGTGTTCTACATATTGATTACATTTTTTATGTATATATTGGTTCGCGGCAAGCAATAACTCATGTAGATCAGATTTCTTTTGTTTTATTTTTTAACTTCATCAGCCTCATGACTAACACTGCTGACTAAAGGCCTACTCCAGGCTTCTCCAAGTGTTAGTGTCTTCATCTGTCCATACGTTGCTCCTCCACGTTTTGTAATGTTACCTACTCAGTTCTCAACAGACCGTCGAATCTGTAATTTCACGATTCTTGGCAACAACCAAAGAACTTTCATATCAATTCACCGCCATTCGCCTGGTTACAAGTCATGCTCAAGTCGATTTCATTTTTATTGCAGACATAATTACTTTTCCCGCTCTTGTTTTCCAATAATTTACTTTCATTCCTGTGTCTTCTAGTTGTTTAATTTCCAACATACGTATCTTCACAGTCGCGAAGCAACTCTGAGTTCTTGTGCGGCTTTCCTATTAAGAGCCCATGACTCACCGCTGTAAGGCAATCTGGTGGATAACACACACTGACTGCAGCCTCGGGTTTTTAAACATCTTGGCAACACTTCTCCACTTCTGGCAGCTTCGAAGCAGTGTTTAAGGGACATTCAAATGAAAACGAGACAGAAAGATAAGTAAACTGTTTATTATTTCTTACTCTATTATTTCTTACTTAACCGCTGTTAATACATTACAAGACGGTCAATGTCTTCACGGAAAAAAAGTTTACAGTTGCCTAAGGAACAATGGTTGTTTCCAGGCGTGCGCTTCCTCTTCCGAACAAATCGATGGCCACGAATTTCTTTCTTTATCGCTACAGAAATTTGGAAGTTTCATGGGAATACACTACCGGCCATTAAAATTGCTACACCAAGAAGAAATGCAGATGATAAACGGGTATTCGTTGGACAAATATATTATAGTAGAACTGACATGTGATTACATTTTCACGCAATTTGGGTGCATAGATCCTGAGAAATCAGTACCCAGAACAACCACCTCTGGCCATAATAACGGTCTTGATACGCCTGGGCACTGAGTCAAACAGAGCTTGAATGGCGTGTACAGGTACAGCTGCCCATGCAGCTTCAACACGATACCACAGTTTATCAAGAGTAGTGACTGGCGTATTGTGACGAGCCAGTTGCTCGGCCACCATGGATAAGACGTTTTCAATTGGTGAGAGATCTGGAGAATGTGCTGGCCAGGGCTGCAGTCGAGCACTTTCTGTATCCAGATATGCCCGTATAGGAACTGCAACATGCGGTCGTGCATTATCCTGCTGAAATGTAGGGTTTCGCAGGGATCGAATGAAGGGTAGAGGCACAGGTCGCAACACATCTGAAATGTAACGTCCACTGTTCAAAGTGCCGTCAATGCGAACAAGAGGTGACCGAGACGTGTAACCAATGGCACCCCATACCATCACGCCAGATAAAACGCCAGTATGGCGATGACGAATACACGCTTCCAACGTGCGTTCAACGCGATGTCGCCAAACACGGATGCGACCACCATGATGCTATAAACAGAACCTGGATTCATCCGAAAAAATGAAGTTTTGCCATTCGTGCACCCAGGTTCGTTGAGTATACCATCGCAGGCGCTCCTATCTGTGGTTGAGCCATGGTCTCCGAGCTGATAGGCCATGCTGCTGCAAACGTCGTCGAACTGTTCGTGCAGATGGTTGTTGTCTTGCAAACGTCCCTATCTGTTGAGTCAGGGATCGAGACGTGGCTGCACGATCCGTTGCAGCCATGCGGACAAGATGCCTGTCATCTCGACTGCTAGTGATACGAGGCCGTTGGGATCCAGCACGGCGTTCGGTATTACCCTCCTGAACCCAGCGATTCCATATTCTGCTAACAGTCATTGGATCTCGACCAACGCGAGCAGCAATGTCGG
Organism: Schistocerca piceifrons; assembly: GCF_021461385.2. Taxonomy (NCBI): domain Eukaryota; kingdom Metazoa; phylum Arthropoda; class Insecta; order Orthoptera; family Acrididae; genus Schistocerca; species Schistocerca piceifrons. The sequence continues at coordinate 672,771,665 of NC_060138.1, read as the reverse complement.
GATACGATAAATCGCAATCGCGATAGGCTACAATCCGACCTTTATCAAAGTCGGAAACGTAATGGTACGCATTTCTCCTCCTTACACGAGGCTTCACAACGTTTCACCAGGCAGGTTTGTGTATGAGAAATCGGTTGGAAGCTTTCCTCATGTCAGCACGTTGTATGTTTCACCACTGGCGCCAACCTTGTGTGAATGCTGTGAAAAGCTAATCATTTGCATATCACAGCATCTTTTTCCTGTCGGTTAAATTTCGCGTCTGTAGCAAATCTTCTCTGTGGTGTAGCAATTTTAATGGCCAGTAGTGTAGATCGGGACTGTATGGAAGATTTTTAGGGGCTCTCCAGCGAAACTTGTGCAGCGTAGCATGCCATCTCTGGGAAAGTCGTGATGACTTTTTCGTTTGATTGCAAGCGCCCGCTGCCCATTGACTTTCTGGAACACGGAGTCAGGTGTTCACTCACAGCGGTACGTGGACAGTTTGCAAAAATTGATGCGCACCAAGTCCAAACGCTCAGTAATTTTAACGGAAGGAATCATTCTGTTGGGATAATGCCCGGTCACATTCTGCCAAGACAGTGTCGACTACGCTGCGGAAGTTTCGTTATGAACCCTTTACACATCCTCCATGCAAACTCTACCTCTTCCCATGCGATTTCCATACTTTTGGAGCCCTGAAGAAAGGCATTCGTGGCCGTCGATTTGCTTCGGACGAAGAGGTGCATGCCTGGGTACAATCATGGTTCCGTAGACACCCGCAAACATTTTTCATTGAAGGCATTGATCGCCATTTCTCACAGTGGGATAAATGTTTAACAGTTCTAGCAATTGCTTTTTGAAATAGTAAATAGTTTACTTACTTTTTCTCATCTATCTCGTTTTCATTCGACTACCCCTTATACACTGGTAGGAAACTGTAGGGAAATGGAGAAAACTTTTGTATTCACCAAATGACCTTGGCGCCCAACGTTAAGGTACAAAGAAGAGACACCCTATCACAGGAAGCAGTTGCTGTGTTGAGATATTGTACTTGTGTAAAGCAGCTTTCTCGTCGCAGGGCACATTAGAACTACAACAAATACAATGTTGGCAATACAATAAGTAGCAAATAATAATCATTTGTTAAAAGAATATGCACAAATACTCAGATTTAGGGTGGTGATGATTAGAAGGCGTGTCACTGATCTTAAAGTTCTGATCATTGGTGTAAACCTAACTCCTGTCAGTGACAATATCTAAGTTCTGGGATACACGGTGATACTCGTCGGTTACTGCGACATCGTGCGGTGACTGGAGCGACTCATGACAACCAGTCACAAGTGGTGGCAACTGGTCGAATGAAGCTTTTTGCTTCTATTTGCTATTGCCGGATGAAGGTTCGTTTGTAAAAGCGAAATTTAACCGACAGGAAGAAGATACTGTGATATGCAAATGATTAGCTTTTCAGAGCATTCACACAAGGTTGGCGCCGGTGGTGACACCTACAACGTGCTGACATGAGGAAAGTTTCCAACCGATTTCTCATACACAAACAGCAGTTGACCGGCATTGCCTGGTGGAACGTTGATGTGATGCCTCGTGTAAGGAGAACAAATGCGTACCATCACGTCTCCGACTTTGATAAAGGTCGGATTGTAGCCTATCGCGACTGCGGTTTATCGTATCGCGACATTGCTGCTCGCGTTGGTCTAGATCCAATGACTGTTAACAGAATATGGAATCGGTGGGTTCAGGAGGGCAATACGGAACGCGTGCTGGATCCCAACGGCCTCGTATCACAAGCAGTCGAGATGACAGGCATCTTATCCGCGTGGCTGTAAAGGATCGTGCAGCCACGTCTCGATCCCTGAGTCAACATATGGGGACGTTTGCAAGAAAACAACCATCTGCACGAACAGTTCGACAACGTTTGCAGCTGCATGGACTATCAGCTCGGAGCCCATGGCTGCGGTTACCCTTGACGCTGCATCACAGACAGGAGCGCCTGCGATGGTATAATCAACGACGAACCTGGGTGCACGAATGGCAAAACGTCATTTTTTCGGATGAATCCAGGTTCTGTTTATAGCATCATGATGGTCGCATCCGTGTTTGGTGACATCGCGGTGAACGCACATGGGAAGCGTGTATTCGTCATCGCCATACTGGCGTTTCACCCGGCGTGATGGTATGGGGTAGCATTGGTTACACGTCTCGGTCACCTCTTGTTCGCATTGACGGCACTTTGAACAGTGGACGTTACATTTCAGATGTGTTCTGACCCGCGGCTCTACCCTTCATTCGATCCCTGCGAAACCCTTAATTTCAGCAGGATAATGTACGACCGCATGTTACAGGTCCTGTACGGGCCTTTCTGGGTACAGAAAATGTTCGACTGCTTCCCTGGCCAGCACATTCTCCAGATCTCTCACCAATTGAAAACGTCTGGTGAATGGTGGCCGAGCGACTGGCTCGTCACAATACGCCAGTCACTACTCTTGATGAACTGTGCTATCGTGTTGAAGCTGCATGGGCAGCTATACCTGTACACGCCATCCAAGCTCTGTTTGACTCAATGCCCAGGCGTATCAAGGCCGTTATTACTGCCAGAGGTGGGTGTTCTGGGTACTGACTTCTCAGGATGTATACACCCAAATTGCGTGAAAATGTAATGAAATGTCAGTTCTAGAATAATATATTTGTCCAATGAATACCCGTTTATCATCTGCATTTCTTCTTGGAGTAGCAATTGTAATGGCCAGTAGTGTATGTTCCATGATTCTACAACAAATAGATGTCAGTGAAATTGGGCGGTAATTATGTGCATCCGATTTTCTACCCTTTTTATAGATTGCTATGACCTGTACGTTCTTCCAGTCCCGTGGAACTTTTCCCCGTGCCAATGATCTCTGATAGATGACGGATAAGAATGGTGTTATATTTGTAGCATAATCAACATAAAATCTTACGGGGATACCGTCTGGGTCAGATGCCTTTCTGGTGGCTAAGAATTTTAACTGTTTTACAATCCCAGATACACTAAACACTATGTCAGCCATCGTTTCGTTTGTTCGATAATTGAAAGGGGGAAAGGTGCTGCAGTCCTCTATGGTAAACTACTTTTTGATAGCTAGGTGTAGAATTTCGGCCTTCTGTTTATCATCATCAGTTACATTATCTGAACTGTCAGCAAGAGAAGGTATTGAACTATTTGTAGCGGTCATAGGTTTTACGTACGACCAAAGTTTTTCGGGGTTATTTTTAGAATCTGCAGATAAAATATTGCTTTCAAATTCGTTAAAAGAGTCTGTCATTATCCTTCTGCCAACTGATTTCATTTCGCATAATTTCTGTTTGTCAGCGTGGCAGTGACTACGTTTAAAACGACTGCGCAAAATTCTCTGCTTTCTCAGCAACTTCCTAATATGTTTGTTGTACCAAGGTGGATCCTTTCCCTCCCCTATACTTTTGCTAGGCACATACTTCTCTAGCACATGGTGGACAATACCTTTAAATTCCGACCAAAGATGCTCAATATCTTTGTGTCCCGAGGTGAATGCTTGGAGCTGACTATGAAGATATTCATTAATGACACTGCTTTCCCAAACAAGAAAACTCTACTTTTTTTTTCAACTTCCACTGACATAGTTCCCTTACGAAGTACTTAATCACTGCTCGAATCTCGATTTTTTTCATCTTCGCAAATCACTACAACAGAGCCACGTCACCGCTACACCTCTCTTCCAAGAGCACTGACGTGGCACGTGTTTACAGGCAACAGTCCAATGAATATCACGTGAACAACTCGTTGCACTAACCCTGACCTCTCGTGGTGATTCCGAGAACTTTTCAAATCATCCTCGTACAATACAAAGTCAACTCACGGCAGCTCAAGCGAGGCGATAGGGAAATGTTAACAACAGATATTGTAACTTGCACTGCTACAGCAGTATCTTGTTACAGTTTCTTCGTCAAAGATTTCTGTCGCGGTTATTAATGTGCGCATTTTACTCATTCAGTGCTGCCTTTTTCAGACGAAGAAGCATTTGGTGTGGTATTAGAAGCATGTCGCCAAAAATAGTGAGTAGCAGAGTAGGCTTATGCAGAGAGCGATCAGGATCGTCGAATACACATTAGCTCTTCATCGGCGCTTGCAGATCGCAAAATCAACGACTATCAGATAAATTTATGAACCAATTCACACATTATAACAAACGCTTCTTTAAAGAATTATCATTTGTTACTTCCCTTATATTCTAACGTCTGCTCAGTAAAGTATATAGTTATAGTTGAAAAGCGGAAGTAGGTATTCACAGCCCGCCCCCAAAGGTGAATGGAACTGCAATTTAAACAAAATCAATATTGTCCACGCCGATAAAGACATATTTCTCCACTATTGAAAGCAAGGATTCACGATAGTCACTTGATGCAACCAAATCATTATCAAAACATGTAAGTCGAAAGATATGTTAGAGACGACACATGTGCAGAGATCCTTTCTGCAATGAAGTGCCTCCCACGAAGAATTGTTCAAGATTCAGGTCGAGCAAAAGTACCGCCTGGAGCATTCTGTGGGATGGTATCAATGGTGATCTGTTCCGGGAAATTGTGTAAGGTGTGGTCAAAAAGTTTCCGTTCGAACGCCGTTCAGTCTAGAATCGATATGAAACTTCCTAGCAGATTAAATCTGTGTGCCGGACCGAGACTCGAACTTGGGACCTTTGCCTTTCACGGGCAAGTGCTCTACTATCTGAGCTACCCAAGCACGACCCACGCCCAGTCCTCACAGCTTTACTTCTGCCAGTACCTCGTTTCCTACCTTCCCAACTTCACAGAAACTCTCTTGCGAACCTTGCGGAAAAAAAGGATATTGCGGCTTAGCCACTGCCTCGGGGATATTTCCAGAATGAGATTTTCACTCTAGCAGAGTGTGCGCTGATATGAAACTTCCTGGCAGATTAAAACGGTATGCCGGACCGAGACTCGAACTCGGGACCTTTGCCTTTCGCGAGTAGAGCACTTGCTCCCTAGTTCGAGTCTCGGTCCGGCATACAGTTTTAATCTGCCAGGAAGTTTCATATCAGCGCACACTCCAGTGCAGAGTGAAAATCTCATTTTGGTAGAATCGGTACGCTAATCAGGCAAAATCGTCGTGAACACTGAGGCAATCACACCACTGAAGCACTGGTTTGAAGACACCCGTTTGATAAAACATCGTGTCCTGCTGCGTGAAGAGGTTAGTAACTGCCTACACCATATCCTCGTGTGACAGGAATCGTCGTCCCTTCAGTGCCCTTTTTAAGAGATCGGATGGTGATAGGAAAGGACTATAAGGCGGGATTTCGAGTGTCCCCTCTTGAGTTGGCGTAACTTCTGCGTTAGGACAATGGCATGTTGGGGACGTGCGTTTCCACGAAGGAGCAGCATCCCTTTGTGTACTATTCAACAACGATGGTTTTCGACAGACATGCTGCTCCATACACATTCTTCTTTCTCCGACGGGTGTGTAGCGGTGTTTGTACTTCGGTGGCCAAGAAAAGAATAATGGCACGTTGGTCCTGTTTGGACGCGTTTGGTAATTACGTGGCCATAGTTCATGTTTCCTCATTTACCGCACGCGCGTCGGAAAGACACGAATGCCCATTGTCGCTGCTTATATACTCTCATCGGAGTCGCACTACGTGGTACATACGCTGCAGCAACGCCATCAAACTGGAACTTTCTGATCGCCCCTTATATAAAAGATCAAATTCGCAAAGCGCGCAGGTCGCTCCCAGGTTCAGAGATACGTTGGCATATTCAAAGTGCCCAATGACGGACACGACAGTCTAGAAATCGAAAGTAAAGTTTAATCAAACAGTATACTGGTGTACTACCCGTTCATCATGTCGAACTGGCGCAATATTTCGGCGATCAAACATCTCACATCGTTACGTGCGCCGACGAACTGAGCTCATGAGGGCTCGTGGCTGACTAATATTCCCTGCCCCGACGAGCAGCTCCGCCCGCGGTCCGGGGCCTGTCGGCGTCTGTGCTGACGTTGGTGTAAGTTCTCTGTCCGCCATGGTCGCTAGATCGATTTGTTTGCCGACAGTCTTCTTAATTAAACTCAGTGCTGGTTGCCAAGCCTTGCTCAGATTATAGCGCAACTTCGGTTGTTATCGGCAACGATCTTCGACGGTGCGCACGTCTGTCCAATATACAGGGTGGTCCACTGATCGTGACCGGGCCAAATATCTCACGAAATAAAAGTCAAACGAAAAAACTACGAAGACGAAACTTGTATAGGAACCCCCATTTCTTATTACATATTCGTGTAGTACGTAAAGAAATATGAGTGTTTTAGTTGGACCACTTTTTTCGCTTTGTGATAGATGGCACTGTAATAGTCACAAACATACGGCTCACAATTTTAGACGAACAGTTGGTAACAGGTAGATTTCTTAAATTAAAATACAGAACGTAGGTACGTTTGAACATTTTATTTCGGTTGTTCCAATGTGATACATGTACCTTTGTGAACTTATCATTTCTGAGAAAGCATGCTGTTACAGCGTGATTACCTGTAAATACTTCATTAATGCAATAAATGCTCAAAATTATGTCCGTCAACCTCAATGCATTTGGCAATATGTGCAGCAACATTCCTCTCAACAGCGAGTAGTTCGCCTTCCTTAATGTTCGCACGTGCATTGACAATGTACTGACGCATGTTGTCAGGCGTCGCCGGTGGGTCACGATAGCAAATATCCCTCAACATTCCCCACAGAAAGAAATCCGAGAACGTCAGATCCGGTGAACGTGCGGGCCATTGTATGGTGCTTCGACTACCAATCCACTTGTCATGAAATATGCTATTCAGTACCGCTTCAACCGCACGCGAGCTATGTGCCGGACATCCATCATGTTGGAAGTGCATCGCCGTTCTGTCATGCAGTGAAACATCTTGTAGTAACATCGGGAGAACATTACGTAGGAAATCAGTATACATTGCACCATTTAGATTGACATCGATAAATGGGGGCCAATTATCCTTCCTCCCATAATGCCGCACCATACATTAACCCGCAAAGGTCGCTGATGTTTCACTTATCGCAGCCATCGTGGATTTTCCGTTGCCCAGTAGTGCATATTATGCCGGTTTACGCTACCGCTGTTGGTGAATGACGCTTCGCCGCTAAATAGAAAGCGTGCAAGAAAATCTGTCATCGTCCCGTAATTTCTCTTGTGCACAGTGGCAGAACTGCACACGACGTTCAGAGTCGTCGCCATGCAATTCCTGGTGCATAGAAATATGGTACGGGTGCAATCGATGTTGATATAGCATTCTCAACACCAACGTTTTTGAGATTCCCGATTCTCGCGCAAATTGTCTGCTACTGATGTGCGGATAGGCCGTGCCAGCAGCTAAAACACCTACTTGGGCATCATCATTTGTTGCAGGTCGTGGCTGACGTTTCACATGTGGCTGAACACTTCCTGTTTCCTTAAATAACCTATCCGGCGAAGGGTCCGGACACTTGGATGATATCATCCAGGATACCGAGCAGCATACATAGCACACGCCCGTTGGGCATTCTGATCTTAATAGCCATACATCAACACGATATCGACCTTTACCGCAATTGGTAAACGCTCCATTTTAATACGGGTAATGTATCACGAAGCAAATACCGTCCGCAATGGCGGAATGTTACGTTACACCACGTACTTACACGTATGTGACTATTACAGCGCCATCTATCACAAAGCGAAAAAAGTGGTCCAACTAAAACAATCATATTTCTTTACGTACTACACGAATATGTAATATAAAATGGAGGTTCCTATTTCTAAGCCGACCGCGGTGGTCATGCGGTTCTAGGCGCTCAGTCCGGAACCGCGCGACTGCTACGGTCGCAGGTTCGAATCCTGCCTCGGGCATGGATGTGTGTGATGTCCTTAGGTTAGTTAGGTTTAAGCAGTTCTAAGTTCTAGGGGACTGATGACCACAGATGTTAGGTCCCATAGTGCTCCGAGCGATTTTGAACCTATTTTTAAAAAATGCAGTTGATATCCGTTTGATCCACCGTAGCGCCATCTAGCGGGCCAACCATAGCGCCATCTGGTTTCCCCCCTTTAAGCTAGACGAGATTCGTTCTTTGTAGCTTTTTCGTTTGATGCTTAATTCGTGAGATATTTGGCCCGGTCACTATCAATGGGCCACCCTGTATGCCTTCCCACATGGACACGAAATCTGGTATACGCCGTATTCCAGAAACCGGGGTCATGGTTGACACTTTCCTACAATGCTCGTGTTATATTGGGTGGACAAAAGACGGTTTTTCTCAGCGCTTCTTCAATATGCCTCCTATTTTTTCCGATAGTGCGGCAGTGTACGGTGTAAAGGCAGTGGCTACTTCTTCCTCCGTGGCTTCTTCTGTCTCCATAGACTGTGTCGTGGTGAGGCTGAGAGCGCACCTAATTTGCCGTACTGGGTGCCTGTTTTTTCGAAGTACAGTTCTGAGGTGTTCCAGCTTCTGGGGCAGACTCTCTGGGTCTGAAATGGCGCGCGCCCTGTTTATTAGTGTTTTTTACTATCCCATTCCCCTGCGAAGAGTGGTGGGAGCTCTCTGCATGCAAATACAGGTCGGTGTTTGTTTTATTTCGACACACACTGTGGCCCAGGGTGCCATCAGCTTCTGCTTCGGTCTCTATAGTGAATCTGATGTTGAGTTCTCTGGAGTTCAAATGTGTAAGGAAGTCAAGGAGTTTGTCCATTCCATGCGGTCAGATGACGAACGCGTCATCTAAATAACGGGAAAACATTTCATTTGGATGAGACTTACGTAACTGAAAAAGCATTCCATTTGGATGACGCCAGGGCTTCCTGCTCGAAGTACCTCATACACAAATTCGTGACCACAGGCGAGAGTGGCCTGCCCGAGGAGTCGCAATGGCCGCGGGCGCGGACCGCCGACGGAGCGGCTCGTGGGGGCAGGGGATATTAGTTGGCCACGCGCCCTCAGGAGCTCAGTTCGTCAGCGCACCTGGCGATGGCGGCACGGTTGATCACATCCTTCCCCAGTTCGTATGTAAATTGAAAACCATTAGAGTCATAAAATGTTTTCAGGACCACATATAACATGTCATGCTTTCGATACTTCACAAAATTGAGTTCACTATAATTAAACAGTCAGCACTCTGTTTAATAATAGTGAGTTCACTACAATTAAACACTCAGCATTCTGTTTAATAATAGTGAGTCAATTTTGTGCAGTATCGAAACTATGACATGTTATATGTGGTGCTGAAAACATTTTATGACTTTGATGGATTGCGTATGCATCTAACGTACAGCTTTTCTTCTTCCTGTGAAGATGGTCGCTACGACCGAAATAAGGTAGAAAATAAATAATAAATTTGTACAGCTGACAACCAACATACGGTTGTTCAAATCCCTGACAGTTGTATCGAGTCACTTCATTAAACTGTCAGTTCGAGAAATTGGTCTATAATGAATAAATAAATAATAAACACAAGTATATACATTCAGACATCCATCGACATTACGGCCATTCGCCGCGATAAACAATTCCTCGTACTGACCAAAGTGACAAGAACGAAACAAAAATGTTCAAATGGGTGTGAAATCTTATGGGGCTTAACTGCTAAGGTCATCAGTCCCTGAGCTTACACACTACTTAACCTAAATTATCCTAAGGACAAACACACACACCCATGCCCGAGGGAGGACTCGAACCTCCGCCGGGACAAGCCGCACAGTCCATGATTGCAGCGCCTTAGACCGCTCGGCTAAAGAACGAAACCTCATAAATGGCTTCTATCTCTAATCTAGTCGTTTGTCAGTCTAGCGTTGCATTATAGGGCATTCTGGAGAAGTTTAATGCTGATTTTTGAGCGGCATATAGGTAGGGGTGCCACCCATTGGGACGCAAAACTTTATAATCGGAAAATTCTTTCCGCTTTCAGCATATGAATCTTTGAGCGTCAGGTCTAGTGCCATTAAACGCAGTATAAAATATTGTTTTGCCGGATACTTTCTTTAAATTTTATTATATATCCAGTCTAATCATAAGTGGCAAAAGACGGTCGTATTTTATGTTTTGGAAAACAGACACATCTCCAGTAACTGTTTTTCTCAGGTACTGAAACGATAAGGGAATGATCACAAGGTTGAGTCAATTCAGGAATATACAGTTTCAGTTACTCCTGCGGCGGCGGCATAATCATGCGAATGTGTCTAGTATGTCTTACAAAGTGCACTGCGAAAAGTGGGTGCTGCAATAACTCGGCACACTCATACGACTGCAATAAATGTGTGTGTTAAAAGCATTGCTCGTTAGCGCGCAGAGAAAGAGAGGGAGGGAGGGAGAGAGAGAGAGAGAGAGAGAGAGAGAGAAAAGAATGAGTGAAGGAGGGAGCGGGGAAGCCATAACGAAGGGCAGAGAGACACAGTGTGCATTCACCGTCTAGTGCAACTGGTTCTACCTACGGTTTACAAGCGTCACTGCACGCGGAAACTAGTTTGCAACGTAACCAAAGCAGAGCAAGTGACGCAAGAATTTCTTCTTTTTTTTACTTTCATTGCGCTGCGCAGGTTTCAGTACGATCGGGACATTTTCTTACTGTACACCTGTTATACAACCACTCTCTCCTGGAGGATAAAGTGATACGTTTGAAACCTTAGTAGAATACTAGTTGCGCTTGTTGGACAGCGCTTTACGGGAGATTGGCTGCTGTTTTTGCAAGACCGGCAGTTCTCTGTGACAGTTTTGTTGTTGAATTCTGTTGTACAGCTCAGAGGTTATATTTACACATACGCCATAATGGCAGATACTGAGACAGGCGAATGCGGAATAGAAAACCAACTAAAATTTCTTTTCAGTGGAAAGGGATCTGGAACGAATGGGACGGCTATGACATTCTACACCGACGATGAGGAAGAACCTGCATCCCTTTTAACACTAGTTTATCGTAGGTCGCTGCTGCAACGAAGAGTGCCAAACAATAGGGGGAAAAAACCAGGCCATTCCCATTTTCAAGAACAATCGTTAGACGGCTGCACATAATTATAAGCTATATCGCTGACGTCAGTCTGTTGTAAAATTATGGAACGTGTTATACTCAACTATTATGATGGATGTGGAGAACGAAAATTTCCACCATAAAATTGATAAAAGTGAAGATGAGATCATTACGCAGACTTCTTGTAAAATTAAACTCGATCAGTTCGTTCACGAGATCTATGTTGATGACGCAGTTCTTGACTTCCGGAAGGTTCATATGGCTCTGAGCACTATGGGACTTAACTACTGAGGTCATCTGTCCCCTAGAATTTAGAATTACTTAAACCTAACTAAACTAAGGACATCACACACATCCATGCCCGAGGCAGGATTTGAACCTGCGACCTTAACGGTTGCGCGGTTCCAGACTGTAGCGCCTAGAACCGCTCGGCCACTACGGCCGGCACTTCCGGAAGGACTTCGACACACTTCCACACTGTAGATTAGTGATAAAGTACGAGCTTGTAGAATACCGGACCAGATTCGTGATTAGTTTCAAGTTTTCCTTCCGGAATAATTCAACACATTGTTCTTGATGGGATAAATTCGACAGATTTGTAGAAGTCGACCTCGGGGAAGATCAGTTTGGATGCCGGAGAAACATAGCAACACGCGAGGCGATACTGGCCCTACGACTAATCTTAGGAAAGAGGTTGAAGAAAATGTAAACCTGCTTTTATAGCGTTTCTAGATGTAGAGAGAGCTTTTGATAGTGTACTGGAATGCACTCTTGAAAATTCTGAAGCTAACACGGATAACATACAGGTGACACAAGGCGTTTTACAACTTGTACAGAAATCAGACTACCGTAAACTAAAGTGGCAAAAGTCGTAGGATACTTCCTAACGTCATGTCGGACCTCCTTTCGCGCAGCTTGACGTGACATGGACTCAACAAGTCATTGGAAGTCCCCTGCAAAATATTGAGCCATTTTGCTTCTATAGCCGTCCTTGTTTGCGAAAGTGTTGCCGGTTCAGGATTTTGTGCATGAACTGACCTCTCGATTATGTTTCATAAATTTTCGATGGGATTCATGTCGAGTGATCTGGGTGGCCAGACGATTAGTTCGAATTGTCCAGAATGTTGTTCAAACCAAAAGCGAACAATTATGGCCATGGGACTGGCGCATTGTCATCCATAAACATTTCGTCGTTGTTTGGGAAGATTTATTTATTTTATATACTCGTCAAGTTCCATAGGAACAAATTGAGGAGCAAATCTCCAAGGTCATGGAACGTGTCAGTACATGAAATTACAACATAAACGTAATAACAGATAAAAGTAAATGTTCATGAACCTTAAAAAAGTCAGTCCATAGGTTTAAGTAAACGCTATCAGCAGTACAATAAAAATCAGCTTAATTTTTCAAGGAACTCCTCGACAGAATAGAAGGAGTGGTCCATGAGGAATCTCTTCAGTTTAGATTTGAAAGCGCGTGGATTACTGCTAAGATTTTTGAATTCGAGTGGCGGCGTATTGAAAATGGATGCAGCAGTATACTGCACACCATTTTGCGCGAGAGTTAAAGAAGTCCGATCCAAATGCAGGTTTGATTTCTGCCGAGTATTAACCGAGTGAAAGCTGCTTTTTCTTTGGAATAAACTAGTATTGGTAACAAGAAACGACAATAAGGAATATACGTATTGAGAGGCCTATTCACGAGGTCGAAAAGAGGTTCGTGAACGAACGCCACTTATTGCCCGAACCGTCCGTTTCTGAGCCAACAATATCATTTTAGAATGGGAAGAGTTACCCCAAAATGTAATACCATACGACAATAGCGAATGAACATAAGCAAAGTACACTAATTTTCGTGTCGAACGATCACTCACTTCCGATACCGTTCGAATAGTAAAAATGGCAGTATTAAGTCTTTGAACCAGATACTGAACGTGGGCTTTCCACTACAGCTTACTATCTATCTGGACACTTAGAAATTAGAACTGTTCAGTTTCGCTAATCATATGCCCATTCTGTGAAATAAAAATTCAGGTTTTGTTGAATTGTGTGTTAGAAAATGTAAAAACTGAGTCTTACTGTGATTTAGAGTTAGTTTATTTTCTACAAGCCATGAACTGCGGTCATGTACTGCACTATTCGAAACCGAGCCAATGTTGCACACAACATCCTTTACTACCAAGATAGTGTCATCAGCAAACAGAAATATTTTAGTTACCCGTAATACTAGAGGGCATATCATTTATATAAAAAATGAACCCCCCCATGAACCATGGACCTTGCCGTTGGTGGGGAGGCTTGCGTGCCTCAGCGATACAGATAGCCGTACCATAGGTGCAACCACAACGGAGGGGTATCTGTTGAGAGGCCAGACAAATATGTGGTTCCTGAAGAGGGGCAGCAGCCTTTTCAGTAGTTGCAGGGGCAACAGTCTGGATGATTGACTGATCTGGTCTTGTAACACTAATCAAAACGGCCTTGCTGTGCTGGTACTGCGAACGGCTGAAAGCAAGGGGAAACTACAGCCGTCATTTATCTCGAGGGCATGCAGCTTTACTGTATGGTTAAATGATGATGGCGTCCTCTTGGGTAAAATATTCCGGAGGTAAAATAGTCCCCCATTCGGATCTCCGGGCGGGGACTACTCAAGAGGACGTCGTTATCAGGAGAAAGAAAACTAGCGTTCTACGGATCGGAGCGTGGAATGTCAGATCCTTTAATCGGGCTGGTAGGTTAGAAAATTTAAAAAGGGAAATGGATAGGTTAAAGTTAGATATAGTGGGAATAGTGAAGTTCGGTGGCAGGAGGAACAAGACTTTTGGTCAGGTGAATACAGGGTTATAAATACAAAATCAAATAGGAGTAATGCAGGAGTAGGTTTAATAACGAATAAAAAAATAAGAGTGCGGGTACGCTACTACAAACAGCATAGTGAACGCATTATTGTGGCCAAGATAGATACGAAGCCCACACTTACTACAGTAGTACAAGTCTATATGCCAAGTAGCTCTGCAGATGATGAAGAAATTGATGAAATGTATGATGAGATAAAAGAAATTATTCAGGTAGTGAATGGAGATGAAAATTTAATAGTCATGGGTGACTGGAATTCGAGAGTAGGAAAAGGGAGAGAAGGAAACATAGTAGGTGAATATGTATTGGGAGAAAGAAATGAAAGAGGAAGCCGTCTGGTAGAACTTTGCACAGAGCATAACTTAATCATAGCTAACACATGGTTCAAGAATCATGATAGAATGTTGTATACATGGAAGAATCCTGGAGATACTAGAAGATATCAGATAGATTATATAATGGTAAGACAGAGATTTAGGAACCAAGTTTTAAACTGTAAGACATTTCCGGGGGCAGATGTGGTCTCTGACCACAATCTATTGGTTATGAACTGTAGATTAAAACTGAGGAAACTGCATAAAGGTGGGAATTTGAGGAGATGGGACCTGGATAAACTGACTAAACCATAGGTTGTAGAGAGTTTCAGGGAGAGCATAAGGGAACGATTGACAGGAATGGGGGAAAGAAATACAGTAGAAGAAGAATGGGTAGCTCTGAAGGATGAAGTAGTGACGGCAGCAGAGGATCAAGTAGGTAAAAAGACGAGGGCTGGTAGAAATCCTTGGGTAACAGAAGAAACATTGAATTTAATTGGTGAAAGGAGAAAATATAAAAATGCAGTAAAAGAAGCAGGCAAAAAGGAATACAAACGTCTCAAAAATAAGATGGACAGGAAGTGCAAAATGGCTAAGCAGGGATGGCTAGCGGACAGATGTAAGGATGTAGAGGCTTATCTCACTAGGGGCAAGATAGATACTGCCTACAGGAAAATTAAAGAAACCTTTGGAGAAAAGAGAGCCACTTGCATGAATATCAAGAGCTCAGACGGAAACCCAGTTCTAAGCAAAGAAGGGAAAGCAGAAAGGTGGAAGGAGTATATAGAGGGTCTATACAAGGGCGATGTGCTTGAGGACAATATTATGGAAATGGAAGAGGAGGTAGCTGAAGATGAAATGGGAGATACGATACTGCGTGAAGAGTTTGACAGAGCACTGAAAGACCTGAGTCGAAACAAGGCCCCAGGAGTAGACAACATACCATTAGAACTACGGACGGCCTTGGGAGAGCCAGTCCTGACAAAACTCTACCATCTGGTGAGCAAGATGTATGAGACAGGCGAAATACCCTCAGACTTCAAGAAGAATATAGTAATTCCAATCCCAAAAAAGCAGGTGTTGACAGATGTGCAAATTACCGAACTATCAGTTTAATAAGTCACAGCTGCAAAATGCTAACGCGAATTCTTTACAGACGAATGGAGAAACTGGTAGAATCCGTCCTCGGGGAAGATCAGTTTGGATTCTGTAGAAATGTTGGAACACGTGAGGCAATACTGACCTTAAGACTTATCTTAGAAGAAAGATTAAGGAAAGGCAAACCTACATTTCTAACATTTGTAGACTTAGAGAAAGCTGTTGACAATGTTGACTGGAATATTCTCTTTCAAATTCTAAAGGTGGCAGGGGTAAGATACAGGGAGCGAAAGGCTATTTACAATTTGTACAGAAACCAGACGGCAGTTACAAGAGTCGAGGGGCATGAAAGGGAAGCAGTGGTTGGGAAGGGATTGAGACAGGGTTTTAGCCTCTCCCCGGTGTTATTCAATCTGTATATTGAGCAAGCAGTAAAGGAAACAAAAGAAAAATTCGGAATAGGTATTAAAATCCATGGAGAAGAAATAAAAACTTTGAGGTTCGCCGATGACATTGTAATTCTGTCAGAGACAGCAAAAGACTTGGAAGAGCAGTTGAACGGAATCGACAATGTCTTGAAAGGAGGATATAAGATGAACATCAACAAAAGCAAAACAAGTATAATGGAATGTAATCGAATTAAGTCGGGTGATGCTGAGGGAATTAGATTAGGAAATGAGACACTTAAAGAAGTAAAGGAGTTTTACTATTTGGGGAGCAAAATAACTGATGATGGCCGAAGTAGAGAAGATATAAAATGTAGACTGACAATGGCAAGGAAAGCGTTTCTGAAGAAGAGAAATTTGTTGACATCGAGTGTAGATTTAAGTGTCAGGAAGTCGTTTCTGGAAGTATTTGTATGGAGTGTAGCCATGTATGGAAGTGAAACATGGAAGATAAATAGTCTGGACAAGAAGAGAATAGAAGCTTTCGAAATGTGGACGATTAGATGGGTAGATCACATAACTAATGAGGAGGTATTGAATAGAATTGGGGAGGAGTTTGTGGTAAAACGTGACGAGAAGAAGGGACCAGTTGGTAGGACATGCTCTGAGGCATCAGGGGATCACAAATTTAGCATTGGAGGGCAGCGTGGAGGATAAAAATCGTAGAGAGAGGCCAGGAGATGAATAAACTAAGCAGATTCAGAAGGATGTAGGTTGCAGTAGGTACTGGGAGATGAAGAAGCTAGCACAGGATAGAGTAGCATGGAGAGCTGCATCAAACCAGTCTCAGGACTGAAGACCACAACAACAAATAAGGAACAGGAGTGGCCCCAACACTGATCCTTGGGGCACCCCCCATTTCACTGTACCCCATTCAGATCCCACATCACAGCCACTATTAACATTGTGAATAATGACATTTTGCTGTCTGTTGCAAAAGTAAGAGGTGAGCCAACTGTGAGCTACTTCCCGTATTCCGTGATCGTCCAACTTCTGGAGCAATATTTTGTGATCAACACAATCAAATGCCTCAGTTAAATAAAAAAATATGCCAAGTGTTCGAAACCTTTTGTTTAATCCATCCAGTACCTCACAGAGAAAAGAGAATATAGCATTTTCAGTTGTTAAACGACTTCTAAAGCCGAACTGTGCATTTGATAGCAAATCATGTAATATAAAATGATCAATTATCCTTACATACATAGCCTTTTCAATAACTTTTGCAAACACTGATGGCATAGAAATAGGTCTAAAATTATCTGCGTTATCCCTTTCTCCCTTTTTATAAAGTGGCTTTACTACTGAGTACTTTAATCGCTCAGGAAACTGACCATTCCTAAAGGAAAAATTACAAATATGGCTAAATACAGGGCTAACATGCGCAGCACAGTACTTCAATATTCCGCTAAACACTCCATCATGACCATGAGAGTCCTTAGTCTTCAGTGATTTAATTATTGACCCAATCTTCCTCTTGTCTGTATCACAGAGGAGTATTTCAGACATCAATCTCGTAAAGGCATTTGCCAAGAAAGTTATATGGTTTTCTGTAGAAACAAAATTTTTATTTAATTCACCAACAATGCTCAGAAAAGATTGTTAAATACTGTACATATATCTGATTTATCAATAACAGAAATATTTTTACTGCGAACTGACTTTATATCGTCGACCTTGTGCTGCTGACCAGACACTTCATTCACAACTGACCATATGGTTTTAATTTTATCCTGTGAATTAGCTATTCTATTGGCATACCACACACTCTTTGCCTCCCTGATAACATTTTTAAGCACCTTACAATATTGTTTGTAATGGGCTACTGTAGCTTGATTGTGATTACTTCTAACATTCTGATATAATACCCGCTTTGTTCTACATGATATCCTTATCCCACTAGTCAGCCACCTGGGCCGCCTATTACTGCTAGTACCCCGTTTAGAATGTTCTAATGGAATGCAACTCTCAAAGAGCATGAGAAATGTGTTAAGGAAAGCATTGCATTTATCATCTATGTTATCGGCACTATAAACATCCTACCACTCTTGTTCCTTGACAAGGTTTAAAAATCTCTCTATTGCTGTTGGATTAACTTTCCTACATACACTCCAGGAAATTGAAATAAGAACACCGTGAATTCATTGTCCCAGGAAGGGGAAACTTTATTGACACATTCCTGGGGTCAGATACATCACATGATCACACTGACAGAACCACAGGCACATAGACACAGGCAACAGAGCATGCACAATGTCGGCACTAGTACAGTGTATATCCACCTTTCGCAGCAATGCAGGCTGCTATTCACCCATGGAGACGATCGTAGAGATGCTGGATGTAGTCCTGTGGAACGGCTTGCCATGCCATTTCCACCTGGCGCCTCAGTTGGACCAGCGTTCGTGCTGGACGTGCAGACCGCGTGAGACGACGCTTCATCCAGTCCCAAACATGCTCAATGGGGGACAGATCCGGAGATCTTGCTGGCCAGGGTAGTTGACTTACACCTTCTAGAGCACGTTGGATGGCACGGGATACATGCGGACGTGCATTGTCCTGTTGGAACAGCAAGTTCCCTTGCCGGTCTAGGAATGGTAGAACGATGGGTTCGATGACGGTTTGGATGTACCGTGCACTATTCAGTGTCCCCTCGACGATCACCAGTGGTGTACGGCCAGTGTAGGAGATCGCTCCCCACACCATGATGCCGGGTGTTGGCCCTGTGTGCCTCGGTCGTATGCAGTCCTGATTGTGGCGCTCACCTGCACGGCGCCAAACACGCATACGACCATCATTGGCACCAAGGCAGAAGCGACTCTCATCGCTGAAGACGACACGTCTCCATTCGTTCCTCCATTCACGCCTGTCGCGACACCACTGGAGGCGGGCTGCACGATGCTGGGGCGTGAGCGGAAGACGGCCTAACGGTGTGCGGGACCGTAGCCCAGCTTCATGGAGACGGTTGCAATGGTCCTCGCCGATACCCCAGGAGCAACAGTGTCCCTAATTTGCTGGGAAGTGGCGGCGCGGTCCCCTACGGCACTGCGTAGGATCCTACGGTCTTGGCGTGCATCCGTGCGTCGCTGCGGTCCGGTCCCAGGTCGACGGGCACGTGCACCTTCCGCCGACCACTGGCGACAACATCGATGTACTGTGGAGACCTCACGCCCCACGTGTTGAGCAATTCGGCGGTACGTCCACCCGGCCTCCCGCATGCCCACTATACGCCCTCGCTCAAAGTCCGTCAACTGCACATACGGTTCACGTCCACGCTGTCGCGGCATGCTACCAGTGTTAAAGACTGCGATGGAGCTCCGTATGCCACGGCAAACTGGCTGACACTGACGGCGGCGGTGCACAAATGCTGCGCAGCTAGCGCCATTCGACGGCCAACACCGCGGTTCCTGGTGTGTCCGCTGTGCCGTGCGTGTGATCATTACTTGTACAGCCCTCTCGCAGTGTCCGGAGCAAGTATGGTTGGTCTGACACAGCGGTGTTAATGTGTTCTTTTTTCCATTTCCAGGAGTGTAGTTTGTAATTAAATATGACATTGGTTTGAG
The DNA here is from genome assembly GCF_021461385.2 of Schistocerca piceifrons. Classification (NCBI taxonomy): domain Eukaryota; kingdom Metazoa; phylum Arthropoda; class Insecta; order Orthoptera; family Acrididae; genus Schistocerca; species Schistocerca piceifrons. Next base: position 672,752,391 of record NC_060138.1, on the reverse strand, counting down.
TACAAAAGCCTTTTAGTGTTAAAATTCGTGCATCATGGTCTGAAAGGCCATTCACGCTTTTACTAACAGAATGCCCATCTAGTAATGAAGAATGAATAAAAATATTGTCTATGGCTGTGCTACTGTTCCTCTGCACCCTAGTTGGAAAAAAACACAGTTTGCATCAGATCATATGAATTTAAGCGATCTACCAGCATCCTTTTTCTTGCACCATCATATACAAAAAATATAGTGAAGTCACCACATATAACTAGTTTCTGGTACTTCCTACAAAGTGAATCAAGAACCATCTCTAGCTTGAGCAGAAATGCTCTGAAGTTAGAGTTAGGGGACCTATAAACAACAACAATTACAAGTTTAGTTTCACTAAATTCAACTACCGCTGCACATCATTCAAATATGTGCTCAGTGCAGTGTCGTGATACTTCTATGGACTGAAATGGAATACTGTTTTTTACGTACAGAGCTACTCCCCCACCCTGCAATGAACTCCTTGAGAAACAGCCAGCTAATCTGTAGCCCGGTAAAGGAAGCCTTTAAATTGTCATATATTTAAGTGGTGCTCTGATATACCAATAATTTCATAGTCAACATCTATAAGCAGTTCACTAACTTTATCTCTAATGACGTCCATGAATGCCAGAAAATGGTCTCCAAGTAGCTGAACATCCAGAGGACCCAGTCCATTTGATGTGAACACAGCCCACACCAGAATGGAGCCACCACCAGCTTGCACAGTGTGCCTTGTTGACAACATGGGTGCATGGTTTCGTAGGGTCTCCGCCACACTCGAACCCTACCGTCAGTTCTTACCAACTGAAATTGGGACTCACAGATCACCGCACTGTCCTAACGGATACGTTCGTCGTACGTTTCATATTGATTTCTGCGGTTGTTTCACGCAGTGTTGCTTGTCTGTTAGCACTGACGACTCTACTCAAGCGCCGCTGCTCTCCATCGTTAAGCGAAGGCCGTCAGCTGCGTGCTGCCCTCGGTGAGAGGTAATGCCTGAAATGTGATATCCTCGGCACACTCTTGACACTATGGATGGCGGAATATTGAATTCCCTAACGATTTCCGAAATGGAATGTACCATGCGTCTAGCACCAACTGGCATTCGGCGTTCGAAGTATGTTAATTCCCGTAGTGCGTCCATAATCACGCCAGAAACCTTTTCACGTGAATCGCCTGAGTACAAATGACTGCTCCTCCAATGCACTGTTCGTTTACACCTTGTGTACGGGATACTACCGCCATCTCTGTACGTGCGTATCGCTACCCCTTATCTGTTATCACCTCAGTGTACGAGAGTCGAAGGACATGAGACGATGTGAGTGGCTGGGAAGGGACTGAGTCAGGGTAGTAGCGTATCCGCCATGTTACTCAGTGTATTGAGCAAGTAGTAAAGCAAACCTAGGACAATGCTGGAAGGGGTACTAAAGTTCAGGAAGAAGAAATAAAAATCTTTGCGGTTTCTCGATGACATTATAACTGTGTCAGAAATAGCAAAGGACTTGGAAGAGCAGGGGAACGTGACGAAAGTGTCTCGAAAAGTAAAACAAGGTTAATGGAGTGTAGGCGAATTAAATCATGCGAAGCTGATGGATTTGAAAATGAGGTATTGAAAGTAGTAGACGGATTTCGCTATTTGGGCAAAGTGACAGTGGTGAAAGAAGAGAGGTTATAAAACGTAGAATGGCAGCAGGAAGAAAAGCATTTGTAAAAAGAGAAATTTATTAATACGCAGTATAAATTTAAGTGTTATTAAAGCTTTTCTGGAGGTGTTTACTTGGAGCATAATCTTGTACGGAGGTGAAAGGTGAACGAAAAGGATTTCAGACAAGAAGAGAACAGAAGTTTCTGAAATGTTGCGCTACAGAAGACTACTGAAGATCAAATGAGATGATCAAGTTACTAACGGGGAGACAGTCGGATTGGGAAAGGGAAAAATGTATGGCACAATTTGCATAACAGAAGGGGTCCGTTGGCTGAAGAAAGGCTGAGGCAGCAAGACATTTGGAAATTTGTGGTAAGGTCGTATGGGACCATACTGCTGAGGTCATCAGTCCCTAAGCTTAAGCACTACTTAATCTAACGTAAACTAACTTACGCTAAGGACAACACACACACCCATGCCCGAGGGAGGACTCGAACCTCCGACGGGGGGAAGCCGCGCGGGCCGTGACAAGGCGCCCAAAGACCGCGCGGCTACTCCGCGCGGCGCGGCGCCAAGAAATTGTTGCTTTGGACGTGTAAAAGAAGTGTGTGTGTGTAAGAACTGTAGAGGGAGACCAAGGGCTGAGTACAGCAAGCAGGGCCGGCCACTGTGGCAGAGTGGTTCTAGGCGCTTCAGTCCGGAACTGCGCGACCGCTACGTGGGAGGTTCGAGTCCTGCCTGGGCATGGATGTGTATGATGTCATTAGGTTAGTTAGGTTTAAGTAGTTTTTAAGTCTTGGGGGCTGATGACCTCAGATGTTAAGTCCCATAGTGATTAGAGTCATTTGAAACATTTGAACAGCAAGCCGGTTCAAACTGATGTAGGCTGCAGTAGCAATGTAGAGATGAAGAGGCTTGCAGAAAATAGACTAGCGTGGAGAGCTGTATCAAACCAGTCTTAGGACTGAAGATGACAGCAACAACAAAAAGAATAGGTAACATTGTGAGTTCATTAACGGAATGGTACGGGGCCGCTACTGTTTACATTAGACAGTACAGGCCGTTAAAATAGCGACACCATGAAGGTAGCGTGCAACAAACGTCAAACTGCTATGAAGTGTACTAAAGGCTCGCATCTGTAAACAACAGCATGTCAGCGCAACTGCACAATGCAGATAGAAGTAATGCCATGTACATCCATACAAATCATAAAAATGTGTGTGTGTGTTCCACATCTGCTCTCAAACCACTGGACCGATTTCGACGAAACTTGGCACACGTATCCCTCACTGTCAGGCAACGATCGCTACTGGGCTAAGAATCACCTCCTATCATAGTTCCGAAAATACAGGGTGTCCAAAAAAGGACTCCCTGATTTCAAAATTAAATATCTCGAAAACAAAGCTCGATAGAGGAATGCAGTAAACGGTATGTTTATTGTGAAAGCTGTAAGAAGTTTATACAGCAGTTTGAAATAATAGTTACAAAAGCTGCTAACAGATGGCGCTGTAATAGCCATACGTAATGCCTAGTATAAATAGTGATCCGAAGCCCAGAGCGATCAGTTCCACTATTGAAACGTGAAAGGAGGTTAGCATACCGAAGGAAGAGATTAAAACCATGTACTCCATTGAACAACGCGCTTTTCTGGTGCTAGAGTACCACAGGTTAGAAGAGAGTCCTACGGCAACAAGGCGAAATTTTCAAGCACGATTTAATGTTCCAAAAGAACCCGACTCGAAAACCATTCTTACACTCTTCGCAAAATTTCAACGAACAGGCAGCGTAACTGATGATCTAGTGGGGCATGTTGGCCGCAAGCAAACCGCAGTTACGCCTGAAAATATCGCCACAGTTTCTGGAATTATTCAGCGAAATCCAATGTCATCCGTCCGTAGAATTGCATCTGAGGCTGGTTTGAAGCGTCCAAGCACGCAGAAAATACTGAGAAAGAGCCTATACATGTTTGCATTCAAAATTCAAACGCACCAGGCCGTACCCGTACGAGCTGTGCAACAAAAGGTTGCCTTTGCTAATCAGATGCTCACAATGATTGATAGTGAAGGATTTGATGTTGGCTGCATCTGGTTTACAGATGAAGCACACTTCCACCTGAATGGATACGTGAATAAGCAGAACTGGCGATTTTGGGGTTCCTAAAAGCCATATTGGTGTGAAGCGAAACCCCTGTATTCTCCTAAAGTTAGTGTGTGGGCTGCAGTATGCAGCAGAGGCATTATTGGCCCTTTTTTCATTCGAGAAACGCCACTGGCGCACGTTACGTTGCAATTTTGAAACAATTTGTCGCCACACAGCAAGTGTTAGAGGATCGACCAGGTACTGAATGGTTTATGCAAGATGGAGCCCGACCACATCGGACCGAACAAGTGTTTCGCTTTCTTGAGGAATACTTCGGGAATCGAGTCATTGCTTTGGAATATTCCAAATTTACTGGTGGGGGCATGGATTGGCCTCCATATTCGCCGGATCTGACCCCCTGTGACTTTTTTTTGTAGGGGCACAGTGAAAGACATGGTCTACCCGAAGCATCCCGCCAAGCTGGACGAGCCTGAATCGGCGATCTCTGTGGCATGTGAATCCATTTCGGTTGAGACACTACGAAATGTGATGGCGGATTACATTCTTCGTTTGCGCCACCTCTGTAGTGTCAATGGTGAACATTTTGAAAACATTGTGATGTGATTGTTTGCAAAGATTGTTTTCATACGATTATTTCACTTATGTATGCTGATATGAGCTGTACAGTGCCATCTGTTAGCAGCTTTTGTAACTATTATTTCAAACTGCTGTATAAACTTCTTACAGCTTTCACAATAAACATACCGTTTACTGCATTCCTCTATCGATCTTTGTTTTCGAGATATTTAATTCTGAAATCAGGGAGCCCTTTTCTGGACACCCTGTATGAGTCTTAAACAATGAGATGCGTAAAAAACTGACGGATATTGCATGACATTAAAAGTTATTACATCTGTGCTACTAACTATGTTGACAATAAATTCTCAGTCAGTATCCCCATATGACGCTGAATACACCTACAAAATTATATCATGCTAGCACACATACTTAAGGAGATATGACGTCACAAACACTGAGGTGCGTGAAAAACTGCGGTATTATGCCTGACGTTTACATTTATTACTTTTTTTGCTACTAACTCTATTCACAACATATTTCGCAGATAGTATCCACATATGCCGGTGAATGTATCATTGTTCGACAGATAATGTAAAAGATATGACGTCATAAACTCTTAGCTACGTGAAAAAATGCCGCAATCATGCATGAAGTTTTAATACTTTTATTCCCTACTTTTAAGACATTCCTACAGCTGAGTCAGCTTAAGTCAATCCTGACATCTGGCATCGCTGTCGACAGCTTTCAAATGTGAGTCGCAAACAGCTATAGAGAAAAAGATAGGCGTCTGTACAAATATGAAGAGGCGTCGCCGTAGAGACGTTTACAAAATCGCTTTGTAGGCACGCGAAGCAGCTGCACCCAGTGTACAGAAACTGTTGGGAATTATGTCTGTCAATTTGGATAATGCATTTACACATTTGTACATTATGCATATTTCTTTCTACGACTGTTTCATAGTTTCAAAGTTACTTTCACGAATACACGGCAATGAAATTTTTTCGATGTTTCACTGCAAACGCAATTCATTTTTGTGATCGTGGAGGTTTTCCCGGCGTACTGAATATTCTGTGAGGTTTCGGGACTGCAGTCAGATGAAGCTGACTTCTTGCCAAAGTCCAGCCATCTTCAGGTGAGCGTCCGTCACTGGGCTGGAAGTAGCAGTCTCCTGAAGATGGCTGGACTTTGGCAAGAAGTCAACTTCATCCGACTGCAATCCCGAAACCTCATAGAACATAATTAATTTTTTGTTTTAGTTTTCTACATCTACATCTACATCCATACTCCGCATGCCACCTGACGGTGTGTGGCTGAGGGTACTTTGAGTACCTCGATCGGTTCTCCCTTCTATTCCAGTCTCGTATTGTTCGTGGAAAGAAAGATTGTCAGTATGCCTCTGTGTGGGCTCTGATCTCTCTGATTTTATCCTCATGATCTCTTCGCGAGATATACGTAGGAGGGAGCAATATACTGCTTGACTCCTCGGTGAAGGTATGTTCTCGAAACTTCAACAAAAGCCCGTACCGAGCTACTGAGCGTCTCTCTTGGAGAGTCTTCCACTGGAGTTAATCTATCATCTCCGTAACGCTTTCCCGATTACTGAATGATCCTGTAACGAAGCGCGCTGCTCTCCGTTGGATCTTCTCTATCTCTTCAATCATCCCTATCTGGTACGGATCCCACACTGGTGAGCAATATTCAAGCAGTGGGCGAACAAGTGTACTGCAACCTACATCCTTTGTTTTCGGATTGCATTTCCTTAAGATTCTCAGTCTGGCATCTGCTTTACCGACAATCGATTTTATATGATCATTCCCTTTTAAATCACTCCTAATGCGTACTCCCAGATAATTTATGGAACTAACTGCTTCCAGTTGCTGACCTGCTATATTGTAGCTAAATGATAAAGGATCTTTCTTTCAATGCATTCGAAGCACATTACTCTTGTCTACATTGAGATTCAATTGCCATTCCCTGTACCATGCGTCTATTCTTTGCAGATCCTCCTGCATTTCAGAACAATTTTCCATTGTTACAACCTCTCGATATACTACAGCATCTGCAAAGGCTCAGTGAACTTCCGATGTTATCCACAAAGTCATTTATGTGTATCATGAATAGCAACGGTCCTACGACACTCCCCTGCGGCACACCTGAATTCACTCTTACTTCGGAAGACTTCTCTCCATTGAGAACGACATGCTGCGTTCTGTTATCTAGGAACTCTTCAATCCAATCAGACAATTGGTCTGATAGTCCATATGCTCTTACTTGGTTCATTAAACGACTGTGGGGAACTGTATCGAACGCCTTGTGGAAGTCAAGGAACACGGCATCTAGCTGTGAACCCGTGTCTATGGCCCTCTGAGTCTCTTGGACGAATAGCGCGAGGTGGGTTTCACACGATCGTCTTTTTCGAAATCCATGCTGATTACTACAGAGTAGATTCCTAGTCTCCAGAAAAGGCATTATACTCTAACATAATACCTGTTACAAAATTCTACAAGTGATCGACGTTAGAGATATAGGTCTATAGTTCTGCACATCTGTTCGACGTCCCTTCTTGAAAACGGGGATGACCTGTTCCCTTTTACAATCCTTTGGAACGCTACGCTCTGCTAGAGACCTACGGTACACCGCTGCAAGAAGGGGGGCAAGTTCAGTGTTAGACTGTTGCCGTGGCCAACATCTTATTAGATGTATCACCCACTGAAAATATCTATTCATGGGTTAAGAAGAGATTTGGGCGCCATCTCTCGTCAGCCACTACGACTGTTGAACTCTGGCATAGAGCTGGAACACCATGGAATAGCGGACCCGTATCTACCATCCAACTCAAGAGTCGATGCCAGCCAGATTACGGCCACTGTTGCCCCAGAGGTGTAGCCCTATGTACTAAATTTCGCACGTTGTATATCCCCAAATTGACTACAAATTTAATAATGTATCGTAAACACATTGAACTAAAATTTTATTATTTGCTATCCTTCCTGGTGTTATAGTTCCAATGGACAGCAGAGCAATAAGAAAATTTTAAAAATTAGATTTCACATCTCAAACAAAGAACTGGAGTTGCGTAACGCTATTCGCGGTGAAATTTACCTTGGACAAGTTGAAAGAGTTCAAGGAGACAGGGGACAACAAGTGTTATGCGGAGTCCCTAGCGACTCTAAAGTGTCGACCCCCCGTCTGCGCCTTCACTTGTGGAGGAGAACAACATGATGACAAGATCAGAGCAGCGAAGTGGGGCAAAAGCTTGCAGATAACCATAGGTTGAAAACCCACCAGACTGGAGCTATAACCATAAAACGGCAACCCCCCAGTGAAGAATGCGCGGAGGTTCTTGCAGTTAGGAACCGCCCGCAGTAACTCACTTCCAACACTCTAGGAATTTTCGAGAGGGTATGCGAACGTTTCTTCGGCAACGTCAGCAATGTTTTAGGTAGGCACTTCGAAATTTTCTGTGAAAATGCAATATGCCAGGAAAGGAGTTTAAAATTTAATTTTAGTTTTCATTTTCACCATTGTTTTAGTTGACACTTGCTGCTACATCTACATCTACATTTATACTCCGCAAGCCACCCAGCGGTGTGTGGCGGAGGGCATTTTGCGTGCCACTGTCATTACCTCCCTTTTCTGTTCCAGTCGCGTATGGTTCGCGGGAAGAACGACTGCCGGAAAGCTTCCGTGCGCACTCGAATCTCTCTAATTTTACATTCTTGATCTCCTCGGCAGGTATAAGTAGGGGGAAGCAATATATTCGATACCTCATCCAGAAACGCACCCTCTAGAAACCTGGACAGCAAGTTACACCGCGATGCAGAGCGCCTGTCTTGCAGAGTCTGCCGCTTGAGTTTGCTAAACATCTCCGTAACGCGATCACGCTTACCAAATAACCCTGTGACGAAACGCGCCGCTCATCTTTGGATTTTCTCTATCTCCTGCGTCAACCCGATCTGGTACGGATCCCACACTGATGAGCAATACTCAAGCATACGTGGAACGAGTGTTTTGTAAGCCACCTCCTTTGTTGATGGACTACATTTTCTAAAGACTCTCCCAATGAATCTCAACCAGGTGCCCGCCTTACCAACAATTAATTTTATATGATCATTCCACTTCAAATCGTTCCGCACGCTTACTCCCAGATATTTTACAGAAGTAACTGCTACCAGTGTTTGTTCCGCTATCATATAATCATACAATAAAGGATCCTTCTTTCTATGTAATCGCAATACATTACATTTGTCCATGTTAAGGGTCAGTTGCCACTCCCTGCACCAAGTGCCTATCCGCTGCAGATCTTCCTGCATTTCGCTACAATTTTCTAATGCTGCAACTTCTCTGTATGCTACAGCATCATCCGCAAAAAGCCGCATGGAACTTCCGACACTATCTACTAGGTCATTTATATATATTGTGAAAAGCAATGGTCCCATAACACTCCCCTGTGGCACGCCAGAGGTTACTTTAACATCTGTAGACGTCTCTCCATTGAGAACAACATGCTGTGTTCTGTTTGCTAAAAACTCTTCAATCCAGCCACACAACTGGTCTGATATTCCGTAGGCTCTTACTTTGTTTATCAGGCGACAGTGCTGCTATAGTTTACTTGTTACAGTAAAAGTTCGATCTTGCTCCCTGTAAATTAGCAAAAATTGAAAGATATGGCCTTTATATTTTAATGATTAATGAACGCCACCTCAGCTGTATTATTACACGTTTATTGTGTTACGACAGGTTTCGTTCGTTGAACATCTTCAGTTTGCGGAGTTGTGCTAAAGTCATGACATAAATGGCCTGGTTGTCATTGTTGATGTTGTGGTCTTCAGTCCAAAGACTGGTTTGCTGCAGCTCTCCATGCTACTCTACCCAGCGCAAGACTCTTCATCTCTAAATAACTACTGCAAGTTCATTCTTCTGAACCTGCTAACTGTATTCATCTTCTGGTCTTCCTCCACGATTTTCACCCCACATAGTTCCCTCCAATACTAAATTGGTGATCACTTAATGTCTCAGAATGTGTCGAATCAACCGGTCCTTTACTCTAGTCGGGTTGTGCCACAAGTTTCCTTTCTCCCCAGTTCTATTCAGTACTCCCTCATTAGTTACGTGATCTACCGATCTAATCCTCAGCATTCAACTGTAGCACCACATTTCAAAATCTTCTATTATCTTCTTGTCCAAACTGCTTATCTTCTATGTTTTATTTCCAAACATGGCTACATTCCCTACAAATACGTCCAGAAAAGACTTCCTAACACTTAAATCTATAATCGATATTCATAAAACTTCTATTCTTCAGAAATACTTTTCTTGCCATTGCCAGTCTACATTTAATATCCTTTCTACTTCAGTCATCATCAGTTATTTTGCTGTCCAAACAGCAAAATTCACCCAATACTTTTAGTGTCTTATTTCCTAATCTGATTCGCTCATCATCACCTTATTTAATTCGACTACATTCTGGTACCCGTGTTTTGCTTTTGTTGACCTTCGTCTTATTTTCTCATTTCAGGACACTCTCCATTCCATTCAACTGCTCTTTCAAGTCCTTTGCTGCCTCTGACAGAATTACATTGTCATCGGCAAGTCTCAGATTTTTTATTTCTTCTCCCTGGGCTTTAATTCCTATTCCAAGTTTTTCTTTTGTTTCCTTCACTGCTTGCTCAATGTTCAGATTGAATAACATCGGGGATAAGCTACCAAACTGTCTCGCTCCCTTCTCAACCAATACTTTCCTTTCACACCCTGACTCTTATAAGTGCCGTCTGGTTTCTGTACATGCTGTAAATAACCTTCCGGTCCTTATATGTTATCCCTGCTATCTTTAGAGTTTCAAAGAGAGTGTTCCAGTTAACATGGTCAAAAGCTTTCTTTAAGTCTACAAATGGTATAAACGTAGGTTTACCTTTCCTTAACCTATCTTCTAAGATACGTCTGAGGGTCAGTATTGCCTCGCGTGTTCCTACATTTATCTGAAATCCAAACTGATCTTCCCCGAAGTCGGCTTCCACCAGTTTTTCCGTTTTCTGTACGGAATTAGTGTTGGCATTTTGTAACCATGACTTAATAAACTGATAATTCAGTAATATTCTCACCTGTCAGCACCTGCTTTCTGTGGGATTGGAATTATTATATTCTTCTTGAAGTCTGAAGGCATTTGCCTGTCACACTCGATGGAAAAGTTTTGTGATTTTCGGTCCTCCCAAGGCTAACAGTAGTTCTGACGGAATGTCGTCAACTCCAGGGGCCTTGTTTCGACTTAGATCTTTCAGTGATCTGTCAGATTCTTCTCGCAGTATCATATCTCCCATCTCATCTTGAGTTACGCCCCCTACCATTTCTATATTATGTACTGCAAGTTCATCTCCGTCGTAACATTCTCTATATACTCCTTCCACCTTTCAGCTTTCCGTTCTTTGCTTAGTATTGGTTTTCCATCTGAGCTCTTGATAGTCAAGGAGCTGCTTCTCTTTTCTCCGAAAAGAAAAGCACTCCGTCTTCAGGCCACAAGTGGCCCATCGGTACCATGTGACCACCGTATCATCCTCAGCTGAGGATGCGGATAGGAGGGGCGTGTGGTCAGCACACCGCTCTCCCGGTCATTATGATGGTTTTCTTTGACCGGAGCCGCTACTATTCCGTCGAGTAGCTCCTCAATTGGCATCACGAGGCTGAGTGTACCCCGAAAAATGGCGACAGTGCGTGGCGGCTGGATGGTCACCCATCCAAGCGCCGGCCACGCCCAACAACGCTTAACTTCGGTGATCTCACAGGAACCGGTGTATCCACTGTGGCAAGTCCATTGCCTCTTTTCTCCAAAGCCCTCTTAATTTTCCTGTAACGGTGTCTATCTTTTTCCTAGTGATATATGCTTCTTCATCCTTACGTTTGTTCTGTAGCCATTCCTGCTTAGCCATTTTACACTTCCTGTCAACCTCATTTTTTGACGTTTGTATTTCCTTTCGCCTGTTGCATTTGCTGCATTCTTATGTTTTCGCCTTTCATCAATTAAATCCAATATCTCATGTGTTATCCAAGGATTTTTATCGTTACCTAATGCTCCCTCTGAAACTCTCAACAACCTCTGGTTATTTCATCTTCTCTAGGTTCCATTTCCTTAATTTCCTACCTTTTTGCAATGTCTTCAGTTTATATCTACAGTTCATAACCAATAAACTGTGCCCCTGGAATTCGGTCTTAACGTCATATACGACTGCCAGACCATTTATGTCATGACTTTAGTATGACTCAGTATCGTGAAGATATTCAATGAACTAACCCGGTCTTAACACAACGAATGTGTATCAACACAGCTGAGGGCGTTTCCTTAATCATTAACATTAGTAGCAGCTGCGGTGCTCACCATGATCAAGATTATTTACTTTATATTTTGCTACTACTAGATTTACAGTGTACCGTGGGACAATTCGAATATCTTTCCACACTGCTGTTTCTACAGTACAGCTTATTATCTTAATAAATTAAGGGCATTACTGTACTTTTAACGTAACTGGTTAGCATCACAGAAGATTCACCTTCCTCGAATGTGAATTCAAAGTTTGCTTAACTGTAACTGTTCAGATGGAACCATTATGTTCAGCTGGTTTTATCAGTAGCTCCTATCTTTAACACAAGAGTCACTGGTTGGAGAAAGTAAGTTTAAATGCACACACCTCGTAAAAGCTCGTCGCTGATTGGCCGTTGTTTTATGGCCGTAGTTCTAAATTGGTGCATTGCAGACCTAAGGGTAAATGGAGAATTTGGATCGAATAGATGCTCCGTTCCCATCTCTGACCATATTAACAAGTTTTTCTCCACGATGTATGTCCTGAGGTGTTTACATTTTTAATCCATTACAATGTATTAAACATCAGTATTGCGGTTGGGCTGTCAAAGGAGTCTTGTTATGTGACAGTTAGGGGGAGACAAACAAAAGGAGCCGCCAGTGAAATAATATCAAAATTCCAATAAGGCTTATGAAGAGGAAGATGAAAGCTGTCTTTCTTTTTTTTAGAAGTAGAAACTCTTGTAGCACGTATTTCTGAATTCCCACTTGCCCAGCGTATAATACACAAAAACGTATAACAACACTTTCAGAGAAGAAATGTGGATTTCGTTTCGAATTATCTACTTTTCACACAACATAAGAAAAGAAAATCCGTTATTTGCAATCGCTTTGTCTTCCACAAAGTCTGTCTCCCACCCATTGACAGAGACACACACATATGCTCCGTTCTCTCCCCATACCTATATAATAAATTAATAAAATAACAAAAAGGGTTGTGCACGACCTTACAAGGAAAAAAATTGTGTATGAAAAGAAACCATACACTACTAATTGGAATGTAATTTTTACGTAATATTATGAGGCCATGTTGAGTCGTCTAATGTGAGAATCTCCGTATATCAGTTCGCTGACGCGCTAACGCGGTAAAATGACCGTAAATATTGTAAAGTTCGGCTTTTTACCTTTTAGTTTCTTGTGATTCTTAAAAGCTTACTATGTTGCCACTCGTTTTCAGTAGTTATGCCCGTGTTAACTACAATGGAGCCGAATCGGACAGTAATGTTGCTAATTCTACTTAATTTAAAACTGACTCTGATTGCAGTAATCTATGATGAATTAATTCAGAAACATTTGTTTGTTTTGTACTGTATATTTTGCGTGTAAATTACACAAATTACTGCTTCATTTTCTAATACAAATCTAAAGGTTAGTACAGCTCACACATATATCAGAACAGGAGGATAGACTATCTCGAAAAGGTTAAAAGAAAAGATCGTAAAGATTAACTTTTTCTTTTCCAGTAAAAGATTCTCCGACATTTTAAATGATTATGCTGTGTTTATTATACAAAATTTCAGTGATGTTTCTCTAATAAATATGTTACTCTTCTTACAGATTTTTAGAATGATAATTTTTTCCACAAAATATTTGTCACCTCTTATGTAACATTACACCTGTACCTCACGCTTTTCAAATGATCCTATGTGCCTGATGACTTCGCCTGTGAAGTGCCCCGACACTATTGTTCAGTTTCATCTCAACAGATTCACTTGCTAGTGAACTGTCTGGTAACTTGAAATCGAATCCGGCAAGACGAAGCAATAATTATACGATTTACCATCTGTGCTTCCACCTACTTAACATATCTCACTATCCACAACCATACCAATTGTCTTCCTAACACGCTATAATTCCCAAGGCAAACTTTCCAACCAAAGCTATACTGCAAACAAAGAAAATATAATAATGAATCCGAAGAAAAAATTAAAACTGCTTAAACTGGTAACAGATCGAACGTGCTACCTCGTTTACCAGGAAGATCTTTATCCGATTCGTAATCACTTATATATTCTAATTCTAAATTAGCCCTTTACAGAGCTCAAGTGTAACAAACATTGCACCAGCCTGCGAACTCTAGAAATCAGTAATCGTTGCACTCATATCACCAACATTGAAAGTAAGAAAGAAACTCGATGCGTCGACTCCAACCAGCCTGTGAACTATAGTTGGCTTCGCGCCTCTATTTGTAGCTGGTTGTGGGTTCGACACCTCATGCTCACAACTCCTTTTGATGCTCTTTCTTTCAGAGCCCACATTGATACTCCGTGAAAAGAACATTCCCTCAGCGTTTCCCAACTCTGAATGATGTGAATATCGGTGAGCTCTTAATAAATTCAGTGCCGGACCCAAGCCTTGTTTAAGAGGAAACCTCCATCCCTGTTTATTACGTTTTCCATCTTTATTACGATAGGCTACTTAATAAGGCTGTTCCAGACACACGACATTTGCACGACGATATTGGTCTCATCATATCTCATTTCATGTTTATGTACAAAGCAATGTTCTTTGACAACTGATTTGCTTGCTTGTTTTAGCCAGCTGTGTCACTGATTTTGATTGCACCTCTTCTCTACTATTCTAAATGTCCACCCTACTTTCGGAGACCTTGATCCTCTTTAACACAACAAAGAAGATTTTTTATCTTAGCTGACGGGAGCGGAATACAGTGAATGATGCCATGTTTCCTCATGAGTTTATCGATCTTTCCGGATATTGGGTCAGCATAAGGTAGATCAGGTACTCTTGGCCTCTTTTCCTCTGACTCAGTCTCTTTCTCGGTCGGCGTTCTTGATTTTGGCTGCAACGCCCGCTCCATTTGACGAGTTACTTCGAAATACTATTGTCTCGCTTGGCTAGTAATCGATGCTTTAGTGTATACCTGACAAATCATCGAGGACGTCTGGGGTAAGTGCTTCCTGAAATGAAAAGATTGGCAAAAGAGAGGAAGTTGTGATGGGCAGTATCGAGCCAGTGTACAGTTTTCCCCACATGTGATATTTACAGATGATTTCTCTGCGCTAGTGTGCGTTACTTACCTTTCTTTTCTACATAATTAGGCACGTAAATTTTGTTAGTTCCTTTTTCTCTTTTGCAAAGTCAGAAGGATGAAGATACTGGCGGGGTGGCCGAGCGGTTCTAGGCGCTACAGTCTGGAACCGCGCGACCGCTACGGTCGCAGGTTGGAATCCTGCCTCGGACATGGATGTGTGTGATGTCCTTAGGTTAGTTAGTTTAACTAGTTATAAGTTCTAGGGGACTGATGACCTCAGAAGTTAAGTCTAATAGTGCTCAAAGCCATTTGCCATTTGAAGATACTGGATTCCTATGAAATGGGTTGGTTGAATCCATTTCATAAATGTTAAGCCCATTTGGCGCCTTAGCATGCTTGCAGTGTTCAGTCTGTCTGACATTTCACTCTGTCGCAGCGTCACGCAGCGTCTGGAAAATGGAGATGCGATTTTGCTTGCTTATTCACCTCTGAACATCAAGTTTGATTCCCACGTTAACCTACAAATGAGTGTTGTGAGTGAGTGGAAGTGAGAGTGAGAGTATTTTGAAGTTGCCTCCACGCTACGTCCAGAGTTCGTAGGACCGTGCAAGCTAATTACCAAACCAACTTCGTAGATGGGAAGCGCAAGGAGCAGAGCGATTCGGTCAGTGACAGGGGCGGAAATCTGTCTAGTACCCCATAGGAATGTGATTGGCAATCCGCCTCGGCGGTAATGGGTACTTTCCCCACCTTGGAACGTGGGGTGGACGTTTCAAACGAGGGCACCTTCCGGCACTCTTAGAAAAAAAAAAAAAAAAAAAAAAAAACCGGATCAAATGGCTCTAAGCACTATGAGACTTAACATCTGAGGTGATTAGTCCCCTGGATCCCTGGATTTAGAATTCAAATGGTTCAAATGGCTCTGAGCACTATGGGGCTTAACTTCTGAGATAATGAGTCCCCTAGAACTTAGAACTACTTAAACCTAACTAACCTAAGGATAGCACACACATCCATACCCGAGGCAGGCAGGTTTCGAACCTGCGACCGTAGCGGTCACGCGGTTCCAGACTGTAGCGCCTAGAACCGCTCGGCCAGAAACTCTTCCGCTGGGTTCTGTAAGTATTGGACGCTTATATAAGCGATCCTCTATTATTATGGACAAAGGTGTTAGTTTTGTTTAGTAAAACTTGAGACCGTGATTAATTTCATCTATTTCAATTGCGGTAGATTGGCAAGTGTTTCACGATGCCCATTTTATGTGCATTTTCGCGTAATATCGTGTCCTTGGATGAAGTCTGAATGATACTCGATTCCAATAGAGGATGTGATTCTACTTTTTGATAGCCTACATGCTGAGCTGTGAGTCGTGATTTTACAATATTGTGACGAAGTTAACCTTGAATATTTTGGGGTAATGTTTGGCTGTTAGCACTCTACATCTCTCACACTTTGCTGTTAACTGTTAATTAGTATTGTTCAAAGCTGTAGATCACAAAGCAGCGGATCTAACGAATAGCCATAGTGTGAGGAATTTCTGCCCGTCTTCCGAGTTCTGAATTTCTTGAAGATAATGTAAAGTCTGGTCTTCAGCACACAACATATCCCATACATTGCCGCAACAGTTAAATGGTGTTGTTCAAACTCCATATCACAAAGCAGAGAGTCTAACGAATGCCTACGTGTGTGCTGAATTTCTGTCCGTTTTCCGTCTTTTGAAGTTCTTGAAGATAGGGTGAATACTGGTCTTCAGTCTATCACATGTCTTGAATCCGACCACTAGAAGTAAACGTTCTAGAGTGCCTGACGGGACCCGTAATCGGGAGTGTTACGAATATCTACTTGCATGGAAAATTTCACTTAGTTTCTGATTTCTTTTTCGTTCGCTTTTACGTGAAGGTCATTGATTTGTCTCTTCAGGCCCGACCCCCCCCCCCCCCCCCCCCCCCCGACGTTCCCGATTCCTTTCTGATCTGACTGAATGGTAGCAAATAGTATATGTAAATTTTATTGGGTCCCTGAACATGTATCCGCATGCAAGTGAATTGAGTGTTCCCTGCTCGTTTTATCATATTGCCTCTCAACTCCTGGAATCGGGATGTCTACGATTATGTTTACTATTATGTTACTGATTTTCCTTCATTAAATGTGTGTTAAGGGACCACTTAAGGAATAGTTTGTTTGAGAATTCCTGTGTTTGCTGAATTGTATACCCTCCTTACCCTTAAAAGTGTATGAAGTTGTGCAAAGAGGTCTCTTTTGACGGTATATTGAAGTGGGTAATTATTCTTGCTTAATTAATCACTCCATATGACGCACGAAAGTGGTGATATGCTGACGCCTCCATGCATAACTGGAGTTAAAGATTCATGATTAGGAAGCAAGCTAACAAACTAAACAATAACGTATCGTCTGTGACAGCACCTCCTTCCACATACATATGACAACGTAAATAAGTCTCATCGTAATTATCCATTACCCATAAAAATATTAACACTCACTTTAATGATTGGGCCGCTGCAGTAACATGGACCTAATTAGGGTCATGGGGGATGATGGGGTATAAATGTATCATACACGAATGTAAATGCGACCCTAGAGGTCATAGAAGAACGGGCAAAGATAGATAACCACCATCGAAGGAAACGCTATTCGTCGAGGAGATTTGGAGCCTGAAGACTGTACTCGAAAATTACATCTACGGATCAGGTAGTGGCATTCGTTGACTTTAAGGAAGCCTATGATTCTGTCGATTGAGGAATATTATTTGATATTTTAATATAATTTGGTGTGGACCCTAGAACAGAGGAAATCATCATTCAAATTATAAAACAAACACATTCAAAAGCGAAATTCAGGGGAGACTCTACAAAGACTTTTAATTAAAACTGGAGTGTGACGGTGTGATGCACTGCCCCCAGTCCACTTCAACTGTGTGTTAGAGAAGGTCATACGAGAATGGGAAAAGTAATTAGCCGGGAAAGTGCTACTGAACGAAGTTCACATTGAGGGACCAAAGAACGGTCTTAGGATCACCTGCCTTATCTTCGTCTATGACCGGGTGATCCCATCAACATACCCGGGGTCAGCTATGAAGCCTATAAACATGCTGAAGGAATAGGCTGGAAAAGCTGGCCTCCAAATTTCTATCTAAGAAACAAAGTCTATAATCAACGTCTGCACCGTATCTCCTCACCTAACAACAGATACGGTAAAACAGAATATGTGGACAGTTCCGGACACAATGGTGAGGTAGTACAGTTGAAAACTAGCGAAAAAGATGCCAACTGCAGCAGACGAGAGAAGATGGCCGCTGCTTTTCGTAGGATACATGTCCCATAAAAGAAAAGAGCAATTTCAAGAAACTTTAAACTCAGGCACTATAACACAGTAATCAAACCGAATGTCTGTGCCAAAGTGAATGCTTCAGATTGACAGAAAACGCTGAACTTAGAGAAGCCGAGATAATTGAGCGCAAGATGCCCCGCAAAATAATTGGTCCTAGGGTAACAGACGGATAGTATAGACATCCAGGAAGACAAGAGTTGTACAGTCATTATAAACGGCTGATAGACGTCTTTTAAGCATGGATGCAAACCAACTAACGAAGTAGATTTGCAATCTATTCGCTAGTTTTCATCTGTACTACCTCACCATTGTGTCCGGAACTGTCCACATATTCTGTTTTACCGTATCTGTTGTTAGGTGAGGAGATACTGTTCAGACGTTGATTATAGACTTTGTTTCTTAGAAAGAAATTTGGAGGCCAGCTTTTCCAGCCTATTCCTTCAGCATGTTTATAGGCTTCATAGCTGACCTGAAACCTGTGACAAATGGTTGAATGAAGTAAGGAATGACTTCATGAGCATTGAAGTGAATCAGGATGACATCTCTAATCGGTCAAAACTGTATATTACTGATCAATAAATTTAAGGGCTTGCATGAGGAGAATAAACAAAACAGCGACTGGACAGCAGAATGGAGACGGGAGACCAGAGAGAGAATGCAACGGTTTTCGGCTGAAAAAGGCTCCCAGAAATACCTTACGGTTATTTGTCGTGATCTCTAATGGCCCTAAACGAGAAAAAAAAAATAATGATGAAAATGTTGATAGCGCTTTGTGTAATAGCGAAAAATACACTGAGGTGAGAAAAGTAGTGGAATAGCGAAATGCATATATTCGGATGGCGGTAGTATCGCGTACAAAAAAAAATAAAAGGGTAGTGCATTGGCGGAGCTGTCATTTGTATTCAGGTGATCCAAGTGAAAAGGTTTCTGACGTGATTATGGCCGGATGACGGGAATTAAAAGACTTCGAACGCGGAATGCTGGTTGAAGCTGGGAGCATGGGACATTCCATTTCGGAGATTGTTAGGGAATTCAGTATTCAGAGATCCACAGTGTCAAGAGTGTGCCGAGAATACCAAATTTCAGGTATGACCTCTCACCACGGACAACGCAATGGCCGACCGCCCTCACTTAACGGCTGAAAGCATTGGCGTTTGAGTGGAGGTGTCAGTACTAACAGAGAAGCAACACTGCGTGAAATAACAGCAGAAATCAATAGAGGAGTACGACAGCAAGACGAAATTTGAGGTTAATGGGCTATGGCAGCAGATGACCGATGCGAGTGCCTTTGCTAACAGCACGACATCACCTGCAGCGTCTCTCCTGGGCTCGTGACCGTATCTGTTGCACCCTAAACGACTGGGAACATTGAAATGATCAGAAGGGTCCCGATTTCATTTGGTAAGAGCTGTTAGTAGACTTCCAGTGTGGCGCACCCAAGTTGTCAAGGCATTGTTCAAGCTGCTAGTGGCTCCACAATGGTCTGAGCTGTGTTTACATGGGATGGTCTGGGTCCTCTGGTTCAACTGAAACGATCATTGATTGGAAATGGCTATGTTTGGCTGCTTTGAGATCATTTGCAGCCTTTCATAGATTTCGTGTTCCCAAACATGTCACTAGGCCACAGCTGTTCACAACTAGTTTGGAGAACATACTGGACAGTTCGACTGAATGATGTGGCCTCACGTATCGCCCGATATGAATCCCATTGAACACTTATGGGGAATAATCGAGAGATCAATTCGTGCACAAAATCCTGCACCGGCAGTAGGGGGACAACGCCGGCGTCAACCCAAATTGCGGGTTGTCTACATCAGGAAAAGCTTACATTCAGGGATAAACCTTTTGTTCTCTTTTGATTGACAGGTCCTTAACCTATTTTGTTCAAAGAGGATTAAGACCCCCTGGGGATAAGAAAACTTTTTGATTGACAGGTTATGATCACTTGTGGATAATCCTGCCTTTTGATTGACAAGTCCTTAATTTATTGTTCTCCCACAGCTCCCCCTCCTCCTCCACTTTCTCCCCCTCCTCCTCTTCCTCCATCACTCAGGGACCTCCCCTCACTGATACAAGCACACTTTTGATATCAATTTGATTGACTAATTAACAAAATCGATCAATTAATTAAATCCACCCTCTGGGAAACCCCCAGGCCTCCCCTTCCTCTCCCTGAAATTAGCGGGAAAAAGACTCAGTTGATTGGTCATTTGGAGGGAAATCAATTGTAGTGTATGGAATATGGTGTACACAATTTAGACAATGTGTGGAAAATTGTTTATTTAAAGAATTTACGTGATACGTGGTGGTGTTTGGAATATAGTTTATTTATTTAGTTAAAGAATTTGTCGGGAAATTGACTGCATTGTATGGAATTCTGTTTATTTAAACAATTTACAGGATACAAGATGGTGCATCGAAAATAGTTTATTTAAAGAATTTGTCAGGAAATCGTTCGCAGTATGGAACATTTAAACCACTGTGGCGCTTTTTTATTCTAATCGCGCTTGGTAACGCTGAGTAACCTTAGTTTATACACTACTGGCCATTAACATTACTACACCACGAAGATGACGTGCTGGAGACGCGAAATTTAACCGACAGGAAGAAGATGCTGTGATATGCAAATGATTAGCTTTTCAGAGCATTCACACAAGGTTGGCGCCGGTGGCGACACCTACAACGTGCTGACATGACGAACGTTGCCAACTGATTTCTCATACACCAACAGCAGTTGACCAGCGTTGCCTGGTGAAACGTTGTTGTGATGCCTCGTGTAAGGACGAGAAAGGCGTACCATCACGTTTCCTGACTTTGATAAAGGTCGGATCGTAGTTTGTCGCGATTGCGGTTTATCGAATTGCGACTTTGCTTCTCGCGTTGGTCGAGATCCAATGACTGTTAGCAGAATACGGAATCGGTGGGTTCAGGAGGGTAATACGGAACGCTGTGCTGGATCCCAACGGCCTCGTATCACTAGCAGTCGAGATGACAGGCATCTTGTCCGCATGGCTGCAACGGATCGTGCAGCCACGTCTCGATCCCTGAGTCAACAGATAGGGACGTTTGCAAGAAAACAACCATCATCACGAACAGTTCGACGACGTTTGCAGCAGCATGGCCTATCAGCTCGGAGACCATGGCTCAACCACAGACAGGAGCGCCTGCGATGGTATACTCAACGACGAACCGGGGTGCATGAATGGCAAAACGTCATCCTTTCGGATGAATCCAGGTTCTGTTTACAGCATCATGATGGTCGCATCCTTGTTTGGCGACACCGCAGTGAACGCACATTGGAAGCGTGTATTCGTCATCGCCATATTGGCGTATCACCCGGCGTGATGGTATGGGGTTCCATTGGTTACACGTCTCGGTCACCTCTTGTTCGACTGACGGCACTTTGAACAGTGGACGTTACATTTCAGATGAGTTACGACCCGTGGCTCTTCCCTTCATTCGATCCCTGCGAAACCCTTCATTTAAGCAGGATAATGCACGACGGCATGTTGCAGGTCCTGTACGGGCCTTTCTGGATACAGAAAATGTTCGACTGCTGCCCTGGCCAGCACATTCTCCAGATCTCCCACCAATTGAAAACGTCTGGTCAATGGTGGCCGAGCAAGTGGCTCGTCACAATACGCCAGTCACTACTCTTGATGAACTGTGGTATCGTGTTGAAGCTGCATGGGCAGCTGTACCTGTACACGCCATCCAAGCTCTGTTTGACTCAATGCCCAGGCGTATCAAGGTCTTTATTACGGCCAGAAGTGGTTGTTCTGGGTACTGATTTCTCAGGATCTATGCACCCAAATTGCGTGAAAATGTAATCACATGTCAGTTCTAGTATAATAAATTTGTCCAATGAATACCCGTTTATCATCTGCATTTCTTCTTGGTGTAACAATTTTAATGGCCGGTAGTGTATTTACTGCCAGAGTAAGGGACGTTAAGGCTATTACTGTTTATTTTACTCACTGGTGTCTAATCACAGATGGGAAAGTCAGAACAATTACATATCTAAAAGTTCGCGAGATATTTCGGAACCCACCGTCACTTTTTGCAGATGGACAAATTACAGAATCTCAACGACAAACTATTTTGTACATATCGAGAAACATACAGCAGTCTCATAGCACTGACAGTTAAGCCCTGCAAAAGTGGTCTACAGATCGTGAATGGAATGAAGTGCAGTACAGTATCCTCATTTGGGGTCTCCCGTGCGTGTCTGTATCGCCAACGCACCACAACGAAGGTCAGAACCGCTGAATATCCTAATTACAGATAACGTTACTAAATACCAGCGACCACGGACCACATATTAGACTCCTTTCATTTCGTGGCCTCCAAACAGAGCATCAAGTGGCGGCATTCTGTTGACCAGGAAATTCCAGACTCTCTTCCTGCCTCTGTCTTTCTCAAGAGGCCACTCCCTGACTATCTGCGTGAACATGCAGACAGAGGTTTGCATCTCTCCTCAGAATACAGTATTTCTATTGGCAAATGCTATATGCAGAGGAAGAGCTGATAAAATTTCGATACAAAAAAATAGAGTGAAATAAGCCATTTGCACTACCCTTCCAAACTAATTATTTAACAAATTGCAGTAGTCAAATAGATCGCTTAGAATACTCACCTCCGCCTTATGTAGATCCTCCTTCGTAACAAAACATATTTTGAACCTTTGAGTATCACACGCAAACATTGTGAAAATCAGGTAGGAAATTTCCACCACAAATAGATCGACCGGAGTGCTAAATATACAGGGTGTTTCAAAAATGACCGGTATATTTGAAACGGCAATAAAAACTAAACGAGCAGCGATAGAAATACACCGTTTGTTGCAATATGCTTGGGACAACAGTACATTTTCAGGCGGACAAACTTTCGAAATTACAGTAGTTACAATTTTTAACAACAGATGGCGCTGCAAGTGATGTGAAAGATATAGAAGACAACGCAGTCTGTGGGTGCGCCGTTCTGTACGTCGTCTTTCTGCTGTAAGCGTGTGCTGTTCACAACGTGCAAGTGTGCTGTGGACAACATGGTTTATTCCTTAGAACAGAGGATTTTTCCGGTGTTGGAATTCCACCGCCTAGAACACAGTGTTGTTGCAACAAGACGAAGTTTTCAACGGAGGTTTAATGTAACCAAAGGACCAAAAAGCGATACAATAAATGATCTGTTTGAAAAATTTCAACGGACTGGGAACGTGACGGATGAACGTGCTGGAAAGGTAGGGCGACCGCGTACGGCAACCACAGAGGGCAACGCGCAGCTAGTGCAGCAGGTGATCCAACAGAGGCCTCGGGTTTCCGTTCGCCGTGTTGCAGCTGCGGTCCAAATGACGCCAACGTCCACGTATCGTCTCATGCGCCAGAGTTTACACCTCTATCCATACAAAATTCAAACACGGCAACCCCTCAGCGCCGCTACCATTGCTGCACGAGAGACATTCGCTAACGATATAGTGCACAGGATTGATGATGGCGATATGCATGTGGGCAGCATTTAGTTTACTGACGAAGCTTATTTTTACCTGGACGGCTTCGTCAATAAACAGAACTGGCGCATATGGGGAACCGAAAAGCCCCATGTTGCAGTCCCATCGTCCCTGCATCCTCAAAAAGTACTGGTCTGGGACGCCATTTCTTCCAAAGGAATCATTGGCCCATTTTTCAGATCCGAAACGATTACTGCATCACGCTATCTGGACATTCTTCGTGAATTTGTGGCGGTACAAACTGCCTTAGACGACACTGCGAACACCTCGTGGTTTATGCAAGATGGTGCCCGGCCACATCGCACGGCCGACGTCTTTAATTTCCTGAATGAATATTTCGATGACCGTGTGATTGCTTTGGGCTATCCGAAACATACAGGAGGCGGCGTGGATTGGCCTCCCTATTCGCCAGACATGAACCCCTGTGACTTCTTTCTGTGGGGACACTTGAAAGACCAGGTGTACCGCCAGAATCCAGAATCCAGAAGCAGTACATCTCATCTGCATGTGAAGCCATTCCGCCAGACATGTTGTCAAAGGTTTCGGGTAATTTCATTCAGAGACTACGCCATATTATTGCTACGTATGGTGGAAATGTGGAAAATATCGTACTATAGAGTTTCCCAGACCGCAGCGCCATCGGTTGTTGAAAATTGTAACTACTGTAATTTCGAAAGTTTGTCTGCCTGAAAATGTACTGTTGTCCCAAGCATATTGCAACAAACGGTGTATTTCTATCGCTGCTCGTTTAGTTTTTATTGCCGTTTCAAATATACCGGTCATTTTTGAAACACCCTGTATATGAGGTATTGATCGCATCAACGTTTGAGAGTACAAACACCCTCTTCCGCCCAATGTTCCACTAAACATATATGATTAAAAAAAAATACTACCGATCACAGAATGAGCGATCGCGAGGCGCGCACTGTTCACCGTCTACAGCGTAGCACTGTCACTAGCCTGGTGAGAGACCCGCACCCAAACGCATGCGTGCACACAATACAAATTTCGGAAACAATAAAGCGATCAAACGGGAATTTGACGTCGCGACTGGCTTTTTAAAAGTACTGTAGACTCCTTAAATTGGTTCTCTCTGCTACTTTCGGAAGAAGAGAGGAAGATACGTGATAGAATAGAAACAACAGCAAATACCGGTGCAAGACAGAGCCCTCTGCAATGTATTGAGAAGGAGTAAACACGACACGCTTAAACCACGATCTAATCTGTACTAGTATTAGTTGCCGTGGCTAGATGTCAGAGATCGTTAACAGTGGGAAATTTGACGTCGCGATTGGCTTTTTCAATCACTATAGAATTCCTAAATTGGTTCTCTTCGTTACATTCGGAAGAAGGAAAGCCTACTGCATGATAGAAGAGAGACAACAGCAAATTGTAGCCTCCCAACAGAAAAGTTCCGAAACCTCCCAACAGTAAAAAATATAACTATAACATTGACATTTAGCGTAACCTCCAATAAATAAATTGCGTAACCTATCAATAATAAAATGTGACTAATCTCTCAATAAAAAATTGTGGCTCAGTTATAACCTTTCAATAATTGACTGTGAATTTAAAATGGTAAATTTTGGACGTCAGCAGTGCTGCGTCATGGCCCTGAAAATGCATTCTGAATAAACTGAAAATTCTTACCTCAATAAGGTCGGCGGATAACGCATATATATCTGCTCCTACAAGAAATTTTTCTGGCACAGCCCAGTGCAATGCTGGCCGATAGATTTGTCATGTATAAAAAGAAACAACTGATTTTTCTTTGCAATAATCGGGATGACCATGGATTGAAGAAATTAGTAAATTCTTTAAACTGAGATGAATGATTGTCAAAAGTTAAATTTTATAAAAAGGATTATTATTAAGAGATTTTTTTTACCATTTACATGGGACTTGATATAACAATACTACATAAGCGCGAGGCTGCTTTTACCTTATATCGCTCAGGCTCCGCCATCGCTCCCCACGACCGGCCCAGCCAACTTCATGCACACGACTGCTCGCTACTACTACTACAACTGCTACACAGTTCCTACTGCTGACAACACTGCTCTCTGGTCTGAGATTCTCTTATAGCTTACATATCGCAGCCAGCTCATGAGCAATCCATCGAAATTACATCTGCTCGAGTGCGCTAGCAACAAATTCCTTAATCATGGACCTCTTACAAAATACCATTACCAGACAGAGTCCATTGCAGTGTATTGAGAAGCACCAAACACTACACACTTGAAGGACAATCCAGTCCGTAGCAGTAGTTATCATGACTAGATGTCAGAGATAGCTGAAAACACTCGCACACCCCGCACACTTCTGTCCAGAGGACCAAACGTAGCGCTCCAGGCCCCATGTACGCAGCCAGCGCAGCGTAATAAGGTCGGTGAAAAGTATCGCCGCGGCCACAGCTGCAGTCGCGGACGCACTTGCATGCCAGAGTGCACCAGCCCCGACCTTGGAGGGCATGTAGGGATGACTAGAGTGGTAAGAATTCGTATGTTATCAATATCTCCAGCGTAATCATCCATAATTTTGAATCTTCTCCCTTGTAACACACCAACACGTCCGCTTCTTTAGCGCTCACCCAGCGCACCGAACATTTCGCCAACCGTTGCTGCTCTGGGCAAGATCAGACAGGTGGCCATATTCTTTGTACCCATCACAGGCTGAGCTAATCCGCTACTTCTGGTTGCCAACTCGTCGTGACCACCGATGCAGCCAGAAGCGTAGCACTGTAAAACAAGAATCTGCAGCTTCGACGTACACAGTAGTTCTAAACAAGTCCACCCCGACATAGACCACGCAGTTTAAAAAACCCACTTTGCCCAATCTGAGATAGCGACGTTGTTGACCATACACCACGAATTTATCACACGAATTGTAGATTCCTCCCGTTTAGACGAGTTATTTTCGAAGATAGAAGAAATCCGACAATTCACACTTTTTAACATCGCAAAAGTATCGTCACTTGTTGTGAAAACCTGTACAGGACTAGCCGGCCGGAGTGGCCGAGCGGTTTTTGAAAAAACCAACGAAATAGAAGCATATTATACAATACTGGCCCTAGCAGACTTAATCGTCTGCACCAGAGCTGACGTCTTACTATAACAGGAGGTGACAAATGACGGTAGAGGAAAGACAGTTTTAAATTTGGATAGACCACATGCACTCTAAAAGCAGAAGAAAGACGATTTAGGTGAATGTCAGCAACCAGATTAGCCAAATAACTGTTTGAAAACAATATCAAATCGACCGGCTAGTATCAACATCAAGACGCAGTAACACAGCGCTTCAAGACCTGGGAAGGAAGAGAGTTGCAGCAGCCGAACGAACATGGCATGCCTCGACGTAATCGACTTCACGTCAAAGTGCGCTGCTCCTCTGTCACACGGGACATTAAAAATCATAGAAAACAACGCAGCGGGTCCAACATTGGCCTAGTTCGATAAATATAAACAAGATTCGAGACGTCCCACATTGACTGCACAAATATTTCATGTGTTCTCGGCTATTGCGACAGTGTTACATGCAGAAGAGCTACATAACAGGAAGTGCCTTCACTCCCACAGAGAAGACTGCAAAGAAACTATTGACGTTCTCAGAGGAAACGCGCTCGAGAGTACCAAAAAGTCAAAATTTCCGCAGGACAGGTGGAAGATTGAATGGTAAAACGTCTCGGCGCGTTTGTCACCACCGGAAGTCGGCAGCACGTGGTACAAGGATCTTAACAGAAGATATCGACTAATGAAAAACTGGCTAATTCAGACAGACGCCTGCGACACGTTCAGTGGAGTAGAAACTCTTGAGTACAGGATTCTGTGTCGCAGCCATTTGGCTAACTAGTAAGTTAATCACTCACTTTGATAAAAAGAACCGCACTGAACCATTCCGACACAACAATCAGGGCACCAGACTTTAAGCCATTCCCTGCATGCAAGAGATTAGCTACCATACGGATAGTAGTTCGCACAGTGCATACCACATTGCACCTACGACGCACTGCGGGATTACAGTTTGTGTCTTATCTGTGAGACAAATACAAAAAAAGGCAAACACCAAAATGTGAAGAAACCTTTATGAACTTTCTAACAATTGCACTAGATACAGCCTTTAAAAATACTTTAGTGAATGTCAGAAACCAGGTCGGCCAACAAACTACCTGACAACAACAGCAAATCGACCGGCTCCTATCAACATCAAGACCTGGGAAGGAATAAAGCTGCGGTAGCTGGACGAACATGGCATCCCTCCATACAGAGTCGACTTCTCAGGAACATCCAGCCACAATGGACCTCCTGCTGTGAATTACTTTAATGTGCAAGTATCATGAATATAGGAATGGGAAGTCTTTTCATGATTTTAAATCGAATTACTTCTTATATTGAATTAACTATGAAACTTTACAAGACAATAATGCAAGTTTAAAAAAATGTGTATAGAAATGTAAAATTATCCGGGCTATTTCCAGTTTCGCTAAAAATCATATATGCACTGGTGACGTGAGATGTACACGGTCCAGTCACCTTAATGTGACCACCGCCTACGTTCGACGACAACGTACAATAACCACTCACAGACGGCAGGTGACAGCTGTGGCAGTGGAAGGTATATAAAGCTAGTCTGCGGGATGAGGATTACAGTGCAGTCGTTCTCGCAATGCGGAAACGAAGTGATTTATCTGATGAGCAAAAGAACTTGAACATCGGCTTTCGGGCCAAGAGTAGAAGTTTGTAAAGTTTTCTCGTGCCTCTGTGGTTAAAGGATACCGTGCATGGCAAACTGGCGCTATCCGAAGTCGGCGCCGAGGAAACTGTGGTGCGCCGCGGGTCATGGATGACAAGGGTTGAATGACGGCTGCGGGGATGTTTGCGGGCAAATAATGTCCACCTGTTGAGAAAATGACCACTCAGATGAACCAAGGGCTACCAAGAGTGTCTCCTCAACGACTGTTCAGCGACGTTGGTTGCTATCGGCCTCCACAGCAAGTGCCTGGTTCGTGCACCCATGCTGACTCCAGTTCATCGGCGACGAAGGCTGGAATTATCACACCGATACTGTAACTGGACATCCACTGAATGCGACAGGTGGTGTTTTCAGGTGAATCACGTTTTATACTCCGTAGGACAGGTGGCCGTTGCGTGTACGGTCCTACAGTAATCGTCGGAAGGGTTCAAGCCGGAAGAGGGAGTGTTATAGTCTGCGGAATGTTGGGTGGCAGTCCCTGCGTGTTCTCGCGTTTCTGGAAGGATTCATCAAAGAAAATGTGAGTGAATTTTTGTTTCTCGTGTCCTATAATGTATGTTACAACTGTGAAATTTTAAGGTAATCTAAATTTTTTTGCGTGAACAAGCTAGAAAAGGATATAATTGCAGCTGACGTGGTGTAAAAAATAAATATATAAACGCAAAATGAAGGCAGAATCGAAATGGGACGGGAATTGGTAGATGTGATGTACGAGTACACGTACTAACAAACAAATGATTACAGTTTCAGAAGAACTGGTTGATTTATTCAATAGAAAGTGCTTCACAAATTAAGCAGTTCGATAATGTCTTGGTTGGTCCACCTCTGGCCCTCATGTAAGCAGTTATTCGGCTTGGCACTGACAGACAGAGTTGTTGGATGTCCTCCTAAGGGAAACCCTACTAAATTCTCTCCAATTGGCAAAATCCCGAGGAGGTTGGAGGGCCCTGCCCATATTGCTCCAACTGTTCTGAATTGGAGAGAGATCTGCGACCTTTCTGGCCTAGGTAGGGTTTGGCAAGCAAGAAGACAAGCAGCAGGAACTCTCGCCGTCTGCTGGTGGGCATTATCTTGTTGAAATGTTAGCCCAAGTTGGCTTGCCATGAAGGGCAACAAAACGGGCGGTAGAATATCGTCGAAGCACCTCTGTGCTGTAAGGGTGTCGCGGATGGCAACAGAAGGCGTCTTGCTATGAAATGAAATGGGGCCCCCAGACCATCACTTATGGTTATCGCGCCGTATGACAGGCAACATTCAGGCTGGTATCCCACCACTGTCCCAGACGTCTCCATTCTCGTCTTCGGTGGTCATCGACGCTCATTTCGTATGCCATTGTTTTCCAGAAAATGAGATTCCAGGCTGAAGACGTGTCTCGAGACACGCTTGACAGCCTGACTTTTGCCTGCCATATGTCCTGATAACCAGGAGTGATGGATGATGATGATGATGTCCCTTACTCCTTGACAGAGCGTAGGGGAACGATGCGGGAGACCCGCACCGCTGTACTGGGCAAGGTCCTAGTGGAGGTGGTTTGCCATTTCCTTCCTCCGACCGTAATGAGGATGAATGATGATGACGAATACGACACAACAACACCCAGTCATCTCGAGGCAGGTGAAAAATCCCTGACCCCAGTGGGAATCGAACCCAGGACCCCGTGTTGGGGAAGCGAGAACGTTACCGCGGGACCACGAGCTGCGGACAGGAGTGATGGTCTGGGGTGCAATTTCTTTTCGTAGCAGGACTCCTTGGGTCGTCATCCGCGGCACTCTTGCGGTACGTCTATATTCTACTTCCCATTTCGTTGCCTTCATGGCAAGCCATTCTGGTTCAAATGGTTCAAATGGCTCTGAGCACTATTGGATTTAACTTCTGGGGTCATCAGTCCCCTAGACTTAGAACTACTTAAACCTTACTAACCTAAGGACATCACACACATCCATGCCCGAGGCAAGATTCGAACCTGCGACCGTAGCGGTCGCGCGGTTCCAGACTGTAGCGCCTAGAACCGCTCGGCCATCCCGGCGGCAGCCATTCTGGGTTTACCTTTCAACAAGGTAATAGCCGTCTGCAGACAGTGAGAGTTTTTGCTCCTTACCTTCGTGTTTGCCAATCCCTACCTTGCCCAGGAAGATCACCAAATCTCTCTCCAATTGTAAACATTTGGAGTATTAGGGACAGGGCCCTCCGACCACCTCGGCATTTTGACGATTTAACGCGCCAACTGGACAGAATTTAGTACGGTATACATCAGGCGGAAATCCAACAATTTTATCAATGAATAACTGTTTGTATAAGGGCCAGAGATAGACCAACGCGTTATCGACTTGCTCAACTTGTGAAGCTCTGTCTCTTGAATAAATTATTTAATTTTTCTGAAACTGTAATCATTTCTTTGTCTGTATATGTACATCAGATGTACCGATTTCCATCGCATTCGGATAATTCGATCGCGGTGCGTCGGTTTTTTTGTCTTAAAGTGTATTAATAAATCTGAGGACGGCCACTCCATAGTGCCTTACAAACGTTGTAACTACTAACTGAAGATACGAAACTAAAATAAAATTTTATTCTAGTTTTAAGCAAACTATTCTCGCAAGATATTTTAGATCAGTAAATAAAGATCACTGAATAATGATGACGCAATGGATTTGGGCATAAAATAAAAGCACAAATAACCGTAATTGCTAAATCGTATGTCTGCCGATATATTGCGCCTAAGAATATCTACCTGTCATTAATGGGCTGTGTTCAAAATTATGGACAAAAGGAAAAAAGCAGGCTATGACTTGTTATGAAGTTGGATGACGTGCCAGATGTAGTACATGGGCTACTCGCAAAGGCTAAGTGAGACAAATGCGTTAACGTATTAATAAGTTATGCAACAACACTATCAACGATTCGATGCGAGATTGGCTTAAACTCAGGTCGGACATAATAACAGGAGACTCTGAATCTTAGTGTCTCTGGGTTGGTCGTCTCACGCTTTCCTGAATTTATCTCGCTGTTAATCTCCCTGCATGTCTCACAGTTTACGAATCTCAGAATGTCTTCATCCACTGCGGGATGCTTTCAGATAATGAGCTCATTGTTTCCAAGAAAAACCGGTGCACGGTATCCCGGGACTAACTTCTTATTATGCTTTTCTCCGTAGATTTAGGCTGTGATATTCGCGAACAAGTTCCCTTGGCTGTTGCAAGTAGAACCTAGAAGGTCTCGAATGTTTCCTAACTATACATCAGTCAGGCCCTATTCACATCGTCTGAAAATGCGTGTTCGCTAATGGGGCGACCAATTTCTATCGTTTCGTCGTTCAAATACAACTAAAAGTTATAAGTGAGTGCCCAAGACCGCAATGATACGATTCAGCGGTTTAATACTGACCTTTTATTTTATAACAGACGAGTCGGCAAACGCATGGGACTGTTTTTAGATGCTCTGTGATTTATAGATTTATACAAATTATTTAAACTGTTGCTTAAATAGTTCTTTGAACGGGGTATTGGAAGCCTCCTCCAATATTCTAGCGAAGTCTGTAGTGCTTTCTCTCTATCGAATTCTCTGTCGACAAAACTTGAAAAAAAAGGTTTTGTGGGTACTGTCCATGTTCTGAACGCAGCCCTCTTAAACATATCAAGAGCTAACTAACCGGGTAGTGTCTATTATTTTACGTAAAGGTTTAGTAGTTTAGGTAAATTAACGTAACAATCTTAAAATGATTTTCTAGAGTAACAATTCCACTGTTTACGAACTTATGCATATGCAAACTTTCACTACAAAACAGAGAAAAAGGAATTTTTTTTTACGTTACAAGTATTGGTAACATCAGAAAAGTCCGTCGTTCACTGACATGTTTGTAGCTAAGCAAAGGAAACAACTGTAAACTGAACTTGTGGTACAGCGCAAATTCTTTGCAATAACACCGGATACGTGATCATTGTGTTTTCCTTATGGAATTTTTTCTCTAAACTGCCACAGATACGGCAAACAAAAATAGAAAGAAAACCATATGGACAAAAAGAAACCGTTATTTCTCTCTGTACGGACAGCTTTATAATTGAAGCTGCAATCATCTCTGTAGTATCTAAATAAGCTACGGTAAGTGTCATCAGTAATCACTTTTAGTCTTTGTCAGCTGCAACAGCCGGGCGAGAACCAAATAGTGAAGACTTGTTTGGAGGAACGGGTTGAAAAACCCCATTTGGTCCTCCTTATTTTGGTTTTCCTTGGTTTGCCTAGATCACGTCAGCTGCATTCCGCGGCGACGCTTTCAACGAGGTCACGGATTTTGATATTCTGCCTCGTCCCTATGGACTTGAACTACAGCTCCATATCTAGTGACGTATACGTTGAAGGGATTATTAAACTGTCATCTTTCTCAGTTCAAATACAACTCAAAAATAACCCGTTATCGAAAGAGTATGATATTGAAAATAGTCTCCGTTGTAAATTAACATCTTGTTCTATATGAGTGCAAGTGATATAAGAGAAAAAGGGATAATTCTCTTTAATAGAAATCGTAAAAGACTTTGACACGCACAGCAAGTTACTTAAATTTTTTCATTCAAAGAAATGTCTCTAATCACTCAAATCCAGATACGGCAAATATAACTATGCTCTTTAGAATTGAGCCGGCCAGAGTGGCCGTGCGGTTCTAGGCGCTACAGTCTGGAGCCGAGCGACCGCTACGGTCGCAGGTTCGAATCCTGCCTCGGGAATGGATGTGTGTGATGTCCTTAGGTTAGTTAGGTATAATTAGTTCTAAGTTATAGGCGACTGATGACCTCAGAAGTTAAGTCGCATAGTGCTGAGAGCCATTTAGAATTGATAGAGTACTTTGAGCGTAATCCACCGTTCGTTGGAAGATTCCGTTACAAAGTACTGACATTCTGGGCCGTGGTTAGTGCTCATTTTACCACTCAGTCTCATCGATTCATTAGAAGATGGTTTCAATTTTTCCATACTTCTCAGTTGTGATCTGTTTCAGACGGCGTCCTTCAGTTTGGTATTAGTCGCGCAAATACCCCTTTTGATGTTATCTTTGAAACGAGAACTCTGCCATTGTCTTTCATAGCACGACGGTCTTTTTCTGAAGGAAGGAAGGAAGTAGTTAGCTAACTTCACACAAATGTAATACGATATACACTACTGGCCATTAAAATTGCTACACCAAGAAGAAACGCAGATGTATTCATTGGACAAATATATTATACTAGAACTGACATGTGATTACATTTTCACGCAATTTGGGTGCATAGATCCTGAGAAATCAGTACCCAGAACAACCACCTCTGGCCGTAATAACGGCCTTGATACGCCTGGGCATAGAGTCAAACAGAGCTTGGATGGCGTGTACAGGTACAGCTGCCCATGCAGCTCCAACATGATACCACAGTCCATCAAGAGCAGTGACTGGCGTATTGTGACGTGCCAGTTGCTCGGGCACCATTGACCAGACGTTTTCAATTGGTGAGAGATCTGGAGAATGTGCTGGCCAGGGCAGCAGTCGAACATTTTCTGTATCCAGAAAGGCCCGTACAAGACCTACATCATGCGGTCGTGCATTATCCTGCTGAAATGTAGGGTTTCGTAGGGGTCGAATGAAGGGTAGAGCCACAGGTCGTAACACATCTGAAATGTAACGTCCACTGTTCAAAGTGCCGTCAATGCGAACTAGAGGTGACCGAGACGTGTAACCAATGGCACCCCATACGATCACGCCGGGTGATACGCCAATATGGCGATGACGAATACACGCTTCCAATGTGCATTCATCGCGATGTCGCCAAACCCGGATGCGACCATCATGATGCTGTAAACAGAACCTGGATTCATCCGAAAAAACGACGTTTTGCCATTCGTGCACCCAGGTTCGTCGTTGAGTACACCATCGCAGGTGCTCCTGTCTGTGATGCAGCGTCAAGGGTAACCGCAGCCATGGTCTCCGAGCTGACAGACCATGCTGCTGCAAACGTCGTCGAACTGTTCGTGCAGATGGTTGTTGTTGTGGCGTAACAAGCTAGCTACGCCACACTGAGAAGGGAGCCGAAAGGCACGCGTACACACACGCCGACTGGCGTCAAGTCTGGAACAGGATACGTTATGACTGCTATAAAGAAAATACGTAGCTTTGGAATATACTTAACTTTATTCTTTGTTGGTTTACAAAGTTCTTCTTGAGACATTTATACGATAATTCTCAAACTAGGTAAGGCTAATGGCGCCTTGCTAGGTCGTAGCCATGGACTTAGCAGAAGGCTATTCTAACTGTCTCTCGGCAAATGAGAGGAAGGCTTCGTCCGTATTGTCGTCCGTACAACTGGGGCGAGTGCTCGTCCGTATCTCGAGACCTGCCTTGTGGTGGCGTTCGGTCTGCGATCACACAGTGGCGACACGCGGGTCCGACATGTACTAAATGGACCGCGGCCGATTTAAGCTACCACCTAGCAAGTGTGGTGTCTGGCGGTGACACCACAGTTGTTGTCTTCAAACATCCCCATCTGTTGACTCAGGGATCGAGACGTGGCTGCACGATCCGTTACAACCGTGCGGATAAGATGCCTGTCATCTCGACAGCTAGTGATACGAGGCCGGTGGGGTCCGTCACGGCATTCCGTATGACCCTCCTGAACCCACCGATTCCATATTCTGCTGACAGTCATTGGATCTCGACCAACGCGAGCAGCAATGTCGCGATACGATAAACCGTAATCGCGATAGACTGCAATCCCACCTTTATCAAAGTCGGAAACGTGGTGGTACGCATTTCTCCTCCTTACACGAGGCATCACAACAACGTTTCACTAGGCAACGCCGGTCAACTGCTGTTTGTGTATGAGAAATCGGTTGGAAACTTTCCTCATATCAGCACGTTGTAGGTGTCGCCACCGGCGCCAACCTTGTGTGAATGCTCTGAAAAGCTAATCATTTACATATCATAGCATCTTCTTCCTGTCGGTTAAATTTCGCATCTGTAGCACGTCATCTTCGTGGTGTAGCAATTTTAAAGGCCAGTAGTGTATGTATCCGCAGGTGCAGAATGTAATTTAAAAGTAGATTACTCTGTTTCACATTAGCTCACACTCAAGTTTATGTTTCAGTTCAGCAACTGAAAATAGTTGTTTCTATAATGAGGAGATAGAGCATATTATCATGTATGGCGATAGCAGGAGAGAAAATCGGACTGAATTTCTGATCTCACGGAACATATATTTCCCCTGTTCTTCTGACAGGAAGAATTGGAGACATGCGCGCCCTTTGTGTTCGTGTACTGGTAACATCCCAATCTATCAACAGTGGATACTGTTCTCAGACATTTATAGCGCAACTCCACGATAGTGAAGCTACTGAAATTGTATTATGTAGGATGCCGGATCAGACGTCTCTAGTGCCATAGATTTTCCTCGTTTCCTTCAGTTACTTTAATCTGGGGATAGTTCCTGAATCAGGATCGATTCGTTCGTCTGACCTTGTTCGACTGGCTACTTTGTCTAGTAACCAATAAAATGTACAGAATTATAC
Organism: Schistocerca piceifrons; assembly: GCF_021461385.2. Classification (NCBI taxonomy): domain Eukaryota; kingdom Metazoa; phylum Arthropoda; class Insecta; order Orthoptera; family Acrididae; genus Schistocerca; species Schistocerca piceifrons. The sequence continues at coordinate 672,716,612 of NC_060138.1, read as the reverse complement.
TATCTTAGGTAGGTAACTTCGAAATACAAGATTTTACCTCTCAACCATCCAATGCTATTCATATGTTTGTAGTAAGTCAGAAGCCAATAATGGGAAACATTTAATGAGACGATACAACCAGAGGGTATTTCTGGAAGAAATGGAAGTATGTGAAGGGCTATCGATATTAACCGTATCTGTGAGTGAACATCATGTCAACGATACCCTATGCAACTGACAAGATAGGGAATTGTGCAGGTGGTCGTCATTTATTGTTTTATTGTCAGTTTACGTTACCTGACAATAAACGTGCAGCAGCCAGAAGTGGAGAAGGAAACGAAATGAAACCACAGGTTGGGAGGGTATGTGAATATACAATCTAATTACAAGGAACACGGTAGTATGAGCCGTGTGACGTTGCACTCGCTCTGGCCTGCATGCATGCAATGATTCGGTTGGGAAGGGTGTCTTCTGCCGAGCCCAGCTGGCCTACAACTGTTGTAACTGGTCCTTCATGTCCTGGATACTGCACTGGGACGGGACTGACGTCCTACATGGTCCCGAACGCGTTCTATGGGGGACAGATCTGGGGATGTTACTGGCCACAGGAATACCTCAACATCACGCAGACTATTAATGCAGGCACATGCCATGTGCTGAAGAGCATTGGCCAGTTGAAGAATGACACCATATACTGTCACATTAGTGATGACACATGGGGACACAGTATTACCATGACGTACCGTTGTGCCATCAGAACTCCCTCAGTCACCACAAGCTGTGACCTGAACTCGTGCAGGAAGCTCCTCTCACCATGACACTGGGATTAACACCATTGTGCCTCTGAAAAACATTAGAAGAATGGAATCTCCTCACAGCGTACCACCATATTCACCGACGGTAGTCTTTTGGGGCGCTGCAGAACCGTGGTTCATTGGTGGACACAATGTGACGTCATTAATCAGCAGTCCATGCTTGCAGGTCACAGCACCACTTCAAAATCAGCCTTTTTTTGTTGTGGTGTTAACAAGAACCTACGCGTAGGATGATAATTCCTCAGCCTGGCTGCTGCTAGCCTCCAACCAATGGTGTGGGATGACACATGACGCTTAGGTTCAAAAATGTTCAAATGTGTGTGAAATCTTATGGGACTTAACTGCTAAGGTCATCAGTCCCTAAGCTTGCACACTACTTAATCTAAATTATCCTAAGGAAAAACACACACACTCATACCCGAGGGAGGACTCGAATCTCCGCCGGGACCAGCTGCACAGTCCATGAATGCTGCGCCTTAGGCCGCTCATGACGCTTAGGGAGTCGTTTAGTTGCTCTCTGATGGCAGGCGGAGGTGTGAAGGGGCAGAGTAAAAAGATGCATAGAAAAAGTATGCAAGCAGTGCCCATCTCTAGAGATATACGAGGTGTGACAATTAAGTAATGAGACTGATGTGAAAAAAATGTTGCTTACCGTTTTAGTCAAGTTTAGTGTTGTCCCTTCAAAGTAGTTCCCTTCTGATTGCACACACTTTTTCCAGCGCTTCTGCCATTGATGGTAACATTTCTGGAACTCATCTTCTGTAATATCCTCCAAGACCCTCGTCACAGCTTTTTGGACATCTTGTGTTGTTTGAAAATGGTCTACCACCGTTTTGGCTCTTAGAAATAGAAAAAAGTCGCACGGAGCGATATCTGGTGAATAAGGTGGCTGTGGTAGTACTGAAATTTGATTTGAGATTAAAAATTGCTGTATTGATAGAGCAGTATGGGTTGGCGCATTATCGTGATGTAGAATCCAATTATCAGCAATGTTGGCATGGACACAAAGAACTCTTTTACGAAATCTTTCTAAAATTTCTTTGTAGTAATAATGGTTAACTGTTTGTCCAGGAGGCACCCACTCTTTATGAACAATTCCCTTGGAATCAAAGAAGCACACAAGGTTGATGGTCGTCCACTGCGGTCTTCATCTTCAACATTCGTCCTGCCTTCGCTAAACATTTTATGCCAACGAAAAAGTTGAGCTCTTGACATAACCTCCTTTCCAAATGCCTTCTGAAGCTTACCATAAGTTGTCGTCGCGTTTTCTCCGAATTTAACGCAAAGAGAAATGGCATACTGTTGCGCAATATTATGCTGTTCCATTTCCGTGACGAGAGACACAAACACGTGTTAACTTATTACAGCACAACTCACGACTGAGCAGTTGCATCGATGTGTTGCTTGGACTAGAAGCAGCTTATAGACCAAGGTCAAAGATATTGTGCCTACACAAGCCTGCAGGGTTGCCACATCTTGCAAAGAAAATCAGTCTCATTACTTTATTGTCGCACCTCGTACTTCTACATCTCCATTAAATTACTCAGGTAATGTCCTTATCAGCCTTGTCGTTCTGATTCATGAACAGCCAGAAAGAGAATTACATTCGTGCAGTGTGTCGAAGACTTTCTTGCACTATGAGGTATAATTCGTTCAGGAAGTATCTTTGGTAGTCTTGCAACACTTCACGACATTTCCATTGAAATCTTTGTGTAGACATACTCTGCCCCTCTGAAGATGGTTTAATAAAGTCAGAGCTCATGTGAATTAGACTAGACAGAATGGTAAAGTTCATAGCTCATTCACTTTCCCAGGCCAAGTGCGCATCTCGTATTAACCTGTGCAGATTCCATTGATCGATGCATAAAGCGTCGGGAATTTCAGATAGCTGCATCTCTAATCCTTTGAGAATTGAGCATATGTTTACATAGTATTTCTCTTTTGCAATGGTTTATAATACAGCTATACAAGGTGTCCCAGAAGGAAAGGTCAGTATTCAGGGATATGGCAGGAACGATTATTCGAAGCAAGGAGTCCAGTAAACATGTGTTCTAAAATGCGTACCTTATGAGCTACAACCATTTGTCCACTAGAAGAGATCTGTTCCGCAGCAGCGGAGATTAACAAGTGCTCATGTGTACCGTACATTTTGTTTTCTTGTATTGGTCCATACTACCACCTCCCAAATTATGGAAAGCAAAGAGTTTGCAGTAGAAGAGATTTCTTTCACAGTATCGAAGATGTTAAAGTGTTCATAGCTCTTAAAATATGCACTTCCGAGCCCATTTTTTACTAGACAGTTTTGTTTCGATTGATCGTTCATGTCATATCCCTGAATATTGATCATTCCTTCTGGGACACCCTGTATAGGTATAAAGTATATCTTATTGTCGTAAGTTTTTCTTTAGAATATACCAGCTAGACAGCAGCTTTTCCTGCCGTTTGATTTGTGTGCATACGAATACATCATTACTGAGTCCATAGGGAGGCTAAAATCTGGTCACACTTTGAATAAATAAAAAATGTTTTGAAATTCTGTATTTGAACAGGTAACATACTAAGAGAAAGAATAATCGTTTGAACTCATTCAAACAATATTTTGAACTCATAGAATCAATATCATTGATTGTTCATTATTTCTCCCAGAAGAACCAGTACCATAAACTTAAAGCATATTTTATGGAAAAATTCAACATCTTAGGGACCTGGAGACTACACTCGTCGTATTAAATAGACTGTTTTAAAATTATAATAGTAACAATGCTAGAACCTCCGTGTTACCAAAATCATCACTATTCGATGGGGAAAAATGTAAAATATGTGAATTCCCTTTCTGAAACCAAGAGAAGGGCAATATTAGTAGAAGACGTGATCATAGCACCCACTAAAGTTATAAATAAACGCAGGAGGAACGATGTCAAAACACATTTGTTCCAAGCAGACAAAAACCCAAAGTTTTTTGAGCATCACACTGCTAGTGGAAAACGCTCTCCTGACAGTTATTTGATCTTTCCTTCCAGTGTGAGACCAATCTCACCCACCAAGTTTTCGAGGAACGTAATGTTTGACATTAAATTCAAACTAGGGATTGTATTGCCAGAAATGATAGCCTTGCTAAGTACCAGAAAAAAATTCTCGGACAAAATCAGGTCTTAATCTTGGGCCGACACACGTGTTGTTACATCATTACGTCTTAAAATTGATATGTTAACTTCTACTAGTAATATGTTAACTTCTTTTATGTCTCGAATGCCGGCTCTTGAATCAGCGGAACTGGTCTAAACGAGTGGATGTATAACGTAGTGTCCGGGCCTATGCATACAGCCGGGCTTCTGTGCCATACGCCGTGAACAGAACTCATGATCAGTAAATGGGTAACTTTTCGCAGGTCACGTCGTTTGCTAAGGTATTTTTTCACTTATTTAGTTACAACTCAAAACTGCTCTCTGCACTGCTTTAGTCGGTCGTGTATTAATAATAAATCTCTTGAAATAAAAGAAAGTGTGTCGTTTAACTACAAGTAAATTAATTTAAATAACATAGAACGTCAAGAAAAGTTGGACTGATAGGCGGTAACAAGAAACTGTTGCTAGTCTCTGACGGGGATAACGTTAATAACACGTTCGTCTTCCGCGTACATTGTAGGCCACATAGAAAAAAAGTTCCACAGATTTTGGCAACAATACGATGCCGATGATTTTCACACACACACGCAAATGCTTTTGTTCTGCCTGGGAATGCACGCTATTTGTATTTAGTTGCCAGCTATGAACGATTACAAATGATCACATCGTGTAGCATGATAATCATTTTTTAAATGTACGAAACGAACGTTCTCCGTGTAGTTTATGAGCTTGATGGGGTCGGAAGAAAACGTGAATCAGTGATTAGTACTTTAATACTGAAGTTCAGATCAGAATGATGAAGAGCAAAATGAGAGACGATCAAAAGTGATTCGGGAACTGGTGAAAAGGGTTGATCCCGCGATTACAGAGAACAGACTTCTGATGATGTCAAAAAATATCATCCCAATTAGAATAAATACTATCACACACCTGTTTAAAAATTTTTATCATATAGATGTGTCAGATGTAGAGGGATAGGAAAGTGGTCCTATGCCATTATAAGAAGATAAGGAGTCGAGTCATTTATGTTTAAAAAGTAGTACCTACATGTGCAATATACACTATTGTTATTTTTATCTTGGTGAGAACCATAATATATTCTTCTACAATGGATGTGAGCAGTAGATGAAAGGGAGAATATGAGGATTTAATATCTTGTCAAAGAAGAAACGCTACGGAGCACAAATTAGCATTGGACAAAGAAGCGGTAGGGATCGATTGTGGCTTCTGCAAATGAATCCTTCCAATATTCTCCTTAAGTGGTTTTGAGAAATCACAGAAAACTTGCCTGAGCGGCAGGAATAGGATTTGAATTCCTCTCTTCCCGAATTCTTTTCCAGTGCCTTAACTACTGCGCCATCTCTCTCGGTAAAAGATGAAAAAATTGACTATAGCTAAAGTGGGTAGAAAGCTATGTTCATTTACGAAACCGAAACTGGACTGCAATGACATATTCGCAGCATCCAGTATGCAGATTAGAATACATCGGTGTCTCATCTATAGCTGTGCAAAAGCGTCTGAACTTTGTATTTCGTAACTGAAGTCTTGCTTTGACGGGCCATAGTTTTCTCTGACTCAACTTGCAGAAAGTCCTCAGCGGCCTTGAACTCTTTCCAGGGCGGGGAAGCACTCGCATAGCGGCAACAAGTTATGCCCGGGTCGCCCTTTCATCCGCTTAGCAGAGCCGCACCTTCTTCCCAGTTACAGGCTTGTAACCTCACCAAAACAAGTTGTCTGACCTTTTGACTTCTACGCAGCTCGTCCGACACCTGGTGGAACAGCTGACTGAACGCAGTTTGTTGGCGAATAGCAGATCAGCTGTAGCTAATGATTCAAAAGCCCTCTCTTACATGTGACTATGGATTCCGTTTTTATTTTGTATTTTTTTTTTTTTTTTTTTTTTTTTTTGCAGTCGAGCGGGTACCCAGACTGACTGCATTGTTGAAGCGACTACGCTGGTGTCTAAAATCAAAGCAACAACCGGAAATTTTGGAAGGTTACTTTTATTTTGTTACAAAACAATACAAACAGGTGATAGTAAGGTAGAAACAATGCAAAGGATTCAGAAAGTAAACAACTGCAACATGCATAACGAAAAATGGTTGAAATGGCTCTGAGCACTATGGGACTAAACATCTGAGGTCATCAGTCCCCTAGAACTTAGAACTACTTAAACCAAACTAACCTAAGGACATCACACACATCCATGCCCGAGGCAGGATTCGAATCTGCGACCGTAGCGGTCGCGTGGTTCCAGACTGAAGCGCCTAGAACCGCTCGGCCACAGCGGCCGGCCATGCATCACGGTAGACAAAAATGTTCTTCGCTTTTTCCAACTTAACGGATTTGCACACACATTCCAACAACTGGTTAATGTGCTCAGTATGGGGTGTGACCCCTCTGGCAGCAATATAGACCTGATAACGATGGGGCATACTCTGAATGATGTCATCAGTCTCAAGTTGAGGCAATAACGCCCATTCTTCTTGCAGAGCTGCTTGCAAGTCTTGGAGTGGTTGGTGGATACTGAAATGGTGCAAGCCATCTCCCTAGTGCATCCCAGGCGTGCTCTAAGTGATTCAAACCGGGAGAGCGAGGAGGCTACGCCGTGCGTACAGTATCTTCCGTTTCCAAGAAAACATCATCCACTCGTGTGCTGTAGGGTTGAGCATTTCGACCATTGATACTAAGTCTAGGCCCACAGCACCCCGCAACAACTGCAGATGAGGTCCCAAGATCTCGTCACGATACCTGTACGATGTCAAGAAGAGGTGTTCGAGTGCTCAACATAATCCCTGGCCACACCATTAGGGATTCTCCTTGACATCGGTCTCTTTCCACAATGTTTGGATCCCGAAATCGTGTACCACGTTCTCTCCAGATGTGAATCCATCGATAATCACTCTCCAGACAAAATAGGACTCATCTGTGAAAGAAACATTGGCCCACTGTTCGAGCGTACAGGTGGCATGTTGATGACTCCACTCTAGACGTTCCCTTCTGTTAAGACGCGTCAGAGTTTAGACACACGGTAGGTCTCCGACAACAAAGGCCACTCTGCCGAAGCCGTCAGCACACCGTTTGCCTCGATACAACACGTCCGGTGGATGCTGCGAGCTCACATGTCAGTTGCCGTGCAGTACTAAGGCGGGACTGGCGTGCCCTTACAGCCAAATGACGGTCCTCTCTTCTGAAGTCACACGTGATCGGCCCTGCCCTGGTCTTTGGGATACAGTTTCGGTCTCTATAAACTCTCGCCACATCCGAGAAACAACAGAATGGTTCCATTAAGCCATCGGGCCACATGAGTTTGCGACTGTCTTGCTTCCGTTCTTGCTATGGCCGTCCACCGCAGAGAGTCTAGTAGGCATCTTCTCTGTGCCATACTGCACAGTCCGTGAATGTGTACAAAGCGATTGTGGATGTGGGACTATCCGGCGAACGCTACCTCGTTTCGTAGGTACCCTGACGTCATAGTTGGCATGGTTGTCCGTTGACGGAAATGTCATCTATGTAGAACAAGAGCGTTCGGATATCTGGTTGACAGTTTGTATGATTATATCGTGAATTAGGCACAGGACGGGGAAATAAAGGTTTGTTGCTTTACTTTAGGACACCAGCGTATTTCTTACACATCAGACTCTTCCTATTCTTCTGTCACAGTTTGGGACAGGCGTGCACGCCATCTAAAAGGCATTTCTTCTACGTTTAACAGAATTTTTTCATTTGGACTTGATAGGTCAATACCTTTGCGTTTTACTTCGAAATTACGTTTAAACTCACAGAACGACACCGAATCAGTTTTTCGTTCGACTCTATCTTCCTAAACTTTTTTACTTGCATTTGTTATTCATTCTGATTTGGCTTTTTTGCGCTTCTTTTAATTCCTGTGTCACTCTTTGGATCGTTATGTTTTCTTCTCTCATGAAGAAGTTTAAATATTTATTAATTTATCCGTAGAGTTTCAGGCCCTGCTTTTGCTGCCTATAAGGACCTACCTTGGCTTCATTATTTCTTGTTTATTACACTGTAAAGAATTTCTACTGAACTTTTCTGGACGATTTTGTTTGTGTTATTGCTCACTGCCTGGATTATTACTCAACGGTAAACTGTCCATTCCACGCTCCCGTACAGCCGAGCAAAGTGACGCAGAGTTGAGACCTCGACCTCAGAAAGAGAGTGCTTTGAGTCTCCGTGCCGTCACTAAGACATGAACTTTCCATGATTTCTCACAACCAATTAAGACAAGTGTAAGTTCTCCGAACTAAGCATTAGACATCCCCTTCAAAGAGCACACTGATCACTTTGGAGCGCTGTGGACGGTGTAGGACTGGATCAATCTCCAACATGTCACGATAGTGAAGTGATGTATTTCTGTCAGTTGTTATATCAACGCAGTAAGATGGATCGATGTGGAGAACTGACAAAATGGAAGAAATGAGATACCGTTTTTGGGCGTTCCTATGCTCATACCTTGAATAGAGTTGCCCGATTTGTCGCTGGATCAACGCGAACTGTTCCAACGTGTCGAGGACGGCGTAAGAACAGCCGTCGTAAACATATCCTAACTGGCAGGTACAGAAGATCAGTGTCAGGCCATGTCAATGACAGACAGTTTCATACCCGACAGGAATTGCTCACGTCAGTGAATGTAGGTCCAGCTCAAGCAGTTTCCAAGCGATCACTGCGAAGGAAACTGCATGGAGTGGCCATACGAAATCAAGAACCTCACAAAAAACCAGTGCTCACAGCAGCACAGAACACCGCAAGTCTCCAATGGGCCAGAAAACGCAGAAACTGGGCAGTGTCTGGACTGGAGATGTGAATTTTGATCTGCCGAGTAACGATGTAGCCTCTTTTCAAATTATGCAACGTTTCAGGTGCTAAGACAGCCGAATGAGGCGTTTAATCCAGTTTGTGGTGGTGGTGCTAAGTTCCTATGGGACCAAACTGCTGACGTCATCGGTCCAAAATCCAGTTTGTGGAGGGTTTAGTTTAGACCAGAGGTGGTTCGTGATGTTTTGGGGGTAAAACAACCCCCAAAACATCACGAACAAACTCTGGTCTAAACTAAATCTCGTACCATGACTTGGGCCCACTCCTTCAAGTTTCCGTGCATGTGAACCAGGATATTTATTTCAACTTCTCGCTGACCGACTGTTGACCTTCCTTCCGCATTTTTTACATCTCCATGATGAGTATGTTCTGGACAGTCGCGTCTTCCAAGATGAGAACTACCGTGTTCACAGAGCTGCATGCATACGTTCCTAGTCTGACGATCAGTTAGACGCTCTATCGCACCTCGACTGCTCCGCTAAATCTCACAGAGGAGGACTGGGCCTCTTTGTGGCTGCGGGTAATGCATAGCAATAAACACCCCCATACTTTTTCGGCTCCACATTCTACAGGGTAGGGCATACATGAACAAACATCTTGACACTTTTCCTCTCACAACTGAAGCCATTATCAAGGTTAGAGGTGGCGTTCTGGGGCTGACTAATTTTTTTACCCAGTGCGCTTTGGTTGATTCTTTTCAAAAGGCCACAGCCGATTTCTTTCTCTTTTCTTCTCACGCGCTAACTAGTGCTCCGCTGACAATGACGTTGCCGTCGACGGGGCGTTAAACCCTAATCTTCATTCGCATCTTCGAAACGTAATCCTTTTTCTTCTGAGTTACAGCCTGCTTTTCTTCACTACACTGATTCGAGAGAGCGTTGGGTCTGTGTCAGCATCTGAGTTTGGTTTGCATTCGAATGTTTAGGTTATAAGTCCTGGTGTAGGCAGTATACAGTTCAGCTGATGTCTTTTTGTGTCTTCTGGTTTATTGGTTTATTCCAAGTACATCTCTTTCTCCAGTGGTTTTTAAAGACGATTTATTCTCTCAGCCTGCATTCTCTAATAATTCGATCTACCAATCTCTCCCCTGCTAATCGTTCCGTTCACTTAACATTGTTAAATTGCAATAGCCCTAAAATATTTTATCAAGACCTGATTTTCCGCGTGTATTCTCTGTATATTTTAATCAACAGAACATTACATAGGAATGCAAAGCTATTCAATTGTAGTAGATACTGATTTAGTTTTAGTCCTCAGAAGAATAATTTTGTCACTGTTGTCCGTAGTAACTTCTGTTATCTATACAATGCCAAAACCACTTATACTTTGTGTTGTTATTACCCAACAATCATTTGCCAATTTCTCGTTGCTAACCTATGTTGACTTAATCCTAGCCTTGTCTCTCTTAATATTTTACAATTTTCCCAAAAAATTCCAGCTTCTAACAAAGCACACTTCGATTTGTCTCGATATGTTTGTTCTATCCTGGTTAGTTCTCAGTCGTGGGTTCGAATGAGTGCTAGTTCACCCGAGGAGCTTTCGTGGTGGCAATATCTGTTTCAATACGTCGTGCGCTGTTTATACACTTTTGTCTTTAGCACAGTGAGTTCCGTTGTCTTCTTCATCTACATACCGTCGATCATTGCAGAGCCTTCAATCATTAGGTCCTTTAGGTGCAATTGCGGACGCTAAGGCCAGAGGGATGTGCTGAGCTTTCCTCTGTCCGCCAGTCAGCTTTTGATAAGGCCATTGGCATAACTGGAAACAGGGAGGCTATCTTTATACAGCTTATAGTTTTTATTCCATGTCCGCCGCTCGTGGTCTCGCTGTAGCGTTCTCACTTCCCGAGCACGGGATCCCGGGTTCGATTCCCGGTGGGGTCAGGGATTTTCACCTGTCTCGAGATGACTGGGTGTTGTTGTGTCGTCTTCATCATCATCATTCATCCCCATTACGGTTGGAGGAAGGCAATGGCAAATCACCTCCGCTAGGACCTTGCCTAGTACAGCGGTGCGTGTCTCCCGCATCGTCCCTTACGCTCTATCAAGGCGTATGGAACTTCATCATGATCATCATCTAAGCAGTAGCTGGAATTGAAACCGTGACTTCTGATCAACAATCAAAGATGCTAACAACTACAATAGTGTGACCCAAGTGTCAGTTTACATAATAATCTTAAAAATAGAAATCAACATTTCGCCGTATTTGTACTGGTTTCAGTAGATATTCGTAGTGCCTATTGGAAGATATCATTGACTGAGTGGAAGTATTTAAATTCTCCACATAACTGGTTTTCAACATGCCTGAATTTTCTGCTGATCGGGACTGTCTACCATCGCCCAGAAAAAGACCGGTGTAAGTCGGTCTAAAAGTCACTTACATGTTCAGGAAATAAACAATTTTTTCAGCCTTCAGTTGCAAGGTAATTGTTCATTTTAAATGATGTCAGTGATGTTGTTGTTGAGTTCTTCAGTTCTAAGACTGGTTTGATGCAGCTCTCCACGCTAGTATATATTTCTCAAGCTTCTTCAGCTCTGCATAACTGCTGCAAACTACATCCATCTGTACGTACTTACTGAAGTTAAGCTGTAGTGTCCTTCTGGTCATCGGGGTCCAGGGCGAAGTGGGACTCGTCAGTGAAGATGTTTCTGCTCCAGTCGATGAGAATCCAGGCCGAAGACGTGTCTGGAGACGCCCCGGACAGCGGTGGGACACAAACCCGGCTGTCGCCGACCATGCAGCCCGACTAGCGGGAGTGGTGGTCTGGCGCGCCATTTAAATTCCTGGCAAGATCTCTTACAGGACAGCGGTACGTCGACGATGTGCTGTCCTCCGTTTTGTTGCTCTTCATGGCAAGCCATCCTGGGCTTATATTTCAGCAAGACAATGCTCGCCCGCACACGGCGAGAATTTCTTCTGCTTGTCTTCCTACCTTGGCCAGCAGGATCGCCGGATCTCTCCCCAGTTTAGAACGTTGCGCTATGGGCAGGACCCTCCAACCAGCTCGGGATTTTGACGATCTAACGTGCCAATTGGGCAGAACTTGTCACGATACCTCTTAGGAGGATATCCGACACCTCTAACAACCAATGCCAAGCCGAATAACTGCTTGCATAAGGACCAGATGAGGACTAATGCGTTATTGACTTGCTCAGTTTGTGAAACTCTTTCTCTTGAATGAATCATCCAATTTTTCAGGAATTATAATGTTGTTCGTCTGTACATGTACATCACATCTACCGATTTCCGTCCCATTTGGAACTGTTCTTTCCTAGACCACAGTCTCTTTATGACACGTTGGTGAATACTAGTGTGTTGCACAAGTTCGACTGGAAGGTTTTACGTTATTTTTAACGATGTAAATGTATCTGTGTTCAAATAGAGCCGGATTTCCCAGTGTTGATTCATTGATGACGGCGTCCGCTGTTTCCACGATATGACAACTTTTTTTATTTTTACTTTGTGATAGGTTGCTCTGCCCTTCTGTCACCACAGTCGTCAGTTAACCTATGAGAAGAAAGCGACATGCATCATCTATCTGTGAATCTGCGAATCATGTTGTGTGTTATCGTACTTTAGTTGTTTGTGTATCGTAATTGACCACGGGGAGATTGGGGTCCAAACTGGCCTTCGCCTAAATGAACGTGGAAAACTGCCTAGGAACCATAATCAAGCTGACCGGTATACCGGGGCCAGCGTTCGTCAATCTGCCGCATGGTTTGGATACGGAGTACGGCACGCCTCCCTGACACCCAAGCTAATGCGCGGTGCGTTAACCCGTACGAGCAAGTTTCTGACCGTATATTGCCCACTATAAGTTTGGAAATACCATGTTGCGTATTACAAGGAAGCAAGATGGGAGTGGTCTATATGAGTTATTAGAAAACGGAATAGTGCGCTGAAAAAACGATTAATAATGTCACTTACATTGTTGTGCAGATAATTATTGGATATATAGATACATATTGGTACTGCTCAGTTTTATACACTGAAGTGCCAAAGAAACTGGTATAGCCATGCGTATTCAAATACAGAGATATGTAAACAGGCAGAATACTGCGCTGCGGTCGGCAAAGCCTATATAAGACAAGTGTCTGGCGCAGTTGTTAGATCGGTTACTGCTGCTGCAATGGCAAGTTATCAAGATTTAAGTGAATTTGAACGTCATAGTATAGTCGGCGTACTAACTATGGGACACTGCATCTCCGAGGTAGCATGGAAGTTGGGATTTTCCCGTTTGATCATTTCACGAGTGTACCGTGAATATCAGGAATCCGGTAAAACATCAAATCGCTGACGTCGCTGGCCGGAAAAAGATCCTACAAGAACGGAACCGATGATGACTGAAGGGAATTGTTCAGCGTGACGGAAATGCAACCCTTCTGCACATTGCTGCAGATTTCAGTGCTGGAGCATCAACCATTTAACGAAACATCATCGATATGGCCCTTTAATGACTGCACGACACAACGCTTTACGCCTCGCCTGGGCCCGTCAACACCGACATTCGACTGTTGATAACTGAAAACATGTTGCCTGGTTGGACGAGTCTCGTTTCAAATTGTATCGAATGGGTAGAAGTGTATGGGTATGGAGACAACCTCATGATTCCGTGGACCCTGCACAGGGGACTGTTCAAGCTGGTGGAGACTCTGTAATGGTGTGGGGCGTGTGCAGTCGGAGTGATATGGCACCTCTGATACGTCTAGATACGACTCTGACAGGTCACAAGTACGTAAGCATCCTGTCTGGTCACCCGCATCCATTCATGTCCATTGTGCATTACAACGGACTTGGGCAATTACAGCAGGGCAGTGCGACTCTCCACACGTCCAGAATTGCTACGGAGTGGCTCCAGGTTCTGGGCTTAAGCCCTTCCGCTGGCCATCAAACTCCCCAGACATGAACATTATTGAGCATATCTGGAATCGCTTGCAACGTGGTGTTCAGAAGAGATCTCCACCGGCTTGTACTCTTAGGGATTTACGGACAACTGTGTAGGATTCCTAGTGTCAGTTCCCTCCAGCACTATTTCAGACAATAGTCGAGTCCATGCCATGTCGTGTTGCGGCACTTCTGGGTATTCGCGGGGACCTACACGATATTACGCAGGTGTACCAGTTTCTTTGGCTCTTCAGTGTATAAACTGACTTTACCTGTCCAAGCAGTTCTACTAAACAGGCCAGGTGGTGTCAGCAAACGGCATGATTATGCAGAGGCTGTTTACTGTTCCGTTCAATTAAGTTCCGTTTGTATGAAGGTAGGACACGCCGCGAAAGAAGGTAGTATACGCAGTAATTGAAAAGATCCCAAAGTGCCAGATTTCTTATGAAAGGCGATAGCTTCAGAAAAATATAGAGAAATTGAAAATCTCCATCAGCGAAGTTGTCAACACCATACAGCGGCATCTAGATACTGATTCCTATTATGCTCCACCTCGCTCAGGAGCACCCAGAAAAATACCAGAACACCAGTAAAAGCATTTAATAGTGACCAGTAAACGTAATAGATTCAAAAAGCCCGTGAATCGACTTCTCAACTAAATACAACTAGGGTACACCAGTGAGCGAGTCAACAGTGAAACGGTGCTTGGCAGAAAACAACCTCAGGGTTATATAGTAGTGAGGAAACCGTTGTTGCGCCCTGTTAACAAGAGGAAAAAGCCTTGGTCGGCTACGACACACCAGCATTGGACAGCAAGGGGTTGGGAACGAGTCTTATTCACTGATGAATCCAAATTCGAAATATTTGGAAGTGAATGCTGTCAAATCGTGTTCCATTCACCTCTGAACATTTGAATCCTCAATGCGTAATTCCACCTGTGATGCATGGAGGGGCTTCTGTGGCAGTACGAGGATCTTTTAGAGGGAATAAAGTCGGTGAGTAGATGAAAGTAGATCGAAAAATGAACCAAACAGATTATCATGCCATTATCCAACGACTTATCAAGACATTTGGTATAGGTCTGATTGGGGAAGGGTTTGTTTCACAGCAAGACAACGACCCGAACCACACATCCTGCTTGCCATGCGAAGTCTCTGGGGGTTCAGAACATTCTAAAAAATATGGAATGGCCTTCCCAGTTCTCTGTTGGTAACCCAGTCGAACTACTGTGAGGTGAGTTGGACAGGAGGCTCCGAAAACAGGAAATCGTGTATGGAACACACTTGTGGGAGGGTCTGCAGCAAGAATGGAGACTAAATCCAACTGAAACTCTGGCAAAATTGATCCATCGCATAACGAGAGTATGCAAGGCGCGATTAAAACAAACGGAGGCTATTTTCAGGAATCTGAAATTTGATGGTTGCATTTACTTATCTATTGTTTGAGCTTAATAAACATTTAGATAACAATAAATTGCAATGCCTGTCCATATACACCAAAGGTGTATTACAATGTGAAATGAAGCTGGAAGCTTAAGATATATAACTTAGTTTATAAACTATAATTTATGTGTATACAAGAGCTTGAAGACATTTTATGTATAAACCATTGTCACCAATTCTGAACATATTACAGGTGCTTGAAAATGACCCGCGGTTGAAACTGGCCAGTCGTGCGGATAACAAAAAGAATATAGCCTGCTTAGATCATGTTTTCATTCTCAGTTTTATTATCTATTTCCTTTCCATTGCCCACAATCACTTGGTGTTTCCAAGCTCATGGAGGGCAGTGTATTTAAACATTCGACGTAATTATAATGGCCGAGAATTACTCGTGGTTTTTATTTCTTTAATTCTCACGTAAACCCAGTGAGTACAAACACACCAGAAAAAGGAAATAATTTCGAAGCTTTAGCTTACTGGAAACCAAGTTTGAAAAGTTTGAATTTTGTTTATGTTTTTTGTAAACTCAAGACAGAGGAATGATAGTGATAATTCTGCTGTTGCTGATCGTCTTTTTACTTGTAACTGACTCTTCTTGAAACAATGAAGAGAGAAAAGCAAAAGTTTCAAACTTTATAGATGCTTTACTCGCATATGGTGTGCTGCCTACGAGTCCTAGGGGATATTGTGATACAATGGTATTTGAACAACGTAAGACTATACTTTTGTCTACGTGTTTATTTTTTCCTGTAATTAATATTTTGTAAGTGCCTATTCAAGACACGTTCGTAGGATTTGTCGACCTGGAAAAAACTTTCGACTATGTCAAATGGTGCAAGATGTTCGAAATTCTGAGGAAAATAGGGGTAAGCTATAGGGAGAGACGACTAATATACAACATGTACAAGAGACAAGAGGGAATAGTAAGACTGGAACACCAAGAACTAAGTCCTCGAATTAAAAATGGTGTAAGACAGGAATGTAGTCTTTCGCCCCTAGTGTTCGACCTTTACAACGAAGAAACAATGATGGAAATAAAAGAAAGGTTCAAGAGTGGAATTATAATCCAAGGTGAAAGGATAACAATGATAAGATTCGCTGATAACATTGCTATTCTCAGTGAAAGTGAAGAAGAGTTACAGAATCTGCTGAACAGAATGAGCAGTCTAATGAGTACAGAAGCCGCGTGGAGTGGCCGCGTGGTTAGAGGCGCCATGTCACTATTCGTGCGGCCCCCCCCCCCCCCCCCCCCCCTGCCGGAGATTCGAGTGAGTGTTGTCGTTAGCGTTATGTTAGTTTAAGTAGTGTGTGAGTCTAGGGACCGATGACCTCAGTAGTTTGGTCCCTTAGGAATTCACACACATTTGAACATTTTGAGTACAGAATATGGACTGAAAGTAAGTGAAAGAAAGACGAAAGCAATGAGAAGTAGCAGAAATGAGGACAGCGAGAAATTTAATGTCAATGTTGATGATCACCAGGTAGATGACGTTGAGGAATTCTGCTACCTAGGCAGCAGAATAACCAATGACGGACAGAGCAAGGAGGACTTAAAAAGCAGACTAGCTCTGGCAAAAGGGGAATTCCTGGCCAAGAGAAGTCTACTAGTATCAAACATAGATCTAGAGGAAGAAATTTCTGAGAATGTTCATTTGGAGCACAGAATTGTACGGTAGTGCAATATGGATGTGGGAAAATAGGAACAGAAGAGAATAGAGGGATTTGAGATGTGGTGCACAGAAATTTGATGTAAATTAGGTGGGCTGATAAGATAACGAATGAGGAGGCTTTTTGCAGAATCGGAGAGGAAAATAATGTATGGAAAACACTGACAAGAAGAAGGGACAGAATGGTAGCACATCTGTTACGATATTAGGGAATAGCTTCCATGGTACAAGAGGGAGTTGTAGAGGAAGACAGAGATTAGAATACATAAAGCAAATAATTGGAAATGGAAATGTCGTGTGGCTAGGGCCTCCCGTCGGGTAGACCGTTCACCTGGTGCAGGTCTTTCGATTTGACGCCACTTCGGCGACCTGCGCGTCGGTGGGGATGAAATGATGATGATTAGGACAACACAACACCCAGTCCCTGAGCAGAGAAAATTTCCGACCCAGCCGGGAATCGAACCCGAGCCCTTAGGATTGACAGTCTGTCACGCTGACCACTCAGCTACCAGGGCGGACTAGCAAATAATTAATGACGTAAGTTGCAAGTGCTACTCTGAGATGAAGAGGCCGGCACAAGGGAGAAATTCATGGCGGGCATCAAACCCGTCAGAAAACTGATGACTCAAAGAAAAGTATTTAAGTGTTGTACATGTATATTTTACGTCATAATATTACTCTGCCTGCTGCTATTAATATTGATGTAAAAATCAGAGGAACATGGAGATGGAGACAGTTGAAGGACAGTCGCGTCCCGTCGTGACAGATCGGTTCTAGGCGCTTGAGTCCGGAACCACGCGGACGCTACGGTTGCAGGTTCGAATCCTGCTTCGGGCATGGATGTGTGTGATGTCCTTAGGTTAGTTAGGTTTACGTAGCTCTAACTTCTAGGGGACTGATGACCTCAGATGTTAAGTCCCATAGTGCTTAGAGCCATTTGAACAGTGGCGTCCAGGGAATAATTTCATTTGTAAGAATGCGAGAGATACGTAAAGCCTGAGGAAAAGACATAAAAACATCTGTATGGAAGGTGTTTTAAAGTGAGGTTAAATTGTCGGTGTTGGAAGGGAAATTTTTAAAACGAACCACTATAGAGCAAGAGTATCTGGTGTGCTACACTTAAAACAAGAAAGAACGTAACAATTTGAATGCCCATTTACATAAACAGTGCTGTCAAAGAACATATACAAGTCTCAACGGAGAAATAACACAGCCAACCGGTTGCAAATAATTTTTTAATACAATGACCTAGGGTTCGAAAATCTCCAAGGATGTCTTCATCAGAATCAAAGTTTTAACAACCCTATAAAATAATACGTAGAAAATAAGTTTAACAGAATCATTAACAAAGATGGAAATTGTCATAATATAGAAAGGTTACTTAAGTAAATAGTCGGCCGGAGTGGCCGAGCGGTTTTAGGCGCTACAGTCCGGAGCCGCACGACCGCTACGGTCGCAGGTTCGAATCCTGCCTCGGGCATGGATGTATGTGATGTACTTAGGTTAGTTAGGTTTAAGTAGTTCTAAGTTCTAGGGGACTGATGACCTCAGATGTTAAGTCCCATAGTGCTCACAGCCATTTGAATCATTTTTGAACTTAAGTAAATTACATTTCGAGAAGGCTACAGTCAAAGTTTCGAGCAGACATGCTCAAATCAAAAATTAAAAATTAAAAACTTTTCAGCCTGTGGGTCGTATACCTCGCAAGGAACATTATACTTATCGGCCCAGTGGCTTACATGGCCGCTACGAAAAAAGGACTCAAGTTGCTACAACCCTGTCTCACTCCCTTCCCAACCACTGCTTCCCTTTCATATCCCTCAACTCTTAGAACTGCCATCTGGTTTCTGTACAAATTGTAAATAGCCTTTCGCTCCCTGTATTTTACCCCTGCCGCCTTCAGAATTTGAAAGAGAGTATTCCAGTCGACATTGTCAAAAGCTTTCTCTAAGTCTACAAATGCTAGAAACGTAGGTTTGCCTCCTCTTAATCAAGCTTCTAAGATATGCCGTAGGGTCAGTGTGGTCTCACGTGTTCCAACATTTCTACGGAATCCAAACTGATATTTCTCAAGGTCGGCTTCTACTAGTTTTTCCATTCGTCTGTAAAGAATTCGCGTTAGTATTTTGCATCTGTGACTTATTAAACTGATAGTTCGGTAATTTTCATATCTGTCAACACCTGCTTTCTTTGGTATTGGAATTATTACATTCTTCTTGAAGTCTGAGGGTATTTCGCCTGTCTCATACATCTTGCTCACGAGATGGTAGAGTTTTGTCAGGACTGGCTCTCCTAAGGCCGTCAGTAGTTCTAATGGAATGTTGTCTACTCCCGGAGCCTTGCTTCGACTCAGGTCTTTCAGTGCTCTGTCAAACTCTTCATGCAGTATCGTATCTCCCATTTCATCTTCATCTACATCCTCTTCCATTTCCATAATATTGTCCTCAAGTACATCGCCCTTGTATAGACCATCTATATACTCCTTCCACCTTTCTGCTTTCCCTTCTTTGCTTAGAACTCGGTTTCCATCTGAGCTCTTGATATTCATACAAGTGGATCTCTTTTCTCCAAAGGTCTCTTTAATATTCCTGTAGGCAGTATCTATCTTGCCCCTAGTGAGATAAGCCTCTAAATCCTTACATTTGTCCTCTAGCCATCCCTGCTTAGCCATTTTGCACTTCCTGTCGATCTCATTTTTGAGACGTTTGTATTCCTTTTTGCCTGCTTCATTTACTACATTTTTATACTTTCTCCTTTCATCAGTTAAATTCAATATTTCTTTTGTTACCCAAGGATTTCTACTAGCCCTCGTCTTTTTACCTACTTGATCCTCTGCTGCCTTCACTACTTCGTCCCTCAAACCTATACGTTCTTCTTCTACTGTATTTCTTTCCCCCATTCTTGTCAATTGTTCCCTTATGCTCTCCCTGAAACTCTGTACAACTTCTGGTTTATTCAATTTATCCAGGTCCCATCTCCTTAAATTGCCACCTTTTTGCAGTTTCTTCAGTTTTAATCTACAGTTCATAACCAATAGATTGTGGTCAGCCGGCCGAAGTGGCCGTGCGGTTAAAGGCGCTGCAGTCTGGAACCGCAAGACCGCTACGGTCGCAGGTTCGAATCCTGCCTCGGGCGTGGATGTTTGTGATGTCCTTAGGTTAGTTAGGTTTAACTAGTTCTAAGTTCTAGGGGACTAATGACCTCAGCAGTTGAGTCCCATAGTGCTCAGAGCCATTTGAACCAGCCAGATTGTGGTCAGAGTCCACATCCGCCCCTGAAATGTCTTACAATTTAAAACCTGGTTCCTAAATCTCTGTCTTACCATTATATAATCTATCTGAAACCTGTCAGTATCTCCAGGTTTCTTTTATGATTCTTGAACCAAGTGTTAGTTATGATTAAGTTATGCTCTGTGCAAAATTCTACCATTTATACTTCTTAGCAAAATACTGTTTAAAGATGTTTTTCTTTATGTGATGAAACAATATACTTATCTAGAAATATTGTCGTAGGTAAAATTAAACGAACATTTGTTGTATTCAATGGCAAATTCTGGAGTGTAAGCGTCTGGTCGTCATCACCTCTCTCACGTCAGGTACGCTTTACTAGCAGAGCAGTTCATCGACTTTACTCACTAAACACATGAACAAATCCAACTGACATACATAAGACTACATATTTTTGTCTGGGGCATATCGTCCCATCTCCCATATCTGACCTGGGTTTTCTAGACGTTGCCCCTGGTGGTAAGCCAAAATGCCAGACCTCGAAACCCCGACCCAAATGTTTCCAATTGAGATTTCCTCTGCTTCAGTCCCTGCTCGCCTGTTATTTGGTTGTTAAGACCATGATTCTTCAGTGAACCATGCCCGAACAACCCACACTGCGTTTAGAGATGGACGTAATAAAAAAGTACAATTGTGTAAATTTGAAACTACGATTTTCACATTTCCTTCTTTTATATAGCACTTAATTATAAAACACGGAATTATGATTTGCAGCATTAAAAATTTAGTAGCAGAAACTGTTTTCTGCTGCATAAATTTTACATTTGTCAGTGTTGTGTATTTGGAAAAACTTTATATATGTATTGTGCATTCAGATTTATGCTGGATTAAAGATTATCTGACAGAGAAATACAGTAAAGAAGAAAAGTACAGTTACATCTGGCGGCCATGACAGGATGCTACTATTGAAATGACAGGTGTAGTGTAAACACAGAGCGGAACAACAAATTGTAGATGCGTAGTAACGATTGTGAAGTAGTTTACTATTCAAGAATGAGGTTTTCACTATGCAGCTGAGTGTTCGCTGATATGAATCTTCCTGGCAGATTAAAAGTGTGTGCCGGACCGAGAGTCGAACTCGGGACCTTTGCCTTTCGTGGGCAAATACTCTACCATCTGAGCTACCCAAGCACGACTCACGACTCGTCCTCACAGCCTTAATTCAACCAGTACCTCGTCTCGTACCTTCCAAATTTCACAGAAGCTCTCCTGCTGACCTTGCAGAACTAGCACTCCTCGAAGAAAGGATATTGCGGAGACATGGCTTAACCACAGCCTGGGGGATGTTTCCAGAATGATATTTTCACTCTGCGGCGGAGTGTGCGCTGATATGAAACTTCCTGGCAGATTAAGACTGTGTGCCGGACCTAGACTCGCACTCGGAACCTTTGCCTTTCACGGGCAAGTACTCTACTATCTGAGCTAACCAAGCACGACTCACGACTCGTCCTCACAGCATTAATTAACCAGTACCTCGTCTCCTACCTTCCAAACTTCACAGAAGCTGTCCTGCAGACCTTGCAGAACTAGCACTCCTGGAAGAAAGGATATTGCGGAAACATGGCTTAGCCACAGCCTCTGGGATGTTTCCAGAATGATATTTTCATTCTGCAGCGGAGTGTGCGCTGCTACGAAACTTCCTGGCAGATTAAAACTGTGTGCCAGACCGAAACTCGCACTCGGGACCTTTGCCTTTCACGGGCAAATAATCTATCATCTCGGTCTGGCACACAGTTTTAATCTGCCAGGTAGTTTACTATTACCAGGCGATAGGCAAAACTAAAAGTGGGCAAGATTACTTCAATATACGAAACTGTTGACTAGGTGGCCAGAGCTAGTGCAGTCCAGTGTGAGATAGAAATAGAAACAGGTGAACTCGCTGAGAAAGACGTAGAACAAGCGACAGCAACTATGGAAGGAAATCAGATTGGGGGAATATATACAGACTTCTTGTGGTTAAAAAAAAAATGGCTCTGCGTACTATGGGACTTAACTTCTGAGATCATCAGAACTACTTAAACCTAACTAACCTAAGGACATTAAACACATCCATGCCCGAGGGAGGATTCAAACCTGCGACCGCAGCGGTCGCGCGGTTCCAGACTGTAGCGCCTAGAACCGCTCGGCCACTCTGGCCGGCCACTTCATGTGGAGTCAGACTTTCAATATGATGAAAGATGTGAAAACTGAGATAAAAACCAGCGAAACTCGGTTGTAATCCAGCCAATTTAGAACTATAAAAGTGCAAGCAGAGATGAAACGACTCTGAAGAAAGAGTTAGAAACAAAGATCAAAGCTGTAAAAGGAGAAACTGAAAAATCGGCAGAGAAGAAAAGGGGTGTGATGAGTTTTGCAATCGAAGTTCTGCGGTGTTACATGAGCAGGATGTACCCTGAGAACTCAGTCGGGCTGTCCCCGTAAAGTGTCCACAGCGACCGCGCTACGGGCGAGAGTGGTTCTCCTTTTCCTTTCGGGCAGTCCGGCCGGAAGCGTAGCGGAGTGAGCGGCCGCCGCCCCTCGCAGCTGTGGACGCTACGGTCGCGAAAACCGGTGTCCCGCTAGCGGGAAGCGATGCCGCGTGACATAAGGTGCTTCTCGCTGCCCGCAGCTCGCCGGGCTGTCCCGCCCCTCCTAGTCGCGGCCGGCGTCGGTATAAAGGCGGCCGCCGACTCCGCTACCGTCAGTCCAGCACTCGCAGCCCATCCGCCGCAGTAGCAACCAACCACAAGCACACCCGCAAACATGCGCCACCTGGTAAGGCTCGCTGCGCACACGCCGTCTCACCAGCGGCGTTCTCCACTGCGCCAGAGGGCAAAACACTTAGCCCCAACTGCGCAGGTGACTGTACGGGATTTGCATTACCGCCATTGCAGAGGTATCTCTTATAATTTCGAAAGGCACTGGGGGTAAGGATGCTGGATATCCTTGATGAAGTTTTTTGCAATTCTCTGTAAGCAAATAGGCTCATCATACTTCCGTCTATTATCAGGCGATATTAATCAGCAGTCTGAACACCTGAAATCATTAAGTTTCTCCCTTTATCACCTGATATCTCGAAAAATGGCGAATTATTCCAAATCTGACATAAAATTTCTCTTCTCTGAAAGTTTCGTCTAAGTTTAAAGCTTTGACTCCGGCGGGACTCGATCCGAATTCCTTGCACTTTATGGGCCAGTACCACGACCCCTCAGTTAATAACCCTCTTTCGCAGCTATGGCCTGGCCTGCTTAGAAGTATTATACTCATTATAATTTTTACAAAGGTTCATTTCCATAATATGCGCACTGCCTCTAGAAATACTTCTACGTAATGCATTTTGAACTGAGCCATGATTCACATTTTCCCTTTAATATCACTACCATTTCTCTCCACTTAAATTGAACTCTATACGTGGGCCCTACATTTATATTTTTGTGCTGGAATTCCGTATTTCTATTTTTTGTCAAACGCAAAAAATTCATGTAGATGCAACACCTGAATGCTATGCAATATCTGCGAATGATTATCACCATTTCTTCAGAGTATGTATACTCCTCTCTCACACATAGACGAAAGGCATTTCGTTGACGCTTTAGGTGTTTTAACATCAGTTTTCAGTCACATAGAGAATTATTGGTCCCGTTCCTGAATATTTTTAGGAAATCAAGCAAATGGAGTAAGCAGGTTTCTCTCTCTCTTGCGTGTATAACAACATATATTATTCGCTACTACTTCATTTTTTCGCGGTTTTTCAGCGTGCTTATCTTTGCTAACAGCGGCAAAGTCATAAAGTCTTTACCATAATGAAACTCTCGAGGAATTTCAAAAGTGTGCGAAGAGGGGCAGCGCGAATGGACACAATTTCATCTGTCTCGCGGGTGATCGTCATGGAGACGTTCAAAGACCTGAACCGATAGGCGCTTCAAAAATACCTCGCAGAACTCAAAAACATAGAATCCCGCTAGCCGGTCTCTGTTGTTGTGTTGCAGTGTTTGCGGAGTATCGTATACACAGTCAGACTTGTCCAGTACATGATGATCACGGCGCTCCTCGAAACGTAATAGACTATTTCACATGTTACTCGTCTGGATGGCTGAGTATCTTTCATCAGCTGCCGTTTCTGGTTGGAACACGTAATTTCGAACGGCGCGGTCCAATTCAAAAGTTCATGATCCTGTTTTAGGTTTTAGATTTGTTGAGCAAATATCAAAACCGAACTAATTAATCCACCTCTCTTCCAGCCAGGGGACGCTGCAGGGGGTATTTCTTTTTCTTTGCCATAAGTATGTAATTATAAACTCACTGTGTATAAAAAGGAATAGTTAGTACTCTTGTGCGCCCTGGCTCAGACACACTGAAGCTGACACGGCGGTACTCTTGTAGCTATGGGAACATTTATGTGCCTTTACATGTAACAGTGCCACAGTCTGATTTAAAGTAGCCGGTATTTGGCAGCAGGCGTGCTGGACTGCTCCGATGATGCACCAACGATAGCTGTGCTTTTGCTGTCGTCTCCCACCGTGTTGCCATTTCCGCTGCGCAAATCGTTGTACCTGACAGTTGGTTCTCAGGTAGCGAACTTTCCCGGACGTGCAAATTTCTCCTATTCCGAGCAAAAACTTAACTTTGCCCCTAAATGGAATTAAAAACAGATACGTAGGAACACTATAGAGGTCTACACAACATGTGAACTTGAGAATTTTGATGTGATTTTTATAGGAGATAGAGACTTTAAGTTTCGTACTTCTAGTGAGTTAAATATCGACAATACTGAAAACAACAAAATACGGCATTTCCGGCGCTTAAATATAGCAAACGCAATATGCTGCGTGTTGCGGAACTTTGGAAGTATCCGTTGCCGGCGAGGTAGTTTGTTAATCAGCGGAAAAAAAGAAAAGAAAAACAGTTTAATGAGCTTAATGGTTTTTTTATACATATCGCAATAATCAGAAGCTGTCTCCCAGACCGTAGAATTTCACTCATTTCCAAAATATTATCATAACTCCTGCCTTAATTAAATTAGGAACAGATTTTTGACACGCTTAAATATACTATGCACATCTATACCGTTCTTGAATTTCAAATTTTTACGTCTTTTTTAATAAGGGATAGAGACCTTATAGAGCTTTTTTACTGCAGTGGAGAGCAGAACCTTGTCGTGGCTACAGTAGTAACACAGTACTAGTCACAATAAAGCCGCAAGGAGAGTACTTGCCAGATGCCAACTAATTTAAATCTATGGGGAGCTGCGAGATACTGTTAACGCTTGTAGATATCGGCCGTTGCAAGATGGGGGAGTGGAACAGTAGTTACACTTTCCTGTTGCATGTCTAGCTGCGCCTACAACACTTCTGCTGTAGTTTTACGTGTTTTGCAATAGAGCAGGTAGATGTTCTATAAGTTTGGACATAGTTTTCAACTCTACAGCTATAGAGAGTCACTTAAGTAGAATGTTTACAAATTTGGGTGCGATGACATGCACCAACATCTTCATGGGTCTCGCTCCTACAGGTAGAGGGTAAAGCATGCGCTGCTGGAGCGGTCTTGATATTCGTTGCCTTACAGTTCCATAAATATCAGCAGAGACCAGTTAGTCAGAACACAGATATTTTACTATAGATCACACACCTCAGCACTGCTGTTCAGAAAGGAGTGATCGAAAGGGAAAATTTTAGATTGTCCATATTAACTAAGCGACACAAATCCTATTGATGCTGGGTTGGTACAGTCGCTGCTCTGTCGGCTTCATACACGTGTTCGCAAATTGTGCCTCGAACAGCTATAAGTGTGCTGCGTGAACAGCACCAGCTCGTTAGTGGCACTGGGGCGGGCCGCGCTGTGTTGGGTGCTGCCAGCACAGAGGGGGATCGGCCACAAAGTACAGAGCCCGCGCCTGGTCGCAGCGCTGACGCAACACGCGATGCGGGTGCGCCGCCCCTAATGGCAGAGATACGCCAGCGATGACATGGGACGGCGGAAGAGCCGCTCAAGTGCTGATAGCACAACACTCACCTCTCTCCTGCTGTCGTCGCCCGTTGCTCATAAAGAGTCCTGTCCGTCTGACTACAAGTTCACTAGAGTGAAACATAAGTTCTACACAGTCCGTCGAAAAAGTTCAGACACCGATTTCATTCCTGTCGTTTAAGCGATACCAACGCAGCAACTGCGGTGGCAGCTTGAAATAACAGTTATAAAATACAGATATTTATTCGATCAGTTAGTTGTGAGCAGGCAGTGCTAAGCAGTGGAGTGCGAACAAAGTATGTCTGTGTTCCTGTGTCATAAATCACAACGGAGCGACATCTCTAAACCAAGCGTCCAAGACATTCTCCTGAATGTTTCGAAGAAGAGAAAAGTGTGTGCAAAGTTTGTTGCACATATCTTGACTCTAGTACAAAAAAAACGACTATTGGACACCTGGCGTGACTTGACTGAAATGCAGATTCCGGGTAATTCTTCTCACGAAAAAATAATCACAGGTGACGAGAAATTAATGTTATCAATACGAACCTATCACAAACGAAAAGTACAGAAATTCACTTAAAGGATGTACATTTTGACGACACAATCAATGTTCAAGCCAACGTGACTCGCGAGTTGTGCAACATAGCAAAGAGGAACTTTTCTAACAGTTTCACATGGTTGTATGAACGTTCTGTGAGTTTTACGGTGTAGAGTACTTGAAGAAGCTTTCTGGATTGACGGGGGTATAGGACACTTATCAGGAGTCAAACAAGATATAGTTTTGTCGCGCTTTGTGGTAACTGTGATGACAAATTAATACATGAGAAAGGCCTTCCCAGGTTATATGACTAGATGCACGCACATACAAAAAAATTAACAATGTAGCTCTGTATGCCTTGCATGTTTCTGCTCCCTTCAACATATTTTTGCTGATGAAGAGCATATTTCAACCAATTGGGTACAAACTATTCTTTTAGCAGATACGACATGCTCAAATTCATGTGCATTTTCTGGCTACATTCAGTGCTAAGTGAAATGTTGTTTTCTTATTATTCCGCGAGCTTAGATCATATAAGCCCTTCAATGTCAGAGTTCCTCGACAAGTCATTATCGATTAAGAATTAACAGACAACAAAGAAGCAGAAGGGACTGTTTTCTTTTGGACATCAGTCTTCTGAGGTATACGATGCGGTACCACATCAATTACGGGCCACAATTTCTGTTGATACACATTATGTGTTCTTAATGAAGTAGCTTACATTGTCTTCTGGATCCTCTTGTCGTTGATCATTGCTTATACCTCTGTCATTACGGGTAATTTTCTACCTTAAGATCAAGAGGATACTCTGAACCTCTACCTGCTCTTCCACCCTCTTCGATAACTTCATTCGAAAAATGACGGTGATTCCTTACAGAAGAACTCTCCAACTGCCATTAATGATGATTTTTTTTCAGAATTTAAACAGTGACACTGATCGAAATTGGAACCTATAGACTGTTTTCTTTCCTAAAATTATCCCTTTATTCTGTGGTAGTCGACATGAAACAGTTGTAATACGAAATATTATGGCTTTCGGAAGGTAGGAAAATTCTGGCAATCCCATATGAAATCCACAAGCGAGATGACGATTTCAGTATTTCTCATGTGAATACTTACTGTGTTACTCTCTTTCCCTGTTATCCACAAAATTCAGAGGCAATCATTCACAATGTTAATCAGTTTTCAGGTATAAAGTGAAACAGGGCATTTTCTGTAATGTAATAACAGTTTCTTGGCACCGAGATGGATTTTATATTTTGTGTGGTAACATTACTGACGTACACAGAATACGAAGAGAGTGGATTTGGAAATTCATACAAAACGCGGTTAACCGAGAGTTGAAAACGGATATTTAAACAGCGAAACTGAAGGAAATACTTTTTCATCCTTCTCTTCACCAGAACCTGCTTTGCTATAAAGCCTGCCAGCCGTTGTATTAATAACGTGTCACCTGAGATAAGCAGCCAACCTGGTGTTATATCAGTACGGTGCTGATCCGTTTGGAGACCAGCAATACTCTCTAGTTTGTGGAAAATGGCATTCTCTAATTAGAACGGTTAGAAGAAAATCTGATTAAGGTCAATAAGAGAGTAGGAGAACTGAATATGTCTGGAGTAACACGCGTGGGAAAAGTACGTTAATTTCACATACATTTTTGCCATATGAAGCCAGAGGTATATACTCGTACCTGATACGAGTTACATTTTTGTACTCTTTAATCGTCGATTTTCACGGTGTGGCAAAACAAAGCTTAAAATTAAGTTTACATACCGCATTAAAAGTTTGGAATTGAGCAACTCTAATGATTATCTACTCTCGTATCTGCATTGTGGCAGCTTTATAACTATTTCAGGTTTTCAGTTATGTGTTGGAGGATGTGCTCTAAATATTTTATTGTCTCTGTCATACCGTCTGCTTCCTTGGCTGAGTGGTCAGTGGGGGTGACTGCCATACGGAAGACCCGGGTTCAATTCCCGGGACTGCCACGGGTTTTACCTTGGTGGGCGGACTTGAATAGGGTGCGCTCAGCCTCGTGATGCCATTGAAGAACCACTAGAGCGAGTAGTGCTGGCTGCAGGTCACGAAGAGTAGCAATGGCCGGGGAACGGTGTGATAACGCCGCGCCCCTCCATACAGTATCCAGTGACAATATTGGCAGAGGATGACGCGGTGGTCGGTCGGTTCCGAAAGCCAGCCAGGGCCTGTGGCCGGAGTTTACGTTGTTGTCGTACCACGTTACAAAATTTCCGATGTATTTTGGTAGTATGAGTACCATCATAGTGAAAGGAACAAGTGAACTTTCTATATCAGATGACATTGGTGATTTGTGAGACTTTTCACTTTTTGCAGCTGCAGCTGCTCTTCTTACCATAAACTCGTCTTTCTCGACCTTTCATTTTTATATTTCCCACACAGTATTGTAAATTTTGTGGGCTACTAGTCTGTCTACTTTATCTCAGTTCTATTTAGGTCTTCGAACTGTTTCTTTCACATTATATTCTCGAAAATCAAGAAGGTATCGTGGTCCAGAATAAGGTTTTCACTCTGTAGGAGACGAGGTACTGGCAGAATTGAAGCTGTGAGGACGGGTCGTGAGCCATGCTTGGGTAGCTCATATGGTAGAACACTTGCCCGCGAAAGGCAAAGGTCCCGAGTTCGAGTCTCGGTCCGGCACATAGTTTTAATCTCCCACAAAGTTTCAAGTATCGTGGTTTTTCTTCGCCCTTTTTTCAGTTACTATGTGAAACATCGGAGTCGCTCCTCTGACAGCTGCACTTTTTTCTAAATCCAAGCAGCTCACCATCAGCCCCGGAGTAACACACGAGATGAAAACGGACAGTGTTGTAGCCCACCGCAGTGCACCGTGTGTGACACTTGTCTCTCGTTGCAGATCGCCCTCCTGGTCCTGGCTACGGTGCTGCTGGCAGCCGAGGCCGGCTACCTGTACGGCGGCTATGGTGGCTATGGTGGCTACGGGGGCTATGGCGGCTACGGTGGATACGGCCGCTACTACAGCTACCGGCCCACCGTGGTGGTGAGGTCGTACGGCTACCGGCCCTACTACGGAGGCTACGGCGGCTACCGCGGCCACAGCTACTGGTAGATGGCGCCCTCTACACTGCGCTACACCACACTACGGTAGCGTCGTACAGCTGCAGCCATCCCTATTCCAGCCTGCAGCTGCTTCGCCCCGTGGTCTCACAACACCCCCAGTAATATTCATTCACTGTATATATATGTAACTCATAACCATTTCCTCATGTGTATCCTGTATCTTTCACCAATAAAAATCTATCTCATATAATTTATGCGTACTATAATTTCTAAAACTAATGATACACCGAAATGACTCGCCAAAATTATGTGCTGGTACATTTCAGACTTGACACCGTAACGAATCACTGATTCGTTTCATCTAAATATCAATTTTTAAAACTTCCTGGCAGATTAAAAATATGTGGCGGGCTGCGGCTCGAACCGAGAACGTTTTGCGGGCAATGCTCGTGGCACAAGAGAACTTGTGTGAAGTCTGGAAAACACGATTCGAGCTGTGAATGCGGATCGCGGGTCGCGACTGAATTTCTCACTTAGTTTCCGGAGTAATGTAAGGTTCCGAGCGCACAGTTTTAATCTGCCAGGAAGTTTCAAAACAGCGCACACTCCGCTGCCGTGTGGATGATTCATTCAGGAATCATTTTTAAATTCCTATAACTTAATGAACATTTAGCTAGTCTGAAGTCTCCCTTATAGAAGCAGTGATTCGTGTCCTAAATTCTAGTTTTTCCTATAGTTAATTTGTTGTTCCAAAAGCTTACAACTTCGTTTCCTTAACTTATTGTTTCCTTACCGCTTGGTTGTTTGACACCGTTTCATCTTTAACTGTTTAAATTATATCTAAACACATGTTATTTTTAAGAGCAGTAACACAACGACAGAAAAAAAGCTACAAACATTCCAGTAACACAATGAAAGAAAAAAGCAGCAAACACTACACTACTACTATTACTATTAGTACTGCTAATTCCTAATACTAAACCGCGTCCACACCCATTGCGATGTGCTGCGCAGCACCACACTGCTCACAAAAGCGCTGCGCAGAGCAGCGCAGAAGGGGACACATCAAGGCAGAATGCGCAGAATGGAGCAGAATGTTGTTAGATGCGCAGCAGTATTCCACTGTGTGCACGCACATCAGTAAAAATGCAAAACGAGAATCGCCTTCGTAACAGAGCCGCACACAAACCAACCATTTCCTTTGATGGATCGACACTGCGGGGACTTCAATTACATTCACGCAAAGCTCTTGTCTTTATAATGGTTGCTCCGAAACATCTCACTCTACGACCGCTACGGTCGCAGGTTCGAATCCTGCCTCGGGCAAGGATGTGTGTGATGTCCTTAGGTTCGTTCGGTTTAAGTAGTTCTAAGTTCCAGGGGACTGATGAGCTCAGCAGTTAAGTCCCATAGTGCTCAGAGCCATTTGATATCATGTTTAGTTCGCTTTTGTAGCCAAGGTAACAGCTGTTCTCCAGTGAACAGTGGCACCTATTGCATACAATAGACGCAACTACGGTGTCGACAAGTACATAAAAAATATTTTTCATTTTTTAGTATCTAACGTCTCTTTCCCGGTGACCCTATTCCTGTGACTGTTATAATTATTGGAAATCTTTCAGTAGAAAGGTATTGCGTGCTGTAGTACCTAGAAGGCGAAACGCTTATAGGATGAGACTTATTTTTAAGGTAGTTAATCAAATAAACTGTCCATTTGATTACAGCAACTCCAATGAAATTATGATGAGAAGCTGTTGCGCTCTTGAGAGAGAATACTTGTTTGATGCAGGTCTCTACATTTGCCTATGCTCTAAAATACTCTCCACATCTGCATTACCGTAATCTGTTTCCATTTGAACCTGATTGTTATGTTCGTGCCTTGATCTACCTCTACAACGTTTTACCCCCTCCCCCCCCCCCCCCCCCCCCCTGCGATACCCGCCTCCTTTACTTCCCTTATTAGTCGAACTGACCATGCCTTGATGATTTAAGATCTCTTCTATTTGAGTTTGCTACAAATGTCTTTTTTATCCAATTCGATTCAGTACTTCCAATTAGTTACTCGATCTAATAATCTAGAAGCAATCTTCAGAATTCGTCTGTAGCACTTCATTTCGAAAGCTTCGGTTCTCTGTTTGTCTGAACTGTTTGTCATCCATGTTTGATTGCCGTACTAAGTTACACTCCAGAAAATACCTTCAAAGAAAAGTGCCAGCATTTAAATTTATATTAGATGATAAATTTCTCTTTTTCAGTCTGCACATTATATCCACTCTACTTTGGTCATCATCAGTTATTTTGATGCCCAAATCGGCTTTTCTTCATGAACTTTAATTTCCTTTCCTAATTTCTCCTTGGTTTCCTTTAGTACTTGCTCAATGTACAGATTGATGACATCGGGAATAGGCTACAATATTCAATCACTCCCTTCCCAACCCCTGCTCCCCTTTCAGGCCCTTCGGCTCTTATAACTACAGTCTGACTGCTGTACGAGTTGTAAATAATATTTTACTCCCTGTCTTCTATTCCTACTACATCCAGAATTTCTAAGTGTGTATTCTACTCAACATTGTCAAACGCTTTCTCTTAACCTAAAAGCACTGTAAACGTAGGTTTCCCTTTCTGTAACCTGTCGCCTAATATAAGTCGTAGGGGCAGTATTCGACATTTTCGTATACATCAGTGTAAAATGAAACGTGAAAAAGTGAGCTTGTAACAATTATATCTGGCTAACAGCGTCGATGATTCGTTCAAGCATCCTAAGGGATTAGTAAACAGTTTACACTTGCAATCTTACTGCCTGAATTTCTGGCGGTTCCTATTGCGGCAAGCGGGTGACTGAATGGTTCTTCTGAAGAAACTGGCCAACGCATTGGGTACGAGATATCATCTGTGTATCACTGTCGACGCCTGTGTCCCAAGGAAAGTGCGACGGACGTATGCTGCGAAGTTGTGTTTAGTGATTTTAACTGATGTCACCTGCGACTGAATCGGCAATTACTAGACTGCATACGCCAATTACGGGCTCTGTACAGTGGAGGGTGCAACTAGATCGTCACCATTCTGTTGTCGCTCCTGCAACATCGGGGAGACGTGTCCTACGTGGAGGACAAGACTGCACACGCATGTGCCACCTCACTGAGGATCTCTTCTTGATGCTCAAATCCCCCTCCTTCCTTCCCCCCTCCCCCCCCCCCGTCCTCCCAGGACGATCATCAGACCTGTTCTCCACAGTGTACCAGTATGTGCGGAAGATGATTAAATAAGTCATTTCCGTGACATGTGACTATGTGACATGTGGCCGTCTATTGTCGGACTGGTGCGTCTCATGTACCAATCTTAATTTGAATTACACTAATCACAACTATGTGAGTACTTAACGATTTTTATGAAAGTGTCAGAGATTGCCAGAACCAGCTATTCGAGAGATAGCTAACGTGGTGTGACAAACACCTGTACCCGCAGAGAGCCGCAATTGTTACTAGCAGAGACCTCTGGGCAAAACAAACTTCAAAGGAACTTTGTTTTGTGCCAGGGAATGCTATGTGAGGGACAGTCATGGCATACAAACATCTCGCCGTGCCAGCTTTGTGAACAGAAATTTCTTTCTTTTCGAAGAGGACAGGGCAACTCGTTATTGCCACCTTACACGAGGTGGATGACCTCTGCCCTGACAAGTTGTAAGAGGTCCCTCACTGCTCAACCTAAACAAATAGCAAAGTCGGGGAAGGCAAAACGCCAGTTTTCGGGAAGCGTGTATATGGGGGTGACCTCACTGGCTTGAAAATCTAACTGGCTGAAGAGTGGGAGAATAACTCAGTATCTTCTAAGAAATACAAGCCCGAATGTGTAATGACTGGTTAATGTTGCAAAACTTTCACACGGAGGGGAGATCGTTGACTTGCTAAAATATAGATCATTGGCCAGTAATTTGCTGAGCCGTTCTCACTGGTGCATTGTGCAGATTTACTGAGTGGAGAACGAACTCACATCTCGGCAGAGAAAACTTCGGATCGGGCAGCGGTACGGCAAACTTCAGCCCGGAACAAGCTGTAGGAGACTTCTGGTCGTGGCTTGGATGAGAAGACCTGACTTAGAGACTGCATCTGGAGATACGAGGCAGAGCTGATACCTTGCAGTTTGTCGCAGACCATGGCATCCACTACGTTTCATGCACCTGAGAGTTGACTGTGATGAGAGATTGCAACGTAGGCGAGCAGGGCACAGGAACTAACGTGCGTCTGTACGTCTGGTGTTAGTGTCATCCTCGCTTTAGAATCCAATATTTTCGGGAATAGTTGAAGGCTCATTACTTTGAAAATGCTAGTCGCATGCATAGTTCTTTCACACTTCCGGCAAATTCAGGCAGGCACAGTGTGAAAAGTGCGAAATTACGTTCATATGTTTCATGTGTAGATTAAGGTCTTGTCCCGTTTACCCAAATGATTCGAACGTTGCTGAGGTATTTACACGTTAGGTTCGTATCCATTCATGTTAACAGCTGATAATTTTCTTATTCTTTGCATAGCTTGTAGTTTGTTATCCATGTAAATCAGCAAGGAACTTATAACAGGCATTAATGTGGACTACTGTTTCTTTTCATACTTACAGGAACACCCTGCTTGTTGTCTTTTGTGAGATACAGCATATGTGTCCCATGTTAGTTAGGGTCACTCCGGTTTTGTTAGTTAGCAGTTCCGTGACACCTTTTCCATTAATAGATCGTAAGTACCTGTAGAACGATCCGATTATCGGGCAGTCCAACTGATGCGTCTTTTTCTGATATCCACAGGTTTATGTTGAAGGCTCAGTAGTAACGTCACAACTGCTAATTATTATAGGCTAATATCGCTGACGTCAACTTTGTGTAGAATTATGTATCACGTTTTACTCTCAACCATTATAACCTTTTGGAGAACGAACATCTCCTCTATAAAAACCGAGACAAATTTCGCAAATAGAGATTTTGCGAAACTTTTCACTCTTTTCTTCCATGAGATCCAAAGCGCCGTGGACAAGGGCGTCCAGTTTGATGCCGCGTACCTTGTCTTCTGGAAGGCATCGCAGTTCCGCAGTGTCGCTTAACCAACAAAATACGAGCTTACTGTATATCGAACGGGTTTTATTATTGGATTCAGGATTTCCTTGCAGATGGAACCCTACGTTCTTAATGGAACAAAATCGACAGACGTAAAGCTGATTTTGGGAATGCCCCTAGAGAGCGTTATGGGGCTGGTACTGTTTACAGTCAATTTTAATGAACTAGTGGGCAACAATGGAAGACGTTGTTGTCTATAGGAAGGTTGCAGCGCCAGAGCACTGGTCTGAAACGCAGGAAGACCTGTGGATTATCGACGATTGGTGTACGGACTGGCTACTGAATCTAAACATAAACAAATCTAACGTACTGCGTCTAAATAGGCGAAGATGTTCACCGATGTACGATTACACTCATGGTGACAGATCAGTGGAAACAGTAACTATCATGAAACACCTAGGAGTAACCATCTGGAGCGCCGTGAACTTCAATTATATGTTGAATGCATTCCAACCTCTGTCTTCCTCTGCGGTTTTTATCCTTTACAGCTCCCTCTATGCTATCGAATTTATTCCCTGATGTTTTAACACTTGTCCTGCCATTCTCTCCCTTCTTATTAGTATTTTCCGTATGTTCCTTACTTTGCCGATTTTGCGGAGAAGTTCCTCATCCCTTATCTTATCAGTCCATCTTGTTTGCAATGTTCGTCTGTAGCACCATATCTCTAATGCTTCGATTGTCTTCTGTTACAGTTTTCCCACAGTCCATACAAGACTGTGCTACAAGTATACATTATCAGAAATTTCTCCCTCAAATTAAGGCATATTTGTGATGCTAGTAGACTTCTTTTGGCTATGAATGCCCTTTCTGCCTGCACTAGTATGCTTTTTATGTTCTCCTTGCTTCGTCCGTCACGGGTTATCTTGCTTCTAAGGTAGTTCAATTCCTTAACTTCGTCTACGTCGTGATCACCAGTTTTGATGTTAAGCTTCTAGCTATTCTAGTTTCTGCTACTTCTCACTATTTTCGCCTATATTTTGTTTACTGTTAATCCATATTCCGTAGTCATTAGAGTGTCCATTCCATTCAACAGCTCCCATAGCTCTTCTTCACTTTCACTGAGGATAACGATGTCATCAGCGAATCTTATCATTGATATCTTTTCAGACTGGATTTTGGTTCCACTCTTGAACTTTTCTTTTATTTCCGTCGTTGCTTCTTCGATGAATACAGTGAACAGCAGGGGCGAAAGACTGCATCTCTGCCTTATACCCTTTTCAATCTAAGCACTTCGTTCTTGGTTTTCCCGTCTTATTGTTCCCTCTTGGTTCTTGCTCATATTTTATACAACCCGTCTTTCCCTACAGCTTACCCCTACTTTTCTCAGAATTTCGAACATCATGCACCATATTACGTTGTCGAACGACTTTTCCATGTCAACAAATGCTGTGAACGTGTCTTTAACTCTCTTCAGCCTTACTTCCATTATCAATCACAACGTCAGAACTGTCTCTATGGTGCTTTAACCTTTCCTAAAGCCAAACTGATCGTCATTTACCATTCTTCTGTATCTTATTCTTATCAGCATTATCCTTCTTAGCGACTTGGATGCATGAGATGTTAAGCTGATAGTGTGATAGTTCTCGTCCTCATCTGCTCTTGTCGTCTTCGGAATTGTGTGGATGATATTTTCCCGGAAATCTGGTGGGATATCGCGAGTCACACACCACGTTGAACAGCCGTTTGGTGCCCACTTCTTCCAATGATCTCAGAAGTTCCAATGGTATGTTATGTATCTCTTCTTTCTTATTTGACCTCAAGTCTTCCACAGCAGTTTTAAATTCTGGCTAATTCCGGACCCCCAACCTCTTACATTTCGACTCCAGCTTCTTCTATCACATCAGAAAATCCCTCTCCCTCATAAAGACCTTCAACATATTCTTTTCACCTATCCCCTCTCCTGTGCGTCGAGAATAGAGTTTCTATTGCATTTTTAATGTTGCCGTCCTTGCTTTTAATTTCATCGAAGATTGGTTGAACATTTCTATAAGCTGAGTCAGTCCTTCTGACGATAATTTCTTTTTAGGTTTCTTCACAAGTTTCCTGCAGCCATCTCACCTTGACTGTACTGTGCTTCCTACTTATTTCATTCCTAAGTGATTTATATTGCTGTATTCCTGTCTTCCCCTGAACATTTTTATAGTTCCTTCTATTGTCTATCAGTAGAAATATTTCTTCAGTTAGCCAAGATTTCTTCGCGGTTACCTTCGTAGTACTGTATGTTTGTCTGCCTAACATCTGTGATCTGCCCTTTTTCAGATATGTCCACTCCTCTTCAACTGAACTGCCTTCACTGTCACTCCGTGTCGCTTATATCCACAACGATAATCAGCAACAAACGCGTCTCATCGTTCCTTAGTACTTCCTTCCATACTGATCTTTCCGCACGGTTCTATGTTCTTCAATTTACTCTTCATTATTAATAAACGCCTTAAAATCCAATATTTAATTTCGTA
Source organism: Schistocerca piceifrons (assembly GCF_021461385.2). NCBI lineage: Eukaryota > Metazoa > Arthropoda > Insecta > Orthoptera > Acrididae > Schistocerca > Schistocerca piceifrons. The sequence continues at coordinate 672,679,485 of NC_060138.1, read as the reverse complement.
ATCGCTGCCTGATTACGATGTCATCCAGCTGGAATTTTCCCATGTCTTCAGGCGTTTTTCCTAATAAATCTTTTTCTCTTGTGGTTACTGGACAAAGTATTCGTTGTTACCATCTGAATTTATTGCAGAACTCAGTTAGTCCTTCTCCTCTCTCATTCCTACTACCAAAAAACTCATATCCTCCCGCAACCGTTTTTTTCTAGTCCTCCCCTACAATCGCATTCCAAACTCCCATGATTATTAGATTTTCATCTCCGTTTACATACTGAATTACCATGAGAGGTCGACATGTATACGTCTGCGTAGGTTTGCTGTCGAATCTGATGAGAAACACAATATCACTGAACTGCTCGCAGTAACTTACTCTCTACCCTAGATTCCTATTCATAACGAATCCTAATCCCGTTATACCATTTTATGTTGCTGTTTATGTTACCTTTTATTCGTCTGACCAGAAATCCTTGTCTTCTTTCCATTTCAGTTCACTGCTCCCCACAACGTCTAGATTGAGCCTTTGCATTTCCCTACCACGTTCAAACTTCCGACATTCCAGATCTGGTGCATAGAAGGTACCTTTTCTTTAGCTATTACGTCTTTTTTCATTTTCCTCTTGGCAGTCCCGTTCCGGAGATTCTCGCGGAAAGCTAATCCGGAATATTTTGCCCGTGGACTGAGCATCATGACACTTTTTCAATTACAGGCCAGAAGTGGCTTACAAAGCGCTTGTTCGGCCGCCTCTTAAGTATCGCTCATCAGTATGGGACCCAAGTAGGACTGATAGACGATATAGAGGAAGTACAACGAAGAGCGGCGCTAAGTAATCGTAAGAACGTCACGGAAATGCTCAACAAACTCCAGTGGCATTCTCTACAAGAGGGGGTTGCGCATCATGGAGAAGTTTACTGTTGAAATCCCGAGAGAGTACGCTTCACGAAGAGTCGAGCAATATTACTTCCTCCCCCTCGCACGAAATGATCAAGATGAGAAAATCAGAGAACTTAAGAGCCACACGGAGTATAGATGTAGATAGTTAGTAGGCAACATCCATTCGCCAATTGGAAAATAGAAGGAAAGTATCGTGGAACATTACCTCCTCTGTGTGCAAACTGTCTTTCGACAGGTGTACGATTAAGATCATACACAGTGTTCATTTAACTAATATGTTAATAAAACTTTATCCCTGGGGGACCATTGTTGCAGCGTACTGAAAGTTGCACGTATATTGTAAGTGATCTTTCGCTTGCCACTATCGATGTGTAACTACGTGTGTCATGCAAAGAACTTCTACCGTAGAAGAGAACTGAAAGTCCGCTAATGATAGAGTAGGCATTCTCGGTGCATTTGACAGCTTACATCTTCTACGGTTAGCAGCTGAGTGACAACGTCGTGTTGAAATTATATTTCCACAGCAACTTACTCGTCTTTGTTTAGCTCTAGCATCACCACATAAAGGCGAAACACTGATTCAAGACGACGCCGTTACTCGTCTACCAACATCGATGTAGGCCGTGTCTTGGTATACAGCAACTACATTGCGAACTGTTGGTCCAAGAATTTATCCCACAATAATTGTGACTTTCGTCACTGTTTAAATTTTGCGTCAGCGTACACTGGCAAACTTCTCTATCCTTTGGATGTCCGTTAAAATGATTGGTTGAGGCTATCAGAATAAGGGAGCAACTTACGGTCTTCAGTGCACGATGACAAGGAAATCAGTCATATCTACGAACCCTTAGCCGACCATACGTGCTAACATAGTTGACAAGCTGACGTAGAGGTACGTAAGGCGTGAGAGAATTTTTCCAATCAACGTTAAAGAGATAGAAAGTATAATAATGCAAGGGAAGTGTTATGAAAGTCATTAAAGTTTAAAAATATTTTTTTAAAATATTAAATTATGATTTTGCTCTTTTCGGGAATACAGGGTGATTCATAAAGCAAGAACAGATTTCAGTTGTTTGTTACAAACACACTGATAAAGATGGAAACACATTGCGCATGTCACTGGATAGAGCAAGATTCAAAGTTTTATGTTCGTATACCCTCAAAATCAGTACCATGCGTTGCTCGAGAGACATCGAAACGGTAGTTCATATCAATCCACACACGAATCAACAAGTCCCGTTTATTGAATCAACAACTTCAAAGTTCGATTTCTCAGATCTTAAAGAGCAGCTGCCATAGGTGGGACAAATAATCTTTTATGTAGTCCCACAGAAAAGAGAAATCGCAAGGTGCGAGCGAGGTCTGGTGACATGGAACGAGAAAAACAATGAATAAGATCCTGTTGTCCACCTCTTCGAATCCAGCGTTGTGGGACGGTGTTGTCAAGATAACGCCGCGCCTCAAAGTGAAAGTGAGGCGGGGCGCCATCATATATAACAGTGCATCTTCATGAAGTTGAAATTGAAAATTTGAAGTTTGTGGTAAGGTCTTATGGGACCAAACTGCTGAGGTCATCGGTCCCTAAGCTTACACACCACTTAATCTAACTTAAACTAACTTACGCTAAGGACGACACACACACCCATGCCCGAAGGAGGACTCGAACCTCCGACGGGAGGAGCCGCTCGGACCGTGACAAGACGCCTCAGATCGCGCGGCTACCCCGCGCGGCGTGAAGTTGAGAATACAACTAATTTTGCAGTATGCCCAGGTATGACGTTCCCGTTGCAGCTTCCTACGCAAAAAAGGACGGTCTACAAACTTTGTGAACAGAAACGGTACAAAACACATTCAGTTTCGGTGGTCTCATGTTCGACGACGACGCCAGGATATTGTGACCCTCAAATTCTTACACTGTGGTGGTTTACTGTACCCGATAGATGAAACGTCGATTCGTCGGAAAAGATGAGCCGATCTGAAAACATGCCCTCTGCCACAGCCTGGGAACTGAAATTCAAAATTCGTACCTTCTGTTATGGCCGTCACGACGCAATTACTGTAATAACTGCAACTTGTAAGGCTTCACGTTCAGGCGTCGTCCCAGAACACGCCACACCATTGTTTGACAAACTTGGATCCTGCCTATCTTGTGGACTTCCGAGAGCTCCATGTGAACATACACGACATGACCATCGAACTACTATCGATACAAATCAGTCCAGGCGATAGAAGCGCCCCTGGCGAGGGGTGCCTGCTTGTCAGACACACGCACGGAGCATGTAGTATCAATGAGCGCACTGTCCGTGTGTAAAATGGGGAAGGCGCGCGATCTATCTGAGCTTGACCGAGAGCAGATTGTGATAACCTCAGCACGAGTGTTTCAGAAACTGCACGCCATGTTGGGTGTTCGAGGAGCGCTGTGGTGAATCTCCTCAACACGTGGCGAAACCAAGGTGAAACCACGTCCAGGAGTCGTGGTATTGGGCGGCCACCCATCATTACAGAGGTCGGACGTGGCAGGCTAGGTAGGCTGATAAAACAGGACTGGCAGTGAAATGTGGCGGAACTAACATTAGACTTTAATGCTGGGCAGAGTACAACTGTGCCTGAACACACAGTGCACCGGACACTCATAACGATGGCCCTCAGCAGCCAACGACCCATGCATGTTCCAATGCTAACACCACGACATCGGCAACTACGATTGAAATGGGCACTTGACCATCGGCTCTGGACGTTGGTGCAGTGGCAGAGTGTTGTATGGTCTGACGAATCCCGATACCTTCTTCATCATGCCGATGGGAGGGCGCGAGTCCGTCGTCTTCCAGGCGAACAGCTCCTTGACACCTGTATTGCGGGGCGGAAGCAAGCTGGCGGCGGCTCCATTACGCTCTGGTGAAAATTCACGTGGACTTATATGGGTCCAGTGGAGCATGACGGCCGAGAAGTATCATACACTTGTTGCAGACGACGTACACCCCTTCATGACGATCATGTTTCACGACAGTGGCATTTTTCAGCAAGATAATGCGCCATGTCACAAGGCTAGGAGTGTGATGGAGTGCTTCGAGGAACACAGTGGTGAGTTCCAGTTGATGTGCTAGTCCCCCAACTCACCTGATCAGAACCCGATCGTATACATCCGGGATGTAACTGAACATGGCGTAAGAGCCCATTACCCTCCTCCCCAAAATTACGTGACTTTGTGCAGATGTAGTGCCAAGCCCCTCCAGCGACCTACCAAAGTCTCATTACCTCCATGTCACGACGCGTCGCCGCTATTATCCGGAGACATACCGTTACTAGGTAGGTGGTCATAATGTTGTGGTCGATCAGTGTATTTCTGATACGCCCGACATTTGCATCAGACGTGCGTGGTCGACCAGTTATCTTCCCTTTGTATATGCAACCGACTTCCAAGAATTTTGTATGCCAGCCATAAATCTGCTTGTGCAGAGGCGGTTTCTTGCTGAAGCAACTACGGAATGCACGTTGCACTGTAACAATGGATTGAATTCACGCAAATTTCAATACAGAAAATGATTTCTCTTGTGGTATAGTCGCCAAGTTGCTACAAACAAACAGCGCAGGTGTATCAAAACTTCGAAACTTCCTCTATTCACTGACATGTGCAATGTGTTTCTATCGCTTATAGTTTGTCTGTAATAAACAACTGAAATATATTCTTTCTTTCTGAATCCCCCTGTATTAGTCAAAGCCACTGAATATGTTTGATAACGTCCTTTGGGATTTTCTAACGTTTTCAAGCATTTCTCAAGTTCAGATTATTATAGTCATATATCAGTATACCCTAGTTTTATTTATTAACATGATGATTCCGATGTATAAACGCTGGATTTAATCATATGATAGCATATTTTCAGGACATGAAGTCCAAAAGCGTTCCACGATCAAAAACGTTTTAATAATATCAAATGGCGTACTTTAATTGTACTACGATAATCACGCTTGTCTTTTACGAGAAGCAATAAGTGGACAGTTATTAATCCTCTGGGTTACAGTAAGTTTCGTATGCCTCCTGTAACGTAGGGTTCTTGGCACATGACACGTTTCTAAACTCACAAACTCTGTTGTATAAAAAATACAGTTTTTAGAGACTTTCCCTCTTACCTTTCCCCCTCTCCCTACCCCATTTCCCTTGCCTTCTGGATAAATTTCTGCCACGAACCAGGAATTATGGATTTATCCTAGTAACACGCATCACACTTATCGTCAGATTTTATAAATTCGCATTCTTATGCCTTCAAGGCCTGCCGAGGAGCTAGTTACTTGCTTTTGTTCGCAAAAATGCTGAAGACAAGCTTCTTAGGTCGTGGAGGGAAAGGAATTCCATTTACATTATGAACTACGAATTTCACATCAACTCTTCACAGAACAAAAACACATAGTATCCTAAGGTCATAATATCAGTGAGTGACTGCCGGAATCGGCCAACTGATACAAATAGCCGGGTGTAACACTTTGTAGTGATATGAAATGTAATGTTCACATAAACTCAGTCTTGGGTAAGGTAGGTGGAAGACTTCGGTTTCTGTTATAATACTAGGGAAGTGCAGTCAGTCTACAAAGGAGATAGATTACAAATCACTCGTGCGACCTCTTCTAGGATAGTGCTCAGGTGTGCGGGACTCATACCAAATAGGACTAACAGGCGATTTTGAATGTATACAGAGAAGGTCAGCACGAATGGTCACAGGTTTGTTTGATCTGTGGGAAAGTGTCACAGAGATACTGGTCCAACTCAGCTGACAGACTCTTGAAGATGACGCAAACTATCCCGAGAGAGTCTACTAACAAAGTTCCAAGAACCGGCTTTAAAGGATGACTCTAGAAATACAGTAAACTACAACCCTCAATCTATTGATTGCTTAGAGATCGAGGATATAATTACAATAATTACAGCATGCACGTAGATATTCAAATAATCATTCTTTCCGTAATTTGTACATGAAAGCAACGGGAAGAAACCCTAATTACAGTTACAATGGGATGTATCATCTGCCATGTACTTCATGTTTTTTTTTCCCCTACTCGTCAAGTTCTGTAGAACCAACTTGAGGAGTAAATCTCCAAGGTCATGGAACGTGTCAGTACATGAAATTACAAGATAAACGTAATAACAGTTAAAAATAAATGTTCATGAACCTTAAAAAAGACTGTCCATAAGCTTAAGTAAACGCTATCAACAATACAATAAAAATCAGCTTAATTTTTCAAGGAACTCCTCGACAGAATAGAAGGAGTGGTCCATGAGGAATCTCTTCAGTTTCGATTTGAAAGCGCAAGGATTACTGCTAAGATTTTTAAATTCGATTGGCAGCTTATTGAAAATGGATGCAGCAGTAAACTGCACACCTTTTTGCACAAGAGTTAAGGAAGTCCGATCCAAATGCAGGTTTGATTTCTGCCGAGTATTAACCGAGTGAAAGTTACTTATTCTTGGGTATAAACTAATATTGTTAACAAGGAACGTCAATAAGGAATATACGTATTGAGAGGCCAATGTCAAAATACCAAGACTCGTGAACAGAGGTCGAAAAGAGGTTCGTGAACGAACGCCACTTATTGCCCGAACCGCCCGTTTCTGAGCCAACAATATCATTTTAGAATGGGAAGAGTTACCCCAAAATATAATACCATACGATAATAGCGAATGAACATAAGCAAAGTACACTAATTTTCGGGTCGAACGATCACTCACTTCAGATACCGTTCGAATAGTAAAAATGGCAGAATTAAGTCTTTGAACAAGAACCTGAACGTGGTCTTTCCACGACAGAAAATTTGAACTGTTCAGTTTCACTAATCATATGCCTGTTCTGTGAAATTAAAATGTCAGGTTTTGTTGAATTGTGTGTTAGAAACTGTAGAAACTGAGTCTTACTGTGATTTAGCGTTAGTTTATTTTCTACAAGTCATGAACTGAGGTCATGCACTTCACTATTTGAAACCGAGCCAATATTGCACACAACATCCTTTACTACCAAGCTAGTGTCATCAGCAAAGAGAAATATTATAGAGTTACCCATAATACTAGAGGGCATATCACTTATATAAATTAGGAACAGGACTGGCCCCAACACTGATCCCTGGGGCACCCCCTACTTGGCAGTACCCCACTCAGACCCCACATCACAGCCGTTATCAACATAGTGAATAATGACCTTCTGCTGCCTGTTGCTAAAGTAATAGGTGAACCAATTGTGAGCTACTCCCAGTATTCCATAATGGTCCAACTTCTGGAGCAATACTTTGCGATCAACACAATCAAATGGCTTAGTTAAATCAAAAAATATGCCAAGCGTTTGAAACCTTTTGTTTAACTCATCCAGTACCTCACAGAGAAAAAGAAAATATAGCATTTTCAGTTGTTAAACGACTTCTAAAGCCGAACTGTAGATTTGATAGCAAATCGTGTGGTATAAAATGATCAATTATCCTTACATACATAGCCTTTTCAATAAGTTTTGCAAACACTGATGGCATAGAAATAGGTCTAAAATTATCTTCATTATCCCTTTCTCCCTTTTTATAAAGCGGCTTTCAGGAAACTGACCATTCCTAAAGGAAAAATTACAAATATGGCCAAATACAGGGCTAACATGCGCAGCACAGTTATTCAATATTCTGCTAGACACTCCATCATAACCATGAGAGTCCTTGGTCTTCAGTGATTTAATTATTGAGTCGATCTCCGTCTTGTCTGTAGGTTTGCAGATTACAGATACAGATGTAGATGTAGACGTAGAATCGTAAATAGTTCAATGATATGGAATCCGTCATATTAAACAATAGCATATGACTATTGTTAACGTAAATCTAATTGATTTCGCTCTATGACAGTCGACAACGCAATTGTACAAAATGTTGTCCTTTATAAGACAAATATGACCTCTGTTGACATAAGTGAAATGATTTCAATTAATCTGAACATCACGTATTTTCAGTAGTGAAAACAGATAGAGTTTAATTTCTATGAATTGTTAAAATCTAAAGACACACGTCGGTGGAGATACGACGTAAATCAAAAACCAAAGGCAATATTTTTAAAAGGAACCTAATATTGAGAAAACTGCGTTACAAGGAACACCATTTCCCGCATAACCTCTGTACACTTGGTCCATCTTTTGACGAGGTTCTAAATCCATTCTGGAAGAAGCTTTGTGGCCTGGTACGCAACCATCCTTCTATCCCTTTCACATCCTCGTCACCCGACGAACACTTGGATTCACACAGCTGCTACTTCATCCGACCAAAACGATGAAAAATCACTCGAAGCTAGGTCAGGGTTGTACAGCGGGTGCTGCAGCAGCTCAAAACCAAGTTCTTGAATGTATGTACTGGATTGTTTTCCCAGACTATGAGGGCGAACATTTTTCTGATGCAAAATAGCAGCTTTCGTAAGCTTATATATTCTTTCCGTTTAGGTTTTATGTTTCATACCTCGCAGTATTTCGCAGTAGCTGTCACTATTCACTGTTTTTTGACGTTTAGGAGTGTAATTAACCATCAATGGATCTTTCAAATGCCAAACGCGTCATCATCAACATTGCTGCAGAAGTCTGGCTTGTGAAGTTTTTTGCTGTACGCGAAGATGGGTGTTTCCACACTCTGCTCTTCCGCTTTTCGCTGGAAGTGATGGGAACAACCGAATAAAACCAATCAATTCAGTCGTTCGTTGGAGAACAATCGACTCATTTAGTTGCAGTTTTACGTACCGGTTAGAATGTTCAATCACTCTTTTGAGTGAAACCAGTCTCTGGGAGCAACCGAATGAAAACAATCGATTCAGCCAGTTGTCATTTTACGTAACCTAGCATTATTATTCCTTTCGAGTGAAATCAGTCAAAACAGTCGGCGTAGTTCGGCGCATTCAGTTCTGAGTGGAAGTATTCAATAGTTTTGCCATTGTAAAATCACTGTTTTCGACTGCAGTCTGTTGTAGCGTGTCTTCACTGTTATTGCCCTTCTGTGAATTTCTTTCCCTCTGAGTTCAGCTTTCCATGTGTGTTTATGAATCGGCGTTTTCTTAATAGCGAACTTTCTGTCTGGATCAGAATCGTAATGCCGAAACGCTATGTAACGTGGGAAAGAAACACATCTTATGACTGGATAAAAGGTGACTCAAGATAAATTCATTGCGATGTACAGTACCTGAAAGGATGACTCATATTATGAAACTATATCAGGTAAAGAAATTCAGAAAAAGAATTATGACAAATGTTTCTCACAAAAATACTTGCGACAAGTGACAGTATATGCTCAAGCTAGTGATTAAATTCCCAAACAATTGAACAGTTGTATATTATACAGAATGGTGCAGGGAACTATCCCTAATTTTAAGTTGGTACTGCGAAGAAAGAGGGGGCAATGTAAGAGTGGGGATGAGCTCCAAGGTTACAGTGGCGGTGAATGTTTGCTTCGTACCGCTGTTACTTGCAAACATGGCGTGGTCGAACGAACAACGTGCTTTTGCTATCGAAACCTATTTTTCCGACAGCCGTACTACAGGTGTGGTACAGAGTGCCATGCGCACTCGATATCAAATCCCCCCTCGAAACAGTGTCCCCGACCGTAAATCGATTCTGTTATGGATAGAGAAATTTTGTCCGTGTGGCGGTGCTATGAAAAAGAGAGCATAGAGGACCTTAGAGCTCTGGAAAACAATGAGCGTGTAAGAAGGTCAGTGTTGCAGTTTCCGAAACGTTCCGCTCTCAAGCATGCGTCGTCGCTTGCACTGTCTAGCCGTACTGTGCGTCGGATTCTCCACGAAGATGTTCAGTTTCATCCGTACAAAATGTTGATTGTTCAATAACTGTCACAACAGGCAAAGCAAAATCGAAGACAAGCCTATGAAGACATGATTGAAAACGTTCCTCAAGACACGCACATTTTCTTCAGTGATGAGACACACCTTACCATTTCTGGATGTGTTAATAAACAAATGGTTCAAATGGCTGTAAGCACTGTGGGACTTAACATCTGAGGTCATCAGTCCCCTAGACTTAGAACTACGTAAACCTAAGTAACCTAAGGACATCACACACATCCATGCCCAAGGCAGGATTCGAACTTGCGACCGTAGCAGCCGCGTGGTTCCGGATTGAAGCACCTAGAACCGCTCGACCACAGCGGCCGGCTGTTAATGAATAGAATATGCGGTACCGGAGTTGTGTGAATCCAAAACTTTTTTCAACTAGCACTTCAACAAACGCATATGAGGCTCGTTTGCTTCCGAGAGGATGTTGCCGTGGCCGTACTGCTCGACATTCGATGTTTGTTTTGAGGGAAATCTTTTATAGTCGTTTGACCTCACGGTACGGCGACATTCCATGGCCTGCACGCTCGCGTGCGACTTCTTTCTTTGGGATTATCTCAAAGCTGAAGTTTATAAACACCACCCAAGAACCCTAGAATCCTTGAAGGATGCTATGCGTCTTGAAATAGGTCATGTTCCACAACAGATGTTCTATAGAATGATGCAGAATTTCGGAAAACGGCTGCAGCTGTGTTGACAACGAGGGACGTCACTAGCAGGATTTGATGTTCAAAATTTAATAAAATTAAACTTCCAACTGTATTTTATTGAGATAATAAATAAATATTTTCTAGCATTTTTAGTTTTTCTTCTATCAGATCTTATAGTTAGGGATAATTCCCTGTCGCACCCTGTATGCTTCCTATTCACGTCACCTCAGCATTCACCGAAACAGAATTATCTATGATGGGTGCAAGCCAGCGAGAAGAGAGACACAGAGCTTCAATAAATTTAAATGAAAAGTAATTGTTAATTTATTTAAACATGGCTTTATAATGTACTACCGCTTATTAGCTTTTAAAACCAACCAAACATCCATATTTGACGCCAGAAGTACAAAAATTCGTATTTGAGTAAATAAATACATATTTTTTGAAAATACTTCAGTTTAAGAAATACACTTTTTATTCACCTCTGCTTGAAAGAAGATATGTTATTTGTCTCCAAGGAACTTGGCAACCCTAGTCGTCGTTCAAGTATAACCGAAAAGGCTGAAAGAGTGTGCAAATGAAATCACTGAAGCCCGGGGACTGAGTGAAAACATTCATATAAGTGCCGTAACTGTCAGAGACTTGTGGAACTACACAAAGACGGAGAGCAAGTGAAAACATTCATATAGCAGACATGACCGCTGAGACTAGTTTCATTCGGTTGTTTCATTCTACTGGAAAAACCAACTGAGCGAAAAAGCAATCAATTGGCCAGTCGGTTGCCCCGTTACTACTATGTGTATCTCAAATGATTACCATGCGACTGAGACAGCCTCAAAACGCGAAAAATGTGATTTCGACATTTCCTAACGTTCCTGTTTGTGTTTGTCAGTTGAGGTGGTACCCAACGAGCACAAAATTTGTGATACTTCAAAGATTCATTGACGATTAATGCTGAACCGTGGCTAATGTTCAACTCATGGACAATATCGTCGATAGTGACGCTCCATACGGATCACGCGCTCAGCTGTTTCGATGTTCTTGTCCGTTTTCCCATTTGTCGCAGACAGATACACGTTCACTTCTAAAGCGATTTATCCTCTCGTTCTTTTTTCCTTTTAGACAGCTATTTCCTTACGGCTGCTGCCTTCTGCATTCCGCAGCTGTATCCCCGTAAGAGAACTTCTCATTTCTTTCGTGATGTATATGGACAAAGGGCACCCATAATAAAATGTTCAAATATCACTACGAATAGAGCTATTATCTGAACTAACACGGCTAACACACGAGAACAACAGTGACGTTAAGGTACTTCATTGTCGAGTCAGCACTATCAACTTAAGGAGCAGAAAAAAATGCTTTTGCTGATTGACTTACACTCGTATAAGTAAAGAACTGCTACAAGTAGCAGGAGAGTGCCTTCACGGCAGATTGTAGTGAGAGCTGAGCATCTTGTGAACTAGCATACCAAGATTGAGATCTGTGACAGAACGGCAGCCGAAACACAGCGCGAAAGCGGCCGTAATGCATTGTCCTGGTAGAATTAAAACCGCTAATGGGAAGAAGTAGTAGAACGGCCGTGCCTATCTTGCGTGTTGGCAGCCTTCACGTAAGCAGACAGCGCACTTTTCCCAGCACAACGGCTGTCAACAGGTCTAACAACGAGGCAACGTTTGAAAGATCTTTCAACTTGTGTAACCTCCCTTCAGACTCAATGAGCTGTTGCTCCACACAAAATCCTTCACTAGACACAGTTCTTTCTCCCCTCATCCCAACCGCCCAGTATTCCTGCCTCTATTTACATCTGCCATGTCCAAACAAGTAATAAAGAGATTCTAGAGTAAAACTTGGTGGTAAACTACATTTTAAAATCATTCGTCATTCTTTAACCCAATAATCCATTTAATCAACACTCGTACATATACGCGTGCTTTACAGACAACAATTGTCTGGATGAAAATCGTGAAGCGCTCTTACTTGCAACCAGCATCTCAACGCTTTCCAAATAATTCGTCGTTCCTGAAGGCTCTCAAAACGCACATTTCGTGAATCCATCAAAGACACCCTGTATGTGTGGAGCTCTTACGGTGGTTGATATATTTAAATCTGTAACCCATACAGACGAAATGTCCAGTTACCCAACTCCGGCCACTTATTTGCATCGTTCGGTGCAATCTGCGTAGTACTACGGAGACCTTATATGAGTTGTAAATGCAACGATGTCACCCCTACTAGCCTTTAAACAAGGGTAATGTATACGTGTTGCATCTCGTGTAGATATTAAACCAGTAACTCACCTCCCCCCCTTTTTCCCGCCAGCCCCAATTCTATAAGGTGTCGACCTCTCATGTATACAACAGCTTCGAACATTCGATCACTTTGTAAACTAGTTAATGTGTTAAGGGTAGATGCAGGATAAAATTGGGAAAAATTCGAATTGTTTGGGCGCCTGCGCCTGTCATGCTCGCTCTTTCTTTCCACACCTTCTCTACGCCAGAAACTATTCGTGCGTTAATTTTTCGTTCACACAGTCGAAACGAACTGCAGATGAGTCTAGACGGCTGTGAGAAAGATTATCTTTGCTTGTTCCGTTTTACAACGAAGCTTTTTTTATTACTACATGCTACACACTTATTTCAGTTTTAGTTTTGCATATATCAACCTGTTTTGCTCGAAATAGGCCCAACAGTGGACGTATATTAAAAAAAGTGAGGAAATATCGAATTTGACATGTAAAAGTTATAGCAAATTTAAATAACAGTGTTTCAGATACTGCTCCTAAGTATGCAGAACAATTTTCGGCAAAGTCATTGAGGTTATCGAGGAAGAAAATTAGTGAAGGAATTGATGACGCTGTGTACAGTGCCAATGGTGAGTTTTCCAGTGGGTTTAGTTTACAACTTTCAGGCACCTAGCCAATCCTGAACTGCTGAAAAATGTGTACATGGGAAAACACAGAATACAAAGGAAAGCTACAATCACCATATATGGATGCGTTGTCCAAGAACAGCATTTGCATTCTCAGTTGTTATGAAGATAGTTGCATGTGATGCCTGTCCAGTGCTCAGTAGTGAAACTGTAGGTAGGATTAACTCCTGCAGAGACTAAGATTCCATCCAGGTGAAGATATTCAGATGTATCGATGAAGGACGATTGAACAAAGCTCAGGCAACAGAAGGAAAATGCAAAAGCTGACTAAGCAAAGGGGGCAGGGGAAGGGATTTCTCCAGTAAGACGAGGAGGAAGAGATTAAGTATTATGGATATGGGTAGCATTAGTCTCAAGAGGTATAGCAATACTGTCAAAAATTGAAACAAAAATTATTTGCTGTAAACTGAATTTTTTGAGCTATAATATACTTCTCCGCAGGAACTATGAAAGTTAACATCCCGAAATTTGGCACAGTTCTTAAGAATTAGTTACTGAATAATCATGTGCGGCACTTTTCCGTTAGTTTTTCTTTGAGAAAAGTTCTCCTTTAGAAATTGAGAAAAATAGGGCAGTCCCGGGCAACACAAAACTGAAAAATTACTTTCAAAGCAACTATGACCTTACACAAAAATCTGTTCCTCAGGTTTTATTAGCCTCTTATGAAGATGTAAACTGTGAAATTGAAGTTTAATTGCTTGATTAGTTTACGAGGAAAGGTACCTTGTAGAAACAAAGGTAATTAAAAATTCAGATCCTTATAAAATGTAAGCTGATGCACATTTTCAAACAAAAATTGGACAGAATATTGAGTATTATGTTTACATAATAATCTCAAGTTTTGCTATTTTAGCTGTAATATTTGCCTAACAACTGTTTAACCTTAAGTATGTAAAACCTTTATGGTTGAAGACGCAAAACCCTAATTGTGTTAGTTTCATTAGTTGTGAATGACTCATCCATAACCTACGACAAAGTCAAAGCCAAAACTTTTAAGAAAAGGTAATTTTCACATATCTCACTGTTTATGACGTCATATTTCCTGAGTTGTGGGCACAATGTTATAATTTTTCAAGTGCATTCAGTGGTATATACGGATACCGCTTGCAAAATAAGTTTCGAATTTAGTTGGTACTAAACAATAAATTAAAACGTCATGCCTGATGTTGAAGTTTTACTGCGTAAACAGCGAAAATGTTTCTTCATTTCATTGTTTTGCGTGGGGTTTCAGCACGAAAAAGTTTCGAAAAGGTGTGAAATGATGTGTAAAGTTTGTTGGACGCCGCTACGTGCTCTCATTCTCAAATACTGGACGAATATAGTCCGGGTAGTTTGCGCTCTGTGGGCTACGCTGCGACAAGGTATGTACACGATTTGTAACTAATATTCTCATTATTTTAAACCGTAATGTACGATTATACCTCGAAATGGGTGGGTAATGAAAGCATTTTAATTTTTAAATTCTGTCGATAATTACATGCAATATTGAAAATCAAATTTTAGCTGCTCCTGAAAGTCTTTAGACAGGCAACCTGCAACAGAGACTGGGTGACAGTTACTCGTACATTAGTCTACTAACAAAGTTATAAAAGAAATTTAAAATTTCATTCATCTTAAGTTTTTCTATCAATTTACACGAAGCTGCGTTTCGTTCTACAATACGAATCGGATGACGAAGTAGTTTTCTTATCTTTAGTTGTACAACAAATTAAATACAATGCTTCAATATATTCTGGAAAGAATAACATTTCGGCCGTAATATAGAGCTTTGTGATGGCCAAAATGATTTCTGGAATGGTTTGATGTCTGGTACGATCATACAAAACTTTAAAGGAAATTACCTGTGGACCTATTTATTTTATCGGTAGTTTCGTGTTCTTACAACCCAATATTCGAAGAGATGCCGAACCGTCAGCTTCCACATGCAATTTCTTGAGATTGTGTCGAGTAATAACCCATCCAGGTATGATCTTTTTGCTGACTCATTCGTTAACAAGTGAGAAGTATCGTGTGTTCGTCTAAAATTCATCTCCTTAAGTCAGGCACATCTACTTTCGTTCAGTAATAGATATATCTCTCTCTTGATTTCAAGCATGTTTATATTTCAATACCTTTAACAGTACGTATACTGCAGGAATTCCCCAAAGATTTCAGATCCATTCGCTGCTACAGCAGCTCCGTTGCTAGAGACGAGAACAAAGAGTCTCACAATAAAAGTGAGGGAAGAACTTTTTAAGACGTATATTTCAATACATACAAGATATTCCCAGATCTGCCCCCGATAGAGTGCGTGTAGCACCAGCTCCGACGTCAACTCCGTCCCATTGCCAATATCGAGTCTCCCAAGGAGGACCAGCTACACTCATGCCCATAAATTAAGGATAATTGCAGAATGTGGTGCCACACAACGTGGCACTACACGAAACTGGCGCTAATAGCATAGGCACATAGGGAGCACACACGACACAGATCTGCAAGTCCACGGTATTGGTGATAAGTTGAGAAAACCGTCCTGAAACACATGTGCTACAAAACGCCACTGTATCCTGCGCATGTACCCCGACATCAATATGGGATATGATCACCATGCACACGTACACAGGCCGCACAACACGTTGACATACTCTGGATCAGGTGGTCGAGCAACTGCTGGAATATAGCCTCCCATTCTTGCACCTGTGCCTGTCGGAGCTCCTGAAGTGTCCTAGGGGTTTGAAGACGTGCAGCGATACGTCGACCGAGAGCATCCCAGACATGCTCGATGGGGTTTACTTCTGGAGAACAGGCAGGCCACTCCATTCGCCTGATATCTTCTGTTTCAAGTTACTCCTCCACGATGGCAGCTCGGTGGGACAGTGCGTTATCATCCATTAGAAGGAAGGTGGGACCCACTGCACCCCTGAAAAGGCGGACGTATTGGTGCAAAATGACGTCCCGATACACCTGACCTATTACAGTTCCTCTGTCAAAGACATGCAGGGGTGTACACGCACCAATCATAATCCCACCCCACACCATCAAACCACGACCTCCATGCAGGTCCCTTTCAAGGATATTAAGGGGTTGGTATCTGGTTCCTGGTTCACGCCAGATGAAAACCCGGCGAGAATCGCTCTTCAGACTATACCTGGACTCGTCCATGAACGTAAACTGGGACCACTGTTACAATGACCATGTACTGTGTTCTTGACACCAGGCTTTACGGGCTCTCCTGTGACCAGGAGTCAGTGGAATGCACCTTGCAGGTCTCCGGGCGAGTAAACCATGTCTGTTCAGTCGTCTCTAGACTGTGTGTCTGGAGACAACTGTTCCAGTGGCTGCGGTAAGGTCCAGAGAAAGGCTGCGTGCAATACTCCGTGGCCGTCTGCGGGCATTGATGGTGAGATATCGGTCTTCTTGTGGTGTTGTACACTGTGGACGTCCCGTAGTGTAGCGCCTGAACACGTTTCCTATCTGCTGGAATCGTTGCCATAACGTTGAGATCATACTTTGTGGCACACGGAGGGCCCGTGCTACGACTGCTGTGTTTGACCAGCCTCCAGTCGCCCTAGTATTCTACCCCTCATAACGTCATCAATCTGTGTTCTTTGAGCCACTTGCAACACACAGTCACCATTAGCACGTCTGAAAACATCTGCACACTTACTCGCTGCACCGTACTCTGACATGCACCAACACACCTCTGCGTATGTGGACTGTTCCCAGTGCCACCGTGCAACGACCGCAGGTCAAATGCACTGCATGGTCATACCCCAAGGTGATTAAACCCGCAAACTGCCCGCCAGAGCGGTGTTTCACCATGTATCAGCATTATCCTTAATTTATCAGCGTGACTGTAGTTGTAGTTGTAGGAGGTGACACAAAGGCTTTATGGCACCCTTCCCAACTGAAAGAGTACATGCATCCAGGCCAGAGGGTGTGCAACGTTATACTGATATGTGGACTCATACTGCCAAATTCTCTGTAAATCTGACTCGATGCTTTAATACTGAAATAACACCACATACTGTCTCTACCGTCTTCCTTTCTGGATGCTTCATTTTTTGCGAGTCAGTAGAATAATGAGGCAACTAAGTGATAAACACATCAACAATGTAGATCTATAGGACGGAGGGAGATTACGCCAAACTCTGAAATAATTTGAGGAGGGGGCTGTTGCAGAGTGTGAGATTCAACGTCAGGCATATGATGCAGCCTGTAAAGGTAATAGGAGGCAAGTCATGAAGGAAGGCCAGTGTCCACAAATTATTACAATTTCTTTTGTCGCTGTTCGTCTTTTGGGATTTCTTCTAATACATGTGTCACCTGAAAATGACCTAATTATGATTGATGTGAATTAATTTGACGATCAAAAAAATGGTTCAAATGGCTCTGAGCACTATGGGACTTAACATCTATGGTCATCAGTCCCCTAGAACTTAGAACTACTTAAACCTAACTAACCTAAGGACATCACACAACACCCAGTCATCACGAGACAGAGAAAATCGCTGACCCCGCCGAGAATCGAACCCGAGAACCCGGGCGCGGGAAGTGAGAACGCTACCACACGACCACGAGCTGCAGACAATCTGACGATCATTAACTTACGAAAAACAACTGAGGGCCCATTATTGAACCTTGCGGAACTTGGTTCCCTTCCCCCAATCTGTCAGCAGTAGATGAATGATTAACTACAACTTATAGCATTCGTTTTGTTAGGTACAGCGTTAACCATCTGTGAGGTGTATCGTTCACTCCACAAAACTTCAATTTCGTAACAAAATGTTGTGGCTGACACAGTCACATGCCTTGGATAGATTACGGAAAATACCGACTGGCACTGATTTGTTATTTATTTCTTGTAAAATCTGGCGAGTGAATGTAGACATAGTATTATCAGCTGAGCGACCCTTCTGAGACACAAATTGTGAGTTGATAATTATTTTATTATTAATATATTGGGAACTACCCTAGGGCACACCATTTCCTCAATTTTTTATATGATAGAAGCAGTGAAACAGTTCAGTAATTACTGACATCAGTCCTACCATGTGTCTTGTAAAGTGGTTTAACAATTGCGTAGTTTAGTCCCGCTGAAAAATTTGCCTGGTTTAATGCTGTAATACATATTTCAGACAAGACGCTACATATTTCGTGACAACAACTTCAGAATTTCATTGGAAACACCATAATCTCTGCTCTTATTTTTGAGAGATATGTTATTTCATCAATTTCAGATGTGTAGGTGGGTGAGAGCAGCTGATCAGTATATTTTACACAAGTTACTTCATCAACACACTGCCTTCATTTTTATGTTGAACTGTTTGACCCTGTTGTCTCTACTACATTTAAGAAATGAATATTAAAAACACATGCTACCTTTTCATTAATACTTACAACCTTCCACTGAAATCAACAGAGGTGATTTGTTCCGTGGCCTGTTGTCCTGTCTTTTGTTTTACTATGTTGTATATAATTTTAATTAAGTAATCCAGACAAGTAACTTCAGACATAATTTTAGACTTTTCAACGCTATTTCTTAACAATATAAAATAATTTTTATAGTAATAAATTACAGCAAGAGCGTTACTTCCTCTTGTTAATATATAAATTTCCAATTTCTGTGCACCAATATACTCTAAGCCCATTAGTGACCCTTGTTTCTTGCGCGGCTTTTACATTTCCTTGCTAATGTGAAACGTGGGCGTAAGTACAGTCACGGGGGTCCCAGGGCAGGTACATAATGTGGGCTCCCCTCCTACATGCCCACCCCCACTCCTCCCCATTACCAGGCCAATAAGACGTCGCTCGCACATAGCCTTTGTCAGCCAGCCATTGACAACCACCTTTCCTTTCACACCCAGACACAATACAGTACACCATTAGGCCCTTTCTGCACCCCCCCCCCCCCCCAACCCCTACCCAGCTGCGTAAGAAAAACTTAAGAAAGAAACAGTCTGTTTTATTTTAAACAGTTCGCTGAAGCCAAATACAATCTTTATAACTTTTCCATGATTTGTCCACATGTGGAACAGTTACATCACTGCACACGACAAATACTGCACACTAGCCCAGGTACATTTCAATTACAAACAAAACCAAGCTATTCCTTAAGAGAATCGATAATTAATAAGACAGACTTCTTACGTTCAGAATAAAAACCTAAATATTAATTAATTAAAAACTGAATAACTTCGCAAAAAATAACACAAAGCTAATGCTATATTGCAAGACGACACAAGGACGAGTAAATAATTTCAAAGAAGAACGTAAGTTTGACTAACAATTTAAACATGTAAACTGCTAATAAAGTGTATGTGCTTTGTGACCTAATTTCTTGTTTTGCTGGAATGAGTTTTTCGTTGTTCTTTTATGTACAAAGTGGTCCATTATTTTGGAAAATAAATTTTTCGCACTCCTTCAGTTTCTACACAGATTTACACATCTACATCTTCTTTTATACTGTCTGTCACTATAAACTGCGTGGCAGATGGTACTTTTTATTGAACTTGGACTTAAAGCCTGTTCCTATTCCATTCGCCAATGGAGCGTGTGAGGAATGGATGCCAATGCGCCTCGCTGCGAGCTGCTATTTCTATAACTTTACCTGCACGATCTGTAAAGGATACGTACATAGGGAGCTGAAGAACATTCGCGGTTTCTACTTTGAAAGATGCTTCTCGTTCTTGAGAAATGTACGGCTTGTTGCTTTGAGTTCTGCCAGATAGGATTTTTCAACATTTCTTTTAGACTCTCCCACCAGTCAAACAAGCCTTCGACTATTCACGCGATCTTTATCCTATTACTAATATTTACAAACCATGTAGCCAACTCATTGTACTTAAAAAAATTAACTTGGAGAAAGAACGACCAGTTTTTGGCAGAAACATAGGCTATGTTAGATAGGAGAGGACGGCTTCCAAAAATGTTGTTATCAATAATAGCTGTGCTGGAAACAGAAGAGAAATGTCATGAAAAAAAGTTATTGTAAAACTTAATGGCTTAATTTTTCAGTTCCTCGCCACAGGTGGTAGATACGAACGTTTGCATCTACAGGATGATTCCGTGATGATGTTGCAAATTTTCAGAGCTAGTGGAGAAGGACCCTGTACTAGAAACTACCGAGTCGAAAGTTATCAATGAAAAACGTTCTGATACCTCTGACAGTCGAATACATGTACCTTGCCCGCATCTCGTGGTCGTGCGGTAGCGTTCTCGCTTCCCACGCCCGGGTTCCCGGGTTCGATTCCCGGCGGGGTCAGGGATTTTCTCTGCCTCGTGATGGCTGGGTGTTGTGTGCTGTCTTTAGGTTAGTTAGGTTTAAGTAGTTCTAAGTTCTAGGGGACTTATGACCACAGCAGTTGAGTCCCATAGTGCTCAGAGCCATTTTTTTCGAATACATGTACCGGTAGCGTTGGTGCTAAGACTGTAGGGTAGGCAAGTTCCAGAGGTGGTAGTATGGGAAAAAAAACAAGGAAAAAAAGGCTAATAAACATGGGCTCTAAATTAAATCCCTTGAGAGTTATGAGAACTTGCTCAGTACAAGAGATTGTCTCACAGTAGCGAACGTAAACAATTGTTCGTAGCTCTGAAGGTATGCATTGCAGTGGCCATGTTTACTAGAGTTTTTGTTTTGTTGTCTCCATTACACCACCTCTGAGAGTTGCCTTCCCTACAATCTTAGCAACAAGAGTATCGATACATGTGTTCCACTGTCAGAGGTATCAGAAAGGTTTATGCTTACAACCTTCTCCTTGTTCGTTTCCGGACGACGGTCCCTTACTTCAAACTGATACATTTATCCTTCTCCATTATTCCCGAAAGTATGTAACATATAACAATATATTTACTTTTGTGCGTTAACAAGCAGCTATAATCAGCGGTGGAAATATATTTGCATAGAAAAGCACATAATGATATACAGGGTGTTACAAAAAGGTACGGCCAAACTTTCAGGAAACATTCCTCACACACAAATAAAGAAAAGATGTTATGTGGACATGTGTCCGGAAACGCTTAATGTCCATGTTAGAGCTCATTTTAGTTTCGTCAGTATGTACTGCAATTCCTCGCTTCACCGCCAGTTGGCTCAATTGAAGGAAGGTAATGTTGACTTCGGTGCTTGTGTTGACATGCGACCCATTGCTCTACAGTACTAGCATCAAGCACATCAGTACGTAGCATCAACAGGTTAGTGTTCATCACGAACGTGGTTTTGCAGTCAGTGCAGTGTTTACAAATGCGGAGTTGGCAGATGCCCATTTGATGTATGGATTAGCACGGGGCAATAGCCGTGGCGCGGTACGTTTGTATCGAGACAGATTTCCAGAACGAAGGGGTCCCGACAGGAAGACGTACGAAGCAATTGATCGGCGTCTTAGGGAGCACGGAACATTCCAGCCTATGACTCGCGGCTGGGGAAGACCTAGAACGACGAGGACACCTGCAATGGACGAGGCAATTCTTCGTGCAGTTGACGATAACCCTAATGTCAGCGTCAGAGACGTTGCTGCTGTACAAGGTAACTTTGACCGCGTCATTGTATGGAGAGTGCTACGGGAGAACAATTTGTACCATGTACAGCGTGTGCAGGCACTATCAGCAGCTGATTGGCCTCCACGGGTACACTTCTGCGAATGGTTCAACCAACAATGTGTCAATCCTCATTTCAGTGCAAATGTCCTCTTTACGGATGAGGCTTCATTCCAACGTGATCAAATTGTAAATTTTCACAATCAACATGTGTGGGCTGACGAGAATCCGCACGCAATTGTGCAATCACGTCATCAACACAGATTTTCTGTGAACGTTTGGGCAGGCATTGTTGGTGATGTCTTGATTGGGCCCCATGTTCTTCCACCTACGCTCAATGGAGCACGTTATCATGATTTCATACGGGATACTCTACCTGTGCTGCTAGAACATGTGCCTTTACAAGTACGACACAACATGTGGTTCACGCACGATGGAGCTCCTGCACATTTCAGTCGAAGTGTTCATACGCTTCTCAACAACAGATTCGGTGACCGATGGATTGGTAGAGGCGGACCAATTCCATGGCTTCCACGCTCTCCTTACCTCAACCCTCTTGACTTTCATTTATGGGGGCATTTGAAAGCTCTTGTCTACGCAACCCCGGTACCAAATGTAGAGACTCTTCGTGCTTGTATTGTGGACGGCTGTGATACAAAACGCCATTCTCCAGGGCTGCATCAGCGTATCAGGGATTCCATGCGACGGAGAGTGGATGCATGTATCCTCGCTAACAGAAGACATTTTGAACATTTCCTGTAACAAAGTGTTTGAAGTCACGCTGGTACGTTCTGTTGCTTTGTGTTTCCATTCCATGATTAATGTGATTTGAAGAGAAGTAATTAAATGAGCTCTAACATGGAAAGTAAGCGTTTCCGGACACATGTCCACATAACATATTTTCTTTCTTTATGTGTGAGGAATGTTTCCTGAAAGTTTGGCCGTACCTTTTTGTAACACCCTGTATATTGTATTTTAGGCCAGTAGACATAACTAGTTGCTGCAGTGGTTTTGAATACCTTTCCTGATCAGGGCTAAATGACTATAGAAAATATAATTGTTTTTGGATAGCTCAACATGAATTTCCTAAGGGACCGAAGTTTATCATGCATTTACCAGTAGAATAAGGTGCGGAGAAACTATTTCGCCGTATGCAACTTTCGTCCGATTTCGACGAAACAATTTGTGACTGTGAATCATCAAAATATGCAGAAACATAAAAGAAAATTAAATACGTTTGGTCAAGAAGTAGTGAGACATAGGTTCTATACAAAATAATTAGTCTATACACAAGTTCCATTTAACTTTGAATTTATGGCAGTCGATATATAAAGAACCTACATCTTTTAACATTTCCAGATACATGTCGCACAATATAGTTTCTCACATGAATCTACTGCTATGCAGTATAGCACTTACGCATTACACTAAAATAATATTTTTTAAACAATAATAAAAGGGTGGCAAGACATGCGTGTCTGACACAAATTACGAGAGACAGAAGAATGAGTAACTGTTCATCGAGAATATCTCATACATCAAAAGAATGTGTAAAAATGTTCTTCTTTTGTCCACCTTTCACGCAGCGGCTTTAGAAGTCAGTAGTTCACTGTATCTCTGACGGCGCTTCCACAGTAAACACGTCACGTCACAGGACGTTATTTGCTAACTGTAGCTGTTGCCGAGCGTCTGCTCGGTTACTGTATGATTTAAAATGGTAGGGCAATCACATAATGTTACAAACATCATCGCCGAATCACCCCTTATAATATATTTCACTCCTTACATCCAGGTATTTGGTTGTAAATAAATGTTGGCAATCACTGGATAAAAAGGTATTACTTTCAGGCCACTTACTGAGTTTTGTCAGCCTCTCGTCCTCACTAAGCTCGTCGAAGGGCTTCTCTATTGCTTTAATTCGTTTGTTAGGCACTTTACACTCAGTAGTTCATCTTTCACAGGTGTTGAAAGTTGCGTCATGTAGTTTGACGTACGATCCTTTGATGCCGGTTATTTTTGAAAGCAACCGACTGAGGTGGCATAATGGTATGATACTGGACTCGCATTCCGGAGGACAGAGACTGAAATTCTCCTCTGCCCATCCACATTGAGCTTTTCAGTGTTTTCGTGCCAAGCAGCTTGAGGGAATTGCCCTAATGGCGCCTCTGAAAAGGACAAGACCAGTTTTATAACTCACCCTTCACGCGCCCGACTTGCTCCGTTTCTAATGACCAAACCGTCAACGGAACGATCTACCCTAATTATCCTTCCTTTACTTCCGATAGCGCCGTTCATATGACGTCATAATGCTATTGAAACGTCTATACTCTCATAGTTCAGGGCTTAGGTGCCGTGTTAATGATTTGTAGGGATTTACATTGAATCATAAAACGATAAAATTGTGATTTTAAGTTTATGAATTATGCTTATTAGAGCTTAATAACGTCATTGAATCTCTCTTCAGCTATATAGATGGTTTCTTATCGACCAGCCCAAAATGTTGGATGTAGCGTTACCTTTGAGGTACCCACAGAACAAGTTTTTAAATCCTGCCAACTCAGGTGGTCAAAAGATTTGTAGATTTTCTCAGCTGTGTCTAAGTAAAGGGCTGCTTCTCGATTAGCTAATTAACCTCTAGGGAGTCTTTAAGGGCTAAATCTAATTGGTGACTTGTTTCTTTTTTGCACACCATTGTAGAATTCACTCTTGGTGGACGCTCCATGATAGCCTTTACCGGAACACTTACTCACGGCTAGTACCTTTGTTCAGTTAACTGATACACGAGTCCTATCGCAGATTGATCTCTGACCTGCGTAAAAGAGGGAAACGATTTGCATATCATTACGTCGGAATGGTTACCAAAACAATCTTTGATTAATTTAATATCGTAAAAGACATCTCTTGACTGCTGTTACTAATTTTTACACTTTTCCGTGCCATTTTAAGTTGTCCTTTTTTCCTAATTTTTCTTTCCATGCACATCTTACTGTCGGGGCCATTGCCCCGACTGCTCCAGCCTAGATGAGTCCGCGATATTATCGCTGGATTATTTCCTTAATTGCGAGGTGATTATCTTCTGCATACCTTCACAGAGTAAACATCATTTCGTGACGTGACGCAGTTCTCAACAATAGAAGGGGATCTCTCTGCAGCGGACCATGCCGTTGCTTAGCACGAGTTTGAGACGAAGCAACTAGCGGCCAACATGAATTTGTCCATCCTCAATCAGCAAGATCTTACGAAGATCGTGAAATGGAGTGAGAAAACGGAGCAAAGATAGCAACCAGAAGGTAAAATGTCAACAAACATTTGATTCCCCCAATCCATCGCACCCACAACACTAACTTCAGATCCATTACATCTTTCTCTGCGTGCGTAACATAAATACTAACAGGCATGTTTAGTTAAGGAATATGGAGACTTGTGACATTGCAGCTATAATCTGGCTAATTTGATTTTGCAAACGAGTCATGCAGCTGCTTATCGAGGCTTGTCAGATGCAGCTCCTATTGCAAAAGTATGAGTGTTCTAAATCTTGTACATAAGGATCTCTGTATTCGTTAGTATAGACACTGTTCGACAAGTCGGGCAACTCACCGTTTTGTCTTAGAACACACATTTTTCGTACACGTACCGTAAGAAATACATTGTATAACAATTTCTAACGATTAAAAACGAATTTAAAACATTACGTTGAATTTTTGTCACAAAACTAGTTTGTCCCTTTAAATCATAAGTGTTTTATAAAAGGAATTCAATACGATCTGAAATTGTTCGTTTCTGTTTATGTATAATCAAATGAGGTGGGTCAGCTTTCGTCTTTGTGCCAGCGCAGTACAGTACAGTTGTAAACGGAGAGTGCCAGAATTAAGCTAGAAAATAAAGAAAGTGGTAAAAGTGTAAAATCAAAATCACGCAAAATTAAAGAAGTTTGTGCAAAATTCTGCCAGTAGCAAATTGTATAAATTATACTATTATGAGAGTTTTAGAAGTGAAATATTTGTATACTGAACTGAAGCTAACAGTCATTTCTTTTAAAATTAGCTTTTACGTATATGGGTCCACGTATTTCATACCATATCTACATTAATGGAAATTGTCAGTATTGATTTGTATATTTTGCATTACATTATATCATGTCACATTACAATACCTCGGTTTTTATGCATACTCTACACACTGAACGCCTTTTCAGAATTGAAGTCATTGCGAGATGGCCCTTCAGTATTAATCATCAGAAGTATACTAATACATTCCCCAGAAAGAAAGTTTCTGATTTCTGTTTTTATATTGTTCATGTTCGGCAAGTCTGCGAAGAAGAGTAATTTTGCGATACGTAAAGGCAAACCCGCTTCGGCTTATTATGGGCTGCAAGGAAGCATATGATTGGCCTTTATTGTACATCTACGCGCAATTAATCTCCATGGTACACTTTACACATGTATATAAAATAAATTTGTGAAGTACTCTTGAAGACAGTTTATTGTAATTTTCGTAAACTGTTTCTTTCATGTTCTTTTTCTCGAAATAATGTTGATCCCGTAGACGAAAATGTGGTCTCCTAAGACGACTGATACACAGTTCATTACAACCGAGTATAATCCTCTACTAACTAGTAATCTCCACAGATTTTGAAAAACCTTTCCCATAAATCAGAGCGTGTGCCCAAATCTTTAGCCAGAGTACCCCTAACGTCTAATTGCTATTGCGAAAAATTCTCCACAAAATTCTCCACGTTTCGCTCAACAGAGGTGAATAAATCTGAGTTTACTTACTGTAAACACACACAAGGAGAAACATGGAAATCTTCATGTTGAATTATTTGCGCCTTCGAACGTGCTTTCAGCACGGATCGACACGTGAGAATACAGCTGATGCCTTCGCATATCGACTACTCAGAGACGGAAAGATTCCTTACCTACTT
The DNA here is from genome assembly GCF_021461385.2 of Schistocerca piceifrons. Classification (NCBI taxonomy): domain Eukaryota; kingdom Metazoa; phylum Arthropoda; class Insecta; order Orthoptera; family Acrididae; genus Schistocerca; species Schistocerca piceifrons. The sequence continues at coordinate 672,652,745 of NC_060138.1, read as the reverse complement.
ACCGCTACCCAAACATGACCGTATCCAGGTTTCTGAGCCGGCTTCACTTCCTACCAACTTGCTTTCATGTAACTTTATAAAGTACTGCACTTCTTTTCTAGGTTTCTTTATGACTGTCGATATATGTTCGATGTCTGTCACATTGCTCTGCCTCAAATATCGCATCAGACAACCACCATAAAATTCTGGCAGTTTTTTTTCCTCGCAGCAGGTCCACCTGCGATATCCGAAGAAGAATCGCCAACAGAAATAAGGAACCAAAAAACATTGGAGTCCATTGTCTCGGCACAGTCTCTACCTCAATGCACTGAATATTTTTTTCGGAAGAGCGATAAAGATTGGAAAGGCCTGCTTTCGAGTCACTAAATTATAAGCTGCTTTAATTAGATCACTACTTCCGAGTTCGCGTCAGACGTGATAGAAAGTACGCTCCTTCGAGTGACCTCGTTGTCAGCTGGGAAACAAGTTTTCGACGCTAATTTCTGTTTCTCCATTGAATGCCGTGACGATGGTCTGTGACATTATAAGGCAGAGCCCTTGGGAAATGACCGGTATTCAAGAAGTCATACTCTGTTTTGTGAAATATTCATTTTTTTTCTTCTCTGTTATTTGAGGCAACAACAAGTGAATAAAAGTTCAAATTCTGGATAAGGAACATCTCAAAAGTATTGAAACATAATGCTTAGATCACAGGAAAAACAATAGCGCTGCAGTTTATTACTAATTAACGAGAGGCTACTTCTCAGATCCAATGCGCAATTACATTTTAATTTATTTATTTGATCTTCTCAAACGTTATCGTAATACACAAATGACTCACTCCTAAGTCGATATCTCAGCACAAAATACATCTATTTGTAACTTGGAAATGCCTCTGTGGGAGCTGTCGAATGTTGCATCCTGCGCATACAAAGACTCAGACCAGGAAGATGAATACCGACGTAAGCACGAAAAAGTCTGGCATCGCTTAAGGCAAACATTTGGCGACGGATTCGCGTCAGCGATATATTTACAGTAGTAGCTTTTGATCTTCTACGATTACTTTACTGGATTAAAATTACACAGATTTACATAAAAAATACTCATGAGTAATACACCCCTCTCACACTGCCAAAATAGTTACTTTTCAACGCGTCTTCGTAGTATTTGTACTTCATGTACTTCATCTGCTTCGTTACTTCATTTGTCTGTAGATAAAACATAATTTTCCCAAAACAATTGTCTCCTCACTTTCTACCTCAAATCTCTTCATTCCGTGCTTTAATTCCTAACTTAATTTTCAACCTTCTTTTGCAGTGCCGTATAACTAGAAAACCTCCAGAACTCTCAATACCGACGGTTCACTTTCATAACTAACTTCTGAACATAACAGCGGGTGTAGCCGTACTCGATTTTTGACTTGGCAAGTGCTATCGTTTTTAAGCTGCTCTCTCTTCTTCACTAGTAACTGGTAGCCCCTCAACACATTGGTTCTTCAATGGGATGAAGGTAGTAGCTAGTAAACTATAAAAATGACAGAGATGTTATTTAATTAACTCACATCAACACTACAAGTCACACAAATCAGAATAGTAAACACAACAAACCCATCAGTCCACTACTGAGACTGACCAAGCCCCAGTACTAGGGCGCTCACACGTGTTGTTGAACCAAAACATCATGACCGCATGCTTAACAGCGTATTGGTCCACCTTTAGAATGCAATACAGCAGCGATTCTGTGTGGCATGGAATCGACAAGTCCCTGGCAGGTTTCTGGAGGTACGTGGCTACGCGCAGTGTACGTTTGGTGGCCAAGACACAATGTGAGTTTACTACCATACTCCTCAAACCACTGTAGCGCGGTTCTGACTTTGTTACACGGACAGTTATCCTGCTGAAAGAAGCCTTCGCTGTCGGAGAAGACATCAAGCATGAATGGATGACATGGTCCGCAATAACGTTCACGTAGTCCGCAGCTGTCATAGCGCCTTTGATTACCACCACAGGTCCGATGGAAGCCCAGATGAAGATCACCCACAGCATAATACTGCCCCCCCCCCCCCCTCTCTCCAGCCTGCGAAGTTTATGTTTCGAGCAGCGGTTCGCCTGGATGATGGCGTATCCGGGACACGAGTATCGATCTGCTGTAACGTATTTTAAGGACTATAATACGCTGCGCACTATAACATGCACCTCGATTTTAAGCAATTTAAAAAAAATTACCATTTTTATTATTAGACTGCAAAACTAGACTAAAAGAATTCTTAGTTTATAAAACCTATCTGTCTTTTAAAATCCCTGAAAATTTTTGTCACCTGAACTTTCTTCTTTTTCTTTTTCTACTTCTTCTTTCTCTTCGTCATCATCGTTGTCTTCTTCACATGTAAGTTGCTCTTCATTGCCTTCGAGAGCGTTACTTATGCTGCACTTCTTGAAAGATTCAACGATAATGTTTTATCCACTGACACACTTGTTTGATGGTAGGTCGTTTCAAGGCTACCTTCGGCGTGAATTCGTGTTGGGTTTCATCCATCAACCATTTGTTCCATTCCTCTCTCATATACATCAAGAGATTGCAGTTGTGAAGTAAGTCGTCCCTAAATAACAGCAAGCCCTGCATTTCCCTGTCTCAGTTTTTCTTTCACAGAATTTTTCAAATGACTGCTAAACTGCTCTAGCACAAGAAGGGAACTCTTCTTCGATAAAGCACCTTTCCTTCTCTCGCACACTCCGTTAATCCATAATTTCATACCAGCCGCATCCATACAACCCTTGTCATGTACGTTAACAACAACACCTGGCGGAATTTCAGAAAGTTTTGGCATTGTTTTGCTTGAAAATGATAACTGGACTAAATTTAATACCGTCAGCACAATATGAAAGGACAACAGTATAGTGCATTTTTTCTCGTGTACTTGTTTTTATAATTACAATTTTACCACCTCTCATGACAACAGAGGAGGTTCGGCCATATTCGCTATTTGGTTTACTTCCACACTGGTTTTCTTTCGATGTCGAATAATAAAGCGATAGAAAGATAATATTTTCTCTTCATACTCTTGTGGCATTTTCTGAAATATTTTGGTTTTGGTTGGCGTGCTAAGTCTACCACGCTTCATAAATCTGTAGCATCAACCAACTCCATCCTTAAAGTCTGTCAAATTCCACTGTAGAGCTAGCTTACGAGCGGGTATTTGAATCATTTTTGTATTAATTTAAGTGCCATTTTGACGATATCCTTGAATCCATTTCAATACGTCATCTTCTCGTTTTGGTCATTTTGCATTCAGTCCTCTATCGCACATTTGGTCTTCCTCATTTATTTAGCTCTTGTTTACTATCCTGCCAATCGCGAATGGTTTTTTCTGTTGATGAAGGGCCGAAATGCCGCTCAGCCGCTTTGTTTCCATATTCTTCTGCAAGAGCTATTACTTTCAATTTATAGCCCTTATCTTATTCATACCTTTTATCTCTTTTCATTAAGAAAATAGCTACTATCAAAAATATTGTACGGTTCCCGAAAACACAAACCAATTCAAGTTTACTGGTACCGTAGACTGCAATGACGCATCATAGGCTAGACAGTGTTCTGGGTTTTTGATGACTGGGTGGGGGAAAGACCCAGTAGTAGCAAGCTTGTGAATTCCGTCAACTCATGTTCGGCGCATCGGTGTACTTCTGTTGCCAGATAAGAGATAGACTTATGGCGGAATCGAATATATGGCTATTTTAAGACTGTCGGGAATCTTAAATCAAACACTGAACATTTTCACATTAATTTCGAGTATAAGGCGCACCTGAATTTTGGAGGCAAGTTCTCGAAGAAAAAAATACAACTTATAGTTCGTAAAACAAGGACAAAAAACATGATTCATGCGACCAGCCGACACGTTTACAATGATCGACGGTCCATTCTCGATGTTTCCGTACCCAGTGCAGTCGTGATGACAATGTCGTTGGGTCAACATGTGGACTATCAGCAGCAGATCCCATGTTAGTTAACGTGAGCTAAAAGGTGTGCTCCGAAACACTTGTGGCTGTACTAGCACAGTACTCTGTCGTGATATTTAGTTCAGATCGCCACCTGTCGTGCTTAACAGAGCGGGAAGCCCTCCCACTTCCATGTTCATTGATCTGACGTGGGCGTCCAACACCTTGTCGCCTACTCGTGAAGTCACCGTTCTTCAACCACTTTCCACAGACGCTCACGACACCAGCACACGTCTTCGCCATTTCCTAGGCGCTAGTTCCCAGGCTCTTTGCTAAAGTCGTTTATGTCAGTGGATTTCGACATTTGCGACCTCTATGCTCGCTAGAATGATTCCCCATTCGTCCTTGTCCCGCGTTTATGCTTTCCTTACCACATAACGTGCCCGGAACGCCAACGGGAGGCATTCGATCTCCCGGACGACACTGCTCATAACGTTTTGGTTGATCAGTATAGTACACTACATGTGCATTTTTCAGTACGATCTTTTGCCTGAAAAAATTTCATTCGCAGTGCCCCTCCCGTCCGCTTTCCCCCTTGAATAGAAACATAATCCCCAGATAAACTCAGTATCAATGATACCCTAAGGCTTTTCAAATCCTATTATTAAGCATGATGATTTCTTGTGGGGAACAATGGTACAAGAAATAATCTACCATCGGGATAGTGCTAGATAAAATTACTTCGCTTGACTCAATTTAATTACTGTGGCGTGTCACAGGGGAGTGTTATGGGACCATTGCTTTTCACAATATATATAAATGACATAGAAGATAGTGTCGGAAGTTCCATGCGGCTTTTCGCGGAAGATGCTGTAGTATACAGAGAAGTTGCAGCATTAGAAAACTGCAGCGAAATGCAGGAAGATCTGCAGCGGATAGGCACTGGGTGCAGGGGCTGGCGACTGACCCTTAACATAGACAAATGTAATGTATTGCGATTACATAGAAAGAAGGATCCTTTATTGTATGATTATATGATAGCGGAACAAACACTGGTAGCAGTTACTTCTGTAAAATATCTGGGAGTAAGCGTGCGGAACGATTTGAAGTGAAATGATCATATAAAATTAATTGTTGGTAAGGCGGGTACCAGGTTGAGATTCATTGGGAGAGTGCTTAGAAAATGTAGTCCATCAACAAAGGAGGTGGCTTACAAAACACTCGTTCTACCTATACTTGAGTATTGCTCATCAGTGTGGGATCCGTACCAGATCGGGTTGACGGAGGAGATAGAGAAGATCCAAAGAAGAGCGGCGCGTTTCGTCACAGGGTTATTTGGTAACCGTGATAGCGTTACGGAGATGTTTAGCAAACTCAAGTGGCAGACTCTGCAAGACAGGCGCTCTGCATCGCGGTGTAACTTGCTGTCCAGGTTTCGAGAGGGTGCGTTTCTGGATGAGGTATCGAATATATTGCTTCCCCCTACTTATACCTCCCGATGAGACCACGAATGTAAAATTAGAGAGATTCGAGTGCGCACGGAGGCTTTCCGGCAGTCGTTCTTCCCACGAACCATACGCGGCTGGAACAGGAAAGGAGGGTAATGACAGTGGCACGTAAAGTGCCCTCCGCCACAAACCGTTGGGTGGCTTGCGGAGTATGAATGTAGATGAAGATGTATATGTAAAAGCGAAAAATTGTGACGTCCGCTAACCGGTCTGAGAGAAATTGTGATCACAGCGAATTATCTTTTATCTATTACAGTTTATTCACGAAGGACGAAATGTTCATGAATATTCGGTAAGCTTCCATTGTGAAAGTTTGTCAATAATGTCTCGGTAATGCTGTTCAGTTTCACCAATTACCGCCACTTTTTTGTCGACAGCAAAATGAGGCAGGTGGACAGTCGCTACTATGAGGCTAGCAAAACCGCTGGCCAACTCTCAGAAGAACACGTTGTGCAACTTTCCATGGAATGTGGATCGTTACTTCGCAGCCCACCCACGCAGAGCTGTTACCGAATTCCCTCGCGATACTCGCTTTCACCGAGTCCATAAAAGTGTTGCGACCTGACCACGTCTCTCTCCACCGCACAATTTGGATGCTGTCATCCAACTAAACTGCAATACCGCTCAACTGCAATTCCGTTCAGACGTTAAAAATTAACTTCCCAAAAATACCAAGAGTGGAGAAAAATAACCAATTAAATATTACTGTTTCGATCTTCAGTCCAAAGAGTCGTTTGATGCAGCTCTCCACGCAGTAACGCTGCATGCCCTCGGCAAAATAAACGTTGTAGTTTCCCCTTTCTTTCAGTCGTTCGCAGTACGAGCATAGCAAGGCTCTGATGGCTAATTTAAAAGACCAGGGCAGTCAATCATACCGACGTTTTGCTACCCCTTCTGGTATGATCTTTTTTTTTCTTAGTAATTTAATTGAAAGCTTTGTTGCTTTGGTAAAAATAAAATTGGTTCTTTTTGTCGTGACAGAATAAATTACTATTAATCACACCAGATTTGTCGGAGAACAGCAGCAACATGTGTAATTGATCCAGCTTTAAGAAATTCTATTACCTTTTAGCGGAAAATTCGTGCGGTACTCTCCGACGTTAGAAAAGTCGTGGTGTTCCGTTCGGAGCAGGAGGCGGCTGTCTTTTCTCATTCGCGATATCGAAAATTACTAAAAAATGAACAGAAATTTTTTTTTTCGGAGGAAGATCGCGCGGAGAAAACAGACAGAAGTTACATGAAAGAAACCTAAGGGACCAACTGATTGGATTTGTACGAACCTATAAACGGAACTGAAAGAACTTGGAATAAATACTATAGCGATGTCGTCAAGACAGCCTCCTGTTCCGACAGAACACACGCTGGATCATAAGCTGCATAAATCTTTTAAACAGGAAGGATTATCATAAGTATAATTAATGAAAATAAGGTTGAGAGATTTTCTTTGAAATTAAATAAACTTCAAGGCTTCAAGTATTATATTATGAAACGGAAACTTACATTAACATGGCCACCCAATGTGGCGGTGGAGCGAATTTTTCACGATATACATTCTCGCTTGTTTGTGGCTACATATATTTTTAATCACTTAAACTCTTAACTTTACAATAAAATGATTATGTCAGTATGGAGCACAATACTTTTTTTTTTTTTTTTTTTTTTTTTTTTTTTTTTTTTTTTTACTGATCGATAGCAGCGTATAACAGTTTATAGCTATCGTGATATTCTGCGCTTTTCAGGAGCGTGGCAAAGATATCTGGTTACAACATTCATTGGTATATGTTAGAAGTTCGCACATACTGACGCAAATACAGAAAAAAAAACTTTTACATGTTAAAAATCGCAGTGATAAAGGCTGTAATGTCACAATGCCTCCCATGTGAGGCATGATGATTGCGGAAGGATCATCAGGACTCACATGTAGTTTCAAGACATTACTGGGTTTTATCATCTGTTTACTTTAGTTCTAACATAAAATTGGAATGAGTTTGTCATTTAGTTATTTTATGCTTCCAGTACAGTTATGAAAACAAATGTCTTTCAGTGTCTTTTGTGCACTTTGGCACTTCTCTCAGTTCATTGTAAGGTGTCCTTGCACTGTCATCTTAATTGCTGTTACTGTGAAACAAAATATGACAAAAAACAATCTTAAGTCTAACACACACAAAGATAAATGGATAATACTCTATATAGAAAACAAAACATGTCAGTAGACAAACATACACAGATACATTGAAATAATTACTTAAACAGTCCTCTAAAATTGTCTGTGACCTGTTTGGTCTCGTAATGTTTTTTTTATCCGTTTCATTAGATTCTTTTAGAATGTCGTTGTTAATCAGGACGTTTCACTTGACACTACACTGTACACTTTTATTTGTCACACGCTCACTTAACCGGAGTCTGCAACGTCTATTCTCGTTCGGTGAGCGGCGTCTTCCGAGAGGTCTCGACCCTGGGTAGCGTCTTTTTTGTGTTCGCTCGTGTTGCCTCTCTAGTGTCTCGCATCAAGCGTCATGTCGTTTACATGCAAATAAACAGAAAGAAACCTGTGTTAGGTTCATGCTATAATGTAGACTTACAGGTAAAGGTTTTATAGGATTCTGGACAGGATTGATAACCTTCCCCTCCAGTTAACGTTTCAGTGCTCAGTAATGCCTTGTCTTTATTTAACTATCTATCGCAAAATATCCGACGTGACTGATTAAATGGAAATTAATTTGAAGCTAAGACTTCTCTTTTTACAGAATAAATAAAGTTCATAATTAAGTTTCACTGTGATAGCTTTAGCAATGTCTCTTGCGTAGTTGTGAGACGGAAAACATTCTAAGGTCAATGACACGCCTCCACAGCGCGCGCGTCGGTTGTGTTTCAAATGTTAATTGTTGAGTCCAACTGCAAGCAGCTCCGCGCTGTTGCCGGTTACTAGTCCAGTGCAACACGCGCTCGTGTATGCTCGTATGAAGTTTAACGTGTGTCACTCGCGCTCTGCTAAAATGAGAACACACGGAAAACACACGTCTAGTGTCCTTCCTCCATCGTCGATCGGCGTATCGAAAACTTGGGTAGAAAATACCATCGTCTGTATCGAGGATTTCACACGACAGTCCCTGCGACCTGCCATGCTGCTTACACACAGGTCAGTGAAGCCAACGTTTTACATATAGTTTGCAAAATGCTTTGCTGTGATCGCTGTCACTACCTGCACTTGCGTGTACACATGTCACTGCACACGTATTTTGTACACTTTATCACTCGCATTTTGTTTAGAACGTCTTAGTGTCTGCAAATTCACATCTCCCATCTCACATTGTGATTTCAAAGTTCACAGTTCAAGTTACTCACAGGTAAATACATTACAAGATTAAACAATGTCCATAAATTACATACATACATACATACATTTCTTAAGTTTGCTTACAGTCACAAAATTCTGTTAACCTTTTCAGTCACGCCACGCCGGATTAGCGTATTGAATACCACTACTTGTGCATCAAGGCACGATTATTTCGGTTATTCTCTCTCCCTTTTACAAAGGTAAATTTTTTTTTTTTAAACAAATCTTTTAAGCAGCTTGTTATTTCGTTTCTCTTCAAAATTTAGTGTCACTGTTTATGTAGAGCACAGATTGAACAAATTCTGTCTCTACTGGTCGAGCATATTCATGCATTTCTCTCCGGAAGATTCATGCTTCATAAAGTTACTGGCTGCAAGTACTACTCGCGGAATGTATTATAATCTCTCAACATTGCTACTCGCGATACGCGATTAGAACAAAACTTTCGCTAACGGATCTCTCCCACAAATTTCGTTTCCACTTCAACCGTCTAAAGAGCATACTGATGAGCCTGTCAAATTCTAATCCTCACTTTTTTTTTAATGGGATAGGATGGGGAAGTGGAAGAGGAGAGGATCAAATATGAACATAAATACACTATATACATATACAAATTCTAGCACAACTACACTAGGATATTTTTTTTGTGACCTTAGATGCATGACATGCGTCACGTGTGCCTTCAAGTGGCTATTCTTTAATCTAATATCAGATCTTAGTTTTATTATTATAATGTGAGTCATATCTGGTGACAGCTTTCTAGTTTATCACGCTTCCTTCTGGGCGCTTGTCGGGCTTGGCTGTGAAATAACTAATTACTTTAGTGCATCATACATGTTTAAAGAAGAAACGTTTACCATCAGGAATACTTCAGACTTGTCAGTACGACGTATATGTTTCCATGTAGTGGCACTCGCGACTACATGACCTAACAGCTGTTGTAAAACAGAATAAAGGAAATGCTTTGTTGCTTAGCTATTAAATCTTTATGAGGCTTACTGTTCGTAGATGATACTTTGAATCTGAGATTGAATCTCCTGAAAACTATCAAATACTACGTGATACTCTCTCTGTTATTTACTGCTTTTGACAGTTCAAACACTTGGCTACACAAATCTGTTTAATTCTAAAGATCGCGCTAACAAAAGGTATAGTTCATGGCGGTGTTACAATAACACACAGTTTACACGCAATAGGCTGTACTCTGTACACTTAAAGACTAACATTCCATCTTGAGGGCTGAAAAAAAATTGCTTAACCTAACATTTCACATACATATATATTCATTGGAGTTGGAAGGTGGCAATCTGCTACTTCCTTCCGTATCTCCTTTCACCAATAACGGCATTCCTCAATGCCAACAGCCAACTTGGACTGCTTACACCTATGACTAACTTAAAACTAACTGAGAATCTGTCCTCTCAAATGGAATGTGCTTTCTTTTTCGTACGCCATAATAAATCAAATCTTCAATTACCTCCATAGTTTTTTCGCCAAAGTGTGAGTACTCGTATTGGTGTGTTTGAATACCGAGGTGTTTCACAGGTTAAACCTTAGGCTAATGTTCCTTTGCTCGTTACTTTGCCTCGTTATACTTCTTGAGATCCTGGTGGTGATACAATCCTTTAATTCTGCCAGATGCTGGATCCACTATTAGATAACATCCTGTATGTGGTTTTCTAATTACTACAAATGGTCCGTCGTACAATAGCCTCCATTTCCGATTTCTTTTCAACAACTTCGATGGCTTAAAATGTGTCCGTAAAAGCACCTTTAGTTTTCCGCTTTCTTGTGATGCGACTGATTTGATTCTTCTGTCACATCACTTGACCATTCTCGCTGGTTTTTTACCCATTGTGTGTGTTGATTTGTATCAAACCCTTGTTGGTACTGCACTTGATTACCAGGCTGAAAAATCGGTACATTACTTGCCTGCGTAAAATATACCGGTGGATTGTATTGTTTTCTTGGTTTAATGTTATTGTATCTAAAGTCCTGTTGTGGTGGCGTGTACTGTTGTTGTTGCATGAATGGTTGTTGCTGAGGCGTGTATTGCTGTTGTTGCTGGTGTTGTGGCTGCCCATAGGGTTGTGGTGGAGGTAGCTGACCTCCGCAATTTTGATTGTTGCAACGTTTACCCTTGTATTTGTTCCCATTCTGGTAGAAGTTACTACCGTTATTGTTTGATTGGTATGGGGCATTCCCGTAATACTGTTGTTGCGTGTTGTATATTGGATTGTACCGTTGGTTGCCGTAATGCTTGTTTTTGTGTTTACCATTACGGTAACCATTGTTTCGGCCTCTATTGCGGTTATTGTACTGTTTGTTTCCGTATTGTGTTTCGTGTGAACCATTTCCATTACTACCGTTTCCATTCGAATACGTGCCTGCGTTGTTGTTCTTACGGTTAGCATTCGCACGCGCGTCTTCGTGTATAAGATCGAGCGAATCAAGGACGGATAAAAATGCGTCCTGATCTTCCTCTGACACGTTCACTAATTTTTCGCGTATGGAAATGGGTAGTTTTGACTTAAGAATCATAATAACATCTTTTGTTGTTATGGGAGTGTCCCAATATTGTATCTTTCTCAAGTACTTTTCAAAGTACCGGCGAAGTCCGCCACTGTTCGAATGGAAAGGTTCGGCGTTGTAGACCTCTTTGCGTAGGCGTTGCTGAACACCTGCGCTCCAAAATTTGCTTAAAAAGTTTTTCTCAAACTCGCTAAATGTTTTGCACTTATCAACCATCTCGGTTCCCCATATAGCACTTTCTCCTTGTATGTATCCGGTAATGAATTGTATTCTCTGTTTGTCATTCCAGGCAGCTGGAAAGACTCCTGAAAAGTTCTTTAGGAATACGACTGGATGAATATTTCGCTTTTCCGGTTGGAATGGTTGAAAAACTCTGTGTTTCAATACACTCTCCTCTTTCATGAGGGTTGTGAGTGTCAATTGTTCAGTGTTGTTGTTGTGTGGATCGTTAAATTCATTTTTCGGTCGCGGAATGTACTGTGGTGTGTTGTGTTGTTGTGTTGTCTGGTATTGATGTTCATCTGGCTCCGAAGGTAGTGAGTGTTTCCCGTCACTCTGGTTATCATACTGTAGTGTTTGAATTTGCTGTTTCAGGTCGGATATCTCATCTGTTACTTGCTTCCGCCATTCCGGCAAATCCCGGGTAAACACTCGTCTAATTTGGCCTAGTTCAGTACAAACAGTGTCTCCTGAACTGCCGGGTGCAGATAATATGTCTAAGGTTGCGGATTTAACAACATCTTTCAAGTCACGTGTAACCTTCTCCTCAACTAGCTTCTCTTGTACATCAATCCATTCTTTGTAATGTACGGTAAGTGCTTTAGTGTGCGAAGCAACACTACTGTTAACTCTTTCCTCAATAGTTCGGTCCGAAATGTCATTCGCCATTGCACTTACTTTTGATTCTACAGTGGCTACCGCTGTCGCTAACTCGTCTACCTGTCGTACAACTGTTTTATACGCAAGTTTTACCGAATCGGTTTCTTTGCGACACGCTTCGATTTGAGTTGTGAGATTCTGACCAATGTTACCAATTTTGTTATTCAGAGTGCTTATCTGGGTTGTCAAAGTGGTTACTTGCTCCGTGACGTCACCCTTAACCGAATCTATCTCTGCCGTGACGTCACCCTTAACCGAATCTATCTGTGCTGTGAGAGAGCCTACTTGCGTAGTGAGGGTACCTACTTTCGCATCAATGATGGTATTTACGTCATTCCTAACTGAGTCAATCTGTGTTGTCATATCCGTTTTCAACTCTGATAAAAACTTGTCTCTGTCTTTCTCACGTTGTTCGCGATCACGTTCGCGCTGTTCCCTCTCCTGTCTGTCTAGTATCAATTCCTGTAACATTTTGACAATGTCAACTGATACCGTTATCGGGGAGGTGGGTGTTTCCTGCTGAGTGTCGTCCACGTTAGCTACCTCTTGTCTGTCGTCTGTCCTGGCCGTCGTTCCGAGTGAGCGAAGTCGGTAATGTTTGTTAACAGTGCCGTCGCTTTCGTCTGCAGAGTTCGCGCTCGATTGTCCGTCCGCCATAATGAAATTCAACTATTGCCAACTTAAAATGGGTACTGCCAACTGAAATTCTGATTGTCAATTATTCTTGCCGCGCAAGTTAAAGTCGCGGCGCGTTCGTCAAATGTCTAATGTTACGTGGGTAATAACTGACACACGTCTGTAGCAAAAAGACAAGAGGGAGTCAACGCCGTTGAAACAATTGATTGCCAACGCTGTTACACAGAAAAGACTGAAATGGCATCCATCTTGAACTTACACGAGAATACTAACTACAGTATAAAACAAATAGGCCAAGCAAAAGGTTACAGAAAATGTTCAAATATTTACGTAGAAAAAAAAAAATGGTTTTTTACGTTAAGCTACAGAAAGGATAGAGTGAGGTCGAATTTGAAGGTCAATGAGCTACTCTTTAGACAGAACTATGGCGAACGAAAATTTGGTACTCACTCGGCGTTGTCTTCAAAACTGCAAATCTGCGTCTTATTAAATCCCAAGATATTTGTGTAAATACCGCGTCCTTCAAGATTGCGTATATTTATTGCTCATCCGTAATTTTATGCAGCATTGGGTTCCAAAGAGCGATACATGAAATAAGACAATCATATATTAGTACCGTGACACTTTCAATATTTTAGTCAAGTCCCTGTTCGGGCGCCAGATCTGGTATGATTTTTTTTTTCTTAGTAATTTAATTGAAAGCTTTGTTGCTTTGGTAAAAATAAAATTGGTTCTTTTTGTCGTGACAGAATAAATTACTATTAATCACACCAGATTTGTCGGAGAACAGCAGCAACATGTGTAATTGATCCAGCTTTAAGAAATTCTATTACCTTTTAGCGGAAAATTCGTGCGGTACTCTCCGACGTTAGAAAAGTCGTGGTGTTCCGTTCGGAGCAGGAGGCGGCTGTCTTTTCTCATTCGCGATATCGAAAATTACTAAAAAATGAACAGAAATTTTTTTTTTCGGAGGAAGATCGCGCGGAGAAAACAGACAGAAGTTACATGAAAGAAACCTAAGGGACCAACTGATTGGATTTGTACGAACCTATAAACGGAACTGAAAGAACTTGGAATAAATACTATAGCGATGTCGTCAAGACAGCCTCCTGTTCCGACAGAACACACGCTGGATCATAAGCTGCATAAATCTTTTAAACAGGAAGGATTATCATAAGTATAATTAATGAAAATAAGGTTGAGAGATTTTCTTTGAAATTAAATAAACTTCAAGGCTTCAAGTATTATATTATGAAACGGAAACTTACATTAACATGGCCACCCAATGTGGCGGTGGAGCGAATTTTTCACGATATACATTCTCGCTTGTTTGTGGCTACATATATTTTTAATCACTTAAACTCTTAACTTTACAATAAAATGATTATGTCAGTATGGAGCACAATACTTTTGCGTCCGACTCGCAACACATTCACAGAACAGCTAGACAGCGGCGCGGCTCCCTGCAGAAGTAAAAACTGGCAATTGTTATTTTAAAACATAGGTGCATCGTTTTTTTTTTTTTTTTTTTTTTTTTTTTACTGATCGATAGCAGCGTATAACAGTTTATAGCTATCGTGATATTCTGCGCTTTTCAGGAGCGTGGCAAAGATATCTGGTTACAACATTCATTGGTATATGTTAGAAGTTCGCACATACTGACGCAAATACAGAAAAAAAAACTTTTACATGTTAAAAATCGCAGTGATAAAGGCTGTAATGTCACACCCTGCAACTTCTGGAAGGGCTGCTGCCCCTCTTGACAGATCAAATGTTAGTGTGACCCCTCTACGGATGCACCTTCGATTAGGTTGCACCTACGTTGCGACAATCTCACTGAATTCCGGAAGCCAACCTAACTCTGCAGAGTCCATAGTTCGTGGGGTGCATATTAAATAACATTTTCAAATAACGCTCCTGTAGCTGAACGGTTAGCGTACGCGAATGCCACACACAAGATCCATTCACGGCACCTGTTTCCACCAGAGATTTCGCTCGTGGATCATAGCACACAGGCTCGTGGCAATAGCTGTGTGACGGATGGAACAGTAGCGGCGTAAGCTTTCTGTAAAAATATATCTCTAAATGAAAATACTTAATATTCCTGTTTTTCAAAAACTGCTGAGCAATACGGACTATTGGTTGGCCTGTGTTGCGCATGTGAACAGTGCCATGTAACAAAACTTTAAACTTAGTGAAATACTGAATTTGAAATAATGAAAACTAATCTAATTAAATGCCAAAAGTAACTAATTGTGTGCTCAGTGAAAACTATTTAACTGAAATTCAACACTGAAGTACGTTATCAAAGCTGCGTGGCATGAAGTGCAATTTCTGACCTGAAATGTTCACAAAAATAAAATACTGCTCTGCTAAGAAGAAAAATGTATTTGCAGTTATTAGTACTGTTCACTGTAAGTTAATCTGTTTGCTTAGCACAACACCTGATAATCCTGACTGCGAACAGTTTTCTCATAACAATGCAAAGTGAGATCTGCCCTGAAATAAAAGTAACTTATGTCATGCTCAGCCTGTTGTTATATGTATGGTGTACAGACGTAGCAGCTAAAGAAAAGATAAACAAAAGGTAAAATGCGATTCTCGCTACTGGCTTCTGTAGTTGAAAATTTTAGCTTTGTGCCCTCTGATCTATTATGTGGTGACACGCACAACACTAAAAGATTTCCTGCTGTGAAGTATGGTCTTTAATTTGCAAGACTATGTTCTCATAATTCTGATCTGGCTTGTTAGAAATGGAACACTGTATCATTACTGTAACTGATTACGAAATTAAACATGTATTCCTCTACTTACTCATATTATATGACAGAAATTACAGTATGCAGTGTTTGTCAAACATAAAAGCTGCAGTGGATTTTTTAATATTTGAACACTATTGATTGCCACGGCTAACAGGAGAGCATAAAACTAAAAATGAAAATTGATTTTAATATTACTAGCAAGACCAGATTTCAGCACAGCAGTCTTTGATATTACACAAGTAAAGTTTTAACACTCTGATTTTCTTTAATTATTTACGTCACTGATATTGTACTAGCAGTTGCCCATGCCCGTCTGAAAATAACATAACAAAATCTACAATTCTCCTCTGAGGTCTTCGGGAAGCTGAAATAAATAATTTTAATATACCATTACCTGCCCGCTTAGTTGCGAAAAAACTGCTTTCATTCAGTTATAGTTCGAATTTGGCGCGGCAGCGGCTCCCGCGATCGTGGCGCAGCACTGCGTCACGGAAAATTCTAAATTCCCTGAAAATGGCTAAAAATGTGGAATGAAATTCTGGGGAGCTATCTACAAATTATTACAAGCATTTGAAACAATTTCTATATTCAAAATCAACATAAAATTCAAAGTACACACCTTTTTTATACACTCCTGGAAATGGAAAAAAGAACACATTGACACCGGTGTGTCAGACCCACCATACTTGCTCCGGACACTGCGAGAGGGCTGTACAAGCAATGATCACACGCACGGCACAGCGGACACACCAGGAACCGCGGTGTTGGCCGTCGAATGGCGCTAGCTGCGCAGCATTTGTGCACCGCCGCCGTCAGTGTCAGCCAGTTTGCCGTGGCATACGGAGCTCCATCGCAGTCTTTAACACTGGTAGCATGCCGCGACAGTGTGGACGTGAACCGTATGTGCAGTTGACGGACTTCGAGCGAGGGCGTATAGTGGGCATGCGGGAGGCCGGGTGGACGTACCGCCGAATTGCTCAACACGTGGGGCGTGAGGTCTCCACAGTACATCGATGTTGTCGCCAGTGGTCGGCGGAAGGTGCACGTGCCCATCGACCTGGGACCGGACCGCAGCGACGCACGGATGCACGCCAAGACCGTAGGATCCTACGCTGTGCCGTAGGGGACCGCACCGCCACTTCCCAGCAAATTAGGGACACTGTTGCTCCTGGGGTATCGGCGAGGACCATTCGCAACCGTCTCCATGAAGCTGGGCTACGGTCCCGCACACCGTTAGGCCGTCTTCCGCTCACGCCCCAACATCGTGCAGCCCGCCTCCAGTGGTGTCGCGACAGGCGTGAATGGAGGGACGAATGGAGACGTGTCGTCTTCAGCGATGAGAGTCGCTTCTGCCTTGGTGCCAATGATGGTCGTATGCGTGTTTGGCGCCGTGCAGGTGAGCGCCACAATCAGGACTGCATACGACCGAGGCACACAGGGCCAACACCCGGCATCATGGTGTGGGGAGCGATCTCCTACACTGGCCGTACACCACTGGTGATCGTCGAGGGGACACTGAATAGTGCACGGTACATCCAAACCGTCATCGAACCCATCGTTCTACCATTCCTAGACCGGCAAGGGAACTTGCTGTTCCAACAGGACAATGCACGTCCTGATTGTGTGTGTCTTATTTTTTTTCTTTTTTGTTTGCAGCAGTTTTAAGAAGTTCTTCATGTTTCTATTACTTTGTTTGAAGCTCTCGACTAAATGTCGTTGTGCGAATTGTGCATGTGCTTTGTAACAGCACCCTTGAAATTAAATATTGGTTTCATGAGAATAACATTTTTTCATAGTTTGTACTGGCTTCATAGCGTTGTTGCTATTAAATTTATGTGTAGTGTGTTCAGTTTCTGTATTTTTATCCTACAAATATTGACCCTGGACCAATTCTAAACAAAGTCTATAACTAACAGAGTGAGATCTCCCTTTCTTATCATAGCATGATCAGAAAATTTAGTACCTTGTATTCCAAGTTTTCCCTGAAACATTTCATCATTGCAACACTCGATATAACTGGCGAACAGCAACATCAAGTTATTATTTTTGGACCCATATTTTGCAATGACTTGCAGATAGGTTAACTCACTTTCTGACTTCGTACTTATCTCATTAGAAATAACTACCTTCTCCAAGGCAATAAAAGCATCGGTAGTATGCAGTCTCTCATGGTGATAAATTCTCTATTTGATATTTAAGGTTACACCCATAATTATCATAGTTTTTAGGATTCTATTCCAAATATGATATGGGCGATACTAATTTCAGCAAGTCAGAGTAATTCCGAGATGTTACCCTGAAAGCTTCTGCAGTTAACTAATATTAGCCTTATGTTTCCATTTCTGAAGAGCGCGGAAGTCGTTACTACTCTATTAAAGGAAAACAGAAGTGATAACCTCTTGATCTATTACCCCAAAGCGCCCTCTGAAATGAACAATTTCTCCAACTTGTTAAAAAGTACATCATGGCCAAGTCACGTCTAGTCTGCTACCAAGTAAATTTTCGTGTAACGTGAACAATTCTAGGGGAGCTTGTAATTCTGACCCACGTGACTAACACCCGAAACGACAAACCTATTGTTGATCGGCCATGGATAGTTGAGAATTGTACAGCCATGTCACGCACCTTGGGCCAGGAAGTGGGAGTGTTTGAAACATGACAAGTATGGACGCGGACCTTGCCACGGCGTGAAGAACACCATGGATTGTCAGCCCGGAGAACCTTTTTGCAGCTTCTCTTGACAAGGCAGTGGTGAGCCTAACGAGCCCTACGAGAATCACCGCGTCGTCTTTACAGTCGAATCCTGGTTCAACGTACAGCATCACAACGGATATGTAAGTGTGTGGAGGCTCCAGAAAGAATCAAGGTTTCCAGTTTGCGATCATCATCATACTTATACAATAAGGTCACCTCTTTTTCAGGCAGCCGGTTACATTTCTGCTGTAAAGCCAGCGACGTGCCCTCTGTTGGCTGTTTCGCTGACAATATCTCTCAACAAGATAGTGCAAGACTGCATGATCCTCCTGCTGTCCTGACCTGCCGTGATATGGAGGGAGTTTGATTTTTGGCCTGTTCTCTCACCCACTGAAAACGTCTGGTCATGAGTTACGGAGAAACTGAAACTACGATTAACGAACTCTGGTACAGAGCTGAAGCAGCATGGAATTACATGCCCCTGTGTCATCCGAGCTTAGTTCAACTTGTAACGTTCCCTGGCAGCACACACACTATAAATATAATGAAATGACATTTAATTGTACTATGTACACTATGAAGCAATTCTATGTACTGTAATTATTTAACAAAAAATATTATTTAATTTTGTATAAAGGACATTCGTTATTATTGTAATATATTCTGTATTAATATTCTCGATGTATTTATGATTGTAATATTTCAATAATCATAATGTAACTACGAAGTATGTTAATATCTGCGATAAAAAAAATGTAAAATACAGCCACAGAGGAAAATAATGTTGTAAGATTACAAAGAGAAATTAACAAGCAGCAATAGTATAAATAGGGATACATAATGTGCATTCTTTGTCGTCTTCCTCGAGAGCTGAGAGAGAGAGAGGAACCTGTGACGTAGCATTTTACGAATGAGTAGACTTCTTTTGTCTGTATCTATCTTTAGCCGCCATTAGAGGAGAAATTACAAAGTAATGTAAGTTTAATTATTGTTGTGGTCTATATACATTATAATTTATCAAAATTGTGTATTACTAATGTAAATTAGCTTGCTCATGTCATCTATAATATTTCTTTAAAGAATTTTCAGCATTTTTAGCGATTATCGTTGGTGTTGCTGGGCTGTGCCGCGACCGAACGATTTGCAGCGGCGGCACATTTAAAAAATTGTTCCGCTAAAAAAAATTAACCAAACCCGTAAATCGGGAGCAGATAAAATTAGCAGTGAACTAAGAAATATTTTTCTTTTACAGCGATCCTGAAGCTGACGGAATTTATTACTGGTTTTACATTTGTGCATTCATAGACGGATAATTAACGTTGAACTTGTTAATCTGTTGGTTCTTTCAATTTCTGAAGCAAACAACTTAAACGCATAGTGAAGTGTGTTTTGTCAATGATAATTAAACGTTCAGGTCGGCTTGGCAATATTTAACCATTTTCTGCTAACAGAGACAGTCTTGTGTTCCATAGCTAACGCCGGGAAAGAATTCAGTAAATATTTAAAAAACCACCGCATTTAGAAAATGTGCGCCAAGGCCGAAATACGTAAAAAAATATTTAATTTATATAATTTTCAACTAAATGTTCTTAATCAGTTAGTATGAATTTATCAGCATGAGAGGGTTGCTAAGGTTCACGTAATTTTAAATGTGCTTAATTCTGTCTAAATGAATTTTTATTACCACACGTAAATAAGGGGTTCTACAACAAAGTTCGTACTGAAAGAGCAAATAACAAAAATATTTAAACCAACATTTCTTCTCCATTTTCAAATCCATTTTCATTCATTTTCATTTTTTTACATAATATATATATAAATATTTTCTTTCCTTTTTATTTAATCAAAAACTTTACGCCTAGCCAGGATAGACCTGTTGTTGCTGTCACGGGTGGCAACTCTTTGTAGTAAGTTTCGCAGCTTGTACACTCCAAAATTACCTACAAATTTACTAATGCAGCCTATTCTTCTTACTATAATTTGTATGTACGATAAATAAAATTTCGTTATTTCGTATTCTTCCTGGTGTTGCAATTTCAATTGTTAGCGGTACAGAAGACTTCGGTGAGGTTTGGGGCTAATGCTACAAATCGCAAGGTTTGTCTCTATCTTGCAAGCAAGGATAGCTGTTATTACTATTGTTAAATGTCGAAAGGAATAAAGACTGAAGGCTGGAAGCAGGTGATAACATCAGTGGTGGGAATGTGAACCACTGTTTGTAGTTGGTTGAAACCTAAGCGTCCAAAATCTGTCAGAAGAGCCTTCTCTTTATTTCGGATGAGAGTCCCACGTAGGTTTCTTCCCTGATGTCACTGAGGTTTGCATTGGGACTCGCCGGCCTTTCAAAGGAACACCAAGTAATAAGAAATCCCTCTATGAGTCCAGGACTATCCCTTGCCAGAAGATAGGCCCAATATGTGTTCTAAGACTCTCGAGATGGACGTCAGCAATAATATCAAGAGATCTACAATGTAAAATATGATAGTTACAACTATCTGTAAAGCGCCAAAACATTTTGTTGCCGTTTTTTTCGTTTCGCATTATGTAATAGAGTCGACTCAACACAGTCACGACAAGAAAATGGATGTTTAAACTTTGTAAAACATGTGTTTTAATGTGTATTCCTTTGACATGTTATAGTATTTAGACCAAGAGAAAAAGCTGACGGAATCCAGGTCGCAGTCAGAGATGCTCCATCACCAGAGCGAGTGGGTAACTGCGCGAGTAAGCGACGCTAGAACTACTGCAGCTGGCCACCAGAAACGTTACCGAAGACCACGAAGAATGGACTTAACATGTACAAGGGATAATCATCGTTCTTAGATCGTTCGAAAAATGGTTCTTAGTTCGATTCTTGAGGAAGGGGCGTGAGTGGTCGCTGTTATGACACAGACGGGTGACGGTTGGTCGTAGTGGTATATAACAGGACACTGACGTTGTACCGATACACGGTACAAAATATTAAATACTGCGACGACAAGCCAGATACAAAACAAAGTAAAGTAAACTGAACATTGTAAAAAAAAAAAAAAAAAAAAAAAAAAAAACTCTGAAAATGCGGGTGCAGTTAGCTGTCATAACGGTAATTTATAATGAAGTGAAATAATGGTACAAACAGATTTGATAAGATAACTGTATAGGATCTTTGTGGTAATTAATTGTTTTTTTACTCGCTGGCGAAAGAAACTGTAAAGACCATCGTTATTACTCACTCTCTGTTCTAGTCTCGAAGCTGACGCACGCTACGGCGGCCATTTAGCATTGTAAGTTGTAAATATTAAATAATATATGGTAATTTATGTTGAACGTGCATTTTTCTTTCATATGCCTAGTGACCTTCATGAAGGAGTAAAAATGTTATTTGTAAGGCTTTTAGCACGTGAGATAACCAACAAGAACGGTCGAACAATCGACCAATCTTGGCAGACATCTTGCGTAGAAAAACTTTCATTATAATTTCATTGCGTTCCATCATCAACGGACGCTTGAAAAAACTCGCAACTAATTATTAAGGAAAAGAAAGTGAATATATTAATTTATGTTGTATTAAAGTAAAAACTAAGAACATTCAGTTAAGTTCAGACATTGGCCGATTCTCGGCAATATGAAGATTATTATTTTTTTTAAAAAAAAAGGGGGGAAATACTTTCTTTCATTAAAAGATTTCTTTTAATTAATTTTCACTACAGTAAAGATATCCTGCAGCAGTATTTTAATGTGATAACACGAAATATAATCCCTGAAATTACGTTTAGTTTCTTTTTTTGTCATTATGAACGCTCCACGCTGACATCAGTTTAAACAAATTCTAAAAGCACCTCACGCAATCCTATATTAATAAGGCAGTGAGTCGCGCGCTGCTGAATAATCATAGCTCAGAGAACTATTTTACGAAAATATAGATTCCGGTCACACATATTATCATGGTTCTTTCTTGTGTCCGCTTCGCCAAATGAGTGCTCTGTTCACGCACTTGCCGGGCGTTAATATCAGTGAAGTTAGGCCGTAAGATCTTCTTACACTCTTTTCGTCACATTCGTTGTGTACACCGTAAGTACAATTGAGACGGTGTCCGGACCGGTGCGGTAGCGGTACAACGTGTCATAGTTTGATTCTGAATTCTCGTTCGTCATCAGTAATGATATACTCCGACAAGTTAATTGAAATTAATTTGTTGAAGATTTGGCAACCAGTCTTGAGGTCGGGAATTTAATCGATTGGATTAGTACTGAGAAGTGTTGGTGTCTGCGTGGCAGCCCAACATGAATGCTGGAGTTCATGATAATTTAGATTTGGAAGATAGATAGGTGGGCGTTAGTGTAACGATACGCACTGTGGATTATAAGTACGGAAATACCGTACGCGATTATATGGTAGATCTGTTGATGAATTTTGAAGAATAGTTGGTCGTGCCGTCTGTTAGATATTGTGGAGCTTTCTTGTCTTTAGTTAGGAATTTATGTGAATGTTGGAGAACTCATCCGTTAACTATCCAATATTTTGGATAGTTTGGAGTATTGGTCGCGTGCACCATAGAAAGTGACACAGCTGATATAATAGTGGCTGTAAAGTAATACGGAGTGAGTATCGGCCAATTAGGATTATTATTATTGCGTGTTCTAAGGTATTTGAACAAAGTTGAGAATCCCAAGACCACCTACTGAGGTGAGACTTGTAGTTTTGAGGTCCGTACGGCGCAACTTCATGTCATTGTACGTTAACAAACATCGCGATTGTCTTTGGAAACAGACTATCTTCCTATATTGTGGTAGAGTCAAGGTAGATAACGATCCAATCAAGAACCATTTAAAGGAGGGACGAAAGGTGTTGTCTTTTACGATTCAAGTGCTGTAATTGATTTAGTAACTTCGAAGTGTAGTGAGTATGTGAATGTCAACGCCTGAAGAGGTCTGAATTTTACTAAAATCTTAAAATAGAACACGTTTTTTGTTTGTATTTTTTTTCTTTGCTTTCCGATTCGAAGGGGACTAGTTCATAAAGAGCACTTGGACAAACCACTATAAGCTGTGACCAAGATAAAAATAAAGTTGTTTCGTTATGTGAAAGTTTAAAATTGTTTTCTGTGTACGTGATTAGTAGTACAGAGAAAGTACTAAAGAAAGTTTTTTTTTTCTTTTAGTAAACAGAAGGAACGAGATAAAGAGGCTGAGATAAAGAAAGAAAGCGAGAGAAAAGGTGATTTTTTCAGAGTTGCTTTAGCGAAAGTTAATTAAAATTAAGTTAATCCCATTTGTTGGACTTGGCAAAGGCCAAGAATATAATATTACGGAAACGAAGTAAATCAAAGATTTAGCTATACCTGGAATACCTGGAACAAAATGATGAATTATCAGGCTGCAAATAATACAGTCGCTGGTCCGCAACGGAATGTATATAAGACGTAATAATAATATCGTTGCGTCATCAGAAACTAATGGCACAAAAATGCATACTATTTCATGAATGTATAATACGCCTGTAGGATTATTAAACAAGGCTGCGTATGCTCATATTGCACTGAAATAGTACTCTACTGGTGTTTGTCAATTTAGTTTCGTACTAGAAGGACGTCATTGTTTTATTTGTGCGAGTGCATATCCTACACGTAAGTTAAGCAGACGACTGCACTGTGGTGGAATCAGCCACAGTGAAAGTTACATTTTGTTATCACCAGTAGTTAAAGTTTGTTGGTGGTAGTGGTACATACTAAAACTCAGCAGTGCTAGATAATAGAAAAATAAATAGAGCTGTTGGTTAATTTCATATCAGTCGATCGATATTAACATGCGTTCCATCTTAGTACTCGGAGAGTGAGGTTGATACGTGGTGTCTACGTATTGACGTGAGTTGTTATTTTCTGGACTGCGAAAAGTTGCGTGCTAGTGAGGAGAGCATACCCAGGTTTCAACGTTGTTATATTTATTTAATGCCTGCCAAAGTAGTCTCATGGGTGTTGGGTATCGTAGGAACTCTGGAATTATTCTTGCTAATTAAAGTCAGATGCGTTATCCTAAAACTTTTTCACCTACGATATTTAACATCGGCCATCTAGCCCGAAATTAGTACATTTTTGTCAAGGTACAGATTGATATTCTGTTTGTCAGAGGCACTCTTTCTTCGGAGATCAGCCATTAGTAACGTCGTTGGTGAATTCTTCGTTGTAAACGAAATAACCACAGTTTACTTTTGGCCAGGATATTACAAAAGTGGCTCGTCTAACAAATCGTAACTGATCTTCCGACAAGTTCAATCATATGCAGTGCTGTGGACCATCCATTGTTCGTTGTCAATTGGACTGGGTGTACCAGAATTGAAAAGTTGGATTTTTTTAAATCTGTCAGCTACGAAACGAGGTGTCAATCTAATCTGCACGGGGCATTATATATCCCACCAAATAGCAGTAACCAAACTGAGTGCAGTGAATACATAGAGACAGTGTTACAACATTAAAGGTACAAAAACAAATACTATTAATTGTCCACTTCCATACATAAGCACGTAATAAGGTAACTAAACTTAATGCTTGGCAGCAGCTGTAAGAAGCGTTATCTACTGAAAATGTGTTGAAGTCCATTGTCTTATAGTATGATGAAGCCAAAGTGGTAAGTTGCTTTTTACTTTTGTTATCGTCAGGTAAAGGCGTTGTCTTAGAAGGCTAGTGCCTTATTAGCTGTACCACATATAACATTTACTGACAGAAATGGATAAATGAAATGATTCGATACTGTGTGCCAGCATCTCTCAACAACTGAAGCTCAAAAAGCATATAGACGATTCGAATAAATATGGAGGTTAATATACCACTTGTGAGTAGTCAGTTTAAATACAACTTCTGTATTTTTCATTTTATTTTCGGTTATTAGTTACAGAACAGAGAGAAGTAGGTACTGTTCTTGATAGAATACAATCGTTGTCATATTGAAACGTGCTACAGATTAGAAACAGAACAGGTGCTCTTAATGATCGAGTATATCTTCACAGTCTTACAAAAATGTTCTTCGATATTTTTAAATTTCCTCTTTGTCCAAATAATGTTATTTGAGTTACTTACAGACCACCTCTAGCTTTCATTTCTGAAGGACGTAAGTGTAAGAAAATTTTATTGTTTTCGTTAACCTTATAGGAACATGCCTTAGTGACGCGAACTCCTAACGTGGTAATATTTTGGGAGTCAGTATTCCGAAACTGGTTCGTATATTGGTAGTAGAAGAGTATTCAACATCAAAATTTCCTGTAAAACGAGGAAAAGTGATGGCACTCGACAGTTGGTCTCCATATTGCGAATAGTTACATTCCAAACGTCTCCTTGTGGGCCCGTGGAGTGAAGGCATGGGGCTCCGTTGATGGCCATCCGTCAATGGGATGGGAACTTGAAGATCGGCGGCCCTCTCTTTGCCTTTCGAGAGGTGTCGACTCATTTATGTACTGACACACTCTCACTTCGATCACTGCCGTAAACATGACAATCACAAACGTCACAAGCTCTCACTCCGCAAGCAAACAGTGGAAGACAAATAGTGCCTTACAAATGGGAGCAGTCTCATCACTTTTAGTGTCGAGGCGGTACATTAACTTCATACTTAAGAAACTCTTTATGTAACGATTAGAAGAAAATAAAAAAGGAAAACAAAGAATAACAATGCAAAACAGCAGTAGGACTTAAAAAGAAATGCAGACTACATATACAAAATTGTGCAATTTAAATCTCAGTTTAAGATATAATTGACGCACTTCAGGAAGTTTCAGGAACACGAGGGCATGCTCTTACAGCAGACTCTTCAAGAATTTCCCATGTACATCTGGGAAACTGACTACTGTACGATGTGGAGCTACATAGGGCTCATAACACAGTTCCAAGTACAGCTCAGTAAACGTTGCCCAGACAATCATTGTGGTCACCTGGCTACACATACAGCAAGAAGCAAATTTTAAATACCAAACTAGACACCTTGAACTTTGGCGCTCCTTTGTCAGCCTGGTACAGGAGTTTTAAATAGACCTGGATTCCATCTCCAGAAAGTGAATCTTAAGAGTACGACGTGCTGTGGACACCACTATTCGCCAGCACTGGAGAAGAATGTAATAGCAATAACTGTTAAACAAAGTATAGTACAAATGTATTGTACACTTCCTCTCTGAAGAAAAATATCATTAATGAAAAACATGTTTTCATTTTTGAGTCATCATTGTCACGAAATTTGTGAAAAGATAAATAACACACAAAAGCTTAATAGCTATTGCAAATCTTGTTGTTAGATTGGTCAAATGGATGATAATATTACATTTTCTCTCGACAGATAATATTTGATGAGGACAATGTATAGAATTTACCGATACGCTGTACAAAATATTAAATCGTGCGCAAGGAGTCGGACACAAAACGAAGTAAAATGAATATTGTAAAACTGTAAATTATTGAAAATATCACGCGGGGACTCTGAAAATGCGCGTGTAATTAATTGTCAGAACGGTAATTTGAAATGAAACGAAATGACAAAAAAAGCGAAAGACCCTATAACATAACGTTATAGAATCTATGTAGCAATGTATATGATCTTTTACTCGCTGGTGCAAGAAACCACAAAGACCAGCATTATTTCAAAAACTCTCTGTTCTAGCCTTGAAGAAAACTCACGCTACGGCGACCATTTCGCGTTGTAAGTTGTGAATTTGAAAGAATGTATAGTAATGCTATGCTAATTGCGCATTTTTCTTTCATGTATGTAGTGACCTTCGTGCAGAAGTAAAACTAACGGTTATTTTTCAAGGTTTTCAGTACGCTGGATAAACAACAAGAACGGCCGAGCAAACGACCATTTTTGGCGGACATCTCGCGTAGGAATAATTTCATTATAATTCCATTGTGCTCCGTCATCAATGGACGCTTTAAAAGACCCGAATCATAATTAGTGAAGAAACGAAAGTGCATGATTTAATTTATTTCATATTAAAGTAAAAACTAAAAACTTTCAGTTAAGTATACAGGTGGTCCGTTGATAGCGACCGGTCCAAATATCTCACGAAATAAGCGTCAAACGAAAAAACTACAAAGACGAAACTTGTCTAGCTTGAAGGGGGAAACCAGATGGCGCTATGGTTGGCCCGCTAGATGGCGCTGCCATAGGTCAAACGGATATCAACTGCGTTTTTTAAACAGGAACCCCAATTTTCATTACATATTCGTGTAGTACGTAAAGAAATATGAATGTTTTAGTTGGAACACGTTTTTAAATTTGTGATAGATGACGCTGTAATAGTCACAATCATATGGCTCACAATTTTAGACGAGCAGTTGGTAACAGATAAGTTTTTTAAATTAAAATACCGAACGTAGGTACGTTTGAACATTTTATTTCGGTTGTTCCAATGTGATACATATACCCTTGTGACGCTTATTTCGTGAGATATTTGGCCCGGTCACGATCAATGGACCACCCTGTAGACATTGGCCGCTTCTCGGTGAAACAAAGAATATTTTGTTTAAAAAGGAAATACTTTCTTAAATTCAAAGGTTTCTTTTAATTAATTTCGCTACGATCGAGATATCCTGCAGCAATGTTTTCATGTGATAATACGAAATATAATCCCTGAGATTACGTCTACGTCTTTGTCTCTATGGGCGCTTCACGTAGACATCAATTTTGCAACAGATTCTAAAAGCGCCTCACGCAATCCTATATTAAGAACCCCTCTGCTGGGATCTTCTTCTGGATGTTTCAGTGTCCACTATTGCTAGAACACTATTGCTAGTGTCGAAACGTCGATTATTTTAGAAGAAAATATGGTGCGGTCTAACAACCGAGAAGAGTGTAACTTTAGTGACAACGGCCACGAAAGCCTGCAGACATACATAAGCTGGAAGTTTTGTTTGTTTTAATGTGTGTTTTTTTCCTATTTTGGCCGTCTAGGGACCGCGTTAAACAACTATTTTTCAATGTACATTTCTCCTATTGCGCTCCTCCTCTTTTCTCTTCTGCCAATATGTCTTCATCCTCTCTCTGTGCTGCTCCCTTCGGTCTTCTGTCCACACTGTTCCTCCAGTTCTTCTCTTCTTCACTTCAAATCCTTCAAAATGTTGAATTTTGTCTCTCATTAAGTCGCTGTTGGTTATATCATCTTCTCCTATACCCATCTCCTCTAAGTCTGCTTTGACTTCTTTGAACCAGGTAATTTGGGTTCTGGGGTTCTTGTCAAAAAACATGAATATTTTCGTTGTCAGCCTTTCATCATTCATTCTTTTCAAATGGGCGTAGAAGCTTACTCTTCTCTTCCTCATAGTATCTCCCACTTTTTCAATTTTGTCATACACTTCTCTATTACTTCTAAGCTTCCAAGTCCCATTCTCAAACCTCGGCCCAAGTACTCTTCTAATGATTTTTCGCTCCTTTTTTGCTATAGCTTCCATTTCCTTGTTGGTGTTCATTGCTAAACATTCAGATGCATACAGACACTCTGGCTTAATCACAGTGTTGTAGTGCCTTATTTTTGCGTTAATTGATACTGACTTCTTGTTGTACACATTCTTTGTTAGCTGGAATGCCATTTCCATTTTTCTTGTTTTATTTCCTTCTTTATCTGAAGCATTGGGCTGGATGATTTCCCCTAAATATTTGAAATTAGAAACCTTCTTTATCTGGCCATACTTTGTAATCATATTGTTCGGTGCCTCTTTTACATTGGTTAGGTACTCTGTCTTTTCAAAGGAGATTTTCAGTCCTGCTTTTTCTGCTGTTTCATTCAGAATATTGATCTGTTTGACTGCTTCTTCCAAACTTCCTGCCAGAATCGCTAAGTCATCAGCAAAAGCGAGGCAATCTACTT
Organism: Schistocerca piceifrons; assembly: GCF_021461385.2. Taxonomy (NCBI): domain Eukaryota; kingdom Metazoa; phylum Arthropoda; class Insecta; order Orthoptera; family Acrididae; genus Schistocerca; species Schistocerca piceifrons. The sequence goes on along the minus strand of NC_060138.1, from coordinate 672,623,665 downwards.
CTAATCCATCCTTTATTCTTCCTAATCTGATTTTTTGTGTTCCTTCTTCAGTCGTTTTCTTCCTCCACTCTCTAATAACTTTTTCTAACACACAGTTGAATAGGGTAGGTGACAACCCATCTCCTTGTCTTAATCCTGTTCTGATTTTGAATGGTCTGGATACCTCACCACGGAACTTTACTTTTGCATAGGTATCCGTAAGTGTTTCTTTGACGATTGCGACTGTTTTCTTGTCTGCTCCAAACTCACTAAGGATGTTAACCAAGGTTGTTCTGTCAACGGAGTAGTACTCCTTCTTGAAGTCAACAAACGTGATAAAGATGTCTTTTCCTCTTAATCGTCTATATTTAATAATTAACTTCAAGTTTAAAATTTGCTCCACACAAGATCTTCCCTTCCTAAAGCCTGCTTGGTATTCACCAATTTCTTGATCAAGTTGTTTCTCCAATCTGTTTTGTTGGGGCCTTAGATAGAATTTTATACGTTACCGGAAGTAAACATATCCCTCTGTAGTTATTTGCATCGGTTTTATCCCCTTTCTTGAAGATGGGGTGGATTAATGCAGTTTTCCATTCTTCCGGTATACGTTCCGTTCTCCAAATCTCATTGATTATTCCCAGTAGTTTTTCTTGAGTTGTATTATCCACACTTTTCCACATTTCTGCAATTATCATGTCTTCCCCTGGTGCTTTATTGTTCTTAAGGTTTTTAATGATTTCTCTGATTTCTATGAGGCATGGGGGTTCAGAATTATTGTTTACTGTGTTTGGGGTGTTGGCTGGTAATTTTTCATTAGGTTCCTGACAGTTGAGGAGTTGTTCAAAATATTTTGCTAATATTTCACAATTTTCTTCATTATTCATTGCCAGTTTTCCACTGGTATCTTTAAAACACAGATTTGGTGCTACATATTTTTGTGGTTTCTGTCTGAATGTGCTGTAAAAGGATCTGTTATTGTTTCTCTTAAAATCTTTATCCATTTGTGTAAGTTGGTTCTTTTCAAATAGTCTTTTTACTGATCTAATGAGTTTTGCTGTAGAAGATCTTTGCTGTTTGAACTCCAGGTAGTCCTTATCACTTTTGGTTGAGTGCCATTTCTTCCATGCCTTCATCCTTTGTTCTATTGCTTCCTCACATATCTCATCCCACCATTCGTGTTTCTTTCTCTTTTTCATTTTTGCGACTTCTTGAGCAGATCTTATCATTCCTTCTTTTATATTTTCCCATTTATCCGAAGATATAACTATGTTTTGACAGAATTCTTCTCTTTTCTCTTTCAAGATGTTTGCGTCTATCTTTTGAGTTTTCCTGTTTTGTATTTGTTTCTTTCTTTGTGGTATGAAATTTAATTTGATTGTCGATAAGTAGTGGTCAGTTACAATGTTTGCCCCTTTCCGAACTCTCACATTCATTATTTCTTTTTGATTATAGTGTGTGATGGCTATGTGATCTATCTGGAACTCTCCAATACTTGTGTTTGGTGATTTCCATGTTTTCTGTTTCTTAGGAGGTTTTTTGAAATTTGTAGACATTAATTTTAAGTTATGACCCTTGCATAGTTCTATTAATCTTTCTCCATTTATGTTTGTCCTTTTGTGAGCCGGGTAGTTTCCTAATGTTTTTTTGTATTTTTTTTTTCTTGGCCTATTTGTGCATTGAAGTCCGCAAACAGTATTTTCACATTTGATGTTGGGATTTTATAAAGTTCGTGGTCTAGAGATTCCCAATATGTATCTACTTTCTGAGGGTTTTTCTTATTGTCATTGTTGATGGATGCGTGGCAATTAATAAGTGAATAGGTTTTATTTAGGGCGCGGAATGTGAGAAAAGACTAGCGTTCATTATTTGACTGTAATTTTTGTCATTGCAATAATCCTTGTATATGATAATAGTAAAATTTTTGTATAATTATTATAAGTGTATAGTTCAGTTCTTTCAATTTAACATTTTCTTTCTGACTGGAAAGTGAAAGGGGCCTCGCAACGCTGATTCGTCGTCGACGTTCAGTTTTCGCCTAGCGTCGACACTGTTCTGGAGCACGTTTTCATCCGGAAAGGGAGTTTCTTGTAGGCTGTTCGACAGAGGGCGGAAAAGATGAAAATCGGAGGGCGCAAGGTCATATAAGTAAGGTGGGCGCGGAATGACTTCAGAACCCAGCTCCTGTATAGTGTTGTCTGTCAGTGTAGCAGAATGAAGAGCGGTCATTATCGTGGAACAGCATCACTTCATGCAATCTTCCTGGTCGTTGTTCCTGGATTACGTCGGTAAAGCCTCTCAGTTGTTGGTACTAAATGTGAGCAGTGATGGTTACACCTCGGGGAAAGAATTCGTAGTGCAACACACGTTTCTGTTCCACCAGATGCGTAACATTATCTTTTTTGGATGCGCGCAGGTCTTGTATGGGGAGTTGCTGCTTTGTTTGGACCCAACCACTCCTTTCTTTTCCTTATGTTAGCATAAAGACATCATTTCTCGTCGTCAGTAACGATGCAGGATAGGAAAAGTCGGTGTTGTTCACGAGCCAATTGATCACGATCCAGCAGAGATGGGTATATGGCCACGCGCTGATTTTTTGCTTTTGGCTTAGAGCACGCGATACCATACTCTCTATTTTTCAAACTTCCCCATTGAACGCAAATGTCGCACGATGGCGAAACGGTCACAGTTCATCACATCTGCCAGTTCTCCAATACACTGACATGGGTCATTGTGTATTAATGCGTTTAAACGATCTTCATCGAATTGGGATGTCTTCATAGAGTCACTAATGCCAAAACAGTCCTCCATCAAACGAGAAAACCACTTTCCTGCCATGCTCTCTGTCCAATGGCATTATCCTCATACACGGCGCAAATGTTTCTGGCTGTCTCCGGTGCTGTCACCCCTCTATTGGCCCCAAACAGAATAATGTGTCAGATATATTCCAGTTTCTCGATTTGACACTCGTTTTTCTAGCGTCCGCAGCTCCACTCACTATACCAAAATGACAATATGTAAAGTCAGGTTTATGCACCAAACTAAAAAAAATAGTTTTCTCTCTTGCTAATTCTACTTCAGTGGCTATATGATTGAATGGTACAATTTAATCTATTGTTTTAAGATATCATGGTCTGGAGCATTGTACAATACATGCATCGCCACTTCAGCGACAGTATAAGCTGCAATGAAACATAGTTTATCTACAGTTTTAAAATATTGTGCTTTGGAACAGTGTTCAGTACATACACCGAACGAGGGACGCAGTGGTAAAGCGCTGGACTGGCAATTGGGAGGAAGTTCCATGCGGCCTTTCGCGGATGGTGCTGTAGTATACAGAGAAATTGCAGCATTAGAAAATTGCAGCGAAATGCAGGAAGATCTGCAGCGGATATGCCCTTGGTGCAGGGAGTGGCAACTGACCCTTAACATAGACAAATGTAATGTATTGCGAATACATTGAACGAAGGATCCTTTATTGTATGATTATATGATAGCGGAACAAACACTGGTAGCAGTTACTTCTGTAAAATATTTGGGAGTGTGCGTGCGGAACGATTTGATGTGGAATGATCATATAAAATTAATTGTTGGTAAGGCGGGCACCAGGTTGAGATTCATAGGGAGAGTCCTTAGAAAATGTAGTCCATCAACAAAGGAGGTGGCTTACAAAACACTCGTTCGACCTATACTTGAATATTGCTCATCAGTGTGGGATCCGTACCAGGTCGGGTTGACAGGGGCGATAGAGAAGATCCAAAGAAGAGCGGCGCGTTTCGTCACAGGGTTATTTGGTAAGCGTGATAGCGTTACGGGGATGTTTAGCAAACTCAAGTGGCAGACTCTGCAAGAGATGCGCTCTGCATCGCGGTGTAACTTGCTTTGCAGGTTTCAAGAGGATGCGTTTCCGTGTGAGGTATCGAATATATTGCTTCCCCCTACTTATACCTCCCGATGAGATCACGAATGTAAAATTAGAGAGATTCGAGCACACACGGAGGCTTTCCGGCAGTCGTTCTTCCCGCGAACCATATGAAAGTGGAACAGGAATGGGAGGTAATGACAGTGGCACGTAAAGCATCCTCCGCCACACACCGTTGGGTAGCTTGCGGAGTATAAATGTAGATGTAGATGTAGAAAAGTGGTATACTGAGGCAACGATGTCACATGCGTGGGTGAGAAAACGATGCGTGTGTGTGCGCGTGTGTGTGTGTCCTGGTCTGGTAATTCCCGAAAGGCGGCCACAACCAGGGGGAAAGAAAGTGGCGCCGTGAGCGATCGTGGGCGGCATTACAGCACGGGCGGCGCGCGGTCCATCGCGAGCTCTTGTGCAAGAACTGCATCTCCCACGCAGGCGGTGGGCGCGGTGGGTCACCAAACCGCGGGACCTGCGCACCTCTTCCGCCTGAGCCGCTGTCAGTCCACAGACGGCCGCCACCATGGACGTTCGGGTGAGTACGCGCGACTGGACCGCCACGGGGCCGCTTGCTAACGTCGTCGACTGTGCAAGCACTGAAAACTTCTAACATTTCAACCTCCTGGAGCAAATTAACGAACGTCGTCTCAGAATAATAATAGTGCCCAACATCTTCAGCAATTTGTTTGATGTATTCCAATGCGCTTTAGTTTTTCCCCTCTACAGCTCCCTCTAATATCACGGACGTTATTGCCTGATACCTTATAACATGTCCTATCATCCTGTCCCTCCCTCTTCTCAGTGTTTTTAATATATTATTTTCTCCGCCAATTGCGAGGAGAACCTCCTCAAGGCTTACCTTACCAGTCATTCTACTTTCTGAGTATCCATCTGTAGGACCACATCTCAAACATTTCGAGTCTCTTCTTCTTCGCTTTACCTACTGTGCTCCTAACGTACATTCATAGATATTTCTCCCTCAGATTAAGGTCGATGTTTGGTACTAGAATAGTTTTTTTGGTTAGGAATGCCTCTCTTACATATACTAGTCTGTTCATTATCTCCTCTTTGCCTCGTCGCCCCGTGCGTTACTTTGCCGCGTGGGTAGTAGATTTGGTTCAAATGGCTCTGAGCACTATGGGACTTAACTGTTGAGGTCATCAGTCCCCTAGAACTTAGAACTACTTAAATCTAACTAACCTAAGGACATCACACACAACCATGCTCGAGGCAGGATTCGAACCTGCGACCGTAGCGGTCGTGCGGTTCCAGACTGTAGCGCCTAGAACCGCTCGGCCACCCCGGCCGGCGGTAGCAGATTTGCTTTGAAGCCATATTCTGTAATTATTAGACTGTTCAGTCCATTCAACACGTTCTGTAATTCTTCTCCACTTACGCCGATGGTAGCAATGTCATGAGCAAATCTTACCATTGATATCCTTTCACCTAGAATTTTAATCCCACTCTTGAACCTTTCTTTCATTCCGTCTTTGCTTCTTCTATATGAGCTTGAACAACAGGAGCGAGAAACCCTTGTCTCACATACTTTCTGGTCCGAGTACTTCGTCCTTACTCTTCCACTCCACTTGTTTCCTCTTGGTTCTTGTACATACTGTACACGAACCGTCTTTCCCTATAGCTTACTACCATTTTTCTCAGAATTTCGAGCTTCTTGTAACGTTTGTCGAACGTTTTTTCCAGGACGACATACACTATCAACTTGTTTTTATTTTTCTTAAGGATTGCTTCCATTATCAATCAAATGTCAGAATTGTCTCTCTGTCTGAAAGACAAAATGAGCATCATCTAACAAATCCTCAATTTTCTTCTCTGTTCTTCTGTGTATCTTTATAGCTTATACCGACAAAATCCGCATACAACAGCATCTCTTTCCCGGTATCGGCAGGGAGATCTGACTTTAGGTTATGTAGAACTGCTTGTTTGTTGCACGAATTCGTGTTCCTTGGCGACGGTTTTTTATGTGAATAATAAACGGAAATTAATCAGTAGCATATTCTTCTCCTGTATGTATCCCCCTTTGTCTCTACTGAAATAGACTTTTCATCCCACTATTGAAGAAATTTTATGATTTTAGTCGTCACTACAAATTTGAGATTAATCTTCAATTCCCGGAACGTTATTCGGTGAGAGGTTAGAAGAAGTTAAAGGTCGAAAATGCAAACATACGAAAGATTCGAATCACCTCTTGGGAAAGTTCCTGGATAGGTGCTTTCAGTGACACGTGCTCGTGTGTTATCGTGTTGTGCTTCACGTGCTCCAGTCTTTTCGACCTTTTTTCAGTTATGTTTCTCGTTACCAAACCAAAGTGTTGGAAACGTTTCGGGACTGTGAGGTGCGATTCCAGAGCAAGTCGCTACTAGACCATTTTCAAAGCACTGTTCTAGAATACGAAGTCCTGGTAAAGTAGACATGAGAGCAGACATCGAATGATTTCAGAGAAGCAGTGCGAGGATCAGCTCAGAACAACCCACACTAAAGTGCAAGAGAGATTCTCGGGGAACTGAAACGGAAAATTTTGGTAGAAGGGTAAATTTAAACACCGGTATTCGAGTCTACTGTCTCCTTTGTGAATCACGTGCAGAGATCGTCATGGTAAATAAGAGACAATCGGACACGTATTCATAGTCGTTCCTCTCCGTTCACAAGGCACAAGGGAATGAAATAGGAAAGTAAGTCGGGTGATATGTAGTTATGAAGACTCCCCCTGTTCCCCCTTCACGCAATGTGCAGTATCTAATGCTGTGGATAAACACTCTAAGAGAGAAAAAAAGAAGACGCACCACGAAGGAATTATTCGAATGGGACGGACATAGGTAGAGGTGATGTACATATACAGAAACCCTTACAGCACAGCGGTACGTCGCTGTATTCTACTCCCCGTTTTGTTGCCCTTCATGGCAAGCCATCCTGCCCTTACATTTAGGCAAGATAGTGTCAGCCAGCACACGGCTAGAGTTTCTACTGCTTGTCCTCATGCTTGCCAAACCCTACCTTGGACAGCAAGGAGTCGCTGGATTTCTCCCCAATTAAGAACGGTTGCAACATTATGGACTGGGCCCTCCAATTAGCTCGAGATTTTGACTATCTCACGCGCCAATTGGACAGATTTTGGTACGATATCCCTCACGAGGACATCCAATAACTCTGTCAATCAATGTTAGGCGAATAACTGCTTGCGTAAGGGTCATAGGTGGACCAACTCGTTATAGGCTTGCTCAATTTGTGAAGCTCTTTCTCCTGAATAAAGCATCCAATTTTTCTGAAATTGTAATAATTTGTCTGTCTGCACATGTAAATCACATCTACCGATTTGCGTCTCATTCGGTTAATTCCTTCGTGATGCATCGTTTTATTTTACTTTTTTTCTTTGCTTGGAGTGTATATGTATGTAAGGCAGTTTAGACAGGCCATCGCAAGTATATCCATAAAGAGTAAGTATACCGAGGTGCTGTTTTCTAGAAGCTATAGCAAAGACATATGGCGAATTTCCTCACGTTCGTAAGTAATTTTTATCGTTTATAGTCGCCGAATTACGACAGCGACTTTGTTTTCTTCTAATGAGACTACATACTTTTTCTGTGGTATTTGAAAGAAACTTCTAAGAGAACTTCAACTGTATAACTTGTACGGATGGGACTTGATCAAACAGTATCAAGATAATAGCGCCACAAAACAGAAGAAGAGGTTGCACAAAGGTCTGTCTTATTATATCAAATATAAGCAACCATGTAACACAGGTTCTGTTCGTGTGTTTGTTATCACGGCTGCTATACCAGGTGCTCAAAATGTTGACCTTAAGCATTGCTACACGCTGTAAAGTGATTCTGGAGAAACAATACTCCCTTTTCAATTTCATCTGGTGTTAATTGTAGCACAGGCCCGTGTTATGTGGTATTTCATACCTTCGGGAGTCGTCGGTGTTTCGTAGTAGACCGCATGTTTTAATTTTTGCTCCAGATAAAAGTACTAACTGCTACTTTTGGTGAGTGTGCAGACCATTTTGCGTTTCCTGAACGATCGTTCCAATCCTCTCCAAATGTTCTCTTAAGAGGCTCAGCCATTACACGTACCGAAGGAGAGGAACATCTGCCATGTTGCTACTACTCTGACTGCCCTGTGCCCAGTGGGGCGCCTTGCAATAACTGCGACAGCAGCATTTCTTAGAAACTCGAGGTCCTTGAGTGTATTTAGATTTCCATCAATAAAATCGGGGCAAATGGTGTGGGTCTTAAAAAACACGCACCAATCATTTGTATACCAGAGTCGTTGTTTTTATCCACTTCTTTGAAACGGCGCTGGTTTTCAACTGATGATTAATAAATATTGCAAAGATTGACTTCTCCATGGTTTGTAAACAATGCTTCGTCCTTAAATAAAATTTTGCATAGATATGCCACATCACTTAGCACTTCTCGTAATTAACATTCGGAGACTGTAATCAATTTTGGAAGTCATTGGCATAAAGCTGTAGATGCAGTGGAATGTGAAGAGGATGAAATGCGATGGAATGCAGCTTTCGCCGAACACTCGTTTGGTTGATCCCCTTCGTACTTAAAAAAAAAAATGGCTCTGAGCACTATGGGACTTAACTGCTGAGGTCATCAGTCCCCTAGAACTTAGAACTACTTAAACCTAACTAACCTAAGGACAACACACACATCCATGCCCGAGGCAGGATTCGAACCTGCGACCGTAGCGGTCACACGGCTCCAGACTGTAGCGACTAGAACCGCTCGGCCACTCCGACCGGCCCCCCTCGTACTTCCGAGATGCTTGTTAGTGACATTTTCAGTGTGTGTTACTGCTGCTAAATTGTTAGTTTCATTTCTTTCAGAAGCTACTCCTCTTTTTCCTTGGCGTATTTCACTTTCCACACTTCCATTTTATAGAACTCTTTTTATAATGTTTGCAAAGACAGACCGTGGATTCTTTTCAGCATTCAACCGTACCACGGCTCTAATAGTTTGGTGACGTTCGCCATAAACGATATTCACTTTTTCGACTATCATACACATTGTGAATGTCTCAGTAGTAACTGCTACAACAGCAAAACACAGACTGACAGGGTTCAAACACAAAGGTAACACAAGAACCATACCTGAGTTGTAAAAGGACAGACATTTGTGGGATCTCTTCTCCTGTTAGCTGGACAATGGTTTGCGACGCAGTTATCTTGATACTATTTAATCAAGTTCTGTATACGTAATGTCGTTCAAGTTCTCCTAGAAGCTTCTTTTAAATCCCACAGAAAAAGTATGCAGTTCCATTAGAAAAAAACGAAGCCTGTCTCGTAATTCAGCGTCTACAAACGATAAAAATTACTTACCAACATCAGGAACTTTGCCACACTGTCCGCTATAATTTGGCGAAAACCGCATCTCGGTATATTTATTCATTCTGGATATATTTAGGGTTGCCTGTCTTAGCTGCCTCACAGGGAGACTTAGCCTCCCCTACCAATGGGTTGCATGCAACCCACAGCACCTTCAAAAATCTCGTGAAATTTTCATATTCTCTCACACGCTGTTTATCATACAAAAAATGAATGGGGCCGTTAGTAGGACACTTAATGTAGTTAAATTTTGTACTGGGATACAGTTTTCGAGTTATTCAAGCAAAATGTACAAAAATTACCTTCAAATGCACATCCACCTCCACACTGGTCTCCCACATGTTATGGCACTTGCTCTTAACACTGTCCAAAAATTTCCGACTACACGAACTATTCCCAATATTCGAACTTTTTTGGTCTCTATTGATTGGGCTGTTAGACGATCAGCGTACTCGGCTATTTCGTTAACATTATCAATCTAAATGTGACCATTAGGGTAATTAAAGAAAAACTTTTGTAAACGTTATGCTAAAACTAACTGCGTTGACGGTACGACCCAAACTTAATCCTCATAAGCGCAGTAGTTTTGTAATGAGAATGCCTGACGAATACAACGGTGTAATTGTTTATTTTATGCTACTAAAATCCACAAAATTGTTCGGCTAAATTCCCACAAACGTCAATTTTACAATTTTTAAGTGCTCGACTAAGCCGGTGGTGTAATAAGACCAGTCAAAGAAGACCAAGAAAGGGCGAATGTGGGAAAAATTCGTGCAGAAAATCATGACCAGTATGGACTGAGTGTGGGAATGGGGGTACATTTGAAGGTCGCGTTTGTTAGTTTTTCTTGAACAACTCGAAAATATGGCCTCCAGCGAAAATATATCGCTATATGAAATTTCCTACAAAAAGATCCTATTCATCTTTTCTATAGGACTAACAGTCTATGCATGGTGAACGAGAAATACGAAAATCTCGTACATGGTATTTGAAGGCATTGCAGGTTCCACAAATCCCATCGGTAGGGGCATTTATAAATAACTCTTTTATTACAGAATTTGTCCAGCTTTAGATCGCATTGAACCTAAGACTATGGTAATCGTTTTCTTCTTATCTTTCCACAGCTTCATGTGTTGGCTGACGGCCTGCCTCTCTTCATTTGGCGTCACCTTCCTAGATCCTAGTTTTTGTTGTTGGATAGGAAATTTTGGCGTTAATAGTAGCCTGAAATTTTCCCTGCCCTTTATGGCGTTTCCCGTGACATTAAAATTTCTCCAATCCTTTCTTGTCTATTCCAGCCATCCTGTGGAGTTTTTTAATTTGGAAATGAAATTAAAAATTTTCTTCAGTAGCCTATTGTCACTCTTTCTGTCAATATGACCATAAAACTTGAATCTCGTCTTCCAAGTTGGGGTTGTGATTGTTTCTGTGTTTCTATACAGATCTTCTTTTCTCCTCCTCGCTCAGTTGTTACCTTTGTTGTCTCTTCTTTTATATGCTTAAGTGCGCTTGCTTAGCTAAGGGGTAACGTGCTATCCTATCACGCTTCTGGTCTGGGTTAGATTCCCGGCCGGGTTAGAGATTTTCTCCGCCCGTGGACTGAGTGTTGTGTTGTCTGTTGTCCTCATGATCATCTCATCATCACCGACGCACAAGTCGCCAAGTGTGGCGTCTTCTGAAGTAAGAGTTGCACCTGGCGGCTGAACTTCCTCGGACGAGGCCTCCCAGCCATCAATGCCCCACGATAATTTCATTTATGGTTGTAAAATTTTCCTGAGTATTTTCCTTTCTTTCTTCTCCAGTTCTTTTTCACCTCTTTCATTCAGTTTTAAGCATTCAGATCCGTATAAGCTTCTGGTGTAATTACCGATGCGTAGTGTTTAATTTTTGTTTGTTAATTCCATTTTCTTAGATCTTTCTTTACTTGTTATTATCTAATCCATTTGATTGTATCCATTTCCTCAAATACTTAAACTTATCAGTTATTTTTATTCTCACATGTTGTGTTTGTATATACTGGGTGATCAAAAAGTCAGTATAAATTTGAAAACTAAATAAATCACGTAATAATGTCGATAGAGAGGTACAAATTGACACACATGCTTGGAATGACATGGGGTTTTATCAGAACCAAGAAAAATACAATAGTTCAAAAAAGTCCGATAGATGGCGCTTCATATGATCAGAATAGCAATAATTAGCATAACAAATAAAGACAAAACAAATATGATGTTCTTTACAGGAAATGCTCAATATGTCCACCATCTTTCCTCAACAATAGCTGTGGTCGAGGAATAATGTTGTGAACAGCACTGTAAAGCATTTCCGGAGTTATGGTGAGGCATTGGTGTCGGATGTTGTCTTTCAGCATCCCTAGAGATGTCGGTCGATCACGATACACTTGCGACTTAAGTTAACCCCAAAGCCAATAAACACACGGACTGAGGTCTGGGGACCTGGGAGGACAAGCATGTTGCAAGTGGCGGCTGAGCACACGATCACCACGAAACAACGCGCGCAAGAGATCTTTCACGCGTCTAGCTGTATGGGGTGGTTCTAATAAAACCCCATGTCATTCCAAGCATGTGTCAATTTTTACTTCTCTATCTACATTATTCCGTGGTTTATTAAGTTTTCAAATTTATACTGACTTTTTGATCACCCGGTATTTTCCTCTGTTGTGTTTATTGATGTATTCCGTTTTCACATACGGTATTTGTAATGCGGTTTTAGCTGCAGTTTATCTTAGCATCTGTTTCGTTCTTAGAAATTATTATAATATGGTCAGTAAAAGCGAGAGTTTTCACGTCAACCTTCCTCTTACTTGTCCTGGATAGATTCCTTCTATGTTTTGCCCTTTTATTTCTTTATTTAACTCTTTCGTAATCTTGTCTAAATCCAGATTGCAGAGAATCGGTGAGATCTCATGGCCCTTCCGAACACCTATGTTTCTTCAGAAGCTTCTCCTAGGAATTTATCTTTTGAAGTTGAGTCTGTGAGTGTCTGTTCGACTAACTGTCTGCCGGGCACGATGGCCGAGCGGTTCTAGGCGCTTCGGTCCGGAACCGCGCGACTGTTACGGTCGTAGATTCGAATCCTGCCTCGAGCATGGATGCGTGTGATGTCCTTAGGTTAGTTAGGTTTAAGTAGTTCTAAGTTCTAGGGGACTGATGACCTAAGATGTTAAGTCCCATAGTGCTCAGAGCCATTTTGATTAACTGTCTGCTGGTTTTATCGACACCTGCCTGCTCCAGCGTCAGGAATACTGTCTGCCTGTCTACAGAATCGAAGGCTTTTTTGAAATCAGTGACTGTAACGCGCGTGTTAAGGTTCTGCATTGTCCTGATCATGATTGTTTTCAAGTTAAAAATTTGTCCTGGGTACGATCTATTTTTTCTGTACCACGCCTGGCACTCAACAAAAGTGTGGCCTGCTTCGTCTTCTGCCTTATTCAGTAGAGCTTTGGACATAATTTTTTAGGTGACTGGAAGTAGAGATATGCCTCGGTAATTGTTGGAGCCTATCCTTCTCCCTTCTTATGTAGTGAATGAATTATGGCGTGTTTCCAATCGCTCAGCATTCTTCGTTTCCCCCAGTAATTTTTAATAATCCCATAAATGGTTTGAGCTGCCCACTTCCCTTCCAGTCTCCAAGTCTCAGTTAATATCCTACCTTCACCAGGCGCTCTATTGTTTTTCACATGGCCAATGTATTGTTCAGTTTCATATAGTGGAGGTGGTTCTGAAGGTGGGTTTTCATTTTGAGGCTGAAAATTAGTCGTTGTGTTGGTTACTCGCAGTTTAGAAGAGCTCTGAAGTATTTTGCTTGTAACTAACAGTTGTCTTTATTGTTGGTAATCAGTTTCCATGTTGCATCTTTAAAGTGAAGTCTCACCGGCTTGTACCCTGTTATTTCTCCTTTGAAAACTTTCAGAAGTCCCTAAAATTCTTCTGTCTGAAATTTGTATCTATTTCCACGAATCATTTTTTGTTACAGTTCCGTTTCTACGTTCGAATAGTTTTTTACGTCTATTTCCTGGTCTCGGTGAACGTGTTCCAATTTCTTTCCTTTTTATAGGAGTTCCATTTTGTCCAAGTTCTTAGTCTACGCTCTATCGCTTTATCACATATCGTATTCCAGCATCTGTGTTTCCTTCTTCTTCGTGGTTGTTCTCGTTCCTACACCGTTTTTATAATTAATTCTCTGATCTCATTCCGATTTTTCATCTTTTTGGTGTGAAACTTTTTAACGAATTCGTTCCTGTTGTCTGGCTGAAATTTTGTGGCAATTCTATGCCATTTTTAATTTTGGAGTTTGGTTTTTTCTGTTGAAATTTAGCTTTGATTTCTGTTTGAAAGTGGTCCGAATCTATGCCTAGTTCTCTACTGACCAGTACGTTCATGATTTATCTACGGTTTGGTTGGCTATTGTCACATGAACCCAAATGTTATTAGGAGAAGACCAAGTCCTCTTTCTCCTTGTTAATTTTCTGAAAAAGGTTTACATTAGTTTTAAGTCGAATTGTCTGCAGAAGTCTATGAACTTTCTTTATTCTCAATGGCGCGCTTGTGTGCAGGAAAATTTCCTACTATTGCCTTGTATCTCTTTTCTCTGCCGATCAGTGCGTTGAAATCTCTTACGACTAGTTTTATGTGGTACTTTGGTATTTTTAATGTCTAATTTCGTAGTGTTTCCCAAAATTGTTCCACTTCTGGATTTTTTCTGTTGCCATTGTTGGTGCGTGTATGTTCATTTATGATGGAATAGCCTTTTTTTGCTGAGTTAAGCGAGAGAAGTGATATTCGCTCCGATTGGGAAGCAAAATTGATTCTAATAGGTTTCGTTGGACCAAGAAACCTGTTCCAAGCATAGCGACTTTCTGTTTATTATTTATGGGCAGTCTCCCTTTAAAAATCCTGTAGCCCTCTGATTCAAATGTGTTCTCATCTCCGTATCTGGTTTCCTGAAGTTCTAGTAAGAGTATGTTACGTCTGTTTCAAAAGCCCGAAATCGTTCAAGTTTCTCAGTCTTTAGTAAAATGTTGATATTCAAAGTGCGCAGCAGATTTTTTTTCCTTAGACCGAATGCAAGAAGTTGCAGGAAGATCTGAATCTTCCTCACATGATATTTTAGGCTCTCCAGAATCCGATGGCCTAGTTGCATCACTGCTTCCAGTGATGAAGGATTGTTTACTCCAGGAGTGCTGTTCCATTTAGTGTTTACCATCATGTCTTGCTTGAATGTAAATTAGGAAAGGGTGTTACATCAGGGATTGAATCACCAGTCTGGTCTTAACAGGCCGCCACATATGGGGACAGACACCTTTCATTGGCGACCACTTTTGCGACAGACGCTACTGATTTTTTAAGCCGCCGCCAATTTGTAGATGGACGCTGACCGCGTAGGCGCTTGTTGCGTCAGACGCGACGTGAATTTTTGTTCTGCCTGTTGGGTTGCCTCTTCCGCTAGATCCGCCGTACTAAATTCCATCCTCTCCGTCTTTACTGTCGTTGAGGTATCACCGTCAGGAGAAAATGACACCTCGGCCTTCTTTGAACGTTGAAGCCGGCCGAAGTGGCCGTGCGGTTAAAGGCGCTGCAGTCTGGAACCGCAAGACCGCTACGGTCGCAGGTTCGAATCCTGCCTCGGGCATGGCTGTTTGTGATGTCCTTAGGTTAGTTAGGTTTAACTAGTTCTAAGTTCTAGGGGACTAATGACCTCAGCAGTTGAGTCCCATAGTGCTCAGAGCCATTTGAACGTTGACGTTAGTATCTCAGAAGTCAGTGGAGATTCGTACGCTTGCGAGTCATCGGCGGGTATGTAAAAGATTGTACTTACAATTCTCTGTGACAGGTGGAATGACCACTAGAGTGCATTAGTGTTGTTCGTGTTTAGCGTTGTCACAAAGCCAGGTAGCGTATACAGGGTGTTACAGGACCTCACCGTAAAACTTAGACGAATGATAGGTCGCAGAAAGAAGATCACTTTTTATCAAGGAACATATAGTCTTAAATGCGTTCTTAAGGTTGTAATAACGAAAAACTACAACTGATAGAGATTACCGTTTATTATTATTAAACATATTGTGACTAATTTACATCAGTGTTTCAAAAAGTTCGCCCTATGCCTCAATACATGCTGCACGCTTTCGTATCACTGCCCGTACAACTCTGAAGAATACACCAGGATTCGCTCAGATTTGGAGCAATGCTTTTGACACGTCCCTAAAAAAGGTAATCGAGGGGCGTGAAGTCAGGCCAAAGCTCTGGCCACGCAACTGGTTCTCCTCGTCCTATCCAATGTTCCCCAAAATCAACAGTTAGCCGTGCTCGCACATCAACGCCGAACTGTGCTGGCGCTCCATCGTGCTGGAACCAGAGGCCTCTACGCACAGAAAGCGGCAAATATTCCAGCAGTTCGGTGGTCTGCAGGAACTGTAAGTAAGCCGCTCCAATAGGTGCCACTATTACAGGCCTTGAACAGTGTTCCACAACCTTTGTTAGACTATTACCCTGAGTGCAACAAGATCTTAGATCAGTGTTTAGAGTACCCCCCCCCCCCCTCCCCGACCGTCGCCAACTTGAGCACCTATCTAAACATCAGATTGAAAAAAGAACTTTCTTAGAACAATTTTACTTTAAAAAGAGTGAAGGATGAATGATATTTTGTATTGTGGGTGTTTTATTAAGTTACAAACTAATGAGTCAATGAGACAATTGGTAAAGTTTCTGTCTAACAATCATTTATGCATCCGAGTTGTTTTCAGTAAGAGTACATCGTAAATCATGCTCCAGATCCATTCAGGTATAACAATGATATAATAATTCAGTCCTGGACTTTGCAATTACTTGTTTTTATTTTCATTGCTGTCATAGACAAAAATCTATTTTCACATCTATAAATCTTGAATCCCCCATTTCCTTTCCATGTTTCATGTGATGTGTTCAGGTAGCGAGAGAGAGATAGAGAGAGAGAGAGAATGATGAAGCAATTCCGAGTGCATTTCGAGTATTAAGTACTTCTCCTTCTCAGATAAGAGAGCTAACTAGTAACATTGAGGATAGGCACTTGTTACAAAACATGCTTTCCCTGCACTACTACTTTCCCTAGTGGTACTTGCTTCGCCTGAACCTCCATTTAAAATGAACCCAGTTAAAATGTGTGCATTATACCTACTGTTCGTAAATAATTTGATTGCTGGAGTCCTTAATTCTGAATTAGCACAAATTGGAAGACTTCGGACTGTTAACGCTTTGTGTCTATCCACTCTAATAATATTATTAATAATGTTAATACTGTGTACAGCGCTATAGTAGCCTTATATAAGATGTTGCAGAGGAATGGCCAATATTTAGGGATATGATAGGAATGATCATTCGAAGTAGAAAAGTCTAGTACACATGAGGTCTGCCTTAAGAACTATAACCACTTCTTCATCTTCGATACTGTGGAACAAATATCTATACATGTTTTGGGAGGAGACAGTATGGACCAAAATAAGAAAAAATGATTAGTACACGTGAGCTCTAGAGTGCATAACTTAAGCACTATGGGCACTTGTTCAGCAAGAGAGATGTGTTGACACTAGCAATGATGAGCCAGTGTCATAGCTCATAAGGTATACGTTTTACAGCCCGTGTTTATTGGACATTTTTTCTTGTTTTGCTCCATACTACCACCTCTCAAAATATGGAAAGCAAAGAGCTTGCAGTAGAAGAGATGTATTTCACATCATCGAAGATGAAGAAATGCTGATAGCTCTTAAGGTATGGATTTTAGAGCCTCTGTTTACTACATTTTTTTTTTCAAACGATTGTTCCTGTCATATCCCTAAATATTGACCATTCCTCCTGGGACACCCTGCATGCTGTTATCGTGCTGTCAATTAGTTTATTTATCTCTGTCTAAGTGAGCAATGAAGCAATTTCCGGTCTACTGCAGAAACTATCCACAACGTGGAGAAGACATTTTCATGAGATGTCGCATTTGTTATATATATGTCTCACTTTTACCATGATCAATGATTGGTACAAAGCACGAAGTATGTGCGTAGTAGCTGGACTACGTGAGAAACCTGTAATCTCCACAATGCTAGTAATTGAGAAAAATAATTATTGATAACTTTTTTTTAAGGGTCATCAGTCTTCTGACTGGTTTGATGCGGCCCGCCACGAATTCCTCTCCTCACCAACCTCTTCGTCCCAGAGAAGCACTTGCAACCTACGTCCTCAGTTATTTGCTGGAGGCATTGAAAACTTCCATAGTCAATATTAATCTTACAAAATTGTGGTAGTAGTAAAGATCTTTTAAAAATAATTTAGTTTCATTACTTAATCACAATCAAATCGGTTTGTCTTTAGCCATCAGAAAATTTCATTTGTCCCTCAGAGGATAATTACCAGTAGGTTGGGAATCACTGTCCTAGAAGATGATTAACCATCATTCCCGCCCACACGTTTGCGGAGAACTTTCATTGGTGCAGTCTTACCAGTAACCGCATGCGGGTTCTCATAGCCCCAGTTGTGCCCGTTGCTGCTGTTTAAGTCCCCGTCACGTCTAAAAAAGGCCTTATATGTAAATGAAACGTGTGTGTGGAGTGCATAATTCACTCTTTAGTGGACAAACCATTGTACAAACTGCGTACGTTGTAGATAATTAACTGGTCCTAAAACGTACACCCTTTGAAGATGGTACGCGTGTAGGTTGCACTCCTGCAATACTATCCACATAGACACGTTACCTTTTCTTGTAGCATGGGCTATAGCACGCAACTACATGAAAGTTCACTGCTAAATCTATGAATCGCTTCACCCTGGAAATCTAGTGTTCTCACGTCACGTCTGCTACCACCAATACACTGAGGGCGCAGACTCCTTGTTTCTCGTAAGCGTCCAAGAATTCCAAAAAATGGCTCTAAACATTATGGGACTTAACATCTGACGTCATTAGTCCCCTTGACTTAGAACTACTTAAACCTGACTAACCTAAGGACATCACGCACATCCATGCCCGAGGCAGGATTCGAACCTGCAATCGTAGTAGCAGCGCGGCTCCAGACTGACGCGCCTAGAACCGCACGGCCACATGGGCCGGCCAAGAATTGCAGCAAATGTACTGTGATGTAGATGTCTTTGTTAGGGAACCGATTTTCGTAGGTACGGAGAGTAGCTCTTTCATCCCCCCCCCCCCCCCTCACCTTAACACATAATCACGTTAGTGAGCTCATCAAATCCGTAATCCATATTTCACTGAGCACTAACAGCAAGAAACCTGAATTCATGACTAGTAAGCTGCATGACAATGAAGATACACTTTTACAACAACACGAGCTGAATGCAGCACTGGTGAGACACACGCCACTGATGATACAGTATTGCAACACAGTCTGAGTGACAAAACTGGTGCGAATCCACAGATTAGAAATCTCGCTCGGAGCGGCGCAGCTGGTCGCTAGGTGACGGTGCGCATCATGACCATACATGGTATTCATAAACGACGGACCAAACCGTAAACAGGGTGAATCACCTAAAACTTGGACCGTAAGTATTGCGGAAATGGAAAGTGCTATTGGTGTTGAAACATCCCCTTAGAAAAATTAAGAATGACTGTGCTGGTAAACCTCTTACGTTATTTGATTTTCAAACAGCTGAGCAAAACTGAACGTACTCAGACATTTTTCTCTTTACTTATTCTGACCATCACTAAACTGACACACAATATTTTTTTAGCGCAAGGCAATCTGACTTTCAATAATCCCTACAAAAGAATGGCCCTGACTAACAATAACCTATACCTTTCATGAATCACTTACCTAACAAAAATCTTAGTTACTCGAACTACTACAATACAGCGAGCGCCAATACTGCCAGCTAAATAAAAGATTCTAACTACTGAAGACACTAACTACCTATAGGCATAGTTAGCAAATGAAAGATTTTGGTAGAGAACAAACAATGTATTTACCTTAATAGTGTTCAAAAGTCATAGTATATATATCAGTTCATGACATCCAGTCTTACAAATTTACTCTTTCTGATGGACACACGTCCAGATCGTCCGCTCTCAAAATTCTGCCATCTCTCTCCCCCACATCCACCACTGTTGGCGGCTCACCTCCAACTGCCCAACGCTAGGCGCTGTTCACATCCAACTGCCCAACACTACAATAGCAAATATTCCAACAATGCCAACCAGCTACAGACTGCACTCGGCACAGCCAGTGATTTTCATACAGAGCACTACATGGCGTTACCAATATAAAAACCTAAACATCCTACTCACACCTAAACAGCCTACTAACGACCGTAAGTATTGCGGAAATGGAAAGTGCTGTTGGTGTTTGGCTTCTACAGAATGGGTTGGTAATCAGGGCCACATATTGTTAGCCAATAAACAGATTGTAATAATACCCAGAAAGTGTACTTTTGTGCAAAACATACACTTTTTTAAATGGAGCAATGCCTGTTGACAGGAACAGACTGAAACTAGGATCAATTAGAATGTCAGTGGTGTTTGTTGCAGGATTCTACTACTAGTCGTTTACGAGATATCGTATTTTGAAAAAAGTTTCTACACCCACACCTGTTGTGCCATTCAACCTGCATAGTTGCTAGGTACGATGTTGTTACATTTTTTTTTTTTTTTTTTTTTTTTTTTTTTTTTTTTTTACGGTGCGCTTGTGTACCTTGAATGTATTGCGACTTGTTGGTCAGTTAGTGTGTGACAGTCCAAGCGGTACGTCGAGAGTGAACGATGGGGTTTACCAATGCACAAAAAGCCGACATGCTCATGACGTACGGAGAGTGTAGGAAGAATGCAGTTCGTTCCTGTATGGTGTATGCGGCAAGAAATCGAAATAGGCGATCTCGGAAATTATTTATTGATTTCTTCAACCAGATACGTGGAAGTAGTAGAGTAACACCTAGACATCATAACAGAAGGAGACAAGTGACGACAGAGAGAGGAAATTAATGTTCTTGCTGCTGTTGCAGTGATCCGCTCGTTAGCATGAGTCAGACAAGTGTCATACACATTATCCATCGACATAGGTTCGATCCGTATCACGTTCCTCTCCCAGAAGAGCTGCACGGAAACGATTATGAAAATCGTGTTTACTTCTGTACATAGGCATTAAGACAGGATACTCCTGAAGTACATGTATCTTGTTTAGTGGTGAAGCCACATTTACCAATCATTGCCAGGTAAACCGCCAAAATGTGCACTATTGGTCCTTTGATAAACCCCGTTGGCTTCGTCAGATGCAACGTCAGCGTCCATGGAATGTGAAAGTGTGGTGTGGGATAGTGAACTGTCGCCTCGTAGACTCCTTTTTCATAGATGAAACCATGAATGTGTACAAATGTAGCAGCCTCCTAACAGACCATCTACCACGGATGCTAGAAGACATTCCTCTACGGAGAAACCTGTGGTTTTAATACGATGGTCGTCCAGCCTATAGTGCACGAAGTACCACAGCATGTCTTCACAAATTGTTCCAGATCGCTGGATTGGACGCAGAGGACGTGTACCTTGGATGGCTCATTCGCCAGGTTTGACACCTGTAGAATTTTTTCTGTGGGGAAAGGTGAAAGACACTGTCTACAAGGACATACAAACTATACCTGATGATATGCAACTACCTATTACTGCAGGCTGCTCGGAGACCTCCGCTGAATCGCTAGCACGTGTGCAGCAGTCGTTCCACACCAGACTGGAAGCGTGTATTGCCGCCGGCAGTGATCACTGTCTCGTTACTGGTCAGACTCCACATAACTAGTCTATGCAGTTATGTTGTTTTTTAGTGTGTGGTACCACAGGTATTGTACAAGTGTCGGTGTGGGAACTCTTCAAAATACTATATCTAGTCGCACTGGAATCCTGCAAAAACACCACTGACATTCTAATTTACTCTGCTTTTAGTTTGTTAACGTCAATAGGCACTGTTCCATTAAAAAATGCATGTTTTCACAAAAAATACATTTTTTAAATATTATTAAAATCGGTTAATGACAAACAGTACGAGCCCCTGACTACCAGTACCCGCACATCAATAGCACTTCCACTTCTACAATATTTGAGGTGCAAGTTTTACTTTATTCACACTGTATTTTTCTTAATAAAAAGTGACTAGTTCTGTGATCTATCATCCCTCAGAGTTTGTCGGTGAGGTCGTGAAACATCGTGTGTAAGGGACATGAAGCGTCAAATGTTGAGTGATCACTGTGAAGAACATGGAGACGTATAGTCTTGTGAGGCAAAGCTTCGGCACAAGACAGAATTTGAAAGCGATTTCGTTGTAGGTCTCCATTTGGCCAGCCAGTCGAATCATGTAATATTCATATTTGTGGGGCATTCGGATGTGACAGTAGCCCGATATTGGAGTGCAAGTGAAGGTGGGATCAAGCATACTCGTCATCAAGATTCCGGTCGACTTCTTCTGACCAGCATAAGAGAGGATAGCCGTATTGTGCCTACCATTCGAGAACATGTAAAGGGCTCCTTTCAACATTCTGTGCTATCCCCCCCCCCCCCCACACGGTTGGTCGAAGATATGCAGGGACCAGATTAAGGAATTACCGTCCCATGCGTAGGCTACAAATACGAGGGCTATCCACAAAGTACATTACGTTTTGGAATTAAAAATATTGGAAATTTTTTTTTATTAGATACAGATGAAATCCACACTTAAATACTACTTTTCTACATAGTTGCCATTTAAATTAAGGCACTTATCGTAGCGATGGACGAGCTTGGAAATTCCTTCGTCGTAATATTCGGCCGCCTGCGCCTTCAACCACGTGGTTACCTCTTCTTGAAGCTGTGCGTCGTCATCCAAACGCTGCATAGCCAAACACTTCTTCATTGCTGGGAATAAGTGGAAGTCGCTCGGTGCCAGGTCGGGACTGTACGGCGGATGAGGAAACAACTCCCAATTAAAAGATTCGAGAACTTCACAAGTGGCATTTGCCGTGTGGGCTCGGCCGTTGTAGTGAATCAGCAAGATCTTTGACCTCAACTTTCCCCTGCGCTTGTTTTGTATTGCTCTTCTGAGGTTGTGCAGAGTTTGTCAATACCTTTGAGAGTTTATTGTAGTGCCTCTTTCTAGGAAATCCACAAAAATCACACCTTTTCTGTCCCAAAAGACAGTCGCCATCACCTTCCTTGCCGACATTTTCTGCATGCATTTCTTGGGTTTTTGGGGGGAATTTGTGTGTCCCAACTGCATTGACTGCAATTTTGTCTCGCAGTTCACATGCTTAACCCATGTTTCGTCACCAGTAACGATGCGATCGAGTAATGAGTCACCATCTTTCTCGTAAGCGTCCAAAAACGTTAACGCTGCAGCCATTCGCTGATTTTTGTGAATCTCTGTCAAGATTTTTGGTATCCATCTTGCACAAAACTTGTGAAACCAAGCTTTTAGGTAATGATTTCGTGCAACAAACTTCGTGAAATTTGTGGAAAACTCAGAGAGTTCCGTTATTGTGAAATTGTTTTCATGGACTGCGGCATCGACTTTTTCGACAAGTTCGGCAGTCACTATGCTGGGTCTTCCACTTCGCTCTTCGTCGTGAACGTTAGTTCGGCCATTTTTAAATTTTATGACCCATTGACGCACTCCACCTTCGGTGATTATGTTGTCCCCATACACTTCACAAAGCTGTCGATAGATTTCTATCGGTGTACAGTTTTTTGCAGTCAGAAACCTTATTACAGCACGCACTTCACACTTCGCGGCATTTTCATTTAACGCTGACGTTTCAAACTGTCACAGTAACTCGTCGGAGTACAGCTCGAACCTCTCACTAGCACGGCAGGATGACGACTGAGCGGCGGAATGCCATGACACCAAGATGGCCGCGCTAGCCCCGCCCCTAACGGACACAAACGAAAACGAAATGTACTTTGTGGATAGCCCTCGTAGTACCTCAACACAAACAGCTGGGCTGGAGAGTAGCCGTTATGCTGAGGCACATACCGCTGACGAATGGACTCGCAATGTGTTCAGTGATGAATCATGTTTCTGTGCTACCCAGGGTGACCATTGTCGGCGGGTATTGTGGCGACCTGGGAAGAGGAGCCACTCATCTAATGTTTTGGAGAGGCACAACGGTGTTTTAACTGACATCACGGTGTGGGAAGCCGTCAGGTATGACGGCTGGAGCTCTGAGAGGACAACTGTGTCGCAGTTCTCGTATTTAATGGGTTTTTAATTGATTAGCTTTAACTAATAACTGTTTCAAGCTTCCATTCCCGAGCGCTTCGCAAATAATATCGTTATGGTGCGGGTGGGCCGTTAATGAAACACAAGCCTAACATAAAATTCCCCGACAATTCGCAACAGAATATTACTCAAACGCCTTCTTGTGGCTCTGAATGCGCACCTGACTGTGAGTATATATGTAATTCCTACCATGAGTGTAGTTCAAATGTCAAAGAGCAATATCACTTTCAAAGAGTAATAAATTCTCTCTACTATGAAACATAGGAAAACCCGATTATAGCGTAAATTAGTAAATTAATCATCACATCTACACATTGTCACTCAAATACTGTACTTCTGTGAAGTAGAAGTCTTGTATTCGAACACTACTTGTGACATACACTCCTGGAAATTGAAATAAGAACACCGTGAATTCATTGTCCCAGGAAGGGGAAACTTTATTGACACATTCCTGGGGTCAGATACATCACACATAGGCACATAGACACAGGCAACAGAGCATGCACAATGTCGGCACTAGTACAGTGTATATCCACCTTTCGCAGCAATGCAGGCTGCTATTCTCCCATGGAGACGATCGTAGAGATGCTGGATGTAGTCCTGTGGAACGGCTTGCCATGCCATTTCCACCTGGCGCCTCAGTTGGACCAGCGTTCGTGCTGGACGTGCAGACCGCGTGAGACGACGCTTCATCCAGTCCCAAACATGCTCAATGGGGGACAGATCCGGAGATCTTGCTGGCCAGGGTAGTTGACTTACACCTTCTAGAGCACGTTGGGTGGCACGGGATACATGCGGACGTGCATTGTCCTGTTGGAACAGCAAGTTCCCTTGCCGGTCTAGGAATGGTAGAACGATGGGTTCGATGACGGTTTGGATGTACCGTGCACTATTCAGTGTCCCCTCGACGATCACCAGTGGTGTACGGCCAGTGTAGGAGATCGCTCCCCACACCATGATGCCGGGTGTTGGCCCTGTGTGCCTCGGTCGTATGCAGTCCTGATTGTGGCGCTCACCTGCACGGCGCCAAACACGCATACGACCATCATTGGCACCAAGGCAGAAGCGACTCTCATCGCTGAAGACGACACGTCTCCATTCGTCCCTCTATTCACGCCTGTCGCGACACCACTGGAGGCGGGCTGCACGATGTTGGGGCGTGAGCGGAAGACGGCCTAACGGTGTGCGAGACCGTAGCCCAGCTTCATGGAGACGGTTGCGAATGGTCCTCGCCGATACCCCAGGAGCAACAGTGTCCCTAATTTGCTGGGAAGTGGCGGTGCGGTCCCCTACGGCACTGCGTAGGATCCTACGGTCTTGGCGTGCATCCGTGCGTCGCTGCGGTCCGGTCCCAGGTCGACGGGCACGTGCACCTTCCGCCGACCACTGGCGACAACATCGATGTACTGTGGAGACCTCACGCCCCACGTGTTGAGCAATTCGGCGGTACGTCCACCCGGCCTCCCGCATGCCCACTATACGCCCTCGCTCAAAGTCCGTCAACTGCACATACGGCTCACGTCCACGCTGTCGCGGCATGCTACCAGTGTTAAAGACTGCGATGGAGCTCCGTATGCCACGGCAAACTGGCTGACACTGACGGCGGCGGTGCACAAATGCTGCGCAGCTAGCGCCGTTCGACGGCCAACACCGCGGTTCCTGGTGTGTCCGCTGTGCCGTGCGTGTGATCATTGCTTGTACAGCCCTCTCGCAGTGTCCGGAGCAAGTATGGTGGGTCTGACACACATGTGTCAATGTGTTCTTTTTTCCATTTCCAGGAGTGTATATTCTGAAATTAGAAATACACTCAATGCGCCTCCTAATCCCCATCTCAGTATTAATAACGTTTCGTCAGTCTCACAAGAATACAATAGTATGACTGACCCACTGAAATGTTACTCATGAGTTCCTTGTTTGAACAGCTACCTTCTGTACTCTCTTCGCGGTTGGGCCGATTGTCAGACTGCCCCCTTACTGTGCTCGATAGAACAAGAATGGGACCACCTCGGGCGTCAACAAGGCCCCATTGCCGGTATTCAGGGTAAAAAGCACCAGTTATAACAATCGTGGGCCAGCTTCCCTCAGAAGAGGACACAACGGCTTAATGACACGCTTTCCAACCGAAGCAGCGCAGCATCCAGGCCAGAGGCGGTGCAACATCATACTGATAAGTGGGCTCTTATTGCCAAGTTCTTTGTAAAACTGGCTAGATTTTGTAATCACAACCGTCTCGACCAGCGAAGTTTCATTTTGTTTCCTCCTGCGCTTCTGGGTGCTTCACGTTTTCGCCAGCCGTCTTCATCCATTGTGGTTACAGGTGAAGTCGAACACAGTAATGACACATTTACTCTTATTTTCTTTGTACGTGGTGTATTCCATTTACGAAAACTGATACAGGTGAAAGTATACTTAACCGGAAAACATAGGTCCGCAAATAAGTCGTTTACGAAATGAATGTTAGTGCGTGGCTACGAACCGTCACTAACTTCAGAATGAAGTATTGTCCTAGACAGTACAATTCTGTTCGAAATTTAAGCTGTTGGATTAAGTCCCCACATAACTGGAGTCTAAATACGCTCATGGCTTATTATGCTCAGGGAATGTGGTTCATGCGTATATATGATTGCAGGCTCTCCCGGCGTATTTCAGCTACGAAATCTTCTCGGATTATCAGCCGAGTGGAGTCGTCGTCTTGTCGCAACGTTTCAGTGGATTCCGTATCCACCATCTTCAGGCGAAGTCACGGATATGGATACGGAATCCACTGGCTAATATTGTCTATGACAGAACCATGATCTTTCTCTTTATCTGGAACGGTTTGTTATCAGCTCGTTGGTATAGGGATGCGATCTTATGACCTTTTGTGTTCCAGTTACGTAGCTGGACAACAGTGTTCATAGGTTAGGCAGTGGATAGAAAGTTGTGAGGTAAGTTCATTAACCGAATCTAATGACTGTCTGTTCAGTCACTGTACCACTTATCGCAAAGAGTCATTACGAGGAACATGAGTCAGTGGTAAAAATAATTGTTGTTCGAGTTTTGGCAAAAGAGGATGTTAAACTGCCAGAAATGTTAAAAAGATGACATACTTAGCTCGATATAACACATAAAGCAAAAGCTAGTTCAATCATTAGTTGTGCCGAATCTTTACTACTGTGATGCAATAACAATCAAAGACGTAGCCCTAAGAATCCACAGTGTCAAGATTGTACCGAGAATACCAGATTTCAGGCATTACCTATCACCATGGACTACGCAGAGGCCAACGGCCTTCACTTACCGAGCGAGGTGGCACAGTGGTTAGACACTGGACTCGCATTCGGAAGGACGACGGTTCAATCCCGCGTCCGGCCATCCTGATTTAGGTTTTCCGTGATTTCCCTAAATCACTCCAGGCAAATGCCGGGATGGTTCCTCTGAAAGGGCACGGCCGACTTCCTTCCCTAATCCGATGAGACCGGTGACCACGCTGTCTGGTCTCCTTCCCCAAACCAACCAACCAACCAACCTTCACTTAATGGCCGAGAGCAGCAGCGTTTGCGTAGTGTTGTTACTGCTGACATACAAGCAACACTTCGTGAAATAACTGTAGAAATGATGAACGTATCCGTTAGGACAATGTGACGAAATATGGCGTTACTGGGCTATGGCAGCAGACGACCGACGTTAGTGCCTTTGCTGATAGCACATCGCATGCAGCGTCTCTCCTAGGCTCGTAAAATATCGGTTGGACAATAGAAGACTGGGAAACCATGGCCTGGTCAGATGAGACCCGATTTCACTTTGTAACAGCTGATGGTAGGGTTCAAGTAAGGCGCAGACTCCGCGAAGCCATGGACCCAAGTTGTCAACAAGGCACTGTGGAAGCTGGTGGTGTCTCCATAATGGTGTTAAGCTGTGTTTACGTGCAGTGAAATGGGTCTTCTGGGTGTTCAGCTACGAGTAGACCATTGGCAACCATTCATGGACTTCATACTCGAAAACAAAGATAGCATTTTTACGGATGGCCTCGCTGCATGACGCTGAGCCGCAATTGTTCGTAATTGGTTTGAAGAACAGTCTGAAGAATTCGAACGAACGGTGTGGCCACCCAGATCGTCCGACATAAATTCCATAGAACATTTACGGGACACAATCGAGAGGTCAGTTCTGCACAAGTTCCTGCACCGGTTGAAATGGATCTGAGCACTATGGGACTTAACCTCTGAGGTCATCAGTCGCCTAGAACTTAGAACTACTTGAACCTAACTAACCTAAGGACATTACACACAACCATGCCCGAGGCAGGACTCGATCCTGCGACCGTAGCGGTCGCGCGGTTCCAGACTGTAGCACCTAGAACCGCTCGGCCACCCCGGCCGGCTCCTGCAGCGGCAACACTTTAGCAATTATGGACAGTCATGGAGGCAGGATGGCTCAATATTTCCGCAGGTGACTTCCAACGACTTGTACAGTCCATGACAGGTCGAGTTGCTGCTCTACACCGGGCAAAAAGAGGTCTAACACGATATTAGGTGGTATCTTATGACTTTCTGTCCTCTCACTGTACTGTACTGTACTGTTCTGTCTGTTTCTGGAGCTTGATGAGCATTTCCATGGTGCTCACGGGCTTAACAAACGAACCAGTAATGGTACAGCCTGCTCTTCTTTGCTTCTTCTGTATATTCTCTACTAATTCTGCCTGGTAAAGCATCTGTGTTCGGGGTCAACTGCCAGTCATTGCGCTAGGCGTCCATCTCTGGAGGTTCCCTGAATTTTGCAACAATTTTCTTTCATAACGTCCCTTTAGCCCTGTGCACACTCTCAACCTTGTTTCCTTGTGTAGCCGCGTCAACTTCTTTGGAACCCATCTTGCACGTGGTTTGCGGTACTTCAGCTTTTTACAGATAATTTTATGAATTCTACCAACTATCATTTGCACAGTCACACGGCGGTCGGCACGAGTTGTGTCATCAATTCGACTTTCAAGTGAGGGAGTTGAAACTGCATCTGGTCGGCCAAAACGGTGTTCGTCACTCACTGAGTCCCGACCATTTTTGAACTGCTCTACCCACTTGTAAAATTTGCACGATTCATACGACCTTCACCATAAACTTTAGACATTCTACAGTATATGTTCACTGGTTTCTCGCCTTCAGCAAGTAAAAAACGAATAACAGAACGTTGTTCCACTAATGTGGACGTTTCAAGCGGACTGGTCATCTTGAAATGTATTTTTGAGATTATAAACAAAACACTGTCGATACATCAGCTGATCAGGGCTCATCCCAGTGATGCCAACTTAAAGCCATAAAAGTACCAAACTTGCCCTACTGGCCGTTTTTTTCCCCAGACCAATTTGTCTCTTTAATTATTGAATGACCCTCGTACTAAAGGGAATCTAATGAATGTAGGCTGCGGTAGCTGGGAAGGGATAATGAGATTTGTACAGGACAGACGAGATGGCAAACTTCTGAAAACCCCTCGCTCGTGGGGTTCACCCACCGTCGAACTTGTAATTGCCTTCTGTGCCTCAGATCCAGCGTGAGGCCTCGAAGTTGTCACTTTGTCGGTCTTTCAAAGCCGTTGAGGTTTGCTGTCTGTGTCTGCTCTTCCTCAGGGCGTCCAAGAATCCTCCCTAGGCAAAAAAAATATTACTGGAGTTCTGTGGCAACAGTTAAAACCTTGTCACGAAATATGTCTAGACACAGCTGAGGCATTACGGGCCTAATACATCGTTGTCCTATATCTTTGAATCACGTGGCTATTCGAAGCATAGGATACTTCTTTCCAGATGCAGTATAAACGGAAATAAGTGTTAATGTTTTTTTTTTTGCATTTTGTGGTTTTTAATTTTTTCGCAGCGTCTGATATTTGCTATTAGGCGATCATAAAATTTCTACTCCAGTTGAGAGTTAATTATTAAAAATTTTTACTAATGGAATTGATGAGAGTAGCAATATCATAAAGAAAGACGGGAAAGTTTTGATAAAGAAGGTGAATTGAATTAAGGTTATACTTCAAAATCGACGTAGTGGTTTTCGTGGTCATTTATTATTAATAGAGTATTGCTAGACCGTTTACAGGATTAAAGGTTTGAGTCACCAATGCTAGCGTGCATAAAAATGCATACAACAACTTGTAGTCAGACTTCGTAATCATTAAAAGCTAATGAAGGCAGCTGCTATGATTGGTCATGCAAATTTGTATATAGGCTGCTACAATGGCGGCCGATCAGTTGCATCACCTTATCAAGACTTCCACGTCGCCTTGTCTCAGACTAATGCTGAAACAGATCAATACCAGTTGGGACAAAGTAGATGCAGTAATTTACTTTAAATAAGGACATTTCAGAGTTTAACTGGTATAATGACACAGAATCTCTACATTAAAATATCGCACCTCCTAACAAAGCGCGCGTCTAAATCGCAAGCTAAGACAGAAAAGTGTGGATGACATAAGATCCGTCGCTAAAGAAACTAGAATCATTTCTTTCAGCAGACATTAGTTCACATTTTCTTGCTACGTCGCGCGTTCCATCTGCTGCGCGATAGGTTATTCAATTAATTTCGAAAAAGGTGTATCACACGATACATGATATATAATTAAAATTAAGTAAGCTAACGTTGCAATCTAGGCCGGTAATTGGCATAAAGATTAGCACAACTGTTGCGTGAAACCTTTTCTGTCAAAGTGGCATGACACAAATGTCTGCTTGTGTATAATATATAGCACCAACAACATTAAGCCACCAGAAATCTCACAAAACCAAATTAATGCACGGGAAGAGCCATGTGAATACAGTATATCACAGAGACGTTCTCAGCATGTATAATATATGAATTGCGGCATGTATTTGTTGATATAGAACAAACGAGATGCTTAGTAAGAGTGCTTTAAAATGACAGTCATTACTGTATTTCGTTGTTAGGAAGAGCTAAACCTTATGGCGCGTCTGAATCATTTATGGAATCGAAAACACTTACACGGCGTTTAGGGAAAAGGAATTTATTCCTACCCCAGTGTTAAGTCCAGGTGGTAGTTATTTCTGTCGTTCTTTGCTTTTCCTGCGGCTACAACGTCACATTGATCGAAGGGGATCTGTGTCGACGTGTGCAATTGCTTTCTGTGTGTTTTATGATGGTGAAGAACCCGTCCATCTTTCGCTTAAATGTATGTGGTGGAGCGCAGAGTCACCAAAGTCAGATTGGCCGGCGTACCAGGCCACCCGTTGTTAATCTGGCACACAGGTTCCATTCCAGTCTTGTTATTTACCCGACACCAAAGCTGATCGTTTTGTGACTATGTTTGTTCGGGAGAATGATTACAAAGTTAAATGTTCAACATTTTCGACCATGACAACTAGCTATATACGAAATTTGATCAACAAATAATAGAAATTAAGGTGTTGTGTACTTTTTCGGAGCTTCCACGTTTGTTTGATATTTTTCCAAATGTTGCCAGGTTTATCGAACGAACGGGAGGATAAAAATATAGGATACTCCTGGTACTGCTACGAATTTTAGATTTGGTTCTCGCGAAACACCTAACTCATATTCAAGAGTAAAAATTACAAAATATCACTTTCTTCATTATCTATCAACTCACAGAAAGCATAAGGGACGTACTCCAGTGTAATAACCGTGGCGCATTTCACATGAAGATAGGTGAACACTCAAGCTCGTGTAAAAATCATTATTCGAACTCCACGCAAAAAAGTCTACATTTCTCTCTTTCTTCCTGTTTCGATTTGTGACAAGATCGATCTAAAAAACTGATTCAATAGAACGCCTGAAACTGTATGTGGGGGGAATAGAAAGGACACCATAGTCTGACAAAACAGCATTGTGTGTAATGAAACGGTAACATTACTAGAAAGAATCATTAGAACAAATTATACATGTCAACAGGAGCTGCGACAGATTTAACGAGTTAAATTCCGCCATAAAATTAAATTTTTTGCTGTTGAATCTCGTAACAGATTCGAAACATACTGTTTGACGGATGTTTACTTGACAACAGAATTTTCAAAAGTTTTGGGAAGGCAACACATATGTTATGAAATGTTCCCTGCATTGAGAAACTCAGCTCCACTGTCTTTACATAACTAGATCCATCATAACATTCCGTCGATGCCGGCCGGAGTGGCCGAGCGGTTAAAGGCGCTACAGTCTGGAACCGCACGACCGCTACGGCGCAGGTTCGAATCCTGCCTCGGGCATGGATGTGTGTGATGTCCTTAGGATAGTTAGGTTTAAGTAGTTCTAAGTTCTATGGGACTTATGACCACAGCAGTTGAGTCCCATAGTGCTCAGAGCCATTTGAACCATTCCGTCGACCACATACATACTGATCGCGGAATCCTATTAAAATGAGGCGTACACTTCCCGTGCAGTCTCACATCTTGGAAAATTTCGTTACTGCAGGTACTGAAACTAAACGCTTCAGTATATATTATTATAGTAATATAGAGATAAAGGCCGCAAAGGCGTAGGAAAACAACATCCGCGCAAATATTACGGACAGCTGATCAGTTGCGGATGGTTGCAACATTGACCCTTCATAACAGAAACTGATTCCACCACGTGCTGTAGGAAGCCCTTGAATTTTCATAGAAGTAGGAGACAAGGTACTTACTAGTACAGTGCATCTGCAGATCCGGTTTCAGACAGAAAGGAGAACCAGGATCTAGTTAAACGACTTTCTCCTTGGTTGCCCTGCACTCGCTCGCAGAATTGCCCGGAAACACCCGCCAGAGGCGCCTTAGGTGGAGGAGTGAGCTCTATCAATGCATCTGAACGAGCTGCTTTTTTCGCCGTTTCTGCCCGTTCGCGTCGTAGCGACGGGCGCGTGACACATGATCTAGGTCTACTTTCTCTACAGGAAGGTGGTTCGGCTAATACGAAACCAGCCGCAGTTTCCGCGTGCATTTGCTTTCCCGACAGTCTCTCTCTGCACGGGCCGTGCGTGTGGCCACGGAAGCCGATTCGTTTGGTCATGACAGCGCGCTAGGAATTTTCCTTGCGTAATCGTGTGGACCAAGGTTGCTGCAAAACGTCTCTCGTTCCATGTCCATCCGAGCACTCTCTGAATAAAGCGTTCATATGGGCCGTAGGTGCATCACAGTACTTCTGTACACGATGTCACTAAAGTCATATGCACGTATACAGACGGCGGTAGTATCTCGTACACAGGGTATAAGAGGGCTGTGTACTGGTGGAGCTGTCATTTGTACTCAGGTGTTTCACGTGAAAAGGTCTCCGACGTAATTATAGCCGCACGCCGGAAATTAACAGACTCAACGCAGAATGATATTTGGAGCTAGACGCATGGGACATCCCATTTCGGAAATTATTAGGGGATTCAATATTCCGAGATCGGCAGTGCCAAGAGTACACCGAGAATACTAGACTTCAGGCATAAATGACCGACAGCAGCGGCGTTTGCGTAGAGTTGTCAGTGCTAACAGACAAGCAACACTGCATGAAAACACAGGAGAAGTCCATGTGGTATGTACGACAGACGCATCCTTTAGGACAATGTGGCGAAATTTGGCATTAATGGCAACAGGAGATCGACGCGAATGCCTTTGCTAACAGCGTGACATCGTCTGCAGTTCCTCTTCTGTGCTCGTGACCATATCCGTTGGACCCTAGACGACTGAAAAACCTTGGCCAGGTTGAAGAGTCCCGATTTCGCTTGGTGAGAGCTAATGATAGGGTGCGGGTGTGTCGCAGATCCCACGAGGCCATGGACCCAAGTTGTGGACAAGGCACTTTGCAAGCTGGTCATGGCTGCATAATGATTTCCGCAAGGCGTTTGATACAGTTCCCCACAGTCGTTTAATGAACAAAGTAAGAGCATATGGACTATCAGACCAATTGTGTGATTGGATCGAAGAGTTCCTAGATAACAGAACGCAGCATGTCATTCTCAATGGAGAGAAGTCTTCCGAAGTAAGAGTGATTTCAGGTGTGCCGCTGGGGAGTGTGGTAGGACCTTTGCTATTCACAATATATATAAATGACCTTGTGGATAACATCGGTAGTTCACTGAGGCTATTTGCGGATCATGCTGTGGTATATCGATAGGTACAATGGAAAATTGTACTGAAATGCAAGAGGATCTGCAACAATTGACGCATGGTGCAGGGAATGGCAATTGAATCTGAATGTAGACAAGTGCAATGTGCTACGAATACATAGAAAGAAAGATCCCTTATCATTTAGCTACAAAATAGCAGGTCAGCAACTGGAAGCAGTTAATTCCACAAATTATCTGGGAGTAGGCATTGGGAGTGATTTAAAATGGAATGACCATATAAAATTAATCGTCGGTAAAGCAGGTGCCAGACTGAGATTCATTGGAAGAATCCTAATGAAATGCAGTCCTAAAACAAAGGAAGTAAGTTACAGTACACCTGTTCGCCCACTGCTTGAATACTGCTCATCGGTGTGGGATCCGAAACAGATAGGGTCGATAGAGAAGATCCAACGGAGAGCAGCGCGCTTCGTCACAGGATCATTTAGTAATCGCGAAAGCGTTACGGAGATGGTAGATAAACTCCAGTGGAAGACTGCAGGAGAGACGCTCGGTAGCTCGGTACGGGTTTTTGTTGAAGTTTCGAGAACATACCTTCACCGAGGAGTCAAGCAGTATATTGCTCCTTCCTGCGTATATCTCGCGAAGAGACCATGAGTATAAAACCAGAGAGACTAGAGCCCTCACAGAGACATACCGACAATCTTTCTTTCCACGAACAATAAGAGACTGCAATAGAAGGAAAACCGATAGAGGTACTCAAGGTAACCTCCGCCACACACCGTCAGGCAGCTTACGGAGTATGGACGTAGATGTAGATGGTGCGTTCTGTGTTTACATGGAATGGACTTTGGTCCAGCAGTATCGATCATTGACTGGAAAAGGGCTGTGTTCGGGTGCGTGTTCCCAAACAACAATGGAATTTTTATGGATGACAGCGCATCATGTCAGCGGTCCACAGTTTTTAGCGATAGGTTTGAATAACATTCTGTACAATTCGAGCGAATGATTTAGCCACCCACGTCTCGCGACACGAATTCCATCGAACATTTATGGTCGTAATTGAGAGGTCAGCTCGCACACAAACTCTGCACCGGCAACACTTTCGTAATTATATACGGCTGTAGAGGCAGCTGGCTCAATATTCTGCAGGGGACTCAAACGACTTATTGGATCCATGCCACGTCGAGTTTCTGTACTACGCCGGGCAAAAGAAGACCCGACACGATATTAGGACGTATCCCATGACTTTTCTCACTTCACTGTTCTCACCCAATACTTTCTTCGTAGTCTGTAATTTCTCTGTAATAAGGTATCCGAAAATAAAGGTAAAAGTGTTATACCTTTCATTGCCTTCATAGAGGTGTACTATGCCTTCAATAAATCTCTACATCTCTAAAGCTATACAAGCTAGACGGGACTTATCGTCTAATTAGAAATTAGTTGATGAAAAAAAAAAGCCTGGCATAGAAAAGACGATATTTCTGTCATATGACCTTTGAGAGTCAGTTTCTCTTAAAAAGGAGAACCTTCAAGCTAGAATTTTCTAAGTGACTCTGACCGGGGATTTAGATATTTACTTAAAGGTGAAGAGAGTACAATGGTTTAACAAGAAGACAGATTGATCACAAATGTGCGAACAAAAACGTATTTAACATCTTAGAATTATAAATGAAATTAAGACCCTAGGACTCCTACTTCAAAAAGATTCACAACCATAATGGACACTCCTTCATTTACATCGCAACTGTCTCAAAAGCCGGCCGGGGTGGCCGAGCGGTTCTAGGCGCTACAGTCTGGAACCGTGCGACCGCTGCGGTCGCAGGTTCGAATCCTGCCTCGGGCATGGATGTGTGTGGTGTCCTTAACTTAGTTAGGTTTAAGTAGTTCTAAGTTCTAGGGGTCTGATGACCTCAGAAGTTAAGTCCCATAGTGCTCAGAGCCATTTGATCCATTTTTTGTCTCAAAATGAAACACTGCCCTGAGCAACTTGGCTTTTATGGGCTGCTGCAGACTGTACGCAGCAGTGAGTAACAGGAAAGAAAGCATTTGAACTACAACGCCCAGTTCTGTTCCAGGGAGGCCAGTATGTCAATACGAAAGTCACGGTACTTTGCTGAAGCACTTACAAAAAACTAACATGGATTCAGTCCTCTTTCCAATAACTGATAGGAACAGCATCACCTTTTGAGAGACACGTAATGGTGCAGAGTCGAGCACGTGAACGTTGGTATTTTATTCAGATGATACGTTCCATAGAATTAGTCTCGAGTACACCAAGAGCGGCCTTCGTTGAAGTCACTATAGACAAATACCGTACATACAAAACCCGAAAGTGTGTTGCTTCCAAGGAACTAAGAACCGATTGGTATTCTCTATTGTAGCAACTTTCGTGGTAACGACTGGTCACGCTTCACGTACACTTGCAGCGAAGTATACGGTATTGCAAAAAAGAAAAAAATAACTACCCAGTCTCAGTTGTAAAATCTCTTCAGTACACGGCAATTGCATTTTTTTTATGTAATTAGTATACGTAATGTTCGGAACTCAAGTATCAACAAATATCAGTCTGCAAAAGCAGTTAATGTGCATCTCTCAAGAATTCTCGAGCAAACAGAATTTGTAGTTTTCCGAGCTTCTGTAATATTTTAAGGCCAGGTGTACTTTTCGACAAGTAGCGTGGCTCCGTGGCAGAATTTTCGCTAGCTATATGCAATTCCCGGTTTCGATTGTCGGCCGACGCAAATTTTTAAACAAAACTGTATGTTCTATGAGCATTTCCGCGAAGCATAAAATACATAAAGATGGAAAGCTCGAGGCTGATAATCGCTGGATCACTGGTTCGAGTATCACTTCGGTCATTATCTTTTTCGTGTCCTCCTCTGTTCAGCTTGAATACCTGCATCATTGAAATATATAATTAATCGAATATACGCTAATTAACGAATATTTGACTCCCGTTTTTAGGAAAAATGGAAATATCCACATCGTCTTATTTCTAGTTACATACTGCATACAAAATCCAGTTTTCATTGAAAATATAAATTCTTAATTATCAGTCCTTTAATAAAAGATTGTAATAAAGATTGTTTAAATTAAAAACATTATAAATCTATTTTTTCAACCTTCTTCATAGGAACAAATTAACACAGTAAACACAGGATTGGTTCAAATGGCTCTGAGCACTATGGGACTTAACTACTGAGGTCATCAGTCCCCTAGAACTTAGAACTACTTAAACCTAACTAACCTACGGACGTCACACACATCCATGCCCGAGGCAGGATTCGAACCTGCAACCGTAGCGGTCGTGCGGTTCCAGACTGTAGCGCCTAGAACCGCTCGGCCACCCGGGCCAGCAAACACAGGATTATTTCTCGAAGTATATGAAAACTCATTACAAATAATGCACCAAGAAACAGAGTCCAGCTCATGCAATAGTAACAACGATGAGCTCTCTCAACTGGAGCACGATTGATGGGGAGGGGGGGGGGGGGGGGGGAGTTTGCGTAACGTCACTTAGCGAAGAGGCACGAAGTGCGAGTGGGCTGATTGCCTGCCGCCGGCCGTCCTATACCTTTTTTTTTTGTAACTTTCATTCCTTCACCAGATGGGTGCAAGCGGGTTCATGTCCTTTTCAACCTTAGCTTAAACTTACGTCTTGCTGTTGTGGCACTCTATTTGTTAGGTTGGTTAGAGAACTCCCTATTATCTGAACCTACCTTCCTACTTACTCTCCCACTCTCTCTCTCTCTCTCTCTCTCTCTCTCTGCCAACTTTGACGCCCTTGGGGTGGTATCGATACGAGATACCACGTCAAAGATGCTCAGAAGAGTTCAAAGTCGATTTTTTGAGGTTTTTTGAGAGAGGTGCAAATTAATTGCTTACGCAATTAATTTACACTTCCCTCAAAAATTCTTAAGAATTTGAGGTCGATTAATATTTCAGTTCTGAACTTCCCGTGCCATAAATATATAAAATTACAGAAATCCGATAGCCGTCTGGTCTCCTTGTTAGACGTAGATTGTTTGTTATGCAACCAATTTATATATGTGACGGTTAACATAACACCTCTATCAAAAGATCATTATTATACGTTTGTGTATGGTAATATGAAATTCTTTCCGTGTTGTATAAGTCCTGGTTGACTGATCTCAATTTTTTCTTTCATCACTTGAAGCAACGAAAGGTTTTTATTTTCCACTATAAAAAAAATTATCAGAATCATATGTTAGATTTGTGAGCTTGTTGTGATATTCTCGTGTGTCAACATCGGCACCAGACTAGTGCGCACACCCTGCCATGCCTCCGGAACTTAGTGCTCGCTGAGCTTCTGACAGGCGGTCGACGGAGTGCCTGTGTACTTGCCATGATCCAGAAAGTGCCTTTAAAGTTATTTGAGACAATTAGACAAAATATTTCCATTCAACAAAAGTACGTTTATAGATAAAGTGAGCTGTCAAGACACTGAATAACCTGACAGAAGCATCGCGGACGAGCTAAAAATCCCTCACCCCGTTTTTCTGTCTGTATGTGAAGGCTAATCTGAGGAACTACTGTAAAGATTTTGATACGATTTGCACTGATAGATACACTGATTTACGACGCTGGTTTCTGTACGTAATTCATTACTGCTACATCGGACAAGTCAGCCGTCAGTAGATGCTTAGTGCCACCCGTGTGAAGCTGCGGCAGATCGGTAGTTGCATTGTAAAGAAGGTTCTACAGAATGCAACAGTCTAGAGAATAACTTAATAATCACAATAGACATAGTATGTTTTTAGGTCTAATTCTCGTCGCGATAATTATTACAGTACTGGCCATTAAAATTGCTACACCAAGAAGAAATGCAGATGATAAACGCGTATTCATTGGACAAATATATTATACTAGAACTGACATGTGATTCCATTTTCACGCAGATTGGGTGCATAGATCCTGAGAAATCAGTATCCAGAACAACCCCCTCTAGCCGGCCGAAGTGGCCGTGCGGTTAAAGGCGCTGCAGTCTGGAACCGCAAGACCGCTACGGTCGCAGGTTCGAATCCTGCCTCGGGCATGGATGTTTGTGATGTCCTTAGGTTAGTTAGGTTTAACTAGTTCTAAGTTCTAGGGGACTAATAACCTCAGCAGTTGAGTCCCATAGTGCTCAGAGCCATTTGAATCATTGAGCCAACCCCCTCTAGCAGTAATAACGGCCTTGATACGCCTCGGTATTGAATCAAACACAGCTTGGATAGCGTGTACAGGTACTGCTGCCCATGCAGCTTCAACACGATACCACAGTTCACCTAGAGTAGTGACTGACGTATTGTGACGAGCCAGTTGCTCGGCCACCATTGACCAAACGTTTTCAGTTGGTGAGAGATCTGGAGAATGTGCTGGCCGGACAGCAGCCAAGCATTTTCTGTATCCAGAAAGGCCCGTATAGGACCTGTAACATGCGGTCGTGCATTATCCTGCTGGAATGTAGGGTTTCGCAGGGATCGAATGAGGGGTAGAGCCACGGGTCGTAACACATCTGAAATGTAACGTCCACTGTTCAAAGTGCCGTCAATGCGAATAAGAGGTGACCGAGACGTGTAGCCAATGGCACCCCATACCATCATGCCGGGTGATACACCAGTATGCCGATGACGAATACACGCTTCCAATGTGCGTTCACCGCGATGTCGCCAAACACGTATGCGACCATCATGATGCTGTAAACAGAACCTGGATTCATTCGAAAAAATGACGTTTTGCCATTCGTGCACCCAGATTCATCGTTGAGTACACCATCAAAGGCGCTCCTGTCTGTGATGCAGCATCAAGGGTAACCGCAGCCATGGTCTCCGAGCTGATAGGCCATGCTGCTGCAAACGTCGTCGAACTGTTCATGCAGATGGTTGTTGTCTTGCAAACGTCCCCATCTGTTGACTCAGGGATCGAGACATGGCTGCACGATACGTTACAGCCATGCGGATAATAAGCCGGTCATGTCGACTGCTAGTGATACGAGGACGTTGGGATCCAGCACGACGTTCTGTCTTACCCTCCTGAACCTACCGATTCCATATTCAGCTAACACTAATTGGATCTCGACGAACGAGCAGCTATGTCGCGATACGATAAACCGCAATCGCGATAGGCTACAATCCGACCGTTATCAAAGCCGGAAACGTGATGGTACGCATTTCTCCTCCTTACACGAGGCATCACAACAACGTTTCACCAGGCAACGCCGGTCAACTACTGTTTTTGTATGAGAAATCGGTTGGAAACTTTCCTCATGTCAGCACGTTGTAGGTGTCGCCACCGGCGCCAATCTTGTGTGAATGCTCTGAAAAGCTAATCATTTGCATATCACAGCATCTTCTTCTTGTCGGTTAAATTTCGCGTCTGTAGCACGTCATCTTCGTGATGTAGCAATTTTAATGGCCAGTAGTGTACATTTGTGTTAATTATAGTAAAATGAAACTTTCCATGTTGTATAAGGTCTGGCTCAGTGATTCCAATATTTTCTTCTTCGCTTGAAGCAACCAAAAGTTTCCATTTTACACTATAAAAAATTAACAGAATCATGTCAGATTTGTGAGCTTGCTGTGATATTCTCGTGTGTCGTCAACATCGTCACCACACTAGTGTGCACACCCTGCCATGCGCGCTGAACGAACCGCTCGCAGTGTGCTTGCCATGTTCCAGAAAGTGCCTTTAACGTTATTTGATACAGTTAGACGAAATATTTTCATTAAACAAAATTACGTCTACAGATAAAGTGAACTGTCAAGTCAGTGAATAACCTGACAGAAGCATCGCGGACGAACTAATATCCCTCATCCCGTTTTTCTGTCTGTATGTGAAGGCTAATCTGAGGAACTACTGTAAAGATTTTGATACGATTTACGCTGATAGATACACTGATTTACGACGCTGGTTTCTGTACGTAATTCATTACTGCTACGTCAGACAAGTCATCCGTCAGTAGATGCTTAGTGCCACCCGTGTGAAGCTGCGGCAGATCGGTAGTTACATTGTAAAGAAGGTTCTACAGAGTGAAAAAGTCTAGAGAATAACTTAATAATCACAATAGACATAGTATGTTTTAGGTCTAATTTTCGTCACGATAATTATTACTTAAAACACGTTTGCGTTTTACTGATCGGAATAAAAGTTGTTATTGCTGTTGGCACAAATGTGCCAAAACATGTTATGTTTGGATAACAGATGACCCGAAATCCTATAAAAGGTGCACATGTTGGACAACGGCTTCTGTTCCACTCAACTGTTATGTTATTCTGGATGGTGAGGCCACATACCGGTTGTGATTGTCCAGGAAAGGACTTGAAGAGACCAGTGCCTTCTTGACGTCGGAAATGTACTTCACATACGACAGTTACCCACTGAGTGGCAGAGGTGAGACACGCTAACGTCGCGCCTCTTGCCCATCTCCCATTCGGCTGGTGGTCAAACTTTCGCCAACTCAAACACTCGCTGTTGCTCACAGGAATACCCCCAACAGCCAACCATGAAAACCAAAGGCACAATGTGTA
The DNA here is from genome assembly GCF_021461385.2 of Schistocerca piceifrons. Taxonomy (NCBI): domain Eukaryota; kingdom Metazoa; phylum Arthropoda; class Insecta; order Orthoptera; family Acrididae; genus Schistocerca; species Schistocerca piceifrons. The sequence goes on along the minus strand of NC_060138.1, from coordinate 672,582,644 downwards.
CAGACTGGCTTCGGTAATTAAATTATCCCTCAACTTTGAAGTCCTGGGTCGGTGAGCCACGAACCTCGTAGCAATCGGAACAGCTCCCACACACTCTGACACTGTAGAGACCGCCAGCGGGCCCGGCCCACTGCGCCGCGCGGAGATTTCCTGGCTGATCCACACCAACCGACCGACTCCTCAGAGCCAGTACGCCGACAACATTTAAAACAACTTGTCGATCAAAATCACACAAACTACACACAGTTTCACGAACACTTGCACGAAGAACCAGACAATGCTAAAGGCAGTGACTGAACAATAACAGGGACTAATCACGAGTCGGCACATGTAGCCAACCCATAAGCGATCACCGGCCAAATGCACGTCGTCCGGTAAGACGACCGACCGACGACCAACCAAAGTCGTCCCCACTCCAATCATGTGTGCCGGTTGCGGTCCGCGAGTCATGGCTATCCAGGCCTCACTACTGCTCCAACCCGACCGACTTCCGCCACGTCCCAGGTCCGAAGTGCACTACAGACGCGTTCCAACTCGCTGGCAGATCCGAACTAACTCCAAACACACGACAACCAGGAAGTAATAGCAGTCAGCAAAGATAATACGCCAGGGCTTATATCAATAAGCGCCTCTGTTGCCGCTCACGGGCAGGTAAGGCGGCAACTCGGTGAGACCAATAATTGAAATTAACATAACGAGGCGGTAGTACAATAAAAACAGGATGTTTTGGCACGAACACGAGCCACGCACGGCTCATTTGGACATGCCCATGCCCACCCAACAGGAACCAATGATGTCAGTGAACGCGCGTCCATCTCAACTAATGTCCTATCAGACAATGAGAAAGAAGGTGCTTGATACTGATTGGACATATTGCTCACAGCGCCACATGAAGCTAAACGTTTCCAGTGGGCCCAGATTCACAGAAATTAGACGGTAGTTGACTTGAGGCATGAATTTTGGTCGGACGAGTCGCGATGTTGGCTCTTTTTTTTTTTTTGTAATGTGTGGCCTCGAGTGCACCACTGGCCCGATTACGCGTTTAACCTGTAGTGTGTGGAGGCTATTCTCATGGTGCCCTAGACATCAGAAGCCAACGGCACCGCGCGCAACTGATTCATAGTGTTGGTTGCAGCAAGCTCAGCCCCTACAGTTTAGATGACACGGAACTTCGCAACTCCATAACTCAGTAGCCACGCCAGCATAGGGCGCTCTGGCCAAGTCACCAGGAGGCAGGGTACACGGCACCTCTTCACGCACGCGCCTTGTACCGTGCGTAAAATACGCCCGCAAGTGTCCATCCGCGAGGCAGCTATTTAGGCTGGTTCACGAGCTCTGGAGAGCAGTTCCGTCGCTGCCAGTAACCTCACGATCTCCACCGCCCCGCGCCAAGGACTGGGCTGTGTACTTTTGGAAAACACTCCGCCTCCTCAGCTGGGATTCTATGTGACTAGCGACGTGCTCGTTGACATTTTATATAAATGTTCTGTTGTTCTTCTAACCGTGAGGATAGTGTCAGACGGGAAGTTTCTATCCTTGTTGGACTTCGATATTTCGTTACTATTAGCTCTCAATACTTCTTTAGGGCGTAGAACACCGTAAGAATTTCTAAGTGTTTATTTTTCTTGACTGATGCTTTGGTTTGGTCTTGGTTTTAAGCTGGAATGAGAAACTTATTTTTTCGTTTTAACCTGAAGTTATTAGTACTTCAAGACTCTTTCAAGTACCATTTACATTGTGATTCCTGAATTCTAAGTGGCTCTGTTATTGACGAACATCCTTTTACTTTGTTTCACTTACTGAAGGACTAGCATCCATTCTGTTTCACTTGTAGAAGAACTATCCTTTCCTTTGTTTCATCTCGAACAATATTGTTGTGGGAATTTTGTTGAATAAACTTTTGTTTGTTCCCTATACCGGGGCTGCTTACTTGTGCAGACGCATCAGATATAGTTCAGACCTGATGTCGTACTGTGATTCAAATTCAAATTGTTCAAATGGCTCTAAGCACTATGGGACTTAACATCTGAGGTCATCAGTCCCCTAGACTTAGAACTACTTAAACCTAACTAACCTAAGGACATCACACACATCCATGCCGGAGGCAGGATTCGAACCTGCGACCGTAGCGGCAGCGCGGTTCCAGACTGAAGCGCCTATAACCGCTCGGCCACAACGGCCGACTCGTTCTGTGATGTTTGGGGGATGTTTCTCGCACCGTGACTCGGGCCCGCTTACTCAAGTTACCATGAACATGTGTCAGGATGTTTGTTTTAACATTATCACTGAACAGGTGTTGCCCTATCTCCATAATGAGTAAGCTGTGAACTTTTCCGTCTTCTAGCAAAAAAGCCGAGTTAACAGGACTGGACTAACGAACACCCAGACTCCTTATTGCAGCTCGACAGGCCCGCTGCATCACCCGATCATAATCACATAGTCGAACTATTTGGAACAGTGAGCGAAACTTGGCTATCAACGACGCCGCATTCTGGTAACTCTACGAGTTGTAATAATCAGTTAGTGACTTCAGCTGGATGTAGCGTACCCGAAGATACTTGTCGACTCTCTTTCTCGCTGAATAAAGACCATCATCAAGGTTAGAGTATGTATTATGCGGTATTTTCGTGATATCTCCTGGGGATTACTAACATTTTGTCCAACGTGGTCATGTACATACCGAATAGCTTATAGGGAAGTCTCTGACTGCTTCAGTCAGTTAATTAGAGAAATCTGCAAGCGAAGTGTGGCTGCTACGATTACTCTCGTAACACAGCACTAACATGGTGTGATGTTAACCAATATAGGATCTGCAGAAAAACGTACCAGAAATGACATAACATAGCTACCTTGAATGATATCTTCGAAAGATGACAGTGTTTTAGTGATATCTTGACAGCTGTCCCCACCAGCCCCTTTACGTAATAAGAGTTTCCCGTTGGCTTTGCGCTGACACACTTATCCCATAATTCTGAATACGTAATCACTGGAGGCTGCTAGAGAGTGATTCATTGACTTGGTTGTCGGAGAACCTGGAACATTTTCGTCCGTGAGATACAAGCACAACCGGTAGAGCCCTCAATTATGCAACAGGACTGTAAAAGTCACGCCTAGGTTCTGAACCGTTCGATAGTGACTAACAATATACCCGTTACAAAATTAATAAGTACTACTTATTTTCCTTACTGACGATCATTACTCACGGCAGCCCTGACTTGTTGCTTTCGTGAAGCAGTGAACGTGCAGATTTTTGTTGACTAAAGGAATCGTACGATCGGACAGTGGAGAGCAGGAAGAGCAGAGGTGTCCGCAAGTATACTCCATTTTAAAATGTTGTAGACGATAGGTGAGTTGTTTGCATACCTCCTGTGGCTGTTGTAAGTCATTAGAATTAAGGTATTGCTACCAGTAACCATCACGATTGAACACTATCTATGCTGCTAAATTCTGCAGTAAATAGTAATCGTGTATTAAATTGTATTTATGGTCTGCTGTATCAAACCTTGCAATAAGTGCAGACTATATATGCGGCTCAATGCGCATGGCTGACGCCTTCGACGGCTCTTGCTGTTAATGCCTACTGCTGCTATCTTCAAATATTTGTCAAAAGAGCTACACTGTTATTTGCAACAAGGCATCAGCCAATGTTTATGTATGGAACATACGATGGGCGTCCAACAAGTAATGCGACACATTTTTTTTCTGAAAACAGGTTTGTTTTATTCAGGTTTCCAATACACCATATTATTCCCCATTCTTTTATTCCCCATTTTTCAACGTAATCTCTGTTAGATGCGACGGCCTTACGCCAGCGTAATGGGAGGGCCTTTATTCCTGCATGGTACTGCTTTACTGGTTGACGTCGGAGCCAACTTCTTCCTGCGTCAATAACCTCGTCATCATCTTCGTAACGCGCAAGCAATTTCTCACAGATGGTCCTTCGTTACACTTTACAGTCTTCAGTTAGGCCGTGAGGAACCGAGCGTGCTCACACCTTTGAGTACCCCGACTGGTGGACGAGTGTTTCAGCACTACCAACAGAGACGTCCAGTCGTGCAGTGAGGTGTTTGATTGTGATCCGTTGATTACCTCGAATGAGAGTGTCGACACGTCTCAGCATTTCAGGCGTCACAACTGTGTGGGGACGATGAGCATTCGGGAGATCTTGACAGGTTGGCGCGACCTCGTTGCGACGATGACAGACGTTTTGCCCATTGACTCACCGTGCATCTGCTCACTGCCAGGTTTTCGTAGATATTCTGCAAACGCCTATTATGGTATGTGATGTTCTGATTTTCCGTCAAAAGTAAGTCAATGACTGCTCTCTGCTTGGAACGCACCTCCGTTACAGACGCCACTTCAAAGTTTACGTATAGCGCCGCCAGCTAACGAAACTTCATGAAACTACAGTGGCTGAAGCAGCAATACTCCAGTTGTCCTTGTCCCATAACAAAATCCGCATTTTTTTCAGCCGTAACTGACCGAGAGAAAAAGTGTTTCATTATTTATTGCACGCCGCTCGTATAAAACTCGAAAACGTACACGAATTAAAACCAATAACGAAATAAATCTACATTCCGATTACTGTACGAACAGAACTGCTGTTGTGGTGCATATATGTAATATAAAAGCCTAGAAAAAAATGCTCTTAACAAGAAACGCGCTAAGACTTTTACGTCTGGTGGCCAGGAATGCGCATAGCGAAAACTAATACAAGAGACGAAAGTAACACTTCTAAGAGCAAAAAACTCGTATAAAACTAACGAAGAGGACTGAGTTGAGTGCGAGTGTGTCCGGTAAAAAAACTTGAGCTAGTAACGAAACGTATTACCGATTACCGAATCGCTGCGTCGACACTCATGGAACACCCTTTACTCACAAGGGAACCTCCCCATCGCACCCCCCTCAGATTTAGTTGTAAGTTGGCACAGTGTATAGGCCTTGAAAAACTATACACAGATCAATCGAGAAAACAGGAAGAAGTTGTGTGGAACTATGAAAAAAATAACCAAAATATACAAACTGAGGTGCCCATGCGCAAGATATGCAACATCAACGATAGTCTGAGCTCCTGAGCGCCGCGGTCCCGTGGTTAGCGTGAGCAGCTGCGGAACGAGAGGTCCTTGGGTCAAATCTTCCCTCGAGTGATAAGTTTATTTTCTTTATTTTCGCAAAGTAATGATCTGTCCGTTCGTTGTTTGACGTCTCTGTTCACCGTAATAAGTTTCGTGTCTGTGTTTTGCGACCGCACCGCAAAACCGTGCGATTAGTATACGAAAGGACGTGCCTCTCCAACGGGAACCGAAAACATTTGATCGCAGGGTCATAGGTCAGCCGATTCCTCCACCGGAAAACACGTCTGATATATTCTGTATGACACTGGTGACGGCATGTGCGTCACATGATAGGAATATGTTGTCGACCCACCTAACTTGTACACTTGGCGAATGGGTAAAAAGATTCTTCTACCTTGCCCAATTTAGGTTTTCTTGTGGATGTGATAATCACTCCCAAAAAGTGATGAAAACATAAGAATTTGTCACATAAACTGAAAATAAAAGATTAAACTTTTCACTCGAGGGAAGACATGAACCAAGGATCTCTCGTTTCGCAGCTGCTCACGCTACCCACGGGACCACGGCGCTCCTGAGCTCCAGTACCCTTTATGTTGCTTACCTTACGCATGGACTACACAGTTTCTATATTTTGCTTATTTTTTTCATAGATCCACACAACTTCTTCCTGTTTTCTCGATTGATCTCTGTTCAGTTTTTCAAGGCCTATCCACTGTGCCAACTTATAACTAAATCTGAGGGGGGTGCGATGGGGAGGTTCCCTTGCCAGTAACGAATATTCAACAAATTTAAAAACCGTATTATGCAAGCACAAACTGTACAAGAGAGGAATCGCGTCAGTTATCTGCGACAGAGAAGTATGTGTCACCCAGCAGTTAGTCGGCAGTGAACTGATTAATTGTTTCTTTTGGAGGAATGGTCCTCAGCAAGATATGAAACCAAAAAGCTGTCGAAAATCTGAGACGAAGAAAAATGAGTGGTAGCTCAGCTCCTTTAATCGTGAGCTGTATCTGAAAATCATATGTTTTGGACGATGGCTGTCGGTAGTTCGAGACTGCTTTCTCATTTTCATAAGACGTATTAAGTACAAGTTGCGATATTTCTTTACTACACCGCATGACAAAAGAAAGTGAAGCCCTCAGAACGGGAGGAGGAAAAGGAATGAAACTTAGCGGGTTGATAGGATATACGCTGTTACGTCACTGATTACGAAATAGAGTCGAACTTACAAAAGCATGGCAGTATGAGCCCACTTATCAGTATGATGTAGCATCCCTTCTAGTCTGGATGCATGCACTGATTCGGTTGGGTAGGTTGATACAAAACCAGCTGTCTCCTCTCCTGAGGCAGGATCGCGCACAACGAGGCCCCATTTCACATTCTGCCTCACACGAGTACGCGGCACCTGAAGCTATGTGCCCTACCAGACCTAGCAACGACACTGTTGTACTCTGATGGCCGTTCAGCCTGTCTCAGGGAATTACAACTCTAATCGTATACATGTCCTCCGCTGATGCGTACGTGTACGAAGTTGCGTTAACATCAGACCAACAAAGTGAATTAAAAAGAACCATTCCAAATAAAATTGGTGGTCTCCCTGTTATTTGCCGTTTTCGTAGTGTGCTCTCCGATTGGCTAGATGGTCTGCAAGGTGGAAAACTTGTCAAGCAGATCAACGTGTATTTTGAGAAACGTGTAACTGAACTATAATCAACGATACTGGAAACTGGAAAACGTATTTTTCTCACATACATCCAGGAGCACATGTCCTTAGCGAGAGGCGGGAGACGATTTAATGTTCTGTGTAGATGACTGCATTCGATGTCTCTGCAGTGTAGTGTTGTCAGCAACGAAAAAAAAAATTAAGAATAATGTTTAACATCCCTTCGACGATACGGTCATTAGCAAGTCCAACTGGGTAAAGAGAGGGCAGAATGTCGGCATTTGTCGTAAGCTGTTTAAGAAAAGCACAGATGTCGTAAGTCAAGATGGTCATGTAGGTTTCTAGTCACCGTCCTTCAGAATGCGAATACACAGATCTTCATAGAATAAAGAGAGAAGTGGGACTAAAGGAGGCAGCAAACTAATAGAACGCCCCTCTTCCAGAGCTGCAGTGAATGGCTGTGTTAACGTCTCCAATTGATGTCTGCATCAACATACACCGTATTAGATTCCTTCATTGATAACGAATTTTGAAGAAGTCAAGAGTTGGATTGGAGAAATTGTGTGAAATCTCTTATACAATAATTGTCCACTACCGTCTCTGAACCATATTTCTATGAACAGCCGTCCTCGCTCACTGTCTATTATACATCGTGTTCCACCGAAGGTAAACAACTGCGAGAGGCGATTATTGGATAGAGTAACTTGCGACAAGGAACTTGTTCTCCAAGCCTACAAAAATATTTCCAAGCTTTGCTCGTACTTCAGGCATTCACCGTGCCCCCAGTGTCATTTATTAATACCGGGTTATGTGGTCAGATACATTTCTACTGGCTCCTACCAACTGTATTGACAGATTTCAGTGGTGTATTGCAAATAGTATTTTGGACTGGCAACCGCGGGTCAGGTGATGTCGTCATATTGATCCCAGTTCAGTGTAGCAGTGGACACCAACTGGTGTGGAGAGATCGCGTAACACATTAAAACTCAACAATTTTCTAGCACTGTGGTACTGCAGCCGCGATTTGGGTATATCTCATATTTATTGCAAGAATGTCACAGCGTATTTTCGAGCATAATCAATCATGAGATAACGATATTGTACCGATGTAGTGGAGGAATACGTTCGAGGATTCGGGCATACTGTAGATACCGTCTCAACAGATCCACACCCGTTCAAGAAATTAATATAATGTGAGGACATAGAGTGTCCTGTACACTTACGTCTCAATCGCATTAAGCGCGCACGTGTCGCCCTTGTGTTTCGAAAGTAATGTAACCTCTTCGGACCAACGAGGACCTACAAGTGGTACTGAGGGACGAACGAATAACGCATCTATAGAACTTCTGCATAGCCTCATGGAAGAGATCTTAAACAATTTCAGATCGAGTACCCCTGTCCAGTATGGACGTTGCTTGTGCTGAATTATTAGTATGTTAGGGCAGTTCGATCGAGAGTACGCATCGTCTATGAATATACACTTCAGGTTTTTCTGGCGGGAAACTGGCACTGGACTGCCGTTGTAGCAGTGCGTATTGACTTTAAGAGCATAATTCAGACAAGAATGCGTTTTTGTTGGGAGAGAAAGTAGCATGCGCACCTCGTAACCAGTCCATGTGTCATGTAGTGTCCAATGACACAGTTTTCTACTAGTGGAATGTGGGTTATTAATCAGAAGTACGTACTGCGGTACAGCCAACTGCATAGAAAGCAGCAAACTCATTTGAAGTAACGGAAATATACCTTCAAAGTCTTAATGTTTACGCGCCGGAGGATTCTGCTCCTTCTCGTATAACGGCAATAAACGAAGCTGCAGTAGAAATCATCCAGCATAACAACACGATGGAGGTAGTGGTCCAGAAAAGGAAACCCGGCAAGTAACTTTGTACGTGAGTGCTAGGATTCAGTGCCAAAAGCGTGAAAGCGCATACGCTCCTTTGTGACATGCCCTCTGCCAAAACTGTCATCAGCTGACAGAAGGAAATGCAGGGCCCAAGAATCAGAAATCCACTCCTCATCACGGATGAATAATCCTTTCGAACAGAAACAGAAGAATGAGGAGGAGAAGGAAAACCAAAGGGCAAAGAGAAAACGAAAACGAGGTCTTCAGGAGAACACCTCGCTCTGAGAAAAGAAAACTGATCATAGCTCGTCAGATAACAGATTCCGCGAGAAAAATCATTTTTTCTTGGTGTGGAGGTGTTTCTGGTTATGACTTGGTACAATGTGATAAATGTAAACAAAGGTGGCATGAAGATTATGAGGGGGTAGGATGATATCTCTGCGGTCACTGCAAAAGAATATCACATGCGAGCTCTTGTCCGTCTAAAAGCTTGCTCTTATTGCCCGTACGGATAAGGGTACACAGTTAACGCTTTTGTATTGTTGTTCTTATTGTGTCTTTCACAGAACTAAAATACATTTCTTTTAAGAATGATTAAGATGCGGAAACTTTAAAATGACATATTTGTGCATAAATAGTTGTATGACGATAAAAGATTAAGTAGAAACCCACACTTTTCCTTAACTGCGTACTGCCCGCAAGATTTTTGTTTCCGTTCCTTCCCCCATCCCTGGATTGTCTTTCGAAATGCTAGTGAAATGTTGTTATATCGCAGTACCAATATTAGCAAAAGTTGAACACAATACAGAATTGTTCCTTATCAGTTGTCAACTATTGTAGCTCTACATTCTCTTTTGTTTAAGTTTTCCGTTCTATTTGTTAGTATATGATATTTTCAGAGTTTTAATTAGCTGCATCCCTGAGGTTTCTTCAAGTTGATAACGACGGGAATCATTTTTGTGATTTCTGGTGATGGACACCGGGACTGGAAGCTGCTACCGAGAAAGACGGCGCAGAGGTAACGCAATGGACTAGCACACTGGGGTACAAATTTAAAGCAACAAATTGCTATTTCCCCGTCCGATATCTAGTTCAAAATATAATCATACAAACTGTCAACAGATGTCGCTACACCGAGCAAGGTGGCGCAGTGGTTAGCACACTGGACTCGCATTCGGGAGGACGACGGTTCAATCCCGTCTCCAGCCATCCTGATTTAGGTTTTCCGTGATTTCCCTAAATCGTTTCAGGCAAATGACGGGATGGTTCTTTGAAAGGGCACTGCCGATTTCCTTCCCAATCCTCCCCTACCCCGAGCTTGCGCTCCGTCTCTAATGACCTCGTTGTCGATGGGACGTTAAACACTAACCACCGCCCCCACCAGATGTCGCTACGATCGTGTTCCGCACGGAAGATGGCATTCCGATCAATAGACAACCACACCAGCAATGGCCTCGAGCGCCTATCAAGCAGGCTAGTTCAAAAAGGTTCAAATGGCTCTGAGCACTATGGGACTCAACTGCTGAGGTCATTAGTCCCCTAGAACTTAGAACTAGTTAAACCTAACTAACCTAAGGACATCACAAACATCCATGCCCGAGGCAGGATTCGAACCTGCGACCGTAGCGGTCTTGCGGTTCCAGACTGCAGCGCCTAGAACCACACGGCCACTTCGGTCGGCCAGGCTAGTTGGTGTGGCGATTGTACACTCTAACCTTGTATACCAGTAACACAACCAGTTGGTAGTTGCAACACTTCTTTATTGATTACACATATACATGAATTCATCAGCAGTACTAATCAATCAACAACATTTGCTTATCAAGGCTCTATCCACAATTAGAATTTACAATATTAACCGTCACACTTGTGACAACGGCCCCTTTACGTGCCGGTAACAACAATCAAAATAATAGATGAAATAGATAACCAAATGTTTACAATGTCGGCTGTCACCTTTCTCACTCAGTTTTACACTTACTGAAAAGGTAAAATTAATTTGATGCTATCTAACCTGAAGGGTGTTATTAATTGTTCTGTTTACACTTAGCATTCTACTACACTCAACGTCCGGATGATTCTAGACTTCATGCAAGCTTAAGGCAAAATGTCAATTTGATGAACATGTGATGGACGCGAGCAAACGTTAATCTATTACGATTTCACAAATACACGATCCAAAGGGTGAACTAATACTCAACTTTGGGCAGTACGAAATCTCCTGCCTAAAACAAGCTTCTCGTTGAACGGAATAGAGAAATCGCGCGTTAGCGGGGTCCGGACGGCCCTGAGTTCAAATCCTGAGATTTCCGTCACACTGCAAGTTCGCGGGGCGAGGTTTGCTCGCGTCGACCACTATACACGTTCCTGAAAACAGTAAAACCTGAGCGGAAGACACGCTGTAGTATATATGTTACACACACACACACACACACACACACACATATATATATATATATATATATATATATATATATATATATATATATATATATATATATATATATATAAAAGGAATACCTTAATATAAACATATTACAAGTTAACCAATGAACAGAATAAAGGAGCTTAGTTTCCTTTGATCCAATAATGTATCTAGATACTACGTGAAAAGATGTGTCAGTCCACACCCAATGACTTAAGGTCCACCTTACAAGATAATCTGTGTTTGCTGAATGGCTGACACCACATAAATCAAATGTGCAGTACCTAACGTGACAATCAACCTTCAGATAGGTATTTGAAATTGCAATAGAAAACTAATGTCACTTCAGTAGGTCGCTAAAGCAATAAGCACGGCCCCTACGGCCACAGACCAAAATACACACGGCCTCTAGCCGATCATAAAACAATGTGACCTATATTTATCATGGCCACTTGGCTTTCATACACACAAGAAGTTATTAAGAAACAACAACCACCACTAATTCGTAAAACCAGAAAAGTCTAAATCTATAACTAAATTAAGAAATGACATTCAAGTGAACCAGCTACCTTCAGCGTGCCACTGAGCACCAAATCCAAACTTACAAATGCGAAGCGCTATTTCTAGCAACTTTAGTAACATAATTTCATGGCCGTTCCAGAACATAACTCGCCTCGCCACTACTGCAGTGAATGTTTTGCTGGCCACTAGCACGAACAACTGCAACAGTCAACAGTCCTTAAGTACACAATAATATTCACTATATATAGAAGAACCAACCACAAAAGCTTGGCCATTAATTGTTTCTTCTTCATGTGAAATTCACACGCCATCCGTCCACGTAGCTCTCGAGGTATTAGCAAATCCTCGTCGCCAAAGGCCAGCCGTGTCAATACAACTTAAATACTTTCCGGCAGCGGCCCATGCTTCTTTGTTGCTCCAACTCAACCGGTCCTCACGGCATACGGCCGTGCCACGTGACAAGGTGTCGCCAACTCTCCACAACGACAACATCGAAAGCACGTCACGTCACAGACTGACACGGCTCATTCGCGGACCCACTCTCTCGAGTTGCCACCATAAATAGCCTGCCTCAAAGACGCAAAGAGAACAAGGCACAGGGACAACGATCAAAGATGGAAGTAAGAATCTATATCGCCGGGCGCCAGAAACCCACCGGCTCACTAGTGTTTGCAGGGTAGTCCCACATCCACAATCGCTGTGTACAGTCATAGACAGTGCAGTGTGGCACAGAGAAGACGCCTGCAGACTCTCTGGTGTGGAGGGCCATAGGGGGAATGGAAGCAGGAGAGTCGCAAACTGATGAGGCCCTATGGCTTAACGTGTTTCTCGGATGAGGCGACATCATAGCGATCGAAACTGTTTCCCAGAGACCAGGACAGGGCCGACCACGTGTGGCATCAGAAAGAGAGGACTGTTGTTTGGCTGTAAGGGCACGACGGTACCGCCTTAATACTGCACTACAACTGGCAACTGACATCGAAGTATCACCTGGACGTGTTGTATCGAGACAAACGGTGCATAGAAGACTTCGACAGAGTGGCCTTTATTATTGGAGACCTGCTGTCTGTTTACCTCTGGCGGCTCTTCACAGAGGGGAACGTCTAGAGTTGAGCCGACAACATGCCACCTGGACGGTCGAACAGTGGGCCAATGTTCTTTTCACAGATGAGTCCCGATTTAGTACGGATTTGCATGTGGAGGGCACGTGGAACACGATTTCGAGACCCAAACATTGTGGAAAGCGACCGATATCGAGGAGGATTCCTAATGATGGGAACAGGAATTATGTTGACATAAAAGTTTTCTGGGTTTGGTACCGCGTCATAATGTAAAAACTACTGCTGCTATAGAAAAGCCAACGTTTCGGCCACGATTGCAGCGGCCTTCTTCTGGGTCTAATGGTGCGTTCTAGCTATGCAGTGTCCTTTATATTTTGTTGTTAGTGTTCACTGCGTATGCCATTACGTCATAATTTTAAAAAGGTAGTTGGTTTATTGGTCACTTAAGGAAGAAGGAAATTTATTTTAATAGGTTATTGCGGTGGAGGGAGAACGTGACCTCTGTTGTCCACTGACTCTTGTGTTATGTGCCATGATTGGTGGCCACCGTCGAATGAGAAGTTTGCTGTTGTTTACCAACTGCTGGACGTCGGCCGCGCGGCGGCAGTTACTCGCCGGTAGTGCTCATGGCTCGTGTTGACAGTGCGGTCTGTTGGGCTTTGATTGCTGGCAGCCAAGATGGGGCAAGCCTGAGTCCATCCTCCCTGTTCATGTTGTTAGGGTGTTTGAGTATTTCGATGACCTCTCTGATTTTGCGTTTCGTCATAATTGGCTGCTTGGCCAACAAACAGGCTTCGCTGAATTTTATTTCTTTTCCGCAGTCATGGTGATGTTCTGCCACTGCGGATTTATTGTGTTGCCCTAGACGAATGTAACGCTCGTGCTCCCGAATGCGCGTTGCTATTGGCCTACCAGTCTCGCCGATGTATGTCTCTCCACATTCGCATTCCACCTTGTAAACGCCTGCAGTGTGTAATGCATCCACCTTGTCCTTGGTGGAGCCTAGCACGTCCTGGATCCTACGACCACTATAGAAGACAGGCTGCACTCCAACGCGGCGAAGGTGTTTGCCTATTCGGTCAGTGACATTTTTCACATACGGTAAGCGTACTGTTGGCTGCAGTTTGTCTATTTCCTGCTTATCTTTCTTGCTTGTGTTGGTCGACAATGGCTGTAGCCATTGGCTAAAAACATTGTGCGTAACCTTTTGAGCTCAGGTGTGATGTTTTGAGCATCACTTAGGCGCTGAGCACGGATTGCCGAAGAGCTGATGACAGAGTTCTTCTGAGCTGGGTGGTGGTAGGATTGGGCGTGCAGATACCTGTCAGTATGTGTAGGCTTACGATATACTGTGTGCACCAGTGTGCCCTCCGTTCTCCTGTACACTTCGACGTCTAGAAACGGGATGGTACCATTCTTTTCTACTTCCAGCGTGAACTGTATCTTCCCGTGCATACTGTTCAGATATTCGTGGAACTTGTGTAGCTCCGTTTCACCATGAGGCCATATAGCGAACGTGTCGTCCACGTATCTAAACCAGCAACGTGGTCGTAAAGGAGCTGAACTGAGGGCCGTTGCTTCAAAGGCTTCCATGAATATGTCGGCTGCCAGCGGAGATAGGGGAGACCCCATTGCTACGCCGTCTGTCTGCTCGTAGTATTTTCCTTGCCATTTGAATTATGTTGACCATTCGAACATCTCTTCATGAAATTGTACGGGTGAATCCGCAAGATTTAACTGCTGCCTGGTACGGGGAGGTGATCTTGGAACCTCATGCGCGGTTGCTACGAGGTGCTGTGGGCCAAGACTTCGTATTGATGGACGATAACGTTCGACTTCATAGAGCACGGGTGGTTGATGTTTTTTTAGAAACGGATGATATTGCAAGCATGGCGTGGCCTGCTCGCTCTCCCGATTTGAATCCCACAGAGCACGTCTGGGTTGCATCCGGAAGACGGGTTGCATCACATTAGCATCCACCCACCATTCTCCAAAACTTGCGAGCGGCTCTGCAGGAAGAATGGGCGTTATTGCCTCAACAAGAGATTGATGACATCATTCACAGTATGTCACGTCGTTGTCAGGCCTGTATTGGCGCCAGAGGCGCTCACATCCCATACTGAGCACATTAACCAGTTGTCAGAATGTGTGTGCAAATCCGCTAATTTGAAAAAAAAAGCGAAGAATATTTTTATCTACCATTATGCATGTTTCAGTTGCCTACGTTCTGCTTTCTTTACATTTTTTCTACTTTACTGTCACTTGGTTATTCTGTCTTGTGGCCAAATAAACGCAACCGTTTGTTGCTTTAATTTTGAAAACCAAAGTATTTAGGAACTCTCTTCTAGATTTGGTCCACAAGAGTTTTCCTAAATCGCCTAAGGCAAATACCGACACAGTGCTTTTGCAAAAGACGTGACCGATTTCTTCCGCCATCCTTGCGCAACCCGAGCTGGTGCTCTTCCTCTGACGTCATCACATTGGAGCGTTAAACACTAACCTTCCTTCCCTCCTTCCTGAAGCAATTTCCTGAAAAACACAAATTAACACTCGGCAACTCTAAACTCTGTCTGGAAGTAACAGCAACTTACACTAAAGAACCAAACATTAACACTACGACAGCCCTCTTAACAAGTTTTTGGATGTCCATCTTTGTGATTGGAGGTCTGAGGGATTTCGGTAGTTCACTTACGTAGTAAGATTGAACACCTACAGCCGTCCTTACGATGTTATTTATCATATGGCTTCCAGTTTCGGTGCTTCAGTGCACATCTTTAGGACTTAACTTACGCTGAGGGGGTTAACACCATACGTATACATTATTCATCATCGGCCAACATCTATAACAGGTTTTCGCAGACTACCTGTAACAACGCTATTGTCTCTCAACCATGTTGAGTTTATAGTTGGTGGATGGAGGGACAAAATCGTTGTTACAGGTATCTGCAAAAACCTGTTATAGATGTTGGCCACAGATGAATCTTGTACACGGATGGTGTAACCCCTTCGGCGTCAGTTAAGGGTTGAAGACGGTGCACTGAAACGCCGAAACTGGTAGCTGTATGATAAATAACATCTTCAGGTCGGCAATAGGTGTTCTGTGTGTGTGTGTTTGTGTGTCTGTATGTGTGTTACTATTTCTAGTAAACAAAGAAGTCAGACTGTGTATGCAATTTTTTTCTGGAACATATGATTTAGACTCATTGCAGAGATTAGAAGTTCCGAGCTTAACTATCACTACCAGTTCACATTTTCCGTTTCGTCTTCGCCACACTTTTTGTTGTCTGCTCACTCTAGGTCTATTTTGACCAATAAGTGCCCAAGCAGGTGTTCCCTCTCGGCATTTGGCTACACACAGACTATGTCAGATCTGTAGAGATGGACAAAACCGTTCTTCTCAGAGATCAGTCCAGATCCACTTACTCAGCAGAATGAATTAGCTCATTTTCGTGACTCACTCACAAAAATAAAGGGAAGGAAGATACCCTGCTTATTTAATTCAGTTTACTGTACCACAACTTTATCTTATCTGCTCCTGTTTTAAGAGGACATAGAAAAAGGAGCAATAAGTTTATGTTGCATCCCAGCAGTTTTGAGTTTTAAAGATTCTACATTTCGTCTACCGTAAAAATTAAAAGTATTACAAAAAATTCTTTATCAAGTGGCAAAATTACAAAATTTTCTTGTTCTGTTTTCATAAGTTTTATGAATGTAATTAATGTAAGTATATAAAGTCATCATTTTCAATCAGTAGGACCATATACGTATCCAAGAACGAAAATTTAATCAATATTATGATTTATAAATAAAATTGGACCTATTATATTCCAAGTATGCCAGGTTTCTTTTTTTTTTTTTTTTTGCCTTGCACAGGCCACTGATGTTGCTGGGATACATAATATTTTCAGAATCAATTGATATAGCGTTGAGTACTGCAGTTTTCTAGTTTCCCGCCAGTTTAAGGGATCGCTGTTTATAGACAAATAAGCCTCAGATATATATTTGTCTAGTTCGACAATTGCCACGTGACACGATTCATGATTTCGTTGGAGCTGAGAACACACTCCAAACGACTATTCATATTTTATCTACAACAGCTGATGTATAATTTGTTGGTACCTCCATAGAAACCAGAAGCTATCTCTTCCAGAGGCCAGAGACAAATTCTCAAAAAAAATAGTAATAAATGATCAGAAAATAGGAAGAGTACTCATTCGAATTAGGGAATACTACCACACTCATAACAGAAACAACCATACAAAAGAGAGCAGAAACTTTGGGTTACATTAACAGAACAATCTATGGAACCCTAAGAACTAAAGTAAGGAAGGAAACTCTACCTAAATTCTACAAAACGAGGTCAGTGCCAACTACGACAGTCGGAAGTATATAAGTGAATCGTGGAGAGTAACAAAAAGAAATGAAAAAAATTACAGGCACTGGAGATGTGACTCTTTATAAGAGTAGTTGGGCACACACTATCTGACAGGAGGGTGTATACTTGCATAAAAAAGAACTGGGACTAAAAAGCTTAAATGAGCAGATCAAGGAACATAGGAACAACTGCAAAGACTATGTCACAAGAATCGAAGACGACAGAATACCAGAACTAATGATGAATAATTACCCAGTTGGCAGAAGATCTTTAAGAAGATCGAAGGAAAAATATAAAGGTCAACAGCTTCGACCTAGAGGGTGTAATAAACAAATGCCTAATACATACAGGAAGAAGAAGGAGACATGTCATATTAAAACTATTATAATTTTTTAAGTAGTTGTGGTTTAATAAGTGCTGAAACTACATATAAAACCCTGGTCCAATGTAAGAGGAATCCTGAAGGCAGTAATCTATCAGGTTAAATAAATAAATATATACATGCACTATCATATATGTAAAAAGTAATTATATAAATATAAACCATTATTATTATAAAGAGAAAGACATGCAAAAGAGCCAATGTCGGATGGAGATATGCTTAGTCAAGAAAGGGAGCTGGTCAGACAGTGAGCTAGGGCAGCCAGTGACTCAGATCAGCTGATGAGGTGGTCCAGCCAGTGAGCTGTTGAGAGGGAAATGACTTCTGAATGGCTTCATGATCAACTCTATTCAAGCAGTGGCTGAAGATCACTGCCCATGAAGCTCACATCATAGCTGATATCACATTCCAACTGTGATGCTCTTTCAAAGAATGAGAAGTAACAACTCTCTCAAACATTTATTGGATTCATGAAATTTGAGATTTTCTATTCAAATCTTTTCTAACTATTTACAATGTTCCACAGTAGTGGAGGGGAAGCTGAGACAAAAAATTTAACATAGCACATTTATGATCTATCAAGTCGGGAAACTGCTTCAAATTGGCCTATAAAAACTACCTAAGCTAGAGCACGTCGGTGTCACATGAGATTTTCAGTATTCATTCACTCTTTTTGTGCAAGCTGTGAGTTCTAGAGAAAAAAATGAATAGTATCTTTTTTGTAGGAAATGTAATTTAGTTTGATTTCATACTGGGATATGTTTTGGCTAGAGGTCGCGTTTTCCGAGTGATTCAAGAAAAGCGTACAAACCTAACACTCATCACCCTCCCCCCACTCAGGACATCTAGTATGTCATTCATAGCATTTCCTCCTACCATTGTAAAAAATGTGGAACTACAAATTATTTCTCATACCTTTTTTGGTTTTCATTTTTTGAGCAATTAAGCAGAGGGATTAGTCATCTATTTTGTTAATATTATTAATTACTAACAGTTTGCGCAAAAAGAGCAAGAGAATATTGAAAACCTCACGTGACGCACATACATTGTAGCTTAGGTAGTTTTTGTAGGCTAGTTTGCCGGCCGCGGTGGTCTCGCGGTTAAGGCGCTCAGTCCGGAACCGCGCGACTGCTACGGTCGCAGGTTCGAATCCTGCCTCGGGCATGGATGTGTGTGATGTCCTTAGGTTAGTTAGGTTTAAGTAGTTCTAAGTTCTAGGGGACAGATGACCACAGATGTTAAGTCCCATAGTGCTCAGAGCCATTTGAACCATTTTGTAGGCTAGTTTGAGGTAGTTTCTTGACTTAATAGACCATAAGTGTCTTATGTCAAATCGTTCATGTTGACTTCCTCGACATCATTGTTGCAAACAGTTACCATTTGCACCCCACAGCAAGTGGGAAAGTATTTTCTGCATTAATGTAGTGCTTTGAAGAACAGATCTTCCTTCCTTTTCTATGCTTTTCATGGTTGAGAATAGCTGCACACATCAGCAAGATTTGGAAGACCATACAGGCATATTGTCAGTAGCTCGTTTTTTTTGCGGCTTCAGAAATGTTTCCTCCGGTGTGGAACATGGGTCTCTGTTGCAGCAACCGCGCGACTGCTACGGTCGCAGGTTCGAATCCTGCCTCGGGTATGGATGTGTGTGATGTCCTTAGGTTAGTTAGGTTAAAGTAGTTCTAAGTTCTAGGGGACTGATGACCACAGATGTTAAGTCCCATAGTGCTCAGAGCCATTTGAACCATTTCTGTTGCAGCAGCCTCTCGCAGAATCTTCGTCACGCTCACTACTGTCACCAGACACTTTGAATTAGGTGAGCCACTGCTCCTTTTTTCCAAATCACTGATCGCTCACTCCTTGGAAGGATCTGGCTTGTTGAAGCTGTTCAGGAGCCCATCGCCCATATCTGCAACTCTGCAGGGCGTTACTGCAGATGCCAGCGCTAACTTGATGCACATGTGTGATTGTTGCAGGTGCTGTGGGCTGGTGTGCTGGTGGCACTGCTGGTGGCAGAGCTCGTGCTGAGCGCACCACAGTACAGTGGGGACCCAGGCGAGGGCCGCACATTTGGCCTGCTGCACAAGAAGAAGAAGAAAAAGCTTGGATGCCGTGGACGCTCCTTGCAGGTGAGCCACGGTTGTGTATCGCTAACCAAAGACTCGCTCTTGCTCTGGCAAAATTCTGCCATTAGCATAAAAGCTTTTGCTTTTAGCCCCATGCAGTTGTACGTATGTCAATGTTTCGAACATTTTTCCAAGGATCCTGACGAGAGCGATTCTTAGAAAAATGTAGATGTAATACACATTTCAAGTGCGTCTGTAGCTAGGGGCTGTACATCTGAATAGTTCTACCCCAGCTTGTGTACCCTAAGGTTACAGCAGCAAGGGGTAGCCGCCTGGTCTAGGGCGCCTTGCAACGGTTTGCACGGCTCTCTCCGTCGGAGGTTGGAGTCCTCCCTCGGGTATGGGTGTGTGTGTTGTCCTTAGCGTAAGTTAGTTTAAGTTAGATTAAGTAGTGTGTAAGCCTAGGGATCGATGACCTCAGCAGTTTGGTCTCGTAGGTACTTACAACAAATTTCCAATTTCCTAAGGTTACAAGAAACTCAGTATAGGTTTAGATCCCCATGTCTGAACAACAAACGTTCTTACACGCTGCCTGACAAAAATGTCAAGCATGGTTGGATATCAATGTGACATCGTACATGTAAAAACCATTGGCAGGTGCGTAAATGATTACTGTTGCAGTTCTCCGTGACAGCTAAAACGGCTACCAGAGTGCATTAATGTTCTTCATATTCAGTATTGTTACCAGGTCTGTTAGGGTAGGATAAGCTGTCCTGAAATTGATACAGCCGAAACTGTCCAAAAAATGATACACCCAGTCTGTTCATAAGAAAATCATACCTATCACAAATATTGCTACAGTTAATTAGGAATACTTAGTCATAATTTGTTTTTCCGTTAGAAACTTCAGTTTTGAGTTACATTTTAACGAACAGTACTTTCAGACTGAAAATAAACGTGCACACAGCTCTAGAATATTTCCCACACTTAAGCATGTATTGACTAAGTACCCACCAAATTTGTGTTACATACACAGAAAATTGTTCTGTGTCTACCGAGTTATTCATTTTGTTACATTTATTACATGGAAATAATTTTAGGCAGTCAATATAATCCTTAAATATGAAACGCTCCATTCCAAAATACCAGGTGAACAAAAAGTCAGTAGAAATTTGAAAACTTAATAAACCACGGAATCATGTGGATAGAGAAGTAAAAATTGACACACATGCTTGGAATGACATGGGGTTTTATTAGAACATAAAAAAAAACAAAGTTCACAAAATGTCCGACAGATGGCGCTGGACAGCAAAACTGCTACCGTGACGGGTGAGAGGTACACCGATATGTTAAAGAATCGCATCATCCCCAGCCTGACTGATAAACACCTGTTGGGACGTATGATGTTTATGCAGGATGGCGCTCCACCCCATATTGGTACATGCGTGAAAGATCTCTTGCGCGCGTCGTTTGGCGATGATCGCGTGCTCAGCCGCCACTTTCGTTATGCTTGGCCTCCGAGGTCCCCAGTCCGTGCTACTATTGGCTTTGGGGTTACCTAAAGTCGCAAGTGTATCGTGATCGACCGACATCTCTAGGGATGCTGAAAGACAACATCTGACGCCAATGCTTCACCATAACTCCGGACATGGTTTACAGTGCTGTTCACAACATTATTCCTCGACTACAGCTATTGTTGAGGAATGATGGTGGACATGTTGAGCATTTTCTGTAAAGAACATCATCTTTGCTTTGTCTTACTTTGTTATGCTAATTATTGCTGTTCTGATCAGATGAAGCGCCATATAATTACTATTTTTCCTAATTATTCGTCGTTTTCTTTCAAAAAACAGATTAATTTTTCAATTTTGTATCGTATTTAGGTCACCTTATCCTGTATAAGGAGCATGAACACCATCATATGTCGAGGGATCACTGTGAATAACACAGAGATGCTGTGTGCAAGTGTCAGACTGTGTAATCAGCACCTCACCGAGTTTGAAAGAGGCCTCATTGTGAGTCTTCGTTTTGCCAGCTGACCAAATCGTGCAGTAACCAGGTTTGTGGGGCATTCGGATGTGACAAGGCCTGATGTTGGACTGCTTGGGAACAGAGGACAGACGTACACGTTGCCAAGGATCCGGTCGACCACGTCTGATCTCCACAACGGAGCATCATTGTACTGAGCACCAAGCACGTTCTAAGCCTTTACATCAGCACCTGCCGTTCGAAAACGAATAATAGACTCCGTGCACCATTGATGGGAGACTAGCAACAGCCACAGTACGGAATTACCGTTCGAAGCGTAGCCTGCAGTTTACACTACAACACAAACCTCTGCCCTTGGAATGGTGTCGTGACTGGGAAGCACGGACAGCTGGTGAATAGCTTCACATTGTCTTTAGCGATGAATCACAGTTTTACACTACCCCAGATGATCATCGTCGGCTTGTATGGCAGTGGAGCTTGGGAGAGGTCCCGTTCTTCCAGTGTTTTGGAGAGGTACGGTTTTGTAACTCGTACCGTCGTGGTGTCATGGTGTTGGGAGCCATGAGGTGTGAGTTCGGGCCACGACTGGTAGTGACTGAGGGAATTCTGATGGCTCAACAGGGCGTCATGGTCCTGCGTCCTCATGTATTACTTTTCAAGCTACAGTATCATGGTGCCAGTTTTCAACAGGACACTGCTCGTCCGCACCATGAACTGTGTGTGATGTTGAGGTACTCCCGTCGCCACCAAATTCCCAACTGTGTCCCAAATAGGGCACAGGTTATAACTGTTTGGACGGCAACTGTTTCCCGCACCAGTATCTAGAATATCAAGGATCAGATACGACAGTTGTGGGTCAGCTACACTCAGGAGAGGATACAACGGTTTGATGAAACAATTCTCAGCCAAATCGGTGAATACATGCGTGCCAGGGGGATTGCAACGTTATACTGATAAGTGGACTCATTCCGATAAGTTCTTTGTAAATTTTACTTGATTTTGTAATCACCGAAATAACGTCATATGCACATCAATCAGTGAAGTTTCATTTGGTTTCTTTCTCCGGGTTCTGTGTGCTGCTTCACTTTTTTTGTGAGACAGTGTATGTTGAATTACCTGTTAACAATTTTTCTAGGCAACGCTGCACAACTAATCCTTTAGTTTAGCGACTTACGTGAGTATTTACGTAAATCACATTATGTGGTCCTATTTCATCCTCCACCCCCTCTCCAGTGTATGCCCTCTTTGCGACAGCAAGATCTGCGCTGAAGGGTGCATCCACAACTTGTCGACATCGTTGACATGTTTTCTGTCAGAATGTGTTACCGGAGAGAACCTGAACAGAACATGGTGGTAGACACCCACGGGAAGGTACCATAAGAGTTATATCCTATCAGTTACAGTGCTAGTCGTGCTGCCACCCGGAATCACAAGACACATACTGCCACAGACAATGAAAGAGCTCCTCAAAAAAGAAATATTTTGATGCCAACCATTAACCTTTTAATGAGAAAGACGTTCTCAAAAGTGTATATTTACAGAACATAGTTTTTCTGTAACTGCCATAAAGACTGTAGAAATAGTAAAGAAGTAATTTGGAACCTGCCAAGTTACAAAAGAATAAGTATGTAGAAAAGGTGATACGGTAGGAGAAAAACCATCTTAGCAAGAGACCAGTCTCGAAGGATAGACGAGTGGTGGGTCTGTGGGGGAAGGTGGAAAGTTAAAAATCGTATCCACAAAGTGGATTGCCCATAACACCAAAAGAGAAAAGTCTAACACTGAGGAAAACGAATGCGCTAACATCAGAGATCCAGGTTTCGGCTCTAGTATTCGAGACTTTTCGACGCTTGCTGTTGTAATTTCAAACGACGATACTGAATCCTTCACCGGCTAACTGTAAGGTTCCGCCGGAAATAGCGTATGTAAACACACGGATCGAAGTCCCTCATCAGCTCTATCTAGAGCACAAGTTGAACGACATGAGAAAGTAGACGACATGTTGCCGATGACGTCATGGTCCTCAATTTTTCGTCACCGAGATCTACACTGGCCGACAACCTATCATCAATAACGACCATGGCGAAATGTACGTCAGTGTACTATGGTTACGGATTGCAGAAGCCACTCTGCATAAGCAGTATCGATAAAGATAACAAGAGAAAAAAAGTAGATTAATCAAATTTCGTGAATACATTTTTCTAGGTAACATATTTAAGTGATTAACATTGCAAGATCATAGGCTAAAGAAAGCGCGAGATAGTCCATTGCAAATGTGAAATGCTGGTACATTAATAACCGATGCAACCGCCAGAATATTGAATACAAGCCTGCAAACGTGCATGCGTTGTGTTGGACAGGTGTCGAGTGTCAGTTTTGCAATTGGTCGGGCAATACGGCGGCGGATAATGCTGTTTGTGGATGACGCTGTAGTTATCCGATGATGTCCCATATGTGCCTGGTTGGAGACATATATGGTGACTAAGCAGGCCAAGGCAACATGTCGATACTCTGTAGAGCACGTTGGGTTACAATAGTGATCTGTGGGCGAGCGTTATCCTGTTGGAAAACACCTCCTGGAATGCTGTTCATGAATGGCCACACAACAAGTCGAATCACCAGACTGACGTTGAAATTTGCCGTCAGGTTGCGTGGGATAACCACGAGAGTGCTCCTGCTGTCATACAAATTGCACCCCAGACCATAACTCCAGGTGTAGGTTCAGTGTGTCAAGCAGACAGACAGATTGGTTGCAGGTCCTAAAATGGCCTCTTTCTAAGCGACACACTTTTTCATTGGTATCGAGGTAGAACCAGCTTTCATCTGAAAACGCAACAGGCCTCAACCCTGTTCTCCAATGAGCTCTCGCTTGACACCACTGAAGTCGAAAATGGCGGTGGTTTGGGGTCAGTGGAAAGCATATTACAGTGCGTCTGGCTTGGAGCTGTCCTTGAAGTAACCGTTTGTAACAGTTCGTTGTGTCGTTGTGTCACTATGGTGCCAATTGCTACTCAAATTGCTGCTGCAGATGTAGTGCGATGCCCCTCAGCTATACGCCGAACACGATGGCCTTCCCTCTCGGCAGCGTCACGTGGCCGTCCAGAGCCCGGTCTTCTTGCGACCGTACATTCTCGTCAGCACCGCTGCCAGCAATCATGTACAGTGGCTACGTTCCTGCCAAGTCTTTCTGCAGTATCGCAGAAGGAACATCCAGCTTCTTGTAGCCCTATTACTCGACCTCGTTCAAACTCAGTGAGGTGTTGATAATGGTCTCTCTGTCGCCTTAAAGGGATTCTTGGCAATATCAGCTCACCACATCCAATCTCAAAGGTATCTAACTCCCACGACCGTACAGCATGTGTTTAAACCAAACCTGATTTTCATCGTTATAGTGCCCGTATTAGCGCCAGTCTTATGTGATTGGCGCGAAATTTTAATAGACATCGTCTTTCAGATGTAGAAACACACCTACCAACTTTCGTTTATGTCGCACAACCCTTTCTTGGTGTTGTAAACTTTTTTGCGTCAAGGTATACGATGATTTTTGTAGCTGTAACTTCCCTTGAGTCGCCAGTTGTCTCGGGAATTGTATGTCATGTCGGTGACGAAGTCTCTGATAGCTGGACAGAAAAGTAAACACGTGGAACAGCACTGACATTTCTGCAGCAACACTTTGGTGACGGCGATCAGCTCTCGCATTTGATCATCACAGACTGTTCACTTAGCGTTGGCAAATAAGCAGAAGTCGTGAACCGCTCATCTTACTCCGGAAAAAAAGAAGAAGTCAATCGTGTCGTCGTATTGAATATTCATGCAAGAACTGCTTCAGGCAGAGCACGTTGTTGCGAATCGATGTGGGTTACAGGGCACAGAAGGGTCTTGGCTTCTTACTCAGAGATGCAGCAGTAAGCACTGAACGTTATTATGAAATCTGTAGGCTTTGCGAAGGGTGATTCATATGACTAATGCACAGCGTAAATATTGTGCTGACCCACAACACTCTTGTCCACATCGCTTGTATTTTTTTATACCAGGAGAAATACCTCCTATTCGTTCAAGTTACTCATAGTGATAAGGAGGTTCCTATGGATGTCACTCTTGTTTCCAGTCTCAGGTAAATGACTTCTCTGGCACAACAAAACATATGTTGGTCCATTGATAAGTGTTTTATTCTTCTAATGGACACGTTCACAAACACGCTAATTTCTCTAACTGCATGGATAACTCTTTCCTCCAACTATTGCTTCTTCCTGTCTATGTTCCTGGGAACACTTTCTGCATAATCATCGAATACTGACGGACACTGTGGTGATCAATGAAATCTACCTGTATTTATTTTCTGGCATATAATCGAGGTGCCAGCAGTAGAGACCCATATTTATAAATCTGTTCGATGTACTCACCTCACGTAATGTAGTTCTGTCAAGCGTTGGCGGTCCACGGCTTCAGTTGAGGTCTGAAATGATATTGAGGTTTGAAAAACAAACAAAATGTTAGATAATTTTTGCTTACTATCAGCACTCAGAACAAATAGAAATATGTCCATTATTAGTGCTGCTATAATACCGCTGGTCGAACACTAATGGCACCTCAAACTGTCAAATCAATCACCCTCCCCCCTCCCCCTCACCCCATGGCTCCCGTCACTACCAAATTTGCCCATAGCTTCCCACGTTAAATAGAGTCCGTTTATTTTATAATGGTTGCTTCTCGTGTCACTGTTACACTGCCAATCAAGCCATTCATCAAGGTTAGAAAGGGTTTTAGGTTCGGATGATGTTTTATACTATTTCAAATTATTCTAAAGGCCAAGACTAAGCAAGATTCAGTAAATCAGAATAGAATTTGGGAATCATCACGGACTCGCGGTTCTGTTCGCTTACAAATCATGTTTATGACATACTGATTTAATTAGGCTCACACTGCGTTGTAAGGGCTGAAACGTTAAAAACATCTCCATAAAAAGCCAAAACAAAATCTGAACAGAATTTGGTTGCTATGTATGTCAAATAATTCCATTTAATTAGTAGAGTACAAATCTGAAGGATTTCGTCAAGGGAAAGTATTGTGAAACTTATACACTTTCATCGATGTTTTAACTAGTTAATATTAATGAACTCATCAATTTCAAGAAAAACCAGTTTTCTGAACTTAAGTATTTTGGCCATGTCCTCTGACTGACGTACCTCAGTACTCCCTGTGAAATTATGCGATCACCAAAAACATCAACAAGCAGTGACATTGAAACGCGAGCTGTATGCGCGGTTGCACCATCTTGTTGAACATAACCGTTCAGTATTTCACTTAACACAGTTCTCCTATGAATGGGTACAGAATATCACTGCAGTATCGTTGTGCGTTTATTGTTTCTTTGAAAAAAGTGAGATCCACAATCCGACGTCTATAAATTGCAATCCAAACTCCTATTTTCACAGAATGAAGTGGTTCATCACGAATACACAATGGATTTGCAGTGCTCCAATTACGAGAATTTTGCGAGTTCATGTACCCGGATAAGTGAAACCACGCCTCATCAGTGAAAAACGTTTCATTAAGAATATCCCTTCCTTTTTGTTGAACGAAATTTTTGAACCATTGACAATTATGCAGTCTCTTGCCATTATCAGTATTTTTCAGTTCTTGCACGACTGTCACTTTCTGTGGGCAAAGTTCTAATTTTTTCCTTAAAGCTGTGTGGGCCGTTCCGACATCGATTTCCAGGGCGGGTTTTCTTACTGACTTTTTCGAACTCATGGATATTTTATCGGAAATATCGAGTAGTTACCCTCAGACAAAACGCTAGGACGACCACTTCTCGGTGCATCTTTCACTGAACCCGTACTTCAAAATTTGTTAATCAAATCTCGCACAGTATCGTTATGTGGGATTGTTGTCTCCGGGAAAACTGAATGAAAAGTTTGACGAACTGAAACTCTGTATTTACCGCCAGCTTTGAATACTTGTTCGACTAAAAACACACGTTCTTCAATGATTAGTGTAGTGGTTAATAAAAAAGAAAAAGAGAAGAAAATAAAAGAAAAGGTTGAATATGGTGGGAAGGAATGGTGAATAAAAGGTGGTTTTAAAATCGTAAATGACCGTGAAAAAGGGAAAGAATTAAAAGCAAATCGGACTTCGTATTACAGAAAAGCTATCGGACTTCGTAATTCGGAAAAGCTATTGTTGGGGTGGTCCTTGTGACGTTTTTGAGCAAAAGTTAAACCAATTTCCACTACAAAAATTATTGAAAAAGAACAGAGAATAACAAAATGTAACTGACAGGGGGAAATGGCGTAGATAAGAGTTCATCCTTTACCAGGTTAACATGTCTTCTTTAATGCGGCGTCCAGGTCTTCAAAAATCCCCTTCATTTCTGCGTGAAAAATCTGCTCCGAAATCTTGCATTAAGTTTCATTGTCCAGGAATTTCTAATGTATCCAAAACTGCCTTGATATTAAATGCAATTTATTTTAGTTGCTTCTCCCCATCCTCCGAATTTCATAACAACTTCCACAATGTCTTCACATTAATAAGTTTTTTCGTCTTAATCAGATCACGTCTGCATTAAGCTTCCGCTCTCGAAAGACAATAAAGAAACGGATAGAAAAACAAAAAAGAGTTACAATTTTAGTATTTTCTCTGCCGTCGAGCGCTCATACCGCTGCGACGGTATAATTTTTATCTGAGGGAACGAGTGTAGCGCGGCGAAATTCAAAGTCCCGCTACATTAGCATTTTAACAGTGACAAAAACGAAAGAAACGAACAATGGAACTAAACTTAAACGTTCACCTCAACACGTTACGACACACACCAACGATACTACTGACACTGGCTGAGATAAACGAAACAGTGGAATGTTGGGAGAGTCCACTTGAAGGGAAGTAACCCAGGTAGGCGAACAACCATACGGCACGCGCGACTAACAATCAAACGGCACTGCGGAGAGACTTTTTGAACACTGCGTATATCTCAAAATCCTGGACAAATCCTTTTCGAACGATGCATGTAGCATGTATCTGAATTGCAACAGAAGTTATGTAAAAAAGAAAAAGTCAAATATTTTAAGAGAATGATAATAATAATGTATTGTAGGGGGGAGGGGACAGCAGGAGCAGTAAACAGTTATCCTCCCTCGTACCGAACCGCGCCTGCGTGTGATTGGGAATCACGTCGGAAGGCGGGTCGCGTTACAGGACAAATTGCAGAAGTGGGCAGTCGTAGGAAAGAAATTTGTCGCCACTGAATTATGGCCGATGCGGTGGGCGCTCTGCAGCAGAACAGTCACGCCAGCACGGTGCTACGGCAAGGCGACTAGTGGGAGACAATGTAACTGGACGCCAGCGATCGCTGGAGGTGGTTTTTATGTCGGTCACCATACAAAAACTTGCATCTAGTGAGTTAACGCAGAGCTGCTAAGCTTTGGAAGTCACAAGCTGAAGCGGAGAAACAGCGGCAGCACGAGTTGCTAAAGTGGAGGCAGTACAGGCAGCAAGTAAGGTGCCGAAGTAGATCGGCAGAACAACCTAAAACAGGAACGAGACAGTCATAATGATCCTAGACAATACAGTCAAGAGAGAATTCTGACAGTGTAGTCCAAGGCAATAATGGATCCTTTATACTGGAACTGTTATGGCGCATGATGAAGAAGTTCGCGAACAGACAGAAAGTCCGGGACCTTAAAGCCTCTTTCCAGAGGTCATACATAGCTAGAGCCGGTGCGCGACAGGGCACGTCTAGCGTACCCATCGCTAGCTCCTCGCGTAGAAGTGATTTGACGGCGCCGACTCGAAAATGGCTATGTCTTTGCCCCTGAGTCGATACCTGCCTTATAGAATACTCAAGCGGACGGACAACATAGATCAAAACTAGACCGCCTTTCGACGTGACCTGCCATTATGACTTAGTTTGGTTCACATAACTCAGCAGCCGTTGACGGTGAAACGTGTGATGATAATACGAGAGGTACTCGGAAAATAACGTCCGATCTGGCGTGAAATGGGAACCATAGTGAAAATCTACATCTACATCTAGATTTATACTCCGCAAGCCAGCCACGGTGTGTGGTGGAGGGCACTTTACGTGCCACTGTTCCAGTCGCGTATGGTTCGCGGGAAGAACGACTGCCGGAAAGCTTCCGTGCGCGCTCGAATCTATCTAATTTTACATTTGTGATCTCCTTGGGAGGTATAAGTAGGAGGAAGCAATATATTCAATACCTCATCCAGAAACGCACCCTCTCGAAACCTGGACAGCAAGCTCCACCGCGGTACAGAGCGGCTCTCTTGCAGATTCTGCCACTTGAGTTTGCTAAACATCTCCGCAACACTATCACCCTTACCAAATAACTCTGTGACGAAACGCGCCGCTCTTCTTTGGTTTTTCTCTATCTCCTCCGTCAAGCCGACCTGGTACGGATCCCACACTTATGAGCAATACTCAAGTATAGGTCGAACGAGTGTTTTGTAAGCCACCTCCTTTGTTGATGGACTACATTTTCTAAAGACTCTCCCAATGAATCTCAACCTGGCACCCGCCTTACCAACAATTAATTTTATATGATCATTACACTTCAAATCGTTCCATACTTATACTCCCAGATATTTTACAGAAGTAACTGCTACTAGTGTTTGTTCCGCTATCACATAATCATACAATAAAGGATCCTTCTTTCTACGTATTCGCAATACATTACATTTGTCTATGTTAAGGGTCAGTTGCCACACTCTGCACCGAGTGTTTCTGATGAGGCTTTGCACAGAAATGTTGGACAGTGTCTCTAGCATGCCTGTCGATTGCGTCACGTCGCTCTTTTGAGTTCTGAGGCGCACAGTTAGCAGTCCACGTAACATAACTCTCATGAGTTTCCTTCTTCATCAGAAGTATCGGCATCTCTCTGCAGGGACAATGAATAAGCTCCTGCAACGATTTCGATGGGAAGTATTTGATCACCCATAATACAGCTCGTAATTGGGTCTCACTGAGTTTCATCTTTACGCACATGAACCGCTGGCAATGAAGACATAATTTATGCACAGACATTGAGCTGTAGACCAACGTAGAGAATAGCCAGAAAGCACAAGCTGCTGCCTCCTATGGCGAGGGTATTGGAAAGTTGGTACAACACTAAGAGAAATGCCTATGTCGGAACGACGATTATGTAGGGAAGTAGCTGGAAGATGTAGCTAACTGTTGCAAATAAAACATTTTCGATTTTTGCAATGATTTCCATTTCGCGACCGATCGGACCTTACTTTCCGAATAGCCATCGTAATCGTCCATACTCTCACCTGTTAACGTGTGCACTTTTCCTCGTGAAATATCATTTCATCACCAAGTACATATAACTCCGGATAATCTCATAAGTTATTTCGTGGGAGTAGTCGATTATCAACGAAGCCAAAGAACATTACTATACTATTATGACCACCTGTTTAATAGCGTGTTGTTGCACTTTTCAAACACAATACAACAGAGATACTGCTTAGCATGGATTCTACAAGTCCATGACAGCATTCCAGAAGTATGTTCCACCAGATGTCTACGCGCAGGTTACGCGGTTCCCACAAATTACGTAATGATGGTTAACGGGCAGGCAGCTGGCACCGCATACGTGTTCCAACCGGTTCGGATCAGGTACATTTGCTGGCCAATATTAGTTCGCTATAATGCCCCTCGAACCACTGTATCACGATTCTGACCTTTTAACACGGACAGTTATCCTGCTGGAAGATGTCACCGCAGAATGGGGAGGCTTCAAGTATCAAGCAATACAAGCGATCGGCGACAATGCTAACGTAGTTCACTGCTGCCATAATGCCTTCGACTACCACCGCAGATCCCATGGAAGCGCAACTCAGTGCACCCCATAGCATAATTCTTTCTCAGCGGTCCGCATCTGTGGCGCGGTGCATATTTCGCGAAGCCATTCGCCTGGATGACAACGTGTAAGGACCCAACCATCGACCTTACGTAATAAGAAATGCGATTCATTCGACAGGCGACACGGTTCTATTGATCCACTGTGAAAACTCAGTGAAGCTGTGCCCTCTGCAGTCATACCTGACGATATCGTCGGTTCAACACAGGAACACGCAGGGGCCGTGTAATGTGTAACTCCATGTTCAACAATGCCATTTGAACGGTGTGCTCCGGAACACCTTTCCCTGCATCAACTTTGTACTGTGCCGTCAGATCTGCCACAGATCGCTGCCTACCTTGGATTACACAGTGGGAATCCTCCGATCTCTATGCTTTGTGATGAGACGTGGTCGTCAAATACTATGCAGCCTACTCATTATTTCATCATCCTTATACCACTTTCCACGAGTGCTCACGACAGTAGTACGCGACAAGCTTCGCCGTTTCAGAGATTCTCATTTCCAGCAGCAGTGCCTCTGTCAAAACCGCTCATATCAGTGGATTTCCGCATTTTTGGGCCGTATCTTTTCCATATTGACTGCCCATTCGTCTCACTTCCGCTTACATTTTTTCCTTATTGTACACGCGCCGGCAACGCCACCAGAAGGTATTCATCCTCACGGTGGGTAGTGGTCATAATGTTTTGGCTCATCAGTGTAAAGTCCCAATGGGAAAAGAGTGTCGACGAAATTGTTCCTTTAACATGAAAGACGTCGTCGCGACAACTACTCCCTGCAGCCATCCACTAGAGCACTCTACTCTCCGCTGTCATAATTCAACTCTCTGTCTCCTACAAAAATCTCGCAAAAGTCTAAAATTGATGTAGAGCTTAGATCTCTAGAGCATCTTTAAGAACGATGAAAGTTTGCTCCACATTTTAATTGGGACAAGAGGTAGGTTAATTTTTTTTAACGGATGGTATTTTACGGTTCGGAAAGTAGCTTAAAACCTATCACGCCATGTCTCGAAAGCTATGGAACTGAGTGATTTCGCATTTCGTTGATTACTGAATTATCTTACTCGACCATGCATTTGGTAAAGTAGTGCATTACATTACGTCTGATATGCATAAGCTTCGGAAAACAGCGTTCTTTGAAATTTTGTCAACGAAATTTAAAGTGTCTAACTCCTACAAGAAATACCGTAAAAATTTTCAAGTTCGGATATGGTGTAGATTTCTATAATGTTCAAAGTACGTTAAAAACATGAATGAAATTTTCACACTGAAGCGGAGTGTGCGCTGATGTGAAACATACTGGAAAATTAAAATTGTGTGCCGTGCTGAGACTCGAACTCAGAACCTATAACACTCCCCGTCTGTTACTGCTCTACCCTAACCTCAAAACTGGAGGCAGTTTGCAAAACAGAATTATTTTGTTATAGCAGTTATGGTATAAAGCAACAGAG
Organism: Schistocerca piceifrons; assembly: GCF_021461385.2. Classification (NCBI taxonomy): domain Eukaryota; kingdom Metazoa; phylum Arthropoda; class Insecta; order Orthoptera; family Acrididae; genus Schistocerca; species Schistocerca piceifrons. Next base: position 672,549,917 of record NC_060138.1, on the reverse strand, counting down.
CAGTGTTACCCTCTGAGAGGAATTTTGTTATGTTGACCGTGTCGTTCCTAACGGAGGTGGCTTATCGGAAATGAAAGTCAAAATTACGTAAAATTTGGAATAGTAACAGACAAAATTTTGCCTAGCTATATTGTTTACAGAATAAGGGAAACGGTCGCCAGCCTAATTAGGCAAGAGAAAGAATAACGTTCTCGTTTATGAAAGTAGGTAAAGTAACTATAACGGACAAACACAACGTAGACTAGGTCACACGCGAGTGCAATGAACTCTAACACACATATGTTTTAAGATTGAAGCTAACAGTTAGAGCAGCGGGAACTATTTTCAAAATTATAACAGGTACAGAAAAACACTATCACTTTCAGGGTTTACACAAACTGAGTGGTCTTTATACTGTTAATATGCACACAAGAGAGACAAACACTTGGCATACATGAGAATGTAACGTTTCACAACTGCAGCTTTCTCACTTTTACTACAACGAAACACAATGTTGACAAAATTGCAAGGAACTGACTCTCCTTTTTAGAATTTACTACAGACAACAACGTGATCATTTAATTTATAAGACTCAGCCTAAAGTTTGAAGTTGGTAACAGCACTTTAAATAACAGTTTCAATAGGAAAATTATTATTGGACAAATAACATTTGCTTTAACTCACTCTGTTACCACATTAGCTTTAACTATCTTTCTAATAAGTTCAAGAGGCATTATTTAACAAAGCTCTAGGCTTCAACGTACTTTCAGTAAGGACACTCGGTAATCACTTTACTTCAAACGGAGAGGACCCTGAGAGGTGTTATGATGGGGAGTAAAATCAAGGTAGGTAAATAAATTCCGATATGAATTACCTTATATTTCAGCACACTAACACATCCATTAGGCTGATCCTTCACTGTACATCAATATAGTATTACGTTACAGTGATTGCGCAATGTGGTGGCAACTGCATGTTGGTAGGTGGAATTACAGGTAGAATTGCCGGACTTTATCGTATCTTCATGGCGATGATTCATACAAATTCCAGAATAGATCCAGCTATTTATCCACCCATCCGAGGCATTGGAAAGAAGCAGTAAAAGCCTCTCTCTGAATCAGCATGATATGCACCTTTACATTGACAGTGCACAGACTGGTAGCTCCTTTCCGATTGGTGGCTCGTCTCCGACTGACTATCAGTTCCACCTTTTCCACCTATGCCAACCACAATTTGCGCGCGCTACACAGTTCCGTTCCCGAGGGGAACTACACTACCTCTTACATACAGAATAACTAAGAGCCCTAAGTGAGGATCAGCAGTTTACATAATAGCAACCAAATGTATTAAATAAAACAGAACATTTTCACATATTGACACTTCTACAAAAATTATTCACACAAAATTACAATCATATACAGTAAGTATTGTTCCCTCCAAATGGGTCAAACCATTTAAACGAGAGATATGTTACACAGCATACAATCAAATCATGACATCAAAGTTTGACAAAGAAAAGAGTACACAATTTTATGTTATCGATTCAAACACATTTACAAAAGATCAACAATGTGATATTAAATAAAACAAAAGCAAAAATAAATCCATACAGCATAAGAGCTGTGGTGTTACAAACCTTTGCCTTTTGCAAAGGTCCCGAGTTCGAATCACGGTCCGGACAAATTTTTAATCTGCCAGTAAAAAAAAAAAGGCGAAATTTTCGCGTCCGGAGAAGTTCCGTGCTTGACGTGGTAAGTGAAAGAGTTTGTATACAGCCAAATGGCAACACACTAGGTAGAAGCTGACAGTACCAATCTCTCAGTGATGCACTGGTAGCAGGAGCTTCCCAGCCCTCCAACTGTCAAATGTCAACTACGAGGGGCATTCAATAAGTTATGCAACACATTTTTTTTCGGACAGTTTTGGCTGAAAAAATGCGAAATGTTTTGTGGAACATCGTGCAATATACTCGCTTCAGCTCCTATAGTTTCCGAAAGTTCCGATAGGAGGCGGCGGTATACGTAAGCTCCAAAATGCCGTCTGTAACGGAGGTGCGTTCCAAGCAGAGAGCTGTCGCTGACTTTCTTTTCGGCGAAATCCAGAGCATAGCAGAAGTTCATAGGGCATGCAGAATGTCTACGAAGACCTGGCAATGAACAAAAGCACAGTGTATCGTTGGGCGAGGCGCAACAAGCTCACGCAAGCATGTCTGATCGCCCACGCGCCGACAGCCGCACAAAGCTGTGACTTCTGCATCGCTGGGACGTGCGGACACTCTCATTCGAGGTGATCGACGGATCACAATCAAACAATTCCCTGTAAAACTGAACTTCTTTGTTGACTGACACAGCTCTGCGTACCATAGGAGGAGTTCACAAAACTTTAGTGGTCTGTTCTTCTTCATCCTCGCTACAGCCCAGATATCGCACCTTCCGACTCCTATCTGTTTGGTCCAGTGAAGGGTGCACTCCACGGGCAGCAGAACATGGACGATGGGAAGGTTATTGATGCAGCAAGATGTAGGCTCTGACGTTAACCACTAGTTTCCTTTAATTTAGTCTATGGTCACAATCATTTCTGTTTAACATATTACCGGTTTCGGTCTTTAATGACCATCATCAGATCTGCAGCAAAAATGGGAAAAATATAAATACACTCGCAAACTGTGTACAGCTTAAGAACAATACATAGAGCATATTGAAAAGTAGTACTGACAAAATTTACATTTGTGCGCTTTAAATGTGAAGAGGCATACCTGTCTCATAAGAACAAAGTCCTAATGCACTGCAGCCATAGTGGCATCGTCAACTGTTAAAAGCGGAATCAGCACCAGCATCGTCAAATACATATAAATCGCATCACATGCACGAGTCATGTTGTCAGTAAAACTACTGTTTAAAACAAGCTGCCGTATAGTAGTCACAAGATGTTTGTGTAGTAAGTTGACCAGATGTCGCTAATGTCAGCATGCACTAGTTTTCAATGATTAATTGAAACAGCGAAAATAAAAGGGGGATACAATAGTTAAAGTCTGTAATAAGCTTATAAAGTATTAAAAGTGTTACAGTAATGAAAAGCAATAAAAAGAAGAACACGACAAAAGTAATATTGTTAAAAAGACGAAGAGTTAATAAACAGTGGTTGGCATATGGTCTAGTGCCAATATTCTAGGCAATGACATAAATATTAAACACCGTTGATATTGCACCGGGTAATATAAACAACATAAAACAAATCGCTAAAGGAGCCACAGATGAAAGGAAATATAGTTCTGCACATAATCAGCGCCCTCTGTTAGCGCTAACTCGAGAATTCCGCACAGGCGGGAAGTGGTTGGAGGAACGTGACCGGCAGAGGGCCCCTCATACCCTGCGGTACTTCGTTGCAAGCAAAGAATGATAAAATTCCATAACAGTGGATGATCTACATTATCTGATTGATGCAGTCCTTTAGCGATTTGTTTTATGTTGTTTATATTACCCGGTGCAATATCAAAGGCGTTTAATATTTATGTCATTGCCTAGAATATTGGCACTAGAGCATATGGCAACCACTGTTTTTTAACTCTTCGTCTTTTTAACAATATTACTTTTGTCGTGTTCTTCTTTTTATTGCTTTTTATTACTGTAACACTTTTAATACTTTATAAGCTTATTACAGACTTTAACTATTGTATCCCCCTTTTATTTTCGCTGTTTCAATTAATGATTGAAAACTAGTGCATGCTGACATTAGCGACATCTGGTCAACTTACTACACATCTTGTGGATACTATACGGCAGCTTGTTTTAAACAGTAGTTTTACTGACAACATGACTCGTGCATGTGATGTGATTTGTATGTATTTGACGATGCTGGTGCTGATTCCGCTTTTAACAGTTGACGATGCCACTATGGCTGCAGTGCATTAGGACTTCGTTTTTATGAGACATGTATGCCTCTTCACATTTAAAGCGCACAAATGTAAATTTTGTCAGTACTACTTTTCAATATGCTCTATGTATAGTTCTTAAGCTGTACACAGTTTGCGAGTGTATTTATATTTTTTCCCATTTTTGCTGCAGATCTGATGATGGTCATTAAAGACCGAAACCGCTAATATGTTAAACAGAAAAGATTGTGACCATAGACGTAAATTAAAGGAAACTTATTACATATACGGGTCACTGTGTTTTTTTCGCGACGACGTCGCAGCTTGTCAACCACTAGAATGGTACCATGCGGGCATAAAGGTCCCCCCAGTAAGGTGGCGTAAGGCCGTCCCAGAGAACAGAGATTATGTTTAAAAACAGGGTGTTACAGCCGAAAGAGTAGGGACTAATATGGTATATTTGGATGCTGTGAAAACCATCCATCTTTCAGAAAAAACATGTTTTGCATTACTTGTTGATCGCCCCGCGTACTTCAGATCGGACTACAGCGCTCCTCATCCAGTAGCCGTGGAAATGATAATAATTTCGGTGCTTCTGGATCAAGTTGCGTGCTTGTTTGCAGGAGGGCCGCACGTTCGTGGTGGTGTACAACAACGTGAACAGCGGCGGAGGCGGCTACGGGGGCGGCGGTCACGGTGACGGGGGCGGCGGCGGCGACGACGGGGACGACGTGGACGAGGGCCCGGGGGACTACGGCGACCCCGCCGCCAGCAACGACGATTGCGACACGGGGGGCGGAGGCCTGTTCCATGGTGGCCTCCTCGGCGGCCTGTTGGGCGACCACGGTGGGGGCGGAGGAGGCGGAGGGTCCCGGTACTTCAACGCCGACCGCTACCTGCGCTCCTTCTACCGCGCCCTCAGGCCCATCTACAGGCTGTTCTGACGCGTGCACGGCTCAGCGCGAGGCGTAGCGTTTAACAGCAACTCACTTTCGTCTGCATGCGTACCACACACCACGAAGAATAATTTGTTTCATGTCCCATACATTATTTGCTCTACGTATCGTAATTGTTTAAAATGATTCACTTTAGTACCTAGCAACGTAACTCATTTATGTAGATAGTACGCACTGTCCATTTACATATAAATTAATTCGCCATTATAAACATCAAACGCAAATGTTTATGCTATCTTTCACATTTTGTACGATAGATATTCCCAAATAAAGATAATGTATTGTGAAGAATTGTCGAAACTAGACACTTTCCTTTTGTATCCTAACGTAATGTCTTCTTATCCAGTATGTACTAGCAGCCGACATAAAATTTTTATCATACATTAATTTGCCGTTTTCGAACCAATATCAACTTTCAAGATAATTCGTTTAAAAAAATACTCTTGTAATTGTTGACGTTATTCATTTGATTTTCGATGGACCATTTACAAGAAATTTCATAAGAAAAAATCGTAGTCTTTTACATAAGTGTCCAAAAGATGATTGTGGATGAACACCACATGTTATACGCAAACATAAATTAAAACTGTTTTGGTAAGCATATGCGACACTAGCGAATGAAGGCAGGCGATTGTGTTAACTTACTGATTTGTTTCCATCAGAAACATACAACGCCTCGAAATAAGGAAGGAAGATTAGCGTGTTAAGTGCCGCCGGCGAAAAGATCATTAGAGACAGAACACAGTGTTGGTTGGACTGGGCCAGTGAAGGGAAGCACATATGCTGTAGCCTTTCAGAAGAAACCATCCCGACCTTAGGCTTAAAATGTTTGTGCAAACGACGAAAAATAATTCAGAATGGTCAGGCTCGACTATAAACGCTATTTCTCCTGAACGTAAATCTGCTGTCTTTCCTACTGCTACGCCATCTCACGCGAACCAAAGTGTTAAACAAGATGTAGTGTTAACGTTGCACCGTACTTACAGGTAAAACATTGACTTTAGATGGTATACTAACTTACTGTTGTAAATATGAGAAGTCCTTCCAGTCAACAAGAAGTGACACTAGATCCTTTAAACAAAATATGGTTTACTCGTTTTAAATGTCTTTCAATAGGTTGGATTAGAAACAACTTAGGTTAACAGCCTTTCAAACAACTATTTTTACAACGCTTTGACTCACTTAAAAACTCTCCAGTAACGTGAAAAATAGCGTTGATGGCAAAATCTTTTTAAGTATCGATATACCGGTATTCCAATAGATCGTCTGGGTAGTACCGATGCTAAGCGACAACATGAAATAAGAAACTACTATTATTTATTTTAATGAAAGATCAGTCATTGTTGATTTATACACAGGTTTTGTTAAGAAATGAAAACTTTATTTACAAGTAATGAAAGTATTATTGTTGTTTACTTTCAACTTAACGTTAATACTGATATCAGGAAGAACCATCCAGATAACCAAGTATGTCAGCGCGTCGCGTCCAGGATATGGGAACGCACGTCAGTCCTGGGAATATGCCTGACGGATTAAAGACGGGAGCTAGTGTACTGGTTTTGCACATTCGACTATGTAAATACCGGGCTGGTATTCATATCCTGCATCAGTTACGTGATATGCAAACATTTCACACTTTCACATAGGGTAACACTAGATGCAGTCATCTAGAGTACACAAATTCCGCCCTGGACGGAAGGTATGGCGACAGGAATGCTACCTGGTCACCCTATTCCACTAACACTGAAAATTCATGATTAACTTGTGGATCCCGCAAAGACATGGGATAGTGTTAGAAGAAGAATACACATATCAAAAAAAGTAGTTTTAAACTGAAAACAGTATTTGGAAATTACAATTAACAATTTTTGTGGTCATACTTACATAGTATAGCTACACCATGTGGCACACTTTCCACTTCATTGACCTTGAAGTGTCCAGGTCATAGCGTGAGTTGGGTACGTTTTGGAGATAAAAGCTTCACATCACAAGCCACACCCCCTTTTATCTACGGCATCATCACCTTCTTCATCATCATCATTGTCGTCATCATGTGACAATTAACATCCACTTTCTATGATGTTATCGTGCTTCTCCCTATCTCCTCCCCCTTCTCCCTCCCTTCCCTACCCCCCTCAACTCCATCAATTAATGCCTAGTATTTTACTCACTATTGAAACGAAACAGCCAGTCACAGCCCAGTATTTTACGACCTATTATAATAAACGTCCAGTCGCAATGTAGCTGACATGTTCACAAGTTCTGAATGTTTTGCACCAGGTTCAAAATACGTGACAACGCATTTGTTTCACCTATTTATTGTTAAAGAAAAATGCTTATGTCAGATGCTGGCCCTGTTTAAGAAAAATGCTTATGTCAGATGCTGGCCATGTTATCTCATATGTGCATATACATATGAGATCGCCTGAAATGAAGGGACGAAGGTCCTTAAAATTAAATATTTTCACATCTGAATTGTTTTATGAAATACATAATGCTTCCCAAGTGTCACAGTGTTATTTCCACATCTGAACTGTTTTATGAGAAACATGATGCTTGCCAAGTGCAATGGAGTTATTTCCACATCTAAATTATCTGCAAAAATACGTCATCAACGCAAAAATGAAATATTTGTTTCAAGCGACACAATCTTATTTCTACACACACACGCACATACGTGCACACACACAGACACACACACACACACACACACACACACACACACACACACACACACACATCAACATCAATCCCTAAAACATGATCGTGGACCCTCAAATTAAGTGCCCTTTGTTTTATTTTATGTCTAAATTGTGTGTGTACCTGAATTGCTGTCAGCTACTAGAGTAATGTATAAATTACACTTGATGCTTAAAGCGTGACTCTGAACTCTCATATTAATTGGCATTCTGCTATTTCAACATCTGAATTTTTTTACAACTGTACAAAATATAAATAGCGTGCTAAGCAGGATGTTGACATTTAGCCCTACGCCTAAAGAGAGGATGAACAGAAATAAACCTGAAGAAACACCATTTTATAGGAGGAAGGAGGGAAGTAATGCATTGCGTTCAGCACTAGAAAAATGTAATCAGTGTTATTGACTCGCTAAACAGCACATTCTAATAATTTTTTGATCTATGACCTAGAATGCAGTCATGTTTCACTGTTGTATTCACTGATGTCACATTATCCGTCACTTTAGCACGACAAACCACACTAAAAATAATGTGTTTTGATGAGATGGTTAATATCGGAATTTCCATCGGAGGCTTACTTGAGGCTATGTTGTTCATGATGCAAAGATCAAATTGTTGCACAGCCGAGTAGTAATCAAGTGAAGGATAAAATTATGTTGAAACCGACTAGAACGACGCTAAATGGAGCGTGCCCATCGAGTCCACAGTGATTGCGTAACTGATCTCAAAGTTCAGAAGAGCCAAAGTACAAATAAGAAGGGAACTCATTGCCTCAGATTGTACAAGACAGAATGTCAGTAACATGTGATTCAGCATTTAGACAACAGTGCGGAGCAGACACAATGCTCTTCTGTAATGACGCTACGTATAGTAATTACATCCATGGGTGACTCAAGAATACCTTCTGACTGCAAAATTTGTACAAAAACGCGTTCTGAAATTAAACGTTACACTAGTCAAGGATGCTGACAAGCTTGGAAAATGGGAGCACATTTGGTCACCACTATGGGGTCATCACGCCATCGACTGCAGTGCGTAACGCGCCGACTGGCGGGACTCAAAATCTAACTCAAAACGGGAAGGGATCGTACTGTACGAACGTCGCGATGCCGCTGATGTATGGCTTCCTGCCGCGCAAAATTGCTCGAGCGAAGCAATCAACCACTACAGAAAGAATTAGATACAGTTTCTTTGTTGACAGTCAATGCTATGACTGTGGATCACTATCCGTCCACAGAAGATTCCAGCAGTAGCCGAGCGCCTGGCAAACACTTGAAACCTAGCTTGTACAGTAGTTGCACTCTTAGACAACAAATTGAGGACACATCAACCCTTTGGTGATTAGCAACTGCAACGATGATAAACACTGGCGAGACAACAAACTCAAATGCTAGATGATAACAAACAGCATTTTCACTATACGCAAAATTCGAGGTCGTACAGCAATGCTACTATACCACAAGTAGGTACACCGAAATATCCAAATGACACTGACAATCGCTATCTACCAGCAATGACGAGACTAGGAGAATGCAGCAACACACGTTATCTCCCTATCGTCCAAAACAAGACACCAAAATTATTTCAATACGATACCTGTTTATATTATGTCAAGCTAAATCATAAATCCAGCTTGCAATCGTTCTCACAAGCAACGACTTCCTTCCAACGCAGAACAATCTCTCCGGAACCGCCTCGTAATCTTTTAATAACTTTTAACATTCGTCTGAAATATGAAGTGAGTGCGAACACCGATTCATATTAAACTCGCATTTGGACAATGTTTATACTGGGATAAAGATAACCGATGCAATAATTCTATTTTTTGTGTAGTCTAACGTTGCTACGTAAATAATGGTACGTAATAAATTGCACAGATTAGTCACTACACCTTTGTGAGTATGATCGCTGAAACTTCAAATAACTTCAATATAAGAAAACTTGTCTTTATTTGGGCTATGTATCTCAATACAAATTCAAATCTCGCAAGCGATCGAGTGCCAGCAAAGACTAGACGCCCCCCATAGAAACGGAAATTCAAGAATAAATAAAAATATAAACAGAAAAAACCTAGGCGCCACCGTCTCTTACCCCTTAACGTTAATTAACAATCCAGACAAATCTTAGCCTCTTCAGGTGTTAGCACAACGCGACCCGCTATAGTTCCCTGAATTAAATCAGACCACTCGTCACTTCTACTAAGCAAATTTTTTGTTTAATTACCTGTAGCTTGTAAATGGTCCCATTTTATTCCCGTCGCTTACCAACTCAACCTACTACTGCCACCGGTAGTCTCTCATATCAAGATGAAACAGTTCGAATATACACGAATCGATTCTAGACCCGCTGTAAGATCGTGGCATCCAAACAACAACCAAAAATATGTTCGAGGCTTTCCCTTCTCGATGCACACCAGTCACTACCAAACCACTCCCAGAAACAGCTGGCAACCCAATTACCTCTGGGCGAGCCGCAACCATTAATCATACAACACGGACAGGATATCGGGTTCTCCTGATTTCCTAAAAATCATCAAATGCAACTCTCTCTCTCTAACGCGGCTCACACTGTATCTATCACAGCAAAATAACCACTACTTCCGCCCGAACTGTCCACAGGACGACAACCGTTCGACTGTCCAAAGCCGGCCGCGGTGGCCGAGCGGTTCTAGGCTCTTCGGTCCGGAACCGCGCGACTGCTACGGTCGCAGGTTCGAATCCTGCCTCGGGCATGTATGTGTGTGATGTCCTTAGGTTAGTTAGGTTTAAGTAGTTCTAAGTTCTAGGAGACTGATGACCTCAGATGTTAAGCCCCATAGTGCTCGGAGCCAATATTGACCGGCCAAAAACACAATTTCGCCAAACCAGTGTCTAATCCGCGACTACATATATTCCGTAGCTTGGCCTTGGGAGTAAAACTACAGTCACAGCTACGTCTATCAACAAATGACAAAGTTGCCACACTGTGTCCGTAAACTGCACAAAGTACTGTATTTGCTTCACCAGCCAAACTCCTTCACCTCTCCCAAGTCTTAAACATCAATTGCGGTGCCTCTATACAACACTCAATGGGTCTGTACTTTATCCGACCTAGACCTACCCCGAGATTAACTTAATCGGTAAAAGGTCTACTAGGGAACTAACTACGTATTTTCTGATGTCATACGATGGGAACCATTTACATGAACAAACACGGAACGGCACGCTAACTTTTGACAGTTAAATTATTATTCGAAGCCGCGCGCGTTCACCACCTGTTTTCTCTGCGGCGCGCTCGGGTCACCTAGAATATGATTTATCGCCTTTTAATACATTATACACATATGATTATTGTATTCACCAGGTGTTATTGGCCTTTTACCGGATCGTATGCTCAGAAATTGTAATGGCGAACGATATCCGTGCTTTTGACACAGCAGAAGTGAAACCCTTGCCTTCCTTCCACTCATTCCCAAAGTCTGGCCGCTCCATCTGCATCACTGATACCGATCGAAGGCCATCTGCACTAGTTGCATGATGACCCGACAAATACGATGAAGTGTTACCAGCCGCCGCCAGATAGGAGTCTACTGCTACGTGTCAGCAACCGTCCAGATGTGGAGGGAACTTCAACTCTGCGAGCTACTTTCTGCCAGCCACACCTGTGATTACCCAAAGATGAAGACCAGGCTGACCTTTCGTGAATGTGCGCTATTCAACTTGGGAGCAGAATGCCTGTGCCACCACTCCTAGGCAGTACAAGTACTGCCTTACCAGCTTTATGCTAGGACCGCATCTCGAGCTGTCTTCTGTTTCACTGTTGGGTCTTCCACCTATTTGCCATCACGGCAACTGATAATGGCGGCATGTAGATTTCCGGGGTTGAGCCTAACCATACCTACACTCAATGTAAGCACCGAGGCACTGACAGATGTCCACAGTCATGTCAGGCTGCAGAGACATGCCGACTACCGTGTCCTTGTACGACTAATCCGCAGCGCTGACCTCAATCTACACCAGTGACCACACCAGAAGATTCCTCACTGGCCTCAATCACGCTACCCTGCGCCTCCGTGACCGCCGCTATGCAGTACTGGGAAGAAGACAGTCATTGAAAAGCTATCGGAAATAAATGGCTGTTAACTGAATGATCACTTATTGGCGCCTTGACGCACCAAAGGATTACACCCCTGCTCCTTTGCTCGACTATCTTACACATCTGGCAGCCTCCTACAAAACCATGAATACCTGACGTGTTAGAAGTTTTTCAGTAAAGCAACATTTCAACAAGCTCCAGTTCCTGGGGGAAGAAATAAAGCATCATGTTCTACACTAGAAAAATATAATTGATGATACTGACTGGCTAATATTACTTTTTATTTGCATTTGATCTAGGTCTACTGAAGATTGTGCGCAAAAGAAACTTTTGAGGAAGGCCATCACATTTAGCAATCTTAACTATGGTACCAAGGCTCTCTCAAACATCTACAGGCTGCATTTCCACAATCAACTAGGCTACTAAGTAATACGGAAATCTAACTGTAAGGCCGGCCGGTGTGGCCGTGCGGTTAAAGGCGCTTCAGTCTGGAACCGCGTGACCGCTACGGTCGCAGGTTCGAATCCTGCCTCGGGCATGGATGTGTGTGATGTCCTTAGGTTAGTTAGGTTTAATTAGTTCTAAGTTCTAGGCGACTGATGACCTCAGAAGTTAAGTCGCATAGTGCTCAGAGCCATTTGAACCATTTTTTTCTAACTGTAATGCTCCAAAATATTAGATGTAAACACACAACATAGCCAAAGGCAATGGTAAGGACCTAGCACCTTTTTGGGAGGAAATAAGGCATTTTGATAAAATGTTTATCACGTTGATAAACTCTTCTCGGGTTATCAGCCGAGTGGTGGCGTCGTCTTGTCGCAACGTTTCAATAGTTTCGTACCCATCATCTTGTGGTGAAGATGTTTATCACACTGTAACACCTAAGCTGCAGTACGCAAGGAGACTTCCATAGTGCTTGGAATACGAATGCAAACATGGTCAACGACAGTAGGGGTACAAGCCTCTACATACAGGGATGAAATTTCGGTATCTCATACACCACAGATCTCTGACTGTGAACTAAAATTCGATGTTGCGCCAAAATAAAAGTACAAAACACCTACGGCCCTACCATCATAACTTAATTGTTCTGTAAAATTTTAAAATGTACACTTGGCTCACTTATTGGCAGTGTTAAAACTTACAGGTTAAGGTACACTTGCGATAACCACTGTTTTGCAAAGCACAACAGACCCTCAAATTAAATATTTCTACATCTAAATTGTCTCTATTACTTATCAAAATACACATGGCTCACTTATTGGCTCTACTGAAACAAATTATAGATTAGTCGACGAACTTAATTCGATCTTAGTACCAAATATTAACTTTATCAAAATACATAAAAAGTTGCTCCATAACATTACAAACCACATATTGACACTAACGCTGATCTAACAAACCGCTTACAGCTTAAAGTGCAGTTACTGACAAGAATAATATGATAGTTGAACAAAAGTAAACAATGTTATTCCTGCATCTAGTTGTTTTTTTATTATTTTTCAAGAACTCATCTTATTTTGTCAAAAGCTGGTAACAAAATCGGCCAAACATTAAAATGAGCCACGTACTAGGGTATTAATTCCATCTTACAGCTCAAAACGTTTCTAATCTTCTGCTGATAATGCTCAACCCCGTCACTCAGTGAAGGCCACGTGATTCTTCAATGAAATAGCACAGTGGACAGCAGTAATACATATCTGTATATGTAAGAAATAAGGGTTACTATGCTTTCAGCTACTCACTTTCAAAGTCAGCCAAGCATTATACGTTACTGCTAGAGTATCCAGCAGTTCAAAATGTTTGTCATCTTCTGCTATCACACATTGGTAAGTACATGAAACTTCACCCCTCCCTACATCTCCAATTTACAATAAAATTGTGTGAAATATCCGCATACATCACCATTGTCACAGTTAAATGGTAATACACTCCTGGAAATGGAAAAAAGAACACATTGACACCGGTGTGTCAGACCCACCATACTTGCTCCGGACACTGCGAGAGGGCTGTACAAGCAATGATCACACGCACGGCACAGCGGACACACCAGGAAACGCGGTGTTGGCCGTCGAATGGCGCTAGCTGCGCAGCATTTGTGCACCGCCGCCGTCAGTGTCAGCCAGTTTGCCGTGGCATACGGAGCTCCATCGCAGTCTTTAACACTGGTAGCAAGCCGCGACAGCGTGGACGTGAACCGTATGTGCAGTTGACGGACTTTGAGCGAGGGCGTATAGTGGGCATGCGGGAGGCCGGGTGGACGTACCGCCGAATTGCTCAACACGTGGGGCGTAAGGTCTCCACAGTACATCGATGTTGTCGCCAGTGGTCGGCGGAAGGTGCACGTGCCCGTCGACCTGGGACCGGACCGCAGCGACGCACGGATGCACGCCAAGACCGTAGGATCCTACGCAGTGCCGTAGGGGACCGCACCGCCACTTCCCAGCAAATTAGGGACACTGTTGCTCCTGGGGTATCGGCGAGGACCATTCGCAACCGTCTCCATGAAGCTGGGCTACGGTCCCGCACACCGTTAGGCCGTCTTCCGCTCACGCCCCAACATCGTGCAGCCCGCCTCCAGTGGTGTCGCGACAGGCGTGAATGGAGGGACGAATGGAGACGTGTCGTCTTCAGCGATGAGAGTCGCTTCTGCCTTGGTGCCAATGATGGTCGTATGCGTGTTTGGCGCCGTGCAGGTGAACGCCACAATCAGGACTGCATACGACCGAGGCACACAGGGCCAACACCCGGCATCATGGTGTGGGGAGCGATCTCCTACACTGGCCGTACACCACTGGTGATCGTCGAGGGGACACTGAATAGTGCACGGTACATCCAAACCGTCATCGAACCCATCGTTCTACCATTCCTAGACCGGCAAGAGAATTTGCTGTTCCAACAGGACAATGCACGTCCGCATGTATCCCGTGCCACCCAACGTGCTCTAGAAGGTGTAAGTCAACTACCCTGGCCAGCAAGATCTCCGGATCTGTCCCCCATTGAGCATGTTTGGGACTGGATGAAGCGTCGTCTCACGCGGTCTGCACGTCCAGCACGAACGCTGGTCCAACTGAGACGCCAGGTGGAAATGGCATGGCAAGCCGTTCCACAGGACTACATCCAGCATCTTTACGATCGTCTCCATGGGAGAATAGCAGCCTGCATTGCTGCGAAAGGTGGATATACACTGTACTAGTGCCGACATTGTGCATGCTCTGTTGCCTGTGTCTATGTGCCTGTGGTTCTGTCAGTGTGATCATGTGATGTATCTGACCCCTGGAATGTGTCAATAAAGTTTCCCCTTCCTGGGACAATGAATTAACGGTGTTCTTATTTCAATTTCCAGGAGTGTAGATCGTCCCATACATCACCATGTTACAGCAGAACTGTAGCAAATGCCCATGTGCATCACAATGTTAGAAAAACTGTAACAAATTACTGCCTACATATGGACATGTTACAGCAAAATTGTAATAAATTACCTTATACCTTACCGTGTTACAGTGGGGCAATGATGGTCACTTTACAGGGGGCAATGATGGTCACTTCACAGGGTGGGGTAATGATGGTAAATTTACAGGGTGACCAACAGTATCCCAGATATTATTCTTAGGACGACAATGGTCAGCTTACAGCATGGGGTAATGGTCAGTTTACCAGATGACAACTATTACCTCTGGAGCAATGATGGTCAGTTTACAGATGACCAACATTACCCCAGATAGTACAATGATGATCAGTTCACAGAGTGACTGCAATTAGCCCCAGATACTAGTGAGCTGGGCAATGATGGTCAGTTTACAGATGGATAAGGTTTATCCCAGATACTTTTGGATGGTGCAACGGTGGTTATTTTATAGGGTGATTAACATTGCCCCAGATATTATTGGGACAATGATGGTCAGTTGACATGTGGTGACTACCATCACTCCAACCACAATTGAGGCAGAAACAGTCAGTTGACATATGGTGACTACCATTACTTTGAGCACAAATGGACAATCCAACCACAATTGAGGCAGAAACAGTCAGTTGACATATGGTGACTACCATTACTTTGAGCACAAATGGACAATCAGTTGACATGGTGAGCACCATTACCTGGAACACATAGTTTGATTCAATAACTAATAAAAATAATGTAGTGATAATGAGTGTTAGCTACTGGATCAAAATAGTATTCCTAACTTCTTTATGAAGACTGAGACACATGAATATGTGTGAATGCTCACAAAACAGTTCAGCTATGGAAGCTCCTTTCTGTGATTAATGACTTCGTCATATTATTTGGCGAGACGTCCTGCGATTTCTCTGTACATGGGAGAATAAACAACAATATTTCGACAATACAAAACTCTTCACAGTGTTCCAGCACTAAATGCCCTGTTCTGCAGAATTCTATCTGATAAACAGTGCCTCATATCCAGTGTACCGTGAGTCGTCATGCATTGTGGTCTTGAGGTGGAGGTATATAATCGAACACACGCTTGCTTAAAATGGTTCTGGAAACTCACCTAAAACACATTTACAGGCTGTCCTCTGTACCAGACCAACCGTCGTCAGCCAAGCTCACGAATTAGACTCGGTTCTGGTACAGCCATGTCTGGTAAGGTAGGACTTTACGTAGCACACTACACAAAAAAGTCTTTCATCAGCAACAATAAAATATTTACTAGAGTGCTGCTCCAAGATGCCGAAACACGACATGACTTATACTGTCTGTCGTCAGAATTCACAAAAGCGGTCCTCAACTACTGCAAGTGGAAAAATCTTAGATTATCAATTCTCTCTTTCGCTCTTTCATTTTACTGAGTGATTGCCTCAAAAGTTGTACATGCACCAGGGAAGAGACCCCAATTAACTAAGGCTTTACATTGGAATTAATGCTGTCGTACAAGTGCTGATATAAGAGACATTTTATGAACAGCTAGACTTAGATCTAGTAACCAACGTTCCGTTAAAGAATGGGGAATGGGGCTTTCACTATCAAAAAACTATACAAGTTCGTCGAATAAATGGCTCTGAGCACTACTGACTTAACATCTAAGGTCATCAGTCCCCTAGAACTTAGAACTACTTAAACCTAACTAACCTAAGGACATCACACACATCCATGCCAGAGGCAGGATTCGAACCTGCGACCGTAGCGGTCGCGCGGTTCCAGACTGAAGCGCCTAAAACCGCTCAGCCATTCGTCGAATATTACAATTCAGAGAAAATTTCTGATAGTAACGTCATTAATTTCCAAACATACGAGATTCAAACTGACTACGTGTCATATTTTGGAAATCCAACATCTGACAACACTAGTCGATAGTGAAAACGTGTCTCGAAAGGATATATTATTCCTCCGTTAAAGCGATCACGGTGCCCACGCAAGCGACAATAAAAATTGATTAGCTCTAATTTACAAGATAATTGTAAAGGGGCGGTACAGATTCAGTTCACATACATAAAATTCCTTTCAAAATCCTACATACAGAGAGCTGAAAATGGTTGTTGCTGGGACAGTAGTCTGTTTTTAACGTGAGGACCTA
The DNA here is from genome assembly GCF_021461385.2 of Schistocerca piceifrons. Taxonomy (NCBI): domain Eukaryota; kingdom Metazoa; phylum Arthropoda; class Insecta; order Orthoptera; family Acrididae; genus Schistocerca; species Schistocerca piceifrons. The sequence goes on along the minus strand of NC_060138.1, from coordinate 672,532,801 downwards.
ACAACACGAGCTCTTGTATTACAGTAAATGTCAGCACGTGGTTGTTACACAGCTGTGGAACCAATAAGGAATTACATATGCTAACAGGTAAGCAGATACAGAAAACAAAGAAGATAAATGCATTAGGAGACCCCCATAGGCCCAATGGAATCGTAGTTCTTTAAATATTCTCCTGCCTACAATTTATCACGAAAATAAGAAAAGAAACATCGACTGTTAATGTCACCCAAACAGGAATTCCCCGCGAATACTGCAAATTGTCAAGAACAGGATAAGTAAGTCCACCGCTGGACAAAGACCCCTCCAAACGCTTGCACGTTTTCCTGTTCTAATCAGCTGTTATCGAATTTGAACAGCTGGTTTTGAGATCGTTCGTCCATTTCGTCGATCGTCTTCTCAGGTCGTTCTATCTTTTCATAGTCACAACCCTAAGATTCGTTTTTCTGTGCAGCCATCTACTTCGATTTCTTTTTGAGGGCCTCATTCCGTAATCGAAGCATTCGTTTCTTCATGTTTTATGGATTACTTTAGAATAGAATAAATTGCACCTTGTGTTCCATAGATCTGTAGTGAGGAGTTAAGGTGTGGCGCCTTATATCGCTCCTGTCTAGAGCCTCTGTATCGAAGGAGTGTCTCATGCGTGCTCAGTGACAGATGGTCTGAAGCGGGTTAACTCGAATACGTAGTTCCAATTTTCATTTGCTAGAGGACAGTACCGGACAGGACTAAACAGAAAGAACTATAATATAGTTAAGAATTTTGATCACCAGAGTCCAGTAGTGCCCAGAGACATTCAAGACACAGGTCAAGAGAATGCTTTTGTGAACTGTTCTGTTTATTTCTTGAAGTTTTTTTTTATTTATTTATGTTAGTATAATTATGTATATGCTCTTAGTAGTGTGAATGATGAATGAATGTGGTCTAAAGTAAATATGTAGATCGTTGTTCTACTGATGAACGCTGTACGAACTAGTGTGAGAAATTTTTAAGACAGTATGAATGCAAACGACGGGGAATTTTGTACCATAATATGATAAGTAATTTTTTGGTAAAAGGGAAGCTAATTCGAGTGCAAATGAAAATACTTAATAATGTAAAGTATAAGCAAACATCAGGATGTTAAACATTTCTTTCGGGAAAAGGTACAGTTCGGAAGTGTGTTATTTGTTGATTGGTTAATCATGAAAAGCGTGGACTGGCGCGGAAGAATAATGTTTTTCTATTGGCTTTAAAGAACACTGACCAGTCAGAAAGGAGTATTCTTCGCGCGTCTTTTCTCTTGGAGATATAGAATGCTTACAGCAGTCTAAACAGTCGGAGTAGAGCCTTTCAGTGGTACGGTTGTGTGTTGTATGAGCTCCGAAGGAAGTTATAATTTGCCGGTTTTAGTTGTGCTATATGTTACAAGAGTGTTTTACAGTGAAGGTATATTTATTCCGGTGTGTTTTATAGAAAGTACGGATTTTTAAGCAATTTTGTGTAAGAGAAAAGACAGTAATTCTTCGTGGCATATTGAGCAAATCGGTGACTAAAAACTTGAGTGCATTAGACACTGATAAACTTAATATTATATCGAGCATTTTCATTAAAGAACAATGGGTGTTTAGTAGCGGTTCAGATTTCGGGAAATATGTTACCATAAACTTGCTAACGTGAATGAAAGGGTTTGTGCATGACTTCAGAATATACCGAAGTTTTACCAGTATTTCCTCCTTTCGTTCAAAATTAAGACCTTTTCCTGATTCTTAGAATAGTTACGTTCTATGCAGCCTGGCACGAGTTACAGTACGGTAGGTTTCTGCTCGACTTTCCTACCGGTGATGTGCTGCAAGAGTTCACAGGTAGGAGCAGGTAATGGACGAACGTAAACCGCGCCGCCGCTGAGTTCTTCAGATGTGTGGAGCATTTCACAACACAAGAATTTACAAAAAATTTAGGTATGAAAATGTGCTTTCCACAGACCAAAAGTGAAATTGTCCTCATAGACGTAGAATAATTCAAAATATCTTAAATATGTTCTAATATAAGAGATAATAACAAACGTATCACAATGCATATAAATATACATTATACTGAGGTACATTTGATAATACATAGGCTATTGGAGCCACGTATCATCCAACAGAAAATCACTTTACTGCATTTATTTACATTGATCACATTGCTGCACTGTGGACGGGCAGAAGTAAGATTTTACGTGAAACTCACGTTATTTGATTTTCTTAACTACACGTACATCAATCGATTATACTAAGAAATTCCCAGTAGAACAAAAGTAATTGGCCACCGATAAATCCATTAGGCTCCTCTTAAAATGAGTTTTAGTAATAGTTGAACTTTTTACAGCTGCTGGCAAATTATTGAAAATGTGTCTTTCTGAACTCCTTTGTGGACCAAAACACGTGCTTTAAATCTTTATGAAGATCCTTCTTATTTATGGTACTGATTCCAAAAACAGAGCTTTTGGGTTGAAAATCGAATATGTTACTTATGACCAATTTCATTGAGCAATAAAAATATTGGGAAGTAGTAGTTAGTATTGCCAGTACCTTGAATAGGTGAACACAGGCCTGTTTAGGACGTTTAAGAGTTCACACCGCAAAATAATAATAATTCGTATTAGACGCCTTTGAACTCCCAAAACGTAAGCTTGGCTTGATGAGTTAACCCTTAAAAAGTATTTTTTTTGCAGTAGTGAATGTGAGAGTTGGACCGACTGCACTCATTGTTTGAAGACTTTTAATTCTGAATTTATCAGTTTAATAGTCTTGTAGACAATTGTATCTATACTGCTGGTTTGTCGCTTATTCACCTGATAATTCACGTGCTTCGTTAACTATACTCTATTACCGCCATCCTTATGTGTAAATTTTTGAACCATGCTTATTTTAGAACCATTGATTTTGTTGATTATGAGTGACGGTACAAATCTGTTCGATATCTTGTTAACAAAACGCGTTTCTAGGCAATGCGCTATCAAGACGATACAAAATGTCAGTCAGAAATGTGTCCTGCTGTCTGAACTACTATGTGGCATCTTTTGTCATACTACTAATGTGTTGTTCAGAGACGTTCTGACAGTAGTGTAAGTACTATGTAAGACTTTTGTTAGTCTGTAATTTCCTTTTTCGTGGTTACATGTGCCTCTTTACGTTCACGTTATCCAGAAGACTAAATAGTGAACTTCTGAAAAGCCTTCGACACAGTTCCACGCCGTCGCCCTGAGAAAAATGTTTGATCTTGCGAAGTATCAGTTTAAATATGCGATTATCTTCTTGTACTTTTTTGCGGCGACGGTCACAAAAGTATTTCAAAATGCAGTTACCGGTTTCGACCATCAGTGGTCATCGTCAGTCTGTCTATAAATAAAAAAAGAACAACAAGACTCATGCTAAAATCAATCAAATTTCCTAAGTAACTGTTTACATAATGATAAAACGAGGATAAAATTATACATAAATTCGCATGCACAATAATTAAATGTCAAGGTTTTGTAAGCGAAGTGCAATCTCTTCTTTGTGTTTTCACATATGACTTCATCCGCGAGAAGAATAGCCACTTCGACAGAATATATGCCTACACTCATTAAAGTGTAGTGATACAGTTTTTAACATTTATTTTTAAAAAGTTAAAGAAGTAAAATATGGCTTTACCCTTTTGTAAATGGTGGTGCATAGAATGGCTTATTACGCTAGTAAGTTATTGGATAGGAGCAATAATTAAGCATAGCAAAGCGATGTAGTATGGAAGGTTAATGAACATCACAGAAGATTCTAGAAACGGCACCGTTGACGTCGATGCAGCTGCATGCTCAATTTATCTGACTGTAAGACATGTGTAGCAACTCCACCTGAGGGACAGCAACAAACAGCGTTTTCATTGTTCTTCTTAGCTCTCCCAGTTAGGAGGATTATTGAAGTGCACCGAGCCCTCAGTTTGCCCACAGGTGAAAATCTCAGAGAGAGAGAGAGACTGAGAGAGAGAGAGAGAGAGAGAGAGCAGGCGATCGAGGTGGCCAGGAGATATCACTGCCTCTTGTAACGACTTGTTACCTTTCCCACCCTCTTCAGCAACTTGTTCCTTTTCTAACTCAATAAATTTGGGGACCATTGTGTTGTTATACAAAACAATCTGAAAGTAGTAAAAAAAGGTATTTTGAACAGAAGTAACGAAATAATGATTGAGCCTGTAAAAACAGGACAAATATTTTTCATGAGCTTTTTCTTTTCTTGTTTTGTTTAGCAATGAAAAGATCCCAGGGTTACATGAATATCCGCTAACAAGCTGAACCAGAAATCTTAAGAGAGAATATAAAAAGAGCGTGATAACTTTTCCTCAACGATACTGAATTAGATAATACTGGTTATTTAACATGGAAATGAATACTACGAAGTGTACTATTGTAAATAAAATATCTGTCAATTGAAATAACTGCTACACCAAATGTAATGAGACACTTTTCTTTTATTTGTGTGATACATTAAGTCTAATAACAATAATAAACATTTAATTAAACTTGTAGATTATAGAAGGATTGTAATTAGTTATGTAAGTCGTCTTTCACGGTATCTTTCATCTAAATGGGAGGAATCTGTAGTGTAATACGAGATTTCTCAAAGTAACATGTTCCACTATAATCCGCCGAGGTCGACGTAAGGAGTCCGTGAAAGTGTGAAACGTATTTCGAGTAGTTATTAAGTGGAGAATGTTACACTGTACGTATTCTTGTTTTAAATCTGTGCAGATGAACCGTAATAACGTCAACTCCGGACATTGGCAAGGTGCGATGGCGAATAAAACACTCTACCTGCTGTGGCGCAGTATTTGCTTTCTGAGACGTCGCGGCTTGGCGGTGCCTTGGAGGACACGGATCAAAAAGGAGCCCAAGAACGTCAATGAAGGAAACAAATTATGAATAGTTACTAGAATGCCTCATCCGTTAATGTCAAAGCAAGATGTACGTACGTTGTAATTATCTGAGATCTGAACTTTCGAAGTTGTCATTGAAGCTGTCTGTGGAGAAAAAGTGAACGCAAAATACGGAAGAGTTTCCGATACATTGTTTACGTCATTTCGTAACCAGCTGGCATAGATCTGAGCTCTCTTACAGCACTCGACACTCTGCAAATGGAGAGGAAGTCATATGGACAGAAGTAATGGCACTGCATAGCAGATCCACTGCATCAAGAAAGCTACAAGAAGGCGATTGTCAAGTTCTAATAAGGAAAAGGTGACCACGCGAAGCGCCAGAGTGATAGACTGATCGAAGTGTGAGTACTTGGTTACAACCTGTAACCAACACCCTATTATCTCACTTCAGCATCCCCACCTTGCTTGTACCTACGAGTAATAGCTCCTACCCACTCACCCAAACCGGCAATCTTTCCACTCTCTCTGTTCCTTGGATGACTTAACCCCTGCTTCTCTAAAGTCTTCATCCCCCCCTCTTTAGTATTATCTCATCTTTGTATCCACTCATTTCATCCGTGGCACATTTCAGTTCTCATCCAACTGAAGTATAGAACACTGATTTAATTTGTTTCTCAACTACTCTCGCATTTTTTTTATTCACAACCAATTTTGTAAGTACATTTGCCACGTCTCTTTCTAATGACTGATTATTTTCTACCACTATCTTCACAGTCCTAGGTACCTCCTACCATAAAATAGATTCAATTTAATTAATATTGGAATCTACAGCCCCACACTTTATCTTTTCCACCTTGGCAACTTTATGGTCTATTTCTGATTTAAAGCACGCTATTTTAGAATACGTATTACTTTTTATTTCTCTTTTAATTCAATTTCTGATTCTTCCAGATAACAAGTTTCCCTTCCACTTTTCCAGATCTTTTATTTAACGTGAAGTATCTTTTGTCACCCTCCACGTTTAACCCTTCTGACGTCCTACCCTATATGTCAAAGACCCCATGAAACTCTTACCATATTCTTACCATAATTTTTCCGTGTTATCATTTAATCTCTTCTCCACATTCATTAAGAATTGCGTGATCTGTTGGTTTCCCATCTCCATTCTATCGTCTTCTTTGTTTCATTTTCGTCGAAGATTCCATTGCCCACACTATATAGATCAGAGAGATCATTTTCGTTCCTTAAATTCAGATTTCCCCCAGCCCTATCTATTCTACATACAATTACAGTGTCCGCCTCCATAGCAGAGGGGTCAATTAAAAACACTTGCACCAGGCGGCCGGGTTCCTCGCGGGTGGGGCTCCAGGTCTAGCAACACGAGTTACCATTATCACAATTACAGTGCTCTCGAAATTTATTTCGACTCCAGATAAAAGGACCCCATCGAATTCACAAACAATACATGCACATAAGTCACCGACCCAAATTTCACAGATGAATCAATACAAAATACAGCTCAATTGTGTATCCAACCACAGAATAACCAGAAAACCAAAATTTTGTATGTTGCCAGTAACACACACGACATGGACGAGAATTAAAAATAACCACGATGAAAGTAATTCATTTTTCCTACTTTTACCGAAGTTCATTCTCCTGAAGCCACGAACTCGCAGTTTCCTCTTGAGGTTTATTGCCACAGCATGAGATTTTATGCCCGCGAAATTTGGATATCACAGCAATAAGCTTGCATCGGCGAGTAACCACGTTACCATTCAATAACATAATGCCACAAACAACAAACATATGTTAAGTTTTATATCAAAAATCAAACTCTGACGCTCCTTTCTCGAAAGTAGCAAATAATCCCAGTGTACTTAACAAAACACTACTAACAATTAAGTATAAAAAATAACGTTTACTCGACAGTAAACGTTACTTCTTATTAATTGCTTTTTGATTACATTTAACATATTAATAATGTAAGTAGGCTGTTCAGGTTTTTATGTTGGTAACGCCACGTAGCGCTCTGTATGAAAATCACTGACTGTGCTGTGCAGTCTGTGGCTGGTTTGCATTGTTGGAATATTTGCTATTGTAGTGTTGGGCAGTTGCATGTGAACAGCGCGTAGCGTTGTGCAGTCGGAGGTAAGCCGCCAGCAGCGGTGGATGTAAGGAGAGAGATGGCAGAGTTTTGAGAGCGGACGATCTGGACGTGTGTCCGCCATAAAAAGGAAATTTGTAAGACTGGATGTCATGAACTGATATATATATGATGACTTGTGAACATTATTAAGTTAAATACATTGTTTGTTCTCTATCAAAACCTTTCATTTGCTGAGTATGGCTATCAGTAGTTAGTGCCTTCCGTAGTTAGAATCTTTTATTCAGCTGGCAGTATTGACGCTCGCTGTATTGCAGTAGTTCGAGTAACAAAGATTTTTGTGAGGTAAGTGATTCATGAAAGGTACAGGTTATGTCTGAGTACGTTCAGTTTTGTTCAGCTGTTTGAAAATCAAATAACGTAAGAAGTTTACCAGCACAGTGATTCATAATTTTTTTAAGGGAACGTTTCAATAAAAGCAACATCAACGAAACCTCTTAAGTATCTTTTCCGAACCAAGTTTTTGTGAACTCTACGTGCTACCGATAGTCTCGCCCAGTGAGTACCATACTTCTTCATACTTCTTACACTTTCTGGCCTTTTCAGCGTCGCTGCTGCAGGTTTCCTGCTTCTCGTTCAGCTTAGTCAACCTTTGAATGTATAGTACCGACACACAACATTTCTTCGCTGCTTTTATTCTCGACTCCAGTTCGAGAGTTATCCATTGCTGGGGTTTTCAGGGTTCCATTTTAACGTATTAGTTAAATGTAAATGTCGTGTGACTAGGGCCTCCCGTCTGGTAGATCGTTTGCTGAGTGCAAGTCTTTTGATTTTACGCCACTTCGGCGACTTGCGCGTCGATGGGGATGAAATGATGGTGATTAGGACAACGCAACACCCAGTCTCTAAGCGAAGAAAATCTCCGACCCAGCCGGGAATCGAACCCGGGCCCTGACCACTCAGCTACCACAGCAAACATCGTTTCTTAGATAATATATTTCACTCGACACGCATTTTACATAGAACAGTGAAGTGATCGTTCCCATCAGCCACTTCCTACTCTGTTCCTCACATAAGTGGTCGCCAAAACACGTGCACGAGCAATATTCTTTTCACTGTCAACTTCACAGTCTATGTCACATGGCCACAGATATCGCTAGTCAGTGGAACACATTTTTAAAAATATATGTTTTAATACATGGAAGCATTTAACTTCATGAATTATAATTATTACGAACCGTTGACAGTACTCAAGACGTTACATTCTGTTTATTGTACTCTCCTCATCGAAAAACTCATATATCCGTGACATGGTTGTCAAGACCCGTTGCGTCTATCTTGCTAAAAATGAACTGATTAAAAGAATAGAGCCACAACATACCTTTGCTACAGAATCAATAAAACAGAGTAACGTCGCTAAAAATATATGTCACTCTATTTTATTCATTCTGTAGCAAAGGTATGTTGTGACTCTTAAGCTTGACTATTTTACATTTGTTTTAACAAACCTGTTTTCATTTGCTGTTTGATCTTTATACAGCTGTTTTAATATGTTTGCTTTTATACGTATTTTTTGCCAATGCTTTGTTGGACACTACCGTCCGATTCCTATTCTGGCGTTGGCGTTCCAGTAATTTGTGACGATTTCGCTCTGAAATGACTGTTTAAACTGTCGAAACCGGGAAAGTGAACAAGATAAATGTTTTCTTGCGCAGCTGACGACTGACGTTTTATCTTTGTTGAAATATTCTGCAGCCGCTGAACTTCAGCTACGAACAGGATCAAAAATGGAGAAGCTTAGTATCAGGTGCACTGGGACAGTTATCTACGAACGTTCCCAGCGCTACAAAGCAGAAGGTCTCTTTAACAACCAAGTGGTTTTCTCGTATCCATTGTGAGATCCAAGGTCGTCATGCGATGGCAAATAGCGTGGGGCACTTAAAGCCAGTTGCGGCGTTGAATATGTACACAGAAGCATCCCGTCGGGCATTGTCAGATGTGCAGCCTGCGTAAAAATGAAACCGAGTACAGCAGTGCTGCGTAAGTGAGCGGACATTTCTGCATCATAAGTGGAGTCATTAGCCAGGCAGTGGCGGCAGAACTCACACGATAACAATTCCAGGAAGCTGCGTGCCGGCCCGTCGTAAAGCACGGCCCTGGAAGGTGTGTGGACTCTCTGTGGGTGCTGTAGAGGCCGTTCTCGTATTCTGCCACCCGTGGCGCTGGTAACACACTGGTGACCAGCCCTAAAATCCCAAAACCAGCAAGAACAATTAAATGTGTGAAATTTTATAGGACTTAACTGCTAAGGTCATCAGTCCCTAAGCTTACACACCACTTAACCTAAATTATCCTAAGGACAAACTAACACACACCCATGCCCGAGGGAGGACTCGAAACTCCGCCGGGACCAGCCGCGAAGAACAATTAATGGCGAAATTTTACTTATTGTCCGAATACACTACATGGGAAAAATCCACGATTCAATTTATGTGATTGGGGGGGGGGGGGGAGGGCGGGGGGGGGGAGGGCGTGGGGGGGGGGGGTAAGGTGTATTCACGAAGCGAAATTTTGTCTACAAAGCTAAGACCACGGCTCTAACTCGCCTAGCTCGTTAGCCAAACTGAGCTTGGATGACAGATACGGGGGCGTCATCCCATTCTGTTTCAACTCCATACTAAAGTTCATCAAATGTAGTTTCTGGCGAGTGGTGGCCTGCCAATCTCTCGGCGCCTCAGGACCAGATTTTTACAACGTGATAGTTCTGGAGATCATTTAGACCAGGCAACAGTCGAACACCATCTGTATCGAGACAGACCAGGACAGAATGAGCAACTTGCAGTTTCACGTTATTTTGTTGTAAGACAATGCCACAGTGACCTCGTAGAAAGGACGCAGCCAACAGCCTTAATATATCAGAAATGTATCGCCTGATGTACAAATTACTGGCTTTGCGAACCAGATGTGTTCGTGTTGTGTACTCGAAGGCACCGCATCCTACCACAGCAGGCCTTGTACTCGTATAATATGAGTAATGGAGTCTGGCAACGCTCGTTCTCTCCAGAGTCTCCGCAAATCGATACTTCCTGCGGCTGCAATGGACGCCAGAGAGTCATCATGAAACAAAACACACTGGCCAGTCACATTACTGCGGCCACATGTCAAAACCTTAATAACTACTTTTTGCACCGTGGACAGCTGCGACACGTGCAGGTAGAGAGTCAGGGAGGTTCTGGGAGGTACAGTCAGGTATGTGGAGCTAAGCTGACTCAAGTGCCATGGCCAGTTGCGTTAGGTTCCTCGGTCGACGATCCATGGCGCGAACAGCCCTATCAAGGTGATCCCACAGGTTCTCGATTGGTTTCTGGAGCTCTTCGAACCGCACACGCACACGCACACTGCGAACTGTGTGACACATTGCATTGTCCTGGTGGAAGATGCCATCAAGCTGAGGTAAAACGGACTGCTTGCAGGGGTGGACATAGTCCCCAAGGATAGAGGCATATTTCTGTTGATCAGTTGTGCCTTCCACAGTGACGAGATCACCCAGGGAATGCCACAAAAACATACCCCAGACCATAACGCTCTCTCATCCGGCCTGGAGCCCCCCCAGTCTCGTGACTTTTCACACACTTATAAGTTAGAACAAAGTATTTATCATTCTGAATGGAGAAGGGAGATCGGACACACACACACAACAGGTTTTTGAACGTAGATAGATAGTTCAACTATAATAAAGGTTATGCCTATAGTTCACTGGATTACCCCATACGACTGCTTCAATTCAGACAAAAGCGAACAATGTACTGCTTCGCTCAACGACGACAAATTTCGAGATAATCGATGTGTTGACTCTATTCTCGTTCCGAATTTTTAATCACAACTGTTTTACAAAAGGTTCTTGGAAAATATAGTACAAAAACTTGCACTGCCAGTAAATTTTCGGCTGCGCAGCAAGGATTTCAAAGACAAAGTCATTGCCCAGATCACAGCTGCCTTCCATTATGTTGAAATAAGCAACATTTAGTCCTGAAGCATAAACACAAAGAATAACTGAAAATTAATCTAACGCTAAGGAATCGATGCAGAAGAAATTGTGTTCTGCTTTCCTGGCGAAAACCATGATGTGTCAGTCTGGCTTCGTCCAACCTGTGACGAATTGTCATGTGAGGAGTGGTACGTGAAAAGATTGCAAGTGGAAATGTCGGGAGAATGTAAAACATTGTACTCCTCTCTGTACATAATTGATTTGTATCTAAAGAACTGTGAAGGTATTCCGATACCACAGAAGTATGCTCCGCTCCGCATCACAGCAAAAAAGAACGCTGTGGCCGAGCGGCTCTAGACGCTTCAGTCCGGAACCGCGCGACTGCTACGGTCGCAGGTTATAATCCTGCCTCGGCCATGGATGTGTGTGATGTCCTTAGGTCAGTTAGGTTTAAGTAGTTCTAAGTTCTATGGGACTGATGACCTCAGATGTTAAGTCCCACAGTGCTCAGAGGCATTTGAATTTGAACAAATTAGAGAATAAAAAAATAAAAAATGTCGTGTGACAGGGGCCTCCCGTTGGGCAGACCGTTCACCTTGCCATTTGACGCCACTTCGGCGACTTGCGCGTAGATGGGGATGAAACGATGATGACTAGGACAACACAACACCCAGTCCCTGAGCGGAGAAAATCCCCGACTCAGCCGGGAATCGAACGCGGGCCCTTAGGATTGACAGTCCGTCGCGCTGACCACTCAGCTACCGGGGGCGGACATTAGATAATAAACACGTTATTACGAACATCCTAAGTGCCGTACCAAGAAACTGACAGATTATAGGTGCCGATAACAAACTTTTTACATGCTGTATCTTGAAGAAAGAAACTGAACCAGCCAATAGTAATAATAATATTTATTTACCCAAATAGCGTCTTTACCGATTTCGGACGGACTGGTTCGTCCTCAGACGGCTGTACAAATTTTTTTTTTTTTTGGGTCATCAGTCTACTGACTGGTTTGATGCGGCCCGCCACAAATTCCTTTCCTGTGCTAACCTCTTCATCTCAGAGTAACACTTGCAACCTACGTCCTCAATTATTTGCTTGACGTATTCCAATCTCTGTCTTCCTCTACAGTTTTTGCCCTCTGCAGCTCCCTCTAGTACCATGGAAGTCATTCCCTCATGTCTTAGCAGATGTCCTATCATCCTGACCTCCTTATCAGTGTTTTCCGCATATTCCTTTCGTCTCCGATGCTACGTAGAACCTCCTCATTCCTTACCTTATCAGTCCACCTAATTTTCAACATTCGTCTATAGCACCACATCTCAAATGCTTCGATTCTCTTCTGTTCCGGTTTTCCCACAGTCCATGTTTCACTACCATACAATGCTGTACTCCATACGTCCATCCTCAGAAATTTCTTCCTCAAATTAAGGCCGGTATTTGATATTAGTAGACTTCTTTTGGCCAGAAATGCCTTTTTTGCCATAGCTAGTCTGCTTTTGATGTCCTCCTTGCTCCGTCCGTCATTGGTTATTTTACTGCCTAGGTAGCAGAATTCCTTAACTTCATTGAGTTCGTGACCATCCATCCTGATGTTAAGTTTCTCGCTGTTCTCATTTCTACTACTTCTCATTACCTTCGTCTTTCTTCGATTTACTCTCAAACCATACTGTGTACTCATTAGACTGTTCATTCCATTCAGCAGATCATTTAATTCTTCTTCACTTTCACTCAGGATAGCAATGTCATCAGCGAATCGTATTATTGATATCCTTTCACCTTGTATTTTAATTCCACTCCTGAACCTTTCTTTTATTTCCATCATTGCTTCCTCGATGTACAGATTGAAGAGTAGGGGCGAAATGCTACAGCCTTGTCTTACACCATTCTTAATACGAGCACTTCGTTCTTGATCGTCCACTCTTATTATTCCCTCTTGGTTGTTGTACATATTGTATATGACCCGTCTCTCCCTATAGCTTACCCCTACTTTTTTCAGAATCTCGAACAGCTTGAACCATTTTATATTGTCGAACGCTTTTTCTAGGTCGACAAATCCTATGAAAGTGTCTTGATTTTTCTTTAGCCTTGCTTCCATTATTAGCCGTAACGTGAGAATTGCCTCTCTCGTCCCTTTACTTTTCCTAAAGCCAAACTGATCGTCACCTAGCGCATTCTCAATTTTTTTTCCATTCTTCTGTATATTATTCTTGTAAGCAGCTTCGATGCATGAGCTGTTAAGCTGAGTGTGCGATAATTCTCGCTCTTGTAAGCTCTTGCCGTCTTCGGAATTGTGTGGATAATGCTTTTCCGAAAGTCAGATGGTATATCGCCAGACTCATATATTCTACACACCAACGTGAATAGTCGTTTTGGTGCCACTTCCCCCAATGATTTTAGAAATTCTGATGGAATGTTATCTATCCCTTCTGCCTTATTTGACCGTAAGTCCTCCAAAGCTCTTTTAAATTCCGATTCTAATACTGGATCCCCTATCTCTTCTAAATCGACTTCTGTCTCTTCTTCTATCACATCAGACAAATCTTTACCCTCATAGAGGCTTTCACTGTATTCTTTCCACCTATTTGCTCTCTCCTCTGCATTTAACAGTGGAATTCCCGTTGCACCCTTAATGTTACCACCGTTGCTTTTAATGCCACCAAAGGTTGTTTTGACTTTCCTGTATGCTGAGTCTGTCCTTCCGACAATCATATTTTTTTCGATGTCTTCACATTTTTCCTGCAGCCATTTCGTCTTAGCTTCCCTGCACTCCCTATTTATTTCATTCCTCAGCGACTTGTATTTCTGTATTCCTGATTTTCCCGGAACATGTTTGTACTTCCTCCTTTCATCAATCAACTGAAGTATTTCTTCTGTTACCCATGGTTTCTTCGCAGCTACCTTCATTGTACTTGTGTTTTCCTTCCCAACTTCTGTGATGGCCCTTTTTAGAGATGTCCATTCCTCTTCAACTGTACTGCCTACTGCGCTATTCCTTATTGCTGTATCTATAGCGTTAGAGAACTTCAAACGTATCTCGTCATTCCTTAGTACTTCCGTATCCCACTTCTTTGCGTATTGATTCTTCCTGATTAATGTTTTGAACTTCAGCCTACTCTTCATCACTACTATATTGTGATCTGAATCTATATCTGCTCATGGGTACGCCTTACAGTCCAGTATCTGATTTCGGAATCTCTGTCTGACCATGATGTAATCTAATTGAAATCTTCCCGTATCTCCCGGCCTTTTCCAAGTATACCTCTTGTGATTCTTGAACAGGGTATTCGCTATTACTAGCTGAAACTTGTTACAGAACTCAATTAGTCTTTCTCCTCTTTCATTCCTTGTCCCAAGCCCATATTCTCCTGTAACCTTTTCTTCTACTCCTTCCCCTACAACTGCATTCCAGTCGCCCATGACTATTAGATTTTCGTCCCCCTTTACATACTGCATTACCCTTTCAATATCCTCATACACTTTCTCTATCTGTTCATCTTCAGCTTGCGACGTCGGCATGTATACCTGAACTATCGTTGTCGGTGTTGGTCTGCTGTCGATTCTGATTAGAACAACCCGGTCACTGAACTGTTCACAGTAACACACCCTCTCCCCTACCTTCCTATTCATAACGAATCCTACACCTGTTATACCATTTTCTGCTGCTGTTGATATTACCCGATACTCATCTGACCAGAAATCCTTGTCTTCCTTCCACTTCAATTCACTACCGAGCGAGGTGGCGCAGTGGTTAGCACACTGGACTCGCATTCGGGAGGACGACGGTTCCATCCCGTCTCCAACCATCCTGATCTAGGTTTTCCGTGATTTCCCTAAATCGTTTCAGGCAAATGCCGGGATGGTTCCTTTGAAAGGGCACGGCCGATTTCCTTCCCCATCCTTCCCTAACCCGAGCCTGCGCTCCGTCTCTAATGACCTCGTTGTCGAGGGGACGTTAAACACCACTAACTTAACCTAACCTAACTTCACTTCACTGACCCATACTATATCTAGATTGAGCCTTTGCATTTCCCTTTTCAGAAACTTATCTTTTCAAATTTATATCTGTTGTTTTTTACAATGGTTGCTGCCTATTTTTTTCAGACAACCCCCCCCCTCCCCTCGCCAACGGCCTCTGTCTGATGTAGCATAAAACAACATCATTCATCTGAAAAGGCCGCCTGTTGGCACTCAGTGAACGTCCAGTAGCAGTACTGCTGTTCGAATTCCAGCTTTCGTCGCCATTTAAAAGCAGTCAGCATGGTTTATGAACTAGGTACTTGCTATGGAGGCTTATACGCAGCAACTTTCGCTGAACGGTCGTTGGGGAGACGCTGTTGGTAGCCCCTTGATTAATCTGGGCAGTCCGTTGCTGAAGAGCTGCGCTTCTATTCGCCCATACACGTCTCGGCAACCGTCGTTCACCACTAGCATCTATGGATCCGTGGGGAACTGCAGTTGCCTCGAAACTGGATTTGGATAGCACCATGTTGCCATGCACGATCTACTTTGACCACTGCGGCATGCGAACTGTTTACAGACATAGCCAAAAAAATGGTTCAAATGGCTCTAAGCACTATGGGACTTAACATCTGAGGTCATCAGTCCCCTAGACTTAGAACTACTTAAACCTAACTCACCTAAGGACATCACACACATCCATGTCCGAGGCAGGATTCGAACCTGCGACCGTAGCAGCAGCGCGGTTCCGGACTGAAAAAAATGGTTCAAATGGCTCTGAGCACTATGGGACTTAACATCTATGGTCGTAAGTCCCCTAGAACTTAGAACTAATTAAACCTAACTAACCTAAGGACAGCACACAACACCCAGCCATCACGAGGCAGAGAAAATCCCTGACCCCGCCGGGAATCGAACCCGGGAACCCGGGCGTGGGAAGCGAGAACGCTACCGCACGACCACGAGATGCGGGCGTTCCGGACTGAAGCGCCTAGAAGCTCTCCGCCACAGCGGCCGGCAGAGTTAGCCACTTCGACAATATTTACCCCCGACACACTTTATATAACCTACACTGCTAGTGCTGCCACCGGCCGTCTGTGAGTGGTATTGTACGTTGACGTTTAACATAGGTGGTAGTCACACTTATCTGACTGTACCGTGTATAATGTCACGTTTCAATGATGAGGAGCTCATGTTAGACGCTGAGCCCCTGGGCAGAACACGCACTCTCAACTTCCACGCATTTAGAACAATTAGTTATGATCAGGTATGTAATAAAGCCTAAGGTTCAGCCTTCCTTTCAAACAACCCCAATGCCAAATCAGCAGTACTATCCGCAGCTGTTTGTGGCGTATGTGGCGAGGAACGTGAGTGCCACTGCTTCGCTGGCCACAGATCTAGATGTCGCCCAAGGTTCGTACTTGAGATTTTACTGTCGGTAACATTTTCATCGTGGTTAGGAGACTCACGTAAAAACCACCCTGAGTCAGATGCACTCGTATCAATCCCAGGCTCCCTTTGATTGCGTGTATCAAAGAATATACAACAGTTCTGAAATCATGGTCATTTGTGTGCTAATGTGCACATAATCTATTGCATAAAGTCCACTTTAGTCACAGGTATCATTCATGGTGTTGTAGTTTTCACAGCCGTCGGATCTTTAAGGCACAGAGTTCGCAGTCGTCAGCTCTAGATAAAATAATCTAAGTCGTTTATTTTATAAATCATTCTTGAATACATACGTTTTAATACAAGTTTCACACTACTATGAACAGTGTTGATTTCCCCGGATCTCTAATCCTCAACAGCACCATGATTCTCTTATTTTTTTCAATTTTTGTCTGACTGTCTAATAGATTTTGACGTAGCATGTAAGCATATCCTGTTGATAATAAAATTGCTGCGAAATTCAGGAAGATACGCAGCTGAATGATGCTAGATGGGAAGACCGGTTTTTGACAACACAAGAAAATAATGTTATGTCATGAGGGTAATTAAGCGACAATACTTGATGTCGTTTGATTGTCCGATTACCCATCACTGGAACCAGCGACCACCATCAAGTATCTTAGGATACCCATAATAATGAAACATTAGTAAAATTATCGACTCTCGCGCTTATACTGAGATGTAACAATACTTGTTCTCCCTGTATACCATCCGTGGAGGTAAAAAGAAAGGATAGGAGAGCGGTCATCTGGAGGGAAACAGTTTCCATTGGACTGCCATAAGGTACAGCGTAATCCATTATTCCGAAACACTCGTTTTCAGCATCCACTGCCTAGTGGTGTCGATTCTTACACCATCTCAAGCGTTGCTTATCATTTACTAAAGAAACGTTTGTCTTGGGAGGAGCTGTTCGACTATTGCCCGCCATTCTTTGTAACACCCAATGCAAGTCTTGATCTAGTCGGACTTCTGGTAGCACTCTTGAACTCAAGAGTGATTCCTTCCACTCATTTCATGTGATTGTTTACACCCAACCTCCGCAATGCTCGACGGTCCCTGTCCGTCAGTACATGAGGTCTGGCTGGTCTTTGTCCAGCAGCCGACTAGGGCAGCTTTAGAAGGGGTGAAATGTCAGTGAGCACAGGTGATGTGCAATGACGTGTCTACGTTCAAAGTCACCGCGCTCTCTTGACCGACACATGCGGCAGTTAATGCTTGTCTACTGACAAGACGATAGTCCACACTCCGTTGCGTAGTGATGGGTCCGCCTTTCGTGACATATGGTTGTCAATTCCGCATTACATAACAGTGGCCAGATACTTCTCTTAAAATAGTGTGTGTCGTTTTCGCATATAAATTTCGACACAATCTTTCCGGGACCAAGGTTCCCTATTTGAAACTGATATATTTGTCCTTCTCTGTCACACCTGAAAATATGTGTCATCATCAGGTATTTGCACTCAGTTCCCAGCACTGATAGTGAAGCTATGCAGTTCATCCCATTTTCTGTTCTGAATCGAGTATTTCTTCCCATATTTCTCTTAAGCTCTTCATCTATATTTGTCAGATTTTCCAACACTTGTATATCGTTAGACTCCTTACCCTCGATGTTCCAGAAATTTGGAGGCAGAACGTGATTAAAAAATATATATACGCTTTTCCAGTTAATGCTCCATAGACTAAACCCACAAGCACCCATGTTGTCTAATGAGATGAGGAGGCGAAATCATTAAGAAAGTGGGCTCGCATTCGGAAGGGATGGTTTCCAAATCAACGTCTTACCAACCTCATTTAGGTGCTATTGATTCTGAGTGACTCATTTGCTCAAATGATTCCTTAAACAGTGCCACAGCCCTTTTCTCCACCTCAGTTATCCAATCCGATCTTGTGCTCCATCCTCTACTAACATCGACATCGATGGCACGTTATACTCCGCCCTTGCTTCCCATCTGCCTCCCCAGCGCACAGCTTCAAACTACGGACGCTCCCCTTCTGCATTATCTGCCCGTCTGAAACTGTGAATTAGGACGGGGATGTTAATTAACCACGGTGTTCGAATTCTTGTCGTGTATGTTAACAGAGAAGTGATGAATCTGCGAAAAGCTTCGGCAGCTAAACGTCTTAGCCATTTGGCACCCACTACCCGGAGGCATTCGCACTTTCACGTCCTTCTGGTACAAGCAACTCAGTTTATTTCTAGCCAACAAAGACAAGTGCTTATACATGGTGTAATTGGTTTTACAAGTGCAGATATTTGTATATGTGGTACCCTAAAATGTAAACAAATCTAAGTGTTGGCGGCTTTTTTTTATGTGTCCAACAGTCTTCCCACCATCTCTAATACGTTGTATGAAAGCCTTTGGCAATAGGTTTTAGTCATCTCGGAATGGATAAACACAGGCCCTTTAAGGTTTCAGGCGAATCTTACACTGTTGTTGCTGCAAAATATTGTAGTGGCAAGTTCTGGTAACAATGATAGAGATGGACAACGAATACGGCCCCTTCTCTTCAAAGTTGACCACAAACGTTCAAAACTAGCCGTGGACGATGCGAGCTGTTAGACACTGTCGATCTGGAACACAGAATCACATTGAGGAACAAACACTGCGCCATGAGATTGACCTGATCAGCGAAAACGGCCCGTAACAGGGGAACGTGGTGCCGAAGTCATAATACTTGGATTATGGAACAGCAGAAGAAAGTATTTTGGTCGGATGGGTTTTGTTGCACACTGTTTCCAACTTCTGGCCGAGTTTACATCTGAAGACTGAAACACGGCAAGGGTTCGGTGACGATTTCGGCAGCCGCGTCGAGGCGTTCCATGGGCTCCATGGGTACTCTGTATGGTGGCATTACTGCCAAGGATTATGTGAGCATTTTGGCTGATCAGGTCAATCTCATGACACAGTAACATTGGAATTCTAGGTCGTCCAGCAATTCCCTATCTATACAGCTCTCTTGTTTCGGCGGTGACATGTATCCCGGGTGCGACATTCACTTCTGCAGTGACTTTTGTAGTTATGTCCTTTATTTCTCGATACCGTCAGTCATAGTCGCTCAACACAACCATTCATCCGTGTTGTGACTTAGCGGATGATGTTTTTCCTTTTTCTCTGTATGCGGTGTAGAACTTAGATACGTTGCCTCTTGAAACACCAACCACTTCTGCGTTGTTTACGGAAGCACCCACAATACGAGCACCAACGATTTGCCCACGTTCGGCTTCACTCGGCTCCGACATAACGCACTCACAACTACACGGAACACTGTTCTGATTATGATTGACACTTGCAACCTGTTGAGGCCATTGCACAGGTGCCGTTAGTAGTCAAATACAATAGCGCATCCTGTATGCTTGCCTACCACCTGCATTTCTCATGAAGCATACATTTATCGCGGTGATTCCGTATTTTTGCCCAATCTTTACAACAGTACATCTAACCATGCGTTCTACATATCCTACTTCATGCTTACTTAACGGCACAGATATAAAAAGACTTACGTTTAATATGGCATACAACATTTAGAAGTAACTGTAAGGTAAATAGCGGAACATAGAAGTATCCGTTGTACAAAAAAGCAATATTTATATTAGTTCATTGAAAGTAGAACTCCAAAGACATATTGTAGTTGGGTAGGTTTGAACTGAGGATACTGCCAGAAATGGGCGTGACGGAAGAAGTGGAAGAGTAAGAGCAACGTGACATAAAAAAGTAATGGACGGAGGGGGAAAGAAGGTGGCGTCAATCTGGAGGGGTTACATGAAAATACTGACATGAGAATTCTGTCTGAGAAACGAAAAGAGAAACATGCGAAACTGGGAGAATATGGACACAATTGTTGTACTGTTCTACGCAGAGAAAACGGACCTTACGTGTCAAATTTTAATGAAAAGTTATGACGTTGACATCAAGAAGTGCTTCAGATTATTCTTAATTGGTACGGAGCACTGAAGTATGCGCAGATTGCAAGGTAGCTTGTCCCAGAAGCTGACAGCGAAGAGAAGAAGTCTGTGAAAGTTGTTTGTTTTATTGATGGGCACAGCTGGAGTACTGGGTAGGTGAGAGTGTTGCGATTATGTTGCGATTATGTTGCGATGACAGATAGTTAATCTCTGACGCGAGGTACTTGGGTGCATGTACACTAAGGAGCCGCTGAAGTATATCATATAGTGATTATGTAACTTGTCTCATCAAGACCCTCGTAAATGAGCGTATGAGGCACTGACAGGGTCACAAAGACGGATGCGGCAGATGCATTGCTGATGATTTTACCACTCGTGCGATGTTGGATTAAATGGCAATAGTAGATGTTCGAGACAGAAATTTTGGAAGAAACCGTAATATACTAAAAGGATGACGCGTAATGAAAGAAAATATCGTCCGCTCTACGTAATTAAAAAAGAATATACACTAGCTCAAAGAATGAACTCAGTACTCGGAGTTTCACGTCAAAATTAAAAAGCCTAATACTCTGGAGGGGTTACACGAAAATACGAGGGTTGCCCAAAAGGTAATGCACCGCATCTTTTTCTTCAACAATTTTTTACTGAACGTAATGAGAATTACACACACGAAAGAATGGTGTTTTCTCCACACACCCTATTTTTCCACGTAATCTCCATCTCGTTCTATGGCCTTCC
Organism: Schistocerca piceifrons; assembly: GCF_021461385.2. Classification (NCBI taxonomy): domain Eukaryota; kingdom Metazoa; phylum Arthropoda; class Insecta; order Orthoptera; family Acrididae; genus Schistocerca; species Schistocerca piceifrons. The sequence continues at coordinate 672,511,783 of NC_060138.1, read as the reverse complement.
TCCAGTGCGAAACAAGGTTGTGTATGCTCTGTGGGTATCAATCCTTGTCCTGGTAGCAGAGCCAGTGCTTCAAGGGTGAATCATCTCCTCATCGTCCCCAAATTCCACGAATGGCATCCTTTAATGAATGACAACATCAGCTCGCTGCAACATGTCAGGCGTGACAGCCGTAGATGGTCTCCCCGACCGCTGCATATCGTGGGGCTCCGCCGAACCGCCTTCTGATGACCTCACCCGTCGTGCCCAGCGACTAACTGCGTTTCTATCGACAGCAGATGCTCCATTGACTTTGCACAAGCGTTTGTGAATGTTCCCCACAGTTTCTTTCTCTGCAGTACGAAATTCAATGACGGCACGTTGCTTGTAACGTACATCACCTATAGACGCCATTTTGATAGTGTCCTTCAGATACGCTATCTGTCGGAAGTGACAGAAACTTGGCGCGCTCACTCAGGAGATTTCAAATAATACATAAGTAACGTTTCGCATTCGTAGCATTGTGAGGAAAAAAATGCGCTGCATTACTTTCTAGGCAACCCTCGTACTAACATGAGAATTATTAGCAGTTTATAATTAGTTCCGCAAAATACGAGAGGAATGCACCGCATCGTATAGCGGCGTCTACTCGTATTTCAAGCTCGCAGAGAAAGCGATGCGAGTGTTTTCTCTGTGTTGACACGTTAATTTCCGTCCGGCGTGCAGGGAAGTCCGTACACGGGCTGTCGCTTCGTTACAATCCGCTGGCGTACCGTGTCGCGTTTCATAAGCACGGAGCGGTCTTTGCCTCATGTAGGTGATACGCGCTCTAAGCACGGGGCACCGCCCTACAGTCGGTCCCGCCACAACGCGTCACAGAAATACCGTAGTGCAGTGCATTCGATTCGTTTGCAGAACTGTGTCGACACCGTTTAATGCCATTCAAATAGCACCTTTCAAGTAGTGTAAATATTTGTCTTTGCAACCTGACGAGTAGTAAAAATGAAATATAAATGATTGCGTTGTAAATTAAAATTAAAATAATCATTGGAAAAACTCTCACAAGGATGCAGGCTCTTACATATCAGTAAATCCCCACTCCCTATTCTTTAAAGAATCGAACTCCCTTGTATAAAACGTCAAATCTACCGAACTGTGTGTCGTATAATGATACAATTTTGCAGGTGCATTCAGCGTTATACGTGGATACGTCTGCGAAATTTGTTGTGAGCAGAGTTAGTGGTAAGAAGTAATATATTAAAACGTTATGCCTGATGCTACAGTTTTACTCCATGAACAATGAAAATGGAGTAAGCAATAAGCTTTTTTTCCTTCCTTCATTTAGTGGAGGTTTTCAGCGAGAAAAAGTTTCGAGAGAGTTAGAAATTATATGTGAAGCTTGTTGGAAATTGCTAAGTACCCTTATTCTCAAATACTAGATGAATATAGTTTGGGTAATTTGTGTGCTGTGAATTACGCTGCCTAAGTGACATACACAGTTTCTAACTATAATACTTGACTTACTGTGTTAAACATTTAGCTCTTAATAAGTAGATTAAGGAAAAGTTTTAAATTTTTCAATTCGTTCAGTGACGGTATGAAACACTGAAAATCATATTTTTGTTTCCCTGGAGTCCGTTAGATAGGCAAACTACAACTGGGTCTATGCCACTGATTAGCCGTACAAAATATAGACATTTAAAAGAAAAATCAAAAAACTTTGCTGTTTTCTGTATCTGTATTATCGTTTTCAGCTTGAGTGACCTACCTAATCCATCTTTCGCTTGACAGCAATAAGTGTAATGTCTCTTTTAGGAAAGGTTTGCTGGTTTTATTTGGCTTCAGTCTCATACCTCTTATTAATGGATCGGATGTCAGTAATAGCGTGTTTCTTATGTCCAGACTGTATTCTCCTCATGAGAATTTCCTGGCAAACATTTGTCTGTGCAGATGAAAGGTCTTATTGCAAGCCTCATCTTCTTCTTCTTATAAACTGCCTATGGGTAAGAGGGCATATTTCAGTGACAGTTGGGCCATGCCTGAAAATCTTGTGAGCTGTGGGAGACATACGATGCCTTGGATATAAATCAATATACAGTCTTGCTGATTCATCTGTATAAGCAGCAAATTTGTTTATGTCTATTTTATGTCCACTGGAAATAGCTTATAGCATAACCCTGAACAGATCAGCAGCAGATCTACAACTGTTATATTTGCTGATGTTTCAGGGTCTGTAAAAAATCTTCTACTGGTATTTCTATCATTTCTGTTTCCATAGCCTTGCTTGGCAACTTATACATTAACCCTATCGATTTCTAAACATTTCTTGTGTAACTTTATTCCTGTCTTGAACAAATTCCTTTTCCTTTTTTGAACGGATTTGCCACTTCTTGATATTTATTATATATAACAAACGCAACAAAAATTCGAAGCATCTAATTCGGGCATGGTGTGTGGACAAGGCGAGCTGAACAGCTTCTGTATTTACTACTTGGATTTTGACAAGCTACTGAAATCTTTTCAGTTAGCCTAACAAACGTGGCATTTCACTGCCTGTGCTGTCTCTGTTCCTGTATTGCAGACCTTTTCATCTACCATAGTTGTCAACAATGTGTGTTTTATAGATAAATCTCCCTCTGATCTTGCAATTTTTGTTTCTCTTTATATTTCAGTTTGCCTGTTGATGTAACCAATTTCTTCACTAATAAAATCATCTGTTTAATGAATAAATCTGTTTCTTATTGGCCTGTAACAGCGATGAGATGATGGTGCAGGATTTTTCTAAACAGTCAAGCCTTTATTCGTGCGACGAATAAGTTGGAAAGACACTAAAGAAGACTGAAATATGTTCGCATCGGAATCATGGTTGTTTGAAGATTTTGGTTTAAATTGAATTCGCTGTGAACCACCACAACACCATGTATAGAAAAGTTCCAATGCATTTTGGTCATGATTTGGAACATCATCTAAAACCTCTTCCAAGCATAATATTAATCGCTCACATGTGTCATTAATCTACATCTACATCTACATCAATACTCCGCAACCCACCTGGCGGTGTGTGGCGGAGGGCACTTTAGGAGCCACGGTCATTACCTCCCTTTTCTGTTCCAGTCGCGTATGGTTCGCGGGAAGAACGACTGTCTGAAAGCCTCCGTACGCGCTCTAATCTCTCTAATTTTACATTCGTGATTTCCTCGGGAGGTATAAGTAGGGGGAAGTAATATACACTCCTGGAAATGGAAAAAAGAACACATTGACACCGGTGTGTCAGACCCACCATACTTGCTCCGGACACTGCGAGAGGGCTGTACAAGCAATGATCACACGCACGGCACAGCGGACACACCAGGAACCGCGATGTTGGCCGTCGAATGGCGCTAGCTGCGCAGCATTTGTGCACCGCCGCCGTCAGTGTGAGCCAGTTTGCCGTGGCATACGGAGCTCCATCGCAGTCTTTAACACTGGTAGCATGCCGCGACAGCGTGGACGTGAACCGTATGTGCAGTTGACGGACTTTGAGCGAGGGCGTATAGTGGGCATGCGGGAGGCCGGGTGGACGTACCGCCGAATTGCTCAACACGTGGGGCGTGAGGTCTCCACAGTACATCGATGTTGTCGCCAGTGGTCGGCGGAAGGTGCACGTGCCCGTCGACCTGGGACCGGACCGCAGCGACGCACGGATGCACGCCAAGACCGTAGGATCCTACGCAGTGCCGTAGGGGACACTGTTGCTCCTGGGGTATCGGCGAGGACCATTCGCAACCGTCTCCATGAAGCTGGGCTACGGTCCCGCACACCGTTAGGCCGTCTTCCGCTCACGCTCCAACATCGTGCAGCCCGCCTCCAGTGGTGTCGCGACAGGCGTGAATGGAGGGACGAATGGAGACGTGTCGTCTTCAGCGATGAGAGTCGCTTCTGCCTTGGTGCCAATGTTGGTCGTATGCGTGTTTGGCGCCGTGCAGGTGAGCGCCACAATCAGGACTGCATACGACCGAGGCACACAGGGCCAACACCCGGCATCATGGTGTGGGGAGCGATCTCCTACACTGGCCGTACACCACTGGTGATCGTCGAGGGGACACTGAATAGTGCACGGTACATCCAAACCGTCATCGAACCCATCGTTCTACCATTCCTAGACCGGCAAGGGAACTTGCTGTTCCAACAGGACAATGCACGTCCGCATGTATCCCGTGCCACCCAACGTGCTCTAGAAGGTGTAAGTCAACTACCCTGGCCAGCAAGATCTCCGGATCTGTCCCCCATTGAGCATGTTTGGGACTGGATGAAGCGTCGTCTCACGCGGTCTGCACGTCCAGCACGAACGCTGGTCCAACTGAGGCGCCAGGTGGAAATGGCATGGCAAGCCGTTCCACAGGACTACATCCAGCATCTCTACGATCGTCTCCATGGGAGAATAGCAGCCTGCATTGCTGCGAAAGGTGGATATACACTGTACTAGTGCCGACATTTTGCATGCTCTGTTGCCTGTGTCTATGTGCCTGTGGTTCTGTCAGTGTGATCATGTGATGTATCTGACCCCAGGAATGTGTCAATAAAGTTTCCCCTTCCTGGGACAATGAATTCACGGTTTTCTTATTTCAATTTCCAGGAGTGTATTCGATACCTCATCCAGCAACGCACACTCTCGAAACCTGGACAGCAAGCTACACCGCGATGCAGAGCGCCTCTCTTGCAGAGTCTGCCACTTGAGTTTGCTAAACATCTCCGTAACGCTATCACGGTTACCAAATAACCCTGTGACGAAACGCGCCGCTCTTCTTTGGATCTTCTCTATCTCCTCCGTCAACTCGATCTGGTACGGATCCCACACTGATGAGCAATACTCAAGTATAGGTCGAACGAGTGTTTTGTAAGCCACCTCCTTTGTTGATGGACTACATTTTCTAAACACTCTCCCAATGAATCTCAACCTGGCACCCGCCTTACCAACAATTAATTTTATATGATCGTTCCACTTCAAATCGTTCCGCACGCATACTCCCAGATATTTTACAGAAGTAACTGCTACCAGTGTTTGTTCCGCTATCATATAATCATACAATAAAGGATCCTTCTTTCTACGTATTCGCAATACATTACATTTGTCTATGTTAAGGGTTAGTTGCCACTCCCTGCACCAAGTGCCTATCCGCTGCAGATCTTCCTGCATTTCGCTACAATTTTCTAATGCTGCAACTTCTCTGTATACTACAGCGTCATCCGCGAAAAGCCGCATGGAACTTCCGACACTATCTACTAGGTCATTTATATATATTGTGAAAATCAATGGTCCCATAACACTCCCCTGTGGCACGCCAGAGGTTACTTTAACGTCTGTAGACGTCTCCCCATTGATAACAACATGCTGTGTTCTGTTTGCTAAAAACTCTTCAATCCAGTCACACAGCTGGTCTGATATTCCGTAGGCTCTTACTTTGTTTATCAGGCGACAGTGCGGAACTGTATCGAACGCCTTCCGGAAGTCAAGGAAAATAGCATCTTCCTGGGAGCCTTATCTAATATTTTCTGGGTCTCATGAATAAATAACGCGAGTTGGGTCTCACACGATCGCTGTTTCCGGAATCCATGTTGATTCCTACAGATTAGATTCTGGGTTTCCAAAAACGACATGATAAGCGAGCAAAAAACATGTTCTAAAATTCTACAACAGATCGACGTCAGAGATATAGGTCTATAGTTTTGCGCATCTGCTCGGCGACCCTTCTTGAAGACTGGGACTACCTGTGCTCTTTTCCAATCATTTGGAACCTTCCGTTCCTCTAGAGACTTGCGGTACACGGCTGTTAGAAGGGGGGCAAGTTATTTCGCGTACTCTGTGTAGAATCGAATTGGTATCCCGTCAGGTCCAGTAGACTTTCCTCCGTTGAGTGATTCCAGTTGCTTTTCTATTCCTTGGACACATTTTTCGATGTCAGCCATTTTTTCGTTTGTGCGAGGATTTAGATAATGAACTGCAGTGCGCTCTTCCTCTGTGAAACAGCTTTGGAAAAAGGTGTTTAGTATTTCAGCTTTACGCGTGTCATCCTCTGCTTCAATGCCATCATCATCCCGGAGTGTCTGGATATGCTGTTTCGAGCCACTTACTGATCTAACGTAAGACCAGAACTTCCTAGGATTTTCTGTCAAGTCGGTACATAGAATTTTACTTTCGAATTCACTGAACGCTTCACGCATAGCTCTCCTTACGCTAACTTTTGACATCGTTTAGCTTCTGTTTGTCTGAGAGGTTTTGGCTGCGTTTACACTTGGAGTGAAGCTCTTTTTGCTTTCGCAGTAGTTTCCTAACTTTGTTGTTGAACCACGGTGGGTTTTTCCCGTCCCTCACAGTTTTACTCGGCACGTACCTGTCTAAAACGCATTTTACGATTGCCTTGAACTTTTTCCATAAAAACTCAACATTGTCAGTGTCGGAACAGAAATTTTCGTTTTGATCTGTTAGGTAGTCTGAAATCTGCCTTCTATTACTCTTGCTAAACAGATAAACCTTCCTCCCTTTTTTTTATATTCCTATTAACTTCCATATTCAGGGATGCTGCAACGGCCTTGTGATCACTGATTCCCTGTTCTGCACTTACAGAGTCGAAAAGTTCGGGTCTGTTATCAGTAGGTCCAAGATGTTATCTCCACGAGTCGGTTCTCTGTTTAATTGCTCGAGGTAATTTTCGGATAGTGCACTCAGTATAATGTCACTCGATGCTCTGTCCCCACCACCCGTCCTAAACATTTGAGTGTCCCAGTCTATATCTGGTAAATTGAAATCTCCACCTAAGACTATAACATGCTGAGAAAATTTATGTGAAATGTATTCCAAATTTTCTCTCAGTTGTTCTGCCACTAAAGCTGCTGAGTCGGGAGGTCGGTAAAAGGAGCCAACTATTAACCTAGCTCGGTTGTTGAGTGTAACCTCCACCCATAATAATTCACAGGAACTATCCACTTCTACTTCACTACAGGATAAACTATTACTAACAGCGACAAACACGCCACCACCGGCTGCATGCAATCTATCCTTTCTAAACACTGTCTGTGCCTTTGTAAAAATTTCGGCAGAATTTATCTCTGGCTTCAGCCAGCTTTCTGTACCGATAACGATTTCAGCTTCGGTGTTTTCTATCAGCGCTTGAAGTTCCGGTACTTTACCAATGCAGCTTCGACAGTTTACAATTACAATACCGATTGCTGCTTGGTCCCCGCATGTCCTGACTGCCCCGCACCCTTTGAGGCTGCTGCCCTTTCTGTACTTGCCCGAGGCCATCTAACCTAAAAAAACCGCCCAGTCCACGCCACACAACCCCTGCTACCCGTGTAGCCGCTTGCTGCGTGAAGTGGACTCCTGAGCTATCCAGCGGAACCCGAAACCCCACCACCCTATGGCGCAAGTCGAGGAATCTGCAGCCCATACGGTCGCAGAACCGTCTCAGACTCTGATTCAGACCCTCCACTCGGCTCTGTACCAAAGGTCCGCAGTCAGTCCTGTCGACGATGCTGCAGATGGTGAGCTCTGCTTTCATCCCGCTAGCGAGACTGACAGTCTTCACCAAATCAGATAGCCGCCGGACGCCAGAGAGGATTTCCTCCGATCCATAGCGACACACATCATTGGTGCCGACATGAGTGACCACCTGCAGATGGGTGCACCCTGTACCCTTCATGGCATCCGGAAGGACCCTTTCCACATCTGGAATGACTCCCCCCGGTATTCACACGGAGTGCACATTTGTTTTCTTCCCCTCTCTTGCTGCCATATCCCTAAGGGGCCCCATTACGCGCCTGACGTTGGAGCTCCCAACTACCAGTAAGCCCACCCTTTGCGACCGCCCGGATCTTGCAGACTGAGGGGCAACCTCTGGAACAGCACAAGCAGCCATGTCCGGCTGAAGATCAGCATCAGCCTGAGACAGAGCCTGAAACCGGTTCGTCAGACAAACTGGAGAGGCCTTCCGTTCAGCCCTCCGGAATGTCTTTCGCCCCCTGCCACACCTCGAGACGACCTCCCACTCTACCACAGGTGAGGGATCAGCCTCAGTATGGGCATTATCCAGGGCAGCCACAGTCTTAGTCCGATCGGGGGATGCGTGGGACGAGCTGGCCGTCCCCGACAAACCCCCATCCGGACCCCCACAGTGATGCCCATTGGCAACAGCCTCAAGCTGTGTGACCGAAGCCAACACTGCCTGAAGCTGGGAGCGAAGGGATGCCAACTCAGCCTGCATCCGAACGCAGCAGTTGCAGTCCCTATCCATGCTAAAAACTGTTGTGCAAAGAACGTCTGAACTAATTTACAGAGAGCACAAACAATTCGACACAAAATTTAAACGGTTATTAAAATACAAGATTGCCTAGTAAATGCAGTAATGCTGCTACTTGCGCACTGCTGACACACTGCTCGGCGGCGGAAGGAGACTACGCGATTTTACACTATTCAGGTACTAAAACGCGATGCTACAACTCTCAAATACTACAATACGCCCGAAATTTATGAATTAAACAACGCAAATACCAAAAACACGCAAAGATATTAAGAATTAAACTACGTAACAAATAAGTGAGCTAAGAGTATACGACTTGCTGCTGCAGCTGCTTATCCAACGGCCAGCTAGCATCAAGGCTAGAAGTTGAATCTCCGAACATGTGGCAGTCACCTGGTACGATTCAGTCACAGGGTAGCACTGCCCTTTAGCCTCTTGAAGGATACTATAACATGGATAGACCTTCTTATCAGCTGTTCAGATTATTCCGTGTTGTTTCCTTGTCAGCCAGGCTTCCACAAAGATTGACGAGGCTTGGAGATGTGAAAGTAGTTTTTGTGCTTGTAAGTCTCTACGACTACGATCCAACGCTCGTCTGCATTTACCTCCTCGTGTATTAGATGTAGTGATATCTTTCAACACTTGGGACCCTTCAACACTTCCAGATTCTCAGAGCTTAATTTGACTGTCATACGTTACTTCTGTAGCTCCACAATTCTATCTAAATACCTCTTTTGCCTTTTATTGCGTTCACCTAACTCTACGAACGACTTTGATGGCCTACCAACTCGAGTTTTGCAACATAGAATTTTAATGGTACTTTGCAGCCAATTATGTTTTTTTTAAAGAAGTTACTTTCAACTTTGTGAAGAACAAGCCATCGTTTCTTTAACTGCGACTTTATATAAGACAGTCTAATTGTAAAACATTTCTCTGATGACAAATAATTTTCCGTATCGTACAATCTTTTTACAAACTCTTTTTCAGAACATCTCTTCATAAGGTCATAGAGGCGTTTTCTTATCATTATTTTGACCTTGCAAGGATCTAGGATAAAGACAAAATGCTTTCAGAATTCATTACGGTGATGACATTGTTTGTAGCTGGCAAGACGTTAACATAAAACAATGATACAAAATCAGTCTGTTGTATTCAGCAGCTATTTTTTTAAATTTCTAGTAGAGGAATGATTTTTTTCCAAGCTATATTCACAAAAATGCAGTGAAACACCCTGAACTATAACAAAAAGGATGATTAATAATAAAAATAGTAAATAATATGAATGAAACTAATTATAAATAACGTTACATGTCCGGATCTTGGGAATGTATATTGCTTTTGACCACACTTCAAGTAAAAACATAGTTTAACACATTCACAAACTTAGAGTGATTTCAAGCTAGTAGAGAAGCTTCAGATGCACTGTAAGCGAGATGTAAATACAAACTATCTCCACCGCGGATCAGTTAACAATAAGCAAATAACACACTGCCTCAGTAATGCCCCATCTTTCAGACTACCGCAGGAAGTTATGCATTCCATAAATCATTCGCATTTGAAAAGTGGGCTTTTGGTCAGCTTTTAGGGCACAATAGCCCTGTGTTCAACGTCCCGAATGGTTTTAGCGTAAGACATACAACAATCATATTAGACTGTTGTTGTTTTGGTCTTCAGTCCAAAGACTGGTTTGATGCAGCTCTCCATCCTGTCGAAGCCTCTTCACCTCCAAGTAACTACTGCAACATAGATCCTTCTAAATCTGCTTATCGTATTCATCTCTTGGTTTCCCTCTAGGTTATTTACTCCCCACTCTTCCCTCCAGTACTAAATTGGCGATCCCTTGATATTCCAGAATGTGTCCTAGCAACCGACTCCTTCTTCTACTCAGGTTGTGCCACAAATTTCTTTTCTCCCCGATATTAATTACCTCCTCATTAGTTACGTTATCTGCCCATATAATCTTCAGCATTCTTCTGCAGCATCACATTTCGAAAGCTTCTATCCTCGTCTAAACTGTTTATTGTTCACGTTTCACTTATATACATGGCTACAAGCCATAAAATTCTTTCAGAATCTATTCTCGGTGTTAACAAATTTTTATTCTTCAGATACGCTTTTTTTACCATTGCCAGTCTTCATTTTATATCTCCTCTACTTCTACAATCATCAGTTATTTTGCTGCCCAGATTCCCTCAGCATCACCTGATTTAATTCGACTATACACTGTTGTTTTCGTTTTGCTTTTGTTGATATTCATTTTATATTTTCCTTCCAAGTAACTGTCCATTCTGTTAAACAGCTCTTCCAAGTTATTTGCTATTCTGACAAAATTACAATGTTGTCGGGAAACTTAAAAGTTGTTAATTCTTTTCCCTGGACTTTAATTCCTACCCCAAATTTTTCGTTTGCTTCCCGTTACTGCTTGCTCAGTGTACAGATTGGATAACATCGGGGGTAGGCTACGACCCTGTCTCACTCCCTACTGACGAAACGCCGCATGTCATTCTCAATGGAGAGAAGTCTTCCGAAGTAAGAGTGATTTCAGGTGTGCCGCAGGGGAGTGTCATAGGACCGTTGCTATTCACAATATACATAAATGACCTTGTGGATGACATCGGAAGTTCACTGAGGCTTTTTGCAGATGATGCTGTGGTGTATCGAGAGGTTGTAACAATGGAAAATTGTACTGAAATGCAGGAGGATCTGCGAATTGACGCATGGTGCAGGGAATGGCAATTGGATCTCAATGTAGACAAGTGTAATGTCCTGCGAATACACAGAAAGATAGATCCCTTATCATTTAGCTACAAAATAGCAGATCAGCAACTGTAAGCAGTTAATTCCATAAATTATCTCGGAGAACGCATTAGGAGTGACTTAAAATGGAATGATCATATAAAGTTGATCGTTGGTAAAGCAGATGCCAGACTGAGATTCATTGGAAGAATCCTAAGGAAATGCAATCCGAAAACAAAGGAAGTAGGTTACAGTACGCTTGTTCGCCCACTGCTTGAATACTGCTCGGCAGTGTGGGATCCGTACCAGATAGGGTTGATAGAAGAGATAGAGAAGATCCAACGGAGAGCAGCGCACTTCGTTACAGGATCATTTAGTAATCGCGAAAGCGTTACGGAGATGATAGATAAACCCCAGTGGAAGACTCTGCAGGAGAGACGCTCAGTAGCTCGGTACGGGCTTTTGTTGAAGTTTCGAGAACATACCTTCACCGAGGAGTCAAGCAGTATATTGCTCCCTCCTACGTATATCTCGCGAAGAGACCATGAGGATAAAATCAGAGAGATTAGAGCCCACACAGAAGCATACCGACAATCCTTCTTTCCACGAACAATACGAGACTGGAATAGAAGGGAGAACCGATAGAGGTACTCAAGGTACCTTCCGCCACACACCGTCAGGTGGCTTGCGGAGTATGGATGTAGATGTAGAACCAATTCTTCGCTTTCATGCTCCTCGACTATTATAACTGCCATCTAGTTTCTGTACAAATTGTAAACAGCCTTTCGCTCCCCATATTTTACCCCAGCCACCTTTAGAATTTCAGAAGGTGTATTCCAGTCAAGATGGTGAAAAGCTTTCTCTATGCCTACATATGCTACACGTAGTACTTGCAAAATACCTATGGCCTTCTAAATCAGGCCAATCAAACAGTAAGTATGGTAAACAATCTATCATACTGACTGAGAAGAGTAATTCATTGGTGTAATGCAGATTACAGTATGGCGTCTATAAGCGCCAATCACACATACATCCGTTCTCATTTACTCTCGAAAACAAAGTAGTGGTGTTTCTATAAGAAATTTAGTTTCATATATTTCATAATGCTATGAACTAAAGAAAAAGGACTGACAGAGACTAAAAACCACGGAAGTAAAAAAAGGGAGTTGGCACTACAGACTTACGCTGTGCGTTGTTTTGAAGCCAGAATAGGTGCGGCTCTGCCACCATTTTAAGTAGCCCAAAACATTAGCGGACTACGGTTAGCAGTGCTCCTTGTTCATTATTTCTGTCGTGTGCGGGCAACAATTATCTTAAATAATAAATATTATAGAGCTTACATGAATAAAATATTGTCAGGAAGACAATTTCAAACGTTTTTCTGTTCTTGATTGTGCATTTGCTCTAGTAATGCGAGACAGAGTGATGTCACGGGAAAGTGTCACCGCGGTGAACTATGGGGGTATGAATGCGGTGAACCTAATGTTTTGGGCTAGTTATAAAGGCGGACATCAGCTTCAAGTTTGCTACGTAATGCCATCTACCTTCTTTTTTTACCTTCATGCTAAAAACTCGCGCGCGTAGCGTCTTTGGACTATTACGTTCGCTACGGCATAGATTATTATTACCCTCGAGCTTCCGAGATTTAACTCAAGTGATATGTCAAGTTATGATATCACTGTTAGATGTAGTACTTAAATTTTTAACAAATGTTTCGCTGGAGTATTCTATGCACTTTTGTAAGTGCAAGGTGGTATAGTTATCGCAGGACGAGAGCAGTTAAAAGGGTGAGCCTACATTAAACAACTGTTTATACTTTTTGCATGTCTTACTCATAAAGGAAATGTTTTTAAACAACCACCCTTCTGGGGAATTTGTGTCCTCAACCTTCAGTTTCTACGAAGTGTCAATTTTCTTAACCTACATCACATGCGCATTTCTGCAATAATGTTGCAAATTCTGTAACATAAATTTTCCACTCTCCTCCATGTATCACTGTCACACGTTTACCTACAGTCCTTTGATCTCGTATAATGTCCTGTAGAAAGTTTTGTTTCGTGACCTTTTAAGTTAATCTATTCATTCAGTAATTTAACTTAAAGCATATCAATACTTAAAGCATATCAATTCCTAGCCGTGCCCGACGGCTAGTGCTCAACCCTTTTGTGGACGGCAGTGCCGGTTTTCCGGCTTCACTAAAAGTGCACCTACGGTGTCAGCAGCTTTGGCATAAAGTGCAGTTACTGGTAACGGCTCGAAGAATAATGGGAAATGAAGACGACCAGTCATTCGTCTGATGTTTATAGGCAGTTAGAATGTCGTCCTTAATTTATTTCGGTCCGTAAATAAAGTTTGCTGATGTTCTGTTCCTCTAGTAGTGATTTAAAATTTAAGTTTTGATGTTACTAGTATGAATAATAACGAAGACCTCAAAAATCGTGACATGTTTGGAAATTATAGACAAATATATCTGAGAAACAACAAACCAAATACAAAGAATCGTAAATCAAATGTCGGCAGTCGAAAAAGTACAGCTGCAGTGTGTGTGGCTTTTTCGCGACATGATATTTTTCGACATCGCAAGTGCATTGTTACGTAAATATTGCCACTCGTTCCACCCGCAGCAATTTAACCTGTATCTTAGGTCCCTGCCTAGCCACGCCTTGGGGAACATCAGCTAACTTTATTTACGTAGCGAAAGAACTCTAAAACGACATTCTAATAGGCTATCGACAATTTTTCATGGTTAGTCGCCTTGATTTTCGGTGATTCATCGCGCCTCTGCACCACACGTAAAAACTGCGACATTGTAAGTGCGTTTTATCCCCGGTTTCCACATGATGTGGCTGTTCTCTAGCCTGGGTGGTTCCTAAACCCGGCTAAATGGTGGTGGCCTGGCCCATTGTGGATGTTTCTTAAAAGACATCATAGTTGCCGTTGACTGTATAAAATATTTATTGTTACTATTGCAATTTCGGCCTTATGGCCATTTTCAAGTAACATTGCAAAGTTACCTAAACACAAAAATACAAAAGTGAAGCACAGGGTGTATATTCGTAATTAAGCAAACATTTCATTAAGAAAGTAGCTCAATTATAAAAATTTGAGATAAATGTACATTACTTACATTCTGTCAGGATAGAAAACTATCTGACATGAGTACATATCGTCGTTTGTTTTACATTTCTTATTAAATTTTACACACTCTGTAGTCTTCAGTAGTTTAATCTTAGTTTGCTGGTAATATCCCATATGCCTGGCTAGGCACACATTTGATTAACTTCTCATGGTTGGGATTCACAGTCATATAATATTTCTTAAAAGACATCATAGTCGCCGTTGACTGTATAAAATATTTATTGTTACTATTGCAATTTCGGCCTTATGGCCATTTACAAATAACATTTTTGTGTTTAGGTACCTTTGCAGTGTTACTTGCAATAGTAACAATAAATATTTTATACAGTCAACAGCGACTATGATGTCTTTGAAGAAACATTATATGACAGTGAATCCCAACCGTGAGAAGTTAATCATTGTGGTTGTGTTTAAATGGAAATGTTGTCGACAATATGGCTGGTGTTTCGCCTTTCGGAACAAGATTCTGGAAGTGTCGGGAGGTGGCAGCACCATACACCACGACCACAATCCTTCGTCCACACATCGGTGCGAACGCTAGCGCCAACACTGCCCAATAATTGTGGGACATGGCCCACACATTGGAACCAACATTCAGTTGATTTCGTATACAGCCAACGTAAACATGTCTGACGCACATATTGTGGCCAGTACATTTGTAGTTTTGAGTGTAAATTCTATTGCTCCTCTGTTCCTGAGACATTTCGAAAAATTCAACTTGGAAAGAAGTATGGTGACTACGACGAACGAGTAAAACAAACTCGGATTCGAAATGGTAAAGACAGGAAATAAACAACGTTGGCGACAATGTGTGGTCGGCTTATTGATATTGCCTCAACGTTCTTTGATGTTTGGTTGGAATACCGACAAGCAACGGAGCCGTATCAATATTGGGGCAACGTTGGTTCCAATGCTACTTCATCGATCCACACATTGGGCCAACACTGTTGGCGCCAATGTTAGTCCCAGTGTCTGGACCCGGCCTGAGTGTTAGTGGGAAATGTCCATTCGAAGTGTCCACGTTTCGCTAGGAAGGTCGACTGGAAGACCTGCATTTTAAAACAATTTCGTGGAGCTCGCAGAAGAAGGTTGTTGGTTGTTTTTGGGGAAGGAGACCAGACAGCGAGGTCATCGGTCTCATCGGATTAGGGAAGGACGGGGAAGGAAGTCGGCCGTGCCCTTTGAAAGGAACCATCCCGGCATTTGCCTGGAGCGATTTAGGGAAATCACGGAAAACCTAAATCAGGATGGCCGGACGCGGGATTGAACCGTCGTCCTCCCGAATGCGAGTCCAGTGTGCGGAAGAAGGGTCAACCGGTAGCATAATCAGTGGTCTGTAATGAAAGATATTTATAATGAAGATATTTACAAATTGGCTTTCTTTCTAGATCGAAAAACAGTTACTTACATAAGATGTTAATCTTGATTACATCAGGAACCACATTCTGTTTGTACGTTTTTGAGTTATTCCTTCGTCTGACACTACTTGTTCTGGCCGAATCCCACTTCGCTTTGGGCAGAATTATCTACATGCAGATCATACTCCACAAGCACGCTAACGGGGCGTGGCGGAGAGTACATCTGGTACCACTAACTACCACTGACTTCCTTGTTCCAATCGCGAATGGCGCGTGGAAGAATGATTGTCGGCCCCTGTATTGGTTCTAATTTCTCGAATTTTCTCGCCGTGGACAAGACGAGAAATGTATGCAGGAGGAAATAATATGAGGTCTGACTCTTCTCGGAGAGTGCTGTCTCGAAATTTCAATAGTAAACTTCTCCGTGATTCGCAACCTGCCAATGGAGTTTGTTGAACATCTAGCTAACGCTCTCGCGCCGACTAAACGATACTGTGAAGAAGGGCGCTGCAGTTCTTGATATGAAACACACCACAATATAGGAACACTGCTGTATGTACCTTTCTGGCTACATACGCCTCATGTGTTTTGTGTAGTATTGCCAACTTCACCGCTAGTTTATCCTTTGCTCTAATACTGATCTATTCTTAATGATTCAGCTTATCTGTGTTAGTCATTTAATTATGCAATTCTATATTTATTTAATGCGTAAGAGAAATGGAGGTGTGGTGATGAAGATTTAAATGGTGAGGGGGTTGGTTAGGGGGAGGGGGGAAGAGAGGTGAGGAAAAAAGAGATGTAAGAATAGTGAATGTAAAGTAGTGGAATAGAAACTGAGTTAGAGGTATGTAGTATCTGAACATTTATCTGGCCATTAGTAACTGTTTATTTTGTGTTAATGCTTTGTATGTATAGAAAGTTCCTTGGGAAGGGAAGAGGTGTCTGTCTTTACTCGTATTTTTAATATTCATATCTTTTTCTATTCAGCAGGCCTATTGCATTCTTGTTTAAGGCGGTCTGCAAATGTTGAGTGATATGGTACGGTATTTCCATGTTCTGATGTGCTCTTTCTACCGTGCGTCATATGTTTTGTCAGCCATCTATCCAGTGAAATACTAAGAAAAGACTTAAAAACAGTATTTATAAAGAAGAGACATTTAAAAATTGAGTAATAAGTGGACAGTAGCCGCTCAGGCGAACATGCATTTTTCTCATGTATCCATATTATAATAACTTCTCTGTGTAAGTTTCGAGGGCAAAGAAATATAAAGATGCACTCGAAACAAAATGATCTAAAGAGACGACAAGATGCGCTCTTTTATTAATTTTTTTGTCGTCTTCACTTCTTCTCTTGTCTTGGTTGCGTGTAGACGGACATCTTGCGAGTGCTGGCAAATTTAAGCATATTTGTACTAATCAAGCAGATAATATATTTATTTAGTATCATTGTTCACTTTTAATATGTAAGAGGTGATCCCGATTTCATGTCCGCCTTCCTTGAATTAACCTGCATTCGAGGAATTTCCAGCGCAACAATCGCAGCGGCCGATGCAGCCAACGACGCCATTACGTGGCGACATTAACTTATAAAAATTAGCAGAAGCGAAATGTTCCCGAACCATGTTTACACAGTATGCTCTTCCAAAACGTCACAGATTTGTTTCTTAATTCAAGGAGGGTGTTATATATTAGAATTTAGACCTGAAATTGATATCTAGGCATTATATAAGCACATCTGTGCTGCAAATGCTGCACTGCATTTAGACTTGTGGCTGAAATGGATAAGCAGTCACAGGTGACACAAAACTGAACGTGAAATAATATCCGATAATCAAGTTTAACGTAAACAATATTGATGAGTTTAGTGTCAATATATTACACACAAGTTTAGCGCCCGCTGCTTTGCTCGTGTGGATTGTATAGTCTGCACAGATTTTTTTCTTTATAGAATTTTTATGTTGTTCAAAAATTGCAACATCTTCTAAACGTTCTATGCTAATTAAGGTCGTAGAAACACAATCGTTTGCGAATGTACTTCTTACCAAAGAGCGATTGTGACAGATGCATTTTGAGTTCTTGCGGTGATATTTCCATAGAAACTTCATCATCTAACACGTATTTGATTGTTTAAGTCAAATACCAGTTTTGATAGATTTAGCTTTAAAAATGTAACGAAATGTTTTCATAAAAATTTTCACCTCCTTAAGGTTTGAATTTCCAAAAAAAAAAAAAAAACGCTGAGAAACGTATTTTTTTATTTTGACTCGAGGAACCAAATACAAATTTTCAAAGATTTAGTTTCAAAAACGTTTTCCTAATGAAATATTTCCGTAAAAACTTTCATCTCCTATTTTTCCTGTTAGGGGTTGAATTTTCAAGAACATTGAAACACGTAATTTTATTTTCAACCGAGAATCCGAATACAAATTTTCTTAGACTTACTTTAAAAATGCTGACATACACTACCGCTCACTAATTTCAATACATCCAATAAATGACATCTAGTTCTCTGTAGATAAGGTCTAATACCGTGGGTACGGTTGAGAAAGCAAAGGAATAGAACAACAGTTGTAAACATGTCATGGTTTTTATTTGTGGTCATCGAGATACAATAGTATCCCACAAACAATGTTGTGTATATAAACGTTATGTACATATCTCATATGTTTATTTACCTATTTGCCGACGGACGCCGCATTTGGTGCACCTGTGTTGTTCCCTGTAGTATTGTGATGTCCGCAGCGAACGGCAAGCATTGCTACGATACTTAAGATGTGGTTCCTGCACGTAACTTACTTCGTGACATTGAAGTGTGCACATCGCTAGTACGGCTCCACAAGTGGAGATATCCGTAGAAAAATGTGCTGCAATTGTAGCGCTTAGCCAAGCAGGTTTATCTATTTGCCAATTCGCGAAACAGTGTAGTGTGTCTATATGGAGAGTGCAATACGCCCTTCAGCAACGGAAGACAACAGCTAGCAATAAGGACATACCATGACGAGGACGACCTAGTAAAAAAACTAAAAGTGATGATAAATGTATCAGAATTACCAGTAAGAGAAATAGATTCAAAACAGCGCCACAAACTGGTGCAGAATTGGTAGAAAAGAATACGACAACAATATCTGTTGCAATAGTAAAAAGGAGACTGACTGTAGCCGACTTGAAAGGATGTGTCACGGCAAAAAAAAAAAAAAAAAAAAAAAAAACTCTTCTAAGGCCAATAAATAAACAGAAGAGACTTGAATGGGCTAGGAAACATAGTAATTGGACATAGAAAGAGTGGACGAAGATGTTATTCACCGATGGATCGAAGTTAGAGATTTTTGGAACTAGAAGGAGAACATTTGTTCGCCGATTTGTAGGGAAAGGGTAGCCCAGCAGTGTGTTCTACCTACAATTAAACACGGTGGAGGTTCTAAAGTGGGTTGGGGATGTTTTGACGGATAGAGTTGGCGACATTGTGACAAAAGAAGGATGTCTGGATCAGAAGTAGTACCACCGCATACTTCAGTGTCATGCAATACGAAGTGGATTGCGTTTAATAGGGAAAGGGTTCACATTACATCAGGATAACGACCCAAAACATCGGTCGGCATACTGTACGAACTACATTGCATCAAAGGAATAACATAAAGTACTGAATGATATGGTGTGGCCGTCCCAAAGCCCGATTGTAATCCCATTGAAATGGTCTGAGATGAAGTGGACAGACGTATCAGGGAAGTTAATATATCCAGCAAGGAACATCTCTGGAATATTGTTAAAGATGTGTGGAATCATATAGATTCAAGATACCTACAAAAACAGATTGACCGCATGCTTCTAGTTTGTGAGGCAGTCATTAAGTTCAAAGGAGGATACTTTGATGAAAGTAAAATATAATGATTGTGATTGTATTATATATGTGGAAGTTGATATAATTACATTTTGTGAGAAATAATGTTTGATTTGTGTTGTAAATCTGAAATACCAGGGTGTATTGAAATTAATGAGTGGTAGTGTAATAAAATATTATCACAAAACTTTTCATCCCCTACTTCACCTCTTAGGGTTGAACCTCCGAAAATACTGAAACAAGAATTTTCGTATTGTTAACTGAGGACTCAAATATCAGTTTTCATAGACATTGCTTTAAAAATACTTTAGTAGTTCTTTTATAAGGATTTATTTAAAAACTCTTTACCATTTCACCCTATAGGGATTAAATTTCCAAAATGCTGAAACACGTATTTCCTTATTTCTGTCCGATAAACCGAATGCCAATTTTCGTAGCTCTACCTTCAAAATTGTCTTAATAGTGACATATTTTCAAGTAACTTTTCATTCTTTTCTTCACCCCCTCAGGGGTTGAATTTAGAAAAATCCATTCTTAAACGCTGCTTACAGTATAAGATCAACAGACTCTCCAAATTTTCAAGTTTTTGTCCTTTGCGGTTTGGGCTGAGAGGTGATCAGTCAGTCAGTCAGTCAGGACATTGCCTTTTACAAATAGAGATTCATACATCTTCTATATTTATGTTTTCAGATTTAAATAAACGCTCGCTGATGACGCAATAACTGGGATGAGGCGTATCTGAAAAAAGGAACAGTCAATTTGGTCTTTCAAGAAGGAAAAGTGTGCCTTTTTTGCAAGTGCTGTAATTGAGATAAAGTTAATGATAATTTCCTAGTTTCCTTTCTACTTTGAAAATTATCATCTATCAGGTACTCTAATAGATACTGCTCTCAAAAACTAGCAGAAATAGGGAAAACTGCCATTAAGAAATTCACGGTCAATGGCATGTGGAAAAATCCTCTTACAAGAATTACATTTCAATAAACATTTTATCGTGGTAATAAATTCTACTGTAGTCCCTACTTGAGTGTTTTATTAGTGTGCTTTTTCATCTCTGTACATAAAACGAAATGTCCTGGCTGACTCACTTACTCATCATCGCCCAGCCCAAACCACTAAGGATGGAAAGTTGGAATCTGGAGAGGGTGTTGGTTTTGTACTGCAGGCATCAATTAAGAAGGGATTTTTCGAAATTCCACCCCAAGGGGGTTAATAGATGATAAAAGTTTTTTTTTAAATTTTGAAGCTAGAACTACGAAAATCGGTATTTGGTTTCTCGGTCAGAAACAAAAGAATACGTTTTAAAAATTTTTGGAAATTCACAAAAATTAAAATTTTTATGAGGATATTTCGTAATATTAAAACATTTTTAATGCTAAATCAGTGGAATTGGTATTTGACTTCTCGCTGGAAAATAAAGAAATATTTATAAGGGAATGAAAGTTTCTACGGAAACATCACACAAGAACTCAAAAGGCAGTATTAACAAAAACGTCCGACTCCAACTACCGGAATCACTGTTCTGTCAGAAGTACATTCGGAAAAATCAAGCTTCTGTGGCGTTAATTGGCAAGAAACATTTAGAAGTTGTTGCAATTTGTGAACTAAAACAAAGCTATTTGATTGTCACTACGTCTAATCGGCTTTGTTAAAATTGCATAGAAAACGGAACGGCTCTTTAAGACATCAGTTTTTCGGTAAGCCTAATATGTGTTTACAAAATTATTTTTGTTGCAATTACTGCACAAACTCGAGTGAAGCAGCGTGCGCTAAGATAGTTGTGGGTAAAATGCATGCTATCATGACTTTTGCTAATTTC
Organism: Schistocerca piceifrons; assembly: GCF_021461385.2. Classification (NCBI taxonomy): domain Eukaryota; kingdom Metazoa; phylum Arthropoda; class Insecta; order Orthoptera; family Acrididae; genus Schistocerca; species Schistocerca piceifrons. The sequence goes on along the minus strand of NC_060138.1, from coordinate 672,490,642 downwards.
AGTGAATTTTTCTGGAATTTGTAGTTAAAAAACTTCAAAGGTGACCCAGCAAAGAAGTCTCTATATTCTTTACGGATTAAAAACACTAGAAATAATGATCAAGGAAAAATGATTTTTTAATGAATGGTTCTGTTCCCACAGTCTGCATGTTACTTCAAAAGCCACAAGTGCAATACTTTTTTATCGGTGTAAATGAATTGCCATTAAGAATTAGGAATGGCTAATTTGAGATATCGGTACCATTACTATGTAATTTTGAAGTGCATGAATTTATTCAAAGTACAGTAAACTGTTAGTTACAGAATTATTGTTCATTCTAGTGCTATATTTAACAATAGTATTGACAGGGCGTAAAAGTTAAGTATTAAGGTTTTTAGTTATTTTTGTCAGAAAATCAGAGGTTGTCTTGTTAGAAAGAAAAACACGCTTATAACAAAGATAACTTTATTTGAACTGTACTATATTTGAGCAAACTTATTTACTTTGAAAAGTGGCGTTTGAGGCATTATATACTTTAGGCCGTACAGTTAGAAGGGAAACACACAGAAGGCAGCTCTCAATAACACGGCTCAAATAAATTCGCTGTCTTAAGAGTACTGCATTCACTTTCGATTTTTTTAATCTCTATCCATGCAATAAGATGGCGCCGGTAGGATTGTGTGGTAATAAGATGCTCCAAAATCAGTTGAAATTAAATGGTTCTTCGTGCAGAAAGCGTAAAAAACGTGTCGTCAAAGGAATTCGATGCATTAAGTGTAACTTTTGGTTATATGAGAAGTGCGCAAACGTGTATCTGAAATTTATAAATGACGATATTCAGTGGACATGCTTCGACTGTACTAGTGACGAAAACGCGCGACTAACATCCGCACTAAGTTCTGTGGACGAAATTATTCGTCTACTTCAAAGTGACATTGATCCTCTGAAAGCAGAACTGACGTTACTAAAGCAAGAAAATATAGCAATGAAACGTGAAAATTGTTGTGCATGTGAAAAAATTTCAGTATTAGATGGACCTACTTCGGCAAATACGCGGAGTGATACAACTGACAAACAACGAAAAAATTCAGCCGCCATTACGAAAGAAAAAGAAACTGAAGATACTGAAGAACCAAACAAATATAAGTGAACCAGCGTAACGTACAAAAAAGACAGAAAGAAGCATTATAATAAGACAGAAAGTGAATTCTTTATTATAGGTGATTCATTGTTGAGAAACATAGTCGTACCAAACTCCGAAATCAACGTTCGACCTGGAATCAGGATGCATCAATTGCATACACACCTAAACAACGTCTTATACTCGAGAGAGAACGCAGCAGATAAGCATAGCAGAAATCCAAAAGGTGTTTTTATCCATGTGGGAAAAATTAACTTCGAAACAACAGTGAGGAAGAAATTGTAAACCACACAAGTAACCTCATCCTACTGGCCAGAAGACTCTACCCAAATTCCAGAATAATAATAAGTGGCACTGCGTACAGAAGATCGGTGAGCGACAGTTATGTGCAAAGAATAAACGGCAATATTAAAGAACAGTGCAATAAACTAGGAGTCGTTTTCATTGGTCCCAACAAATTTCTAAGTGCAAAGAGTCTTGCCAAAGATGGTCTACATCTGAATTGGTTGGGCTCAAAAATATTCAGTGAGATGTTCACAGATACTTGTCAGGTCATAAAAAATAAGTTACACTTATAAGTAGTGATGGGGGTGAAAAAACTTGTGTAGCATTAAGAAAGACAGAACCAAACCATTAACTGGTAGGAAATGTGCTAAAGCCTGTAAGTGATAGCCAAAGTGGGTATGTTATCCACTGGAATATAAGTGGCTTAAACACTGATGCTTCCAACAATAAAAGCTCCAAAATAGATGAATTGGAAACCATTCTGTCAGAATGTGCAAATATTAAAGTTGTTTGTTTAAATGAGCACTTGTTTACTGACGACACAATTAAAATTCTAAACAAAATAGGGAACTACAGATTAGAAAGTAGCTTTGCAGAAGAAACATGTCACGTGGAGGCTCATGTATACTTCTACATAGTGATATAAATTATGAGACCAGAAACTGTTTCAATTATTCAAATGAAGAATGTGTGTTCGAGAGCTGTTGTGTAGAAATAGTGGATTCACTAGCAAATGTTATAATAATCTCAATATACAGAATTCCAGGGATGTCAACAACAGAACTATTCTTATCTAAGCTTCAAATTATGCTAGAAGATCTTTGCAGAAAAAAGAAAAAAGTTTTAATAGCTGTTGATTTTAATATTGATATCACATGTGATAGTAGCCATGCTTAAAGTTTCACTGACTTAGTAAAGAAGTATCAAATTGAATTTCTTTGAATATACCGGAGACAATGGGCAATGAGCAACATGTATTGGCAATGTTCTAACTAATTATGTGTATGAATTTGCTCATAAATTTTATCTAGATCTAGATATTTCAGATCATTGTACATTGTTCATTTAGCTGCCACAGACAGACAGCAACATTTCACGTATGATAACCCATATGAGCAGGGATTTTATCAAAGAAAACTTGCTAACATTTAGTAAAACATGACCTTTTGATTATTGTAACTCAAGTGACGAAAGCTTTGAGAAATTCCTAAATCGTTTTCTTGGAGACTTTAATGAAACATTTCTACTTAGACTCCGCAGCAGTAAAATAACAAATACAGTAAAGTGAATTGCCCAGAGCATAAAAATGTCCAGCGTAAGGAAACGGCAACAGCACAGAGACCTAAAATATAATAAAGATATTGATTTCATTAAATATGTTAGACTCTGTAAAACCACATTTAAAAGAGTTGTCAAGACAGAAAAACAAATGGCAAATAAGACGCTAATTTTAAATCATAAAAATAAGACAAGGGCTGTGTGGCCAGTCATTAAATCTGAGTTAGGTGTTAAAGCTTGTAACCAAGAAATTCCAAAAGTTGACACTGAAGGAAATGCTATTGTAAATCCAACTCAAATACCAGAGTACCTTAATGAATTCTTTATAAATGTAGCAAAGTCTGATGTAGATGTAACAGTTTATCACAACAAAGTAAACCCCTTTGGCCTAGGCGAAAACTCTGAAAACTTTACAAAATTCTCAAAAGTTTCTGTGGAGAATGTACAAAATGTTATTCAACATTAAGAAACAAAAAATCTGCAGGTTGGGATGGAATACCCACCAAAGTTATTAAAGTGGTACCCAATAGAATTGAAAACCCACTAGCTCAGATAGTAAATCAATGTTTTGAAGAGGGCTGTTTCCCAGAGGTACTCAAATGGCTCTGAGCACTATGGGACTTAACATCTGAGGTCATAAGTCCACTAGGACTTAGAACTAGTTAAACCTAACTAACCTAAAGACATCACACACATCCATGCCTGAGGCAGGATTCGAACCTGCGATTGTAGCAGTCGCGCGGTTCCAGACTGAAGCGCCTAGAACCGCTCGGCCACTGCGGCCGGCCCAGAGGTACTGAAATATGCTGAAGTCAAACCACTCTTCAAGAAGGGATCAAGAGATGTCATGGGAAATTATCGTCCTATCTCGATTCTCCCAGTCCTATCTAAAATATTTGAAAAAAATTGCTGTTGCACAAATCCAAAACTTTATTGCAAAATATTCTGTTATTCTAAACAATCAATTTGGTTTTCAGCAGGGTAAAAACACCATCGATGCAATAAACAGTTTTATTAAGAAAATAAGTACGTCATTAGACAAGAGAAATAATGTGGCAGGAATTTTCTGCGACCTCACAAAGGTGTTTGATTCAGTAAACCATGCATTGCTTGTTTACAAACTTGAAAAGTATGGCATTAGCGGCAGTGCCCTACAGTGGCTTAAATCGTACTTATCCAACAGAAAGCAAAGAGTTAGCATTTCTTCAAATGGCACATATTATTTTTCTGACTGGAAAATAATATCTCAGGGTATTCCACAAGGCTCCATATTAGGCGCAGTCCTATTTCTCTTTTATGTTAATGACTTACCATTAAATATCAGCTCCCCATCAATTCTGTTCACAGATGATACTTCTGTCTTAGTTGGAGCTCAGGATTCGGAAAAAATTCCCAGATCTGTTCTGTGATCAGTACCCTCAGTGCCTTAGAAACTTGGTTCCAGCTAAATGGGTTGAATCTAAGCATATCTAAGACTCACGTGATGCAGTTCAGAACCAAACAGTCAAAATGTGAGCAATTTAAGATTGTACACAACAACCAAGGTATAGAAGGAAGTTGCCTCAGTCAAATTCTTAGGTTTAAATGTAGATAAAAATTTGCGCTGGCAGGCACACTTGAATACCTGGCAAACAAAATGAGCAGCTTTGCATCTGCAATGCAAATATTGTCAACTGCAACTGACATGACACACGAAAAGTAGCATATACAAGCTACTTCAAATCCATTATTAGGTATTGTCTTAGGGGTAAATCGACAAACATAGTGCGGATACTAAAAATACAGACAAATCATACGAAATATGTGCACTGCAAATCACAAAGGACCATGTCGACCATTATTTAGAAAACTTAAAATATTAATTCTACCATCCTTATACATATATGAAATTATTATATTTTTGTACATCAGACATGAATTATTTGAGGGAAGCCATTTTGTCCATTCACAAGATACCAGAAACAAAAAAAATTTTATGCTCCCCACCCACCGCCTCAGACTGTATGCCCAGGGCCCTCAATACATGGGAATGAAAATTAGTAATAAATTAAAAGGGGACAAGTTGATGCAGATGAATTTAGGTTCACTTAAAAGAAAGCTATATGAGGTACTGACACTGAAGTATTATTACTCAGTGGATGACAAACTGGAAATTTGAGCTGGGTACAATGTGCTATCCTTATAGTGACGTTATTTATTATAGTGCTATTGTTTATTAATGTAAAAATCATTGTAATTTTTTATAAATTTTTGACATGTCTCCTGTACACAAATCAAATGGATTGCAAATGTAGGTCATGAGATGAATAAAACACTATTCACAATTCTGTTCTTTACTATGATTATGACTTGGTATTTTGAGACTGTCACTGTCTTGCTCTTGTGCCATCACATATTTCTGCTCACCGTGGAGAAGTGTCTGATACAGCAGCACTTATCAGCGATGAGTGTTATCATTGGAGTTGATAATGTATGGCACTTATAGAAAAAAAACTTTCACCATCAATGAATTCTCAGTCCAGACGAGAAAAATGAAGGGAGCTGATAAGCAAATACTACAAGACAGACAGTTGGATATGGAGGTACGATTCGGGAAAAAAATCACAAACCTTCGCATGATAGGCGCACCCAAAATGTGTCTTAAACTTACTATGTAGGGACAGTATGTAGTTTGCTTTATCATGGTTTATCTCTTCGACCTATTATTACTTCTAAATATATACGACTTAGATACAAAAGTTGCGTGTGAATGAATAAAAAACAGTAACCTCAGCATTTTTGACAAATCCAGATAAAAAACAAAGCTTATGTTTATTTAAGAAAATCTCAGAGGAAAGCAAGATAATTCATCACAAGTCTACAGAGACAACAGGCATCCAAACAAAGTAGCACACGTAAAAAGTTTGTGTCTGTCATAATTATATTTTTATCAGTTTTGAAACACAGCTTTAGAAATATTACCCCACTGCAAAACGCCTAGCCAAAAGACTAAATAAATACAGACAAAGAGTAATAAAGTACTGTTAAACACAAAGGCTGCACAAAAGCAAAATATGCGTAGTAATTATTTCTTGACTTACTTTATTTGTCATTTACACGATTATTTTAAAATTTTCACATTTTTACACTACGAAAAATACTGCTATATTCAAATAAATTAAATATTTACATTTTTTTATTTGTCGCCGTCTGGTTACAGTTCTTGCATTGGTTTAATATGTTTCTAAAACTCATTTTACTGACTAGCTTATCGGCCCCAGTGTTATTGCGGGCCACACTATAAATCACTAACACAGTCGCTGTAGTATATATATTTTAACAGTTGTTTTGACTTCGACTTAATGATAGATTTCCCTTGAGCTCATGCACGCACCCCTCTTGTGTTGGTAACCCTGAAAGTCACTAAGGTGTTAGGAAATATTGTAATATCAGAAAATAAGTATACTCGATCTGTGAGAGTAAACGTGTTCATGTTATTTTAATTAATACTTACGGTCGCCGCAAGTAAAGCTGATTTACTGTGGAAGATAGTGCGATTTTATGCATTTAAATGCAGAACAATAAATCTGAACTTGTGGCGTGACATTCTAGTATGTCAGAGATACTAAGGCCTATAACTGGAGACACGTGAAATAACAAAATAATAACGACAATACAGGATTATAAAGGTCAGTAGTGTATCTTATGAGAACAGATAGTATATGAAAGTAATATTGCTGCCACTCACAATCGTCAGTGATCCCTCCAAAATATTCGATGAATGGGAATTCCTCAAGGGAGACCACAAATCTGGGGAAACTAGTTCTCAGTTGTCACACGATTACCCAGTAGATACAGCTAATATGAAGATGACAACTTCGTAGTTTTTTTAGTACACCCACTGGTATTTCTCACCTCCAGTATTTCTAAAAGTGTTGAAAATAGGGAACCCACTGGTATTTCTCACTTCCAGTATTTCCAAAAGTGTTGAAAATAGGGAAATACGTTTTGAGACAAATGATAAAACTTGAAGGGAGGAGTATTCTGTCGTTTGCTCGACACATATTCTCTTCATCTACTGAGATACCGAAACAAAAACGCGTTTGTCTGTCGAAATAAGTACTTTTTAGCGGCATTCAGGCAAGTTTTAGTGGTATCGTGTCATATTGGTTATAACAGCTACAAAATCCAAGACTGTGCATTCTGCATCCTCTTACTAGATGTTTAAGTTGTGAATCGGTGCGAAATTGCGGTATACGGTTATCTATGCTCTAATTTCTTGAACATTGCCTCGTCCCTTTCCTTCTTGTTACGTATTTGATTACAAACCGATATGAACGTCTGAAATGACAACATTTACGCCTTCTTCTGCAGTTACTGTTTATTTTCCACTGTCGGCCATTTCTGCTATTACATCATTATCGAGAGGTAGGTGGCGTGCGTGACGACAATTCACCAAGCTGTCGAGACACTAGCATATGGCAGGCAAACATAGAACTTACACGTAGTTAGGTGTGCAACTGTAAATTCTAAGTTTCCTCGCCATATGCTAGTGTATCAACGGTTTGGTGCCTTCGATCTTACCACGTCAAGCACCAATTGGAAATGATTTAATAGCAGAAGTTGGCCAATAGTGGAAAATAAGCAATTATTGCAGTAGAAAGCGTAAATATTGTCATTTCAGAAAGTTTGTGGAACTGTGGTACCTGTCCGACTAAAAGTAATCAATGGAAACGGCTCATATCGTCGCACTCTTCTTGGCCATTAGGAAGGACTTAGCAGCGTTCTTTTTTTAATTAAAGATTGCAATGAATTAAAAACATTGGAATATTGACGAAGAAGAAAATATCCCCCCCTCCCCCCACCCAAATTTCATACCACTAGTGCATTCCTTACGGAACTGCTCGAGTTTCGGTGTCTAGGTAAAAGACTTGTGCTCGGACTGCGCAGAAGGACACGGCGCCCTCAGAGCAGGCCGAAGGTGCCGCCCAGGCCATGGGCGACGCCGGCCCCTGCGCTGGCGGCGCCGCCCACCGTGTAGTGGCTGACGTCATAGCCGGCGTCGGTGTGCATCAGGTGCAGCGGGTGGGCGCGCGGCGGGCAGCCGTAGCCCACGTCCAGGTTGTAGTGCTTGTACTTGTGCGCCGTGGAGCCCTGTAGGCCCTTCTGCGAGCCGTGGCCGTGCGCGTTGAAGAGCGCCACATCGGCGCCGCCCTTGATCTTGCCCGGCATGGCCGGCAGCGGGGCCGGCGCCGCCCCGCCGCCCTTCTTGCCTTGGCCGGACTTCCACCCGAAGTAGTGCGGCTGGTACATGCCGTACATCGGGTACTGCTGCGGTACTGCCGACCTGCAACCGTTACACAAGTCTGCTATTATTACCTGCTGTTTATGGGACCTGAATCACTCAATACGATATTGCAGTGCCTGTGTTGTTCAGAAGTACGATGCTCAGTTCCTTCGGACATGCGCGCACATCCAGAAAGCATTTCATCGTACATCTGAACAACACAAGCACTGCAATATCACATTTATCCGCGAACACCGGACAAGCGACTTTCAATTGAAATGTCTTTCCTGCAAGAGAACGTACATAATGAATGAACGAGTGCAGGTCGTAGACACATATTTGACAACCTTTGGATGTTTGGGTGGAGCCGTGAGTAGTACTTGGACAGGCTAATGGCGGAGGGTACTTATTTCCTGACTGCGAAGACTCACGCCCTCACATGGTATGAAGGCATGCCCATTTACTATTTATTTTGCAGTGAAGAGAATATCGTTCTTGACTATTGGCGATATGCCCAAGATAATCGTAGACCGCTTGAGCACAATCCTCGCTATCAACAACTCTTCGCAAATTACTTGCGCAGTGACTTCATAAAACCCCCTCCCACTTGAGGTGTACCGGGCAGAAGACGACCCACGTAGTGGAACTTGACACGAGGCGAAATCGTTATCAAAAAATTGGTTCAAATGGCTCTGAGCACTATGAGACCTAACATAGGAGGTCATCAGTCCCCTAGAACTTAGAACTACTTAAACCTAACTAACCTAAGGTCAACACACATCCACGCCCGAGGCAGGATTCGAACCTGCAACCGTAGCGGTCGCACGGTTCTGGACTGAAGCGCCTAGAACCGCTTGGCCACCGCGGCCGGCGAAATGGTTATCGACTTGGTACCAATGAGCATTGTCCACATATGGGAAGTGCGGGTGCGATAGCGTGCAGGATTTGTTTTTCATCATTATTTTGATTTTCTTTGACAGTGTGGTCGTTGTTTAAGAAATATAATTTTAGTAGTGTCTATTCTCTTATTTGTTATTGCATTGTTTGAGTTCACTCGTTTGGTGGAAGATGGACGCAGGAAGGCATTGTGGACAAGCCTCAGGTTTCGACCCCTGCCCTCCCTGTTTACACCAGTGTGAAGCTGGCAGCTTTTCTAGGTGAATACATTTTTTTTTTTTAAGTGGTCAGAGTATCTGTAAAAAAAATCGATAAAAATGATAAGGTGATAGCTCACTATAAGTGAGAAAACCGAGTTCGAGGCCCAGTGAGGAACAAATTTTCATTGTCGTCATTCCATTATACAGGTGGTGGTTGTCCGTATTCGCTACCGCAAATACTTTTCATGAATCACTGAAGGTTGATTCTAAGAAAATCAGGAAAGCTACAGAAATTCTGAATATTCAGTAATCACTTGTGCGTCTTTTTTCTCGCACAAATGGTTCAAATGGCTCTGAGCACTATGGAACTTAACTTCTGAGGTCATCAGTCCCTTAGAACTTAGAACTACTTAAACCTAACTAACCTAAGGACATCACACACATCCATGCCCGAGGCAGGATTCGAACCTTGCGACCGTAGCGGTTACGCGGTTCCAGACTGACTAGAACCGCTCGGCCACCCCGGCCGGCTTGCTCGCACATTTTCCAGTTACTTCCGCGTTTGGTTCTCGTGTTTCTGACGTAATTTCGCGTTGGTCTGAAACACTACACATTTTTTGGCGTGAAATATGACAAAATATAGTAGCACCATTGGTGTTGGTTTACAGCCAGGCTAAACGTGTCTCTCTGTGATGAGAAGGTGGTGCTATATTTTCTCGCATTTCAGGTCAAGAAATGTGTAGTGCTGCGAACCAACTTTTAGTTAGGTCAAAAACATCAGTACCAAACGCAATAGTAAATGGAAAATGTGCAAGCAAACGACACTTCTAGAAGTGAGTCGAAATCATAGAAAAAATGCTGCCACTGACGACATATTAAATCAATGAAACGAAACGCTTATGGTAATATAAAATAACGCATTCTTAATATTTGCAGAGGCGAATTTTAAAATACGTTTAATAATCTATTCAGTCCTACAGCGTACATGCTATATCCCAATATTTTTATTTTTTTAGCTCAGGGAATAAACTAAAATCGCTATGCCTGATTGAACCATACACTCGTACTATAAACCACGTGCTTTCAGTGCATCACTTCTTTTCGTTTCTGCATGTTTGCAGTACGTGACGGCACCCGCATGAAGAAAGATAGTCGCATGGTCTAGGGCACCTTGCCACGGTTCGCGCGGCTCCCCCCGTCAGAGGTTCGAATCCTCCCTCGGGCATGTGTGCGTGCTTGTGTGTGTGTGTTGTCCTTAGCGTAAGTTAGATTCAGTAGTTTGTAAGATTAGGGATCGATGACCGAAGGAGTTTGGTCGCATAGGAACTTATCACAAAATCTGAAGAAATATTTACTGTACTATCAGCATTTCTTCGAGAAATAAAGGTAATGTCTGTTCGTTTTTAGTAATTTTGGACCAGAATGTGTTTAGAACATTTTGTAATATGCTGTGATACTCCACACTATCTAATAAGTGATTATTTGTTTCATTACAATCAATACAGCGACATTTTTATCGATGTACCACTACGACTACATTCACAGTGGAAACGACATATAAATCATTACAAGGGGGAAAATCGTATGAACTGTTACATATTAATACTGAAGCCAAATCCGGTTCCCGCCCTTATCGAGCTCACACCGGATGAGCTGTTCTTTCTGTAACAATTGTAAAAATTTCGTGTTGTTCAATGGGCAGGTGCAAGTCTTTCAACTGTACGCTACTCGGCGACTTGCGGTCATCTAATCTGCCCCAGTGATTCAGCTGGGCAAAGGGGCCCCACAGTTTAACGTAACCACGTGTCGTTCCTGGCTATTCCTCACGTCCTTGAGAAGTGAGGAATGGATTAAGCGCAGACTGCAAATTTCCACGGTCCCGTGAACTCTTCAGTTTTCAGGCATGCACTTTACCGCTAGACCACTAGACCCAACGTGATTTCTGTAATTCAATACACAAAGCAAATAAAGACATTACTTGCTACTGGACATTGATTTATATCAATGGGGCAAGTTAAAAACTTGTGCAGGACTGGGATTCGAACCCGGATCTCCTGCTTAATAGGCATATGCCCTGGCTACTGCGCCATCTGGACACAGCGGTCACCATACCCGCACAGATAACCCTAGAGCACCTCGTGTCAGACCCAAAATCTCAACTTACACCACACACCTCTGATGTACTGCCCCTGCTTATTAGCCTCATAACGCACGGCATCTTGCCAATTCGCATAAGAGTTCGAGCATCTGCAGTAAAGTCTGTCTTCCAGACAGACATCACGTATATAATTCGGGCGATCATGGGCAATGATCTCTTCAGTGCATGTACACCAAGCTCGAACTCTTACGGGATTCTGTGAAATGCTGCGAGTAGTGGGAGTAATGGACAAGAGGCACTACGTCTGTAGTGTGTGGATATGTTGAGAATCTGGGTCTGACTGGAAGCGTGCTAGAACACTCCGTGCAGCTGTGTTGGTCACTGTGTCTGGATGGAGAAATGGTTAGCGCATGTGCCTAGTAAGCAGCAGACATCGGTTCGAATCACACTCCGGCACAAATTTTCAACTTACTTCATTGATATAAAGCAGTGACCACTGGCAGCTAATGTCTTTAATTCCTTTGTGTCTTGATGTATAGTGGCTGCAGGATCAATATGGTGTCTGTTCATTAGGGTGCGTTCGAAAGAACAGACACCGATACATAATTTCTGTAATTCGTCTAAAGTGATTTGTAGTGGTGCCTAGTACGCTGGATCAAGGGCGGTAGTATCCGCGAAGGCTAACGTTTTCCAGCGCCTGTTGGAAACAAACTTGAGAAAAGTTCCGATAGGAAGCAGCACTTTCCAAAGCATTGCTGTTAGCGGGGGCAAGATATGACGCTTAGCAATGCCTACATTCTGCTCCTAAGACTCATTCGCTGAAAGGCATGAATGTTTGGTTGTTCGGGTTTACCGAAAATGCGTTCGGCCGACTGCTCTTCTGGTGAGTGCGGGAGTCATGTTGTGTTCCCTCTGGCGCGGAGGAGATGTTTTAAGTCTGTTGCGAATAAGGCGTTGGGAGTGAGTAACAGACAATGTTATGTGGCTGATAAAGCTGTTCTGCTAGTTCAGAAAGCTTCAAAGAATTCGCAAGTCCGTTGCCATGCAATGGTGTTGAATTTCGCTTAGTGATTTACGATTTTATAAGGAAATGTTGTGGCTTAAACACGTGACTGGTCGTATCGGTTTTTTTTTTTGTCAAATAGTGGAGATTAATAGCTATAAAGAGTAGTTAAGAAAAGGGACAAGGCATAATTGAAACTGTAAAGTACTAAGCTGAAGTGTGGTTTTTCTGGTATCCCAGTATGGCGGCTTTGAGAGCACATCGTTGACTATGCAACTGGATCTTGGCTGTTAGACGTACCTACTACAACCGCGAGCGCCAGCGTCGCCCTGCCGCGGCGTCACATACCGTTCGGCCGGGCAATACGGGCTTGTGGCAGCCCTACAAGTTATGCGTCTCAGCACTCGGGTTCAGGATCTGGCCCCTGTGCGGACACGCAATTGGTCGGCTCACCTACTACCTCCACGTCGCTGTGCCGGTGCCAGAAGGCAGCGAACTGGAAAGGGACCACATGGAAAGAAACCACGTTGTGGTCCCACCCACTCACCACGCACAGGAGGCACAGAACGTCGTTGTTCTAACAAACCCCAGAGGAACGAGGAGACCTCAATGAAGACGCCTGCATTCTAATCTAGTTTCGGGACTCAGAAGTGCATTCCTTTCATTATCGCCTCGTTTTTATAACACATTTTGATTCTTGGTCTCTGCTTTCACTACGTCTCAAGTTTTTTCTCTCCGGATTATTCATTGGAGTTTACCGGCAGGGCCGTCTCGATTTGTCCGTTTCCTCGTTGTCTTGCTGACTGCATACGTCGATCCGCTGTTAACAAACCGAGACCTGAGTGGTCGGATCGCGATCACGAAGCAGTTATCAGAGCGGGACAGAAATCCTTATATGTGATGTACATGCACGGAGAAACAAATGATTACAATTTCCCAAAAACAGGATGATTTATTCAAGGGAAAGTGCTTCAGAAATTGAGCAAGTTAGTCACGCGCTGGTCCACCTCTGACCCTAATACGAGCTGTTTTTCGGCTTGGCATTTATTGACAGAGTTGTTGGATGCTCTCCTGAGGGATGTAGTGCCAAATTCTATCCAAGTGGTGAATTAGAACACCAAAATCTGGAGCTGGTTGGAGGGCGCTGTCCATAATGCTCCAAACGTTCTCAATTGGTGAGAGATCCGGCAACCTAGCTTGTGAAATGCCAAGACAGACAGTGGACTCTCGTCGTGTGCGAGTGGGAATTGTCTTGCTGAAATGTGAGCCTAGTAAGAGGAACAAAACGGGACGTAGAATATCGTTGACGTACCTGCTATGAAAAGAAATGGCTCCCAAGACCATCATTCCTGGTTGTCGACTATGGCGGGCGACAGTCAGGTTGGTATTCCAGCTCCCTCCGCAGCGTCTCCAGACATGTCTTCGGCCTGGAATCTCATTGACTGGAGTAAAACTGCCTCCAGTGATCAGTCCTGCTTCGAGCTGAGCCTCATGTACAGGGAAGACGTGTCTAGAGACGCCCCGGACAGCCGTGGGATACCAACCTGACTGTCGCCCGTCATACGGCTGGACGAAGTCAGGGTACCACAGAAAAAAATCCGAAAAGTGTTAATTTGCAATTATATCACCCGAAAAAGTTTTTGCCATTTAATATGCGACTTTCTGTGTGTGTGCTATGACCACATTTTCTCAGGAACGATTTGACATGTCGAGTTGTTCGAATAATGAACTGTTGTACAGTCACTGACTTTTCAGCCAAATAACAGGCAACGTATTAGCGGGGTAAATGGTGTCCCCGTTGGGAATATTTGGTATGGGATTTCCAGTTCCAATATTTACAACCGAGAGAAACCTTCCGAAAATTGGGTCATAATCGAGGGATAGGAACTACTTTTAATTTAATTCTCGAACAGTAAGTCAACCAAAAAAATGTAAGTCTAGTTTATGTAAAAGTATATTTGTGTGTGTGTAGACAGAGGTAAGTCTATGACCTGCCCGACATTTGCAGTGTAGTATGTCAAAGTGGGAGTGGCGCCGGGCCGGGCTGCGGCACCTACCGCGCACTGTATAGCGGCTCCTGTGTTGCCGGCTGCCCGCCTGCCGGCGTCGGCTGGGAGGCTGCGGCGTCCCTGGCGTGCAGCAGCAGGCCGCCGCCGTGCTTGCTGAGCAGGCGCAGCGGCGTCTTGATGAGCCCCCCGTGGTGCTGGGCCAGCCCGTGGTGGCCCTTGAGCAGCCCCCCGTGGTGCTCCACCAGCCCGCCACGGAAGTTCTTGTAGAGCCCGCCGTGGTGGGCGGCCAGGCCGTGCAGGCCCTTCACGATGCCTCCGTGGTGCGCTGCCAGCCCGTGGAGGCCCTTTATTTTCCCTCCGTGGTGAGCGACCAAGCCGTGGGGCCCGAGAATAGCTCCACCGTGGTGAGCACCATATAGGCCGGGATGAAGGAAGTACCTACATTCAGAAGTACAACTTCAAGCTCTAGAATACTGCTATGTTATGAGGAAGACCAGCGCAACCAGTTACAGTAGAGTCACAAATACACAACTGCAAAGCTGGCCTGCAACAAACGCCAGATTCACATCAAGTATACCAGATGATTGGATAACTAGATGATTAGCATTTCAGCACAACGGTAAAAAGTAGACAGAAGTTACGCCAGTAGAATAGCAGTGCCGATACTAGTACAGGTAAACACTGGGCGATACATCTTTGTAAAGCGCTTTGACAGACACCGAGAAAAGTTGCAGTATCTCGCTAGCCAATAGCCGTGTCTTCAGTACAGTATTTTGATATGATACGCTGCAGCTGATAAGTAATAGGATAGCAAGGAGAGTTCTAAACAGTTAATCGTTCCTGACTTCTGGTGTCAGGTTTTCCACTTGGGCGACTTACATTCGAAGTCATACCCACTCCATCCCCTCAGCAAACCACTGGGATTTGATAACAGTCACCCAGGGGAAGCCCAAAACCCCACCAGTGATTGGCAGTTATGTGTGTTATATTCAAGGTCATGACGGAACTCTATAGTGATGAAGTGATATAAAATTGGCAGGCAGGAAACCCGTTCCCTCCATGGACCAATGAGGATCAAGCACCCCCTCTTCCTACCCAACTTTATCTTTTACAACTGGGAGATTAGTGGGGATAGGGGGAAGGAGGATTGACTCTGGAGTTAGGCAGCTTGGAGAGGTTGTTGGCTGTGTCTATTTGTTAATAACAAATTGTTACTATCAAACAGACCTCAAGTGGCATGAGTATACGTAATTTGTTAGTAACAAATAGACGCAGCCTACAACCTCTCCCTATGCTGTCCAGCTCCAGAGTGAATCCCTCCCACTCAGGTGTCTCAGTTAGTGCTCAGCAGCTGCAGCGTATCATATTAAAAGTCTGTACTGATAACACGGCTGCTGGCTACCAAGATCTTGCAATCTTTCTCGATGTCTGTCAAGGTGTTTTGGAAAGGGTGTCCACCGGATGTGATGCGTCGCCCGATGTTTACCTGTCCCTATCCACTGCACTGCATTGCTACCATACTTACGCCATCTATATATAAGCAAAGAAAACGCAGAGGGTTTCTCGTTCAGGAATCGAAGTTGAACGTTCTTTGTCTGGGAGAAGATCGTGTGAGATGGCGAAACGTGTACCAGCATGTGTCGGAATTCGATAACAATAGAATCTTAGCCTGCCGAGACTGCAGATTACGGTACCACGATATTGTTCCCGGCGTTGGGCAGTTTCCGATGACCGTCATGTGAACGTAGAATCTATGAGTTCCGAAGGGTCATACGCATCGTGACTAGCACGGTACAGGACAGATATATTGTTCGCTCGGCCTTCCAGGATCGCAAATCCATGTCACGTAACTTCAGTCTAGAAATGGTTTTGTTTGCAACAAGAAAAGAATCAGCAGTGCGGAAACGTCTGGAACAGCCTGGACTGTGGGAAAGGCTACCATGCTTGCGGCTTCCCCTGATGCGACAGTAGAGAGAGGCGCGCCTACAGTGGCGTGTATGACGACAACAGTGGACACATGAGGGGCACCAAAATATCTTTTCAAAAGAGTCCCGGATATGAGCACAGCATCAAGATGGACATATCCATGTTTTGAGGTTCCCAAGAGGGCAAACATGTCGATGTCCAGCCTGACTGGAACCACAGTTGCTGCCTCAGGTGGGAGCTCTGTGTATAAAGTTCGCACAATGTGTACTTAAAAATTTAGCCATGTGTTCTTCCTACTGTACTGTACAGGCACAGTAATTATTATTACGTTATTTTATGCCTTTCCAACTGTTGCAAATTTAATGCCCAACGGCGTAATACTATCTCCGTAGGAAGGGTTGTCCCCCAGGAACCATAGACTATGCTGAGGTGGAGAGTCTTGCGTTCCTCAGCGATACTGAGAGGCGTACCGTAGGTGCATACACACCGGGACTGTATCTATGCAGAGGCCAGACTAACCCGTGGTTTCTGAAGAGAGACAGCCTTATTAGTAGTTGCAGGGGCAATAGGCTGGATGATAGACTAATGTGGCCTAGTAATGCAAGCCGACATGGCTTCGCTACACTCCTATTGACAACGGCTGGCAATAAGGGCGTTCACTTCTACTGCTTGGTTAAACGATCATGCCATCACCTCGAGTAAAATATTCTGGTGGTAAAACAGTCTCCTATTCGGGTTTCCGGGTAGTGACTATTCAAGAGGATGACGTCATCAGGAAAAACCGAATTTGGGCATCTACGGATCGGAGCTTGCAATGTTAGACTTCTTAATCGGGTAGAAAGGTTAGAAAATTTAAAAAGGGAAATAGGTGCGACTAAGTTAAATATAGTGGGACTTGGGAAGTTCGTTGGCCGGAAAACAATATTTCTGGGCAGATGAGCATACGGTACAAAATCAAATAGCGTTATAAAAGAGTAGGTCTAATATTGGCTAAGAACTTAGGAATGTGGATAAGCTGCTATAAGAGTATGGTAAAAGCGTTGTTGTAGCAAAGACAGAATAAAGGGAACTCCCATCACACTGGCACAAGTTTAAATGAGAACAAGCTCCGCAAATGATTAGACCTAAAAGAATGTGTGATGAGACAGAAAAAATATTCGCACAGTTAAGGGAGACTAAATTTTTTGTGATGCGCTGTTATTCGATAGCAGAAAAATGAAAGGAAGGAAAAATAGAAGGATAATATGCACTACGGAAAAGGATTGAAAGAGGAGTCACCTAGTAGAATTCTGCACAGACCGTAATTTAACCATCTCTAACACTTGTTTTAAGAATCACGTAACAAACTGTGTAGGTGGAAGAGCCCTGCACATAAAGATTCAGAATGATTATATAGAGGTAAGACAGAGATCCGAAACCAAATATTAAAGTGTAAGATATTTCTAGGGGCAGATGCATATTCTGTTCATAATTTACTGTTGATGGACTGCGGATTGAAACTGCAGAAATTGCAAAAAGGTAGGAAATTAGGATAGGACCTGGATAAATTTAAATAATCAAGATTTTGAGAGTTTCAGAGACAGCATTAGACGATGATCGACGGAATCAGGATACAGAAATACAATAAAGACGAATGGGTAGCTTTACGAGATGCTATAGTGAAGACAGAATAGGATCAAATAGGTAAGAAAGATCATGAGGTATTGTAGAAATTCCTGATAGCGCAATAAACAGTGAATTTAAATCAGAAAATATACAAATACAACAAAGGAAGCAAGTGAAAGGCAAAACAGACGTTAAAAAATGAGATTGAGAGAAAGTGCAAAATGGCTGCTAAGGCATGGCTAGAGAAGAAGTGCGAGGCTGTAGAATCACGCATAACTAGGGGAAACAACAGTGCCGCTTATTAGAAAATTAAAGAGACCTTTGGATAAAAGATCTGTAGAAGGACTACACGAGGGAAATGAACACAGCATTATAGAAAGAGACAACGAAGCAGTTGAAGATGGGATGGGAGACGTGATACGGTAAGAAAGGCAGATTGCAGAAACTTAACTCGAAACAAAGCCCCAGGAGTAGACGAAATTCCCTACGAATTATTGACATCACTGGGAGAGTCAGCTTTGACTGTTCCGTCTCGTGTGTAAGATACGTGAGAGAGGCGAAATACTCTCGGACTTCAAAAAAAATGTAGTAGTAATTGCAGTTCCAAGAGACACAGTTGCTGGCACACATGAATGTCACCCAACAATCAGTTCAATAAGTCATAGTGGCAAAACACTGACACCAATCATTTACAGAACAATGGAGAAACTGGTAGAATCCGATCTTGGGGAAGATCTATTTGTGTTCCGGAGAAATGAACACGCAATG
The DNA here is from genome assembly GCF_021461385.2 of Schistocerca piceifrons. Lineage (NCBI taxonomy): Eukaryota > Metazoa > Arthropoda > Insecta > Orthoptera > Acrididae > Schistocerca > Schistocerca piceifrons. The sequence continues at coordinate 672,472,187 of NC_060138.1, read as the reverse complement.
CAGTACTGACCCTACTACTTATCTCAGAAGATGGGATAAAGAAAGATAAACCCAAGTTTATAGCATTCGTAGATACAGAGAAAACTTTGATTGCAATACGCTTTTATACATTGTGAAGGTAACGACGATAAAAAATACGAAACGAAAGATTATTAACAATCTGTAGAGAAATCAGACTCCCGTTGTAAGAGTCAAAGGATATGAAAGGGAAGTACTGGTTGAGCAGAGTGTGAGACACTGTAGTAGCCTATCCCCCATCTCTCTCAATTTGTGCAATGAGCAAACAATAATGGAAACCAAGGAGAAAGTCGGGAAGGGGATTAGTCACGGGGAAGAATTAAAAAATCTGAGGTATGACGTTATTCCGTCAGAGACGCCACAAGATTTAGTAGAGATTGATCGGATTTCATAGTGTCTTTAAAATGAATTAGAAGATGCTTATCAATAAAAGTAAAACAAAGGTAATGGAATGCAGTCGAATTAAACCGGGCAGGAATTAGACTAGGAAATGAGGTACTAAAAGCAGTGGATCAGTTTTGCCATTTGGGCAGCAAAATGACCGAATATGGCCAAAGTAGAGACAATGTAAGACGCTGACCGCCCAAAGAGAGGAATTTGTTGACATCAAATAGAAATTTAAATGTTAGAGACTATTTTCTGAACGTTGTGCCATACAAGAATGCTGAAGATCAGGTGGGTGTATCTAGTAATTAATGAGGAGGTACTGAGTCGAAAAGGGAAACAACGAAATTTATGGCACAACTGTATTGGTAATGGAGGAAATTGTGAGGAGGAGGCGAGGTGTAAAAAATGTAGAGGGAGAGCAAGGGATGAAAACAATAAGCAGGTTCAACTGGATGGAGGTTTGCAATAGTTATTCGGAGTGAAGAAGCTTCCACAGCATAGAGTAGCTTGGAGAGGTGCATCACACCAGTCATCGGACCATACACCACAATAAAAACAATTTGTCTGTTTGTTTAACTATTGATTAAACGTTGCGTCGACAAAGATATCGTTAGAGACAGAAAAACAGTAAAAGCTTCGGGCAGTTTTTAGAGCAGCGAAGCACTGGTTTGATCGTAAGCATACGAGGGGCACGAATCGACGGAGAATTGTGAGCATGTCAGATAGAGCGGCAGAAACTGGACCAAGATGTGTATCTAAATGGAAACTCAATTATCGAATCCCTTCGTTAGACCTCTAGTCACGTGGTGTGAATCGGTGACTGAGTCGGTAAGTGCCGGGTTACAAAATCGCAAGATTTTTCTGTCACTAATTACCAATGTCATCTCAGGTAATGCTTAGTGTTCGCGAAAAATACAAAACTTTACAGTTTTTCAGGTTCCACGATAAACTGTATGTCCCAGTAAAACCACCTGGGTAAATTACTGTAGTTACAAGTCAGAGAAATATAAGGTCATACCTCTTGCAACAGGATGACGCCTAGTAAAGCAAGGTTGTCTTTAAATCCAGCTTGAGGTTGAGGACGACTTCACTTTTTATTTTTTATTTTTTTATTACCGGGTGATGCTAACTGGGTGAGTAGTAAGCCCATCATCCCTGCAGTCCTTACTGATTCACGCTGCAGCATTTTAACCTTCTGACATCGTCAGATTCTCTGGTGGTATCATCTGTTTGGTACCAGACGTTAGAAGTGAGTCTGTTGATACCAGAGCCACATGTATACTTTTTTATATTGGCATCTGTACACACTGTGGCATACAGGGGAATGCACGGCACATATGAACTTTTTCGGACAATAACTTCCCCTTAAATGCGTTTTTGTGGTATAAGACGTACTGTGTTTCGTCATTTGCAAAATCCTTGTTTTACAATTTGTAGTATACGGTGGTTATTAGCAAACAGCTGCCTATACATATACTATAATCAGCTGCGATTCATTTTTTTGTAAATGGTCAGTACAAGGAAAACATTGCTTAAGATGCAATTGATTGCATATTCTGGTATGTATTACTGCCAATGAGGACCGGCTCATGTCATTTAAGCCGCCAGTCTTTCCCTTGGTTTCGTATTGTCTTCCATCTCTTCATATCTAGTAATAAATTTCCCATACTTGCACTTTTATCGCATTTAACGTCATGAAAATCTATTTTAATTCTAACCTTCGTTTGCCACTATAATGTTTTCCGTCTGTTGTTCCTATGAAAGCAACATTACATTTCTGAAGATGGCTTGTCACTTACGCAGTCAACATACTCCTTCTTCTGTCAAGCGTTGTTCGTCGCCTATTCTTGCTCACAACTCCTCATATCGTATCACATATCGCCACTTCATAATCTGCAGCACATTCATAACGCTTCCGTTTTTTCCTCTGGTTTCCGGGCAGTACATGTCTCTGTTCCACACAAAGCGGTGCTCTCTAGAGTTTTGGATAAACCATCTAGGTTTCAATGTCAACATTTGATTCTGATAACCTTCTACTGCTGAAGATAACATTATTCGCCTCTGGTAATCTAATATAGTCTACGAGCCTTAAGCAACAGCGACGACTAGGTACTACACTGTCTTCAATTCTTAATGCCAAATTCGTTTTTTTTTTTTGTCATATTACCGGTACCTGGTCTTTTTAGAGTTTACAGATTACTCGTCTGTCACTGTACTTCACTTTTGTTCTCTCAAGACCTGAAATATCTTGATCCACCTTAAATTGTCGAAGACTTTCTCAACCTTGATAATGCCTTGGAAATACCTGATTTATTCTATTTCTTCATTCCATCATTGAGCACGAAGTTACAACAGCTTCCCTGGTACCATTACTTTTCGTGAAATCGAACTGTCATTCTTTCAGTACATCTTCAACTTCTCCAGTCCTTATGTTTTCTATAAAAATTGGAAATAAGACGGAAATGAGTAAGACGATTGGTAATTAAAGTAATTTAGAGTAATGCAATGATGGTGGAGTCTTCGTTGTGTTAACAAGTCCAAACAGTGAAAGCAAGGTGATGTAAGTAAAGGCAATTTCATAAGAATCTCCTCCATACATCATTTTCATAGTAGACACCAGTCAAATTTGCCGAATAAAGCCGACAATTGGCACTCGAGCTGTAATATTCCTTAAGAATATTTCCGGTGACGTCATATAAACAACTATTTTCGGCTTAGGTAGGCATTTTTAAGTGGTTGCTTACGTCATTACGTATGGTGATAAATAAGAAGTTGCACATTCACTACGTTTATCTTGCTGGAACGTCTGAAACTGAAGTAAAAGTGCGTAGGTTATTATACCCACTTATTCTACTGTCAATAAGGACATCAGAAAATGAGTAACTGTTATGCTCACTTATGTACTACATTCGAAATGAATTTGCATGCAAAAGGCTACGAATAGACTGAAATACCTTTAGCTTCCGCCCTATCAGTTTGACAAGTGGCGGCCACCTAAGTGGTTTGGTTAGTTGTTGGTGAGTAAACTTCCGTCCATGGATTTCCGATGGGTGACCTAAAAGAGCGCATTGTCTGTATGAAATTTTGTTTAAAACTTGGTGAAACCGCTGAAGAATCGCACCGAGTGTGGAAACATGTTTTTGGAGACAATGCTTTAGCTCAGAAACAGACTTAATGACTAATATAAATGTTTAAAAAACGGGAAGAACATCGACTGAAGACGATGGTTCCGGTCGGCCGTCGACATCAGAAGATGTTCAGACGGTGAGAGACAAGATTCTGCAAGATTACAGACTGATTGTTCAAGACCCCTACATCACGAGAATGTATTCAGACAGAAAATTTGATAATGAGAAGGCGTGCGGCGAAGTTCTTGTCGCGACTAATTCAAGAAGGTCAGTAGAAGCGACCTATGGAGGCCTGTAGGGAACTTAAAACTACTGATTCAAGAGGATCCATACTTCCAAATGTCGCTGGTGAAGAAATTTGGTTTATGGCTATAACTCTGAAACTAACTAGTCACTGGCGCAATGGAAGAGTCATTATTCGGCTCTCCAAAAAAACAGATTGACAAGCCAAGAATAACATCATTAAGTCGTCGTTGAACGGCGTTTTTATTTTTTTTTATTTTTATTTTTTTATTGACTGGGATGTTCATAAAGAGCTCGTCCCTTCTGGTCGGACGGTCAACAAAGAGTTCTAAGATGTTTGAGGGAGCACGTGAGGATAAAACGTCCACAGAAGTGATGTACGAACAACTGCGTACTCCACCTTGCCAATACACAGTCGCATACGGCATACACTATTTTTTGACGACAAACTTCCTGGCAGATTAAAACTGTGTGCCGGATCGAGACTCGAACTCGGGACCTTTGCCTTTCGCGGGCAAGTGCTCTACCCAAGCACAACTCACGCCCCGTGATCACAGCATTACTTCCGCCAGAACCTCTCCTCCTAGTTTCCAAACTTCACAGTCCTGAGTTTGAGTCTCGGTCCGCCACACATTTTTAATCTGCCAGGGAGTTACATATCAGCGCACACTCCGCTGCAGAGTGAAAATCTCATTCTGGAAGTTCACAGTTGTTCTCCAGTTGACATAATGACTAAACTTTGACCTTTTCCTCTACTCCATGATTACGATGAAGTTGACGAAGTGGAGATTTGATACTGTGGATGAGATTCAAGTAGAATCGCAGAGGTTTCTAAATACCCTAATAAAGAAAGACTTCCATTATACAGGATGATTAAAATTAAACTTTCAAAACGGTGTAGGAATAACACCACTGGTTAGAGTGGCGTCAAATTGCAACAGAATATTATCGGAGAAGGGGGAAAATGTATGGCAGAAGAAAAAAATAGTGCGAATATTGATCAATAGATGGCGCTGTATGTGTCAGAATACGTAAATGAAAACACCTGTCATGCGCAGGACCCATTGAGGTTGGTATAAACACGCCGGGTACACAACTTTTCCTCCTTTCGCGTCCGCGACGTTCACCATGCTGTCTCAATGCAGGATAGCGTTCTGCTTGTAAAGCTATGTAATACAAGAATGATGGTTGTGCACACGTCGCTCTGCAGAAGTTCCGGACTCTGAAGGGTTTGAAAAAAGCCGTTGGTCCGATGACTGCCGTGGGTCTGGAGGTAATGAATCGGAAATTCAAATAGACGGGTTCTATTGGAGTGCAACCTGGTAGAGGAAGGAAACGAATTGATTCGACGTCAGTGGAAGCAGTGGCCCCAGCAAGGCAGGAGAAAACGAGTTGTGGTGTGCAAACGTGTAGTGCACGGAGAATTGCCCGAACATTGGACATACCCGTGAGCACGGTGTGTAAAATCCTACGAAACATCCTTCTTTGCTTTCCATTCAAAATCACCCATGTGCACGAGTTGCTTCTGTTGACCTTCCAGCAAGAATGGTTTAGAAATTCTTGCTCGCATGGAGGTGGACAATGAATGGCCGTGGAAGATTTAGTGCACAGACCAAGCCCACTTCCATCTGACAGGATGTGTCAATATACAGAATTTTCGAATATGGGCAACGGAAAATACACACGCAAATCAAGCAATGCCACTTCATTCTGAAAAGGTCATTGTGTGGTGCGGGTTTACAGCATCATTTATCATAGGACCATATTTTTTCGAAGAGACAGATGCTTCAAGTCCTGTTACCTGTACCGTCACTGATAAGCGCTATGAGTGTCTTTTGCGAAACCATCTCATTACAGCTCTCCAACATCGTGGATGTGTGGATGTTATCATTTTGATGCAAGATGGTGCACCTCCGCAGATTGCAACTACAGTTAAGCAGCTGCTGAAGCGCCATTTCGGAAATGCTAGAATTATCAGCCGCCATTTCCCTACACCCTCGCCATCCCGATCATCTGATCATAATCCATGTTACTTATGGCTGTCGGGCAACTGGCCGCTGTGACCGAGCGGTTCTAGGCGCTTCAGTCTAGAACCGCGCTGCTGCTGTTACGGTCGCAGGTCCGATTCCTGCCTCGGGCATGGATGTGCGTGATGTCCTTAGGTTAGTTAGGTTCAAGTAGCTCTAAGTCTAGGGGAGTGATGACCTCACATGTTAAGTCGCATAGTTCTTAGAGCCATGTGAACAATTTTTGCTGTGGGGCTATCTGAAAAATGTGTTCAGTGTTCCGACTGCAAACTTTGCTGCATTGAAGGCATGCACTGCGCAACACATTCTGAAGGTGACCCAAGAAACACTTCGATCAGTTGTGGAAACTGGCTGTTTCTCGGTTTCAACTTGTTGCAGAAAACGATGGACAGCACATTGAACATACACTCCTGGAAATTGAAATAAGAACACCGTGAATTCATTGTCCCAGGAAGGGTAAACTTTATTGACACATTCCTGGGGTCAGATACATCACATGATCACACTGACAGAACCACAGGCACATAGACACAGGCAACAGAGCATGCACAATGTCGGCACTAGTACGGTGTATATCCACCTTTCGCAGCAATGCAGGCTGCTATTCTCCCATGGAGACGATCGTAGAGATGCTGGATGTAGTCCTGTGGAACGGCTTGCCATGCCATTTCCACCTGGCGCCTCAGTTGGACCAGCGTTCGTGCTGGACGTGCAGACCGCGTGAGACGACGCTTCATCCAGTCCCAAACATGCTCAATGGGGGACAGATCCGGAGATCTTGCTGGCCAGGGTAGTTGACTTACACCTTCTAGAGCACGTTGGGTGGCACGGGATACATGCGGACGTGCATTGTCCTATTGGAACAGCAAGTTCCCTTGCCGGTCTAGGAATGGTAGAACGATGGGTTCGATGACGGTTTGGATGTACCGTGCACTATTCAGTGTCCCTCGACGATCACCAGTGGTGTACGGCCAGTGTAGGAGATCGCTCCCCACACCATGATGCCGGGTGTTGGCCCTGTGTGCCTCGGTCGTATGCAGTCCTGATTGTGGCGCTCACCTGCACGGCGCCAAACACGCATACGACCATCATTGGCACCAAGGCAGAAGCGACTCTCATCGCTGAAGACGACACGTCTCCATTCGTCCCTCCATTCACGCCTGTCGCGACACCACTGGAGGCGGGCTGCACGATGTTGGGGCGTGAGTGGAAGACGGCCTAACGGTGTGCGGGACCGTAGCCCAGCTTCATGGAGACGGTTGCGAATGGTCCTCGCCGATACCCCAGGAGCAACAGTGTCCCTAATTTGCTGGGAAGTGGCGGTGCGGTCCCCTACGGCACTGCGTAGGATCCTACGGTCTTTGCGTGCATCCGTGCGTCGCTGCGGTCCGGTCCCAGGTCGACGGGCACGTGCACCTTCCGCCGACCACTGGCGACAACATCGATGTACTGTGGAGACCTCACGCCCCACGTGTTGAGCAATTCGGCGGTACGTCCACCCGGCCTCCCCCATGCCCACTATACGCCCTCGCTCAAAGTCCGTCAACTGCACATACGGTTCACGTCCACGCTGTCGCGGCATGCTACCAGTGTTAAAGACTGCGATGGAGCTCCGTATGCCACGGCAAACTGGCTCACACTGACGGCGGCGGTGCACAAATGCTGCGCAGCTAGCGCCATTCGACGGCCAACACCGCGGTTCGTGGTGTGTCCGCTGTGCCGTGCGTGTGATCATTGCTTGTACAGCCCTCTCGCAGTGTCCGGAGCAAGTATGGTGAGTCTGACATACCGGTGTCAATGTGTTCTTTTTTCCATTTCCAGGAGTGTATTTTGCGCCAGTCACACGGGAATAAATAATCTGATTTGATTTTTATTGATGCTTTTTAAGCGGTGTTTGGCCTCAGGACGTTTAAAAACCGATGTGATTGATTCTTTTTATGCGGTTTTTGGCCTCAGGACAATTAAAAACTGATGTGATTGATACTTTTTATGCGGTTTTAGGCCTCAGGACAATTAAAAACCGATGTGATTGATATTTTTTGTGCGGTTTTTGGCCTCAGGACAATTAAAATCGATTTTTCCCTTCCAATGTGATATGACCTTGCCGTGGTGGATGGCGTCACGTAACTAACAAGTATCACAAATGTACACCCATGCACACTGAGTACTACAATTTGTTTAAAGTCGAACGTACACCTTACGCATTGTTGTAAGATTCATTTGTCATCTGTAGTCGACCACTATTAAATTATGAGGCTTACAGCGCCACCTATAGCTACATTTTGTAACTATTTATTTTTCTTCTGCCATACATTTTCCCCCTTCTCCGATAATATGCCGTTGCAACTTGACGCCATTCTGACCAATGGTGTTATTTCTACAGCGGTTTGAAAGTTTAATTATAATCACACTGTATACTTCAAAAGTGGTAGAAACGTTGGACTATGTATTCATTGCAAAGAGACGATGGTGCAGAATAATATCTAGGTAAAATTTTATAGTTGTAATTAATAAATTTCGGGAACTTTTGAAAGGTACCTGTTATTACGAAACAAGGCATAACATTGAAATTGCATTTAAAAAAGTGTTACATTACCTACATGAAACAGAAACACAATATTGCAGGCAAAGAAAACGGTAATATAGTTACCCAAAAATGATTACAATTTCAGATGAATTGGATAATTTATTCAAGAGAAAGAGCTTCGCGTATTGAACAAATCAATAACGCGTTGGCCGACCGCGGTGGCCACGAGGTTCTAGGCGCTGCAGTCCGGAACCGCGCTGCTGCTGCTACGGTCTCAGGTTCGAATCCTGCCTCGGGCATGGATGTGTGTGATGTCCTTAGGTTAGTTAGGTTTAAGTAGTTCTAAGTTCTAGGGGACTGATGACCTCAGATGTTAAGTCCCATAGTGCTCAGAGCCATTTGAACCATTTTCAATAACGCGTTGGTCCAAGCAGGTAATTCGTCTTGGCGTTGATTGTTAGAGGTGTTGGATGTCCTCCTGAGAGATACTGAAGCTCTTTGTCGTGAATAAATCATCTATTTTTTCTGAAGTTGTAATCATTTGTTTGCCTGTACATGCACAATCACATCTACCGACTTCCGTCCCACTCGGATAATTCCTTTGTTGTCCGTCGTCCTTTATACCTCAGAGTGTGGAATCACAATTAACCCAACTGAAATTTGATAAAATTTGCTGCCAATCTTTGAATAAATGTAGCAACCTGCTAGCAGTCTATCTCGTAGGGGTGGGTTAGTGGACGATCCTATTTCGGCACTGCATTCTTTTGCATCTGCCTGAACGTCTCTCTCCATATCACAAAATTCTTCAGTCTTGAAATACGGTAGAGTAAATTCTAATCAAGAACAATTTTTACTACTTCAAAATGCGGAAACTCTTGTGATATGGAAAGCCAAGACGGGAAAACGAAGCTCAGTGTAGCAGGGACTGCGAATGACTTACCCTCCGTGGTGTCCCGCGACGACGCCGGCAACTCTGGGGGATGGGCTGGCTTGCCGCCCCCAGGCAGGATGCGGCATCATAGCTGGCGCCACCACAGCTGGCGCTATCGCTGGCCACCCTGAAACAGTGCGGCCGCCACGGCACACTTCAGTGTAGGGTAGTGAGGTTCACTTTTTTTGCTGCTTCTCTAGTTCATCCAAAGAACGGTAAAAGACCATGAATATCTTTAGAATAGAAGTGAAGTATAGCAGAGAGTCACTGAACCACAGCTTGTCTTTTCTCAAGTCGAATTCAGCTAGTGGACAAATAGGATTAATCGATCATGCCAGATGTATAAAATAGCTTTAAAAATGCATGCCACGTCCAATGTATAGGTAGACGTTCAATTTTCATTACTCCAACAGGGAAGCTTGTTCCTCCAGAAGGGTCTATGCAGAAGACTCCTAGTATAGAATAACGGAAAACGCAAAGAGCTGTATGGTTACGGTGCATTACATGATGTAGAAGTCAGTTGGTTAACAACCTTCACGAATTGAAGCACGGCAGGAAGTACTGTGTGGTTGTAAGCAAAGTATAGCTACTCAAAGACGTCGACTGTGGACTGAAATTATCAAAAATGGTTCAAATGGCTCCAGGCACTATGGGGCTTAATATCTGAGTCCCCTAGACTTATAACTACTTAAACCTAACTAACCTAAGGACATCACACACATCCATGCCCGAGGCAGGATTCGAACCTGCGACCGTAGCGGTCGCGAGGTTCCAGACTTAAGCGCCTAGAACCGCTCGGCCACTGCGGCCGGCGCTGTAATTATCGTACAGCACTGAAACTTGGTATATATTCTAATGCATTAACGTAAAACTGATATACCCTGGAAAAAATTAGTTCCAATTTTAGCCACGATGTGCAAATCTGGTGCTGTAGAGCATCTCGTCTATGTCTGTGGTGCTCATATTTAACACACTGTGAAACCGGCGGTTAATAATATCGACATTATGCCTTCCTCATTTGTTTGACCTTTTCTGTCCACGTCCCGTTGCTAATATATTACGTATGGGAAAGTTTCTACATGTCTTTCTTGCATTCACAGCACCAGGTACGCTCCTGCTACCCAAAACTGGAACTAATATATTTCTAGCATTATTCAGTTCCGCATTAACGCATCAGAATATCTACCAAGTTTCGCTGCCATACGACAGTTACAGCCCGCACTGAACCTCTAAAACTAACTGCATATTAATCATAATGACCTGGTACATTAGGTCCAGTGGGAGCGAACTTTGGACGTCATGTCGCTCTACGTGGTATACAGAACGTTCAACATCAGACTTGCAGATCGCTACCAGTCACTGCTGTATCTCGTTTAGGTCTAAAGTAGCTGTGTCACAGGAAGGAAGGAAGGCTGAAGTTTAATACTATAAAATATCTTACGACACTCCTCTCCTTGTGCTCCAGCGTAGTTGGACAACGATGATAAAGAAAACATTCCGTACTTGATGAGTGTTCCATACCTGGATTCACCTTACGTGATTTATGGACACAACAAAACGCCATGTTGCCCCCAAATACGGGTCCGGTGTCTGAGCCATCTCGGTCTGCACGTAACTGGATCAAATGGTGGCTAAACGTCTCCGCTTCCCCATCGCTACCAACACAACCTCACTCTTTCATTGGTCTTGGGGGAACACGGCCTAGACAGAACGTAGCTTGGAGCCTGTAGCTATGGTAAATGACCTGGTTATGAGCAAACGGGTGACAGTTATGATACATCACCAAGAAGTTCCTGCCAGCCCAGAAAGTCACGCTCTGAAGGGAGGCTTAAATCTTTCGCTCTGAGGACACTCTTATGGCACGCGTATCAACGACCGGTACTTTCAAGTCAGTTTTTGTGACCGGTTGTCGCTAGCTCAAGGAGACGATCTCAAGTAATATAGCGAAACATTCGGCTAAAAGTCGTTAGTATTGAATTTCCATTATCCGTAAACGACATCGTTTCTGTATATGTAACATGCATGTATTTTTTTTTTTTTTTTATAACAGCATTCAACTCACAGTTACTTTGCACTCAGAAATTTTTTAGAAGATTTTCAAAATCGCTTAGAATATTGTTAGATCCTTAAACATTTTAAGGCTTTGACTGCTGATCGGGCTTGGTAACGAACGTCTAGACTAGTCCGCCCTCCACTAACCTCTTCCTTTTACAGCTTGAATCTTTCGTGGAAGTAGATATCAAAATTTTAATATGATGGTAACATAAAAAAATAAAACAAATTTATGTTACTGTAGTACAGTTCTTTGTGAGGCAAAGGTACAGATCTAAAACTCCTCCTTCACGTACCAAAAATTAATGAACCAGTGACTGTCTAAACGTTCTCTCTGACGCTCATGTTACCATGTAAGAGAGACGTAGTGAGATGAAAATTACAGAATATTAATGCAATTTTCTATCGTTCTTCCTAGAATACGACTGTTCTTAAAAGAAACATGTTGTAGAACACTTTAGCATATATCTCGCCGCTTTTAGAATTTCTTAGCTTCTTCCAGACAGTCAATGACAGTACGTTATAAAATACAGGTTTCCAGTACCATTGAGAGTATACATCGGCGTGCTGTCTTAAATAACTTTCATACATCGCTTTGTCAACTGCAATCTGAATGTGACTTAGAAAATATCAAACTGGTTCGTTACATCATAAAATGCTGTGTACAAAATTAAAAAAAAGCGTAACGCTGTGGACTTCCCATGTTAATAATGACACATCATCGCATTAACAGCAGTTCCTAGCACTCTCTATACGTTTGACAACATTTTGTGTGACATATGGCACCTCAGAGCTCCCTCGTTGACTTTGTCGTTTGCACCTGAATGTTATCTGTACTTTAAAGAGAGCCGAATGTGGTACAGAATTCTCCATTCAGGATACAGCTCAAACATACATACATACGAAGGAATAAAGAATCGTAACATTACATTGGCAGTCCAGCGACCGGTTGTATATACGGTGCAACGTAACAAATCGAGCAGCTTTAGGTGTATAATTAAAATCTCTACGCTAAGTCATCTATTCGTCCAGTAATCGTATCCTACAAAGGACCAGTAATAAAATTTCTGAAGACCTATTTCCGGCTCCGGGAGCTGGTAGCCGGTTAATTAAGCTGGTGAAGGGTCGGCAGCGCCTGGTCCTTTCTTTTCCATTATCTTCCGAGTACCAGCGCTAGTGTTGTTACCAGAGTGGCTTTAACTCAAGTGAGGGAAAGTAAATTTGGGACTTGTGACAAAGTTTCCCTAGTTATGGCTGAACTATCACCGTGAGGAACACTCACCACTCCGACAAAGCGATGTATAGCTGACCGAATCTGAACAGATAGACGTATCTGTTGCTCCCTGCTGTTAATGTTTAAGGAGTTCGAATTCTATTTCTTCAGATTATGCGGTGGCATAGCACTGCGCGAAGTCTGAGTCAGTGGTATGCGTTTGGCGGAATGCAATCCGAATGAGACTCTGCGGCTCCCTAGTGGTTCTAGGATAAACATAGAGTAGATTGATACCCATTGCAAACGGATGCAAACAGATGTATTGGTCCTATTATTTTGCAGTTACTGCGTCAGAAAATTTTAATCAAACTGCAGAGAACGCTTTACTACTCATGAAATACCAGTTGCTTTAATGAGATCATTTTATTTTTTAATTGACACGATCACTCAACGTGATTTTAATGACTTCACTGAACAATACAAAGACAGTACCAGATTCAGGACACCTGCAATGCCAACGAAATAAATACAAATTTACTAGTGTCTTTCAATAAGAAATTCCCAATATTGTTTTCCAGAATATATTCATCCGTAAGAATTAGAATTTAATGACAATAACAATCAACTTTTGTTTACATTAGTGCAGTATTTTTCTACATGATCTCCATGATGGCCTTACCATAGCGTTGTGTAAGAGCAGATGTTGCCTACTGGTAAAAACTTTTGTCCCGTACTCATACCAATATTTCCAATGCATGAATCACACTTTAATGATCTTCAGAGTGCTTCCCACGAAGAGAATTCCTACGTGGTCAAATTACAAGGGCTATTCGGAAAGTAAGGTTCGATCTGTCGTGAAATGGAAACCAATGTGAAAATCGAAAATGTTTTATTTGCAACTGTTACCTACACGTTCCAGCTACTTCTCCACATAGTCACCGCTCCGACTTAGACATTTATCGTACCGTTGTATCATCTTTCCAAACCCTCGTCACAGAAACCAACATCCCCTGCTTTCTGCCAATTTTCTAACGAGGAGGAAGAGGAGGAGGAGGAGGAGATTAGTGTTGAACGTCTTGTCGACAAAGAGGTCATTAGAGACAGAGCATAAGGTCGGATTAGGAAAGGATAGAGAAAGAGAGTGGCTGTGCCGCTTCGAAGAAACCATTCCAGCATTTGCCTTAAGCGATTTAGGGAAATCACGGAAAACCTAAATAAGGATAGCCTGACGAGGGTTTGAACCGTCGTCATTCCAAATGCGAGTCCAATTTGCTAACTACTGTGCCACCTCACTCGGTACCAATTCTCTACACTGGTCTACAGCTGGTTATCTGCGCCGAAATGAGGTCTTCTCAGACAGCAGCTACATGTGATCAGAGACGAAAGGGGAAGCCGATTATGGACTGTATTGTGAGTGAACAAACACTTCCCATCGAAAACGCTGCAGAAGGATCTTCATTGCCTCTGCAGAGTGCGGCCAAGACTTTTAATGAAGAAGGAAAAGCATGACTTATGCGACGTCTTTACGTACTCACTGTGAGCACAGAAGTGAAAAGAGCGATATGACACGGTCAACGGGTATACTAGAGACACTGCCCAAAACATCGGCGCAAAGCTTCATCGGATTTTCGCTGCGGTTTCCGTTTCGCGCCCGATCAGACCTTCCTTTCCTAATAGCCCCCGTACACCCACGTCCGACGGCGACACGTCTGGGCTATAGGATGAATGAGGAAAAGCTTTCCAACCCCATTGGCGATGTGATCCCGTATTCTGAGACATGTGTGTGGGCGTGCATTGTCGGAGTAAGGTTTCTTTTGGATTCTTGTCAGATAGAACAGGTCAGAAACGGTTGTTGAGTTTTTTCATAGTCTTCACATATGCTTCTGAACTAACTGTTGACTCTTTTGGCAATAAATTCACGACAGTGACACCAATACTATCGCAACAGACTCTCATCATGACATTTTCAGCAGCAGGAGCCGCCTTAATTTTTTTGTTTTTTGATGGTTGCGGGTGGTTCCACTCCACTGACTACTTTCTTGTTTCTGGCTGAAACTGATGCACTCAGGTTTCGTCACCTGTCACGATCCGTGACAGAAAGGCCTCTCCATTGCTCTCAAACGGCTCCAATAGTTCAGGTGAAATAGATTTTATTCGAAATCCGTGATCGGTTGTGAGCATTAGTGGAATCAGTCTTGAGCGAACCATAATATATCCAAGAGTCACAATCACTGCGTACGCACATCCAACACTCGCCGATAGCTCTGGAGCCAAATGTCGAGTTGTGATGCGCCGGTCTGCACGAACAACGGAATCCGCGCTATTCACCGTGTCGCGAGCAGTGGCTGACACGATGGTCCGGCCGAGGCCAGCCACACAGCTCAGTTTCTGAACTTCCTGACGCTTTAACTCTCTTTAACCCACCGAGCAATGTGGCGCTGTGGTTAGCACACTGGACTTGCATTCGGGAAGACGACGGTTCAAACCCGTGTCCGGAGATCTTGATTTAGGTTTTTCGTGATTTCCCTAAATCGCTTCAGGCAAATGCTGGGATGGTTCCTTTGAAAGAGTCCGTCCGGTTTCCTTCCTTAATTCGAGCTTGTGCTTCGTCCCTAATTACCTCGTTATGGACGAGTCGTTAAACACTAATCTCCGACTCCTATCTTTAACTATCGTCCAACAGTACTCCTATCGAATGCATTATTACAATATACGGCACACAAACGTTTATGGATGTTCACCACGGTTTCTTTTTCCGCAGTTACGAATTCAGTTACAGCTCGTTCCTCGCAACGCGTGACTTGAGTAGGCGCCGTTTTGATGGTTCACTACGGCGCTATCGTCTGTCGGAATTGTTTGGAGCTTGAGGCACTCGCAGAGGAAACACCAAATTTAAATCACCTAAAAGAAAAAAATGTGGCACTGTTTATGGAACGAGCCTCGTATAACTATTTATAGTCGTTGATCAAGTTTTTAAATAACATTGTATATTTGCCGACTCTGACAATAAAAAAAATGTGCTGTTCTTGGGTTCAAGCATGGCTTTAAAACCACTGTTTCTATTACGAAGCCATACTTGTGCTTTACGGCAAGAAGCTTAATGATCAGTGGCAAGCATACCGTCTTGCATCGGAAACAGAAAGCTCATCATTCGGGATTTTATCAACAGATGTTCGATTCCGACAGGTCAGAATTGAGGCGAGCTAGACCTACTGTCTGTGGACAGTCATCCATCCATGATTCGTCTATTATTCCCTCCCTATAGCTCCAATTTACAGCTGATCTGTGTGGCCCATCTGCATGTGAATCGTGTAAATTTTGTTCCGGGTAATACCGTATTTTAGCTATTTGTATTTTGTGTTTCTGTGACGAAAATTGGGAAACTGTCCCATACTTGCTCAGAATAGCCTGTGTAACATGCCAACGATTATTAATCGGGTCAAGGATTCGATCCAGGTGTGGCTCACCCTGTATCACAAGATGGCGTGAAACTTAACAAGCTTCATCTTTAGTTTGAATCAGTTTCTAATAAAATAACAGCGTGACTCGTGTTCGAAACGTAATTAATTCAAATCCCAGACCAAACTACCTGATTTGGGTTTATGAGGTTTTTATAGATATTGTTATAGAAAAGTTGCAGTGGTTTCTCGGGAGACGCTACAGTTAATTCAACTGCTAAGTATTGCAAATGGCCAAACATACACGTAAAATTGGCTAGAAAATTGTGTATCACTAGATACAGGTCGATCACGGCGACTGGTTTAATACAGTGAGGCGCCCATAAAAGTCTCTGGTGATCAGCGGAAGGCCACTATCGTACACCTGTGACCATCGCATGCCTGTCACTATCGCAACCTGTGCGGTGGTGTTCGTCTTGGAGGTAAGCCGCTTCGAATCCTGGTGATGGATGAAATTTTCACTGCCAGTATTTGGCCAGCAAGGGGGGATAGGCGTTAAAGTATAGTTCCTGGTCACCAGTCTGCGTCGCTGTTCTGAATGAAATTCCAGACCTCGCCGCAGTGTCTCATGGAGAAAGAACATATTGATGGCGATCCGGAACGTTAAGTTCGGCAGCCCCCTCGGCGATATTCGATAGGAGTAGGCTATTTGTCGACACCGGATTTCGCCTTCTCCCTTTTCACATCATCAACACACAACGCAGATATAACACTACACTATAAACGCAAAAAAACATGTCACTCATGCACACTCAACAAATACACATACGACACAACTGTGGCATATCCGCAAGAAAAGAGGCCAATGTAAGCGGAGGAAGGCCACTCTTTCCAACAGGCGCTTGGGATATCCCAGCCAACAATGCCAAACGACTTTTAATTTAACTGTAGGGGAGGGGGGGGGGGTGTGCACCACCTGCCGGTCGAGGTCCCTGTGAACCATGTCTCTGAGCGGTACCGCGCTGTGAAGAGGGCGGCACAGCCTTCGCCTCGCGAGAAGCCGCGAGATGGCGACACGGAACTGGAGGAGCTGACAGCGCCGCCTGTGCGCCCTACACCAGAGGGGAGTTGTACGGAATACGGACTGCTACGCATCGAAGCGGCCACCCGCGAAGCCGAACTGCTGACGTGCTAGTGTAACGTTAGGGAGTGAGCGGCAACACGGTGGGTCGCTACATCTTCTGGAATCTGTACGTTGGCCTGCTGTGAGAATGCACCTAAGTGTTTCATCGATGCGGAAGGACACTCGCAGGAATGCTATGCACATGTTGTCTCCTGTTACTGACGATGCTGTTGTTAGTTCCGCCCCTGCTCGGACTGCTGGCAAGTAGTTCACCAACTGAACTCGTTACAGTTGCATTAGTATGCTCAAACGAGAAGATTTTGTAGCACAGTTTTGTAAGGTGTCATTTTTAATTGTGTAGTTGTGTAGCGTTTGTGTGATACATCATTGTCCTTCAACCTGTGAGTCGCGACCCCCTGGGGAGGTCTCATTGTCTATTTTGGGGAATCGCGGTCTCAGGAGGAAAGAGTTGCAGTACGGCCGATGACGTGTGTTTCTTGTCGAGAGTCTGCCTTCTTGGAAATGTCACACAGAAGTGACAAGGTTTCGTAAAAGCACATTGTAAAATCGCTAACGTTCAGAGGTGGTACTTATTTATAGTAATGAATATCTGTTTAAAACTATTGAAAACTTCAAATACGCAAAGGTTTGCAGCAGTGAGAAATGACACGATGTCGTCAGACTCTTCTGACATCTGCGGTAGGAACTAGAGCGGCGAATGGGTCAAAAAGTCTTGTACAGACTGTGTTAACGAGTTCATCTCTGTAAGGTTTGTGTGAAAGGGGGAAGGACATTCTTAGCTTTCAGGTCGAACGGCAATACGGGGAATTCGTAAAAGCGTATTTAAAAGTTGCTCACGTTGAAATGTAATACAAAATGGTTGCTGCCAGAGACACACACATCTCATATGAAAGACTTCGCAACACTGTTACTACAATGCATTTCAGTATTCTTACTTAGAACCGGACAATAGATCGCTAGCATTGTCAGCAGTGAGAGAAGGCACGAAGCACAGCAATTTTTACCGAGCGGCTCCAGGACGGTTTAGCTCACTGCAGATTGCACAGTATTTGACACATTGTGTGTTGTTTCCTATATTCTGTGGCTTCATCGGGATTCTCACAAAATGGTCGTTGCTTATCGCCTGGTTCATTTCTCATTTCTTTTGTGTTGTTGATTGTGATTGCCGTGAAGTGAACCATTCTTATTTTGATCGTGGTTTATACAATAATTGAAAAATATATTCTAAAAACCTAATACAACGATTTTAACTGAATATACAAAACATTCTCGCAATTAATTAAAACGAAATGTCTTATTCTGAAACTGATTGAAAGTAAATGAAACAACCAGCCCAGTCCAGGACTGAACACTAGAAGTTCTGTAATAAAAAAAATAAGCCTGAGAAAAGTGAAATTTATTTTTTATTAAAATTATACAATTTCTTGTTAACATTAATTGTGAACTGAACGTAGAATTTTTATAATAAATACACTGTGTTAATGATGGATAAATCCAAAATCTAAAAACTGTTTTCAGGAGCCGATCGATAAGTAAATAAACGAATCCAGTAAGTAACTTTGAGAAATTCGAAAAAAAAGATCTACTCTTAAGCAAATAGACGTAAAAATAGGATAATGTGTTCTATCCCCAACAAAATGCTTAAACAATTTACAAAATAAATTCTTGTCCACTCTTCAAATTGAGTGTTAAGCACTCATCTAGAGGAATCGGAATGATGTGAAGGATTAGGCTGGCTGCAGGCACCTATGACGACTTCGCAGATTGTCTCTATGAAGGCACATTTTTAAGATTCTCAATAAAGGTGCGCGAGTGCCGCCGATAATTTTGCCGTGCTGGGGTGGAGTGGGGGGGGGGGATGGGAAACAAAAAGCCTCAAAATATAAGTAGCCTTTGCTTTCAGATCTCGTCGAATGGTTTTGAATGGTTCCTTGTGGTTCCAACCTGACACGGGAGTAAAAATTGCAGCCGCATTGCACTCCAAAGGGGTGCGATCATGTTCAGTGGGAATGCAGCCCTTGGAGAAGGGTTGAAACGTCTGGGGGATGTCAGCAGCTCCAAAGGTTGTTAAGAACGTCGTCCCGTTGGTCATCGCACTGAGGATTGTCGTTTCCGACCGCGAAATGTCTGAACCACCGTCCCATAGGAAAAGATAGTTTCATTGACGTCACTTATGCCACAGTCTGAGGGGTGTTCGTGTCGATTCTGAATGGCAGTGCTCTGAAATGCTTTCCTCTGCTACCCATAAGAAAATCGCGTGATTCCAATACTGAGTGCCACGGTCCTGACCTCCATGGTACAGCCATCAAAAGAAGGGGTGAAATGCATGTGAGAGGTGGTGTGACAACCTTTCCATCGCGTGACCTGCCCACAGTGGTGCTCGACAGATTTATGGTGAAATTTGTTGCCAAGGTGACGTCATTAACCCACATCATACGTCACATGAACTTCTGAGCTGTGGCTTCTTTTTTTTTCGCATGCGTCGATACCTTGCTTTTTGAAGCGTTGCCAAGGCCGTGGGTGACGTCGCAGAGCGCCACGTTTTTACGACCGTCACAGAGGAAGGTTGCAGGCACCTTTGAGTTTGTGTGTCGCAATGGGGCATAATTATGGTGTTTCGCAGGGTATCAAAAGGTGCTTTTTAGCTTGTTTGTCTCCTGTTCACCAAACATAATGTTAACCGTATCCAGGCCTGCTGGCAAAATAAGATTTTCGGTATCTTTATACAGCTTCCCTCCTTTAGCGACTCAATATGCAACTCGGTAGCTAGCTAGTAACGCTATCTCGTTGACACTGGGTACCTAAGATTAGTTCAAAATATAATCAATAATATAATTCTATTTTAAATTAAGAAATAACAATACTATTTTATTACCTGAATCATAGCAGTTCGCTGCTGATTAAGGATTTTCAGTTTGCTTTCGAAGAAACTCAGCTACCTTACGATGTTTAGTTGAGAAATGAAGGATAAGCTTTCTTGGTTTCATACACACGTGACAATATTTCGTCGCAAATTACGCACTGTGGTTTATTATTCACGACAGATGAAACCATACTTCAAGTAGTTGTCGTCATAAAGTCCATTTCTTTATATTTTGATGTTCTTTCGCCACCGCCGCTTGTGCCACTAGTTGAGGGCTGCGCAGATCTTCTGCGAAACCTCTGCAAAGACACAATAACCACGTCCCAAATCGCTGGCGTACTCAGACGACTGATTGAAGTGAATGAAAACGCGTGCTTATGCGACCACGGACCACTTCTCCACTGCGGCACTGCGACTGCCTTGCGCAAGTGCACTTGATTTCCCGATCAGTATAGTATCAAAAGTAAATAGTTGCCTTTGAAATCACTGACATACGTTTATTAAGGGTCTGGGAGGGGTGGGGGGAGGGTTCAAAAAATGGCTCTGAGCAATATGGGACTTAACTTTTGAGGTCAGCAGTCCCCTAAAACTACTTAAACCTAAGTAACCTAAGGACATCACACACATCCATGCCCGAGGCAGGATTCGAACCTGCGACCGTGGCGGGTGGGGGTGGCGGTGGGGGAGGGGGGGAGGGAATTGCAGATTTTTTTTTTTACTTCGAAAGAGGTACTCTGAAAGGGGGGGCGGCATATTCAAAAATGTTGAAAAGCACTGTGATACACTAATCAGACTGCAAGTAAATGGTGGCTGTTTAGTTTTGCTATAAGTAAAAACAAGTGTTTTCCTTAAATTATAAGCACACATTCGAGTTAGTTAATTTTTCAATTCAAAAGCAAGTTTATTTTTCTTAAAGTGAAAGATAATACGTAGAGAGGTTATTCATAATTTCTCTACTCTTAACAAAGTTTGAGCCGGCCGAAGTGGCCGTGCGGTTAAAGGCGCTGCAGTCTGGAACCGCAAGACCGCTACGGTCGCAGGTTCGAATCCTGCCTCGGGCATGGATGTGTGTGATGTCCTTAGGTTAGTTAGGTTTAACTAGTTCTAAGTTCTAGGGGACTAATGACCTCAGCAGTTGAGTCCCATAGTGCTCAGAGCCATTTGTACCATTTTTGAACAAAGTTTTCCAAGCGGTCAGTCATCGTACTGGTTTGACGCAGGCACCACAAATTTCTCTCCTGTGCCAACCTCTTCATATCAGAGTAGCACTTGTACCCCACATCCTCAGTTGTTTGTTAGATGTATTCCAATTATATTCCCCTACCGTCTGTACCCTCTACAGCTCCCGTTACTACGATGGAAGTTACTACCTGATGTCTCAATACATGTCCTACCATCCTGTCCCTTCTTCTAGTCAGTGTTCTCCACATATTCCTTTCTTCGCCGATTCTGCCGAGAACCTCCGCTTTCCTTATCTTAACAGCATACCTAATTTTCAACATCATTCTATAGCAGCACATCTCAAATATTTAGATTTTCTTCTATTCGGATTTCTCCACAGTTCGTAGCTACTACCATACAATGCTGTCCTACAAAATTACATTCTCAAAAATTTCTTGCTCAGATTAAGGGCTATGTTATAAGACTTTTTTTGGCCAAGAGGGCCTCTTCACCTGGGGTAGTGTATTTTTATGTCCTCCTTGTTTCATCCGTCCTGTTTATCTTGCTTCCAAGGTAGCAGACTTCCTTAAATTTTTCTTAAGTCTTGCTTCCATTACCAAATCAATGTCAGAAACGTCTCCCTGGTGCCTTTACTTTCCCTAAAAATGGTTCAAATGGCTCCGAGCACTATGGGACTCAACTGCTGAGGTCATTAGTCCCCTAGAACTCAGAACCACTTAAACCTAACTAACCTAAGGACATCACACACATCCATGCCCGAGGCAGGATTCGAAACTGCGACCGTAGCGGTCTCGCGGCTCCAGACTGCAGCGCCAGAACCGCGCGGCCACTTCGGCCGGCTTACTTTCCTTAAAGTAAAATTTATTTACATCTAACAGATCCTCAATTTTCATCTATCTGCGTCCAGCTTTAGCTCAGATTCGAACAATGTGACCATTTTAATGGGTACTGGTGGGATCTCCGTAACACCGAGCGAGGCTTTCTGTCCTCTCCTCAGCGGAGTGTATGAAGTGTGTCTGTTTCCTATATACGACAGCGGTTAATGCTCGTACAGTGGAGTGCTTTTATTGTTATAGCTGATTATTGCTGTCAGAGAAAGTGAGATGATTAAAATCTGCGGTAGCACATAGCGTTGCCTTCTGAAAAACAAGAGGATTGAAGAGACTACAAGTGGGATCCAAAAGTGGCTACAACTCCTTTCCTGTGAGAGGAGAGACTTTCACAACGGCCACTGCACACACTTTCTTCACGAATAGCTGCGAATCAGTTGACTCATGGTCCAGTTAAGTTAAAAGTGCCAAACTCACGGCTGCACTTGCGAATATTGAGCCATTGTCATTGCCTATCAGCCGTCACCGTACATTGCTACCTCATCTACTACATTTAAATGACGCTGAACATTCAGACAATTAGGTTGACTCCCTTTGTAGGTTACAGGCAAATAATTTCCTTAATAAATACACATTTTCAATGGCTGAATGTTGGCAACGTTGTTGTCATACTCATATTAGCCAACAAATCAAGCGTCATCTAGTACTAAATTTTCAGGAACAATTATTATCATAATGACTAACTCATAACATACACTTTGCGATCAATAGTATGTGGTCACCTGGCTGTAAATGACTTAAAAGTTCGTGGCGCCCTCCATCGATAATGCGGAAATTCAATATGGTGTTGCCCCCCCCCCCCCCACCCCAGCCTTGATGACAGCTTCTACTCTTGCAGGAATACGTTCAGTGAGGAGCTGGAAGATTTCCTGGGGAATGACAGTCCACACTTCACGAAGTGCTGCACTGGGGAGAGATATCGATGTCGGTCGGTGAGGCCTGGCACGAAACCGGCGTTCCCAAACATCCCAAAGGTGTACTATAGGATTCAGGTCAGGACGTTGTGCACGGCAGTCCATTACAGGGATGTTATTGTCGTGTAACTACTCCGCCATAGGTCGTGCTTTATGAACAAGTGCTCGATCATGCTGAAAGATGCAATCGCCATCCCCGAATTGCTCTTCAACAGTGGGAAGCAAGAAGGTGCTTAAAACATCAATGTAGGCCTGTGGTGTGATAGTGCCACGCAAAACAAAAAGGGGTGCAAGCCCCCTCCATGTAAAGCACGAACACACCATAACACTACTGCCTCCGAATTTTACTGTCGGCACTACACACGCTCGCAGATGACATTCACCTGGCATTTGCCATACCCATACCTTGCCATCGGATCACCACATTGTGTACCGTGATTCGTCACTCCACACAACATTTTTCCACGGTTCAATCGTCCAATGTTTACGCTCCTTACACCAAGCGAGGCGTCGTTTGGCATTTACCGGCGAGATGTGCGGCTTATCAACAGCTGCTCGACCAACAAATCCAAGTTTTCTCAACTCCCGCCTAACTGTCACAGTACCTGCAGTGAACCTGATGCAGTTTGGAACTCCTGAGTGATGGGCTGGATAGATGTCTGCCTATTACACATTACGACCCTCTTCAACTGTACAGACGTATGACACAAGTGACACCCAATCACCTGACCACGTTCGAAGTCCGTGATTTCCGCAGAAAGCCCCATTCTGCTCTATCACCATGTCTAATGAGTACTGAGGTCGCAGATATGGAGTACCTGGCAGCAGGTGACAGCACAGTGCATCTAATATGAAAAACGTATGTTTTTGGGGGTGTCCGGATACTTTTGATCACAGTGTATATCTCCGCAAAGCAGCGAATGAGTTAAGATAGACCTTTATAATATTATTGGCTATCTGACCTAATGTTGAGACCTGCTAAGTCTGAAATATTATATTGAATTATTGGTAAACAAGCATTCCAGCCAAATAATGCGGTGTGTGGAAACTGTAATATTGTGCAATAAGGGAGAAACTCAACTGCGCGACACCTAATGCGTCCTGATCATGCACTTTGGCGTGTGTGTGTGTGTGTGTGTTTGCGTGTGTGTGTGTTTGTGAGTGTATGTGGTCAACACTTGAAAAGGCTGCGAAATAGGTATTTTCTACCTCTTATTGACTAGCATTCGAGAACAGAGACTTCAGAACAACCTGATGTGAACGGGTGGCCAGGCAGTCTGAGGATGAACATCCATGAAGAAAGATGCACAGTGTGAGCGTGCTGTACACAGTATTGATTTTAATTTTTACCTTAGTTGTGACTGATTGTTATTCACATGTACTGTGAATTCACATCGCATGCATTCCACAAATATAACTAATAAAAAATAAGAATTTTGCAATCACTAAAATATGTTTGAATGACCATTGCCGATTGCCAGCCTGCCTATTAATCACGTACAGCGACCGTGTGACACCTTCTGTGTAAGGCACACGTCTACAGAAGACACGAGGTCAGTGGACTGAATGTTCGCGACGTGCACTTGAAGTGTTCGTGCTCACCTGCAACGCTCTGGTGGAATATTTAGCTCACACCTTCACGTTTCCGCCACTAATGAGGAGAGCAGATTTGATCCATGGATGAAATACACTAAGGTGACAAGTCATGGGGTAGGTTCTCATATCCCGTCGGTCCTTCCTTTGCCCGGTGCAATGAAGTAACTCGACGTGGCGTGGACTCAACATGTCATTTTAGGCTCCCTGCAGAAATATTGAGCTTCTCCTGCCGTCCATAACTGCGTAAGTGTTGCTGGCGCAGGATTCTGTGCACGACTTGACCTCTAAATTATGTCAAGTGATCTGGGTGGCCATATAATTCTCTGAAATAATCCAGAACGTTCTTCAAACCGGTGACATGACGCATTGTTGTCTATAAAAATTCGACCGTTGTTTGGGGACATGAAGTCCATGAATGGCAGCAGATGGTCTCCAAGCAGCCGAACATAACCATTTACAACCAATGATCGGTTCAGTTAGACCAGAAGACCCAGTCTATTCCATATAAACACAGCCTAAACCATTATGGAGCTACCATCAGCTTGCACAATACCTTGCTGACAATTTGGGCCCATGGTTTCGCAGGGTGTGCTCCACATTCAGATCCTACTATCAGCTCTTACCAACTATAATCCGGACTCATCTGACCAGGACACGGTTTTCCTGTCGTCTAGGGTCCAACCGATATGGTCATGAGCCCAAGAGAGGCACTCGCGTCGGTAGTCTGCTGGCATAACGCATTAACGCCAAATATCGCAGCACTGTTCTAACGGATAGGTTCGTCGTACGTCCCATATTGATTTTTGAGGTTATTTCACTCAATGTTGCTTGTCTGATAGCACTGACAACTCTACGCAATCGTCCCGCCGTCGGTAGTTAAGCGAAGGCCGTCGCCCACTGCGGTGATCGTGATGGAAGGTAATGCGTGTAATTTGGTATTCTAGGCACACTCTTGACAGTGTGGTTCTTATTGAATTCCCTAACGATTTCCGAAATGGAATGTCCCATGCGTCTAGCTCCAATTACCATTCCGCTTTCAACGTCTGTTAATTCCCGTCGTACGGCCATAATTGCATAGTAAACCTTTGCACATGGATCACCTGAGTACTAGTGACAACTCCGCCAATGCACTGCCTTTTGTACCATGTTACTGATGCTACCGCCATCTCTATATGTGCAACCCACGACTGCCTCCTCAGTGTGCTTCAGTTGTGTTTGATACTTACTCACACTTACTGTGAATACGAGTGCTACACAGTCCAGAAGTATTATTGTAATAACTCAGAAGTGTGTTGGCATCACTAAAATATGAATTCTCATTGCCAATAGCCAATCTGCCTATTAATCCTTTGTAGCGATCCTCATTGCTCTCAATATGAGTGCTATTAACGACCTACGACCGGGTGATATCTTCTATGTACGGGAGACATCCATGGAAGACACAGTGTTAGTGGATAGAACGTTCTTGACGTGTACCTGAACTCCTGCAATGCCCTCGTGAAATGTTTGGATGTTACAATATGCCCACATCACCATATTTCCGGTGGTAATGACAAGAGCAGATTTGCACCGTGGATGGAATACAATCTCAGATGAAAACTTAATCAAAAAGTTTATATTTTTAATAAATTTGTACTAACTACGATAGTATTTCACACTGATATCAGCGGTGACTTGTAATCATCGAATCGCTATTACATCCCAAACGTTCATTTTCGGACGGAGGTTTACTGTTCAAAGTATTTTTTAAGCCATATGGCAGTTTTCGCTATTAATTATGAATACACTCTGTAGATCCATGTGAGTGAAAATGGGAAGAGGGAAAACGATTTTAACTGACGAGGAGAACACGGCAAGAGCTATAATCCGATTTCCGAGAAACTTCTCTCGGTGGAAAATCAACGAACACGTGTGTCGGCTTATCCGTAGATATTGGACCGCCTCTGAGAAAACGATGGTCAAAGTTTTCAAGGTGTTTTCTGTACCTTTTAGCGAGTAAACAGACCAACCGAAGCGGTGGCAGAGTGGCTAGCGTCGCTGTTTCATACATTTCCGATCCGCGTTCGAAACCTGATTCTTATTTTTGTTTTTGTTTTTCTTTTATCTGCCTATGTCCGCAGAAGATATCTACGCGAATGTTCTCTCATGTGTGTTGAAATGACATTGTCGTTATTCGTCTAAAAATTGTGTGTCTGGTGAGTGAATTTATAAAATAACAATACATTAACGGAAAAATTAGCTAAAATTGTTTTTGGTGAAATTCCTGCAGTGTATTATGATCCATAGTCAATTGAAAGCGCCAGTTTTCGGAAAAGTGACCTGTTAAGCGTTGTTTGTCACGAAATTATTGCCGACGTGTGAAATCTTTTGCAGTATTAACAATGTTTTTCTCCCGAGTGAGATTCATACGAAGAAATGTCACAGTGCCTAATCTGTCTTTGCGGGATGCTTGTGGTGTTCGGAGTGCCCATGTTTTGCATGTTTCTGCAATGTATATCATCCAAGGGAATGCACCAAGTCTTCCTGAAGAGTAAACAAAAGAATAAAATATAGGGATTAAGGGGACATTGTATGTCCCACGCCGCCAATGTTAATTATCGAATTTTGTGACCCATTATCTTGGAAACTTTTTAAGACACAAACTTACAATTTTCCATAATTATTGAATGCACCTTTTTAGATACACTGAACTAGAATTATTACTAAAATTGTATTGTGGGGCATGTTATCTTTTTTTTCTCAAACACTCAATTTTTTGACAGAATTTTGTAAATAAACGAACATAAAAACAAAACAACTAAAGATATTTTAATTACTCTAGTTCCATATGTGTTGAATCTCACACCTCGCATGCTGTGAAAATTTCATGTCTCTACCATCAGTACTGTTTTAGAAAACGGGTCATTTATTGCAAAAAATGTAGCTCACAGATATTGAGGTTTAAAACTTTTTTACTACAAATTCTTATACAGACTTACATTTCTGCGTCTTTTATGCACCAGAATTGCCCAGGTCCATAGTGTGTGTCTTCTTCCGTGTCACAACAGCCCAGTGCTTGCCTCCTCCTCTTCTTTCTTGCTTCTTTTGTCATTTGGTGAGAAGCTAACTCTGCTTCACGTACACGAAGCTCATCCAGTTCCCGCAGTCATTTAGCTGTGTTCTGTCCAAATCTTACCTCTAACTTCTCCAGAACCTCCCCCCCCCCCCATTAAAAGTTATTACAGCATCAGACACTGTTAACCTTAGAGTCATAAGGCCAACAAATACATTTTTAGGTACACGGCACCAATACATTATTGAAGGACTCATTCACATTCTGGGTCTTCCCATGTAAACGCTTCTTTAGTAGCTCAGGATTCCAAGTCTCTGTCCGCATCTGTAGCGCAGCGGTAGCGTTACCTCAAATGGTTCAAATGGCTCTGAGCACTATCGGACTTAACATCTAGGGTCATCAGTCCCCCAGAACTTAGAACTACTTAAACCTAACTAACCTAAGGGCACCACACAACACCCAGTCATCACGAGGCAGCGTTACATCCTACCACGCAAGGGCGCCGAGGTTCGATTCCCAGCAGAGGACTGGGTGGTGTGTGTCATCATTTTCGTCTTCATTGCCACACAAGTCGCCGAAGTGGCGTCAACTAAACAGACTTGCACTACGGCGGCCGAACCCCTAAGGGGATACCCCGGTCAAAAAATGCCATGCAATCATTTCATTTTCCCAAGTCTCTGTAAATAGATTTGATTATCTCCATTACTGTCAAAGGAGGATGTTTATGTGCAAATTCAAGTAGGGTGCCAGAAAATTCAGCTTGCGTATATTTACACCAAGTGTTTGGTGGAGGTAGACACAAAGCATGACATGGCTTTTCGTCAGCTCTTTTCATCTTCTCTAAAGTGCCACAGTTATCCCTAATGGTCTTCCCATAATGTTCCTGTAATTCATCAATGACTTTATCAGTTAGCTTACTACAAAAATAGCCGATAATCACAATACTTTCAACAAAAACTAGTATCAGAAACAAAGAACTGATTTGCTTATTAGTAATGCCAACTTCTGAGACGTAGCAGTAGGCACAAAACAACGCAATTCACAGCCTTATAGACTGTGTAGTTCCCAAGATATGACTGCTCAACTGTGGCAGAATATGCGTAGCCACAAAATTTGACAGTTACACGACAACATTCAAAATATTATTTGAAGGTCTCACAATTGTCTGATTTTAATGTATTATAAACCGAAATGTTCAGGAGAATCTGTAGTACATTATGGAGTAGAAAACAGAAAATGTGAAATTTCAACGAATTTCACGTGCAATGTCTCCTTAAGATCAGGAATAAGAATGATATAAAAGAATTTGAGAAATGAAAAAGACTATAGCCCCCGAAAATACCGTACACACTTGTATTATAGAATAAATATATGACGCTTATTGTCAAATCCAGCTTTAATTTTACAATTAATATAACGCCTTTGTATACGCAAACTTAATAAGAAACATTCATGTAGTAACCTTGTACAGATATGGGTAGATAAATAAAAAAAATAAACACAGGACGCAAAAGTGAAATGCTGCGATGGTAGCCACTATGCCACCAGTATGGCTAAACTTATCGTGCACTAAAAGGCATTAAAATTACGTTGAAAACTTTGACGATCGTTTTCTCATAAACCTAGGGCTAAGCCGAGATCGATCGCTTGTTTAGGCTCCTCTCCGACTGGGCAAAGTTTCTGGCAAATCGGGTTGTGGCACTTGCTGTGTTCTCCTTGTGAGTATGAAATTCAAACCTTTTCAGTTTTACTTTTTAACCACATTCGTCTAGGATTATTTTAGCAAGGGCACTAATGGCCTTTCAGCTGAGACATTCATCCACTCAGTGGCACACACCCACATCCACCCCTCTTTCCCCCCGCCCCCCTCCCCAACACACAGTCACATTAAGTCTAGTGCAGAGTGAATGTCAATAAAAGTTATTTGCTTAGGAAAACCTGAAACGTTTCAACTAGTCCAGTATAGTACCACTGTGCCATGGCGCTTATTGTCAGCAAATGCAGAGCGGTCCACAAAAATGACACTCTTTGATATTCAATATTAATGGAACAAGATGACGTACCGTTACAATTCTTGTGTAGAGGGAATGTTAATTTATGTGTTCGAAGTGATCTCCATTTGCAGCCAAACAACGTTGATGCCGCTGAACTATCGACAGAACTGCGGCTGTCAGTGTTGCTGGTGTGATAGCCGCACAGGACGCCTGCATGGTTTCTCGTAGCTCGTTCAATGTCGCTGGCTTCTCTTGACAAACATTTTTCAAGACCCTCATAGATAAAAGTCAAGAGATGTAAAGTCTTGAGGACGTGATGGGCACTCAACAGCTCTCCTTCGACCTATCCATCGTCCAGGTAGATTTTCATCCAAGTAGGCTCTATCATCTCTGTGGTAGTGAAGTGAAGCGCCATCTTGTTGCAGGTAAAATCTTCCATTTCCATACACATCTCGGATGGCAGGTAAATCGATGTTTGCTGCATATGAAGATATTCCTCATGAGTTACAGTACCTTCACAGAAGAATGGGCTAATCAAAGCGCGTGATGACAGACCGCACCGCGTATTAACACTCGGTAGATTAACACATTGACGACATGAACCTGAGGACTTTGAGGAGCCCGGTACCTGCAGTTGTGGCAGTTTGAAGTGCGCCTCGTTAGACCAGATGACCATACCTGCAAGCCGTTCATGCTCGCAAAACATGCCTTCAAACGACTCCCAGTACATCCTTCGATCCGGATCAGCCTCGTCCATAGCGTGTAGCGATCTTGGAACACACACTTTCCACTTTGCAGCCTTCCGAATTCCTTGTATACTTGATCGGCTTACCCCGCTTTCACGTGCACCCTGCTTCACACGCTTCTGTGGTGACTTAGTAAAATGTTGCAACACAGCAGCGCTCGAGGTTGGACTTGTTGATGTTCTTGGTCGACCAGACCTTTCCTTATACACATCCTGAACATAACTATCAGCTTCAAATTTACCCCGAATACGATAAATTGTTGCATGTGTTGGTGGCTGAGTTCTGTACACATTACGCCACTGCCATTGTTCCTCCATCATGGTTTTGTACTTCCAGTACCACTTCAATATGACCTTGCATTTCTCTAACGACAAACTTATTTCATTCATTGCTGCACTGTCATCTGCTGGAAAACGGGCACCAAGGGCTCTTGAGACAACAATGGACTACGCTACCGCTCAAAACTGCAACAGTTTCTGTCATTTTGTTTAAAGACATTGAGAGGTTCCAGAGTATTTGTACTTAGAGCTCAAAAAAATTCTTTTCACTTGATTCCTAAACATGTTGTTTTACTTCCTTAGGTGGCGTGTGCGAGGCGAGCATCGGAGGACGCGGCACACTGCCTTTCGTACAATGCGCCTGGTGGAACGACTGACGTCGGTCGAGTTTCGCCTATCATATGCAGGGCGAAACGACCTGCGAGACGTCTGAGTGTCGCCGCAGTTTATGTGTTTACCTTTCCGGCGCGTCCGGAATGAAGATTCCTGGCACCGATTGACCGCATTGTCCTCTTGATTCTGAAAATACTTGTGGACTGTGCCCTGCTGAGTGCGACTGTCTGGCACCGGATGGGCGGTGGTCTATGTAGGTTGTTTTCGTAGCCGGCCAAACGGCAAGTTCAGTGCCCTCAGCTGAATAGCAGTGGCATGATGGGTAAACTTAAACTGATGCTAGTTGACGTCATAAAGCGCTGCTCTAAATTGGAGTGAACGGTCGCTATTGGCGTAAATGATGTTCCGAGACAGTGTGGGGGAATTTTGGAATCAGCACTCAATGCTGACTCGCGGTTTTCGAGGAGAGTAGGGAGTTGAGCAATGCTGGATTCGCTCTTGCATCGCATCTCAGAGAAGATTCAGGATCTGATCTTCGTCCGAGTCGAACAGTCTTGCGACTTGGTCGCTCTTTTTTGGAACAACTTTGAATTCTCGGACAGCCTTCAAGGCCAGGGGTTGACACAGAGTTGCTGCATGGCAGAAGTCGGCGCCTACATCATCAGAAAGCTGCCTACCTAGGACGTGCTGCAGATTTCAGTACTGGTACAGTATTTTGCGGCTCCGGCTTTGTAGGACCTTATCAATTTTATACTGAATCCCTCAGCAGCACGCGCGTTCGCTTTGCTACAAGTCCACCTTGCTTGTTTCTCCATATGATACCATTTGAGCTCTCACTACTAACTGCGATACTGCTGTATAGTCCGGAGATTAATATTTGATTCATTAAGAACTCCAGTCATTATCGTCCATCTATTGCATCACAGCGAGTAGGAGCCCCTTGTTCTCGAGCCAACGCTTATTCTCATAATATTTCAGTACACCCTATCCTTTAACCTATTGTGTGTGTGTCGACAATCATGTGCATTTATGTTCTGATATATAATATGTTATTGTTGTTGTTGTGGTCTTCAGTCCTGAGATTGGTTTGATGCAGCTCTTCATGCTACTCTATCCTGTGCGAGCTTCTTCATCTCCCAGTACCTACTGCAACCTACATCCTTCTGAATCTGCTTAATGTGTTCATCTCTTGGTTTCCCTCTATGATTTTTACCCTTTACGCTGCCCTCCAATTCTAAATTGGTGATCCTTTGATGCCTCAGAACATGTCCTACCCAATCCTGTTCAGTACCTCCGCATTAGTTATGTGATCTACCCATCTAATCTTCAGCATTCTTCTGTAGCACCACATTTCGAAAGCTTCTATTCTCTTCTTGTCCAAACTATTTATCGTCCATGTTTCACTTCCATACATGGCTACACTCCATACAAATACTTTCAGAAACGACTTCCTGACACTTAAATCTATACTCGATATCAACAAATTTCTCTTCTTCAGAAACGCTTTCCTTGCCATTGCCAGTCTACATTTTATATCCTCTCTACTTCGACCATCATCAGTTATTTTGCTCCTCAAATAGCAAAACTCCTTTAGTACTTTAAGTGTCTCATTTCCCAATCCAATTCCCTCAGCATCACCCGACTTAATTCGAATACAGTCCATTATCCTTGTTTTGCTTTTGTTGATGTTCATCTTATATCCTCCTTTAAAGACATTGTCCATTCCCTTCAACTGCTCTTCCAAGTCCCTTGCTGTCTCTGACAGAATTACAACGTCATCGGCGATCCTGAAAGATTTTATTTCTTCTCCATGGATTTTAATACCTACTCCGAATTTTTCTTTTGTTTCCTTTACTGCTTGTTCAATATACAGATTGAACAACGTCGGGGAGAGGCTACAACCCTGTCTCACTCCCTTCTCAACCACTGCTTCCCTTTGATGTCCCTCGACTCTTATAACTGCCATCTGGTTTCTGTACAAACTGTAAATAGCCTTTCGCTCCCTGTATTTTACCCCTGCCACCTTCAGAATTTGAAAGAGAGTATTCCAGCCAACATTGTCAAAAGCTTTCTCTAAGTCTACAAATGCTAGAAACGTAGGTTTGCCTTTTCTTAATCCAGCTTCTAAAATAAGTCGTAGGGTCAGTATTGCCTCACGTGTTCCCATATTTCTACGGAATCCAAACTGATCTTCCCCGAGGTCGGCTTCTACCAGTTTTTTCATTCGTCTGTAAAGAATTCGCGTTAGTATTTTGTAGGCATGACTTATTAAACTAATAGTTCGGTAATTTTCACATCTGTCAACGCCTGCTTTCTTGGGGATTGGAATTATTATATTCTTGTTGAAGTCTGAGGGTATTTCGCCTGTCTCATACATTTTGCTCACCAGATGGTAGAATTTTGACAGGACTGGCTCTCCCAAGGCTGTCAGTAGTTCTAATGGAATGTTGTCTACTCTCGAGGCTGTGTTTCGACTTAGGTCTTTCAGACCTATATATAATGTATCTCATTGTAATATTTAATCCGCATATCATTTCGTAGATAAAGGCAGAATCCCATTTCCAGTTGTTTGTTATGATAAAGTTCTCTTTTTTTTTGAGTAGATTCCGATTTTTATTAAATTATAGTGAGTGTGCCCTCCTTATTTTACCAAGTAGCAGGGTCCACCATCATTTCCTTCTGTTACTGTTGTGCGCATAATTCATTAGCTGGTAGATTAGGAGGGGGTCGAGTGCATGTCTCGTTCTCATGCAAAATTCGTCTGAATTAAAGAGGTACAAACTCTTCTCCAACCCGGCACCTCGCAATGTTAACCATCAAACAGGGTCTACATTTTTCTGGATCTCTTTGTACGGAATGGCATAGTGCAGGGGAAACATAGGGACATCTGAAACGAAACTCACCTCCGTAACCGTAGTATGGATAGGCGTGGTAGTAGACGGGGAGTTCCCTGTAGCTGGAGGCTCGCTGCTGGGCATCCGCTATCTGCATAGGGGACGCCCCACTCGCCGGTTTGAGCGACGGCGCACGTGTGGCCGTGGGCGCCGGCGCTTCAGTGACTGCGGGGACGGCAGGCGCGGTGCCGGGGGCGGACACGGCGGCGGCTGCGGCGGCAGAGGCGTCGCCGGGGGCGGTACCGGGGGCGGAGGGCGCGCTGGGCCCCGTGGGCAGCCCGCGCTGACCGCCTGCACCCGCGCCAGCGCCACGGCCGCTGAAAGTCTCCTGGCTCTCGAGCTGCTGGCGCAGCGTGTACGAGTGGTAGAAGTCCTTGTAGCGGGGCGGCGGCGGAGGCTGGGCAGCGGCGGCCAGCGCGGCTGCAGCTGAGGCGCACAACACGGCCACAACTAAGCGCGTCATCTGAAACCGGGATAACAATCAGACACTCAGACTTGCGCTGCTCACTGTCCTCTTCACCTCGTTCTCCTCCCTCGCATTTCACACCTTCGTATGAATCAGCTGCACAATGACTGGAATTCACGATATCCAGTTTTATTGCGCTATACGTTAAGTTCGTTGATTTGAAAAAAGCGTATAAAGACTGAAGATGGCAAAATGAATTGCCGAAACTGGTTGCTTTCAGAATAAAATAAAATATCTTAAAGTACCCCGCTGTTGGTAAAGTTTATTGAATTGAAAAGAATTACAATGTCGTCGTCAAACATCAAAGTTTTAATTTCTTCTCCCTGGGTTTCAATTCCTACTTCAAATTTTACTCTACTGGCCATTAAAATTGCTACACCAAGAAGAAATGCAGACGATAAAAGGGTATTCATTGGACAAATATATTATACTAGAACTGACATGTCATTACATTTTCACTCAGTTTGGGTGCATAGATCCTGAGAAATCAGTACTCCAGAACAACCACCTCTGACCCTAATAACGCCCTTGATACGCCTGGGCATTGAGTCAAACAGAGCTTGGATGGCGTGTACAGGTACAGCTGCCCATGCAGCTTCAACACGATACCACATTTCGTCAAGAGTAGTGACTGGCGTATTGTGACGAGCCCTTTGCTCGGCCACCATCGACCAGACGTTTTCAATTGGTGAGAGATCTGGAGAATGTGCTGGCCAGGGCAGCAGTCGAACATTTTCTGTATCCAGAAAGACCCGTACAGAACCTGCAATATGCGGTCGTGCATTATCCTGCTGAAATGTAGGGTTTCGCATGAATCGAATGAAGGGTAGAGCCACGAGTCGTAACACATCTGAAATGTAACGTCTACTGATCAAAGTGCCGTCAATGCGAACAAGCGGTGACCGAGACGTGTAACCGGTGGCACCCCATACCATCACGCCGGGTGATACGCCAGTATGGCGATGACGAATACACGCTTCCAACGTGCGTTCACCGCGATGTCGCCAAACACGGATGCGACAATCATGATGCTGTAAACAGAACCTGGATTCATCCGAAAAAATGACGTTTTACCATACGTGCACCCAGGTTCGTCGTTGAGTACACCATCGCAGGCGCTCCTGTCTGTGATGCAGCGTCAAGGGTAACCGCAGCCATGGTCTCCGAGCTGATAGTCCATGCTGCTGAAAACTACGTCGAACTGTTCGTGCAGATGGTTTTTGTCTTGAAAACGTCCCCATCTGTTGACTCAGGGATCGAGACGTGGCTGCACGATCCGTTGCAGCCATGCGGATAAGATGCCTGTCATCTCGACTGCTAGTGATACGAGGCCGTTGGGATCCAGCACGGCGTTCCGTATTACCCTCCTGAACCCACTGATTCCATATTCTGCTGACAGTCATTGGATCTCGACTAACGCGAGCAGCGATGTCGCGATACGATAAACCGCAAACGCGATAGGCTACAATCCGACCTTTACCAAAGTCGGAAACGTGATGGTACGCATTTCTCCACCTTACACGAGGCATCACAACAACGTTTCACCAGGCAACGCCGGTCAACTGCTGTTTGTGTATGAGAAATCGGTTGGAAACTTTCCTCATGTCAGCACGTTGTAGGTGTCGCCACCGGCGCCATCCTTGTGTGAATGCTCTGAAAAGCTAATCATTTGCATATCACAGCATTTTCTTCCTGTTGGTTAAAATTCGCCTCTGTAGCACGTCATCTTCGTTGTGTACCAGCTTTAATGGCCAGTAGTGTAGTCTTTTGGTCCCTGTATTTCACCCTCGCCACCTTTAGAATTTGAAAGAGAGTTTTCCAGTCAACGTTTTCAAAAGCTTTCACTAAGACTACAAATGCTATTAACGTAGGTTTATCTTTCCTTCCCCTATCTTCTATGAGAAGTTGCCTCGCTTGTTGCTACATTACTCCGATCCAAACTGATCTTCCCCGATGCCGACTTCTACCAGTTTTGCCATTCTTCTGTTATGGATTCGTGTTAGTATTTTGCAACCGCTACTTATTAAACTGATAGTTCGGTATTTTTCACACCTCTCAGCATCTCTGTCTTTGGAATTGGCATTATTACATTCTTCTTGATGTCTGCGGGTATTTCGTCTGTCTCATACATCGTGCTCACCAAATGGAAGAGTTTTGTCATGGCTGGCTCTCCCAAGGCTATCAGCAGCTCTAACGGATTTTTGTCTACTCCTGAGGCCTTGTTTCGACTTAAGACTTTCAGTGCTGGCTGTGTTATTCTGAGGTCCCGAAATACGTTGACAAATTTATCGGATTGCTGCAGTGCCCATTATCGAGACCGGCTTGACAGCCTGAAGAACACACATAAGAGACAAATTGCACTTCGTACCTTTAAAAGTATTCCAAACCAACTAAATACATGAAATAAACACGAAGTGGCCATTTACGAACCATTGTACGTCGCCCTTTCTCATTCACAGCGTACCCCTTGTGGTAGCAGGTAATCTATATCTCACAATATTTTTATACAAATAATAAGTCACGAACCTAACAAATTTGGATGAAATTTCTCCTCGGGTTCCTATGGCGCGTTTCAGTGTCAATACCTTTCCATTCTCAACCCTGAGTAATGTAGGTGGCTCTTAATCCACCACCGCTTCTTTCCAGGTAGTAAGTAACCAGTGATTCTTTAAAGAATCGAACTCCCCTGTAAAAAACGGCTTCAAGCTTTAAATTACTTTACAGATGCGTTAATGTATTTAATGTTTGAGGTTGAGCATGTGAGCGAGAAAAAGTTCAGAAGAGATTTCAAATTAGGTTTTAACTTTGTTGAAATCACTACGTGCTGCTTAAATATAGTCAAAAATGGTTCAAATGGCTCTGAGCACTATGGGACTTAACTTCTGAGGTCATCAGTCCCGTAAAACTTAGAACTACTTAAACCTAACTAACCTAACGACATCACACACATCCATCCCCGAGGCAGGATTCTAACCTGTGACGTAGCGGTCGCGCGGTTCCAGACTGTAGCGCCCAGACCCGCTCAGCCGTAATATGGTCAAGACACTGCATTACACTTCTTTTTCACCTCCATCTGCTCCGGTTTGAGAGTTAGGTGGTCCTTACCCGACAGTGCTTGTTCCCAGATGCCAAGTAATATATGTACCAAGTTTGGTTGAAATCGATCCAGTAGTTTGGGAGTACACGTTGAACATACATTCACACATATTTGTAGGATAAAGAGATTAGCAGAAGAGCGATTTTATGTTTGCCAGGAGAATTAGTGCAAGGCATTATTTTGACTCTGTCCTTACCTAAAACGTTCCTTTCGTGCGCTACGTGGTCCGAAGTACCACTTCCGGTCACGGTACGAAATCACGCACCCTTTAACAATGTAAGGTGTGTGAGGCAGATTACGCGACACACTATGCCGCAGATTTAATTGAAAACCTCGCGGAGTGGCTCACTCTTAGCTAGCACCACCGTCGGATAGTTAATGACTCCACGACACGCTCTGAGATCTCTCTCTTTACAGTACAAGTTCCCGCTCAACAATCCGCAACACTCGCCGAGAAAAACGAGAAAGTGTGTAAGCAAATTTCCACGCACTTCAGATTCTCCCTGTCTGCCGTAATGCAACAAATAACTCGATTGATGACGACCTAGTCCCAACTTCTGAAATGTGCAAGTAAGACGCCACCGACCTCCAAGTGGCACCCGACGTCTGCACACCACGAGGGTTGCGGGTAAATCCTCAGCTTAGCAAGCTCCAGACCGGTGCACAAAGTTATTTTACGTTTAAATATTCTACTCAGTCCGAATCAGGAGCAGAATGTAGGCATTTTCATTGGCCACTTCCCGCTCCCGCTTTTAGCACTTATGCAATGTGCTGTTTCCTGCAGAGGCTTTACAATATATCTCCAATGGGTGTTGGAAACACCGGTCGTCCTGGAGAAATCACTCGAGCTTGAGCATATATCAGATGCCCAGATCACTATCTGTTCAATAGAATAAAGATCAGCTTCAGTTGCCACTAATTTCTTATTCATTACACGACCGATTTCGGAACCTAAAGCTCCATCTTCAGGTGCCATGAAATAATTAGTAAAATACGGATGTGTGCCAGTCGGGCCAGTCAATCAAGAGGGG
Source organism: Schistocerca piceifrons (assembly GCF_021461385.2). Classification (NCBI taxonomy): domain Eukaryota; kingdom Metazoa; phylum Arthropoda; class Insecta; order Orthoptera; family Acrididae; genus Schistocerca; species Schistocerca piceifrons. Next base: position 672,433,783 of record NC_060138.1, on the reverse strand, counting down.
TCACAGGCACGCCAAACAAACCCACGGAAGCGTAGGATCAGCAACCAGGGCGCCCGAATCGACAGCCGACAAGTTAGTCACTTCCTCGTTTCGGAAATGCACTGAGGTATTTCTCCTGGCGTCATGGTGTGGAGATCCATCGAGTATGACTTCAAATCACCGCTGGTAGTGACTGAAAGGAGGAGGATTAGGGTTTAACGTTTCGTCGACATTGAGTCATTAGAGACGGAGCACAAGCTCAGAATGTTTGAAAGGTGGGGAAGGAAATCGGCCGTGCCCTTTCGAAGGAACCATCCCAACATTTGCCTTGGGTGATTTATAGAGATCGCGGGAAACCTCTCATGCGGCGATATCGTGCGGGACAATGCTCGTTCAGACGTGAACTGCCTGTGTGGTGTTGAGATATTCCTGTTGCCAGATCCGTCACTGTGTGGGACCAGGTCGGATATGAACTCTCTCTGACTGCCGGTATCAAAGATATCAAGGATCAGTTACAACAGTTATAGGCCAGCTGCCACAGGACAGAATACAACGACTTTATGACGTCTTTTCCAACCGAATCGGTGCGTGCACCCAGACTGGAGGGGGTGCAGCGTCATACTATTAAGTGCGCTCATACTGCCAAGTTCTTTGTAAATTTGCCTCCAATTTTTAATCACTGAAATGACATCACATATACTGTCAATCGGTAAACTTTCAGTTCGTATCGTCCTCCTTCTCCGGGTGCTTGAATTTTTTTGTCTGGCAGTATGTTAATTTCGCCAACGGCCTTGCCGCAGTGGTAACACCGGTTCCCGTCAGATCACCGAAGTTAAGCGCTGACGGGGTGGACTAGCACTTGGATGGGTGACCACCCGGTCTCCCGAGCGCTGTTGGCAAGCGGGGTGCACTCAGCCCTTGTGAGGCAAACTGAAGAGCTACTTGATTCAGAAGCGGCGGCTCCGGTCTCAGAAACTGACATACGGCCGCGAGAGCGGTGTGCTGACCACATGCCCCTCCATATCTGCATCCAGTGACGCCTGTGGGCTGAGGCTGACACGGCGGCCAGTCGGTACTTCTGGGCATTCATGGCCTGTGCGGGAGGAGTTTAGTTTTTTTTAATACATTAATTTCGCATATTGACCTAGGAAAAAATGACTATCTGTAAGGCCCTGTTCTCATTTTCACGATCCCTAATCGAGATTACGACAGGGGCAGCCTAATGGTAGCAAGGATTTGTTCGGGCACAGGTTTTCTAAATTTACCCAACAGAGTTCCTTAAGAACTATACCGCTTTTCTCCCAAAGATATGTCCGAGCGATACTGTCACTGATTTTTTGCTCTTTTTGTAAACTGGAGTGGTCTGCTCTGCTCTACCATCACGTGGAACTGTTATCTGTGCGGGGGATTCTCGATAGATGTGCTCTAGAGCTAATGTAAAACCTTAAATCTAACGTGAATTGCATCTTTAGAGCTGCCTTAATCGTTCTGAATAGTCTCCGCTGTTTTTCAATATCGATAATGCTTGTTTGGGTATTTCTCATTGGTGAATCAGACACTGATTTTAACCTGTGAATACATTTTTCAGTGAGAAAATAAATATTTCGTCTTTCCGTCTCCTGTATTCAATTTCAACAAAGAATCATCCATGAGAGATTATATGGGAGGACTGGATCCGTTGATCTAACAGCATTTCCTAAGATTTTCTGATATATTTTTCGCCAGGATCTGAATGTGAAAATTGTCGTAGAGTTCGTCGATATCTTCAAGGATATACATTAGTTGCCATTGAGTTTCCTCTCTGTCAGTTTCGCTGTTTTCTCTTTTTTAGTGAGAGAACAACAATCTCTATTTTTGAAATATTCTGTAAATGACACAATTCAATTTGCTGTATTTTACTACATTACTTATTGCGTATTTGTCTTGACTGAGGTGGATAATGACTTTGAGCTTTAACCACAATTGTTCCGTTTATCTTATTTGAACTTAAGGCTCTCATTTCATCTTCCAAGTAGGTTGTAAGTGCTGTAACTATCTTGTCGAGCAAACACAAATACCCTCCTTGCTTTCCTGCTGGATTTTTCGTACGGAAATTATATTTCTGTTGTGGCAGCCATAAAGACTTTATGAAAACAAACCGCGTCAAGAGCAGCAGAAATAAGAGCCGTCGTGCTGACAGACAACAGTGCTCGAGACGCCATCGCACAGTTAGTGTGCATACTTTTATTCACGCGAACAATCGGACCGATGAACTAATATCTAGAAGGGCTACGATCCTGCTGTTGTCAAATTACAACAGGTTATGGTAAACTTTTCGTGTTCTTAAAAGAGGCATAACTTGATAGTCTCACAAACAATCCGCTGCGTAACCTTTCATTATGTACAGAATTTAGATGGCGGTACTCCTACCCTCGCTTTGGGTTTGCACTGAAATGCTAATCATTTGCACAGCCAAACATGTAGTATACTTCATGCCTGTCTTGTGTTTGTTGCATGCCGCCTTCACTGTGTTTCAGTTTTAATGGCCAGAAGTATACATACACCGCCCATGTCCAGTGAGTCTATGATGAGCATGATTGTGAAACTATAAACGTAGAGGCTGTAGAGGAATTCAGTGATGACATGTTATCCCTTATATGCTGCCTCAGTCGAAAGTTTTGTAATGAACTAAAATTTGGCAGCTGCATACTTCGGAAAGCCGCTCTGTCGAAACAACCTAGGTTACTCTTGTAGCTTATCTCCTTTTTCATCAACAAGAGATAATGTCATCCTTAAACAACCGGCAGTAATCCGTAAATCCTTTAATTACAGTTCATGGGCAAAGTTTTACTGTTAATGGTAATGAGTTTGACATTAGGTTAGTTACGTATCTAGCAAAGGGAAGAAGACTAGTCAGAAGCAGAAATTGAGTACACTTTCAGTACCGGCGTTAAGCAATCCTACGAGAAGGAAGTGGACTGTTCGTATGACTGAATCACATTGAAATAAGGGACACAGTGATCTCGCGGCGGTATCTTACGACAGAGAGTCAACGGCAAGAAAGATTCGTGATGAGAATCGTGCAATGTTTAAGTGACGCTGGCAATTAAACGTGAGTACAGCCTTCATAAAAGCTCACGTTTTCCACCTACGTCGTGTACTTCATGTTGACTGTAATAATAATAAATATCTGCCCCTGAAAAGAACGGATAACATGGCACTGCTGACTGGGAGAGCTAAACGACAGTTCAGTCGACTAACTTAGAAGGAATTACTCAACTTTCTTTGGCATCTTTGCGAAGTTTGATTTGAGTACCCGACTGATCAAGGTAGATCATTACTAACTGTTCATAATTTGAAAAACTGCAGCTGCATCTAGCTTGCTAATATTGCTGGCCTTTCATTTATTTACAGTTCTGTTCCAATTCTTCTAATAGTTTATCAAACTGATTTGTCGCCGAAAATTATACAGCAGCACCCAAAACCACTCACTTCTGTAATCGATTAGTTAAGGTCGGATCTCTGTTGTAGACAGCCAGTAGCAGACGGCAGTATTCTCGCAGCACCGGCGCTTCCGGGAAAACTTTCTGGCGGAATACTGTACACGTTTGACAGCACGTACAGGCGGAAACCCGAGGAGATCATAGACAAGCCTGATGTCGCTCTCAGCACAGTGCAAGTCTTTCGATCTGACGCCACGTCAGCGACTTGTGTGTCGGTGTCCCTATTGTCATATGAAAGCTTCTCCTTAGCTTGAACTCATGTGGCTTCATTCGCATTTTTGTTCGAGGTCCCGAAGATGAACACTATGAAGAAGAAACCAGAGTAGATCATCTGGAAGGAAATACAGGAACACTGAGTCCGACACCAGTGTCATTAATTTGACCAGTGTGAAGTTGCTGTAGCGTTCAGAAAGTGGATTCACATCGCTATGGCAGTCCTGTGGAGGACGCATCAGCAATAATCAGTGACAATGGAAGATTCAGAAGCCAATGGAAACTAGTGCATTAAAAACACTCAAAGTATCCGCAAAAATGCAATCTGCTGCAAGATTCTCTTGGTTATCATTTCTTTTGTAAAACACTTTGGGAAGAAACTAGTCTTCCCTTCGGATCTCCGTATAGCGACTCCTCAGGACGGAGTTGTCAGAAGAACGCAGAATAATGTTCTTTGAATCTGAGCGCAGAATGCCAGAAGTCTGTATGTCGTAGGTAAAACAGAGAATTTGAAATTAGGGATGAACAGGCTGATGTTAGATTTGATAGTGATTACTGAATGGTAATGAAAAGAGGACAGTTTTCTAGGAAGATGACTGCAGGGTAATAACGACGTCATTAATAAATGGCATAACATAGTTAAGAACACAAATACTATGAGCAACATTAGCTCAGCACCAAATACACCTGTACGTGTTTACATGCTCATATCACAATCTGATGACGAGCAGACACAGGCAACATATAAGTAAATGGAGGAACTGGTAGAATGTGTCAGGAGGTATTAAAATTCCATAGCCCTAACGTATTGTAAAACTGTTATAGGAGAGCTGGGGAATATGGACTACAGGAAAGAAATGAGAAGAAAAAGAGGTTGTCAGCGTTCTGACAAAGGTTTCCACCAGGAAATACAGGAAGACATAAACTGGAATACATTGTAGTTAGAGATTACGAAAACAACTTCTGGACGACAAAGCATACCCAGGTGCGGACGTAGACAAAGATTATAACCTAGTAGTTATGAACATGATGTTGAAGTTCAAGGGGACAGGAAAAAAGAAGTTACTACGAAATGTAATATCGAAAATTTAGTACCGATTGAGGTGAAGCAGAAATTGTCTGAGACAGTTACCAATAGCCGAAGTAAAAGGGACGCGACTGTTTGCATAGGAGATGAGTGGAATATACTAAATAAATACATAATCAAGGTTTCACAAGCACAGTACTTATAATGTAACAAGAGGGCAGGATGCCATGTATACTCTTATCAAAAGTATCTGGGCACCTATCAGTGGACATTTATTTGGGGTATGTTGCCCCTTTTCCTTTATGACGGCTTGAACTCTGCTGGTGCACTTTGAGTGGGGTATCCGAAAGTCTGTGGAGGAATGGCAGCACATTCTTCCTCAAGACCCTAAACCAAAGAATGTAGTGATATTGGATGTTGCTGGCGGTCTGAAGTCGACGTTGTAACTCATGCCGACAGCGTACCATTGGATTTAGGACGGAACTCAAGAGAGGCCAGTCAATTTCAGGGATGTTACTGTCTACAAACCAAATGGTTCAAATGGCTCTAAGCACTATGAGACAACTGAGGTCATCAGTCCCCTAGGCTTAAAACTACTTAAAACCTAACTGAACCTAAGGACATCACACACATCCATGCCCGAGGCAGGATTCGAACCTACGACCGTAGCAGCAGCGCGGTTCTGGACTGAGACGCCTAAAACCACTCGGCCACAGCGGCCGGCTGTCTACAAACCATTGCCTGACCGATGCTGCTTCATTGCAACGTGTATTGCCATGTTGATACAAACAATAATCGTCTCCAAACTGTTCCACTACTAATCGCAGTACACAATGCTGTAAAATATGTTTATATCCTTCCACTTTGATCTTTATCTTATGCACATAAGGGGAATAAACCAGCAACACAGAAAACACTTCCATACCATAACGTGTACTTCACTGTTAGAACTACACACGTTGGCAGATAACGGCCTCCAGGGATTGACCACACCCAAACCTTTGCATCGGATTCACACGGTGTAAAACGTGATTCATCACTCCAGGTCACTCGTTTCCAGTCATTCACGGTCCAGTGGCGTCGCTCTTTACACGTCCTCAAGTGCCACTCAGCACTGACTGCAGAAAAGTGTGTGTTGTGAGGAGCTGCTGGAGCACTGCGACCCTAACTTTTTAACCCCCTACGCACAGTCGTTGTACTACCTGGACTGTTGCTAGCAGTTTGGAACTCACGAGTGATTCCTTTCCCTGATTTCATATTATTTGTATACATCCACCATCCGCTATGCTCGACGGTCCCTCTGTCAGAGCACGAGGTCTACCTGGTATGTGTTTAGGTGTGGTTGTTTCTTCGCTTTTCCACATCACGGTCGCATCACCAACAGTGAACGTCGGCGGCTTTAGAAGCATTGAAATGCCTCTCAGGAATGTGTTACTCAGTTGACATTCAATGACTAGTCCATGTTCAAAATCAGTGAGTCCTCCTAACCGATCCATTCTGCTGTTGCGGCTTCTCTACCGACAACACAGTACTCCCCACTACCTTTTATACTGGCTGGTTCGCCTCCCGTGGAATCTAATGGTCAAATTCGCTTTACGTAAGAGTGCTGCGTACTTTTCATCAGATAGTACACCCCCCATGAACCATGGACCTTGCCGTGGGTGGGGAGGGTTGCGTGCCTCAGCGATACAGATGGCCCTACCGTAGGTGCAACCACAACGGAGGGGTATCTGTTGAGAGGCCAGACAAACATGTGGTTCCTGAAGAGGGGCAGCAGCCTTTTCAGTAGTTTCAGGGGCAGCAGTCTGGATGATTGACTGATCTGGCCTTGTAACACTAACCAAAACGGCCTTGCTGTGCTGGTACTGCGAACGGCTGAAAGCAAGGGGAAACTACAGCCGTAATTTTTCCCGAGGACATGCAGCTTTACTGTATGATTAAATGATGATGGCGTCCTCTTGGGTAAAATATTCCGGAGGTAAAATAGTCCCCCATTCGGGTCTCCGGGCGGCGATTACTCAAGAGGACGTCGTTATCAGGAGAAAGAAAACTGGCGTTCTACGGATCGGAGCGTGGAATGTCAGATCCCTGAATCGGGCAGGTAGGTTAGAAAATTTAAAAAGGGAAATGGATAGGTTAAAGTTAGATATAGTGGGAATTAGTGAAGTTCGGTGGCAGGAGGAACAAGACTTTTGGTCAGGTGATTACAGGGTTATAAATACAAAATCAAATAGGGGTAATGCAGGAGTAGGTTTAATAATGAATAAAAAAATAGGAGTGCGGGTTAGCTACTACAAACAGCATAGTGAACGCATCATTGTGGCCAAGATAGACACAAAGCCCATGCCTACTACAGTAGTACAAGTTTATATGCCAACTAGCTCTGCAGATGATGAATAAATAGATGAAATGTATGACGAGATAAAAAAAATTATTCAGGTAGTAAAGGGAGACGAAAATTTAATAGTCATGGGTGACTGGAATTCGTCAGTAGGAAAAGAGAGAGAAGGAAATGTAGTAGGTGAATATGGATTGGGGGGAAGAAATGAAAGAGGAAGCCGCCTTGTAAAATTTTGCACAGAGCATAACTTAATCATAGCTAACACTTGGTTCTAGAATCATGATAGAAGGTTGTATACCTGGAAGAATCCTGGAGATACTAAAAGGTATCAGATAGATTATATAATGGTAAGACAGAGATTTAGGAACCAGGTTTTAAATTGTAAGACATTTCCAGGGGCAGATGTGGATTCTGACCACAATCTATCGGTTATGAACTGCAGATTGAAACTGAAGAAACTGCAAAAAGGTGGGAATTTAAGGAGATGGGACCTGGATAAACTGAAAGAACCGGAGGTTGTAGAGAGTTTCAGGGAGAGCATAAGGGAACAATTTACAGGAATGGGGGAAGGAAATACAGTAGAAGAAGAATGGGTAGCTCTGAGGGATGAAATAGTGAAGGCAGCAGACGATCAAGTAGGTGAAAAGACGAGGGCTAATAGAAATCCTTGGGTAACAGAAGAAATATTGAATTTAATTGATGAAAGGAGAAAATATAAAAATGCAGTAAATGAAGCAGGCAAAAAGGAATACAAACGTCTCAAAAATGAGATTGAGAGGAAGTGCAAAATGGCTAAGCAGGGATGGCTATAGGACAAATGTAAGGATGTAGAGGCTTATCTCATTAGGGGTAAGATAGATACTGCCTACAGGAAAATTAAAGAGACCTTTGGAAAAGAGAGAACCACTTGTATGAATATCAAGAGCTCAGATGGCAACCCAGTTCTAAGCAAAGAAGGGAAGGCAGAAAGGTGGAAGGAGTATATAGAGGGTTTATACAAGGGCGATGTACTTGAGGACAATATTGTGGAAATGGAAGAGGATGTAGATGAAGACGAAATGGGAGATATGATACTGCGTGAAGAGTTTGACAGAGCACTGAAAGACCTGAGTCGAAACAAGGCCCCGGGAGTAGACAAGATTCCATTAGAACTACTGATGGCCTTGGGAGAGCCAGGCATGACAAAACTCTACCATCTGGTGAGCAAGATGTATGAGACAGGCGAAATACCCTCAGACTTCAAGAAGAATATAATAATTCCAATCCCAAAGAAAGCAGGTGTTGACAGATGTGAAAATAACCGAACTATCAGTTTAATAAGTCACAGCTGCAAAATACTAACGCGAATTCTTTACAGACGAATGGAAAAACTGGTAGAAGCGGACCTCGGGGAAGATCAGTTTGGATTCCGTAGAAATGTTGGAACACGTGACGCAATACTAACCTTACGACTTATCTTAGAAGAAAGATTAAGAAAAGGCAAACCTACGTTTCTAGCATTTGTAGACTTAGAGAAAGCTTTTGACAATGTTAACTGGAATACTCTCTTTCAAATTCTGAAGATGGCAGGGGTAAAATACAGGGAGCGAAAGGCTATTTACAATTTGTACAGAAACCAGATGGCAGTTATAAGAGTCGAGGGGCATGAAAGGGAAGCAGTGGTTGGGAAAGGAGTGAGACAGGGTTGTAGCCTCTCCTCGATGTTATTCAATCTGTATATTGAGCAAGCAGTAAAGGAAACAAAAGAAAAATTCGGGGTAGGTATTAAAATTCATGGAGAAGAAGTAAAAACTTTGAGGTTCGCCGATGACATTGTAATTCTGTCAGAGACAGCAAAGGACTTAGAAGAGCAGTTGAACGGAATGGACAGTGTCTTGAAAGGAGGATATAAGATGAACATCAACAAAAGCAAAACGAGGATAATGGAATGTAGTCAAATTAAATCGGGTGATCCTGAGAGAATTAGATTAGGAAATGAGACACTTAAAGTAGTAAAGGAGTTTTGCTATTTAGGGAGTAAAATAACTGATGATGGTCGAAGTAGAGAGGATATAAAATGTAGACTGGCAATGGCAAGGAAATCGTTTCTGAAGAAGAGAAATTCGTTAACATCGAATATAGATTTAAGTGTCAGGAAGTCGTTTCTGAAAGTATTTGTATGGAGTGTAGCCATGTATGGAAGTGAAACATGGACAATAACTAGTTTGGACAAGAAGAGAATAGAAGCTTTCGAAATGTGGTGCTACAGAATATGCTGAAGATAAGGTGGGTAGATCACGTAACTAATGAGGAGATATTGAATAGGATTGGAGAGAAGAGAAGTTTGTGGCACAACTTGACTAGAAGAAGGGATCGGTTGGTAGGACATGTTTTGAGGCATCAAGAGATCACAAATTTAGCATTGGAGGGCAGCGTGGAGGGTAAAAATCGTAGAGGGAGACCAAGAGATGAATGCACTAAGCAGATTCAGAAGGATGTAGGTTGCAGTAAGTACTGGGAGATGAAGAAGCTTGCACAGGATAGAGTAGCATGGAGAGCTGCATCAAACCAGTCTCAGGACTGAAGACCACAACAACAACAGTACACTATTGGCCATTACAATTGCTACACCACGAAGATGACGTGCTACAGACGCGAAATTTAACCGACAGGAAGAAGATGCTGTGATATGCAAATGGTTAGCTTTTCAGAGCATTCACACAAGGATGACGCCGGTGGCGACACCTACAACGTGCTGACATGAGGAAAGTTTCCAACCGATTTCTCATACGCAAACAGCAGTTGACCGGCGTTGCCTGGTGAAACGTTGTTGTGATGCCTCGTGTAAGGAGGAGAAATGCATACCATCACGTTTCCGACTTTGGTAAAGGTCGGATTGTAACCTATCGCGTTTGCGGTTTATCGTATCGCGACATTGCTGCTCGCGTTGGTCGAGATCCAATGACTGTTAGCAGAATATGGAATCAGTGAGTTTAGGAGGGTGATACGGAACGCCGTGCTGGATCCCAACGGCCTCGTATCACTAGCGGTCGAAATGACAGTCGTCTCATCCGCATGGCTGCAACGGATCGTGCAGCCACGTCTCGATCCCTGAGTCAACAGATGGGGACGTTTGCAAGACAAAAACCATCTGCATGAACAGTTCGACGACGTTTTCATCAGCATGGACTATCAGCTCGGACACTATGGCTGCGGTTACCCTTGACGCTGCATCACAGACAGGAGCGCCTGCGATGGTGTACTCAACGACGGACCTGGGTGCACGAATGGCAAAACGTCATTTTTTCGGATGAATCCAGGTTCTGTTTACAGCATCATGGTGGTTTGGCGACATCGTGGTGAACGCACATTGGAAGCGTGTATTGGTCCTCGCCATACTGACGTATCACCTGGCGTGATGGCATGGGGTGCCATTGGTTACACGCCTCGGTCACCTCTTGTTCGCATTGACGGCACTTTGAACAGTGGGCGTTACATTTCAGATGTGTTACGACCCGTGGCTCTACCCTTCATTCGATCCCTGCAAAATCCTACATTTCAGCAGGATAATGCACGACCGTATCTTGCAGGTCCTGTACGGGCCTTTCTGGACACAGAAAATGTTCGACTGCTGCCCTGGCCAGCACGTTCTCCAGATCTCTCACCAATTGAAAACGTCTGGTAAATGGTGGCCGAGCAACTGGCTCGTCACAATACGCCAGTCACTAGTCTTGATGAACGGTGGTATTGTGTTGAAGCTGCATGGGCAGCTGTACCTGTACACGCCATCCCAGCTCTGTTTGACTCAATGCCCAGGCGTATCAAGGGCGTTGTTACGGCCAGAGTTGGTTGTTCTGGGTACTGGTTTCTCAGGATGTATGTACCTAAATTGCGTGACAAGATAATCACATGCCAGTTCTAGTATAATATATTTGTCCAATGAATACCCGTTTATCATCTGCTTTTCTTCTTGGTGTAGCAATTTTAATGGCAGTAGTGTATATATGCATTATCGTCAATTTATCAAAGAAGTCACAGCGGATATGTGTGGAAACTATCGGAGGATTAATCTGATTAGTCACTCCTGTAAACTGGTGACTAGGGTAAAACACACCAGAAGAGAAGTATGAAGATGCACTCGCATCAGATCAGTTATAGGTAAGGACGAGGTAGCAAAGAAACAATTCTGACGTTGCGTGTAGTAATGGAAGGCAGAGTGAAGGAAAGTTTGTGAGCGTGGAGAAAGCTTTCGTCGTTGTAAGGCGAATAGGATGAACGCCATCCTTTAGGAGCTAAAATATAGACACACTCGAATAACACACAACATCTACAAAACCCTAGTGGGAATAATATTAGGCTTACAACATTGCTTCCGCCGTTCTGCAATAGATGGCACCAGTCGCAAGTTGTGATGCAGGTGCTAGGTCGTAGACGTCGTACATTAAGTTTAGGCATTTGTAAACACAACACCATCAAAATATTAGTCAATTTGTAACAGTTTTTCTCAATTGAGCACGTCAGCTTTTCCGGGAAGTTTTAATTTTCTGCTTTAATATGAAATCTACGACTGAGGCTTATAAAACGCTGGCCAAGACCTATGGTGATACAACTATTAGTGAAACAATGTGCGGAGAATGGTTTCAATGCTTCAAGAATGGTGGTTTTTACGTCTGAGACCGGCATTTCGACGAAAGAGAGAAAATTTTCGAATCTATTGATACCGACGGAAACAATCACAAGAGATCGTTATCGAAAGCAGTTGATGCGTTTGAGGCAAGTACTGAAAGACAAACGGCCGCAGCACAGCGATAGATATGAAAAGGTGATTTTGCAGCGTGACAATACTTGAACCCACGTCGCGAAACCCGTCGAAACGTAATTGGAAACGTCAAAACGGGAATTCCTACCCACGGTCTGGCTGACCAGCACTTCCGGTCATATGAACAGGTGCAAATTTGGATCGATTCGTGGATCTCCTCAAAAGGCGCCCCGTTCTTCAGCGGCGGGATTCGTATGCTGCCCGAAAGATGGGAGAAAGTAGTGGCAGCAACGCCCAATACTTTGAATCGTAAAATGTTTGTAAGTTTTTCCACAATTAAACCTCGAACTTCGGAAAAAGCGACAGAAGCATAGTTATAGACCTAATAAATGTGTAAGGTCAAGTGTCACAAGTTGATGATAAGCTTACCACCACTGCTGTTCAACTCGTACGTCAAAGACTCAATGAAGAAAGTATGAGAGAATTTCGCGAACAGACACTGTTGCCAAGGTTTGCAGGCGCCGTGGGCTCCCTGAATGACATTTTGAAAGAAATCGAAGGGATACATATTTCTTTATCCATCGTATGATGAAAACAGAAACAGATACACAAAATTAAAAGACAAATGTGCACAATCACAAGCTCGTACACTTTTACGTTGGCAGATCTATTTGTCGGATCCATTTGATCGCTTCATCATAGGCATGGTGAATGTCCATTATTGTTCCTTTGTACGAAGAGGACAGTGAGCAACGAATGGTGGATGGACTGTAAAGAGGCGCCGCAGTCACAGTTTGCAGAAGGAGCCCATCCTCAGTTGTGCAGTAGATGACACCATCTGTCTCATCTGGCTCGAATCTGGTTCATGAGCATCCACTGACATCCAGGGGTACCAAATTCTTGTACACGCGTGGAAAGGTTTTCAACTAAATGTTTGTTGACTACTGATGACTGCTCCCACGGGATTTTCCATGAATGGTTGATATTTAAAGTGGACTCAAGAAGATTTTTTGCTGTGCTCAACGACGGTTCCCTGGATTTCAAGCGTTACTGTTCTGCTTATGGTATATCTCGACGAATGGGTACCTGAGGATTCTCCTTAATGTTTTTCCAGACTTTGTGGAGAGCTTCTCATCTTCTAAGAGCTGGAGGTCGGATATTTATGAGAACAGGGAGCCTTAGTCTGTTTGTACTCCGAACATGTCCCACAATTATTCGTACTGCCTCACGAGTTGCGCGTCTATCTTCTTGGAGTAAGCGTTATTGATCCAGATTGTACAGTGGTATGTAACAACAATGTGTGATAGGGATAAGGCTGTGGATCTTTAAACAGAGCATTAGCCTCCCATGATGTGCTAGCAAGTTTTTGAAGTACATTATTTCTCGTTTTGAGTTCAGCAGCTACATTTGAGAGATGCAGCTGGAAAGTTGAGTTCTGTCTAGTGTTATTCCTAGGCATATTGGTGTACTGCCGTGCTGCAAATCTTACTTAGCCTATGAATCTGACTCCTGGTGTGTAATTTGCCTTACTGTTGTTTAGCCGAAGTGAAAACATAATTTTTTCTGAGGAATTAGATGGAGAAATAATTTCTTGTAGTAGGTTCCCGAGGCTTTATTCGTAAATCTCCATCTCGGTCACACAAATTTTACAATTTACTATTAGCGGTTTCGGCTACTGCCATCTTCAGATCTGTTACAAAAAAAGAAAAAGAAAAGCAGTGGTGTAACCAACGACATTCAGTTAGCTGGTAAAATCTATAACAAGTCTGGCGAAATATAAGAAAAATAAAATAATATTTACATAATTAACAGCCATCAGTCATGCACACCTGCCATACATATATGTAGATACCAACGTCAAAATCTGTACACATACCGTCGTCTGTAGCGATCGTAGCAAGTGCTGGTGATGGCCTAGATGCGTTTGGTATTTGTACAAATAACTGAGGCTAGCAGGGGACACTATAGCTGGGGTACATGAGTAACTAGTATTGTAAACTTAATAGTTAAAATACAGTATGCGTGGTCATTAATTAAAATTTCTTCACATGGCAAAATGAGCGTCTGACAATAAAACATGAACGGACATAAAATATGTGGAATTAGGTCCGTGCTTAAAATCCACATAAAAGGTGTAAAGAGTAATAATGTGAAGTTCCTAGCCTGGCAAAGTGAATAAAACACAGTTGTATAACATCCAGAATAAAGGTTTAAAAATTATCTCACATCTATAACTCGAAACCTTCTATCATGACAAAAAATTGAAACATAACCGTAAGTGTAAGGTAATTAACAGAACAGTGACTATTAATTAAAACCTCGATAGCCGATAACACATCCGGAGTGTGATCTCCATGGCGCCGTCTCCTTGCTTTTCTATATGAAGAAGTTCATGTTTCCCTGTGGCAGAGCTTTCGGAAGAAGGCCCAGTCTCCTCGCCGCTGGTGGCCGGCGCACACGACCGCATGCCAAGCTGTTGCGACGCTCGACGTTGCTCAAACTAGTAGGTTTGCTATTACATCAAAATAAGCGTTCAGGTTAAACTCACGCTGTTCATTAAGCAGTAATTCTCGTTGCCGTTTTCTTTGTACATAAACTTCCATTTCTTCGAGACGGTTCAGTAATAGTCCCTTTGGTGCCTTATGCAACACTTCCATATTGTCTTCTGTAATTCCTGCTGCATGTTTTTTAATTCCACATATTGTATGTCAATTCATGTTTTATTGTCAGACTCTCATTTTGCAATGTGAAGTAATTTTAATTAATGACAAGGCATACTGCATGTTAATAATTAAATTTACGATACTGATTACTCATTTACCCTAGCTATAGTGCCCTCTGCTGGCTTCAGTTAATATGTATAAAAACCAGACGCATTCCAGATCATCACCAGCACTTACTATGTATGTAGATGTATAAATTTTGACGTTAATTCCTACATCACAATATTTTATTATATGTTTGGCTGGTATGAGGGCCGTTGATCATACAATTTTTTTTATTTTTCTTATGTATCACCAGGCCTGTTATAGATTTTGTTCCAGATGGTTGAATTTAGTTCATTGTACAGTATTTTTTATTTGTAAGTTCACTGTACCTCTATTTTTTATTTGTATCCATCTGAAGATGACAGTAGCCGAAACAGGTAATATTGAAATGTGAAATTTATGTGATTAAGGCGGACCTTCACACATAAAGTGTCTCGTTATGATCGCGGACTCATTTACGGACTTTATGTCTTCAATTGATATTCCAAGGCTGTCATATCAGTCGATAAAGTGGTTTAAGCATCATCTTGGAGCTGTGCGTCACCAAAGAAATGCCATCAGCGTAAATGAATTTTTTGGACGATGTTTCCGGTGAGTTCTATATGTACAGACCGAAAAGGAGTGTAACCAGAACATGTTCTTGAGGTAAATCACCATTTAGTTTAAAGATTCGATTTCCGTTATTTTCAGAATAAATCTGAAGGTATCTATGCCTCAACACGTTCTTAAATAAGTGCATCATTTAATTACCCTCCGCGTGACCTCCGGATGGTGCTAACAAAACAACGATGATAAACCTCCCGGTCAAAGGACACACAAGATATCAGAGTATCCTTTTAAGGATCCATAGGTTTGTAGAATTGGGCCATATATTTAGCAGAGGCTAGACACAGGTTATGAATACTGAATAATGATGAATACCGAATAATGACTTGCATAACGGCAAAATTGGAAACAATACAGTGGTAGAACAAGTAATAGAATTTTCCAATCGGAAGTAAGGTTACACAGGATGATGGAAACACGGAATGAATCAGAAGGATATTACGACAGGGGAAGAAAGATTTTCTCAATATAAGAGCTCTACTGATATCAGATACTTATGCGGAAAAGAGGAGCAAGTTCCTGAAAGTGTGCGTCTGGAGCTCAACATTGTATGGATGTGGAACAAGGACCATCGGAAATCCAGATTAGAGGAAACTGGAAACATTTTTAATATGGTGCTATTGAAATTGTTACAAATTAATTGGACAGATACAGTACGAAGTGGGAAAGTACTACAAAGAACAAATAAGAAAAGAAGTCTTACGAAGATCTTTATCAGAAGAAAGGACAAGTTACTGGGACGTCTTCTACGGCATCCATGAATAGTTAAATTGGTGCTCAAACGAGAAGTAGAGGGATGAAACAATAGCGACAGACAAAATGGAAAACTGTTATAAAGGATACTGCACGTGACAGGAATATAAGGCTGAAAAGGTCAGCACAAGGTATTAAAAGCTGGAGGACAACATCAGATCAGTAGCAATACTGACGACTTAGAAAAAAAGGAAAAGGACTGTCTAGTGTTTCACGCTGACTTTCTCACTCAATGCATTGAGCTATATGCGTAATAACGGGCTGTAGGAGCAGACTAACACAAAATGAATAATTCCTTTATAATGATAGTAAAATTGCATTAACCAAAGTGAACATGCATATGTGTAAAGTATACTAGGAACTTCCCTGTTTCAAAACATGAAGTAAATAACGGCTCCCACAGTTGATATAGATAAGCGCCACCAAGAAATGGTTTAATTGGGAACTCGCCAGAATGGCTCTACAGGAAAACATCAAAAACTAACTACCAAATTATGATAAACCAAGAAGAGTGCCCACCTTTATTTGAGTTACACTGACGGCTGTATCAAATTTCGAAATGACATACTGCTTGGTACTGCTATCGAACAACTTTCGTCTTGTCCAGTCATCTGCATCTACGTCCACATCAGTGGTTTGCAAAAAGCTGTAAAAGGCATTGTAGAGGGTATATTTTGTGGCATATGTTGGAGTTTGTTTCCGTTGGATTCACAGATGCAGCACTGTGAATATGTATATACGTTTCTGTACACACTATTTAGACTCGTGTTATCTGTTTCTATGGGGGCGATATCTATTGAATTAAACAAAACGTGCAGATTTCAGCCTAAAAACCAGTCCTTGAAAATTTCTTTGCAGGTCTTCATCAGTTGTTAGCCTTCTTTACAGAATATCTACCTGTCAAAATTTTTCACACTTCGTTTACATTCTCTCACATTTCAACAACGTATGACCATCAAACTATCTTTTTTTGTATGCGATCAATATCCTTTGTTAATGTGATGCGATATTGACACAACACATCTGAGCAGGATTTCAGTATAGTCCGTCTTCGGCAGCATCCCAGCTGTAACAAATTGTTTTTGAGACTGAAGGAATGTGTTTTCAGAAAAACGCTTATCTTATTTGGAGTGATTGTGGTAATCTGTGAGTCGGTCGGCAGACCTAGTGGGTATGTAAGACGAGTTATAGATCCTCTGAGACCGAAGTGCCACTGGCCAAATTACTTGCTACTGACGCTGAAAGTGTTTCACAGCGATCGACAAAGTTGTTCTTCTAATACAGAGAGGACTCAGGTGTTCTGGAGTGCATTCCCCTGCCCAAGCTTAGAATTCTGGTCAGATTCTTCCGAATTTTGTTGGCGAATGCGGGTGTGATTGATAGGCCAACGCCTCGTATTAGTTTGTAAAGTTATTCGCTGTCTAGAGGAGGTGTTTAATAGAAGAGACGGACGTGGTGAAGTTTAAAAAACTGAATTTGTTTTATAGAAACTTGTTTTGGTTTTGTTGTGACTCTCAACTTATGTAAGTCTGATCAGTTATGTTTTGTTTTTATGAAGATTTCAGCGGGAAGTGCAAGGAAAAAAATGAAAACGGTGTATTGACATAGCGGTGTACGTTTTCAGCAATGATTTCTACCTATAATGGATATCTAAGGGTAGTTGAGAGTAGATGTCAAAGATTCTCGTACTTAATTTCTTACCCAGCTATCACATAGCGACCACGAAGTCTCACTAGAAAACAGAATAAAATATTTCCTGCTTCTGTGCCCGTGAAAGCCTCCACAAGTCACACCAACATCCAAGAAAGGAAACAGGAGTAATTCGCTGAATTACGACTCATATCACTAACGTCGATTTGCAGTAAAATTTTGAAACATATATTGAGCTCGAACATTATGAATCACCTCGACGAAAACGATTTATTGACAAATAACCAACACGGATTTACAAAAAATCGTTCTTGTGAAATGAGGCTATCGACAGGTGTTGTCGAACTGATTCCATATATTGAGGTTTCCAGAATTCTTTTGACACCGTTCCTCACAAGCGAATTCTAATTAAATTGCGTCCTAAGGAGTATGATCTCAGTTGTGTGACTGGATTCATAATTTCTTGTCAGGAAGATCACAGTTGGTAACGACTGACGGAAAGTCATCGAGTAAAACGGAAGTAATATCTGGCGTTCCCGAAGGAAGTGTTATAGGCCCTCCGTTGTTCCAGATCTACATAAATGATTTAAGAGACATTCTAAGCAGTACTCTTGGGTTGTTTGTAGACAATGTTGTCGTTTGCCGCCATGTAATGTCAGCAGATCATCAAAACGAATTGCAAAATGATTTAGACATGACGTCTATACGATGTAAAAAGTGGCAATTGACTCTAAACAATGAAAAGTATGAAGTCTGACACATGAGTCCCGAAAAGAATCGGTCAAATTTCGGTTACAGGACAACACTCACAAATCTGAAGGCTGTAATCAACTAAATACCTGGGGACTACAATTAGGAATAACTTAAATTGGAACAAACACGTAGATAACGCTGTAGGGAAAACAAACAAAAGACTACAATTTATTGGCAGAACACTTACAAAATCCAAAAGTTTCACTAACGAGACTGCTTAGTGCTTACACTATGCTTGTCCGCCCTCTTCTGGAGTATTGCTGTGCGGTGTGGGATCCGCTTCGGACAGGATTGAGAGCACATTGTAAAGTTCAAAGACGGGCAGCACGTTTTAGTGTCGCGAAATATGGGAGAGAGTGCCACGCATATAATACATGAACTGATGTGGCAGTCATTAAAACGAAGATGTTTTTCGCTGTGGCAGGACCAACACAAGAAATTTCAATCAACAACTTTCTCCTCGGAGTGTGAAAATATTTTTTTGGCGCCGCCTACACAGGGAGAAACCGTCATCATAATAAATTAGAGCTTGCACGGAAAGATTTAAGTGCTCGTTTCTCCCGCGCGCTGTTGTAGAGTGGAACGGCAGAGAAATAACTTAAAGGTGGTTCGATGAACCCCCTGCCAGACACTTAATTGGAAACCGCAGAGTAATCATGTAGATTTACATGTAGATGTACATATGGATGTTCCAGATTTCTAAATAAGGCAAAAACCGATGCCAGTATTGGGGATATTCCAGTTTCATGCAAAACTGCCCAGTGAGATGCATGAGATAAATAAGGTACCAAGTTAGCCAAACCTGTAGATAGGGGTAATTCGAAAAATCAAATGTAATAAGCAGTGCAGATGCCTATTGAACGAGGCTGACATTATTTTCTCAGAGATGCTACTACTGATGGTAAAACTTTGGGTTTCACAACACAGACACCTGTACAAGGTGACAAATAACGGATTTCGGGTGTGTTGTTGCAAATGCTTGTCAGATTCTTACCTTGTGGTGATCAGACGTGGATAGCCGGAACCTTGAGGACAAGTACGCCTCCGCTCACATCACATACCCATTCGGTCAAATATCGGGCCACTGTCATATCCGAATGGCCTAAAAATCTGGATAGTGTATGATTCGACCAGCCGGCCTAATTGAGATCAATGAAATCCCTTCACATTCTTTCAGGTGCTGGTTACTGCGTCTCACGTAAGTACGCTGCATGAGCATGTCCTTCACAGTGACTACTCAATGTCTGATGCTTCTCACCCCTCTTATAGTCCCTACCAGGCCTGGTAACAATACTAAACACAAACAATACTAATGCACTCCGGCGACCGTGCTACCTGTCAGAGAGAATTGCAGCTCCACTCTTTGCATACCCCCCGACTGAGTGTATTTGCACCAACTTACACTGACATCCCACCATGTCTTCTGGCTGCTTCACTTTCGTTGGCAGGCAGTGTAATTATGGACAACTAAATTTTGTTACCATTTGTAGAAACAAAGCAAGAGATGCTGTAAAATTCGTAGCTTTTATGATGGAAGGAATTACTCTTACGGTTGTGTGGGATTCTTCTACTGAGACGTCACACTCTTGTGCTGATCCTCTAGTTCTTTGCGTCAGGTCAGGCACTTATAGTCAGTGACGTAAGTAACACTTAATCACGTACAAACCGAAAGTTGTTGCCTATTCGCAACATGGCGGACAATGTATACGATACGAATACAGTGTCTGATCAAAAGTATCCGAACATGTGGAACTGACTACTAGATGTCACAAAAGAGAGAGAGAGAGAGAGAGAGAGAGAGAGAGAGAGAGAGGAAGACAGACAGACAGAGACAGCGAGAGTATAAAAGGAGGTGGAGAGAACTGTGTAGTCAGTAATAGAAAAGCGTGTCGGTGGTGGAGAGATCTGTGTGGTCAGTAATAGCAGAACATGTCGGTCAGGAATACTCAGTGACTTTGTACCTGGTCTAGTCATTGGATGTCAGCTGAGTAACGAATCCAGCAGGGACATTTCGACTCCTCTGAAATTGCCAAAGGCGACGGTGACTGTAATGTGAAGTGGTGAAGAGTAAAGGCAAGGGAGCGACCACAGCTAAACTAAGACCAAGCAGGCGATCTCATGTAGTGACAGACAGGGACCGTCGAGCACTGTGGGGGGTACCGTTTCGAAGTTTCTGACAGTTACATTTGTAACGTGCTGAAGAATGGTACGTGGGTGGCACCGAGGGCGTTGCCGAACTGGGTGGTCTTCAAAGCACACTTTGCCATTTTATTCACGCATGTAGAGTCCTCCAGTGATCACGCCGCAGAAGGACGAGAAAAAGGAGAGATGAAAAAGCGTATAAATACCTTTCCCTAATGGTTCAAACCTGTATGGCTCAGCAAAAATGTCTGTCACACCACACTCCAGAGGGGGCGAGATCACGTTAAGTGGGTTTGCAGCCCCTCGATGTCCTTAGAGTCGGGTTGAAATGCCTAGGAGGTGGCAGCAATGGCCAGATTTGTCAGGAAAGTTGTCCTGTTGCTCGTCGCACTACGAAATGTAGTTTTCGACACCGAAATATGTTGGAATGAACGCTCCAGGAGAAGAGAGGTTTCATCGACGATCCTTCTGCCACTCCTTGAGGCCCTTTCGTGTCGATTCTGAGCGGCGGTGTGTCTGAAACGTTTTCCTGGACCACCCACACGAAAACGGCGTGATTGCAACGCAAGGTGCCGCGGTTCTGACGACCATCGCAAAGGAGTCAAAAGAAGGAGGTGAAATGTAGGTAATGGCAGTGTGGTGGCCTTCTCATGGTCTGACACATCCAAGGGGGCGTTTGACAGAATTATGGTGAAATTGTGTGCCAATGTGACATCATTAACCCACCTTACAGCTCACATGAACTTCTGAGCGTGTGTCGACACCTTGCGTCTCCGAACCGGAGGATGAAGTCGCAGTGTGCCACTCTTTTGAACCATTACAGAGGAACGTTGCAGGCTCCTTAGAGCCAAAATTCATACTTATGCGTTGCAATGATAGATAATCACGGATTTTTGAAAAAAGTTATTATTTAATTTTGTAGCGCAGTGTATTAGTGTCTGTTGTAGCGCAAGAGATTGCTCAGCCTATATCAAAGAGTTCGATCCTTACTACCGTTCCACTTCCAGGTCTTGTATCGGTCTCTTGCTCGGTTTTAGCAAATCAAACGAAGCATATGTTAGGTGACATCTTCTCTGGGGGCAAAACATAAACCGGAACTTCTGTATTTGGAAAGCAGTCTTAAAAGAGATTGGAAAGCCTCGCTTTCAACATAAGCCGTGATTAGTTAGCACCGAGTGGCAGCATTAGTGAAGAGAAATACGTAGCGCAGGACGTGCAGAATCGTTGAATCGTTGCAGGTCAGCTGGGAGCAAGGCTAGATATTCACTCCGGCAGAATAAAATAAAAACCGAACCTGCACGATCCTGTGGTTTGAGTTCGGGTGGAAAGATACTGCAGATATTGTGTTTTTGTGAATGATGCTCTATCCAACATAAAGCGCTGTCTTTGTCCTGTCAAGGAGTTTCCAGTCCAGCTGGGGACGTAGAACGATATCCCGCACCGGCTTACAAGGAAAAGAATTAACACGAAAAGAACTTTTACATTCGATTTGCCCACATTTCATTACAATACAGAAAAACGATTTCATGCTAAGATTTGCTCTTGCAGATAACTACTTAATGAAGGTGTGTATTCAGTAGATTACTGCTTTTTGGAAATATAATCTGTTATTGTATTTTGAATTGTCGTTTTCATCATCTTTGCGACAATTTTTTCGATGTCATCCTTCGTTTCATTTCTTTTACTGTTCAAATGCACATCTAAATGGCTGTACGTACGTTTCCGACATAGTGGGTATAGGAAATATAATGTTAATTTCGTTATAACATTCATCGCCGTCGTCCTCTACATCGATGCGATCTTTTGAACTTTGAACGAATCTCCAAAACTTCTTCGTCTGTCAAAATCAGCATTGTACGTACGAAAACATCGAATACCACAAATTCATCGAGTGGTACTTTAGAACAGTCTAATAAGGTGGAAACTCTGCATATTTCTCTGCCGTTGCGCGTGAAAAATAAATTCCCATTACCTATTTAAAAAAAATACAAAACGGTTAGGATACAAAACTCACTGATTTCGAAACAATTCACCGATTTCGACTCCTATTACCGAATTCGGGAAATGACGTTATTTTCCAAGCGCAGTGCCCAAAGACAAACGGTGGCACAGCACCGGAGAAATGGTTCAAATGGCTCTGAGCACTATGGGACTTAACTTCTGTGGTCATCAGTCGCCTAGAACTTAGAACTACTTAAACCTAACTAACCTAAGGACATCACACACATCCATGCCCGAGGCAGGATTCGAACCTGCGACCGTAGCGGTCGCGCGGTTCCAGACTGAAGCGCGTTAACCGCACGGCCACACCGGCCGGCGCACCGGAGAAACTAAAGTATATATTGATCGATTTAATGGAACAACTCAGCTAATAAATTTGGGGATGTGGAGACTGCAGAAAACAGGTACATTTATTCATCCTAGATGCGAAATTTTTACACATTTAAACGATTTTTTTAATTTCTTGGTAAGGGGAAAAAATGCATGAAAAGTACATATTATGTTGTTCAGTGGGCGTCGGTTGGCACTGAGATGAAAGATTCTGAGAACTGCAACAACTCTGATACCACTTGTTTACCTCTACCCGTTGCAGTTTCTGTGCAATATAGAGTCGAATTATAATTCGTGTGGTAGGCGTTTCCGCGATCCGCACTGTTTGTCATAGGGAAAATAACTTCGCACCAGTTACGTCATTGCATTCAAACTGGAATACACTGAGATGACAAAAGTAATGGGGTAGCGATAGGCACATATACAGATGACGGCAGTATCGCATACACACGGTATAAAACGGCAGTACATTGACAGAGCTGTCATTTGTACTTCGTTCGTTCATGTGAAGAAGTTTCCGACGTCACTATGGTCGCACGACGGGAATTATCAAACTTTGAACGCGGAACGGTTGTTGCGGCATGGGCCATTCCACTTCGGAAATAGTCAGGGAGTTCAATATTCCGAGATCCACAGCGCCAAGTGTGTGCCGAGAATACCAAATTTCAGGCATTACCTCTCACCACGGACAACACAGTGGTCGACTGCCTTCAGTAACGAGAGCAGCGGCGTCTGCGTAGAGCGGTCACTACTGACAAGCAACACTGCTTGAATGAAACCGAAGAAATCAATGCGGGACGTGCGATGAACGTATCCGTTGGAACACTGCGGCGACAAGTGGCGTTAACTGGCTGTGGCAGCAGGCGACCGACGCGAGAGCCTTGGCTACCAGCACTACATCGCCTGCAGCACCTCTTCTTGGCTCGTGATTATATCGGGTGGTCTCATAAGATGACTCACGATTTTAGGTGGTAAGAGCAGATAGTAGGGTTCGAGTGTGGTGCAGACCCGACAAAGCCCTAGGCCAGTGGCGTAGCTTGCCTTAGAGAGTCCCTGTATAAAAATTTGTCGCGGGGCCCTTTTACCCGACTGCGGCGAAGCTCAAATGGAGGGTAAAGATTTTTCACAAGAGAAACAAAAACTCTAATTTTGAATAACATAAATATTTGTTCATTAAGTATAGTTTACACGGGTAAGTAATTACTTACAATCCAGTCTCCTAGGAACCAAGCTAGGCAAACAACTCAAATATAAACTTTTCTCGAATTATTTTCGGCAAACTTACTTATTAATTCATCCATAGCTGAAGACGATTTTAGGTTTTCGAAATGTTCTACCTCTATGCACAGCACTGACAAGACTGAAATCCGTTCTTGGTTCGTAGAATCCTAAGACAGTTTTTAATCAGTTTTAATTTCGAAAAACTGCTTTCAGCTGTTGCAGTTGTTACAGGAAAGGTCGAAAATAGGAAACATGCTGTTATTACCTCCGGAAAACTGGATGCAAGGCTACTGAATTTCATCAGTAATAATTCCATGAGGTCTTTAGTGGAATGGATTTTCTGAATTTCAGGTTTTAAGCACATTTTCAAAGAAATTAATTGTTCATACGGATCAAATGACACGTCTTTACTGTATTTAGCAGTCAGTTTTCCCGCTTCGTTTTTTATTATTTCATTTGAAAGTGATACGAGTTTCTCCGGTTGTAACACTTCGAATGTATTACTCAGATAACACAGGCTATGAAATCTTTGCTTAGTTTGAGAAATTAATACATATAACCAGCAATAGTACACATTGACTTTGAAGTACGATTCCGGGTCTGAAATTGTCTCAGCTTCTGATAACTCGTCAAAATATCACTTCGTCATCTTCCGTGGTTTATTTTTTAAAACAGTTGTTACCCCCCACTCTTTTGCTAGGTCTCTGAACTCGTTTAGCAAACCATGGAATGAATTCTGATTTCTTGTATCGCTCAGTCTATTCAAAAAATTACTTAGTAAAATACTAACTTTCTGTAAGTCATTGTTTTCATGCTGCAGAGCCTTAGAAAAAGAACTAGTGATTCCAAATAATAAATTTAAAAAGGCGATAAGCACTGTTCAATCATAGCTCTCTAAAATATTAATTATACTTTTACATTCGTCACGATCGTCTTTTTGGTGGAAATTAAATTTATCCGGTACAATGTTTTCACTATTAATGAATAATTTTTCTTTATAGCCGATAAAGCGTCGTGTCTTGAAGACTATCTAGTAACGCATACCTTCTTAAGGGTAAATTTATATTTTAAATATTTATCATTACTCATATTGATCAGCGTTTTATACTATTGCCAAAAAGGTATATATTTTTTTCCAAATTACCGAAAAAATTGACACTTCAGGAACACGTTTCGCAGCATCACTTAAAATTAAATGTAATGCATGTTCCGCATAACGAATATAATCGGCATTTGGTGCTTGTTCTTTTATAAGGGTTTGTAATCTTCCACACATACCCGACGTAACATTTGCTCCATCGTAACACTGCCCTCTACACTTGGACAAATCAGTTCCGCATTCTTTTATAGTATCAAAAATTTCAGTTTAAAACCTTTCTGCATTACAATCAGCTACAGATATAAATCCCAAAAAGGACTCACAGATTTTTATTTCTTTAGACACACGATCGTCATTTTCTGCTATCGCGACTTATCGAAAAACTACAGAAAGTTGGTCAGTTTCTGACAAGTCTTGAGTTGTATCCAAAATAATCGCCATAAGTGAAGCGTTTTTAATTTCTAAAATAATATTTTCTCTAACTGCCGTAGCAAGTAAATTAACAACCTCATTTCGAATCGTGGGGCTTAACTAGTTTATTTCAACTTTTCGCTTTAACAGAAGTTCATTTAAAATAGGATCATAATGCGATAGTAAACGTAAAATTGACTTGAAATTTCCAGATTCGGAATTATGGCCTCATAAAGGTAAACTGCATGAAGTTAAAGTAATTATGACATTAACAACACGATGCAATACATCTCGCCAGGAAGTAATTTTACTACTCATTTCACTTTGCAGTAAAGTATCGATGGTATTACCTTGTAACCAATCACTGAAAGATAGAGCCGCATTAATATGCTGCCGTGAGTTTTCATTGTCAGACACACATTGTGTAAAAGTGCTTCGGTCTGAAACACCGTTATCCCATGCGGATGAGTATGATTCGCTTTGACCGTCTGCAAACAACCAACAGAAGTGACAATACGGTTTGCAAAATATTAGAGTAACATAGCCAAGGCCTTGAAATTATTATACCAGCCTTATCGAATGATATGCTGAGAAACATCGCTTTGCTTCTGGATCCTTTGGAAACGGTCCTTGTGGTTTAAAAGGGCCCAACTTAAAAATTATTTTTCGTTCGCATTCAGTAAGGCTGTCACCAATATTTCCTCTGTCTGACCAAGATATATTATGAAATTCCTCAGATTTATTAAGATCTTCGGTATGGGTTTCATCTATTTCCCGAACCTCTGGCAGATAATGTGTTCCAGATGAATCAAAAAGTAAAATTAATATTGAGAATTTTTGGAACTTATTCAAAACTATAGGATTAAAAACGTCAATAAAAATCTTTAATTTTTTAGTTAATCTTTAAATCAGATCCGGTGAACCCAAAATGTTCCACTGGCCTCCTTGATGACGTGCAACGTCAAAGCGGGCCATATTTTGTATGTTGTTCAGTCTTAAGATCGCTGCGTGGGGGGGGGGGGGGGGGGGGGGGGGCAAGGTGCAGAAGACGGATGCACAACGGTACGGTGGAAGGAGTGAAATAAATACGCCAAATTTGCGCTATCTTATTCAGTGCAAGCAAAACACACACACACACACACACACACAATTTTCCTACCGTGCCGTACGACTGCTATGGTGGAGATTCGACGAATACAAGTGATATTGCGTGAAAAAACACTTTCTTTGCAGAGTCTTTGAAATTCGTATGGGGTACATTTTTCTACCAAAGAATATGACATTAAAGTAAGCCGGTTCCGATACAGATATTTCATGAGTAAGAGAAGACTGACATTTAAAATACGGTACTAATCAAACTTTTACGATCCTGTTACGTGGCCTTGAGGCGTTGAAAAAGTAATAGATAATGTACCACGAAAATTTTACTTGTGCATCTAGTAATATTAGAAATTCCACTTAGCGCTCAACAAAGCGATAATACCAGCTATAACACACACGGCGTAACTGATACTGTAGCGTAAGACAAATGATCACAGCATAGATTGGCTGATGTTTCGAAGCAGCACGAAAAATCGTAAGCATCACGGGCGCGATTCCTTCAGAACATAGGGGGATCGTCAAAATGTGAATAAAATAGTGGAGTAGAGGGCTTAATGTGGGCCGGAACACGCCGGAACGTCGTTTCGGCACCTCCGAGGGAACACTTTTTTATGACCGAGTGGACGAAGTCCGCACCGGAGATTAAAAATAGTACATTTACTTTAAAACGTAATGTAAAATAGAATTCGCCCCTGCGCAGGCACCGGTGAACGTAACAGTGATTGGCCTGTGTGTTGCGAAAGAGTGTTGGAGATTTGCTTGCAAAAACATTCCACACGAATATCAATTTGCAATAGGTGCAAAACTGCAATGTTCATTGATTGACCAATCTGTATTTGTAATTCTCTGTGAGTCTACTGTATAAGGAGAGATATTTCTGTTCGCTCATGTTACACTTTTGCAAAGTGTTACTTATGTGCTATACTATAGTGATACTGTCCTTTCTCGATATAAAATGTGCCTTTCTTTTCTTTGATGAGATAGTTTTTGGTACTCTGCATTCATGGCAAACGAATGTTGCAAAAAATACTATGCAAGCATACTGACCTATGATATTTTCCAAGGCCATCAAGAATAGAAGCCAACATTTGTAGTAGCACTTAAGACGAAACATTCGTACATTCGTCTTGGGGAATATGTAACCAGCAAAGTCAACACATCGAACATACCATTCTGCAATTTATATAGCTGATTCAGACGTTTTCGTCTAAACTATAATCCATAAACTCATCGATCTTACTCGAAAAATTCTATTATCGTCCTTACTTATAACGAATTTTCCATCCGACAAGTTCTCCCAAGGAACTATTTTTTTGCTATTGGAGATATCAGCGTGATAAAGCGCAAATATCTCTAAACGAGCTTTTATCATCTTTGATTAAATGTACCATACACACAGATAATCGCAGCTCCCGACGTACAATACTTTAGAAAAGAGTGAACAATGGGTAGTTAGCTCTGTACTTATATTTCTTGCATTCATTTCGGAAAAAAATTGCTGTAACATTGGAAGTATGTTAAAATGGAATTTAATTGCCCTTGGAACTGAAAAAGAGTTCGTAATTCGCCTTAACCGAAATTCATGTTAACCGATAAATTTTACTATTAGAACTAATGTATTCCTGCCTGTACCAAATGTTTTTCGCGTTAACCATGAGTTCGTCTTGAGCTTTTTCGAGCTAACGAGGTTAAACAGTAATGTCGTGCTATACTGATTAAAATTCTATTTTATTAAGTGCGTACTTAATAAAATCTACAGTGACTCATTTTATTTTTCATCTCCCTTTCCGCACCACATGTGTTGGCTGGAAGAGGTCCCTTCCTGATATAACCCCAATGTTGTTCACAAATTTAATGTATACCATCTTGTAAGATAAAAAATTTATTTAATTAATACTTTCTGCACGAAGCACGTAAAATTAAACATCTATGTACATCTGTTGTGGGAAAACTTGTGTATCTAAAATTATGGAATGTATTTTTCTTATAAAGGTGCGTACTGCGTATGTACAAATCTAGCGAACGCGCTGCTCGCATGTATTGACTAGTGCAATTTGTTCGACTAGACGATAGAACTTGACGCAACTTTTCGCACGCCGCTGTTCTCAAGCGACATGCATCGCATGCGCACCCTTAATCTAATCCTATGATTTGCTACCATAATTCTAATAAAATTATGTACGTTGTACATTTCCGCGACGGCATGTAATGGTACTTATGAGCCCTACGTTACACGCCGTGGAACGCTACGTAACGTAACCTAAATTACAAACAATAATTATTTTTTTCCGTGGTGATAGATAATTTTTTAGTACTTACCATTGCAAAATAAATCACTCACAGAAAATGACTGCTGAAAAAAATGAAGAAATTTTGTCAGTTTCTATATAACTTCCTCCGTTTAGTTTCTCTTTTTTTCATAGTTCCATTGGGGTAATGTCTCTTTCTTTCATTTATTTCTTTCACAATAAAACTTATTAACGAACAAATAATCACTAGATTTACGCTGTTTGAACGTCATGAACTCCGTGCACAGATTGAAATAAACGCATATAGATTGTTATCGTTCAACTGAAAATTGTAATTATTGTTGTTTGAGACGTTCTGTGTTGCCAACATTTGGCCGCCCGGTTAATTAAACGTTTAGGGTACGGCCTAAGACTTAAGCGCTCACCTTGAGTGAGATTGTAGAAAACATTTTACGAATTTTTGCTAACATATGTCGGGCCCCCTGTAGCCCGGGTGCCCCGTATCACCTACGGTTTATACGGCGGTAGCTACGCCCCGGCCTCGGCCCAAGTTGTCAACAATACACTGCGCAAACTGGTGGTGGTCGCTCCAAAGTAGTGTGGGCTCTATTTACATGGAATGGACCGGGTCATTTTGTCCAACTGAACCGATCATTGGTAGTCGAACATGGTTATGGTCGGCTACTTGTTCCGAAACAAGGAAGGAATTTCCACGGATGACAACACGCCGTGTCACCGGGCCACAGTAGTTTGTGATTGGTTTGAAGAACATTCTGGACAATTCGAGCAAATGATATGGCCACCGAGATGGCACAACATAAATACCATCAAACATTTGTGGGGCATAATCGAGAGGTTAGTTCGAGCACAAAATCCTGCACCAGCAACACTTTCGATTATGGATAGCTAAAGAAGCGGTATGGCTCAATATTTCTGCAGTGGACTTGCAACGACTTGTTGCGTAAATGCCGTGTCGATTTGCTGCACTGTACCTTACAAACCATATTAAAACGTATCCCAAGACTTGTCATCTCAGTGCGTATTACAGAATGCTGCCAGAAATGGATATAAGTAGTGTAGGATGGTACTTCTGCGAGTTAGGCATGCTACCTGTTGCGTAAAAACCGCGCTGCTTTTTTTTTAATGGCGTGAAAGAATATTCTGCTCAAAAGATAGGCAGTAAATTGGGGTTAGCAGTGGAGCTAATTCACTTGCAGCTCGTCCCATGCGCCCTGGGAAATCATCACCTGGAATGCGCTTTTTGATTTGCGCCGCCATTTCGCAACATTTGGAGTTTGCGCTAACGTCAGTTGGGCCATTGGCGAGAACAAGGAGGTGCGTACGCAGCGGAATCAGGCTGGCCTTTGTGCGGCCCGCGGCCTGAAAGGCACAAAGGGATGCCGCCCGGCGGCCGGCCGCCTGCACGGGGCACTGTCCTCTCACAGCTGAGCCCGCGACTCTGGCCGGCGGCCTGCTCACGTCACGTGAAGTGCTCAGGACCGCGACACGCTGCACTGAGCTCTCCTCGCGTGCCGCAAGCGGGTTATGCGAGAGACGTGCGTGCGACTTTCGCTTTCAAAAAAGACCTCTACGCTCCGCAAACCACGTACCGATATTTGGCGAAAACAACATATACCAGCTACGACTCTGCTATTTTTCTTTTTTTCAACACCCTATCGAGATATCTTACTCGATATTTCTCAGTCCTCTTTCATTCCACGTGCCTACGAGAATTTTATCGTTTATATCAATTCGGTTATCCTCGTCACGTCTTTCAAGGTAAATGGCCTGTACGACGAAAGGTTGTAATCTACTGGGTGCAACAGATATGTACGGCACAAATTGCAGGACACGTTCCTCACACGTAGACGGAGAAATTATGTTGTTACATAAATGGCCTGTACGACGAAAGGTTGTAATCTACAAGGTGCAACAGAAATGAACTGCACAAATTGCAGGACACTTTCCTCAGTCGTAGACAAGAAATTATGTTGTTACATCAACTTGAGTCCTGAAACGTTTTGTTTCCATTTTACAGCTCGTTTACGCCATCTCATTAACCATGGGAAACACGGAATAACAGAACGTCAGAATCATGGGGAACATGCACACTTGGTGACGTCTGGTTTACCGTGTGTTCTGCCGGTGCTTTGCTTTAAATGTTACACGGTTTTCCGAAACTCCTTCATCAAAGAAAACGAAGTAAATATTCCTGAATTCCAATCAAGAACAACTGCCAAGAATAGAAACATAGAAGTAGATATCCTCGGTGTAACAAAGCAGCTCAAATCACTTAATAAAGGCAAGGCCACCGGTCCAGATTGTATACCAGTCAGGTTCCTCTCAGAGTATGCTCATAAAATAGCTCCATATTTAGCAATTATATATAACCACTCGCACACAGAAAGATCCGTACCTAAAGACTGGAAAATTGCTCAGGTCACACCAATACCGAAAAAGGGAAGTAGGAGTAATTTGCTGCAGGCCTTTATCACTAACGTCGATTTGCTGTAGGGTTTTAGAAAATATACTCTATTCAAACATTATGAAGTACCTCGAAGAAAACGATTTATTGGCACATAGTCAGCACGGATTCAGAAATTATCGTTCTTGTGAAACACAACTAGCTCTTTATACTCATGAAGTAATAAATGCTATCGACAGGGGATGTCAAATTTATTCCATATTTTTAGATTTCCAGAAGGCTTTCGACACCGTTCCTCACAAGCGTCTTGTAACCAAACTGCGTGCCTATGGAGTATCGGCTCAGTTGTGCGACTGGATTCGTGTTTCCTGTCAGAAAGGTCACAATTCGTAGTAATAGACGGAAAGTCATCGAGTAAAACAGAAGTAGTATCCGGCGTTCCCCAAGGAAGTGTTATAGGCTCTCTGTTGTTTCTGATCTATGTTAACGACATAGGAGACAATCTGAGTAGCCGTCTTAGATTGTTTGCAGATGGTGGTGTCACTTACCGTCTTGTAAAGTCATCAGATGATCAAAACGACTTGCAAAATGATTTAGATAAGATATCTGTAGGGTGCGAAAAGTGGCAATTGACCCTGAATAAAGAAAAGTGTGAAGTTATTCACATGAGTACTAAAAAAAGTCAGCTAAATTTCGATTACGCGATAAGTCACACAAATCTGAAGACTGTAAATTCAAGTAAATACTTAGGGATTACAATTACAAATAACTTAAATTGGAACCATCACATAGATAACATTGTGACTAGAGCAAACCAAAGACTGTGATTCATTGGCAGAACACTTAGAAGGTGCAACAGGTCTACTAAAGAGACTGCTTACACCACGCTTGTTCGCCCTATCCTGGAGTATTGCTGTGGGGTGTGGGATCCGCATCAGGTGGGACTGTCGGATGACATCGAAAAAGTACAAGGAAGGGCAGCTCGTTTTGTATTATCGCGAAATAGGGGAGATAGTGTCACAGACATGATACGTGAATTGGAGTGGCAATCATTAAAACAAAGGCATTTCTCGTTGCGACGGGATCTTCTCATGAAATTTCAATCACCAATTTTCTCCTCCGATTGCTAAAACATTATGTTGCAACCCACCTACATAGGGAGAAATGATCATCACGATAAAATAAGATAAATCAGGGGTCGCACAGAAAAATTTAAGTTCTCGTTTCTCACGCGTGCCGTTCGAGAGTGGAACGGTAGAGAGACAACTCGAAGGTGGTTCATTGAACCGTCTGCCAGGCACTTTATTGTGAATAGCAGAGTAATCACGTAGATGTAGATGTAGATGCCCCTATTGCTATGCGACGTACTTAATTTGTTGTTCACAGGTAACATCAACTGTTCCAGAGAACAGTACGACCGCTGCAAGCACGCGGGATACTACGTGGAATTAATCACAGACTTGACTCGCGCAGTGGCAGAGTACACAAATGCGGAAATCGCAGATGCCCATTTCATGTATGTTGATGTATGAATTAGCTGACGACAATGGTGCCCGAGCTCAACGTTTTTACTGGCAGAGATTTCCAGGACGAAGGTCCGACAGGAAACCTTTTGAAGCCATTGGTCGTCGTCTTAGGTAACATGAGGTATTTAAGCCAGATTCTCGGGGCCTGGAAAGGCCTAGGACGAGTACACCGAAAGGGAATGTGCCAATTCTTCATGCAGCTGACGACGACCTTAGTATCGGTACAAGACATGTAGCTGCAACAGTGAATATTGGCCACACGACTGTGTGGCGAATGTTACATGAGGACCAGCTGAATTCATACCATTTATAGCCTGTGCAGGCACTATCAGCAGCGCACGACTACTCCTCTGCAAATGGTTTATTCAACAAAGTGCAAACTCAGAGTTTAGTGCAACAGTGCTGTTCACAGATATGGTGTCGTTTCAGCGATATCAGATTGGAAATCTGCGATTACACTACTGTCCAAAATCGTGGAATATGCGAAGTAGGTCATACTACCGATTTAATACGTGACACTTTCGAACATTCAATAATTTTCACAGATGCTCAATATACAAAACACGTGAAATATTTTATGCAATCAACGTATGGCAAAAAAGAGCCAACGAAAGAGGCACATTTATGTTACACGTTAAGACGTTCAAATGTAGCGCATTTATCTCAGTTTCTCTGATCGAATTGGCCTCACAGGCTCACAAGGGAAAAATCGGAAGCTGACTTAATGTATTTAAGAGTGGGAGAAACACACAAAACAGCAACTAATTTTATGACTCGAGAAGTATAGTGACGCCTACTGCACTAGTGTAAGCATTTTAAGTTTGTGTGGTCCACATAAATTAGGAAACATACAGTGCCCTCCCAGTACACCTTTTGTGCTTAAGCAACCTAGTCCGTTTTGTACGTAACAGCAGCAACGCCCTCCCGCTCCATCTTACAAATCCACCAAATGCCCTAGGGCACTTGCAGAGTAAAGATAAAGATCCAAAAATTCTCTCTGGTAGTGCTTTGAGTCCGTTCATTTCCTCTCTCTGCAAAGTCTTTCGCTTTATGCTTGATTCATTCGTCGCACATGAATTCGTCCTCAGGCTTCGGAAAAGCGGCGTGCAGGACTCTGTTCAGGGTGGTTTTTTTTCCACCAGTTCCATCTAAACTGAATAATGTTATCACGAGAATTAAAATATGGCGCTCCAGTCTTACAACGACTGGATGCTGTGGACGGGGTAAGTAAGCTTCAAAAGAAAACAGATCATGTATAGTTAAAGATAAATTCATTGGGGAAGCAAACAGTGTATACCGCTAAAACTGCATAGCGACTGTGGTTTCTCCTCTAAGAAGTAAAACAAACGTTAACTGGAATAATTTTTTATCGTTGACGGTAGAGATATTCAAGAGTATACCACATTCTAGCTTGGAATACCATAGATATTGCAGTATATAACACACAGTAAGATACTTTATATTGGTATTATTAGTACCACTTCTAGTACTAGTGCTAAGACCATGTCACAGCCAGGACATTAATAAGGCTCATCTTAGAGGTCAACATCATAAAAGATGATAAAAAATTTTGGCTCTTCGGTGATAATTCGATGTAGTGACACTGGCGTCTTCATGTCACACAAAATCGCGCAATTCTGATTCGTCTTCGGTACAACGTGAACGTAACCATCGACACATCAAGAAGAATATTTATTTTGTAAAAAGTTCTAAATCATTTTCAAATAACACTTAAAAGTTGAGCAGTTATATGTTGATTTAGCGAAAACAAAGAGAAAAAAAATGATTTTAGAGAAAAAAAAATCAGTGATTGTTCCATCAACAACTTAAATTACTCGTAGAATGTGATGAGTGGAAAATACTAAATGACAGAGCACACGAAGTCTCGAATTATGTAAGAAACTAGGAAGCTACTAACTTGAAAAAAGCGATTTGTTGCAACGAAACTAATTCGGTCATCTTTTATAAAAATGAAAAAAAGATGTACATTATCTTCTTGCATGGTCTGTCACTAAAATAAAAATTATCAATAGTGAATGTGTAAAACAATTAAGCTGGGTAATACTTGTAGATTTCTTGTGTATTCTCCTAGAGATGTGATGAAGATGTGTGTAACAATAATGGGTTCATTCGACTAAAAGGTTATCTTTGTTATTTTTTCGGATTAGATGATACATTAAACTCTTAGTTCACGAACTAGAGCGAAGTCATCTGATGGCAGCTCATAGCTTACAGTAAGTAATAAGAGATTAAATAGGGATATGCATATGGAAAAATTCGAAGCGATTACGTTATATGAAACAATATTGATATACTTGATGTGATACTCCTAAATGATTTTAGACTGTCAACTAATCATAGACTAGCAGGACGCAAAGTAAACACAGTTACTAAATTCGACAGAAACAGTCTAATTGTACAGAATATCACAAAATCACGGATGTAAATTATAAGAATGTTCAAGGATAGCGAGGCACACAAAAAATAGCAAGGAATACAAAATTAAATGAAACAAGGAAGTGACGTATTCCTTGTTGGCTTTCGTCTCGTAAAGATTTTCAACGGCGTAGGAACGCGAACCCTTGAAACTACTAGCCACTCGTACCGGCGAAACGTCGGGAAATTTATTAATCTAACTTCGACTGAGGAACGCCAGAAGAAAGCATCAATACTCAACAGCTAGCCAAGAGAATCTCAGCGATACTTTCAACAACTGAGGAATTTAAGTGTGGGTACAGCACAAGAGCGCACGAGAAGGAAAAAAGAAAATGTTAAATGAAAGTAACGCGAAGAGATTCGAGTAGCTGGTGATTGATACATGAAAGAAAGTGCTGAATTAAATTATCACTAAATGTCTTGTAGTGGATGAGAGACAGCACAATGGAAAATTTTATTAGAGAAAAAATTAAAAACAATAATACTATATAGGAAGTGAAGCATACTTCTACTGAGAAGACATTAAATTTCATCAAATAAAATAGATGGAATCGTAACTAGCAGTAGAGAGAAAATTAATTAATGAAAACGCACCAGTTGCTTTTAGGGAGTTTCACTGATTGATTTGTACGCTGAGGTGACTAAAGTGATGGGATAGCTATACACATATACAGATGGCGGTAGCATCGTATACGTATACATGGTATAAAAGGGCAACGCATTAGCGGAGCTGTCATATGTACTCAGGTGATTCCTGTGAAAAGGTTTCCGAAGTGATTGTGGCCGGACGATGGGAATTAACAGACTTTGAACGCAGAATGGTAGTTTCAGTTAGACGCATGGGACATACCATTTCAAATCGTTGGGGAATTCAGTATTCCGAGATCTACAGTCCCAAGAGTGAGCCGAGAATAACAAATTTTAGGCCTCACCACGCGGCGTTTGCATACTTTTCAGTGCTAACAGACAAACAACACTGCATGAAATAACCGATTTGGGACTTAAGACGAACATATCCGTTAGGACAGTGCGGCGAAATGTGGCGTAAAATGGCTATGACAGCAGACGATCGACGCGAGTGCCTTTGCTAACAGCGTAACATCGTCTGCAGCACCTCTCCTTAGCTCGTGACCATATCGCTTGCATCCTCAACAACTGGAAAACCGTGGCCTGATAGATGAGTCCCGAATTCACTTCGTAAAAGCTGATTGTAGGGTTCGAGTGTGGCGTAGACCCGACGAAACCGTACCCAAGTTGTCAACAAGGTACTGTGTAAGTATGTGTTGGCTCCATAGTGGTGTGGGCTGCGTTCACATGTTATGGACTGGGTCCTTTGGTTATGTTCGGCTATTTGGAGACCATTGCAGCTATTCACGGACTTCGTGTTCCCAAACAACGATGGAATTTTTATGAATAAAAACGCACCATGTCACCAGGCCACAACTGTTCGTGATTGGTTTGAAGAACATTCTGGACAATTCGAGCGAACGGTTTGGACACCCAGATCGCCCGACATGAATCCCAACGAACGCTTATGGGACATAATCGAGAGGTCGTTTCGTGCACAAAATCCTTCACTGGCAAAACTTTCGCAACTATGGACGGCTATAGAGGCAGTATGGCTCATTATTTCTGCAGGAGACACCCAGCGACTTGTTGAGTCCATGACACGTCGAGTTGCTGCACTATGCTGGGCAAAAGGAGATCTGACGCGCCGTTAGGAAGTATCCTATGGCTTTTGGCAACTCAGCGTAAATACTGTGTACAAATAAAGATGAAAAACAAGGCTTACATGTGTACGGCATAAGTACAGATGGGGTATAAAACTCAGATTATGATGTAGAGGAGAAACGTCAAATGACAAAAAAAGTTAGTCAGGTGTATTTAAAAAGTTGTGTACTCAATGACATCATGAGAAAAATAGATGCGCCATCCTATAAAAACTGTACACTTCAATACATTAAAATATTGTATGTATATTTGGAAGTCTTCATCTTCCGTTACACACAATATTTATATATTTGTCATATTTATGGCAGTTCTCAGAAACACTTGAAAATGGTCTAATGTAAAGGCGGAAACCGGTTGTGTACTCACGAAAGTTTTCAGCAACAGGTGGAGTGGTTTTCATTGATGAAACAAACAGTTGCGGAATCAGCACATCCTCCGTACATGGAGAAACCAATAACATAGAGAAAACTGCACAAATTTTCGAAGATTTCTGTAAATATTCACGAGCCGAATCGAGAACAAATACAGGCGATAGTAAGGTCAGAAATATATAAAGTCACTCAACGTTATCACGAAAGGAAAGACATTTGGAGATTATGATGTTTCAGTAGGAATGGTTTATGGCTCTGAGCACTATGGGACTCAACTGCTGAGGTCATTAGTCCCCTAGAACTTAGAACTAGTCAAACCTAACTAACCTAAGGGCATCACACACATCCATGCCCGAGGCAGGATTCGAACCTGCGACCGTAGCGGTCTCGCGGTTCCAGACTGCAGCGCCAGAACCGCGCGGAATGGTTTATGCTGAACGATGAGTAATATGAGAGTAAAATGGTAAAAGTGTTTGGCTAAATGGTTCAAATGGCTCTGAGCACTATGCGACTTAACTTCTGAGGTCATCAGTCGCCTAGAACTTAGAACTAATTAAACCTAACTAACCTAAGGACATCACACACATCCACGCCCGAGGCAGGATTCGAACCTGCGACCGTAGCGGTCGCTCGGTTCCAGACTGTAGCGCCTAGAACCGCACGGCCACTCCGGCCGACCACGGTAAAAGTGTTTACAAAATGTCTGAGGAAGAAGATATTCCTAAAAATGGGACACTTTCGTAACTACTCAGCTTGACAATAAAAGAGGCAGGAAAAAAAAAGATGGACCTACCAGTCTTCTCTTCGTAATGTACCAAACATTCACTATTACAGAAACTTCATCGAACTAAAAACATAATTTTATTCAGGGACAGAATAAGCCGGTTGGATAAGTGGGAAGAGCACAGTTAACCATTTGCAATTCGTGAACAAAATCATAGACCGTCGCAATGAGTATCGCCTACCCATTTGTGTAACATTCTTTGAGTAACAGGACAGTAATTCCACCTATGATAGTATGATTAAGAATGTACGTTAAACGTCACCCGGAAAATGTGGAACTCAAACCTGAGAGGGGAGTGAAGCTAACTGATTCCATATCAACAAAAATTGTCTCAACTGCGAAAGGGGAAGCTGTCAGGTCCTAAAGAGGGGAGATGAAGAAGCTATACGTACTAATAAAACATAGCTGAACCATTGTATTTTTTTCCTATATGCAAATCTGAAGAGAAAATTGAAGATTGTAAGGGGTGATTTTGAAAGTACGTTTGATTGCGCTGTAAGTAGACAAGATATAACATATCGAAAATAAAACGGAGCACGTTAATAGTGAAGCAACACAACCAGTTTGTGATATTTTATACTCAGGTCAGTTTACGACGATTGGATGGAAAGTAAATTTTAACAACAGAGGAATAAACATTGTCTGCAACGCCTTTGATAAACCAAAAAGCTTTCAGAACTGTTTATCCTATTTTCCTGACAAGGAGAGTATAAAGTCAACATCTTTATTACCAGTTCTGAATTTTGTCAGGGAGATGAGGACTTTCAATCAGAAAATTAATCAAAAAGTGGCAGTTATTCTATCGGCAACGGAGAGAGTCATGCTCAACATCACTATGAGGGACGGGAAAGCAAGCATATTCGTATGAGTGAGGAAACAGACTGGCGTGGAAGTCATTATGGTCTCAACGAAAATTAAATACGAGTGATCGGGAATACTGCCTGGCGAATGGATGTTATAGGGACCAAGGAAGGTCTGTGTTAGCTGTGGATGTCAAATGACTGTTGCTGATAATGATGGTGGCGATGACGAGACATGTGAACAGTTATGTATTTATCATCTTAGTTTCATTAGTATAAAATTATCTTCGAATAAGTATTTTTAATGTGAGAAATGTTTGAACTATAGGCCCTCTTAATTAAATACTATTGGACTGTTTTTGTGTTTCCCAGGAGCAGGTTATGGTTGTTTCTGACATCATATGGAATGAAGTAACCAAACATGTTAACATAAAACGATGGACTCCTGCTTGCTGTGCTGGGTCAAACGAAGCAGCTTACGACTTTTCTTTGTTACAAAACACGGAAATTCATTTTTTCTTACAACACTTCTTACGTCCTTCAGTTTTGGGAAATGTCTCCCCACTTCATTGCCAGTGTATAATATTGTGCCCACTTGCTGGGCGTCTTTTAAGGTTTGGAATAGTCTGAATTACATTCCGTTTTCTCTTGTTCTGTGGTCGCTGTAATATTTAACAAACAGAGCATAAAGCCGCCCATACACCTCTCTCGTTTTTAAGTTCTTTTTGTATGACATCAGTGCGACAGCACTTCTGTCTGAATATTGTAAAGCTTTTAAACACTGAATACTGTCATGAGATGTGTAAGGAAATTCACGTCCTGAGCTCAGCTGATTTATAAAATAGGCCATATTCTGTACTAGCACAGGATGGTACGCGAGTCCCTTCATTGTATTTTATAAAGTTTAAATCATTAACGAGCGATTCTGGTAAAACTACGTTTATCATCTTCTGTTAAACCGACTTAGCATTGGTAAGCTCAAACTCATATGTTTTTCCACTCACTATTGTCTTGGTGTTCCACATACAGTAAATACCACGCAAAAGCAAGTTAAGATGCGGAAATTTGGAAATTTGTGGTAAGTTACTATGGGACCAAACTGGTGAGGTCATCGGTCCCTGAAGTTAAGATGCAACGTTCTCAAGGAAACCTTATATTGCGTAATTGCAGGAGCGGTCATTCGTCACACAAAAACTTGGCATTTGACTTTATGACGGATAAAAGGTTAGAAGGTGGACAACGAAACTCTTTCCTTCACCTTTCCGTCGTGTCACTGACATTCGTAAGCTGCCAAGGAAACGGGGACCGATAATGATCACTCTTCCTCGCCTGGATTCACAAAAGCAGTGTTTTTCGCATTTCTTGCAAGGCAGTAGTACATATTATTGCATGCTCTGGGAATGATATCATGACACACGCAGCTTACAAGAGTGCAGAAATGTCGAAGAGAATAGAATTTTATACGTTTGCAGGCTTGAATGAGTTCGGTTTTCCTAAAAAGGACGGCAGAGTTGACTTTGTCCATAAAAGACCAGTCTCTCTGGAGACGGCACCAGTTAAATTTTACTCGTTCATGGCCATAAATGCTAAAATTAAGAAGAAAATTTTTTTGGTAGTCTGGTTCTCTAAAATCAGACTAATTTTTTTGTAGTCGTTTTAATCAGTAGAAGTTATCGCTGTAATTCCGACTACACAGTGAAATCACGTGACTGACTGTAGATTCTGAACGCTTATTCTACGTGACCAGCAAAATTGTAATTTTAAGTAGAGGCATTCTGGTAGCGTTTTCTAGTTGGTGATTGGGGAATATATCGTCCAGCGAAGAATGTTGAAACTTAGATGGACAGGTCGAGTCACTTAACTAAACTTTGTCCGAATAGGCCTCGGAAGGTCCAACGATACCGACCGGCCACCGTGTCATCCTCAACCCACAGGCGCCACGGGATGCGAATATGGATGGGCATGTGGTCCGCACACCGCTCTCCCGGACGTATATCAATTTACGAGTCCAGAGCCGCTACTTCTCAATCAAGTAGCTCCTCAGTTTGCCTGACAAGGGCTCAGTGCACCCCGTTTGCCAACAGCGCTCAACAGACTGGATGGTCACCCGGCCAAGTGCTAGCCCAGTCCGACAGCGGTTAACTTCGGTAATCTGATGGGAACCGGTGTTAACACTGCGGCAAAGCCGTTGGCCGATCGAGTCACGAAGGAAGAACTATTGAACCGAATTGGGGAGAAAAGAGTTGTATGACACAAACTGAGTAAAAGACGGAATAGGTTAATATGAGATATCTCGGACATGAAGGAATAGTTAATTTGTTAATGGAGAGAATCGTGTAAGTAAAAACTGCTGATGGAGACCAAGGTTTCAATAAAGTAAGCACTGTCAAGTCC
The DNA here is from genome assembly GCF_021461385.2 of Schistocerca piceifrons. Lineage (NCBI taxonomy): Eukaryota > Metazoa > Arthropoda > Insecta > Orthoptera > Acrididae > Schistocerca > Schistocerca piceifrons. The sequence continues at coordinate 672,392,452 of NC_060138.1, read as the reverse complement.
ATATAGGGTGTAGCAGTTGTCGAAGAGGCTTGCACAAAATACCGTAGCATAGAGAGCAGCGTGAAAACGAACTGACGATTACAGTAACATGATATGTTTACCTTGCAATTAACTTGCTGCGTTAATTCGGAATAGGATGTACAGGTTTTCGTTATCTGTAATTCTAAGGTGGAAATCTCATACGGAACAATTTAAACTGAGGTACTAAGAAGGAAAAATTGCACTATTTGTTAATGCACATCGTCTCTCGATGATGGACAAAACATTTTACTCAAAAAATGGATAACAAGCTTCTGGGTTATCTTTAATAGCCGCGCGGGATAGCCATGCGGTCTCAGGCGCCTTGTAACGGTTCGCGTGGCTCTCCCTGTCGGATGTTCGAGTCCTCCCTTGGGCATGGGTGGGTGTGTGTTGTTCTTAGCGTGAGTTAGTGTAAGTTAGATTAAGTAGTGCGTAAGCCTAGGGACCGATGACCTCAGCAGTTTGGTCCCATAGTCCTTAAAACAAATTTCTATTTTTATCTGTAATATCTGTTCGTAATGGCAAGCAATAAAATCAATAAAGACAATTAACTGTTGAACAGGAAGTGACTTAGTCAGTGGATTAATGTCTGCCGGTACATTCACGCAGGAGAAAGGGAAGCTTGAGTCTAATGTCGTGTCGAAATCGAGATCATTGTAGTTCGGATAGATCAAGGCCACAAGAAGGAAGAGACTGTGGCCTCTTTGGAGATATCGTCCCGGCATTGGCCTGACGATTTCCGGAAAGGACGGCAGAGACAGAGGCAAAGCAACTAGAAAACGAACAAAAGTGAAAGGGGTGCAATGTTAAGATTGACTGCTTCGGATGTGAGTGACAAAACAGCAATAAAAACATAAAAAATTGAATGTTGTACTGTACATTAAAATTCATGGAAGACTAGGGAGCAGTTCTCAAAAATACCTCTTCACAAGGTGGTCTAAGAAAGTAAGACTTAGTAAGATTGAGGAAAGAGCTATGCTATCCGTCATAACCTCGCTTAGTCAGCGTAAGAGCGTTACAGACATTCTCGACGATTTGCAACGGGAGATGCAGCAGGTAGGACGATATCAACCAGTAAACGTTTACCGCTGATTTTCCTGGAGTGTACGTCTCGAGATGAGGTTACAAACAAATTACTTTCAGGCACAGACGTCTCATGTCACAATCATGACTGGAGCCACTCAAGTTCCGATGTAGGCAGGCGTACCGACTGCTGCTCCACCCCCACCCTCGAATGCAAGAGAAAGAGGTAAAGCGATACTGGTAGACGCCACAAACTGGTTGTGGCTTGCGGAATACGGTAGACCGGAAGGCTTAATGTGAGAGGCATACGCGAAAGTGCCATGTAGGACGTTGTAGCAGCTTCAGACAAGTCTGCAGAAAACCTTGGCAAATTATGTCTCCGCTGGTGTGTAAATCGCGAGACACATGCTATGTTCTACATCCTTTGTACGCAAATCGTGACGTAATTATGCGATCACCGTCACAACAGTAAAAAAAATGTTGATCCTCTAGCGTGTAAGAATGAGGTGAAAGGCAGCGCGTAATCAGTGGAACAGGTGTAGTTCCGCAGTGAAACCAAACGGGACGGCGCGCGGTGCGAGAACAGGTTCTGTCCTTCTCACTGCTTACCGTGTGGCGGGGCGTCGTGGGCGCGGTCGGTCGGCTGCGGTCCCGCGCGGCTGCCCAACTGCCCGTTGCCGCTGCCGCTGCCGCCACATTGGCCGCCGCGTCAGCGGAAACGCAGCGCCCATTCACGCGCCGCTGCAGATTCCTCACCATAACAACATTCTTGCTGCGCCAGACGCGGCGTCTTTAAAGAATTCCGTGAGGAGACTTTCTACGAATTGTAGTACCACCGGCCTCCAAGAAAACAGTCGGCCGCGGCTACTGACCATATTCGATCACCGAGTTGTTTCTGAATCGAATTTGGTTTCACCAAAATATTCAAAGTTATTCCAAAACAGGAGATTTTGACGTGTACTCTTAGGGTCAGTGTAGCCGATTTGGATGCCAAAGAAATGGCTTACCACTTTCAACATTGTCATTTAACGTCTAAACCAATAACCAACCACTTCTAGCGAACCAAAGAGTTTCCTTTATGCTGTCAATTAGTCGTTGGCGAATCAAGGGAAATCTTTTGCAGAAATTATAGCGCAACTGACAGATGCATTGAGACAGTTAAGGGATTATTACTCTATCAATCATCTTCGTCCAGACGCAAATAAAACGCAACTGTTTGCGTTTCATCTTAAGCACAAAAAAAAAAAAAATGGCTCTGAGCACTATGGGACTTAAGATCTATGGTCATCAGTCCCCTAGAACTTAGAACTACTTAAACCTAACTAACCTAAGGACAGCACACACACATCCATGTCCGAGGCAGGATTCGAACCTGCAACCGTGGCGGTCACGCGGTTCCAAACTGAAGCGCCTAGAACCGCACGGCCACACCGGCCGGCTCTTAAGCACAACCAGGCTCAACCTAAACTTAACATCACACAGCAAGGCATACAGTTAGTAAATATGCACCATCTAAAGTATGTGGCAGTCACTCTGGATCATACTTTGACGTAGAAAATGTTCAAATGGGTGTGAAATCTTGTGGGACTTAACTGTTAAGGTCATCAGTCCCTAAGCTTACACACAACTTAACCTAAATTATCCTAAGGACAAACACACACACATATATCCGAGGGAGGACTCGAACCTCCGCCGGGACCAGCCGCACTTTGACGCAGAAGCAGCGCTGTGTGAATACGAGAATAAAGATGGAAACCTGAAATATCCTTCTCAAGAAGGGGCTCTCGACCACAGACCCTGACAACCAAGGAAGTGGCAACACGTTACAGTGCTGCAGTGTATGCTTGCCCTGTCTCGTACAAATATGGCCACGCAAACGTAGCTGACAAAGCGCTAACGAAACGCGTAGGCTTAATACAGTTTGTTTGAAACTTTAGCAACTTGTAAAACACCAGCACACTATCAGCTCCTAGGCATAGAACCACCAGTTATTCGATGTGAAGTAACTACCAGTGGAGTGACAATAAATCGGGATCATCTGGGAAATTCATTTCCTACACAAATCAAAAAAAAGTTTTACATCACCTCGGTTCCGAGAGTTCCGGAACCTGTGCAGGAAATTGGAATAGAGATCAACATAAACGTCATTTCCACCCTTTTTCTTGCTCATGAAAACCACACATGGCATATTGTGCCACCAAACAGCGAGACCTTCAGAGGTGGTGATCCAGATTTCTGTGCACACCGGTACCTCTAATAACCAGTAGCATGGCCTCTTGCATTGATGCATGCCTGTATTCGTCGTGGCATACTACCCATAAGTTCAGCAAGGCACTGTGGGTCCAGATTGTCTCACTCCTCAACTGCGATTCGGCGTAGATCCCTCAGAGTGGTTGGTGGGTCACGTCGTCCATAAACAGCCCTTTTCAATATATCCCAGCACATTCTGGCCACTGTAGTCGAGCGATGTCGTTATACTGAAGGAAGTCATTCATAAGATGTGCACGATGGGGGAGCGAATCGTCAGCCATGAAGACGAATGCCTCGCCAATGTGCTGCCGATATGGTCGCACTATCGGTCGGAAGATGGCATTCACGTATTGTACAGCCGTAACGGCGCCTTGCATGACCACCAGCGACGACCCCAAAACAGCAGGGGATCACCACCTTGCTGCACTCGCTGGACAGTGTGTCTAAGGCGTTCGTCCCGACTGGGTTGCCATTCGGCATGTTGTTGGGCCCATCTGTACCGCGCTGCATGGTGTCGTGGTTGTAAAGATGGACCTCGCCATAGACGTCGGGAGTGAAGTTGCGCATTATGCAACCTATTGCGCACAGTTTGAGTCGTAACACGACGTCTTGAGGTTGCACGAAATGCATTATTCAACATGGTGGCGTTGCTGTCTGGGTTCCTCCGAGCCACAATCCGCAGGTAGCGGTCATCCACTGCAGTAGTAGCCCTTGGCGGGCCTGAGCGAGGCATGTCGTCGACAGTTCCGGCCTCTCTGTATGTCCTCCATGTCCGAATAATATCGCTTTCGTTCACTCCGAGACGCCTGGACACTTCCCTTGTTGAGAGCCCTTCCTGGCACAAAGTAACAATGTGGACGCGAACGAACCGCGGTATTGACCGTCTAGGCATGGTTGAACTACAGACACGAGCAGTGTACCTCCTTCCTGGTGGAACGACTGGAACTGATCGGCTGTCGGACCCCCTCCGTCTAATAGGCGCTGCTCGTGCATGGTTGTTTACATCTTTAGTCGGGTTTAGTGACATATCTGAACAGTCAAATGAACTGTGTCTGTGGTACAATATCCACAGTCAAAGTCTATCTTCAGGCGTTCGGGGAACCGGGCTGTTGCAAAACATTTTTTTGTTATGTGTACGTGGGTACGTTCCAGCGGTCCTAAGGTTGAGGTCCAGAAGAAGCATTCTTAACTCCACATTAGCGTTGCAAACAGCAGCAACCACAGCAAGGTAACATTTGTGGATTTCTACCTGGCCTCTCCCTTCGGAAACCCTCCCACCTGGGCACAAACAAAATTGGGTCGCCTCGAAGTCGCTCAGCCACCTTCGTGCTGGAGTTGGAAGATCCAGGAGTAACCTCCAGAAATGACACTTAGCTGTGTATGCCACTAACTATGATAATCGAGAACCACAACGTACTGCGTCGTCAACTGTGCCCTGCATCTTGCACAGAGGAACTTTGCGACTACGAGTGCAACTGAAGTTGCAAGCTTTTGGTCAAAAGTAATGTAACTTGATTATCCTTTCTTTCATTTGCTTTTAATAGTAATAACCGTCTGTTTGCTTCTGACTCTGATATAAAAAGCAAATTCTGTTCAGCAGGTACCTCTCATGTAGCGCAATGTGCAGATGCACATCCAGATTGGAGGGGGTCACGGGAGTCTTGGAGCTGATGTCTGCCCCCTCCCCACAAGTACACTTTACTAAAAGCTTTTATAATTTTATGTATGTCAATTTCCACGTTTCACAGCTAACCCCTGAAACATAAAGAAGCATGACAACTAAGGACTCGAAAATGTCGAGGGATTCCAAAAATAAATTACAAGCTAAGTCTAATACAGGATACTTTCAAGTTGCTTGGATGAGAGTCTGACCACGTAATGGAGCTTGCGGCCTGATAGCCTACAAAGAACGTCCCAACCAGGCAACAGTGCACATCCCAGTCTGACAATAGCTGCTGACAGCAACAAATTCGGCGCGGTTCTTGAGTATCGGCAAACTAAAGGAAGTTTAGTGAGGCAAGACAGAAAACAGGAGACGCTATGTCAAGGAAGAAAGTACAGCAAGGCTGCACTCCTGAACGCGACTGGATTCAAATGGTTCAAATGGATCTGAGCACTATGGGACTTAACATCTATGGTCATCAGTCCCCTAGAACTTAAAACTACTTAAACCTAACTAACCTAAGGACAGCACACAACACCCAGCCATCCGAGGCAGAGAAAATCCCTGACCCCGCATGGAATCGAACCCGGGAACCCGGGCGTGGGAAGCGAGAACGCTACCGCACGACCACGAGATGCGGGCAATGCGACTGGAAGAAACAGCAGTTCTCCCAATTACATGCTCGCATAACAATTGTCTACACACCTGTGTTCACTGTCGTAGTGCTAAGTGAGAGCACACTTCGATTTTATGTTCTGTGAATTATGACGTATTAATGGTTGAAAAGGTTTATTGCTACCATAGTTCTTAAATCAGTTTCAAGACACGATTACTTCTTGAAATTTAGATTAATAACTTGCAAGTGCTGTATTTCTCTGAATAGCAATTCTTTGGTTGCTAAACAAATATACCAGCGATGTGCCAGTGGACAAATCAACTTCGTTATTATTATCTACATCTACACTCCGGAGGCGGTGTGTTGCTGACGATACTGGCACATTGTGTACCACTGTCGCTTCCCATCTCTCCGTGTTCCAGTCGCGAATGGTTCGCGGGAACAATGATTACTGGCAAACTTCCGTGTGAGCACGAAACTTTCCAAATTTACGCTTCTGGTGATGCAGAACGCCTCTCTTGCAGAGTCTGCCGCTGGAGTTGGTTGATTATCTCTATGACGCTTTCCTGCTCACCAAACTAACTTGTAACGAAACATGTTGCCCTTCTTTGGATCTTCTCTATTTCCTCTATCAATCCTATCTGCTACGGAGCAGTATTCAAATATAGATCGAACGAGGGTTTTGTAAACCACCTAATTTGCTGACGGACAAATTTCCTGGAGATTCTTCCAAAGCGTGTCATTCGCATCTGTCTTTCAAGCGATTAGTTTTATGTGATCCTTTCAACTTTAAATCCCTCCGTATTTTATGGGAATAACTGCTTCCAGTGAATTGCTGTAATAGTGTAATAACACGATAATGTGTCTTTCTATTTACACGCAATACGCTACTTTTTTTTACGTTAGGGGTCAATTGTCGCTCCCTGCATCAAATGTCGATCCTCTGAAGGTCTTCCTGCATTTCGTTAAATTTTTCTAGCTTTGCGGCTTCTCTATGTACAAGAGCATTATCGCGAAAACTCATGGAACTACCGATATTGTCTACTATGTTATTTATATATACTGGGCAAAGTAATGGATTTGCAACGCTCCCTTTGGATACGCCCGATGTTATTTTTATGTCCTAAAACTTTTTGTTCATTGGGAACGACATACCGCGTTCCTTTTGCTAGAAGCTCTTCACTCCAATAATACAGTTGGTCTGATATTCCGTAGGCTCGTATTTTGTTTATTAGGAGGCAGTGCGGAATTGTATCGAATGCCTTACGGAAGTCAAGGAACACAGTAGCCACCTGGGTGCCTGTATCTACTGCCTTGTCGATCTCGTGGACGAACAAAGCCAGCTAGGTTTCACACGATCGTTGTTTTCGGAACTTATATTGATAACTATAGAGGAGATTTTCGACCTCCAGGCGCGAGCATAAAACGTGTTCTAAAATTCAACAACAGACCGAAGTCAGAGACGTAGGCCTACAGTATTGCGCGCCTGTTCGACGACCTTTCTTGAAAACGGGGATGACACGTGCTTCTTTTCTGATTATCAGGAACACTTCACTCCTCCAGTCACATACGGTACACTGCTGCTAGTAGAGAGGCAAAACATTACAATAAATAATAATAATTTCGGCATCAGATGGAATGTTATTATCTCTGTATTAAAACAGCAGATATGCTAAGGTTGATCTTGTTTGTCACAGTCTGGTATCTTTACTTTCGTAGACTTTCGTAGCGTTGAATAGAGTTTGAGCAGATGGGAGTATGACCGTTCATTACTTAATAATAACCATTCAAGTGAAGAAATTTGTGCACAAAATAATTATTTTCCTTTGGTACCTTTTATTGTAGAGAAGGCATAGCAGTTTAGCCGTTCTTCGAAGTTGTAAAAGGAAGTGAGCGAAAACAGATTATGCCTGGCTAGCATTTGGTTAAGCTGTTTTGCTGCCGTACGTATGTAGACTGAAAAAATCAAATGGATTATTTATGACGAATTTCTTTAGCGAATATGTCTATTGTGACGGCACAGTTAAAACGCCTACATTTGGCTACATGACGACCATTGGTGAACACCATATGTTATTTGTACTGTCCGCTTTTGTGCAATCAATACTTTCTCTTTAAGTGATGAGTTACTCCAGAAAATTATTTCGTAAGACATCATTGAGTGGAAATACGCAAAATACGAGGGGTTCAAATGGCTCTGAGCACTATGGGACTTAACATCTGTGGTCATCAGTCCCCTAGAACTTAGAACTACTTAAACCTAACCGACCTTAGGACATCACACACATCCATGCCCGAGGCAGGATTCGAACCTGCGACCGTAGCAGTCGCGCGGTTCCGGACTGAGCGCCTGAACCGCTAGACCACCGCGGCCGGCAATACGAGGGGTATTCAACAAGTAATGCAACACATTTTTTCTCAAAAGAGGTTGCTTTTGTTCAGGATTTCAATACAACATATTATTCCCTAATCATTTGGCTACAAAACCTAGTTTTTCAACACAAACTCTGTTCATTACGACGGACTTAAGCCACCTTACTGTCTGTGTGGATATTAGTCTAGTTTCTTAATTTCTTGCGTTTTTGTGTACTTACTTGGCACACTCTAGCGTTCTAATAACTCTGTAGTGTACAGTTTTCCCGTCTTTTGTATGGATAAGGACTGTGATAGCTATGTTCAGATGCGAGCTGTGTTGGTGACCTTTCACACACTCCAGGTGGTGTTGGTTTCGGTCACAATGGTTGAGACTGTTGCCAATGAGAAACGTCCAGGGCGTCCCACTTGTTCACAGATCGGTCCACTACTGTGGCCGCCCCTGATACTGGCCACACTGAAGTTGACTCTTCACGCGTGGTCGAGTGGGTGGTCTTTCCAAGGTGTGGCAGAAGCAAAAGACTTTCCGAGGGGCCCAGTCGGAGGGCCTCCCATCTGACGAGCAGGTTTCGGGTGCAATCTATGGCTAACGAAATCCCTCAACCAAATACATAGCTCTCCCTGTTCCAGAGGAGGCCTGTGCCAACGAGGTCTGGGCATTCACAGAGGACACGTACATCTCTTAGGGATATAGCTACCAGGGAGAGAAAGGAATCCAGTTTCCACTCTGTTTGAGTACCAGGAGGATTCATTTCAGGTGTGGAAAGGCTACTTCCGGATGATGTGAAGAGCACAGGTCGCAGCAAAATGCAGTGGTAGCTCAAGTCGGAAATAAAAATGTGTGTCACTTTGGATCAGGAGAGATGCTCTCTGGTTTCAGCAGCTAGCCGAAGTGGTAAAGATTGCCAGTCTTGCTTGTGAGATGAAGGTGGAGCTCACCGTCTACAACACGGCTGACATAGCCGACAGTGGTCCTTTGGAAAAGAGCCGAGTGGAGGGTCTGAATCAGAGGTTCAGTTGGGTCTGCGAGACTAAATACGATAACTTCCATACCCGCCAATAATAAACGCAAAATACACTTATTTAAAAAAAGCAGACAAAAATTCGCTTGAAGCCTTCCTAAGAGACGGTCTCCACTACCTCCAATCAGACTGTGTGGGCGTTGACCAGATGTGATTGGGAATCAAAGAAATGGTATCGACGGCAATTGAGGGGTGTGTACCAACTAAACTAGTAAGAGATGGTACACAAAACATGTCATAACACTGTTGCAGAAGCAACGAAATAAGTGTGGTGTCACCGCCGACACCACACTTGCTAGGTGGTAGCCTTTAAATCGGCCGCGGTCCGGTAGTATACGTCGGACCCGCGTGTCGCCACTGTCAGTGATTGCAGACCGAGCGCCGCCACACGGCAGGTCCACAGAGATTTCCTAGCACTCGCCCCAGTTGTACAGCCGACTTTGCTAGCAATGGTTCACTGACAAATTACGCTCTCATTTGCCGAGACGATAGTTAGCATAGCCTTCAGCTACGTCATTTGCTACGACCTAGCAAGGCGCCATTATCAATTGCTATTTATATTGTGATGCATGTACAGTCAGACCGATGTTCAACAATTATGGATTAAAGTTAAGTATTCCAGCAGCTACGTACTTTTCTTGATAGTATAATTACTTTACCTGTTCCAGACCTCACGCCAGCCTGCGTGAGTTAAACGCGTGCGTTTCGGCTTCCTCCAAACCCCGTGAATTGGCTCCTGCCAATTCACAACAATAAGCACGACACGTTTCAAAGAACGCAAAGCCCCCAAGTTTGGCGAAGCTTTACAGAAGCTCGAAATTTAGTGCGAAGAGATGCTTATAATAGTTTCCACAACGAAACTCTGTCTCGAAATCAAGCAGAAAATCCAGAGATTCTACTCGTATATAAATTACACCAGTGGCAAGACGCAGTCAATACCTTCACTGGTGATGATTTTTATAGCAGTGCCCTAAAGCAAAGATACTGAAGCCGGTTTTCCAAAAATCCCTCACAAAAGGAGACAAAGTAAACATTCCAGAATGCGAATTAAGAACAACTGCCAACATGAGTAACTTAGAAGTAGATATCCTCGGTGTAGTAAAGCAGCTTCAAACACTTAAGCAAGGTAAGATCTCCAGTCCAGATTGTATACCGTCAGGTTCCTTTCAGAATTGCTGGTACAATAGCTGCATACTTCACAATCATATACAACCGCTCGCTCTTCGAAAGATCCGTACCCAAGCACTGGAAAGTTGCACAAGTCACACCAATATTCAAGAAAGGAAATAGGAATAATGTGCTGAGTTGCAGACTCATACCTCTAACGTCGATTTGCAGTAGAATTCTGGAACATATACTGTGTTCGAACATTTCGAGTTACCCCCGAAGAAAACGATTTACTGACAAACAGCCAATATGAATTCAGAAAATATCGTTCTTGTGAAACACAACTGGCTCGTTATTCTCACGAAGTAATGAGTGCTATCAACAGGGGATGTCAAATTGATTCTTTATTTTCAGATTTTCAGAAGGCTTTTGACATCATTCCTCACAAGCGACTACTAATAAAACAGCATTCCAGTTGTGCGACTGGACCCCTGATTTCCTGTCAGAAGGGTCAGAGTTCGTAGTAACTGACAGAAAGTCATCTAGTAAATCAGATGTAATATCTGGCGTTCCCAAGGAAGTGTTATATGCCCTCTGCTGTTCCTGATCTACATATACGATTTAGGAGACAATCTGAGCACCCCTCTTAGACTGTTTGCAGATGATGCTATCATTTTCCGTCTTAAAAAGTCAACAGATGATCAAAACAAAATGGAAAAATGATTGAGACAAGACATCTCTATTGTAAGAAAAGTGGAAATTGTTTCTAAATAAGGAAAAGTGTGAATTCATCCACATGAGAACTAAACGGTATCTGCTAAACTTCACTTACACGATAAATCACACAAATTTAAAGGCTGTAAATTCAACTAAATATTTGGGGGATACAATTACGAATAACTTACATAGGGACAATCACGTAGATAATGTTGGGTTGGTTCAAATGGCTCTGAGCACTATGGGACTTAACATCTATGGTCATCAGCCCCCTAGAACTTAGAACTACTTAAACCTAACTAATCTAAGGACATCACACAACACCCAGTCATCACGAGGCAGAGAAAATCCCTGACCCCGCCGGGAATCGAACCCGGGAACCCGGGCGCGGGAAGCGAGAAGAATAATGTTGGGGAAAAAGCAAACCAAAGGCTGCGATTTATTGGCAGATTACGCAGAAAATGCAACAGATCTACTAAATAGACTGCTTATATCACGCCTATCCGTCCCCTTCCAGAGTACCGCTATGCGGTACGAGATCTGCATCAGACGGAGGGCATCGCGAAAGTTCAAAGAAGGACAGTTCGTTTTGTATTATTGCGCAATAGGGGAGAGAGTGCCGAGGATGCGATACGCGAATTGGATTGACAATCATTAAAGCAAAGGCGCTGTTCGTTGCGACAGGGTCTTCTCGTGTAATTTCAATCACAACTTTCTCCTCAGAGTGTGAAAATATTTTATGGACACTCACTAACTTAAGGAGGAATGATCATCATAGTAAAACAAGAGAAATCAAAGCTCGCACGGATATATTTAAGTGTTCGTTTTCCCGGCACGCTGTTCGAGAGTGAAACAGTAGAGAAACAGCTTGAAGGTTGTTCACTGAACTTTCTGGCAGGCACTTAATCATTTGATGTAGATGTATGTGCAGAATCCATAGTTTTAAGTGTTCGTTTTCCCGGCACGCTGTTCGAGAGTGAAACAGTAGAGAAACAGCTTGAAGGTTGTTCAATGAACTTTCTGGCAGGCACTTAATCATTTGATGTAGATGTATGTGCAGAATCCATAGTTTTTAAACATTGTCTAAATTTATAATGAAGCTTGTTTAGGCCTTCTAAGCCGGAGTTCGATGCTGATCCGAAACAATGATACCTGTAGTCCGAATGTTGTCTTATGAACGTTGCACCACCTTTCCTCCCCTCCTCTTTCAAGGTAGCTTGTGATCAATATAAGTTACGCAGCGTTCCACTACTTTTTTTAACGAGTAGACCAATATTCATAGTACTCTGCGTGTACCACTGATGCCAGATGTGTAGACACCAATGATTTGGTAGGCGATATTTCCAGAACATTTTTATGTACTCACTCACTGATATTGTCATGTCGTAACCACAATCAAGTCAAAATTCAAAAACAATGTCATAAATTAAGTACAGGGCTTAACAGTGAATGCACTCTTATTACAGACGCCAACGTACAGAAACATCTGCCTTCTGGATGGAGGGCGCCGCTGTTTATACAAACATCGAATGTTTCAGAACATGCAAATATTACAAACGTAAGAAATTTTGAGAACATTCTACAGACGATAAGTAATAAATAACAAGTATTTGCTGGCGATCAGATTTGAACAGATGACCCGCAACACGCCAGCTAGAGATACTTGCCGATCTTCCACGCAGTGCAGCTCGCAGCAACATTTGTCGTAGCTGCGTCCATTTTCTGGTAGCACTGCTTTAGAATATCACATGTCACATAATTGTATAGATCGTAGGAATACTGTAAGATCTGAACGTCCTTTTGAACGACATTATGTCCTTTTGAATGACATTATGTAGGCCCGCTGTGGTAATACTAAACAGCAGGCGAGAAAGAATTGAGCCTTGCAGCTGTGGTACACTTGTTTCTCTTTGTTGCTGTATGTGGTTGGTTGGTTGGTTTGGGGAAGGAGACCAGACAGCGTGGTCATCGGTCTCATCGGATTAGGGAAGGATGGGGAAGGAAGTCGGCCGTGCCCTTTCAGAGGAACCATCCCGGCATTTGCCTGGAGTGATTTAGGGAAATCACGGAAAACCTAAATCAGGATGGCCGGACGCGGGATTGAACCGTCGTCCTTCCGAATGCGAGTCCAGTGTCTAACCACTGCGCCACCTCGCTCGGTGCTGTATGTGGTGATGACTCTCCTGCTAATCAGTGAAGTTTTGATGACGTAAACAGGGTACCAAGATTTTGAAATTTTGTAGCTTAATGACTTGTAATTTTGTCAATCAATCCAATGAAATGTTTTAGAATATATAAGTTGGAAGTGTGAAACTTTTCATACCTTAATCAATGACTTATATCTACAATCCTGGAAAGTTTTGATTCCTTCGAACGAAAGTATCCGCGACCGCCATAACCCTGAAAAGAAGCCAACGAGGCCAGCAAGAGAATCAATTGTCTAACAATATCTTCTTTTATGTTTTCAGTCATAAATGACAAAAATTCGTACAGTGGGTGCTACATAAGACATACATTCACTACTGAAACGGCGTGCCACACATTATTCATTCACAGACAGAAGCAGCCATTGCTTACTACTACTAGCAAAAAATAATTAATAATGTTAATCTACTCACACCGACGATTATGAGAAAAGCTTCTAGATTCCTTTCTATACATATATTATGGGAGAAAAGTTACAAGCTTTTTTTACATATACAGGACACTTTAAGCAAAGCATTTATTCGACATAGATCTGTTGTCTATATACTCATTTACTGACAAACTCAAGAGAAATGTAATATAGGCTTTACACTTGTGTGGAATTCAAATCTCAGATTCCAAACCTTCTCATAAATTGAAGAAAAAGCAGCTAGTGAAGTATCCTTACACGCTGTTTTTGAATATCTGGCAAATTTAAACTTGCTGCGTCATGTCTGCTATCAACCAGAATATAAAACTCCAGTCTGAAACTTAGACAGCGCTCCGTAGTTCATATGGGAATTATTTTTACTTCTAGTGTTATGGTTGTGAATCGCACTTCAGCTGCATCGTCCCAGAAGAATATGCCATACAATAGTACACGACTCCAGGCTGTTTTTTCGCGATTTTGGCCGGACTTTTGGAGAAACGGAAACCTTGGAGAAACATCTAGGAAGAAAATTTTGGTATCAAGGAAGTATTTTATCTGCCATCTCTAACGTTTTCGTTCAGCCGACACGTACTCAGTTTTCTTGATGTCCACTTGATATCACACACTCTCCAAAGCAATCGATGCACTTTCCCTTTTATTGGGGACGCCAGGCTCACCACAGTGATATCTTTGAGTGACATCACTGTGATGTGTACATGCCCAGTTTCGACTGTCTAGGATATCTATCGACCTTCGTGGTCGTATCGAGTTCATATATTTGATTTCGTCGTTTCAGTTGAAACTTTTATTTCATAGGTTTTATATTATAACATATGTCCTACGAATATTGAGGATCTCTCTATAATGCTTCTGTATTGGTATGATTTGTTACAATTAAATGTAAGGCAACGACAGATCGGCGGTTAAGTGCGTTGTGGAAGTATAAGAGAAAAACACGAACACGGGTATGTGTGCTCACAGCAACGTAGTGCTTAGAGCTGTCGAGTTGCGAAGTGAGATATTGGTGGTGCGCTGGTCGTGTGTCAATAAACCAATGAATAAAAAGCATAAAGAAAGCAAATGTGATGCTCTTAGAGCAGGTTTTTTTTATTTTTCTGGCCAGGCTATGTGTTTCTATTTGTTGCTGTTGTTGTGGTCTTCAGTCCTGAGACTGGTTTGATGCAGCTCTCCATGCTACTCTATCCTGTGCAAGCTACTTCATCTCCCAGTACCCACTGCAACCTACATCCTTCTGAATCTGCTTAGTGTATTCATCTCTTGGTCTCCCTCTACGATTTTTACCCTCCACGCTGCCCTCCAATGCTAAATTTGTGATCCCTTGATGCCTCAAAACATGTCCTACCAACCGATCCCTTCTTCTAGTCGTTGTGCCACAAACTTCTCTTCTCCCCAATCCTATTCAATACCTCCACATTAGTTACGTGATCTACCCACCTTATCTTCAGCATTCTTCTGTAGCACCACATTTCGAAAGCTTCTATTCTCTTCTTGTCCAAACTAGTTATCGTCCATGTTTCACTTCCATACATGGCTACACTCCATACAAATACTTTCAGAAACGACTTCCTGACACTTAAATCTATACTCGACGTTAACAAATTTCTCTTCTTCAGAAACGATTTCCTTGCCATTGCCAGTCTACATTTTATATCCTCTCTACTTCGACCATCATCAGTTATTTTACTCCCTAAATAGCAAAACTCCTTTACTACTTTAAGCGTCTCATTTCCTAATTTAATTCCCTCAGCATCACCCGATTTAATTTGACTACATTCCATTATCCTCGTTTTGCTTTTGTTGATGTTCATCTTATATCCTCCTTTCAAGACACTGTCCATTCCGTTCAACTGCTCTTCCAAGTCCTTTGCTGTCTCTGACAGAATTACAATGTCATCGGCGAACCTCAAAGTTTTTACTTCTTCTCCATGAATTTTAATACCTACTCCAAATTTTTCTTTTGTTTCCTTTACTGCTTGCTCAATATACAGATTGAATAACATCGGGGTGAGGCTACAACCCTGTCTCACTCCTTTCCCAACCACTGCTTCCCTTTCATGCCCCTCGACTCTTATAACTGCCACCTGGTTTCTGTACAAATTGTAAATAGCCTTTCGCTCCCTGTATTTTACCCCTGCCACCTTCAGAATTTGAAAGAGAGTATTCCAGTTAACATTGTCAAAAGCTTTCTCTAAGTCTACAAATGCTAGAAACGTAAGTTTGCCTTTTCTTAATCTTTCTTCTAAGATAAGTCGTAAGGTTAGTATTGCCTCACGTGTTCCAACTTTTCTACGGAATCCAAACTGATCTTCCCCGAGGTCCGCTTCTACCAGTTTTTCCATTCATCTGTAAAGAATTCGCGTTAGTATTTTGCAGCCATGACTTATTAAACTGGTAGGTCGGTAATTTTTACATCTGTCAACACCTGCTTTCTTTGGGATTGGAATTATTATATTCTTCTTGAAGTCTGAAGGTATCTCGCCTGTCTCATTATTCTTGCTCACCAGATGGTAGAGTTTTGTCATGACTGGCTCTCCCAAATTAAAAATTGTTTAAATACTATATATTTTTGATACGTACGATACCAATAATTTTATTGCCCTAGACGTTTAATTCCACCTCTGCAAGCAACCAATACTGACAATAAATAATACAGGAATAGGTGAGTTTAAGGTATTTGGGGAAAAATTACCCAAATGTTATCATATTGGATCTGGAAACGCTGGGGTAGTGCCACGTAGTACTAAGTGAAAGCCAGGGGCGTAACTTTGGGGCCTATAATGCGGGTGGGGACCGCAGAAAACAAAATAAAATATTATTGTTACTGTTATTGACATTAAAAAAGTACAAAAATTAAAATATATACAAACATAAGTAAGTATATAAATATACGTATAATGTGTATAAGATAAACAGTCAAGTTAAATGCGAGTCTGCACAGAAAAGGTCAGCTCAAAACGATTCCGGAGAACCTATCAATGGCGAGTTGAGTTTAACACAGCTGGAAGAAAGTGTAAATAATGCTTGTCCTTGGCGTCTCTCGTAACACTTGGCTTGCAGCATGTTCTTCGGTCTTTACAAAAGAGCGGCTCGTATTTGTTATTACAAAACAATGACAACAATGATAATGTGTACCAAAACACCACATTTAGGTGGAAAATTATTCTTTCTTGGTGCGTGTGATAGACAAAATCCTTATCGGTCACCGGGTCCCTTTCTCAAAGATACTAAGCATTAAAATAGGTCCTTCACTAAGCATTAAGAAAAGTTCACATTGACATAACAAAGAATTAGGAGATAATGGCTGTGTTATTCATCTAAAAATGATAGTTTACAGTAAACTGTATTGATTCTTTGAAGAAAAGGAATCGGCGTCAACTTGGAGGGAAAGGGCGCGAGATTAGAGGCAGATAACCAAAAGTATAGTGCCACATGAAACTACCTATGCACATTGGAAAGCATGTGTTCAGTTCGTGGCGTAAGAAAAACACGGTTGCCTTGGGTACGGATTCAGAACTAAAGAAAAGAGAGAACATAAGAAAACAGGTCCTTGAGTGTATTATGAATTTTACGCTGAGACTGGCTTTTCGGAGACATAGGGAGGAAATGGGAATATCAAGCAGTGGAATCTTCTTAGCAAGTATCGAACTTCTCGCAAAGTAACGTGTGTCCGGGAAGAAAGGACGAATTTGAAATTTGAGCCTTTTCGTCATATGACGGTTGGCAGCCGTGGTTTTTTCATGTCTGTTATCTGCGAGCCTTCCCATTAGTAGCCTGATAGCTTTTGTGTGGTGAGGGTTGTTGTTTGATGTTTATTTTCGTCATGGAGCAGATGGCAACTGAGCAACGTACGCAAGTGATAAAAAGTTATTACAAAAGCAGCGAGTCCCATGACAACCGTTCGTGAACTGCATGTGACACTAGGACGTAATGCTGTTCCAACCGAATCATCAGTTCGGAAGATGATCCGGAAGTTTGAGACCACGGGTTCTGTTTCAAACGTTAAGAAAACGGGACGACCGCGTTCTGTTTGAACACAAGAAAACATTGCAGTCGTGCGTGACAGTGTGATTGTAAGCCCCCGGAAATCGGTTCGCCGACGGGCTCAACTACTGAATTTATCACCAAGTTCTCTGGATGAAATCAATATATCTGAAAATGCATGCGTACAAGATACAATTTACACAAGAGTTGAAGCCTGCAGATCATGAAAAAGAGACCTCGATTCGCCAAGTGGATCTTGGCTCGACAAGCGGAGAACGAGAAGACCACAAAAAGAATAATTTTTTCAGATGAAGCGCACTTCCATCTCAGTGGGTACAACAATAAGCAGAACTGCAGAATTTGCGGTAATGAAAATCCGCGAGTGATTGTGGACGATGAGAAGAATCCACAATGCACGACTGTGTGGGATGGGTTCTGGGTAGAAGGAGTGACCAGCTGGTACTTTTTCAGGATGAGGGAGCTGTCGTCACTGTGAACGGCGACCATTACCGAAACATGCTTTCTGATTGGTTATTTCATCTTATTGATGAAAATGAGGATTTTTGGTTTCAACAAGATGGTGCGACATGTCACACATCCCGTGAAACGATTGCTCTGCTGAATGAAAAGTTTCCTCAAAAATTATCTCTCAGCGTGGCAACCAGAAATGGACTGCCAGATCATGCCATATTACGCCTTGTGACTATTTTTTGCGAGGATCTGTGAAACTGAAAGTGTACGTGAAAAATTCACAATCAGTACACCAATAGAAGGATGAAATTGAAAAGGTTATAACGGCATCCCAACAGATGTTTTTGGACGCGTCATACGAGAACTTCAAGGAACGCATTGTTCGTTGCCCCGTGGCCTTGGGTGGTCATACGGAGGATATAATTTTTCGTATATAAATTGGAGAAGTTACTTAATGTGTTCGTAAAAAATTACATTTTCAATAAGTTTTGTATGGTCTACAGCACTTTAAAGTACTTCTCAGACACCCTAGAGGATCCAGTATAACGTGATCTAATAAATAAATAAAAATATACGAAAAAGAACCTTAGCACTTCAATTCAAAATGATTCAATAAATGTCCTACCCCCTTCAGTTGCAAAAAAAATTATTAATGACATTAAAGCTGCCTCATTCTTTTCTTTTATTACATATACAACACAGTGTATTACAAAGGAGATCAAATAACTCAAATATTTAAAAATGTTACAGTTTCCCATGATGTCACTGCAAAGCCTTGTAACGTGAAAATAAGTGAAAGCGTTGTAGATTTGCGTGAAATGAAAGATCAAGGTGCATCATGAATAGAAAAGGAAATATTAAGTACAACGGGCGAAAAGGGACTCTTATTAACTAAAATCCGTGGTCAGGATTATGATGGTTGCGCCAGTATGCCAGGAATATGCAAAGGTGTCAGAACGAGAATTCAAAAAGACAAAGAACTGCAAAATATCTGCATTTTTATAGCAGATAATTTAAATCTAATAGTTAACGATGCTGCATGTGGAATTCAAGAAGTCAGGTCATTTCATGACACAGTAGAAAGGTTGTATTTTTCCCTCAGTCATAGTATTAAAACATGGGAACTTTTGGTATCTTCTTGTAACTTAAAAAGGCTTTGCCCAAACTTGAGCAGAGATAACCAGCATGAGCTCGGCCCACATCCCAAACGGTTGCTCGATTCAGTACAGATTCTAAAAGACACACGTCGAATATACATTAGATTTACATAAGAAATAAATTGTAAATAGCACACAAGCCTCCAACCATGAAAGGGGAAATCGAGCCAGACAACCGAGACCGAGTGATGTGCAAGTGCTTAAGGTTAACAGAGTAAAATTTACATAAAAATTAAATTACAACACGCACATGGACTTTTTAGTCTGACTGGGAAACCTAAAGCAAATAACTGGGCCTATTTGACCCACAAGTACTTAAAGTTAACTGACAATGAAAAATGTTAAATATACCTACACATAGAAAATACATGCACCGGTAGTGCAAATAAAAGCAGATCTTTCTAGATCAGGTACTAACAAAATAGAACTAAACAAAATGCAAGCTGTCGTATAACTGAATCCATGTTTAACTCGGGCAACTTCTTATCACAGGGTTGCTGGTTCAGATTAAGGACAATGGCTAACTTAACAGTCAGTGGTATAAGCCAGGCTAGCTTACAGTAAGAACACCAAAGAACTAATAGCAAAAGCACAGGGTTTCCACGAACAGTGACCGACACTTTACTTCATACAAGATATGGTTCTCATCGTTTACTCCTGCGTTGGGCCCGTGAGAATTAAAGATGCTGTATGTGGCCATGTCTACCAAACAAGGTAGCAGGAAAGAGGCCTAGTCGAACCCCAAAGTATGACCCGCTACCGCAAATGTAGAGGTAAACGGCGACTCTCCAATAAGCGGAGGCACCGTCCCTTCCAAAAGCCATCCAGGCGCGGCAGTCGGACCTGCGCGGCTAGCAAGTTCAGGCAGTAATCCTGGCAGACTCGTTCACAGATAGGCAACTCCCAGGAGACGTCTAGCGTGAGCTGTGTGTGCGCTTAAATGCCACCATCTGAGTCGCAAGAGAAGCCATAGCAAGGGAAAGGGGGAGGAGTGGTGTAGTGCCAAGACCTCAAAATTTAAGGGACAACCTGTGCTTCAGCATCCTTATTATCAGGGCTAACTTTGAGTTGACTTAAATACTCCCCGAGCTGTCACTTGGTGTAATTGTCCTGAAAAAAGCACCTAATGACATCGTACAGCCCCACGAAGTGAGGAAGTATCTTAGCAGTAACCTTCTGACCAGCCTTCCTCTGAGCCAAGAAATTCTTTAACCATACGACTTTGCCGAACTTGAGTGAGACAGATTGCCTGTCCTGGTATACCGGGTAGCCTATGTCCGGAATGACGAATGTGGTCCCCAGCAGCTTCTGAGTTCTCCCTTATGACCTTTGGATTAATATCCTCAGGAAGGTGATCATATATTTACCAGAGGTTTGATGTAAGCGAGTTAATCGGAAACGAAAATATCAACTTGGTAGGTGTAGTTTTGAGGGTTTCTTGCACAACTGCACGAAATGCAAAATTAAGTTAGTTGATGGACTTCGCCTGAGACTGGTCATGAAAAATAATCGGGGCTAATTTAAAGTTATGATTAACTCGTTCTTCAAATGATGTCATCGGGTAATAGGGGGTGGTTGTGATGTGAGAAATCGCGCTCTTAGAATAAAACCTCCTAAATTTTCGAGACAGAAAGGTCGGTGAATCACCGCTCACTAAAACCTTGGGTGTCCCCCACACGGAAAATATTTTTACCAGGTGATGAAAGGTAGCCCCAGTTGTCATAGATTTACTCGGGAGCAATTAAATAAAATGAGTAAATCGTCAACCACAAAAAATATGTATCCTTTACCTCTTTTAGTACAGGGAAAGGTCCCAGGTGGGCAGCTTATCCATAGGATTTTCTTGCTAACTGGAATGCAGACTGCCCCTGCAGGTACTAGAACTAGCTTTAGAACTTGGCACTGGCTGACCAACTTCCTTACATTGGCATTCAAACTCGGCCGAGTTAAATGCTCATTTATCCTCATGATGGTTTTGTAACTACCCAGACGTTCATCACATAGACGTTGGTGAATATGCTTAAAACTGTTGGAACAAATTCCTTCTGAAGACAGGTCCTCATTTTCCCATCATAGCGGGAACGGTAATACAAGAGGCATTTGTTGATGGAATATCCCATCATCTGTAGACTGCCCCTAAGCTGTTGCTTCACGTTACTTAAGCATCCTCTTCTTGTTTTCTTTTTTAAGTCACCAAACAACACAAGTATATTGCCCAGGACTGAGAAACACAAATGGACTCCTGGTTAACTTGTGGGGTCTCAAAAACTTCTGAGTCACATTGGAACATGCGACTGAGAGCATTAGCAACTAGGTTATCTGCACCTCTGATATGCTTTAACTCAAAATGGAAGGCGGAAATCGCAACCATCCAGTGGGCAGTTCTGCCTGTCTTACGGGGCCTAGCCAACGTCCGGGTCAAAGCTTGGTTATCTGTTTCCAGGTAGAATGGTTTATAGGAAAGGTAAATTATAAATTTCTCGAGTATGAATACCACTGCTTAGGCCTCCAGCTCACATACAGGGTAGTTAACCTCGGTGCACGATAAGATGCTCGAAGCGTAGGTCATCGCCTTCCACTGCCCACCACACTCTTGGACTAACACGGCCGCTATCTCTGAATTTGAGACCACAGTTTGAAAAATAAACTCGCTGTCGAAATCAGAAACAGCTAAGACGGGAGTGCTAGCAAAAGCTATTCTTAAGCTGCTGAATACAGATTGCTGGGTGCTGGTCCACTGAATTTTTCGCCTTTTTGGTGCACTTGATTCAGGGGAGTGGCCAGCTGGACAAAATTAGCGATAAACTTCCGAAAAAACCTAGCCACACCTCTCTTGTCGTTAGATGGTGGGAACTCATGGATAACCTCAGTACGATCCTGACCGGTCCTGATTCCATCAGTTGACATGCTGTGTCCAAAAAAGAAAATCCGCTGACGGGTCAAATTTGGAAGGTTTCGCAGTCAGTTCAGCTATGCGTAAAGAGCGCAATACTTGGCGTTAATGAAGAAGTTTTCAACAGAGGTCTTGCCGTGTATTATAACATCATCTAGATACTTGTAAGCACATTTGAATTTCAGCTCACATAACACAGAATATAGAAAATGCAACGACACAGCCATCCCTGTGTCCAACCCAAAAGAGACACGATTATTTTCAAACAGATTCCGGTTAGTACAAAATTAAGCGAGAGGTTTTGACTCTTCGGCCAATGGCACCTGACAATGGGCCTAAGTAATACCAAGAATGGTAAAATAACGAGCTCCGAAAAACCAGGTAAAACAACTATGGTTCAAATGGTTCAAATGGCTCTGAGCACTATGGGACTCAACTGCTGGGGTCATTAGTCCCCTAGAACTTAGAACTAGTTAAACCTAACTAGCCTAATGACATTACAAACATCCATGCCCGAAGCAGGATTCGAACCTGCGGCCGTAGCGGCCTTGCGGTTCCAGACTGCAGCGCCTTTAACCGCACGGCCACTTCGGCCGGCAAAACAACTATGGAGGTAGGCTAATGGCATAGATTCTAATACCACTTTTCGTTTAAGGGAGTGGTAATCAACGACTGATTAATAACCGTAGTCACTAGGCTTAGGAACTAGAGGAAAGAGCGAGATGTGCGGCGACACTGACAACCTAATATCACCATCTGCTAAAAGTTGAATGATAATCTTATATAGCTCTTTCATTTTGGAGGAGGCAATCGGTAGGGGGATTGCCGGACAGGGATTTGATCGGCGAGCTACGTTTTGCACTCAGTTTTGTCTGTGCCCCTAGTTCATCAGTTATTCCGCAAGTACTTTAAGTAATTGGTAAGCCTCAAACATACTCAGATAAGCAACAATAAAAGGGTTAACTTTGCCTTTGCCATGATACACCTTTTGAATATAGGTATGGATACAGAGCAAATCAACGGCCTTCCCGTTAGATCACCGAACGTAAGCGCTGTCGGGCTGGGCTAGCACTTGAGTGGGTGACCATCCGCTCGGCCGAGCGTTGTTGGCAAGCGGGGTGCACTCAGCCCTTGTGAGGCAAACTGAGGAGCTACTTAATTGAGAAGTAGCGACTCCGGTCTCGGAAACTGACATACGGTCGGGAGAGTGGTGTGCTGACCACATGTCCCTCCGTATCCGCATCCAGTGACGCGTATGGGCTGAGGATGACACGGCGGCCGGTCGGTACAGTTGGGCCTTCATGGCCTGTTCGGGAGGAGTTTAGTTTACAGAGCAAATACCTTTGGGCAGGCAGAAACTTAAAAACGAACTCTGATACGTAGCGCCGTTGGCGCAAGTCGCTTCTCTGTATTCATTTAAGATCTCTGGGATCGACTCTTTGGCCGCTTTAAGGCTATTTAAGCGCACGACGCTGTGGAGAAAGGGGTGGTTTTTGGGTCGGTTGGTTGGCTCTCCGGTGTGCAGTCTGGTTGTCGGTGGTAGCTCTTTGTGCACGCTCTGCTTCTCTCTGTCACGTGGGCAATGGAGCTGCGGACGGAGACGTGCGTGCGTGCGGTCGGTGAGTGTGTACTGCGTATAGTGAGAAGGCGACGGTCTCGTGTGTGCTGCTAAACGATGTGAACGTGTGAAAATGGCTTTGGAATGTATCAGCCTGCAACCCGATACGCTACAGAATCGAACGATAACGGCTCTCCCAGTGTTTGGACGCCCATGTCATCTGTTTCGTATTGACCACTGGAGCACAACTTATTGCAGCGTGGTTACCTGTGTGAATGAGGTTTGCCTTTTTTGGACGCACTTGAGATACATGCAAGCAGTGTATATCTAAGTGCGTGTCTGTGCACTCCGAAATAAGCACAGGTAGGATTTTCTGGCTGTCTGCTGGTATTTAGGTAATGTGTTCAGAGGTAAACAAACAGGGGCTTAATGATGAAAAATTTATTGTGTGCTAGAGTCCTGTCGTGTGGTAATTATTGAGTGTGCGTTTATGGAATATATATAATATAATTAATCGGCTCTGGGGATATGTCATGAGTTAAGTTACGAGGGCGTGATGTAGTATTATCTCCAGCTTCTTATATTTTTGGGCGTATTATCACTTCCTGTTCTGGCAGTAATAAGCCTGTCTGCACAGATTATTAATGAAAAAGTAATGCAGATATTTAAATTGGTTAATTCTGAATGTGAAAGGCTTGTGGGTCCCTTGTTGCCCGCTATGTTTATCAGTAGACTCTAGTTATTCGGCGAATCTGAGTATTTTAATATTTGCACCGGGTGACGCCGAGCCGTCCAACTTTTCTTCTTCACTGTTCCTTTCAGTTTTCATTCAGGCTCGATCTGAGTTGTAGCTTCCGCGCACCTCTGATGTGCCATTACTTGTCACTGAAATTTTGTAATACCTGAAAGATGCCTTTCATTGTACTGGGTTTTTAATATCTTATTCAGAATGAGAAATTGCGAGTTGTTTCTGCTATTATATCGTAAAAGGGTGTCCTGCTTCTGTGGGAGTTTTTCTCAGTAAACCATTTATAGTTTGTATGGTTTTTAAGATTTATGTAAAGAGGGTTTTAAAATAATTTTTTGTTTGGGGTGGCCTTGACACCCGTAGACATCTTGTCTGTTTAGTAATGTTTCAAGCTTTAGGGAAATTATGTATGTTATTCTGGGGTAACAGCAGTTTGCTGTTGTCATGCTATTGCTAAATAAAATCTGTTGGAAATTACAAGCCAGAGTTTGTGTTTGATTGGTAGTTATTTCATTGTGTTTATTGAGTTGAAGTATCCTTGAGCATGTGTCCCATGTACCACTGTCAACTTATGTAACCTGAAATTCCCCATCAAGTCTTCAATAAAAATCCCAACGCAAGCAAGACATCAGTCGACAGACATTTGACAACAGTAAAACGTATCAGACACGACACTGATCTCGTCCAACACAGGCAACAACTC
Organism: Schistocerca piceifrons; assembly: GCF_021461385.2. NCBI lineage: Eukaryota > Metazoa > Arthropoda > Insecta > Orthoptera > Acrididae > Schistocerca > Schistocerca piceifrons. Next base: position 672,367,514 of record NC_060138.1, on the reverse strand, counting down.
ACCATTGACTGTACGACATTGCTTGATTAGTTTTTGTAGAGGACGAAGTTTACAAATGTGAAGATGCTTGTCATATCACTGATAATCGAGCAGGGAGATGTCCCTATCCGAGTCAAGTAACCACATATTGGCTCATTGTTTAAAATAGCACAAATAAATCGTAATTTGAGGTAGAAAAAGCCTTTATTATAACCATTGAGTGGCCCCCGGCACTTCTTACCGTGAGCCGCCACTCCATGATGTCAGTTCCATTTTACCCTGTCTCAGAGTACCGAAAAATCTTGCACTAGATAACCTGGCTGATCACACCGAAAACATATTCTGCTATCAAATGCTACATGTTTATATTTATTACCAGGAGGTGTGTCTTTAGCCGCAAAGGACTCCAACATAAAATCATTGATCACACCTATTGTCGCTAAATCAAAGGTTTCTTATACTTGCCGGTACTTTATCGAACTTAGTAGAAGTTTATGGTTTATTTGTGAAGCGAATATGTCATCGATCTTCTGGATGCATACCTTCTAGAATATCATTTACTGTCTCAATTTCGGAAACCCTAAGGGAAAGAACTGACATGGCTAACCGAACATTCTCAGAATATCGGACGAGTGGCTCGCTATGGTTTTGAACATGATAGAAATGTTGATCAGGAAACTCACTTTTAGTTGTACTTGACAGCCGACCAACGATTTGCCCTAATAAAGGACCTCATCTACAATTCTGCTCAATTTACCACAGGTTAACGGCTAAATAATTTGAAATACGACTGAATTGGTAATTTGTGGAACTTTGGCCTGATTCTGCAAACAAACGGTTCACCACAAAAGATAAACAGTTTCATTACTCATATCTATTGATAACTTATCAATTCTCTGTACTATCGGCAAAAGCGAACTAGGTAATTTGTTAAACAATTTCCAACTTCCCTCACAATTCGTACAATTCGAACCAGAGGTTCCAAACCCCCCACTGTAAGTAGTTGGATCAGTAAGAGGATCATCTTTTTTATCCTGCCCCGAGGTATCTTGCCAGCTCACCAAACTGGCATCGAGCTGTAAATCAATGATTTTTACTGTGAAGCTCTTCAATCAGAGGCGCCCATTTAAAGTGGGATTTTACCGTACTTGAATCCGGAGGCAGGAACACCCATGGGACTGACTCCTAAGGACCAGTGAATGCGAAGGTATAGTTCCCAGACATAAGTCAGTATTCACTTCCACACCAGACAGCAAACTACCGCACACTGTGCGCAAGTTTTGACTTAACTCAGCTGTGCTGCCATCTACTTTTAGACCACATACTTCGAGCTCGTATTGGAGTTGGTTCTTAGTCTCGTCGGATATCGCCAGCGGAGCTCGCCTGTCCATTGCCGAATCCACCGTTACAGCCACCTGAAATGGACAAAACAAATAGAACACTTTAGCTACACTAGACAACGTTATTCTTTATCAAAAATCCTTAATTTATCTATAACTTCAGCACACTATTAGAACCACGCTCTGCAAGCACTGAAATGGCAGAGAGCTTGGATCTAGGGGTGATAAAGCACTGAACATTAAGAAGATAATAATTTTCAATATACTCATTTGTCACAGAGGACAAATTTATCATAAACGATAGTAAACAATATTTATTTGCTAATGGAAGCCAAATTTAATATAAGCAATGACAAACAATCAAACTCAATGGAACACCACAATACACCACAGTAAGTTAGCAGAACTTTAAATTTCTGTCCCTTGAGTATTTCAGAGAATTGCCTATTTAATTTACAACAAAGCAAAACCTCTGAACTTGATAAACATTAAAAATCTGCCCAAGAGGCATGCAATTGATTTAGCAAATTATTTCGGCTACTTGAAAATCAATATTACAATAACAGAATACGAATAACACCTCCAAACAATTTTTAAAAAGTTTTTAAGACAGCAGAATATGTGACATCTACATTGCTTTTAAAATAAGAAAGAGGACATCGGAAAACCAACAAGCACAAACAATTATTCTCAAGAGCAACCAAGAACAATTAAAAGCAAATAAAGAAGCTGAAAATCGTGGATCAGTTAACGCAGTAGGTAACTTGAGCTTGTCCGGCACCCGAAACGGTTGTTTCATTCAGTACAGATCCAAAAACACAAGCAGGAAACGGCCAAAATAATGGCCGTTAATATAAGCCAGACCAGATTACCGTAAAACCATTGTAATATCCACGACACTATCTTCTAGCCACAAGATGTTAAAATGAACTAAGTCTACAAACATCAACAAATATTATCGATACTACCTATAAAAAACACTGTATCGTGTAAAAATGACGATAATTATTTCATTATTTCTGAAATAATTTAATTTCTGTGTGAATTAAAACTATTATCAGAGAACTACATTCATGGGCAACGACAATTGTAATCTTCTTTTGTTATTATCTGTGATAACTGTGGTTCAGTTGTTCTCCCTGTGCTAACCGATGAACTGTTCGGACGTGTGAGGTCTGTAAAGAGAAAACCTGTAACTATATTGTTAATTATTATTTGAAAAAAAAAATGAGTCGCTATGACGTAGACGTGGATTTGTATTTACTTCAATTGTAATCCAATCTAATTAATGTTTTTAAGTGTTAATTTTCAGCTCCGCAATTAGGAGAGCAGCCATTAGCGCTAGTAACTTACAGTGAAGTTTTCTAGTAGCTGGTATAAAAAATATGAAACATTTTTCATTGAGAATAATTTTAAATGCTAAAGAATAGAGAACAGAAGGCTTAAAGACTTTTATCTGAATATATTAACTTGATATAAAAGGAATCGAGAATAACAATAGACAAATTGACTATTGTCTGTCTGCCGCCATCTCAGCAAAAATATCTCCGCGGAGGTTTTAAATCGAGAATTTTAACAAACATGTTGTTAGATATAAATGAATGGAAATAAATGTGCACCGGTGGTTCCGAATCTATTTTAAAAGACAGAATTCAACTCAGATTGAATCTTTAAAAATATTGCTCACAGCACGTTACGTAATATCAATTTCTTATTTGCTGATGTAAGAAGCCTAATTATTTCGGACGAGTTACATGAAATATTTTAACAGAAGACATACGTCAGTGTTGTGCGAGGGTAGTATTTTGTGACTAAATGTTCCTTTTGCTAGAGAAAAGTGCTTCCACCTTAAGTAACAGTTGTGTAAAATCTGATAAATGAAATGCAATTTAGTGCCACTCACACGACTTTACAGACAACATTTCTACACAACGTCAAGTGGAGATTTCTTTAGCGGAGTGACAAATATTAGCCGGGATAATCATTTTTGAGATCAAACGAATTGTTACTCTGACAGTAGGCAACTGGTTATATATATATATATATATATATATATATATATATATATATATATATATATATTATCTAATGGTTCAAATAGCTCTGAGCACTATGGGACTTAACTTCTGAGGTCAGCAGTCCCATAGAACTTAGAACTACTTAAACCTAACTAACCTAAGGACATCACACACATCCATGCCCGAGGCAGGATTCGAACCTGCGACCGTAGCGGTCGCGCGGTTCCAGACTGTAGCGCCTAGAACCGCTCGGCCACCCCGGCCGGCTTTTTTGATCTACCTGAAATATCATTTATAAGTAATTAAAGTCACGAAATACTATAAACAGGTTCCGCCACACCACTAAGTGAAACTCAGTAGAAGAAGCACAGGAATTTTCACGAACTGCAGCCAACACTTTACCGCACACAAGACATGGTGCTTCCCCTTGATTCCTGCATCAGGTATTGGATAATTAAAGACTGTGTATGTGGCCATGTCTGCCATCCAAGGCAGCAAGAAACACGCGTAATCGAACTCCAAAATATGACTCATTGCTGCAAAGGCACAGGGAATCCACGAGTATCCGGTATGATTAAGCAAACTCTCCAAAGTAGAACACCCACGAGGCGAATGCGGCGAGCGGACCTGCACAGCTAGCTAGTTTAGGCTGTGACCCAGGCAGACACCTTCACTGATAGTCAACACCCAGCATACCTCTACTGTGAGCTGCTCATGCACTTAAATCCTACTCGGGGCGCTGCTAGGCCACCACCTGATGTGATGCAAGAGAAGCCGTAGCTAGGTAACTAAACGCAAAGAAGTTCTGCAAGCAGAAAAATCAATACAAGTGTCTGCATATGGCTCAGCAGCAACGTCAATTATACAAACTATAAATGATTAGGAATAGGAAACGAATAACCTGCATATCGTTTACTTTTAAAGCTTGTCCAGGAAATGCACAACATGAATTCTAATATACAAGGCATTGTTGTGAGATCGGTATGAAAATGGCCCCACGCTGTGAAAAGTATAATAAAAGTATTTGAGAAATTACATTGCAACTATTGTCGTAACTGCGTCCATTTTCTGGCAGCATTCCTTTAGAATATCACAAATCACATAATTGTATAGATCGACGGAACGTCGACGTCTGAACGTCCTGTTGGACGGCATTATGTAGGTCCGCTGTGATAATACATTGAAGCGCCAAAGAAGCTGGTATAGGCATGCGTATTCAAATACAGAGATATGTGAACTGGCAGAATACAGCGCAGCGGTCGGCGACGCCTATATAAGACAAAAAATGTCTGGCGCAGTTGTTAAATCTTGATAACCTTCCATTTAAGCAGCAGTAACCGATCTAAGTGAGTTTGAACGTGACGTTATAGTCGGCGCACAAGCGATGAGACATAGCATCTCTGAGGTAGCGATGAAGTGGGGATTTTCCCGTACAATCAATTCGCGAGTGTACCGTGAATATTAGGAATCCGGAAAACATCAAATCTCCGACATCGCTGCAGCCGGAAAAAGACCCTGCAAGAACGGGACCAACGACGACTGAAGAGAATCGTTCAACATGACAGAAGTGCAACCCTTCCGCAAACTGCTGCAGATTTCAATGCTGGACCATCAACAAGTGTCAGAGTGTGAACCATTCAACGAAATATCATCGATATGGGCTTTTGGAGCCGAAGGCCCACTCGTGAACTCATGATGACTGCACGACACGAAGCTTTACGCCTCGCCCTGGCCCGTCAACACCGACGTTGGACTGTTGATGACTGGAAACATGTTGTCTGGTCGGAGGAGTCTTATTTCAAATTGCATCGAACGGATGGACGTGTATGGGTATGGAGACTACCTCATGAAACCATGAACACTGCATGTCAGCAGGGGACTGTTCAAGCTGGTACAGGCTCTGTAGTGGTGTGGGGTGTGTGCAGTTGGAGTGATATGGGATCCCTGATGTGTCTAGATAAGATTCTGACAGGTGACACGTACGTAAGCATCCTGTCTGATCACCTGCATCCATTCACGTCCATTGTGCATTCCGACTTGGGCAATTCAAACAGGACAATGCGACACCCCACACGTCCAGAATCGCTACAGGGTGGCTCCAGGAACACTCTTCTGAGTTTAAACACTTCCGCTGACCACAAAACTCCCGGACATGAACATTATTGAGCATATCTAGGATGCCTTGCAACGTGCTGTTCAGAAGAGATCTCCACCCCTTCGTACTCTTGTACGTCATGGACAGCCCTGCAGGATTCATGGCGTCAGTTCCCTGCAGCACTTCTTAAGACATTAATCGAGTCCATGCCACGTCGTGTTGCGCCACTTCTGCGCGTTCACGGGGGCCCTACACGGTATTAGGCAGGTCTATCAGGTTCTTTGGCTCTTCAGAATATGACATTACTGGTGTATAGGCAGAAGGAAACTGGGATTGTTGTTTACAAGCACAGCAGCGTCAGTTTGTGCTATTGTAAACTAATTAATCTTCTTTCTTTACTACGTAGCAGGAATAAAGGCGTTTTAAACTAAAACAATCGCTTCTCATTTGTTTCTGCTAGGTCTTATTAGTACCCTATATAACTACTGCACTCAAATAGCTGTTCATGAAGGAAATGTACAACGTAAAACGAAATTTGGTAGGCGATCTCTACATCTGAAAGATGATGTCTATTCAGATATACCGAAATAGATGACAGAGGGATAGAAAAAACAATTAAAATCGCTCAAACGAGGAAAGGCCGCTGGACCTGATGGGATTCCAATTCGATTTTACTCAGAGTATGCGAAGGAACTTGCCCGCCTTCTTGGAGCGGTGTACCGTAGGTCTCTAGAAGAGCGTAGCGTTCCAGAAAATTGGAAAAGGGCACAGGTCATCCCCGTTTTCAAGAAGGGACATCGAACAGATGTGCAGAACTATAGACCTATGTCTCTAACGTCGATCAGTTGGAGAATTTTGGAACACGTATTATGTTAGAGTATAATGACTTTTCTGGACACTATAAATCTACTCTATAGGAATCAGCACGGGTTTCGAAAAAGACGATCGTGTGAAACTCAGCTGGCGCTATTCATCCACGAGACTCAGAGGGCCATAGACACGGGTTCCCAGGTAGATGCCGTGTTTCTTGACTTCCGCAAGGCGTTTGATACAGTTTCCCACAGTCGTTTAATGAACAAAGTAAGAGCACATGGACTATCAGACCAATTGTGAGATTGGATTGAAGAGTTCCTAGATAACAGAACGCATCATGTCATTTTCAATGGAGAGAAGTCTTCCGAAGTAAGAATGGTTCAAATGGTTCAAATGGCTCTGAGCACTATGAGACATAACTACTGTGGTCATCAGTCTCCTAGAACTAAGGACATCACACACATCCATGCCCGAGGCAGGATTCGAACCTGCGACCGTAGCGGTCACGCGGTTCCAGACTGTAGCGCCTATAACCGCACGGCCACTCCGGCCGGCAAGTAGGAATGATTTCAGGTGTGCCGCAGGGGAGTGCCGTAGGACCGTTGCTATTCACAATATATATAAATGACCTTGTGGATAACATAGGAAGTTCACTGAGACTTTTTGCGGATGATGCTGTAGTATACCGTGAGGTTGTAACAATGGAAAATTGTACTGAAATGCAGGAGATCTGCAACGAATTGACGCATGGTGCAGGGAATGTCAATTGAATCTCAATGTAGACAAGTGTAATGTGCTGCGAATACATAGAAAGAAAGATCCTTTATCATTTAGCTACAATATAGCAGGTCAGCAACTGGAAGCAGTTAATTCCATAAATTATCTGGGAGTAGGCAGTAGGAATGATTTAAAATGGAATGACCATATAAAATTAATCGTCGGTAAAGCAAGTGCCAGACTGAGATTCATTGGAAGAGCCCTAAGGAAATGCAGTCCGAAAACAAAGGAAGTAGGTTACAGTACACTTGTTCGCCCAATGCTTGAATACTGCTCACCGGTGTGGGAACCGTACCAGATAGGGTTGATAGAAGAGAGAGAGAAGATCCAACAGAGAGCATCGCGCTTCGTTACAGGATCATTTAGTAATCGCGAAAGCGTTACGGAGATGATAGATAAACTCCAGTGGAAGACTCTGCAAGAGAGACTCTCAGTAGCTCGGTATGGGCTTTTGTTGAAGTTTCGAGAACATACCCTCCGCCACATGCCGTCAGGTGGCTTGCGGAGTATGGATGTAGATGTAGATTTCGCGCTAGTCGCATACGCGAGGCGCTCGTAGCGTCACTATGAGAATGAAGATCAGGTTTGCTTTAAATACACGCTGTTACGATCGTCAGTGGTAGTTACCTTTGAGGCTGGACGTGGTGAGTTGATGTTAGTCAAGAATGCCTTTAAGGCCACAAATACACCATTATCAACATCTCACCAAGTTTGAACGAAGTCGTGTAATTGGGATGCGAGAAGCTTCATGTTCCTTCTGCGGTATCGCAGTAAGATTGGTTGGTTGGTGTGGGGAGAGGAGACCAGATTGCGAGGTCATCGGTCTCATCGGACTAGGGAAGGATGGCGAAGGAAGTTAGCCGTGCCCTTTCAAAGGAATCATCCCGGCATTTGCCTGAAGCGATGTAGGTTCAAATGGCTCTGAGCACTATGGGACTTAACATCTGAGGTCATCAGTCCCCTAGAACGTAGAACTACTTAAACCTAACTAACCTAAGGATTCGAATCTGCGGCCGTAGTGGTCACGCGGTTCCAGACTGAAGCGCCTAGAACCGCTCGGTCAAAGCGGCCGGCAAGCGATGTAGGGAAATCAAGGAAAACATAAATCAGGATGGCCGGACGTGGGATTGAACCGTCGTCCTCCCGAATGCTCGCAATAAGACTTGGCAGGAGTGTATACACTGTATATGACTGCTGGCGGCTGTGGTCATGAGATTATACGGCCGCAAAAAGATCAGGCTTCGGACGGCCAAGTGGCAGTACCGAGAAGGAAGACCATCCTGTTCGGCGTATGGCTCTGGCGCATCGCACTGCATCTGCAGCAGCATGAGCAGCAGTTGGCACCACAGTGACACACCGAAATGATACTGTCGGTTACTTCAAGGACAGCTCTGAGCATTCCAGAGACCCCAAACCACCGCCATTTATGACTTAGTGGTGTCAAGCGAGAGTTAATTGGAGGGTAGGGTGCAGGCCTGGTGTATTTTCTGATGAACGCTGGTTCTGCCTCGATAAGTGGGTTAGAAGGAGGCCATTTCAGTGCCTGCAACCAACCTGTCTGCGTTCTAGACACACGGGAGCTATACCTGAAGTAACGGTCTGGGGCTCGATTCCATACGACAGCAAGGGCACTCTCGTGGCTATCCCACGCACCCTGACTGTATGCCAGTCTGGTGATTCGACCTGTTGTGCAGCCATCCATGAACAGCATTCCAGGGGGTGTTTTCCAACAGGATAACGCTCGTCCACATACCACTGTTGTAATCCAACATGCTGTACAGAGTTTCGACATGTTGCCTCGGCCTGCTCAGTAATCAGATATGTCTCCAACCGAGCACATAAGGGACATCAGCGCACAACTACAGCGTCGTCCATAACAGCATTATCCGTCGCGGTATTGCCCGATCAAGTGCAACAGGCATAGAACTCCATCACACTAACTGACATCCGGCACTCTGGCGGCTACGCTGGTTATTAATGTACCAGCATTTCACATTTGCAATGGCGTATCTCCCGCTTGCATTAACTTTTGATCTTGAATGTTAATCACTTAAATATGTTACCGAGACAAATATATTTAAAAGAATTCATTACTTTCTATTAATTATTTTTGCTGTTGCGATTTTTTTTTCATCAGTGAAGTTAAGCTTATGGAGAGCGACTTTATTGCACTGTTTATGTATATATATATATCCACTCCCTTTATCCTTAAATTACTCCTACGTAAATGTAATAGCAATTTGAATCCATCTAGGTGCATCTATTCAATTTCTTTGGCTTCCAAATGATATTCCATTATGCAGAACTCATAGGTATTTCTGTTTCATGTAGTAAGGTGAGAAGCTCAATTTACATATTAAATGAGCTTCACACGTTTTGATGGTAAATTGCAAATGCATGACGAATGTTACGTTTTTGTCCTGACCATGCTGACGTGTTTCGTTTGGTATATACTGTCGCTAAGATTGAAAGGAGGAGCCCCGCCAATGCTTTTTATGCCCTGTCCTTTTCTGAAATCTATTTGACCCTTAGGAATGGTGTTCTGCCTTTCCAGCCACCATTGTAACTTACGTTCCAGTTTGTGTTCTAAAATCTTATGCACACAGGAATGCAACAAACCCGTATGGAGATGTAACATCTGGGGACTTACGTGCCTCACGCTGTGGAACAACACGTGCTGATTTCATTTCTTATGTTTCTACTTGCCAACACAAGACATCATTTGTGGTATGGAATCTCGCTTAATTCTATCGACGGTAAGGGCACATCATTTGGCCAACGCACTGTGCTCCTATCTCGTGTTGTTGCCCTGACGATTTCTGGAACAATGAAATTTTTATTTAAATAATGTTGTAGTTGGTCGTCACTGTTCCCTACGATGATCAGTGTGTCCAGTGAGGCTGAATGGTTTACTCCAGTAAGTTTCTGGGCTAAAGATAGGAATTATTCTCTCCGTTTCCAGCTCAACGTATTTTCTTTATTCTGTTCCAGACTGTGGTCATTAGGTCTGTGTGTTTACTGGGTCTCTCCACGTCTTCCTCTTGTTATTTTTGAGGGGGCGTTTAACTTTGGCTTATACATTAAGGAGGCTGAGAATTAATTGTAGCTACTACCTTCTACATGGTTCCCTTCGTTCCATAACTACTGCCTTATCTTCTCTTTCCCATGATGCATATTGATGCTCTGGTGACGCACTTAATAAAGTTAGTTGGGTGTGTCTGCTCTTGAACGTTACAATTATATTATTTTGGACGTTCCGGTATCTGTTCAGAGTACACAACACAACCAATTTTTCTAATATTCCATTTATATTGCGAGAAGACTGTGCCCCTGTGGTAGGGCTTTTCTTTTTTCTTTTTTACTTCTTATTAATGTAGGTAAATAATCTGCTTCCAGGAGTTCTCATCTGAGACGATATGCAATGTTGGCTTACGAGGTGCTAGCACACTTCTGTCTAGGATTTTTCTAATTGTGTTGAGGTTTAATTGTTTAAAATAACGAGGTTGCACTCTTTTTTTTTTACTTTTTTTTTACTTGGTAACAATTCTGCCTAATCCGTCTTGGGACTGATCTCAGATCGCACGAGGAGCATTTAAATCCTCAACAATAATTTTTGGCCCTTCGACTGAATTCAATTTGTTTTTGGGGTTGATCACTGCTGATGTTTCAGTTCGTCGATCTATAAAGAGAAAGGCTATCCAACATCCTAAGCGTAGCCAGTAGTGGAACTGCCAATATGAAATGCGACAGATTTATATTCTATGCAATGATTAATGAAAATAGAGCTTCCTCACTGATTCATCACTTTCCTTTTATGATAAAATACTTCCAGACATATGAAGCTATTCAGGCTGCATATTAACAAAATGAAGTCTCTATTAGACTCTGTGGTAACAATTACCAGTCGTTAAACAACAATATACAATTTGCTTTTATTCAGGCTCAATTGAACACAGTAAAAGAGGAACCACCAGCCACGTGGAACAAGTCAAGGCGTATATTAACAACGTGAAGCAGCTATTAAACTCAGAAGTAATAATTACCAAACGTTAAACGACTATAAACTATAGCCGGCCGAAGTGGCCGTGTGGTTAAAGGCGCTGCAGTCTGGAACTGCAAGACCGCTACGGTCGCAGGTTCGAATCCTGCCTCGGGCATGGATGTTTGTGATGTCCTTAGGTTAGTTAGGTTTAACTAGTTCTAAGTTCTAGGGGACTAATGACCTCAGCAGTTGAGTCCCATAGTGCTCAGAGCCATTTGAACCATTTTTTGAACTATAAACTATATGTGCTTACTCAATCTAAATTGACATAGTAAAGGAAGAAGCTTCAGCCATGTGGAACAAGTGAAGGTATACAATTATACATTAGCAACATGAAGAAGCTATTAGACTCTGCAGTAATAATTGCCAGTCATTAAACACGGTAAAGCGTTTGTCCATCCTCAAGGTACACCGCATGAGCCGTATGCGGCTCGCGTTCATGCCGTTCATAGCTTGGCATCTTGTAATAGCGATAGTGGCGTCCCGTTTTCTTAGTGTGTTCACTGGCGCCACTACGTTTGCTCGCCTTATCTGTCCGTGAGTGTCAGCAGCAGCGCTTATCGATAGCACGTACTGTGGTACCATCTTTGGAGCGACCTCTAGTATTTACAGGTCGTCGTGTGTCCGGGGAATTGAGTTGGGCCGGAGCAGCAGTGAGGACCGGACAGCCAGTACTAGACCGACCGCTGGCGACACACATGCATTGTCCGATGGAAGGATGTGTTCGCGAGAGTGCGCGTCAAGAAGCCGATTCAGCGAGTTTTAGTTGAATGGACCGTGATATTCGAGTAGCGCAACTTTCACCTATATGTGTGTGTGTGTGTGTGTGTGTGTGTGTGTGTGTGTGTCCGCCTGTCGAAGTACCCTCATCGCAATAAGTTCTCAGTCCACGATTGATACTGGGATCTTTTCCGTACCTGACTTGAGTGGGAACGTCCGTTGGTTGGTCGTTCAGTCGGTCGTCGCAGCGGACGACGTGCATTTGGTTGTCCGACCGCTTCTGGACTCTCTGTGTTTGTGCCAAATTATAATTCGTCCGTGTTGTTTCACGGTGACTGGTTTCAGTATTGTTTGAGACATTGTGGAATTGTCTTCGCAGATCCGTGTGTATCTTGTGTGGTTTTAATATCCAGTTATTTAAATGCTGCCTGCGTTCTGGCGCCGGTAGTGCGAGCCTCGGACGGAGCAGCGAGGTGGTCTGTAGCGCGGGGGGCGGTCCGGGACTGCTGGAGGCGTGCAGGCACTGTCGGATCGAGGGGCTGTGGCTGACGACCGAACCCTGGACGTTTGAAGTTGGGTGAACCACGTCCAGCACTGTTTTAGATCTTGCTGTTGTTTGCATGTTGCTGCTCCCAGGGTCGGTGAGACCAACCACAACAAGTGGAGTCTGTCAGGTTGGCGGAAGCTATTAGCCGCCTTCTACTCCCTGATGTTAGTTTGGATTTAGTATTATTCTTATTAGTGACGTGCAACCAGCGGTATTTTCTGCCTTGTGGCCGCTAACGCCCTAGTTACCTGCCCTGGAGGTTAGCGTACTTCTCAGGCAGTGTAACTTTCCTCGTCGTGTTGATGTTGTCCGACATGGCTTGTAGTTCGACAGCCTCTTAAATTGTACTGTGCATATGTTTTTGGGAAGTCTACCTTGGTTCTAGTGTTTCCTTTGGCCTTGGGTGTTTTTCTGAAGACGTAGTGCTGTCCGTCTCTTCGCCCTTGCCTAAAAATATTCCATCGTGGGACCGAGCGAGGTGGCGCAGTGGTTAGACACTAGACTCGCATTCGGGAGGACGACGGTTCAATCCTGCGTCCGGCCATCCTGATTTAGGTTTTCCGTGATTTCCCTAAATCGCTCCAGGCAAATGCCGGGATGGTTCCTTTCAAAGGGCACGGCCGACTTCCTTCCCCGTCCTTCCCTAATCCGATGAGACCGATGACCTCGCTGCCTGGTCTCCTTCCCCAAAACCAACCATTCCATCGTGGTACCGGTGATCGGTCGTTAGGCAGATTGGTTAGTCGGTCGGTCGGCGCATAAGCTACACATAGTATGAGTTGCCATCCTGTTACGTGAGGACAACTCTTGGCTGCCTGTCTCACCGCTTACACAGCTGTAGTCACCTTCCTCACGTCGATCCAGGGAGCTCTGTCTTTGGATCACTCCGTCTTATTTGGACAAGTTGTCATAATTGTTCAAAATGTACCCTAATGTTTTAACATGTTATTGCCTTCCCCACTTGTAATTCCGGCCTTCAGCCGACAAAAAAATTCAAATGGCTCTGAGCACTATGGGCTCAGCCGACAAATTATTTTCAATTTTCTCTTAATAAGGCCTGCAGCTGCCACTATAGCCTGTTACAGTTCGTTAAGATTGTTTAAAAGGTTTCAGTATTTTAACATGCAACTGCCTTCCTTACTTGTAATTCAGGCCTTCAGCCATTGAGTATTGTGAAAATCGCTTGTGGCCTTCAGCCCCAATAAATTTGAATCCTTTCTTAATCAGGCCTTCAGCCGTTAATTGTTTGTAGCATTGCTTGTGGCCTTCAGCTGACAAATAATTTTCAATTCTGTTTTAGTGAGGCCTTTAGCTATCACTATAGTTTGTTACAAGCTATTAAGATAATTAGAAAGAGTTTTAGTATTTTTAAAGTAATTCAGCCCTCCAGCCCTTGTGTATTCTGAAATTGCTTTTGGGCTTCAGCCCACGAATAACTTTCGACCTTCTTAATCAGGCCTTCAGCTGTTGATTGTGTGTAACATTTTTTGTGGCCTCCAGCCTACCAATAATTTGCATTCCTTCTTAATAAGGCCTTCAGCCGTTACTATAGCTTGTTGCAGTTTCTTGATTGTTTAAGAAGAAAATATCTTAGTATTTATTAATGTGTAACTGCCTTCCTCACTTGTAATTCAGGCTTCAGCTGTTGAGTATTTTGAAGTTGGGTGTGGCCATCAGCCGACAAAAATTTTGATTTCCTTCTTAGTAAGGCCTTCAACCGTCAGTGTAGTTAAATCTTTTAAAATGATTGTTGAGAGTTTTTTTTTTAATGAAGTGTGTGTTTTCTGTGCAACCAACGGTAACTGGTTAGGCCCCGTCCACACCTTTCCTGCTTTCCCTAAGTCCCACGTCTCACTGAACATAGCAAAATTGACAGGAAAGCCGCAATCTTAGAAAAAAGCTAGAGCTTCCTCAGTTAAAGGACGCAGATGCTGTTTATCTGATACTGCTAGCTTATGATCACCAGCCGGCCGCGGTGGCCAAGCGTTTCTAGGCGCTTCAGTCCGGAACCGCGTGACTGCTACGGTCGCAGGTTCGAATCCTGCCTCGGGCATGGATGTGTGTGACGTCCTTAGGTTAATTAGGTTTAAGTAGTCCTAAGTTCTAGGGGACTGATGACCTCAAATGTTAAGTCCCATAGTGCTCAGAGCCATTTTTTTTTTATTATCACCAGGGCTGTACTGATACCACAGAACAGTAGTTACCTGTGTGGTATGAGACTAGAGACCTGTTTACATTCTTGCCGAAGCCTGCCCGAAAGAATTGGGATTTGTGCATTGGCAAAAACAGTTTGACCCTGTCGCATTTTTCAAGATGGTTTATAGAGGCATCAGGCATTAATTTGTCAAACATCTTATCATTAATCTACATCCATAGTATGATAAATAATGGAGCGTTATTAAAACAACCAACATATCGTTCAGAAAATTTTTGAACGTAGGACCAATCTGTGAAAAAACTTAGATCGTTGGAATACTTTTGAGCAATCGAAAAATTCAGATACTTTTGTACACAACAGGCTGTGTTACTTTTCCGGTGAGGTGGCAGTCAATGTATTTCGCAGTGTGCCACCAAGCACAATCCTAGCTGTGCGCCAGTCAGCTGTTTCGTTTCAAAGACGCTCTCAGGCGCAAGCCTCGTGCGGCCTTCTGTGTACAATGCCAATGCTGTCGATGTAAGAAACAATCTTTTCTAGAAGGACCCTTCCAAAATCAATTCACTCCCAACGTATAAATCAGAAGCAGTATTTTATTTCTTATTAAAGAAACAGAAGTGTACTTCACTTGTTTGTGAGAAGTGTCACTCTTCAGATATCAATATTATTTATATTAAAGGGAAAGGAAACAAAGGCATCGCAATTTTTTTTGGTACTGTACAGCACTTTATCTATTACCGGGTCTCCATGTCAATAAATTTCCTGCCACCTGCCACCTTTAATTGTTAAATTTCCGCAACTTGATGACGCCATGCGTTGAAGGTCATTGATGATATGTCGTATGCACGTGACTGGGTCATTGTCGAAGTCAGATGTCCAACATCAATGAACATGTGTGATGTCACCAGGGTTCAAGGTCGGTAAAAATGTTCCAAAGGACCCATAGATATACTACTGCCGACATCTATATTTTATAAATTGCTGCTGCAACAACCTCATTGTCTTGTCTGTTTTTGGCTACCATAAAATATCAGTTTTCTTGTCTCGTAACAAAATTCTTAAGGATATATTATTTTCTGGAGCTTTTGCAATGATTTTTGGATGAATATACATGAAGCTATGCACTCTTTTGATGAAAGTAAAGAACCTCAAACACTGAGACCTGAGCGTCCAGTACTACAAGCGCATGTTAGGTGTTTTGGCTGTACGAAAGCGAAACTGAGCTATTGGTAAAGGCTGTTCTAAACAATCTGACAACGTTGGAAAGAGGTATCTGTTAGTAATTTCGACCCCTATTCACCTGCGAGGCCGCTCTGGCGCCTGCGGATTAGGCAAAACCCACCCACGTAGTGTCAGTGCAGCTACAACTGACTCAGCAGTCGACAGAGAGCAAAGTTTGCCTGGTTGAACTCACCGCGCCGTGGATGAAGGAGAGGCCACACACACACACACACACACACACACACACACACACACACACACACACACAACTATATAAAATATGTGGCAAGAGGTTCATCTAACTATTCTGAATACACTCGTACACACACCATCTAGTTACTAATAAATAGAGCGCCAACACTCAGTCACTCAATGAGTAGTGTGAATCTGGGAGGGTCCCAATCACGTCCCCACACATTAACCATATGTCGTCATACTGTACTGCTTTCAGCTGCAGTGCAGTATGTACACTCAACAGCAAAAGAAACTGGGCCACTGCAGGCAAAACGGCTGAAAAATAGGACCATTTTGCAATAACAGCAGAAAAACACGACCAGGGCGCGACGTCAGTCAGAGAATTAAGGTCTTTGATTCATAAAGTGCGACATATCCGACTCTAATTTTGAATTCACCCATGCCTACCATGCTAAGAAATACTTTATGACTGAATGTTCGAATCGCTGGGACAGCATCTAGATACCAACAAATGTGAGGGACAGAGGCTATAACACTTTTAACCATGCACTGATAAGGCTCACTATCAACCATTCAGGCTTAACTAAGAATGGAACGCCAATTTTACCAACCTTTTTTTTCGAAAACCGGTTATCTTCGTCTTTTGCTATGCGAAATGATAACTTCACATGTTTTGGAATCAATATTGAAGCCACAACATTATCTTCCACCAGCGTATGGACTCATATGTTATGGCGTAACCACAAACGCCGGAACAAAGATGAGAATCGAAAGACCAGAGAAGGCTGTGAAGTAACGGCGGCCAATGGTGCGCGGAATCGGACAGCGCCAGGCGCGCCCACTACAACAGCTGCTGCTGCTAGCTTCGGCCGCACACGATCGGCCCGAGTCTGCAACGTAATAAGTGCTACGCTGTCAGATCGAGTGTTCCCTTGGACTCTGTGTATACCAATAAATGCACTGTTTTCACGTCGCCTCTCGCTAGCGACATTTGCTGAAAATAAAGTTAAGTGTTGTCAGTTTGCTTTCCAGAAATAAAACTACTGCTGTTATTTGTTTGAAATTGTTATGTAGCATTCCGAGAACGCTGCATCCCGTAGGCACCCTATTAGCGACCAGTGGGCAAGATCCCACATCATATATTCAATGAGGCCAATATATGTATGTTCCTCGTGGCGTAATGGTTAGAAGAGTGAAGCGACAATCTGACAGTGTAGATATCAAAGATACATGTTTCCATTTATTTATCGTTTGTACAAACTCATTGGAAAGAAAAAGACGACGATATTTCGGACAATGTTTAAGTAAATTACGAAATCGAAAGTGAGAGTAACGACATAGGTAGACTTAGTGCATATCTGCTTCGCAGTAATTCAAATACTTTTCTTCAAGTAGGTGAAGTTGCGAAAGATATGTTGTCTTACGTCAGAGAAAATATCTCATCAGAAAGCAGTTTTTGGAGTATTCTTAAAAGACAGAACCAAACATTGAATCATTACCAAATGTTCAAATGTTTGTGAAATCTTATGGGACTTAACTGCTAAGGTCATCAGTCCCTAAGCTTACGCACTACTTAACCTAAATAATCCTAAGGACAATCACACACACCCATGCCCGAGGGAGGACTCGAACCTCCGACGGGACCAGCCGCACAGTTCATGACTACAGCGCCTGAGACCATTCGGCTAATCCCGCGCGGCGAATCATTACCAGTTCAGCGTAATAAATGTTACAAATTCGTACAGTTACACCTAATAATTATTATCCTCATGCTTTTAAAAGCAGCGATTACATTTTCTCAATAAATTAACAACAAAACACACTTCAACCAACAGCGTACAGGTAAGGGTGTAACGGCTTCTAGTGCGCCTACAGTCAGTCATTCAAGTTTTCTTGAATGGACGGTGTGTAAGGCGTTCGGATTTTACGGACCTTACGTGAGCTTGATCCATAAATAAAAATCCTGGGCTTGAGAAGACAGTTCAGGTGTTTTGTTCATTTGCGCGCTAAGTTTGCACACATTAGTACACTCACTGTGCAGATACAATGGTCGGGCGTTACGACAAGTGTTATCAAATTAATAACAACATCACTGATCACTTACTTGTCATAAGATATCAGCTATAATATACAAATACTTTTACAGACTTCTAGAAATAAATTATGCCCACAATTCAAAGCTTTTCAGAGGACTCTGAACTCAGACACTCGCATCACGAATGATGAGGTGAGAGCAATTAATGGGTTTTTTAATTCGATGTAGTTCGTTATGTCATAGTACAATGATGAAAACAATAAAAACCGTGATCCGCTTCCTAACACTGATCTATCTAGGCAAACTATTGTAACACCATGCACTATTATAATCCTACGAATCTCGTCCATCACATGTGCCGCACTATTAGTTCACTCTTCATTCCCATGAGTAAAATGCTTGCGTAGGATCCAGTACAACGCTGACTCTGTGAAATGCAGTTCCACAAACCCATCTATGTCAACAAAGTATCCAAGTTCTTCATATGGTTTACCATATTATTCAGATTTTCGTCACACGTTTCATGTTTTGGACTCGGATTCTGGAACACTGTATATCGTGTCGAGGCGTCTACGATTATTTACAAACAAATTAAAATTAATGGCCCCTAAATCGAAAAACATCAAGTGGAAGACAAGGGAAAAGATGATGAGGTGAGCTGCGATCATGTGGTGGACCGGTTTGGCAACAATAGTACTGGACGCAGAGCTATGGAAGAGGTCTGGAGAAGTCTTTGAACAACAGTGGGACACTAACTGCTAGTAATAAACGCAACAAATAAACACAAACAAACGAACGCTCCATAGGATGTTATTAGTCATGCGGTGGGATAAATTGGAACCGCTGACCAATGGTTAACTGTAATAAGTTCGTGGTTCTGATTGTGGATGTATGACTGACACTGAGGTGCTGTCAAAGAGGTTTATGGCTTGCGCCAAACGTAGAATATCGATTTGATGTTGATTTCTCTTTCTTGTCACTCTGGCGGTATCGAAGGTGTCGACAACACAGCATGTCCTCCAATGTCCTAGCTGTAGCTGCAGAGGATTCGGCTAAAAGTTGCAGTGTGCGAAAAAACGGACATGTTATCCACGCGCATCACATATCTGGCACGTTTATTAGTCTGTAGGTATCCCCCATCAATACGACAGTGATTAACTGGCAATATCACTAAACTTGAGCTCTGTACCCAATTAATGCTTAGTAATCAGGACCAGCCAACAACAGCCCTACATACTTTACATATATGTCTGCAATAAATATTTCCAGTACACGAGATATTTGTTCCTTCTGTTTAAGAATTCGACGTTGGACACATACGTGTTACGGTGGTTACCATTCACAATATTGGCATTCAACAATAATGATAAACAACCATTCTCTGTTTTATCGTCATCATTATTAGTCACTGAGAACGCAGAAAAATACAAACAAATTATTATGACGACAGCTGCCACTGTTGATGGCAGTTTGGCAGGTTTGCAGTTCAAATTAGCGACGTGGGAAGTGGGTATGTAGAAAAAGCTGGTGTCGTTGATTGAAGGCAGCACTTCTTGTAAATAACTAGCGGCCGCAGGACCCTTAACAGGAGAATGAGATCCAAAGTGCGTGATTTCCTGTCATTATTGGATCTTTCTTGCTTTTAACATTAGTCTTAAGAATTTTCCTTTCCTCTCGTGTTTTTATGACATTGCAGCGTTTCTAGATGGGAGCTAAGTGGAGACAATTAAGTGGGCCTCAGTAGCGATGTATGTGTTTTTTGGTTCAGTTGTAAGAATGTGGAACTTGGCGCGATGTAATTAGGAGACTACAGAGATAGTATTACATAGGTGGTAACGTTTTTATCCTCGTCTCGTGGGTCAAGGTGAGGCTCATTGATACTTTTATAAACTATTTTGGAAGTATTCAAGTGTTAGGAGTTGATCCGGGTCCGCTGATAAATATATCTTGTAATGGTATAATTGCCTCGTGTAGTGAGAGTGCGCATATTATCACATTGGGACTGCGTTGACGCTAGGCACTGCGATCATGAGCTGCGAAATAATAAAATGGCTATGATGCGTGTTAGATGTTTATTCGTCTCGTAGGGGCAAATCAACTAACAGATGCAACATACTTTCTTTGGTGCCTGAATGTGTAATCTGTTCCATTCTCACATCATCTAGAAACGTTACTTTAGCATTTTTCGAGTTCTTAATGACTTTGTCAAGTTCTTCCATGGCGATTCCAACTGTGGGTTTGGTAGTCTCGATATCTATTATTTCCGTTATATTTATTCGACCTACAAATTTTCAGTTAAGCAAGAGCTAATGAGGAACAGTGAAAGGATACATGTTGATGTTCCCAGGATCTATCTCGGACAGGAATATCCTCCATGAGTTTCGATTAGTTTAGGGCATGTCGAACATGATTTTGTTTATCTACCGTTAAATATTTCAGCTACATTTCTCTATCAGAAGGTTTAGTTTAATCAGAGAACGATATTCATATAACACAACATTAGATTAGGTCCAAGAACATAATTTATATTCCGTCCACACCATGGTAGTTCAAGGTGATGTTATCGTCTGGAACCTTCAACACAGCTCTTGCGCACATTTACTTGTCACTGTTCAACTGTTCACCAACTGTTTTTTAACCGAAAAAAATTGGGTATGCAACTAGCGCAAAACTAGGGCCACCAAAAGACATGGAAAGCAACGATCTCCCAGATGAAATCACCGTGGGCAAACATGAAAAGTCATTGGGTAATCGAAATATGAAACGGAAATATAGATGACTTAACCCCCAACTAACAACCTGCAATATCACCAGAAACTTCAACAAAACAAAAAACAAATTCAAACGAAATAACATGGTTTATTCCCCATTTAACGAGTGCCATAACGACCATTAACTCCCATTGCCACTGATCGGCACTAAAAGGCTGTCTTCGGTTAGTTATTCAGTCTTCTTCTGTCTCCATACACTATACTTTTGAGGAACAACACTGCGGATTACCAATCAACACCGGAAGCTCCCATCATCAAATCAACAACAACACTCGCCAGCGAATGTCGAATACTGGCGGTAAAAAATCAACGCCCACCGTAGATATAGAAGTTATTCTTGTAGTTTTTTCGTAACCGAAATGACTTGGCCAGTTCCTATGGATCCCAAATGTCAGATATGATAAATTGATACGAGTATACTACGGAAATAAATCTGTGTCCACTCTGCCACTAGGACCTCCCTTCTGTCCCCAACTGGGGACAAAAACCGACTTCTCGTTGCCACGAGTTGCTAGCTTCCAATGAAATATTTTAAGACTTATGCATTTTCGATAATCAGCGCTCTAGTTACAGTTTATTTGACAGCCATCACTACTGGGAGCTACCGCCATAATACCTCGCACCTCTGCATTTAATCATGATGTCAGATGGCAGAAACAGTCGAAGAACATCCATGCTCTGGTACAAGGAAATAACTTATAGTTATTTCAGCCCTTGCCTAAGCGAAATATAGCTCGTCCAATCTCCACAGATCTCGAATAGTTGTCTGGAGAAACTGGTATGCTATTGAAATTAGTCACTGCGTCCTGCTACTCTCTGGATGCTAATACCTTTGTTTGTGTGTGTGTGTGTGTGTGTGTGTGTGTGTGTGTGTGTGTGTGTGTGTGTGTGTGTATGTGTGTGTGTGAGTGTGCACTCGCGTATTTGTGTGTGTATGAGAGAGAGAGAGAGAGAGGGAAAAGAGAGAGAGAGTAGATCTTACAGAAAAGTAGATCGCAGGTGCTTTTGTCTTAAGGGAGAGAGAAAAGGATAAGACAAGGATGTTTCAGAATACACAATGGGTAATGAAACAGGGTTTTTAAAGGAAGACATACATGTTCTGCGAGGAATGATAGAGGAGAGAAACAAAAAAGGCATGAGATGGAGGGAGACATTACAGAAAAAGTACAATTTCAATGAAAACTGTTTGATTTGTTTATTAGTTCTGGGAGGATGGAGAGACAGGCAAGTGAGGCGAGAATGTCACACCTAAGAGAGCGAGAGAGATAGTAAGAAGTAAAACTGGAAATTAAAGGTGAATAAATGTTTTAAAAAACTATTTACATATTTTTACGCGGCTGCAAGGGGTAGCAATAGAGGGGAAGAGAGAGACGAACTTCAAACAACAAATAAAAGCCTTAAAAAGTCCCTCTCAATTTGTTAGTTTCCAAGCATGAAGGCACAGACCAAATAAAAGAGAAATGTATCAATTAAAAAATATATTTAAAAGAAATCGAACGCAACTTAAAAAAAATCTATAATTTTGATTTTGACATTTTTGTGTGGCTAAGTGATCTTCTACTAGCTGTCACTGACAGAAAATGGATCAAAAGAACAACCAAATAAAACAGAATGTTTTCAGTATCTAACATCGTGTCTTGGTATGGAATCTATGGGGCGCCGGACGTAATTGTAGGAAGAGACAACTTTATCTCAGGTTTCAAGGACGCAGTCGTTAAGTGTGGTAGCTGCAGCCAGTTGATAGGCTGTAGGGTGAATTCTGCTTTACTGTATACCATTCAACCATCTTCGCTGTATGAGCGTATTGCCCACAGGCGCCGACTCCAAGGGGCCTGAAGGGGCACGAGCTCCCTCAAAATTTCGTTGGGGCGGGGGGGGGGGGGGGGGGGCGGGGCAGAAGCGCCTGGAACCCTTCCCCTCGCGTCGCCTTGACGCTTCGAGACATTACGACGCCGCAGCTATATAAAGCCCACCCTGCTGTCGCAGTCATTTAGTTTGGATAGTTTCGTTCAGTGCATACTACAGACGTGTTTAGTGTTCCGACTTTAGTGTCTAGTGGACTATTTTATATGACTATATTGCATTCGTTTACTTTAGTCTCTTAGTGTATTGTGAATTAAGTCTGCAATGGGTAAATTTGTTACCAAAAAGGCGCGCTTGGAAGTTGATGATACTGCAAGTCAACCTCCAACAATTATTGTGTCGTCAATTGCTTCGTCGTCTTCAGGCAAGAACTGTTCACAGCCGAAACCTGGACAGTCCGGTAAGGGAAGATCATTTCAGAAGTCTTGGTTGATCAAATATACACTCCTGGAAATTGAAATAAGAACACCGTGAATTCATTGTCCCAGGAAGGGGAAACTTTATTGACACATTCCTGGGGTCAGATACATCACATGATCACACTGACAGACCCACAGGCACATAGACAGAGGCAACAGAGCATGCACAATGTCGGCACTAGTACAGTGTATATCCACCTTTCGCAGCAATGCAGGCTGCTATTCTCCCATGGAGACGATCGTAGAGATGCTGGATGTAGTCCTGTGGAACGGCTTGCCATGCCATTTCCACCTGGCGCCTCAGTTGGACCAGCGTTCGTGCTGGACGTGCAGACCGCGTGAGACGACGCTTCATCCAGTCCCAAACATGCTCAATGGGGGACAGATCCGGAGATCTTGCTGGCCAGGGTAGTTGACTTACACCTTCTAGAGCACGTTGGGTTGCACGGGATACATGCGGACGTGCATTGTCCTGTTGGAACAGCAAGTTCCCTTGCCGGTCTAGGAATGGTAGAACGATGGGTTCGATGACGGTTTGGATGTACCGTGCACTACTCAGTGTCCCCTCGACGATCACCAGTGGTGTACGGCCAGTGTAGGAGATCGCTCCCCACACCATGATGCCGGGTGTTGGCCCTGTGTGCCTCGGTCGTATGCAGTCCTGATTGTGGCGCTCACCTGCACGGCGCCAAACACGCATACGACCATCATTGGCACCAAGGCAGAAGCGACTCTCATCGCTGAAGACGACACGTCTCCATTCGTCCCTCCATTCACGCCTGTCGCGACACCACTGGAGGCGGGCTGCACGATGTTGGGGCGTGAGCGGAAGACGGCCTCACGGTGTGCGGGACCGTAGCCCAGCTTCATGGAGACGGTTGCGAATGGTCCTCGCCGATACCCCAGGAGCAACAGTGTCCCTAATTTGCTGGGAAGTGGCGGTGCGGTCCCCTACGGCACTGCGTAGGATCCTACGGTCTTGGCGTGCATCCGTGCGTCGCTGCGGTCCGGTCCCAGGTCGACGGGCACGTGCACCTTCCGCCGACCACTGGCGACAACATCGATGTACTGTGGAGACCTCACGCCCCACGTGTTGAGCAATTCGGCGGTACGTCCACCCGGCCTCCCGCATGCCCACTATACGCCCTCGCTCAAAGTCCGTCAACTGCACATATGGTTCACGTCCACGCTGTCGCGGCATGCTACCAGTGTTAAAGACTGCGATGGAGCTCCGTATGCCACGGCAAACTGGCTGACACTGACGGCGAAGTGCACAAATGCTGCGCAGCTAGCGCCATTCGACGGCCAACACCGCGGTTCCTGGTGTGTCCGCTGTGCCGTGCGTGTGATCATTGCTTGTACAACCCTCTCGCAGTGTCCGGAGCAAGTATGGTGGGTCTGACACACCGGTGTCAATGTGTTCTTTTTTCCATTTCCAGGAGTGTACATGGCTAGAATAAAAAGCAACTACCGAAAAACTTTTTTTTTGCAAAACCTGCAAAGAGGCAGATGCTAAAAATCTATTACAATTTTCTTCAAAAAAAGAAGATGCATTTACTTCCGTAGGGTTTTCTAAATGGAAAAAGGCTTCGGAAAATTTCCGTCTTCATGAAAATACGTTTACGCATAAAGAGGTGTTCTGAAACTAAATTTTATCACTAAGTGAAGTGTGGCCTCCCAATTGAATGAACAGGTAGATAGTGATATGAAGAAAGTCCGTTTAGCACTTGAGACAATTTTTACTAACGTGCAATTTCTATGCCAACAAGGACTAGCAATTAGAGGACACGAAGATGTAAACTATAATTTTTTTCAATTGTTGGAACTCCGAAAGAATAACAAACCTGAGTTTAAAGATTGGTTAAGGCGTTCGGGGTCTAAGTGGACGTCCCACGATATTCACAACGAGATCATTGATCTACTAGGAAAGTCTGTGTTGAGAAAGGTATTGGCTTCGATCAAGGAGGTTGACGAAACAACTGATTCTTCGATTCACGAACAAGTGTCATTTTGTATTCGTACTGTCGATGATTTCTTAATCATCAACGAAGACTTTATTGGCTTATACGTGACCCCTAACACTGAATCGCAAACTGTGTTTAGTGTTTTAAAAGACGATTTTGCTCTTCTTGATTTTCCGATGGATAACTTAAGAGGACAGTGCTATGATGATTCCTCGAATATGAGAGGTAAGTTCCAAGGACTAAAACAGTTAGTTTTGGATATACAACCAAAAACACGTTATGTGCACTGCATTGCTCACAGTTTAAACTTGGCAGTTGTAGACAGTCTTCGCCATCTTATGTCTATGAGGGATATTATGGCTTTAGCCAAGGACTTTATAAACACCGCAAGGGAATCCAACAATAGTATGGGACTTTTCAGAATCATACGCTGTGAGAGTGCCAACGACCAAGCTGGTCTACGACCCCTTTGCCCGACTCAATGGACTATGCGAGCTTCTAGTATCTAGCGAATAATGAAAAACTTTGAAGAACTTCTAGAGTTTTTTCTAAACATTTTCTGCAGAGGACAAAACAGAGGCAGGCTACAAATGTGCAGGCTACCTTGAGTCAATGTTACAATTCAAGACTTATTTGTTTTTACGTCTTTATTGCCATGCAATGAACCAAGTAGAGGATGCCAATGAAAAAAGTCAATGCCCTCATCTAATTGTTGCTGATCTGGAAAAAATATATGAGGGCTTGATTTGTATATTGAATGGAAGGCGTGATAGTTTTGAGCACTTTTGGGAAAAACCTTCACAAGTTGATGATCCTTCGCTTCCTCGGAATCGAAGTATACCAAAGAACTATGAAAACAATGAAGCCAGCTCACCGTACACTTTCAAAACCGCAAAAGATTGCTACAAAACTATTTACATTGAAGTTTGTGAAACGGTGCAATCTTGCATTACTGAGCGGTTTACTTCAACTGGACTCACACAGGTCATTGCAGTTGAACAAGAGTGCTTGCTTTTAGTAAACAAAGGTGAAACGAATTTGGAAAAATCAACTGAGTTTTTCAAAAATGACCTAGACACTGAGAGACTGCGATTACACTTGAATATATTATCCGATATCGCTAATAAAAAATGACTGGTCTTCAAAACATGCATGATGTAAGAACGTACATTACACAAGAGCCTGCAGTAGGAGAAATGTTATGTGAAGTAGTGAAGTGCACTAACCTTCTCCAAGTAGTTCCAATCACGACAGCAACAGCAGAATGGTCATTTAGCGCCCTTAGACGTCTGAAGTCACATCTCCGATCGACAATGGGACAGGAGCGATTGAACAGCTTGGCTGTTCTTCATGCCCAACGAGATGTTTGGGTGAATTGGGTATCTGATCAGTCATCAACGACTTCATATTCAGTAATCCAGTCAGACGGTCGACATTTGCACCTTTCTAAAGACACTCTGGCCCCAATAATGGCATTTAGAACAACATTAACACTTAACCAGAACTGTGGGTCATTTTGGACCCGTCGACAACAATGAAACCGTCCAACACTGGAATCGCACGGAGTTTCAGTTTCGTGAGCCAGTTTAATCTCAGTGCATTGTGAGGTGCACCAGGTACCGGGAGCTCGCTGCTTGAAATTTACTGGAAGTGGAGGTAAGTGCCAACCCTGGGTCCAATTTGACCCGCGATTCAAGATACGGGATGTTTTTAGTCAGTATATACTGACTTATTTTGTGGTGTTTCAGGTACTTAATTGCCACAATGGAGTCTCACTGAAAAAGAAATCTGTGAACTACCTTTAGACGAAAATTATTCGGACACACAACCTTTAAATGATTTTCATCCTTGTGATGAAGAGAACATAAGTGACGATGAAAATACACAACAAGAAATTTCTTCTTATTCGAGTAATTCATCGTCAGATGATTCAGTAGAGAGAGATAGCTGGCTGTCAAGTAGTGTGTATTTTCGAGGAAAAAAATCGATGCAAGTGGTCTACTCATCCACCAGCTATGTCAGAGTCAGAAGCCACAACATCAGCACTCACCTGCCTGGTCTCATCTGTACAGCTCGTGAAAAACGGAACATGTCACCAATGTAATCATTGCTGTTGCTGATATCAGAAGAAATGATCGCACATATTTGCACTCATACTAATCAGAAAATAACAGAATATTCAGAAAAATATAAAACTAATGCTACTTACACTAACCGTGTGAGTATTATGGAAATTAAAACATACTTTGGTTGTTGTTAGTATCAGCGTATTCAAATCTGACCATGAAGATGTAGAAAGTTTATGGGCAACTGATGGAACAGGCCGAGATAAATTCAGAATAACGATGTCAGTAAGGCGATGTATGTTCCTGTTATCTGCTTTGAGATTTGATTATGTGAATTCTAGGGACGAAAGAAGAACTAATGATCGGGCTGCTCTCATCTCAGAAATATTTGGAAATTTCATTCAGAACTGTCAAAAAAACTACAGCTGCTTAGAAAATTTTACAGTTGATGAAATGCTTTGCCCTTTTAGAGAGAAATGTTTTTTTCAGGGTTTATATGAAATCGAAGCCTGCTAAATATGGTATCAAGATTATGTGCCTTTGCAACGCTAAAACACACTATTTATACAATATTTTTATCTATATGGGCAAAGGAATCACTAATAAAACAAGCCAACTTTCAGTTTCAAAACAGAATGTACAGCAGCTTGCAGAACCTTTATTTGGAAGAAACAAAAATATAACTCCTGATAACTGGCTCTCTTCTGTGGAGCTAGTTGACAAACTGATTGAAAATTGAAACTTCCTGGCAGATTAAAACTGTGTGCCCGACCGAGACTCGAACTCGGGACCTTTGCCTTTCGCGGGAAAGTGCTCTACCAACTGAGCTACCGAAGCACGAGTCACGCCCGGTACTCACAGCTTTACTTCTGCCAGTACCTCGTCTCCTACCTTCCAAACTTTACAGAAGCTCTCCTGCGAACATTGGAAGGTAGGAGACGAGGTACTGGCAGAAGTAAAGCTGTGAGTACCGGGCGTGACTCGTGCTTCGGTAGCTCAGTCGGTTGCCGGCATGGTAGCTCAGCGTGTTCGGTCAGAGGGTTAGTAGCCCTCTGTAACAAAAAAACTGAGCCAATCGATCAACAACGAACTTAGACGGATGTCTTAGGACGTCCGCCCCTAGCAGATTCAACGAACGAAAACGAACAAAATAAGATTTAAAAAAAAAAAAAAAAAAAAAAAAAAAAAAAAAAAAAATGGTCGGTAGAGCACTTGCCCGCGAAAGGCAAAGGTCCCGAGTTCGAGTCTCGGTCGGGCACACAGTTTTAATCTGCCAGGAAATTTCATATCAGCGCACACTCCGCTGCAGAGTGAAAATCTCATTCTGATTGAAAATTGTTTGACTGACATTGGAACGATGCACAAAAACAAAAGGGAAATACCACCAGAATTTTTAGCCAATAAACAATGGGTAGTAGGATCTAAGTCATTTGGTTTCGTGAAGGATAAAACATTGGCATCTTATGTGCCAAAAAAGAATCGAAGCGTAGTGGTGATCTCATCAATGCACCATGACAATTTTGTCAATTAAAACAGTGGAAAACCTGATATAGTTGAATTTTACAGCAGAAAAAAGGTGGTGTTGATACATTAGATCAGAAATGCGCCAATTATTCAGTCTGTAGAAGAACTCAACGATGATCATGTGTAATTTTTCCAGCAATATTGAATGTTGCGAGTGCAAATGGATTCATATAATGGAAGGCATCAAATGCTGGAAAACGTATGAAACGTAATCGTTACATAAAAGAAATGGACTAAATTTGATAAGGCCATTTATCACAGAAAGAAAGATGGAGTATTCTTCATTTCCAGTAGATTTGAAGAGTAGAATAGATAATTTTCTAGGGGCAGCTGATGACCCACAAAATGACCTACGACTGGAAAGTTCACCTTATAGTCAAAGTGGCTCACGAAAAAGAGGAAGATGTTATTTATGTGGTCCAAAAACTGACAGCAAACTATCACAAAAATACGACAGATTTTTTAAGTTCATCTGTAAACGACACGCAAAAAAAAGTGTTCTGTACCAAGTGTCATTCTTAGTTCAGGTACTGATATAGATAACATTTGGACACTTCAATGTTATATTTTCATTATTTTTGTTTCTGATTGATCGCATAAAGAGTCCCTATTTATGTCGAAAGGAAGTTCTGAGAATCTCCATAGTATATCTTGGTTTTTTAATCTAAGCCTTTTTTGTAATCGTGTAGCATTCCAAAGTAAGGTACTAAAAATTCTCGTAAACTATGAGACATGGGACTTAAAGTTAAAAAAATAACATTATGTAAAATTTTTGCTCAATAAAACTTGATTTATATTTGAAATAAAACTTATTTTTATACAATCATTACGCATTTACATATGAATTATATCTTTTATGGGGATTATGTTGAATTTTTATTCAAGGGTCCATTTGAACCCGCGATTCCATTATGTTAGTCAAAACATCGATTGTGGTTAAGGATTAAAAATCTTTATAAAAGAGAGAATTAAATACATACATAATGTTAAATTTTCAGTTTCGAAATATTAGTACTAGTTTAGTACTGTATTTTAGTTATTTTCAAATACTTAAATATTTTTAGGGTGTAAGACCCAATCAAAACCCGCAATTTACATACTTTCTGACTGAAAGCATTAGCATACTGTATTAATTTTATTAACTGTATTAAAGCATTAACTTTGAGGTATTGTTTTTATTTAATGAACCCTGAGCCTTATTCAAAGTAAGCTTAAATTAGCTATTTCACTTATTAATCTAAGTGCTATTACTGTGCGACAGCAATATTTTATGTTTTATTCTTTTAATGATAGTTTAGGATGTATTTAAATATAATTTCAGTCTTTTCAGAGTTATATAGTCACTGCTCTGTAATAGTCTATAAGTATGATTATTATTGTAAATTAAATAAGCTTTCTACGAAAATACCATGCATGTTTATGTTTTGTTTCTTTTCCAAAGCCAAAAAATGAGTCAAGCTTGTCGAGTTTCCCAGAGTGTCGAGTTATCGAGAGTCCAGTTTTTGGGGATTTAATGTTGATCATATGACTTTAAAATGCTTAAAAAACTTTAAAACTCATAATTTTTCATCTAAAATCTAAAAAATTTCCTGGGGTGAGACCACCAGTATTGCCCCCCCCCCCCCCCTCCCCCAATACTTTTTCTAAGTTGGCACCTCTGGTACTGCCTGTTGACAAGAGTTTCCTCAGTTATGTGAAGTACTTATGCTCTTCTCCCAGAAATCCAACCCAAGTAGAAACCCATAGCTGTCCATTTCTTCTTGTCCCTGCTACATATTTCTTTTTTCGACGTCTTGTCTGTCGTGATATGTTAATCAATTTTAGACTGTCTTTGATTGTGGAAAACAGCTTCTAATCAACGAAAATTATGTTTTCCCACACTGTGATCAGATGAAGTTCTGGAATAAAACAGTTTTCTTTCAGAGTTCCTGTTCCACAGTGGATCTTCGTGCATGTAGTCCAGCTTTCTTCAGCGGTCAGTGAACTATAGTAGGATGTCAGTAGACGTTTAATCCCAGATACTGATCATATCACTTCTGGTGTCATGTTAAACATCCAGTGTCAGGTTATCCATTTTGGCGACTTATATTCAAGGTCAAGGTCAGTCCCACTTCCACTCCTCGGAGGAATAACCGCCCCCCTTCCCCCAAACAATTATTTGATTTACATTCAAGGTCATGATGTATCTCTACAGTGACCATGTGACAAAAAATTGGCGGAAACCGTTCTCAGCTAATGTGAGTACAATGAAACGGTGAGAAACCTCTCCTCTCCCCCCTGAACCAATGAGGATCAAGCGCCCCCTCCTACCCCTCCCATTTTCATCTTTTACAACTTGCACACTTTGGTGGGTGGAGTTTATTCAGGAGCTGGGCAGCAGAGGAAGGGGTTTGGAGGCTGTGTTTCTGACAGGTGCATGTGCAAAGTGCTGAATAAAGTTGCACGGCTGGCACCGAGGGTGTTGCTGAAATGGAGGGTCTTAGAATGATCATTTGCCGTTTTATTCTCGCACATGTGGATGTTGCACCCTCATGTATTATGCCACAGGAGGATTAAAAAGCGTAAGTGCTATTTACTGCTTCGGATCATGTTCAAATTTTGTCAGTTGTTTTTGAATGGTTACAACCTGTACAAGAGAGCATAAATTGTGGTCGGGCTGCACTCCAGAGGGGTGTGATCACGTTCAGTAGGGATGCAGCCCCAAAATGGCCTGAGAGAAGCGTTCAATCGTCCGAGGGCGTCAGCAAGGTCAAAGGTTGTCAAGAACATCTTCCTGTTGCTCATCACATTCCGAACTGTTGTTTCTGATGGTGAAATGTTTGGGAAGCAACGCCTCAGGGGTGTTTTCACTGACGCCCCATTAGGCCACCCCGTGAGGTCGTTTAGGTTCTGAGCGGCGGTATATCTGAAATATTTTCCTGAGCCACCCATAAGAAAATCGCGGTATTTCAATGCTGGGTGCCGCGTTTCTGACCTCCATCGCAAAGACGTCAAAAGAAAGAGTGAAATTTGGGTACGAGGGGCTCTGTCGACCTTCTCATCGCGTGACACATCCACGGTAGCGTTGGGCAGGATTTTGATGAAATTAGGTGCCAATGTGAAATCATTAACCCACCTTGCAGCTCACATGAACTTCTGAGCTGCAGTCTTTTTTCCGCATGTGTCGAAGCCTTGCAATCAAGCTTCGCCGAGCCCGTGGGTGACTATTACAGAGGAAGGTTGTAGACACCTTTGAGATAAATTTCAAATGACTCGCAGCAGTGGGGGAAAATGCTAAAGTTTCAAAGACGCGATACTTTAATTCTTTGCACAGCGGAGACTGTCACAGAAATGAAATGATTCCGGAAAGTGACCCTTCAATACTGTTGCGCAACACAGCTTTTCAGTTGTTGCTGGAGAAAACCTGTTTCTAATTTTACTATGGATCCTTTCATGCACCGACCACTTGCGCTCGCTTAGAACTGTTGGTAGTACACTGAGAAGTTTGCAGGCGAGATAGCTCAGCGACTGACTGTTACGCAATCCTTCCACCAGGTAAAAGGAGAACCATTTTCAGCAGCAGCCCACACACCATCTAAGGAGAAGAAATCACCGCAGTTTCAGCGACATTAGCTAGCGTGCGTCATTTTTCATACAGCAACAATCGGCACAAGGAGCTGATGAACTTCAATGCGTGGTTTTCATATTCAGCATTCGGACTAGTGCGTTTATACCGCGGATCTAACAGATTTCCTACAGCATAGATAGACTTGCAGGTGGATTTTGATCTGTTTGTAATTGCAGATATAACACATAGTTGGTCTTTTGGAGATAACACTGAGCTATTGTTTTTTAAAAGGTCCACCTTCACTGCAATTTTACCCTCGAAACTTCACAGAAGTTCTCCTGTGAAAATTGTGGGGCTAGTACTCCTGGAAGAAAGGATATTGCGGAGACATGGCTTATCCACAGCCTGGGTGATGTTTTCAGAACGAAATTTTCGCTCCACGGCGGAGTGTACGCTGATACGAAACTTGCTGACAGATTAAAACTGTGTGCCGAACCGAGACTCGAATATGGGGCTTTTACCTTTCCGGGCAAGTACTATTCCAACTGAGGTAACCAAGCACGACGCGACACGTTCTCACAGCTTTACTTCCGCCAGTATCTCGTCTCTTGCTCCGCTGCAGAGTGAAAATTTCGTTCTGGAAACGTCTTACTGTGTTATCGAAACGAACTGAAGGGGGAACAACGGATTCTAGATGATCTCTTCTTTCTTTATCAGACTCTCAAAACTTATTAAAGTTCCAGCCCAAGGAGTTAAAGCTCCAGCCCAAGGAGTTGGTGAGGAACGTATCAAAGTTACAGCCTAATCCCTGATTTTTCTTTCTGCTTCGGTTCGAACAGAGCGTGAGGTACATCAATGAATGTGGATGCTTTTATTATTTTCTTACCGAGCTGCTATAGTCCCTGTACTACTGGTACAGCCATGATGTCTTTGATGAGGAGACTGATATGAGCAGCACATTCTACACATGTATGTTTCTTCCACTATTCTCCAGGCAGCCCAGATATTTCTTGCACTGGCACCGTCGCGAACTTGTCGTCCCCTATCTCTTGAACTACTGTGATAAGGCTTGAGGCGATAAGTTGTCCTGTTTCTCTGCACCCATCAGGATGAATTCTCTTGAAGAAAAGTGGTGCTGGTATCGTGACAACAAAATTAATAATTTTGTATCTAGAAACATTTGTCCATCTACCAGAAATTAAAGCGAGGGCAGTTGATCGTTTATCTTGTCTGTGACAACAACATGAACACTTCGATATTCAGCGTTGAGCAACATTGTCGCAATAACATGGTGGCTATTCACCTCATAGCTAGGACGAATTAAATGAAAAGCTTTCCTCCAGTATTGGGTCTCCAGCATTGATAAAGAGCTCCTGAAGTTAAACAGCTCTAGTGGCGACTTTGCCTGAACCTCTCTCAGAAATTGTAAGAGTGCCTGATGAAACTGATGATGTGACGCTCGAGAGACTAGATTGCTCATCAGGTGAGGTCGCAGAGGTAGCAGACATCGACGTTACACTAGTTATTTGAGAAGTGGACCTAAAATTTTTTTCTGATCTATGCAACGACTCCTGAGCCATACATTTGATAGTTTGTGGACGGAGTCTAGACTTCTGAAGGTGATCTCATAGACGAGTAACCAGTGCGTTGTGCTACATGCTTCCGCTGTACTTACACGTGGATTCCGCCTAGTTCTTGATGGTCCCATTTTACAATTCCTGCATTGCTGTACGATTCCACATGCTGAAGAACGCTGGTTCCATACAAACTCTCTGTATTTTGCGTGGCCCTTTACGTATCACCATTCAGTCCCTAGACTTTTCAGCATCACAAGTTTCTGGGGAATCCAGTAAAACACTGATAGCGTATGTAAACAAAACGATCGAAATGAAGTAACGCCCGATAGGTATGCAACACCTCAAACGTACAGGTAAAACAATCGCATGTGAATGTTGTTTATTTGTGAGAAGAAGTAGAAATATCTACCAGCTGTAACTTTGTTAATCTGGGTTTGCCTCTTTGGTCTCACTGCTGTTTTCCTCGGTGTTTGTTTGCTGGCTGTAAAACGGTTTTATAACAATTTAGAAATGGTGAACACAACGCTGAATTACTTGTGACTGTAGTAAGCTTACTACCTGAGCCCCCATGTTACTGTTACTCGCTCCTGTGAACGGGAACGCGTTATGCAGATCTTGGTGCCTCTCGCGTCCATCTAGAAACGATAACGTGAAGATGCCTAAATAAGGCGAAACGCGTCGTTGAAACATAAAAAACTAAAATTGCATCCAAGACTGCTTTTAACTAATACTGTAAACTAAAGACCCCCTCCCGCCCATCCCTTTGGGCGCCAAAGCACAGCCGTTTCCGAGAAAAATCATTTTGAATAACGTGACGTGATTCATATATCGGTACTGTTGCACAAACAATCACTAAAGCTGCGTGGCCTAGACGATGAGCACCCGAAAGGCCGGTCCACACGCAACGATCTGTCTGCGCAGATATCGGCGCAGATGTCTGTACATGCAGAAGATCGCTCCAAATGTGTTGTGTTCACACGACACAAACTCCAATCTATTACTCGCCTGCCATCTGTCGGTGTAGAAAAGAAATATCGGTGGCAAGCGACTACGCTCGCCGAAAACGTCAGAAGTTTAATTAATTTATTTTGAAATTTAGGAATTGAAGAAATTCTGTTGTGGTCTGTGTTCGCAACTTGTGTTGCAAAAAACATTCAGGCAAAATGCAGGAAACAGAGAGAGCGGTCAAAATGGTATACATGGTGGCTACTAAAGCGAAAGCATTTTTCGCACGTACATTTACTGCGAGAGTTGCAGGGCCACCCTAACGACTGGTGTAATTTATTTACAGATGGATGTCGAAACTTATAATTGTCGTAACCTCTCATACACTCCTGGAAATGGAAAAAAGAACACATTGACACCGGTGTGTCAAACCCACCATACTTGCTCCGGACACTGCGAGAGGGCTGTACAAGCAATGATCACACGCACGGCACAGCGGACACACCAGGAACCACGGTGTTGGCCGTCGAATGGCGCTAGCTGCGCAGCATTTGTGCACCGCCGCCGTCAGTGTCAGCCAGTTTGCCGTGGCATACGGAGCTCCATCGCAGTCTTTAACACTGGTAGCATGCCGCGACAGCGTGGACGTGAACCGTATGTGCAGTTGACGGACTTTGAGCGAGGACGTATAGTGGACATGCGGGAGGCCGGGTGGACGTACCGCCGAATTGCTCAACACGTGGGGCGTGAGGTCTCCACAGTACATCGATGTTGTCGCCAGTGGTCGGCGGAAGGTGCACGTGCCCGTCGACCTGGGACCGGACCGCAGCGACGCACGGATGCACGCCAAGACCGTAGGATCCTACGCAGTGCCGTAGGGGACCGCACCGCCACTTCCCAGCAAA
The DNA here is from genome assembly GCF_021461385.2 of Schistocerca piceifrons. Taxonomy (NCBI): domain Eukaryota; kingdom Metazoa; phylum Arthropoda; class Insecta; order Orthoptera; family Acrididae; genus Schistocerca; species Schistocerca piceifrons. The sequence continues at coordinate 672,331,996 of NC_060138.1, read as the reverse complement.
TTAGGGACACTGTTGCTCCTGGGGTATCGGCGAGGACCATTCGCAACCGTCTCCATGAAGCTGGGCTACGGTCCCGCACACCGTGAGGCCGTCTTCCGCTCACGCCCCAACATCGTGCAGCCCGCCTCCAGTGGTGTCGCGACAGGCGTGAATGGAGGGACGAATGGAGACGTGTCGTCTTCAGCGATGAGAGTCGCTTCTGCCTTGGTGCCAATGATGGTCGTATGCGTGTTTGGCGCCGTGCAGGTGAGCGCCACAATCAGGACTGCATACGACCGAGGCACACAGGGCCAACACCCGGCATCATGGTGTGGGGAGCGATCTCCTACACTGGCCGTACACCACTGGTGATCGTCGAGGGGACACTGAATAGTGCACAGTACATCCAAACCATCATCGAACCCATCGTTCTACCATTCCTAGACCGGCATGGGAACTTGCTGTTCCAACAGGACAATGCACGTCCGCATGTATCCCGTGCCACCCAACGTGCTCTAGAAGGTGTAAGTCAACTACCCTGGCCAGCAAGATCTCCGGATCTGTCCCCCATTGAGCATGTTTGGGACTGGATGAAGCGTCGTCTCACGCGGTCTGCACGTCCAGCACGAACGCTGGTCCAACTGAGGCGCCAGGTGGAAATGGCATGGCAAGCCGTTCCACAGGACTACATCCAGCATCTCTACGATCGTCTCCATGGGAGAATAGCAGCCTGCATTGCTGCGAAAGGTGGATATACACTGTACTAGTGCCGACATTGTGCATGCTCTGTTGCCTGTGTCTATGTGCCTGTGGTTCTGTCAGTGTGATCATGTGATGTATCTGACCCCAGGAATGTGTTAATAAAGTTTCCCCTTCCTGGGACAATGAATTCACGGTGTTCTTATTTCAATTTCCAGGAGTATATTATACGAAATAATAGTTGAATGAGAAGAGTAATTTCTCTCCATCAACGGCTGACGGTGACATTAAGAATCCTGGCAACAGGAAGGAGCTATAAGGACATTAAATTTTCAACTGCAATTTCTAAACAAGCATTGAGTGAAATTATACCCAACAGAAGTGAAGCTATTTACGCTGTCCTGAAGGATGAGTTCATGAAGGCAAGTCAAGTACATTAATTCTGTTAGCCCGGTCTGAGTGGCCGAGCGGTTCTAGGCGCTACAGTCTGGAACCGCGTGACCGCTACGGTCACAGGTTCGAATCCTGCCTCGGGGATGGATGTGTGTGATGTCCTTAGGTTAGTTAGGTTTAAGTAGTTCCAAGTTCTAGGGAACTGATGATCACAGAAGTTAAGTCCCATAGTGCTCAGAGCCATTTGAACCAATTCTGTCGAGTTACAAATAATATTTTTGCTGATGAAGAATCACAGTATTTTTGCTGTTTTAGACGTGTTTGAATCACAAAATACCACAAACTTGACTGGTATATTTCATCCACTCCAACACCAGATCTTCGAGATTTTTGAACTTTAGATAATTATTTACAGTAAATAGTCCACAACGATTTTTATTGTTACCGTTTCTCAGTTCGCCGGTGCGTCAACCTCTCGTAATTTTTCAATTAATGCATTGTATGCAGCTGTTTTTTTGTTCCTGTCACTGTACTCTTTACTTTTAATCTTCCACAAACATGGGTCATTTCTATAAAGTTCAATGAATTCACTGATAAACTGTCTAGAACACTGACGAGCGTCAGCCATTTTAATGCTCCGTGCGCACAAAGACAAACACTAGACCGAACAAGCAGCTGTTTCGCGCCAGATTTGTGGCGATCTCCTATCCACACGCTCCAACTTATCTGCGCAGAGGTGGTTTGAACCCACAGGTTTCAGACGATTCGCTCAAACCTCCTACTCCAACTTCGATGTTTGCACACACCTCATGTCGGTGCAAATCTCCTGTCCACACGCAACGATCTGTCTGCGCAGATGTGATGTGCACAGACATTTGCGCAGACAGATCGTTGCGTGCGGACGGGCCTGAATACTACCCGGGTAGTCCATATTCGATTCTTGGCTCAGACTTTCGTTTTCTTTCTTTCTATTTTTTGTTACTATCTGACGACGTATTATTCAGTTTTCCACGATTTTGTAGACTCGTCTATGTATTGGAACGTTATTAATCTTCATTGCTTACAATTATTTATTACAAAATTAGCCATCGTCTAGAGCACAACACCTACATTCATGCAGATATCTGTCGCAGAAGCACGCGAAACATAAATTATGTTTACATCAAGCACATTGTATAAATGCAATGTCCTCACACTGGCAACATTTTTTACGACCGTCACAAGAAAGCATGCTTCGATGGCATTTAAAAATGCGGGCCCCTGTTTAGTCAAATTTCCGGCAAACATATTTTGAAATATTGCTAGGCTCAATTGATTCATAATCAAGGAATGTATCTTGGTAGAATCTTCGTGCGATGATGCTTCCCTCTGGTCTTTTGTTAATACTGGATCGTTTTCCAAGTGCTTCATCAAAAGTTTCACCTTTCTCAAATTTTAATTATACATTTTTACCATTACCCACTTATTTCGTTGTGTTTTTGTGGCTCATTGCTGGTTCTGATCTGATGTTTATTGATTTTGGATTTGTTATTATTGAGCATTTGTTAATTGAAACATTTTTCAGTCTGTTCTATTAATATCTGAGCTCATACTGTGCTTTATTTAATTTATATTGAAATAGAATTGCTGGGGTGGCGTGAAGCCCTATGCAGCGATAAGATTGGAGTAATTTTAAAATAAATTTGTCTTATCCAATTGAGATGTTACTTTTTTGTGACCTGACGCCTTATAACTCCCAACTCTGCACTTGCTAAGGTGTTTTAATTCTATCAGAGTTTGGTTGCAGGGATGAGTGAACCGTTATACCAGAAATGGCATAAAAGTGAAATTTATTTTGTAAATTTTTTTGTGTACTGTGTATTTTCCAGTGTCTTTTTGTTTCTAGATAATTCTGTTATCAATCTTGATTGCAAAGGAGGCAGCTGGAATTGGACACCTCAAGAAAGATCAATTAGTTTATGAATCACAAATACACAGCCAGCTGGTAGAAGTCAGTGTTAGTGAATTGGCGCAGCATCTCTGTGGCGTGTTGGTTTATCTGCTGCATTTAAGCCCGACTATCCCTGGCAAGGTAAAGCAAACTGTCGTTGTTTGTCTCGGGTCTCTTGCCAGTGTACAACATAATACGGTATTTACTTCCTTCAAGATAGTTGACCCTTGCAGTTTCACTTATTTTGGATACAAGTTCATTAGATTTACATGAAATTAATACTGTTAAAAAGCAGGGGACAGAAAATGAAGAGTTGCAATGAAACGTTAGGGGACTCACCTCATTGTTTGCTGTAATTTAGTCAGAAAGAGAAGCCCATTGACATAATTTATGGATTACTTAGGGCAACTTCCATGCACCAAAATCGGCAATAAGTATATTTTTGTTCACTCTGTTTGTATGGCTTGTCTTAAGTAGGGTTTGACAGTTCAGCATCTTGATAAATATTTTCTTACTTTGGCACTCTCAAGACATTAGTGATAATGCACCTACCTTTACTTCTAGAGAATTTAAGAAATTTTGTTTCAGAAGTGTCATATTGCAGTATCACTATGATCTTGTGCTATCCTCAACCATCATTTGCCAAATGTGTTAATCAGAACATTCAATCAGTGCAGATTACTTATCGTAGGCAAGCTAAGAATAACTGAGATAAATCCATCAACTGGCTTTGCTTTCAGTTCCACTGTGAAGAAGGTGCATATGTCCACCCCTGAAAAATTAATGCTTGCCTACCTGATTAACTTTCTGAATCCAACCTTTGTTCCATCACTGACAACCTCCCCAAGGAAACTGATCATGACACCATTAAAGTAATCTTAGTAACGCTATTGATAACATTCATTTTACTCACAGGAGGTAGGCCTGTGGATATAATGATTGTAGGCAACCTGTCTCATAAGAGATCGACGATCCTGTTTTGGAAAGAACTTTTAGGGAGGGATATGAAAGCAAAAGTGCAAAATAATCACTTTGCTCGTGATTAAGTAACCACCCGCGTTGCATCCCAACAAGGGCAGGCACTCTCTCTACCACATCAACTTAACGGTAATCCACATAAACTCACTCTCAGTGATTTACCATCAATACTTGCAGAATGATCACCCAGGGACAAATGTAGGAATTTATGTAGGAGATGAACAGTATGAGCAACTTCCAGAATTGAATATCCTTTTGAGTGAGAATGTGAGTTGCTATTCTGTCAACTTACATGCCCAAGGTGCAGCTCGTCTAGATTTGGCAGAAGAAGGCCTTGCACTTGCTGGAGGGTACTCTGTACCACTGCTTGTCTACTGTTTAGTATCTACGAAAATCATAAGCAAAATGGGATTTCTGAGTGTTAGGTGCATTTATTTGGTGAGCACCTTAATGTGTAGAATGTTCGAGCTGCTATCTGCAGTTATCTGCTGTGCCATATGGTTTTGTACTGTGTGCTTTAGGCTTGATTTAACCCTGTTGTTACTTGAACAGTTCACCTACTGAACTAACTTAGATTGATAAAATTATTTATCCCATAATTATTTCTCTCTATCAACTCGAAATGGAACATAACGAGGTGACGCATACTGCATAGAGCGATACCTTATCAAACCAGAGAACCTGATACTAAGTCAAGCTGAACACTGCCGAAAGAAAAAATAATTAGTACCCTCTTTTAGAGGTTTGTAATCTTATTGTTGCAACAGTGCATATGGAGTACATGAAATGATTACATTTACACATCAATAGCACAAGCAGTTCTAAGGTAACAGGTAACTGACCCACATTGAAACACTCATATTAGTACAAGGTGTGGCCTCCACAGGCTGCAACGCAGGCAGTGATTCTGGCATCCAGTCAATCCTACAGATGGCGAATCTGTCATGGGACACGTTATGCCGTGCCTCCTTGAGCTGTATACATAGTTCTGTAAGACTTGTTGGTTGACTAGTCACATGAGTCACCTCTCGTCCCATTGTATCCCACACATGCTCGACTGAAGGCAAATCCGGAGACTGTGTTGGAGAGGGACCTTGCTGAATGTCTTGTAAAGCACGTCGAGTTTCACAGGCAGTGTTTGGACGAGCATTATCACATTGGAACAACATATCCCCTTCCTGTTGCAAGAATGGCAAAAGAACAGGTCTAGCAACATTCTGCATGTACTGAGTGCTTGTTAACATCACCTCCAAAATCACCAAAGTTGAACAAGAGTTATAGCTTATCGCACCCCAGTTCATAAGCCCTGGGGTACATCCAGTGTGCGTTGGACGAATGCACCTATGAGATGGCACTTTGCAAGTCTACATTGAACATTACAAACGACAATCACTTACGTGCAGGCATCCATCTTGCAATTGATTCTTTGAAAGCACCAATATAGGTGTGTGCGCCATTGGCGTAATGTCAGTGGAAGACTGGCTACAGGTGTGTGTGTCCCAGTCCCAGTTACAATAACCAGGTTGAAAAAGTTCATGTTGATAAGTCTGAGCTCACAAGCCTCTTATCCCTGCTGTGTTAAGTGTAGGGTCTGCCACTGATGTCCTTACAATATGATCATCCTGGTGGGCATCTATGCTGCGTGGACGTCCAGAACATCGTCTATGAGTGTGAGAATGCTCATGTGACCACTGGTACCAGGACTGTTGCACAGCTAACGCAGTACATCCAACTTGTGTGGCAATTCTCCAGCAGGACCATCCCGCCACTCGGAAGGCCATAATTTGACCCCTTTCAGACTCCTTAGTTGGTTGTAGGCAGACAGTGAAGTGCTGCAGGTTGGGTGGCAGGGAGGGGAGAGGTGGGGAGGGTGGAGGAAGTAGTGGAAAAGGAGAGAAATAGAGAGAAATAAATAAATATAATATAATATAATACATAAATAAAAAATACTATGTGTGGTGGTGGAATGACGGCTGTGTAGTGCTGGAGTGGGAGCAGGGAAGAGGCTGGACGGGTGAGGACGGCGACTAATGAAGGTTGAGGCCAGGCGGGTTGTGGGAACATAGGATATATTGTAGGGAAAGTTCCCACCTGCACAATTCAGAAAAGCTGGTGTTGGTGGGAAGTATCCATAAGGCACAGGCTGTGAAGCAGTCATTGAAATGAAGGATATTGTGTTTGACAGCGTGTTCAGCAACAAGGCAGTCCAGTTGTTTCCTGGCTACAGTTTGTCAGTGGCCATTCATGTGGACAGACAGCTTGTTGGTTGTCATGTCTACATGGAATGCAGCACAGTGGTTGCAGTTTAGCTTGTAGACCACATGACTGGTTTCACAGGTGGCCCTGCCTTTGATGGGATAGTTGATGTTAGTGGCCGGACTGGAGTAGGTGGTGGTAGGAGGGTGTATGGGACAGGTCTTGCATCTAGGTCTATTAAAGAGGTATGAACCATGAGGCAAGGGATTGGGAGCAGGGGTCATGCAAGTATGGATGAGTATATTGTGTAGGTTTGGTGGACAGCGGAATACCACTGTGGGAGGGGTGGGAAGGATAGTGGGCAGGACATTTCTCATTTCATTGCATGAAGAGAGGTAATCGAAAACCCTGGAGAAGAATGTAATTCAGTTCCACCCAGGACTGGAGCAAACCCTGGCAGAGAATGTAATTCAGTTTCTCCAGTCCTGGGTGGAACTGAATTATATTCTCCTTCAGGGTTTGCTCCAGTCCTGGGTGGAACTGAATTACATTCTTCTCCAGGGTTTTCGATTACCTCTCATCATGCCCTGAAATGAGAAATGCCCTGCCCACTATCCTTCCCACCCCTCCCACAATGGTATTCCACCATCCAGCAAACCTACACAATATACTCGTACATCCTTACACGACCCCTGCTCCTAATCCCCTACCTCATGGTTTATACCTCTGTAATATACCTAGATGCAAGACCTGTCCCATACATCCTTCCACCACCACCTACTCCAGTCTGATCACAAACCTCACCTGTCCCATGAAACTCAGGGCTACCTGTGAAACCAGTCATGTGGTCTACAAGCTAAGCTGCAATCACTGTGCTGCATTCTGTGTAGGCAGGACAACCAACAAGCTGTCTGTCCACGTGAATGGCCACCGACAAACTGTGGCCAAGAAACAAGTGGACAACCCTGTTGCTGAACACGCAGTCAAACATGATATCCTTCATTTCAATGACTGCTTCACAGCGTGTGCCATATCGATCCTTCCCACTAACACCAGCTTTTCTGAATTGCACAGGCGGGAACTTCCCTGCAATACATCCTACATTACCGCAACCCTCCTGGCCTCAACCTTCAATAGTCGCTGTCCTCAACCATCCAGCCCTTCCCTGCTCCCATTCCAGCACTACACAGCCATCATTCCACCACCACACACAGTCTTTTTTATTTATTTACTATATTTTATTTTTTTAAATTTTTTATTTATTTATTTCTCTCTGTTTCTCTCCTTTTCCGCTACTCCCCACCTCCCCCCTTCCCACCTCTCCCCTGCTCGCCGCCCAACCTTTATCACTTCACTGTCCACCATCCCCAACATTCCATCCCTCCCCCTCCCTGCCCCAGCTTCCTCCTTTCCCCCTTCCAGTCCCCACGCCCATCATGCACTGGCGCTGCTGCTTGCAGTATGGTTTCAGTTGCCTGAGAATGCAGCCGTGTGTGTGAGTTGCATTTGCGTGAATGTGAGTGTGTCTATGAGTATGTGTGTCTATAGTTGACAAAGGCCATTGGCCTAAAGCTGTAAGTGTGAAAATCTTTTTGTTGTGCCTATCTGTGGCTCAGCATCTCCATTATATGGTGAGTGGCAACTTTCCTTCTCATAATACCATATCTTAGATTACTATGTATGTAAGAGTAATAGGCACATAGTACTGTTTCAAAATTTTGCAGTTTTCTTTAAGTTTTCTTAATGTATAACAGTATTTACAAAGTTTTTTATTCAGTAGTTCAACATGTTTTTCCCATTTTTAGCTATTGTCCAGCCATACACCTAAAAATTTCATTTAAGTAATCTGTTCTACCAGACATTTCCCAATCTCTACTCTTAATTTTTTTTTTTACTTTGCTCCTTATCTGCCTAAAATTCATCCAAGTCATTTTTTGTAATTTATAATTAAGTAATTGTACTTGAACCATTGAGCTGCCTCATTCATTGTTGTAGCTGCACTAACTCTCTTGACAATAAGGCTCATATTGTCTGCAAAAATTACTGATTCTGCCCTTGTTAGACGGTTAGGAAAATCATTAATAAAAATGGGGTACACCACAGTTGACTTTCCGATATGTTGAGTAATATTTTGTGCCGTTATGTATTATTTCAACACTTTGATATCTGTTGCACAGGTATGATTGAAACCAGCTGTATGCTTTTCCATGGACTCCATAGCAATACAGTTTCCCTAATAAAATATCATGGTCGATGACGTCAAATGTCTTGGATGGATCTAAAAATATTCCACAGTTTAAGTCCTCATTATCCACTGCAGTTAAAACTTGTTCCAAGAAGTGACACACAGCTCTTTCTGTAGACCTGTTTTTCGTTAACCCATTCTGTCCATTTGTTAGAATTTTGCATTTGTTTGGGAAACTCAACAGTCTCTAATACACAATCCTCTCAATTACTTTAACAAAACCTGATAGTTGTGACAATGGCCTATAATTTTGTATGGTATATGGACAGTCTTTTTTATAAAGTGGCTTTATTATTGCTGGTTTTAAGCGCAGAAGGGAATTCACCAGTTTTAAATGATGTATTAATAATTTCAACTAATTCAGTTATTTTGTTTGCACTATGTTTTATGATCTTATCAGGAATACTGTCACAGTCACAGGACACTTTATTTTTCAGCTTATTAATTGCATTTCTTTCTTCTGAATGCTGGGTACAAAAACATTGTCTTTTCATTTGTGGGAACTTTTGATTTATGAACTTTTGAGTTTCCCAGGTTCTTGATAAGATTTTGAGAAGTGTTGATGTAGTAGTCATTGAACATATTGGCAACATATAGAGGGTCTTTATGGGAATCAGGTCACTTAGCTGCCGTAATAACCCGAACACCACTTGTATGAAACTCGTATTTATTCTAACTGCACAATTACACATATACACATATAAACAAGCCTCGCAAGCTTCACGGGTCGAAACGTAAAACCACACTGCACAAAGGCGTGCACCAAGACCCGCATCCTAAGAGCATGTCAGTCACAGATATACCACTCTGCTCTATTCCGGTGGTCGATGACCGCCACAGAGCCTCCCCCTTCCAGTGCGGAGCACGGTGAGAGGAGGTGATGTAGGTTGGCGTGGTGATCGGTCTGTTGTGATGAAGTCGCGGTGCCACGCTGGTAGGCGTAGCGGGCACCCGAAACGGGAAACTGGGATCAAGCAGCCCAGCGATGCGGGGATGTGGTGTGCCATGAGTGGTACGCGAATGCAGAGGTGGCCGTCCTCGTCTATCGAAGCAGTGATTGCCGCCTCCTCCACGTCTGTTGGTACCGCAAACATGCATAAGAATGTAACCTGGGCGGCTGAATCGTCTAATGATGTGCGGGGGGGGGGGGGGGGGGGAGACGTGCAGGACGAACAGTGTCCCATCTCGTAGCTGCAGAGACAGGTCCTCGACCAGAAAAGGTGACACGTCGATGTGGAAAACGGCGATGCTGGCGTCGTCGGCCTGTGTCAGCAGGTCGACGGAAACACTAAGGTGAGGGGAGGGAGGGGTGAAACCTTCACACGCGACCTTTCCTGCAGCCTCTGAGCTGGGGGGGGGAGAACATGAACCACTGGTGTCACACGCATCATCACACGCATCGTCACATGCGTCACGGGTACCAGAGCGGGGGTTCGGCGCGTTTGAAGTATTAGAGATGGAAGGTGGCAAGAGAGTGTGGTCGGGGTTGAAGTTGTATTCTGAAGTTGCCTCGTTGTTGAGGCGCCAAGCTGGTTTAAGGTGCGAGACGGACACTGTTGTATTCTACCGTTGCACAGAATGTCAAAGGTCTGCAGCGAGTGGTAGGATGGGTGTAGTGCGGGTCATATCGTATCATCGCACAGCATCACGTAATCGCAAATTTGTTGGTCTTTGTGCACAAAGGCACGAGGGACCGTGTGTGCTCGTGGGGGCGGGGGGTGTATATTCGCAGCGAAGTGTTGGACGCGTTCTATAAGTGTCGGAAGTTCTGACTGCGGGGGAGGATCGGAATCCTCGACGAATTGTGCTGGGGGGACGAGGGGTTCCCCGTACAACAATTCTGCTAGGGAGGCTTGCAAATCGTCTTTGTAAGCCAAATGGACACCTAGTAGTACCCAGGGGAGGGCTTCGGACTAAGATCTGTTGCGGCACATCAGCGCTGCTTTTAATGTGCTGTGCCAGCGCTCGACCAACCCATTGATTTGTGGGTGGTAGGCGGTTGTACGTAATTTGTTTGCACTGCATAGATCGCATAATTTGCCAAAGAGCACAGCTTCAAATTGTCGTTCTTGGTCCGTCGTGACTGAAGATGGGCAACCGAACCGCGCGATACAGGAGGCGATGAAGGCCAGTGCGCCAGAGTCAGCAGTAATGTCTGTTATTGGAATCATCTCCACCCACCGACTAACACAGTCAGTGATAGATAAAATGTATCAGAAACTCTCAGAAGGAGGGAGTGGTCCGACCAGGTCAAGATGGTCATGACAGAACCTGCCTTTCGGTACCTCAAACAAGCCCAATGGTGGGTGTGCATGACAGCCGACCTTAGTGTGTTGGCAAGGTATGCATGCCTGTGTCCAGTTTTTGCAGTCTGCTCTAACCCCAGTCCATACGAATCACTCTGTTATGAGGCATGTGGTAGCCGAAATACTGGGATGTGCTAGGTCGTGGATAGCGGCAAATAACTTACGGCACAAGGTGGCCGGTACTAGGGGGTGGGCAGTACCTGTGGAGACGTCACAGAGGACTGGTAAGGCCGAACCTGGAATTCGGCGGGGCTCAATTGAGAGCGAGGTGGACTGGCTATTCAGTAACTGTTGAATGTCGTCATCTGCTTGTTGCTGGGCAGCTAGGTCGTCGAAGCCCCAAGAAAACAAAATCATACCGACCCATGACATGTAGTCAGCAACAACGTTGTCCGCACCCTTGATACAATGGACGTCTGTTGTGATTTGACATATTAGGTCCATGTGTCTGAAACGGTGGTGGGGGGAAGGTCGGTTGTGGGATTACGCACAGCGTCTGCCAACGGTTTGTGGTCTGTATATATGGTCACTGACCTACCCTCAATGTCCTCTCGGAAATGCCGAACTGCCTCATAAATAGCAAAGAGTTCTCGGTTGAAAGTGGACCACTTCCGCTGGGAGGCTGACAACTTCCGCGAGAAGAAACGTAGTGGTTGTGCGGAGCCTGCCACGTGCTGCAGGAGCACAGCGCCACAAGCAGCGTCGCTTGCATCAGCTGTGATTGATATTGGGGCATCAGATACCGGGTGTGCGAGCGTGACGGCATTCGCTAGTGCCGTTTTTAGTGCGACAAACGTGCGTCACATGTGGTCACCCGACGGGGCCTTGCGGAGCCCTGAAGTATTCTTTCCGATGAGTGCATTGGTTAACAGAGCCGGTAGGGATGCGGCGTGTGGGATGTGCCGCCGAAAAAAATTTATCATCCCTAAAAAACGATGTAGGTCGCGGTAAGCCTCAGGCAGGGGGAGGTCGCGTATAAAGGCGACTCTGTCTGACATGGGGCGGGTCCCTTCTGTGGAAACAGTATAGCCCAAAAATGTCACACTAGCAGACCGCAACTGAGATTTATCATCATTGATTTGGACTCCATTCTCGGCGAGAATACTAAGAACTGTAGATAGGTGCTGTTCGTGTTCCTTGAGGGTAGTTGATGAAATGAGGATGTCATCCAAATACGCGTAACAGTATGGGAGTGAGAAAAGGATGGAATCGATAAACCTTTGCCAAGTCTGTGCAGCGTTTTTGAGGCCGTACGGGATGTAACAGTATTCGTACAGTCCGAAAGGGGTAATAATTCCTGTTTTAGGGATGTCTTACTGGTACATGGGGATTTGATGGTACGCTTTTCGACAATCAAGTACACTGAAAAAGCGTGCACCATGGAGTTGTTGGGAGAAATCTTGTATGTTTGGTATAGGGTAGTTGTCTAAAATTGTTCTGGCATTCAACAGTCGGTAGTCGCTACACAAACGAAATGAACCGTCCTTCTTGGGCACGAGACGGACAATACCTGAATCTAACAGCTCCTATACAGCGGTTTTTGCTTGCTGTAATTTGGTGGAATTAAGGCATCGAGCCTTGTTGTGTACTGGGGGGGCCTTCCGTGGTGTTCAATCGGTGACAGGTACCTTTAGTAATCACGCCTATTAACTGCGGGACACCCTGGGGAACCACACTGGGACTAGGTGGGGTAACACGCACTACATTAGGGGTAGGAATGTCACTAACCTGCAGGGAAATGCATCATTGCAGAGGTATCTGCGCCTTGGTGGAGTTCTCGTGGGTCTATGCCCGCAGTGCGGAAGCATCCCCTGCTGCCTCCTGTGTGCGTGACAGTTTGGCTGATGTGGCGGTGATCAACTGTTGCTGGCATGCGTTTTTGGCATGAAGGTCGGTGATCTCAAGGCACTGGGTTGTCAGACGCGACCGAGCGGCGGAGAGCTCTGTCGTGAGATGGGCAAGGTGGGCAAGGTATCACAGTGTGTGGCAGGGGGTGGGGGGAAGGTGGCGAAAATCCCTGGTGCTTCGGGCGAAAGTACCTGGTCGTGTGTCGGGCTGGTATGTAACATATTTACACGTGATGTTGCTGAGGACTGTGGTGAGGGAAGTTCTTGTTTCAACTGTGGCATGAAGTCCGGAAACTGCCACGCGTTTGGATGCACTGCAACATGTGTGGGCCATGGTGCGTGGACTGTACTAGTGGGGTTATGTTGTGCACATGGGTTTAACACTGTAGTCGGAGCCGTTGATGGCTGAATTACCAGCAATTCTTCCATGAATGAAATTGTAGACAAGCTCTTGGCGAGCTCCAGGTCACAAATCACGTGGTGGTTCATTGGTGTGTAACGGTGGCAGGAGGAAAGATGAGAAATGCGCGTACTGTGGTTGTATCGAAAAATTCCGGGTTAACCACTACGGGAATCAGGTCGCTTAGCTGGCGTAATAACCTGAACACCGCTTGTATGAAACTCGTATTTATTCTAACTGCACAATTACACATATACACACATAAACAAGCCTCGCGACCATCACTGGCCGAAACGTAAAATCACACTGCACAAAGGCGCGCGCCAAGACCCACGTCCTAAGAGCGTGTCAGTGTGCAGAGATACCACTCTGCTCTATTCCGGTGGTCGATGAACGTCACATCTTCAACAACTTTTCCTTTCTTTTTTATGATAAGGTTATTTTTTGTCACTTTGGATTTACCTATGTTGTGGTTTATGACCTTCCAAACTGATATGGTTTTATTGCTGCCTTTTCTGATATTTAAATCGTTGTTCAGTTTTTTTGGTGCATGATTAACCTTTCTGTAGACTTTTATATAGCATCTAAGATATGACTTTAATGCTGCATTAAGGTTTGAATGCCAACCCAGATTTCTAAGAGTACCTGCAGATTTCTTAATTCCTGCAGTTAACCATGAATTACATTTGAGGCAAATTTTTACTTTTCTAATGGGGAAAGCGACATCAAAGCAGTATTTATAATTAGAGAAAAGTGACTCATATTTAGAGTCTACAGCTTTTTTTGGGTCTCTGTTCCATTCAATGCTACCCAACATGCTATGAAAATTCCTAAGGCTACTATCATTACTGTATCTTGTTTCTATATAGCAGAGATCGGCAACAGGCGGACCGCGGTCCGTATAAACGTGTCTGAAAAACAAAAATTTAGTCGAGTAGATTAGCAAATCATTTAGTCGAGCCGATCCATTTCATTCTATATTTCTCGGCAAGTAGCGCCTCCCACCACGCGTCACTACTCACGCGTTCATTTGTTAAACAAATCCGAACCTGTCGTTTTAGTCAAAGAGAGCACAGTGGGCGGTCGGTCTTTACTTCTTTCCGTCAATCGCACACAGGCCGCAGAGCAATTATTCACTTGTTATACAATTTGTCGCGTGGAAAACCTTTCCGTACATACATACTTACATTAATAATGGGTCCTAAAAAGCGAAAAGTGGACACTGAAAATAGGAGATTTTTGACTGAATGTACTGAACAATATTGTTTTACGCTGCTTGATAGACCTCAAGCGGTTCCAGTTTGCTTAATATGTAATTAAACTGTTGCTGTTATTAAAAGTGGCAATTTAGAGCGACACTATGAAACAACTCATCAGCAATTCCACAAAAATTTCCTCTTAGCAGTGAGGCTCGTAAAGAAAAATTACAGGTAATATAATTCTATTAGATAACGTATAAATGTGATAGGTATAACTGCTTTGTAAACTTATCACGATAAAATTTAAATTTAAATTACAAGAATATCAGTTCGTACGAAAAAAGCACGAAATTTCTGGTTTGCTGCATGAGTGAGAAAGAAAAAAAAATGGGCAGAAGCAGTGTTACGTGTTGCTGGACACTTAGTAAACACCAAAAACCATTTTCAGATTCTGAAATAATGAAAGAATGTATGTTGGAAGTAGCCTCGGCACTTTTTGAAGAAAAAAAGGATGTTGTCGCTGCAATTCAATGTCAGCAAGAAGAAATACAAGAAGAACGTAAATTATAGCTACTGATATTAAAAGCACTCTGCTTGAACTTTTGGAAAATGCACTATGCTACGCCATTAAACTTGACGAATCAAGTGACATTGTTGATGATGAACAAATATCTATTTTCGTGAGATTTTTTTCGACATTAAAAATATGATATTCTAGGAAGAATTGCTCGCAATATTGTCTTTGAAAGGTACCACTCGAGGGGAAGATTTATTCAAAGCTATTGACGAATTTACTAATAATTCCGACATTCGTTATGATAAAATAGTGTCGCTTTCAACTGACAGCGCCCTAGCGATGACTGGCAAAGAAAAAGGTTTAGTAAAGAAAATCAGG
The DNA here is from genome assembly GCF_021461385.2 of Schistocerca piceifrons. NCBI lineage: Eukaryota > Metazoa > Arthropoda > Insecta > Orthoptera > Acrididae > Schistocerca > Schistocerca piceifrons. The sequence continues at coordinate 672,316,929 of NC_060138.1, read as the reverse complement.
GATCAGAATCCAGGTCTAATATCGTATCAGTGTATAATTCATCAGACTGCCCTTTGTGGAAAACTCAGTGCTACACTGAAAGAAGTAATGGACAGCTTGGTGCAGTTGATTAATTTTATATCTCATTCTTCTCTTCAACACCTAAAGTTCAAGAAGTTTCTTTCAGAATGTGATATAGCATATTCTAACTCATCGTAATACAACAATGTTCGTTGATTAAGTAAAGGTCAAGTTGTTGAACGTTTCTGGCTAATAAAGGAAGAAGTAACCTTCTTCTTGCAAATATTGGATACGCAGGGAGCAAAGAAGCACTTAGAATTCATAACAAACGAGCGCGATATGATATCTATGGCTTTTCTGAAGGATATTCTGAAATATTTAAATTCGCTAACATAGAGTTACAAAGGAGTGGGAAATTAATATACGATCTGATACAAAGCGTATCTGCTTTTCGTCGTAAGCTGGAAATTCTTGAAAAAGATATTGCAAGGCACGAATTTACTCATTTCCCAACAATTCAAATGAGTATAAAAAAGAGAACTCTGAAGAAGACATTGGAGTGTTTGTAAGATTTTCTGCCCGATCTAAGGGACGAATTTGCTACAAGATTTCAAGACTCTGCAGAAATTGGAAAGCTGTCTCAATTCCTAAAATTTCCTTATGAAGTTGATGCATCGGCAGAATGGACTGATGTGCCTGCTAAGTTGTTCAGCGTTTCAAAGTCTTCACTTCAAGTGGAGATAATCGACTTGCAAGAAGATATTTCTTTGCAAATGTATAAAACTGTATCCACTGAAGAATTTTGGGGTAAACATGTTTCAGAAAAATATTAAAATTGTAAGAAAGTAGCTATCAATCTGGCCACTGTTTGGTTCGACATATATATGCGAATCGTCGTTCTCAAAAATGAATTTTTGGAAGAACACATTCAGTCAAGGTTGGTGTACCCCTCATACACCGAACTTTAAAAAACTGGCTCAAGAGCGTCGATGTAATTTCTCACATTGAATATGTTACAATATTAACTGAGAACTACTTGTTTTACCCTTTTTTGGACACTAACTTGACTTGAAAACAAAATATAAAACACTGCCTTTTAATTATTAGTGTTTTTCTGGACCTCCATAAAAAATTTTACACCGGATCTGGACCCCACCGAAAACTACTTGCCGACCTCTGCTGTATAGTTTCCACTGCTATGTTTTTTCCTAACCATATTTCTTAGAAAGAGCTTGATTGCCATGTGGTCAGAGAAACCAGTTTCTTTTCTTCAGCCTCATAACTACATGTCTCATTGATAATAAACACCTGATAAATTGTTGTCTCACACCCATCTCCAGATCTGGTGATATCAGTTACTGTGGCTTCTAAATTATATGAGGTGAAGAGATTTAGCAATTGAACCTTGAGTGCATTATTATTACTTCTAAAGCTGACACTGAAATCACTCAGTACAGCTGTTGATTTTGACTCATGTCTCAAGTCATTCATTAGATCTTCAAGATTTTTTAAAAAATGAAGGAATATTCCTAGAAGGTGACCTATTTATACAGGCAATTACCAAACCACAGTCAGTCAGTTCACAGATACAGTATTCAAATTCTTTTCTATACACTGTACACTACTTAACTTTACTTCTTTAGAACTAAGATTGTCACTAACATAAATACATTTACCTCCACATCTGTACTTTTCTCTGCAAAAGCTGCTTATGATTTTAAATTTGGGAAGAACTGCTGTACATATTTGAGAGTTTTGCAACCATACAACAGATACTTGGTTAAAACTGTTACTTAATAAGACTTCAAGTTCACCCAACTTACTGCATAAACCTTGTACATTTTGATATAGGATTGAAAACTGATTATGAGATGCAAAGTTAAATAAATTATTACTTATCCTAATGCTGCTTTCCTTAGGTTCTTTGACACTAAAAATTCTTCAGCTGATTTGGCTGCCTCACACTTCTTCTAATTGGTAGCCCAGAAATTGTTGCTGCTGCTGTTGTTGGTTACTGTGGTGAAGTGGTTACTGAAGCTGGTTGTGGTGTTGGTTGACCTTCTGCTGTTGTTGCTAGGACTGTTGTGGTGGTTCCTGGAGTACTCAATACTGACACTGTTGGTGGTGCTGTAGATGAAGCTGGTTGTAGTGTTGGTTGGGTTTCTACTGTTGTTTGTGCTATTACTGCGTACTGCTGCTGATGTTGGAGTACCCACTATAGCAATGGTCTCTTTATTCTTTTTTTTATCTAGCATTTGCACAAATTTGTGTCCAAGGAGTGACTTTCCACTTGCATGCAAATGCAAACCATGTTCAGTAAAGTCTTCTCTCTGGAAGAAAACGACAGATAGGAAATGTGTGTTGATGAATGCTTTACATGTTTTTTGAACTGTCTCTTTGCTCTAGCAATCTACATTCACAAAAGAACTTTCTATCACGTCATGCCTGTGTAGAATTCCAATGACTGCTACTGATGCATTCTTGTTGCAACTCAGGGTTTCTTTCAAGTTATTTGTGGCTTCAATTACCTCATTTTTATTTACGTCATTGGCACCCCCAATTATTACACTACATTGTTTAGAATTAGATGTTTTTGCATCTTTTACATTTCTTGTTATTTCAGCCAAATATTGCAACTCATTCATGAAAACTCTTGTAACTTTCAATTGAAATTATTGCAATTAACATCTTAAACAATGTAAACAACTAAATTGTGATTGTTAAAAACCATATTAGGAGATGCTGCAAACTCCATAAATAGGTCAGTTCTGCAAAGCTCAGTGCGATGCAATTTGCGATGCGAATAAATAATGTTTCAATAAAATTTCACATTTTGGCTATATCACTTCTGTAGAAAATGACTAACTACGACAAAGATAGCCTGAATATGATGGCCAGTACAGGATCTAATTCACAGGTGAAGCAGAATGCAGCGAACCTATACCATGATTTCTTGAAACATCAAGAATCTAACTGGAGTGTTAACTTACCCAACAAGGTAATTATATTTTATTCTGGTGGGGAAGCTGGAATCCCTTAAAATTCGTCAGGACAGTCATGTTAATCACTTCTAAGTTACAGGTACCATCACATCACAAAATACTAAATTGAAAGTCAGGCATAACATTGGCAATAAGGACCATAAGTGAACTAGGTGGGTGGATAGAAAAGAATGATGAGCCACTTATCAGTACATAAAATTATTTATGAGATAGCCACTGAAGACATAAAAAGCTTAAGTGCAGTAGTCTACTCTAATACTGTAGTGAAAGAAATATGTTGTAGGTCATGCGAAAAACTTTTTGTATAGGATTGTGAAGTGTTATTCTTTTTAGTAATCAATATGGCAAACCAGGGTGAACATATTAAGAATGAGTTAGTTTCAAATGACAGTGCTGAACGTAATGATAGCCACTGTGAGGGTGAATTTATCTTAGACAGTAATAGTGAACATAATCAAGTTGTAAAAAGAAGAAACCGTAAACAAGAAAGTTAGCAGAACAGTAGGTATTTGCAGTCCATTTTGAGGTTTTGAACATGAGGAACTTTTGGGACCAAATGTTGATCGTATGGAACAGCTTAAGAATCAAAGCAAAGAATTAGCAAATGAACTACATAGCAGTTTGTGAGAGGGAGAGAGGTTAGCATAAATGCATCAAATAATGTCTTGGGCAGTAAAGTTGAAGCAACCCACAGTAAACTATATGACACAAATTCAGAAATAAAAGAACTAAGAAACAAACTTATAAACACTAAAGTTAAAATTATCAAAACACAAAAAAGTCTCAGAAGCTATAAATCAGTTGTAAAATCAGTACACAAATGGATCGATACATGAATAAGTGCTGTAGAAGGCCAAGTATCTGAGGTACAATGAATTTCACAAGAACAGTTGGGCAAATAAATGGAAATTTTGAAATTATGCATAGTATCCTAAATCAAGAAAGGGAGGTGTTAAGATCAGAAATGTGTCAATATGATAAAAATCTTGAGTGTCAAATTAACACTACAGAAAATGAAACCAAAAATCGATTAGTTACAATTAACAGTAAAGTTGCTGAAGTGAAAAAAAATTGTATCTATAGCAACGTGGATGCATGTAATAGTAATGTGGTTACTGTTTGCAAAATACCAACTGAACTGGAAGAATATTTTGCTACAAAAAGTTTTAACAATAACTATGTCAGAATGTGGGCTATCAAACCAAACATTTTCCCAGTTGTCATAAACTTCACTGTGTTGATTGTGTACAAAATTAGCAAGAAAACGTTGTTAGTGGTATAAATGATGCGATCAAAATAAAGTTTGTAAAAATGTTTTTTTATGGGAAGCATTCTCACGGGCTATTATGTTAATATTGCTTACAGGTATCTTGAGAAAAGTTTTTTAAGTAAATTTTGGTCAGAACTTGAACAGGCTAGAACTAAAGGCAATTTTTTAAATGAAGCATGCAACAAAGAAGCAGATGGCAGTATGAAAAATTTCACATTTAGATATATGGTTTGATGAGCTTATACAGATAAATGCATTAAAGAGGAGGTTACCAGGAAAAATTCAGAGGGGATTAGTGTATGGACCAGACAATTCCATCGAACAATTTTTAAAGTGTGTAGTTCAGTTAGACAGAGCCTTAGAAACAAACAAAAGACATGACTGTAATCAGAATGGATTTAGTGACACTCAGAAAGGGGGGCTGGAATTAGAACTATAATAACATTGGTATAGGTCAGGTGTGCACGGTGCATCAGAGGCTGTTATTCAAATAGCTGACTATGGTGGGGTGCACACCAGGGTTTTTTAGATTAGGCAACTCTCCATCCAATATAGATAATGACAGGAAACCCAGATGTATCAGTGCAAGATCGAAAGAAATGCCTCCCATAGGTGAAAGTATAAATATCCTAATGGTAAATTGCCAAATCGTTTGCAACAAAGTGACAAGAGTTTGAAGTGCTCATGAAAAGCAGTGAAGCTCACATAATACTAGGTTCAGAAAGTTGGTTAAAATCTGAGATTGATAGCAGTGAGATTTTTGGTGAAAATTTAAATGTATATCAAAAGGGTAGCAAATGGGAAATGGAGGTGGCATGTTAATTGCAGTAGACAAGAAACTCAAAACTCACTGGGATAGAAATTGAAGCTGCATGTGAGATTGCTTGGGCAAGACCAAGTGTCAGGGGTAGGCATAAAATGATAATTGAATCCTTCTGTCGCCCACCGGACTTACCTCCTGATGTAACCAAAATGTATAGAGAAAATCTCCATTCACTTGTACATAAGTTCCCCAATCACACTGAAATAATTGTTGGAGACTTTAATCATCTAACAATTAATTGGGAAAATTACAGTTTTGTTCCTGGTGGGTGTGATAAGATATCCTGTGAAACTTCACTAAATGCCCTTCTCAGAAAACTACCTAGAACAAATAGTTAGGAACACCATTCATGATGGAAATATGTTGGATCTAATGGCAACAAACAGACCTGATCTCTTTGAGGATGTCCGCATCCAAACTGGTCTTAGTGACCATGTCACGGTTGTGGCAAAAATGATTACCAAAGTACAGAGGACAGGTGTACAGTCACTATAAAGAAACTTCTAAAGGAACAGAGGTTACTGCATAATAAGTGTAAAACAAAGTATAGGGCTACAGATAGAGAGATGCTGAGTGAAATGTATTTGGCTGTTGCAAGAAATGTTTGATGCCTTCTGTGACTACCATAGTGGAATATTGTCAAGTGATCTTTCACAGAACCCAAAGAAGTTTTGGTCATATGTAAAGGCTGTTAGTGACACTGAGGTTCATGTCCAGTCCCAGGTGAATGAGACACTAACTGTAATTGAGGGTAGTAAAGCAAAAGTTGAACTGCTTAATTCCATTTTCAAATATTCCTTTACAAAGGAAAACCCAGGAGAACTGCTCCAATTTAATCCTTGTACCACTGAAAAGATGAATGAAATAAGTACTAGTATCAGTGGTTTTGTGAAACTGTTGAAATCTGAAATATGGGGTGTCAAGTGAAATTTGTGACTGGATTGAGGACTTTTTGATAGGGAGGACACAGAATGTTATCTTTAAATGGAGAGTCATTGTGAGATGTGGAAGTAACTGTGGGTGTGCGCCAGGGAAGTGTGTTGGGACCTTTGCTGTTCATATTATATATTAATGACCTTGCAAACAATATTAATAGTAAAATCAGGCTCTTTGCAGATGATGCTGTTATGTATGGGGTGTTTCCATAAGAGCATCTGAGAATTTAACAGGACATAAAGGATGCTCCACTGAACAGTTTGGAGCAGGGAACCTGGGGTCGAAGAAGCCAGCTTAAGGAGATATGGAAGTAAACTTGTCTACCACTTTGTCTAGCATAACTGTTTTCCAGCTTATTTACAACTAACATGTGTAAAAGTTTACACATACTGTGTTGTTCATTTACATGCACATACTTTATTTCCTGCAAGAAAACAAGGAGGATGAGCCATATCTTCTACCTGGCCATCTGAATGACCACCTGTACTTGAGGTTGAAGCAAAGAGTTCTACCTTAGTTGTTGGAGAATGTACCCTTGGCTGTTTGTGAGAGAAAATGGATACAACATGATGGAGCACAACCTCACTGCAATAAGGATGTCCCTGTCCATCTCACTGCTGTATTTCCTGGTCACTGGATTGGAATGGGAGGTCCTATTCCATGACCTGTGAAGTCACTAGACCTGAATCCCTTTGGTTACTGCCTGTGGGGATATCTAAAGTCACTGCATATGAGACCCCAGTGGATTTGGAGAAGGAATTAGTTAGCAGAATTGTAGCTGCCTGTGATTTGATTTGAAACACATTAGGAATATTTGTCAGGGTGCATCAGAGTCTTGTTCACCGATGTCATGCTTACATTGAGGTTGAAGGCCATCAGTTTCAGCAAATTTTGTAAGATACAGTACAAAAGGTACATTTACTGTGTCAATGATAGTATTTGCAGTTAACTGTAAATAATCTAAATAAAAAAGTACACATAATGTGATTTTATTCCTATCATCTCCTTAAGCATCAGAGAGCAGTGCAACAGACTTGGTGCAGTTTTCATGGATTTGAATAAATTTATCAGTGATAAATGCATAGGACAAGATGGGCTGCACCTAATCAGGCAACAGCAGCAACATTCAGCAATATGTACAGTGATATTTGTAAGTTCATATTTAGTAAGGGAAATTAGTATGCAGAGATGGGGGTGTAAAAATTGATAACACAGTTGAAATAAAAATACACAAACAGCATTTTGAAACATATGTCATTAGGAATATACAAAAAAGCAACAATATGTTTGTAATGCACTTGAACATAAATGGGTTAAGTTCAAACTATACAAATGGCAGAGAAACAAAATTTAATGACTTGCATATCATTTTGTTAGAAATACCAAATGTCAAGGTTGTATGCTTGAATGAACACTGGATTACAAAGGATAGTATCAAAATCTTAAATAACCTTGATAAATTATATATTGCCAGCAACTTTTTAACACTAGGAGGTTCGTGCATACTTGTGGGAAAATCAATGGAATATGAAGAGCAAGATTCGATTTTGATTCCCTTAATGAAGAATGTATATTTGAAAACTGCTGTGTAGACTTAGGGCAAAATGTTGTAATTTTATCTGTGTACAGAATTCCAGGCACAGAAATAACGAAACATTTTCTGTCAAAATTCCAGTGTCTACTGCGAAAACTTAAAAAAAAAAAAAAAAGGAAAGAGTCATAATAACTGCTGATTTTAACATAGATCTAGCCAACGAAGCCAATAACTCAACAAAATCCATTGATATGATTAAAATATCTGGTTTAAGTGCAAATTTCACTGATTTTACATGCGTAAACAAAATGTCTCCAACAGATATAGATAACATTTTATCCAGTCATTCTCATAATGAGGCAAATAAGTTTTGTTTAGATTTAGGACTCTCTGATCACTGTGCTCTGTTTATGCATTACCAAAACCCATAGAACCTTGCTCAAAAAAACCTACACCAAATGCCAGTTCAGCAAAGAAAATATGAACTCATTCTATCGTAGATTAAATAAGGTGGAGTGGGTATAGACCATAGTATTTCATGCTCTGAAAAATTTGCTACTTTCTTGAAAAACGTCCTACACATTTTTAATGAAACTTTCCCCCTTATTGTACATCATAAAAAAGTAGGAAATAAAGTAAAAGGAAGGAATAAAAATCTCTAGTGCAAGAAAAATACAGCTACATGGGAAACTAAAAAATAACGAAAGCCCTAATTTTGTTACCTATGTAAAAAACTACAAAAATATTTTTAAAAAGCTGTAAAGGCAGCCAAAGAGCTGGCAAATAATAGAGTTATGTTGGATAGTGAAAACAAATCAGAGGCATTATGGTCAGTGATCAAAGTTGGAAAGGTGCCACAAGTAGAGGCCATGGTATTTCTGAAATCAAGATAGAGGATTAAACTATTGTAAATCCTGCTCACATTTCAGATTTATTTCATGAATTCTTTATAAATGTAAACAAATCTAACATAAATGTAAAACATTAACCAGGCAAGGTAAATTTCTTCAACACTGAGCAATTTGAAGGTGAATTTTTTAGTATATTTGCCAAAACTACTATAAAATATATATAAAATGTGATACTATCTCTAAAAAGTAAAAAATCAGCAGATGGGATGGGATACCAACAAAAATGTTAAAAACAGTCTCTAAAACAATTGCACAACCACTAACTACAATAGTTAACCAGTCCCTTCAATAAGGTTATTTTCCAGACACACTGGATGCAATAGTTAAGCTACTATTCAAAAAAGGCACAAAAGAACATATGAGAAACCATTGCCCAGTGTCTCTTCTTCCATCACTATCAAAAATATTTGAAAAGGTCACACAAATTCAAAATTTCATAGAAAAATTTAAAATAATCTCAAAAAATTAGTATGGATTTCAAAAAGGCAAAACCACATTATCTGATATAAATCATTATGTTGATAAAATTAGCTCATCTGCATGCCACTGGAATTTTTTTGTGACCTATCAAAGGTCTTTGATAGTGTGAATCAGTCCTTGCTTCTCTGTAAACTGGAGAAGTATGGAATTAGGGTCATGGCATTAGAATGGTTTAAGTCCTAGAATCAACCAAAGAGAAAGAGTGGTTATATCATCAGAGAGAGGAACTTGTACTTCAAAATGAAAAACCATTTCACATGGAGTACCCCAAGGTTATGTTTTAGGTCCCATTCTGTTTCTGTTTTACATAAATGATCAGCCACTTAATATTGAGTATCATTCAGCTTTATTTGCAGATGACACATCTGTAATCATTGGAAGTAACAGTACTGATCAAATTCCACATACTGTATTAAATACTTTAGAAAAATTAGATACCTGGTTTGATTTAAATGGGTTAAAATTAAACATGGAAAAGACTCAGTTAATGCAGTTTAAAACAAAACAAGCAGAATTAAATGATATTCAGGTCACTCACAGAAAACAGGATTTGCAGGAAGCTAGCTGTGTGAAATTCCTAGGAGTGCATCTACATAAAAATCTATCATGGGGATCACATATACAGTACCTTGCAAAAAAATTAAATAGCTTAGCATTTGCAGTGAGTATATTGCACATGCCACCAGTATGAGCATAAGAAAAATAGTATATCACAGCTACTTTGAGTCAGTAATAAAGTATGGAATTGTATTTTTGGCTAACTCAAACCTTACTAAAACTTCAAAAAACCATCAGCAGAAATATGCACAATGCATAGCAAAGAAAATCATGTCGCCCACTCCTAAAAAATCTGAGTATATTAAGTGTTCCCTCACTATACATATATGAGTTGATTATCTTTGTACACAATAACCCTGATTTATTTGCAGCAAATCATTTTCAACATGATTACAACACCAGAAATCAAAATAATTTTATGCTGTCCACCCACCATTCAAAACTTTATGCTCAATTCCACATTACATGGGTATGAAAATTTATAACAAAGTGAAAGTAAGAGACCTGCTCAGCATAAATTTAGAAACACTGAAAAAGTCCTTGTGTGAGAAACTAGTGCAGAAATGTTACTATTCAGTAGAAGAATTAATAAATGAGAACCTGAAAATTTGAGCAGGAGAGAGCAAGTATTTAGGACTGTTAATTTTTAAAAGTTTGTTACTTTTGAAGAAAAATTATTAATTGCTTATTTAACTTGTTATTCAGTACCAAATATTATATTACTGATATTATAAAGAAAATTGTAAACCACTTTTTGTGTTTTGACGAGTCTCCTGTACATTAAGTCAATGGCTTGAAATTATATGTTATGAAGCAATAAACTTCTCTTCCCTTCTCTTCTATTCTATTATAAGCTGAGTTCTCTGATTCCAGGTTCCCTACCTCAAATTGCTCAATGGAGCACCCTGTATGTCCTGTTTAATTTTTGCGCGCTGTTATAGAAACACCCGGTATAATGAAATACTATCTGAAAGAAGCTGCATAAAAATTCAGTCAGATCTTGATGACATTTCAACGAGGAGCAGATATTGACAACTTGCTCTAAATGTTAAGAAATGTTAAATTTTGCACTTCACACACTGAGAAAAAATGTAGTATCCTATGACTATAATGTTAGTCACTGTTGCTGCTGGCCAACTCATACAACTACCTGGGTGTAACACTTTTTAGGGATATGAAAGGGAAGGGTAAAGCAGGTGGCAGACTTCGATTTATTGGTAGAATACTGAGGAACTGCAATCAGTCTATGAAGGAGATCACTTACAAATCATGCATATGACTGGTTCTAGAATATTGCTGAAGTTTGTGGGACCCATACCAGATAGGAGTAACAGGGGGACACTGAACGCATACAGAGAAGGACAGCAAGAATGGTCACAGGTTTGTTTAATCTGTGGGAGATTGTCACAGAAGTGCTGAAGGAACGGACATGGAAGACTCTTGGTGATAGACATAAACTATCCTGAGAAAGTCTATTAACAAAGTTCCAAGCACCAGTTCAAATGATTACTCTAGGAATATACTACAGCACCCTACATATCACTCACACAGGGGTCACGAGAATAAGATTAGAATAATTACTGAATGCACACAGGCACACAATTAATCATTCTTCCTGTGCTCCATATGTGAATGGAACAGGAAGAAGCCTTGATATCTGGTACAGTGGGATGTACCCTCTGCCATGCACCTCACAGTGGTTTGCAGAGTATAGATGTAGATTTCAGGAATAGGGGAGAAGTTCTGAAACAATAATTTTTTGTGGAAGAGGGTAGAGAACACCACCACAATGGAATGTTAGAAATAGGAATGGTAATAGGCTACATAACAGTAGACATACACCTTGTGAAGGGAAAAATAGACCATTCAATCATAATAGGTATGAAAATAGAGGTAATGATTCAGTAAACTAATGAATGTTCCAATGGGAGTCTGTCTATTTGGGGTGAGTAAAAAAGAAAAAGACAGCCAAAGTATTTTAACAGGAATTTTGAGAGAAGGGGATTTTGGTGAATTTGTTGCTTAGCGTGTTGATGCTGATGCAGTTGATAATCATGTACATAGGGGGAAAAGTAGTATTAAATATTAGTAATAAGGGAAGTGAAGAGGATGTATTAGGTTACTGTACTGAGATTAGTGAGGAAGATGGAACTGTTATTAGTAGAGACTCTGGACATTGTAGAAGATGTTTGTGTGAAAGTGAACAATGTAGGGAAAAACAGATTGCTACTTACCGTAAAGAAGACACATCAAGTTGTAGACAGGCACAATTAAAAAGACACTTACATGAAGCCTTTGGCAGCAGCCTTTATCAGTAAAGACACCCCCCCCCCCCCCCCCCCCACACACACACAGAACCACACCTCATGCACACATGACCACCAACTCCAGCATCTCAGACCAGAATGTAACATCATGTGGGATGCAGGCAACAATCTGGAGGGGATGGGACAGGCATAGTAGTGTATGGGCGGGGAGAGAGACAAATGCTGTCTCGTGGAATGTGCAGGGACTAGACTTCCAAAAGTTGCAGATTGTTGGGCAGGGAGGTGGATAAAAAAAAGGAAAGGAGTGGGGAAAGATGGGCAGATGCATCAGCAAAGGGCTGCAAATAAACAAGATGGGAGATGATAATGGAGAGGAGATGATAGGACAGAGGGGGTGGAAACTGTTTGGTGGAGGGTGTGGGGACAGTATGTTACTGTAGATTTAGTTCACAATAATTATGGGAGTGGAGAATTTGATGTAAGGATAACTCCCACCTGCAAATTTCAGAAAAGCTGTTGGTGGAAGGAAGGATCTAGATGGCTTGGGTAGTGAAGCAGCTTAATGGCTTCAAACAGCATTATTCTATTATGCATCACAGTATTTCACTCTGTGGAATTCAAATGTCTATATTTTGTAATGGAAGCCATCAAACCTATGTTTGAGACAGTGGAAATTAGAATGTCCTATGATGCCTCTCCTGGTGCCTCTTCTACTCAGTCGACTGGTTTGACATCCTACTTCTCTTTAAAAAAGCCACAATTAATACTGTATGGGATTATTTGTAACCAGGAAAATAAGAACTCTTCAGGAAATTTGTGCTTTTTATTGCATGTTTATTTTTTTTTAATTTTCCTATTTGAAACTGAAACATTTGGGGGGTTTAGATCCAGAGCTGTTACCTCTGACCAACTGTCAATATAAACCCATCCAAGCAATAGCAGTGTCACCTGGCGAGGAGTGGCTGCTAGTCAGGTACATGCATGGTGCATGCAGTATCAGTGAGTGTGCTGTCCATATGTAGAATGGGGAAGGTGCACAATCTATCTGAGTTTGACTGAGGGCAGACTGTGAAACTGCATGACTTGTCAGGTGTTCAAGGAGTGCTGTGGTGAGTGTCTTCAGCATGTGGCAAAACCAAGGAGAAACCATGTTGATATGTCATGGGGTTGGGTAACTGTCCCTCATTACAGATGCCGGACATCATATACTGGGCAGACTGCTAAAACAGGACAGGCAGCAAACTGTGGGGGGTGGGGGGGGGTGGGGGGGGGGGGGTAACCAGCATCAGACTTTAAGCCTGGACAGAGTACAAGTGTATCTGGACACACAATGCACTGAACACTCCTAATAATGGGCCTCTGCAGCTGACAACCCCTGCATGTGCCAATGTTAACAGCACCAAGAAATTGGCAACTAGGACTGAAATGGATACGTGACCATTTGTGCTGGACATTGGCACAGTGTACCATGATCTGATGAATCCCGATACTTTCTTTATCATGCAGATGGGAGGATGTGAATCAGTCATCTTCAGGGGAACAGCTCCTTGACATCTGTACTGCGGGACAGAGACAAGCTGACAGTGGCTCTGTTATGCATGAGGGAACAATCATGTGGGCATCCATGGAGCCAGTGGAGCTGGCGCAAGGTAGCATGATGGCCAAGGAATATTGTACACTGGTTGCAGACCATGTTCCTCCCTTAATGACTATCATCTTTCAACAATATAATGCGCCATGTCAAAAGGCCAAGAGTGCAATGGAGTGGTTTGAGGAACATAGTGATGAGTTCCAGTTGACTTGCTTGCCCTCCAACTCACTGGATCTGTACCCAATCAAACACATCTCAGATGTGTTCGATTGTGGCATCAGAGTTCATGGTCGCCCTCCCCAGAATTTATGCAAATGTGACATGTGTGTAGATGTGGTGTCAGCTCTCTCCAGTGGCCTACAAAGGCCTCATTGCTTCAATCCATGATGTGTTTCTGCTGTTATCTATGCCTATTAGGTAGGTGGTCATAACTTTCTGGCCGATCAGCATATGTACAGTCATGGACAAAACGAGCGAGACCCCTCGCCTTTTCGTTATGCTGATCCACACAGCTTTAAAGTCTGCTACACAGCATAACAGGCAAGGTGACGAAGTGCTACCAATATACTATGCACAGGCGTGAAATTGACAAACTAAACGAACTTTGTCAGACTGTTTTCAATCATGTGTATGACTATATTAATGCTGATAAGTGTGTTAAACACAACAAGTAAAAATAAGATGTAAATGAAAGAAGAAACACTAATTAGTATGAACAGTACTAATAAAAAAGAATTTCAGCTTATCGAGATAGCATAACTGTTAAAGTAAGACAAAGTACCCCAGATTGTTACGAATTAGTTCCTGCTTGATGCTCTGGATGCCACTGTTAGTGTCATAGAGGAAGTTTCATATGGACAACATATGGGTACAGGATGATGTGGAATATGTGTAAAGAAAAATTGTCCACTGCCCCACACCACTGTATTTTCCAGGTCACCACTTATGTAGGGGTACTCACATTACATAAAAGAACATGTGCATGTTCTTGTACTAATATCCACTGAACTTTATTACATAGTGTAACAGAAAACAACAACTTGTATCAAGAGGAAACAAAACACTGAAAACATTAGTCAAAAGAAACTAGTCACGAAGATAATGCACAGGGTGTCCTACCAACTATCAATTGTCACTCCTCCAGAATAGTTGACACATGCACACATATGTCAATATTTTGCAATTTTTTTCCTTGTCATTCCCAGCCAACTCTTGCTAATTCCATTGTCAAACAAATGAAAGAATTATGAAGTGCTTAAGAGGATGTGTAGAGGAAAGGAGAGAAGTTTTGTGATAACACATAAATTACATTAGTGTAAAAACAACACTGACATGAGAGTGCATATGAAACAATATTTTAAGTATGTTCTGACTTATATGCATGTGCCTTTGATCAATAAATATGAAATATTACTCAGCTTACCTGCAAATGATGAACTTCAAAGAATATTAATGACAGTTACATTATAAAATTATTCTGAATGTTCTATAAAATATATACACTGACACTTATTGATATGAAGTACCATATTGAAAGATATTACCTAACACTGGAGTTTAGTACATTATTAACACCAAAAGCAATTTTCACATATTCAATATGATAAGACGGTGGCTGAAAGTATGAATGAATGTTTTGCTATCGGAGACAGTACATAAGTACAATGTCACAGACATGAAACTTAAGGTATACAAAAATGTTGATAGAAACCTAACTATAACACTACACTGAATGAGATGAGATAACACATTTCAGAAATTGAATTTAGATAATATTACATTTCGTTATTACCTAACCTTGTAAACTTTGACCTCACATAAATGTTGTTACCATGTTTGCCTCATGCTTGAATTAGTAAATAATATGATTACCTGAGTTATTTCAATTTAATAGTGTTCTATCCAAACTTGTACTGTGCATCAATCATTTAAAGAACATTTTCTCTAATTCCTATAGCTTTGATCTGACTGGCTCATTGGTGGTAGAGATTATGTGCTGTTTCAGAGAAAGATTAAAGATCTGAGAAAGACAGTGGGAGAAATGAGATTGATGCTAATGATACACTGATTATGAGTTCTCATTGTACCAGTTATTCTATGGAGAAGAATTTGTATGTGGAGGAGGTGCTTCTGTAAAACTATTATTTAATAACCTGTGTAGCTACATTATATATGCGTACAGTTGTATAAACTGTTCTCTGTTAAATACGATCGTGTAATACGACTGGTTCATTATACTCACCACCAACTTGCAGCACAAACAATAATAATGTTTCACCCACAGTTCTTATGGGCAATACTATTGGGATGGAAGGGAGGGGTGAGGGGGGGGGGGCTTAAATGTAGCAAAATGGGGCAACACATAATGCAGAGAATGATATCTGACTGATCTGGAAAACTCGATGCTAATTTGCAACATATATATGCAAATAGGTAAACTCAATGTATTGTAACCATGTTATGTGGCTGATTGAACCTTGTTTGCATACTTTCAATGCAATAATGATGATTTGTGACTGAAATGTAATGAAATATGGTTTTTACCCAAAAGTACATTCAACAAACATAAACAAATACTGAAACACTCATTTATAAAATTCTTGTAGTCAAGTCTATTAGTTATTTGATTCAGATCAATGACCCAAGAATCATATTATCAACAAAATCTGACCTGTAATTGAAGTGTTATTTTATCTTTTAAATTATGTATTATTGTCAAAATCAAAGTTTCTGTATGTTAAATGTTTTATTTGGAACTATTTGTTACTCTGGAATGTTTATCCTGTTTTGTTAATCAAAATACTGCAACTCATTCATACACATGCTGTAACATTTAATTGAAATGTAAATAATTAAACTGTGATTGTTAAAACCTGTATATGGAAAAGTTTCAATGGTCAGATAGGGGTCAGTCATTGGTTTCATTTTCTCAAGCTCAGTGTGAGATGACTCTTGATGCAAATACACAACTTTTCAACAAAATTTCACATTTCAGCTACACCATTTTTTGAGAAGTCTGGTGAGTCTAGGATCTAATTTACAGGTGAAGCAGAGTGTAGCAAATAGATATCCAGATTTCTTCAAACATCAAGAATCTAAGAAGAGCATTAACTCATGTAGCCCAACAAAGTGGTTATGTTTTGAGCACTGAGTTCTATTGATTACAAAAATTATTTGAGTTGGTCCTGTAATTTATTGTGTATTCAGGGTAAGCCCAAGTTTCATTTTACCATCTGCTATTTTAGTTGAAGCCATGTGAGCATTCTCATCCAAATTTTACTTGTATATGCTTTTATGGAACTAGCTTCAGTAATGTCCATTTCAAATCAAGCTATGTATATTGCTAAAGGTTTCTGTCTGCCTATGCTACAGTTATTCCTGTTTATGGAGCTTGAGGCTGCTTTGTAAATTTGTCAGTGTTATTTGTGCTGGCTTTGTTTAACTTATTTTGGTACTCAAGTTTAATTTTACTGTTGTTAAAGCCAAGTGGGCACTGTCCTTTAAATTTTATTTGTACATTCTATATCTTTGTCTATTTATTTCACCATGTTTTATAGGGGCTCATTGGCTGTTCTGATCTGATGTTTAATGGTGTTGGATTTATTATTATTGAGTATTTGTCAACTGAAACATTTTTCTCTCTGATCTAGTAATACCAGAATTTGTGCTCTGCTTTACTTTGTAACCATGTTATGTGGCTGATTTAACCTTCTTTGCATACTTTCAATGCAGTAATGATGATTTGTGACTGAAATGTAATGAAATATGGTTTTTATCCAAAAGTACATTCAACAAACATACACATAAACATAAACAAATACAATTCCTGTTTATTAAGCTTGAGGCTGCTTTGTAAATTTGTTAGTGTTTTTTGTGCTGGCTTTGTTTAACTTATTTTGGTACTCAAGTTTAATTTTACTGTTGTTAAAGCCAAGTGGGCACTGTCCTTTAAATTTTATTTGTACATTCTATATCATTGCCTATTTATTTCACTGTGTTTTATAGGGGCTCATTGGCTGTTCTGATCTGATGTTTAATGGTGTTAGATTTATTATTATTGAGTATTTATTAACTGAAACATTTTTCTTTCTGATCTAGTAATACTAGAATTCATGCTCTGCTTTACTTTGTGGCGCCGCGTGGGATTAGCCGAGCGGTCTAAGCGCTGCAGTCATGAACTGTGCGGCTGTTCCTGATGGAGGTTCGAGTCCTCCTCGGGCATGGGTGTTTGTGTTTGTCCTTAGGATAATTTGGGTTAAGTAGTGTGTAAGCTTAGGGACTGATGACCTTAGCAGTTAAGTCACATACGATTTCACACACATTTGAACATTTTACTTTGTGGCAGTTATCGACTGCAAGAGTCGACCGCTTCATCTTTGAGAACGAACTTCTTTGAAAACTGCTGATCTCAGTGTGTTCCGAACTCTGTATTCAAGCGGATGTGTTTACACCGACATGATCAAAATAAAGTTAATTCATTATAAACAAGTGAATACTTAATGTTGGGTTCGATATTACCATACGTAACATCTCGATTCCCACACTGATGACCACGATGCTCATGAATGCCGCTTACGACGCCAGAAATGTGTATTGGAAAATCGCCATGGACAAACAATGCAGCAACCCTTTGTCAGATTTCTACGTCCATCGACTTCGCATCTTGCCGCATCTGGATGCAGTGTACAGGAAGTGTAATTAGTGTGTAAATTCCCGACTCTTGTGCGAATCGTGCTTTTTGTTAACTTTTGTCACCTTCTCACACATCGACAATGTGACCGAGGCGCACACGTCGTCCGTCAAAACCCGCTCAACGCGTCGGTAATTTCACTTCCGGACAGTGCAGTGCTCCTTCGACAATTAATTTGGACTATTTTGACTTGATTTTGTGTAATGAATTAACTTTGTGCAGTGCTTCAACATCAGACAATCATGCCAAACAATGGACTGCAATAAACGGGGACTATGTTGCAAATCCTAGTTCGCACGAACTTCGAACTACAGCTAAATCGTATGCCTTGTCGAATTCACAAACGCCCGTCATGACTACTGCGTCTTCCGCACTGCGTGCAAATTCATTCGACCTGGTTTCTGCACAGCTCGTCTTCCAGAGTTCGAATGTTCACGCCAACTTTTCCGCTACTTCTCCGCACTTGTACACCAGAGCGAAAGCTGCTTTAATTCAGCGCCTGTCACCAACATCACAGGAAGAATTTCATCAAGGACATCCTACTGATCAACGACAGTGCACCAATTACACCGATGACAATGCCGACTGTTTCTCAGTGCAACACTGTACGTGCCATGCCTCCCTCTACGCAGCACCTGAGCAGCACCGACTCTGCTCGACCGCTACCGACAGTGATGTCACAACCGCCACCTGCTGGCTCACTGACCTCAACCCAGTCAAAACAAACAGCTGTGCCACATACGATCCCACCACAGCTACCGCACCCGCATCTTGTCCACAACTCGCTGACACTACGCACGCTTACCACCCGGCCAAACACTACTCGATCACGCCCGCAACTTGTTCACTCACCCCAGAAGGCAATTTCAGCTGGATTAATGCTTCATACAGCAGTGAACGTGTTCTCAGTCTGCTGCCGCCAACTACTGAGTTTCACATTCGCAATCGCACACATGATTTCTTCTACTCGAACTGTTACGTCAGTACTGTGCCAACCTTTGATAGAGACAGATTCTGATTTCGATCCCATCTTACTCAGTGATACACAGCAGACTGCTTTACGACATACATTTTCGCCCGAACAACTGTGACAGCTACGTGAGCAAATTGTGACATACAACTTGTTGGTACAAGATCAGTTACACATGCTGCAGCCGACAGCGACCGAGCACGACATGCAACGAGCTGCATTTTCGCCTGAACGACTGTGACAGCTACGTGAGCAAATTGCGACACAGAATTTGTTGGCACAAGATCAGCTACACATGCTGCAGCCAACACCAACTGAACACGACATGCAACGAGATGCTCCTGTCATTGTTCTGCCACCGACTGCTGACGATCCTTCGCCATTACTACCAGCTACAACTAATACTCTGACGATCACGCTACATGGATCTATGTCACAACTGTCATCATCACGCCGCCTCAAGTGGAAATTCTACGTTACTGATGTAATACAAGCAACTTATTTACGCTGCTGCCACCTTTCCTTGGTAGTTCCAGACACTTCGTTTCTGTACCACGGCATAACTAGCCGCATTTCAGTGCCGCCTGCTTTGCCGCCCTCTTCACTACCTCCACAATGTACGACCAACACATCTGCCGTTTCTGCTTCAATGAGGGAGCATCCACCCGACAGGTGAGCATCTTTCCGCTCTGACACACGACCGTGCAGCAGTTTCACGTGAGCAGCTTGCAGCCTTACGACTCGACCGCAGCGACAACACACATGCAGCTCCAGTTCCATCGAACTGTGTCGCCTCTCCCCCATGGACCAGTAGTTCATCCGCCGATTTGACTTCTTCATGTTCACATTATGTCTCATCGCCTTCCTTCTCCGACCATGGTTTCGCCGACCACGTCCGCCTTCCACCACCTCTTGCCGTCGCCATGCCTCATGCACAGGGCTCACGGCCATGCCCCCCAACCTTCGATCACAGCTGTTTTGCACATCAAAACACCGACACTGTCAACTTCACTTGGAACATCCTGCCATCTACCGCTGTAACACACTTACCATCCATGAACTCTGAGGTGACGCTTCCGTCTACACCGAAGTCATCCGCCAACAAGTTTGCTGTTTTCTCCCTTGCTGCGACATCAAGCACCTCTGTAACTCCATCATTACCATGAGTGTTGCTCATCCGGCATCTCTTACGTAACCTGTTAAGCCACAGCATGCTTGCTCCTTTATGTCATGCGGCCAATAACAAACTGTTAGCGGACACGTTGGACTTACCGTGGTGCTTGCCGGCAAATACTTTCTGCGCCTTTGATCAGATCAAGGCTGCACCGCACAGCATTGGCACGACGATGTTCTCCCCACCAACGCGCCACTGCCTTCTGCTTCCACTGTACCATCAGCAGCATGGCATGGTCAACCTGTGGACGCCTTCCATGCCTCCTTCACTCCGCTGGTCGTGACTACCAGGACATCAAGAAATGGTCCGATCGCACTACCGGCGGAGGCTCTGTGGCGGTTATCGACTGCAAGAGTCGATCGCCTCATCTTTGAGAACGAACTTCTTTTAAAACTGTTGATCTCAGTGTGTTCCAAACTCTGTATTCGAGCAGATGTGTTTCTACCGACATGATCAAAATAGAGTTAATTCATTATAAAGGAGTGAATACTTAATGTTGGGTTTGATATTACTGTACGTAACATCTCGATTCCCACAGAACTGCTGGAGTGGGGCAAAATTCTAAGCAAATATCATGATTTTAAATTTCAAGTTAAATTATTCAATTTCTAATTCTAAATCTGAGAATAAAGCATTCATTTGAGTTTCTGAGACTTAACACATCAAATAAATTCATAATAACAATTTGGAATACATTTTAAAATAAATTTGTCTTTTCTGATTGAAGTGTTATGTTAATCTTATGATGATTAGCTTGTCTATAGGAATTCAGACATTACATTAATCACATGTTAGCTGTTCCACTACACCACTGGGTATTTTGACAATGGAAACAAATTTAGTACCATTTAACTCTCCACATATGATTAATACAGGATGCCATGTTATGTTTGTTTACATGGACACTTAACATAAAAACTGTTTACATAAAAACTGTTTTTATTTGCATTGTGGATTGTCTATATGCTATTAACAAAATAACTGAACATTAGTGTTAACTTTTTGAGGAAGACATAAGTAAGTACGTGATACACATTAACTATTGGCCGTTGACTAACTTTGACACTAAGATGCTAACATGATACTTGTTAAATGCAGACTGCCTGTGACAGTGTTCACCTTTGTAGACAAACAGAAGAATAACATAAAATATGGAGATACTCATTGGTTATTGATACAAAAGAAACCAAATTTAGAGGAGAGATATTTAAAATGACCAGAATATTGATCAGTTAATTTATGGTTAATAATGAAAAAATTAACAAAAAATTAGTATTATGTTGTAATTTAAGTGTATGCTTCTATGGGTATTTACTAAGCTTCATGAAAATCTGTGTCTCAAATCTCCTAATTTGTTTAATTTCTTAATAAAAACATTATTTGGATAACCAAAAATATTTTCTAGATCAGAAAAGTTATGGCAACAAAATCATGATGTTATTTCTTGGAATTAAACATGTATTTAAGTCAAAATAAAAATGGTAGTTATTTTCTCTGGTCTCGTAAACAGACAACAGCCGGGAGAGCAGTGTGCTAACCACATGCCCCTCCATAGCCGCATCTAGTGGTACCTATAGGATGAGGATGACAAGGCAGTTGGTCAGTACTGTTGGGTCTTCTGAGGCCTGCTCAGCCAGAGTTTAATTTTAGTTTAGGTCTATTTTCTGATAGATGAAAAATTTAGTTACAAATAACTTTTAAAATAGGTCTTTGAGAAAATTAAAATATTTACTGAAAAGAAACTAAGGATTTTGACAGAGGTACATTCTTTTATAAACAGTTAACTGTTTTCTCACTCAAATTCCATACTCCACATGTTTTGCAGGCATCCTACATGTCTGCAATTATATATGTTGGGTTTGATGCTTCCTTACTTAAACCGTAAATTTTTGTTGTGTTAAGAAATATTTTTTTATCTTTGGAAACTTGTAATGCATTGATGTTGACATCTCCTAGAAGTATCAGTGTGAAAACTCTGCTTAGGATGACATGCAAGAGTTCTCCAATATTTTCAGTGATGGGAGTAATGTAGTGAAACTGAAGTTATATCTGCAGTTCCCCAAGGAAATATTTTAAGGCCCCTGCCATTTTTAACCTATATAAATGATGTAGGAGACAATCTGAGCAGCTCTTTTGTTATCTGGTGCCCACATATGTTCTTGTAATAAAATTCAGAAATTTAATCTGATATCAGTGTATAAAAAATGATAGAAGTGCAACTGTGTCAGTTTCAGCTTCACTCTGACTGTGGCTTTATGGCTTGCCACTGAAATTCACTGCACGAGGCACAACAGTTCTGCTTATGAGTTCACCTGTTTTCTGTCTCATATATTTCTAAATTAATCACTTTTAGCGACTACACCAGTTCACTTAAATTAAAAAATAGTGGAACATTTCATTACTGATATAGGAATTTACTTCAGTTATCATGGTACCTTTTCATTCTGTTAATAAATGAATACGAACAGGCATTTGCTGTGTTCTGTCAGAAAATTATTTAAAAGAATATATTACCTCCTACATTTTCAACTCTCAGGGTAGCTGAGACTTCCTGGCAGATTAAAGCTGTGAGGACGGGGCGTGAGTCGTGCTTGGGTAGCTCAGTTGGTAGAGCACTTGCCCGTGAAAGGCAAAAGTCCCGAGTTCGAGTCTCGGTCCGGCACACAGTTTTAATCTGCCAAGAAGTTTCATATCAGCGCACACTCTGTTGCAGAGTGAAAATCTCATTCTGGAAACTTCCCCCGGCTGTGGCTAAGCCATGTCTCCGCAATATCCTTTCTTTTAGGAGTGCTAGTTCTGCAAGGTTCGCAGGAGAGCTTCTGTTAAGTTTGGAAGGTAGGAGATGAGGTACTGGCAGAAGTAAAGCTCAGAGGACGGAGTGTGAGTCGTGCTTCGGTAGCTTAGTTGCTAGAGCACTTGCCCGCAAAAGACAAAGGTCCCGAGTTCGAGTCTCGGTCCGGCACACAGTTTTAATCTGCCAGGAGGTTTCATATCAGCGCACACTCCACTGCAGAGTGAAAATCTCATTCTGGAAACATCCCCCAGGCTGTGGCTAAGCTATGTCTCCGCAACATCCTTTCTTTTAGGAGTGCTTGTTCTGCAAGGTTCGCAGGAGAGCTTCTGTTAAGTTTGGAAGGTAGGAGATGAGGTACTGGCAGAAGTGAAGCTGTGAGGATGGGGTGTGAGTTGTGCTTGGGTAGCTCAGTTGGTAGAGCACTTGCCTGCGAAAGACAAAGGTCCCGAGTTCGAGTCTCGACCCGGCACACAGTTTTAATCTGCCAGGAAGTTTCATATGAGTGCACACTCTGCTGCAGAGTGAAAATCTCATTCTGGAAACATCTCAGGGTAGCTGTTTGTGACTTAATATGGGAGGTTATCTGCTTGGTGGCATTAGTATGTGTATCTACACAACTTAGAATCTGTATTACACATATGTGATCCTAATCCAAAAAAGCAGGCAGAGTTTACATCCATCAACATAAATCTGTAACAATGGATGTTCTGAGACAGTACCAAAATGTCACTATTTAACCAACCTGTTCCTAAATCAAACAATGGAAACCCAGGTGGGAATATCAACAAAGTAAAGAAAAGACAGATTGCTACTTATCATAAAGATGCAGACAGGCACAATTAAAAGACACTTACACATTAGCTTTTAGCCACAGACTTCATAAGAAAGAGCAAAGAAACACATACCACTCATTCACGCAAGCAAGAACACCTCATGCACACATGACCACAAACTCTGGCAGCTCAGACCTGAACTATCACACTGAATGGAAGCAGCAATCTGGAGGGGGCAGTGAAGGGGAAGAGATAGCAGTGTATGTATGGATGGAGGGAGGAAGGAGCGCTGTCTGGCTAGACTGCCAACAGGCAAAATGTCAAGAGGCTGTGGGGCATGGAAGTGGGGAAAATGGAGCAAAACAGAGAGGAAAGATGGGCAGGTGTGTAGGCAGAGGGTGGCACTCAAAGAAGGTGAGACACGAAATAGGAAGGAATTGATTGGACAAGAGGATGGAAACTGTTGAGTGGATTATGTGGGGACAGTTTGTTACATAACTTGAGGCCAGGATAATTACAGAAGTGCAGAAAGTTTTGAAAGGATAACTCCATTTGTACACTTCAGAAAAGGTGGAAGCAGAGGGGTGAATCCAGATGGATCAGGTAGTGAAGCAGGCACTGAAATCAAGCTTTTTATGTTTATTTGCATTGTGTGGCACAGGGTGGTCTACTCTGTCTGCTCTTGGCCACAGTTTGGCAGCGGCCATTCATCCTGGTGGATAGCTGGTTGGTATTCATACCAATATAAAATCCTGTGTGATGACTGCAGCAGATATGATATACCTCATTTCAGGGTATGGCGATAGGTAATCAGAGCCCTGACAAAGGCTGTGTTTCAGTTTTTCCCAACCAGGATGGTAGTGGGTGATGAAGGGGACACTCCTCTGTGACTTGTTCTTGGAGGCGGTGGGAGAATTGGGAGTGTGAGAGGAAATGTCACTGGAGATCTGTTTGCAGACAGTCTGGGGTTAGTGCCTGCCCGTGAAGATCTTGATGAGATACTCAGCATACTGGCTAAAGGAGTATTGCTGCAAATACACCATCCCCAAGTGTCCAGGCAGTATGGGAGGGGCTTCTTTGTGGAAAAGGAATGACAGCTGTCGAAATGCAGGTACTGTTGGTTGTTGGTGGGTTTACTCTGGACAGAAGTGCAGAATGAACCATCAGAGAGAATGAGGTCAATGTCCAGGAAGGTAACATGATGGGTTGAGGAAGACCAGGTGAAGTGGATGGGAGTGGAGGTGTTGAGGTTGTGAAGGAATGAAGGTAGGATGTCTTGACCCTGAGTCATCAAATAACGTGAATCAGTGTAGGAACTTGGCATTTTGGGAGGCTAGGAAGGTCTCCTCTAGATGGCCCATAAACAAGTTGGCATAGCAGGGTGCCATGAGTGTGCCCATGACTGTGCCACAGATTTGTTTGTATACCTTCCCTTCAAAGGTCAAATAGTTGTGAGTTAGGATAAAGTTGGTAAGATGTGAAGAATGAAGTAGTGGGTTTGGAGTATAACATTTGGAAAGGTAGTGTTCAATAGCGGTAACACCATGGGCATGAAGGATGTTGGCTTATAGGGAAGTCAGTTCAACAGTGACGAGTAGGGATCCAGGAGGTAAAGGGTGGGGATGGTGGAGACTTGGTGAAGGAAGTGGTTGGTATCATAGACATAGGAGGCTAGATTATGGCAATTGGTTGGAGGCGTTGATCAGTGAGGACTAAAATTCTTTCAATGGAGGCATAATAACCAGCCACAAGAGGTATCCAGAATGGTTGGCTTTGTGGAGTTTGGGGAGCATGCAGAAGATGGGTGTGTGGGGTGTCACAGAAGTGAGGTGGGAAATAGATTCAGGTGAGAAGTTCTGGGAAGGGCCTAAGTCTGTAAGCAGGGATTGGCAGAGACCTTCCTCCAGATAGTCACTGTGATTCATTACAATGGTGGCGGAACCTTTGTCTGCAGGTAGGATGATTAGATCAGGATATGTTTTGAGTTTGAATATGGCTATTCTTTCTTCTGCTGAAAGGTTGGTGTTCTGAGGAAGGGACCTGGGAAAGGATGATGAGACCAAGTTGGAGGTAGGGAATTTGTGGAAGGTGAACAGTGAGTGGTTAGGTGGGAGGGGTGGCGATGGGGGAGGATCATGCTTGGATAGTGGAATGAACATGTCATCCTTATGGTAAGTAGGAATCTATCTTTTCCTTAGAGTGTTGATATTCCAACCCAGAGTTTGCCTTGTTTGATTCTGTCAGACTGCTGTTCTTGCATCCCACAACCCTGTGATGTTCCCTTTGTTACTGTTCTCTGTAGTATTACTCTTCTCAGTGTCCATACTTTCTCTTCTTTCCCATGTTTATTCACTGCCTTATAAACTGTATCAACTTCCAAGTCACACTGTATCAACGATCATCTGCACAGAACACAAGTTTTCATGACTGCACAAGTTGTTGGCACAGCATGTGATGCCAAAATTCTTCCCTCTGATAATTATATTTGTCCCTATGGATCCCATTTCATATCTCTTCCCCATGTACTTTAGCATTTTATTTTCAACACCTGCCAGTGGCATGAACTTTGTGATCCTTGACCTAACCCATTTCCCTCCCCACAGCACAACCATACTGCCATACATCATCCATTCCTTTTATCTCATGTCTACAGCTCGCAGTCCAGTGGCTAGCAATGCTGCCTCTGGATCACAGGGTCCCGGTTTAGATTCCCTGCCGGATTAGGAATTTTCTCTGCCCAGGGAGTGGGTGTTTGTGTTCTCCTCATCATTTCATCATCATCATCATCATCATCATCTGTGACAGTGGCTAGATTGAATTGTTTAAAAATTGGACTGTGTAAAAATTGAATGCTGCTTAAACCATGGAATCGCCCACCCAACCATAAAAATTCCTTTTTCTGGATCCCATTCATCCTTTCAGAATGACCTTATCTTTTCAGATTCCCCCAGCCCCTGGCTCTCACAAATCTGGTACTGTAAGAACACACATGTATGGCATAGGCAACCCAGAACCACTGCAGTTCCCTCCACAAGTTACTGATATCTGTGCAATCCGTGATGTATACATCACTTCTCTGAAACTGAATCCCTTGTTGTCCAGCATCTGGAGGAACATTCCAGACACCACCTCCATACGTTATCCAACCTGCTGACATACTACTGCCACTTCGGTGTACCTCTGTCCAATCCCTATCCTACCCACAGTGTTCTTTCTCATCCACATCTCATAGCATGTAAACTCTGCCCTAAACCATCCCCTAAACCCTACCTAGCAGACTTTTTCAACTTGCCGCATACTCCAAAACTCCCTACCAACACTACACCAAATCCAGAGCCAAAACATTCCCAAAAACCTGTTCTTAACCTTTCCATCAAAATTCTCAACCGTATAGTAGTTTCAGTCCTATCCAAAGTCCTCACCTTTTGCCCTACGCCTAAATTTAATCATGATGGAATTGTTAGACCTATTCTCCTTCTCCCTATCCCTGCAATGGGAACTCTTCTTTTGCCACTAACTTTATCTCAACATTTAACACTGCCTCTCCCAGTTCATATCACCATCCAGCCATAAACCCCTCTGCCTCTCCCTTTTCACATAACTACCCATTATTTGTCTCCCAGGAATTCCTTACCTCCAACTTAGCCTCATCATACTTCCCCAGGTTACTTCCTCAGAACACAAACTGTTCAGCAGAAGAAAGAACAACCATATACAACCTCAAAACAATTCCTGACCCAATTATTCTATCTGAAGACAAAGGTTCCAGCACTGTTATGAATCACAGTGACTACCTGGTGGAAGGACTGTACCAATTGTGTGACACCTCCACCTATAAACTCTGTCACAGAAGTCCAACATGACCTCCAATTCCTGCTTACAGACTTAGGCCCTTCACAGAAAGTGTCCCCTGAATTCATTTCCCTCCTCACCCCTGTGAAACCATGCTCTAAAAAATCTACAGACCCAACCATCCTGGATGCCCCTTCTGGCTGGTTATTGTGCTTCCACTGAAAGAATTTGGCCCTCATTGACCATCCAGCCAATTGCCCTTAGTCTAGCCTACCATGTCTATGATACCAACCATTTCCTTCATCAAACCTCTACCAACCCCACCCCTTTACTCTTGGATCCCCACTCCTCACTTCTGATGCCACTTCCCAATTAACCAACATACCCATGGTGTTGCCGCTATTGAACACTACCTTTTCCAATGTCCTTCATACTCCAAGCCCTCTACTTCATTCTTCACACCTTACCAACTTTATCCTAACTCACAACTATTTCTCAATTGAAGGGAAGGTATACAAACAAATCTGTGGCAAAGCTGCAGGCACTCACATGGCACCCTGCTATGCCAACTTGTTTATGGGCCATCTAGAGGAGACCTTCATATCCTCCCTTAATGCCAGATCCCTACTCTGGTTCAGGTTCTTTGATGATATCATCATGATCTAAACTCAGAGTCAAAATACCCTACCTTCATTTCTTCACAATCTCAGAACCTTCTCCCCCGTCTGCTTCACCTTGTCCTCTTCATCCAAGAGTTTTACCTTATTAGCCATTGACTTCCTCATTTCTGATGGTTCCATCTGCACCTCTGTCCACATTAAACCTACTAATCTCCAACAGTACCTGCATTTCGACAGCAGTCCTCACTTTCACACCAAAAAATTCCTTCCATACAGCCTGCTGACCCAGGAACAGCATATCTGCAGAGACAGGAACTCCCTTACCCAGTATGCTGAGGGACTCACCAGGGCTTCACAGACAGGCACTATCCTCCAGGCCTAATCCACAAACAGACCACCCTTACCATTTCCTCACACACCACCAGTTCTCCCACCACCATCTGGAAACAGCCAAAAAGGAGTGTACCCTTCATCACCTAATACTACCCAGGATAGGAACAACTGAACCACATTATTCACCAGGGATTTGATTACCTGTCATCATGCCCTGAAATGAGGTGCATCCTATCCGAGATCCTTCGCATCCCTCCTAAAGTGGTGTTCTGTCACCCACCCAGCCTCCACAACCTTCTAGTCCACCCCTGTGCTACTTCTAGTCCCAGACCCTTGCCACAAGGATCCTATCTGTGTGGAAGACCCAAGTGCAAGACCTGCTGAATCAATCCACTCAGCAATTCCTATTCCAGTCCTGTTACAGGCTTATCCTACCCCATCAGAGGCTGGAGCCATGTCATATACCAGCTCTGCTGCAATCATTGCACAGTATTTTATATTGGTATTAGTACCAACCAGCTATCCACCAGGATGAATGGCCACTGCCCAACTGTGGCCAAGAGCTAAGAAGATCACCCTGTGGTACAACATGCAGGTGAACATAAAACACTTGATTTCGATGACTGCTTCACTACCTGATCCATGTGGATACTCCCCACCACCACCAGCTTTTCTGAATTACACAGACAGAGTTATCCTTACAACAAATTCTCTGTTTCCAAAATTATTCTGCCACCCAATAGTTTCCACCCCTCTGTCTATCACCTCCTTCGTATTTCATCTCCCACATTCTTTGTGTGCCACCCTCTGCCAAAACACCCACTCATCTTCTCCCACTCCTCTCCTTCTTGCTCTATTTTCCCCACCTGCTTGCCCCACAGCCTCCCAGCCCTGTGCCTGTTGGCAGTCTGGCCCCTGCATCATTAAGAAATTTGAATGATAATTTAAAATCCAGTAGAGAAATAAATTGCAGTGACAAGTACTTCCTCATATACCACCAGAATGTCCAGCAGTCACAAAGAAGGTTTTAGACCTTGAGATTTTGCTAGATCATCAACTTCATTTTGTCAGTGTTCTATGTTTCTTGGAACACTGATTAAAGGCATATCAGATTGCTTCATTTCCAGTACCAGGCTACACACTTGCAAACTACTGCTGTAGAAGAAATCACAGAAATTGAGGTACAGCTGTTTTAATTAAAACTTGATTGAAATTCAAAACTATTGACAGTTTTTGGTACATCAGTGCAGAAAGAGACTTTGAAGCAACAGTTGTAGAAATCAGTGGTGCAAATATGGTAGCTGTGCGTATCTATCACTCTCAAAATTGAAACTTTTGGGCATGTATCAATAAACCTGAAACATTAATAAATAGGACACAAGTAGGAAAGAAATCAGTAGGCCTTTGTGGGGATTTCAACATCGACTTTCTTGCAACAAGTAGGGGAAAAGAACTGTTGCTCAACCGAACAGATACTTTCAATTCAAAACAAACAATTACAACCCCAACAAGAATTACAAAAACTTCTGCACTGTTGTGGACTAAATATTTGTTAACAAACCCTATACAGCAAATTGTGTAAATACAAATTTTAGTGACCATGAAGCCCAATTGGTAATCCTCCCAGGATGTTTACCACCCAGCCAAGACCATAAAACAACTATGACTGCAAGAAAGTTCAACACACAGAGCATAGAAACACTCAGTCACTTATTATCAAGAGAAAGGTGGGAAGAAGTTTCTCAAGAGCATGACACCAATAAAAAACAAATCTGAAAGCAAACTCACAGATAACAAAAAGTATAAAAGTCTCAAGCAACACAAAAAGAAAATTGCTCAATTACTGGAAAAACTACAACATATCCCTTCTCCTCAACAGTTATGTAGTATGTGTAGTATATAGTGTATGGATATATCATGTACCAGGCAAAAATAAAAGCCAATGATGAGTTTATATCGGAGTCATAAAGCAGGAAGGGAATATTAAAAAGGAAAATGTCACCCAGGACTGTGACAGCAAGGGAATTACTGGCCTCCAGCAGATTGCAAATCTCTTGAGTATGACGACAATAGAAAAAAAAATTTAATAATTAATAATAAGAGAGATAGGCCTGTCAACCAACAGAGCAAAGTAAATTCTTGCCTTCACTCAATCCATCTCTTACTGACCCCCAACAGATTGCAAATCTCTTGAATCTGAAGACAATACAAAAAATCCAATAATTAATAACAAGAGCGGTAGCCCAAACAACTAACAGGACAAAGTAAATTCTTGATTGATCTCACTCTATGAAACATCACCATATGAAATCACTTACATAGCAAAAACTTTCACAAAAATGTCCTCAGGAATTGATGGTATTCAAGACTTCACCATAAAGGAATGTATCATTAACATTGCAACACCCCATACAGAGATAATCAACTCATCCTTCTCTACAGGAACCTGTCCTGCTAGTCTTAAAATTGACAAAGTGATCCCTGTTCATAATAAAAGGTGACAAATCAAATTTGGAAAACCATAGACTAATCTCATTATTATCAGATTTTGCCAAACTCATTGAAGGAATCATACAATTAAGAGTCAAAGAAACTGGTACACCTGCCTAATATTGTGTAGGGCCCTGTGAGCATGCAGAAGTGTCACAACAAAACATGGCATGGACTCAACTACTGTCTGAAGTAGTGTTGGAGGGAATTGACACCATGAATCATGCAGGGCTGCCTATAAATCCATAAGAGAATGAGGAGGTGGAGATCTCTTCTCAATATCATGTTGCAAGGAATCCCAGATATATTCAATAATGTTCATGTCTGGCAAATCTGGTGGCCAATGGAAGTGTTTACACTCAGAAGACTGTTACTGGAGTCACTATGTAGCAATTCTGGGCTTGTAGGATGTCGCATTGTCCTACTGGAATTGTATACATCTGTCAGAATGCACAATGGACATTAAGGGATGTTGCATTGTCCTGCTGGAATTTACAAAGTCTGTCAGAATGCACAATGGACATGAATGGCTGCATATGATGAGACAGGATGCAGACTTACATGTCACCTGTCAGAGTTGGATATAGACATATCAGGGGTCCAATATCACTGCAACTGCATATGCCCCATGCCATTACAGAGCCCTCATAAGCTTGAACAGTCCCCCACCGACATGCAGAGTCCATGGATCCATGAGGATATCTCCTTACCTGTACATGTCCATCCACTTGACATATTTGAAATGAGACTCGTCGGACCAAGCAACATGTTTCAAGTCATCAACCATCCAATGCCAGTGTTGGCAGGCCCAAGCAAGGTGTAAAGCTTTGTGTCATGCAGTCAGCAAGGGTACATGTATGGGCATTCGGCTCCAAAAGCCCATATAGATGATGTTCCATTGAATGGTACACACGCTGACACTTGTTGATGGCCCAGCATTGAAATCTGCAGCAATTTGTGGAAGGTTGCACTTCAGTCACATTGAATGATTCTCTTCAGGCATTATTGGTTCTGTTCTTGGAAGATCTTTCTCTGGCCGCAGCGATGTCAGAGATTTGATGTTTTACCCGATTCCTGATATTTATGGTACACTTGTGAAAATGTCATATGAGAAAATCCCCACTTCATTGCCACTTCAGAGATGCTATGTCCCATAGCTCATACACTGACTATAACACCGCATTCAGACTCACTTAAATCTTGATAACCTGCCATTGCAGTGGCAGTAACTGATCTACCAACTGTGTCAGATGTTTGTTGTATAACAGATTACTGGAATTTGTGGATAAGAACAAAATCCTCACCAATGCCTACCATGGTTTCTGGAAAAATAAATCTACCATATATATTATGTCTTACGAAATGCTCTAGAAACACTGGATAGTAAAAGAAAAAAAATGTTGCTGGATTTTCTCAGATGCAAGCAAACGCTTTGACAACTTGGACACAGAATCCTGTTGGAAAAATTCCAAAAGTATCCCATGAGAGGCACCGTATTAAAATGGGTCTCCTCATACTTTACAAATTGGAAACAGAAAATAGAAATAACACATGAACTAAATGGGAACACTAGTACATATTTTTCAAATACAGTAATAATCAAAAGTGGAGTCCCTCAAGGATCGTTTTTTGGGCCTATTCTTTTTTTCTGTCGTGATTGACCTAGATCTAAGCATAGAATCACAAATAAATACCTTTTTTGCAGATGACACTAGCATCCTTCATACAGGCAAAATACTAACATAGCTACAAAAAAACATAAATAAAATTACAGATCAGCTAAATGACTGGTTGGAGAAAATAAACTAATAATTAACACATCCAAAACAACTATTCTTAATTCCTGTTTAAAAGGGGAAGCCTGAAACACCTCTACAATAATAAGCACCAGTGTTTGGGTTGGATTTATTTGATGGAAGAGACCAAACAGCAAGGTCAGTGGTCTCAAGACATTAGTGAAGCATGGGGAAGGAAGACAGCCATGCCCTTTCAAAGGAACCATCTCGCCATTAGTCTGAGCAATTTAGGAAAATTATGGGAAATGTACTGCTGTAGAAGAAATCACAAAAATTGAGGTACAACTGTTTTAATTAAAATTTGATTGAAATTCAAAACTATTGGCAGTTTTTGGTACATCAGTATAGATAGTGACTTTGAAGCAACAGTTGTAGAAATCAATGGTGCAATTACAGATGTTGTGCATATCTGTCACTCTCAAAATGGTAACTTTTGGGCATATATCGATAATCCTGAAACATTAATAAATAGGATACATGTAGGAAAGAAATCAGTAGACCTTTGCAGGGATTTCAACATCAGCTTTCTTGCAGAAATTAGGGGAAAATAATTGTTGCTCAGCTGAACAGAAACTTTCAATTTAAAACAGGCCCAAGCAAGGCGTAAAGTTTTGTTTCATGGAGTCATCAAGGGTACATGTATGGGCATTCGGCTCTGAAAGCCCATATCTATGATGTTCCGTTGAACGGTTCACACGCTGACACTTGTTGATGTTCCAGCACTGAAATCTGCACCAATTTGCGGAAGGGTTGCACTTCTGCACATTGAATGATTCTCTTCAGGTGTCATTGGTTCTGTTCTTGGAGGATCTTTTTCTGGCTGCAGTGATGTCAGAGACTTGATGTTTTACCCGATTCCTGATATTTATGGTACACTTGTGAAATGTTCATACGGGAAAATCCCCACTTCATTGCCACCTCGGAGATGCTGTGTCCCATATCTCCTGCACTGACCGCATTCAAACTCACTTAAATCTTGATAACCTGCCATTGCAGTGGCAGTAACTGATCTACCAACTGTGTCAGATGTTTGTTGTCTTATATAGACATTGCCGACCACAGCACTGTATTCTGCCTGTTTACATATCTCTGTATTTGAATACACATGCCTATATCAGTTAACTTTGGTGTTTCAGTGTATATAACAGATTAATGGAATTTCTGGATAAGAATCAAATCCTCACTGATGCCCAGCATGGTTTCTGGAAAAATAAATCTACCATATATAATTTCTTACGAAATGCTCTAGAAGCACTGGATAGAAAAAAAAAAAAAAAAAAATGTTGCTGGGTTTTGTCAGATCCAAGCAAACGTTTTGACATCTTGGACACCGAATCGTGTTGGAAGAATTCCAAAAATATGGCATGAGAGGCACCGCATTAAGATGGTTCTCCTCATACTCTACAAATTGGAAACAGAAAGTAGTAACAACACATGAACTAAATGGGAGCACTAGTACAAATTTTTCAGATGCAGTAATAATCAAAAGTGGAGTCAGTCAAGGATCGATCCTTGGGCCTATCCTTTTCCTTCTATTCATAAATGACCTTGATCTAGGCAAAGAATTGCAAATAAATACCTTTGCATATGACACTAGTATCCTTCATACATGGGAAGTACTAACATAGATTTAAAAAAAAAAAAAACATAAATAAAGTTACAGATCAGCTAAATGACTGGTTGGAGAAAATAATAATTAACACATCCAAAACAACTATTCTTATTTTCTATTTAAAAGGGGAAGCCTGCAACACCTCTGTGATAATAAGCACCAGAAGATTGGGTTGATTTGGTGGAAGAGATCAAAAACGAGGTCATCAGTCACATCGGATTAGGGAAGGAAGTCAGCCGTGCCCTTTCAAAGGAACCATCCTGGCATTTGCCTGAAGCGACTTAGGAATATCACGGAAAACCTAAATCATGATGGCTGGATGCGGGATTGAACTGTCATCCTCCTGAATGCAAATCCAGTATGGTAACCACTGTGCCACCTCACTCTGTAGTACCAGTGGAATTACTCACTCAGTGGAAACAAAATTTACAGCTTATGGCTTCAACATGATTTTAAATGACACACACATATAACAAAAACAAATACAACACTAAAAAAAGTATGCCACAGCCTACGTTTACTTGCACACAAAACAAGCTTTCACACTGTTCGAATTGCTTACATTGAATAGTTCCACAGTATTCCACAATACAGAATTGTATCTGGGGTTGCACATCGGCTAGCTAAGTCATCTTCTTGATCCAAAAAAGAACTATAAGAGCAATGCACCATGCGCAGCAGACTGACTCCTGCAGGAACCTCTTTCAGAAGTTTTCAAACCCCCCTCTCACCTGTCTTTATTTTCTAGAAACTTGTATGTGAGGAAGAATTTCAAAAGGATGGATAAAAACTTTAATATACATGAACATAATACCAGGCAAAATGACAAGCTCCGCATCCAGTCAGTAAGGACAACAGCCCTTAAAACCTCCACTAAAAATGTATGATAGTCTGCCATGCAAAATAAAATTTATTGTTTCATTTCCACTGTTTCATACATTGCTAAGAGCGTTCATATTACATCACTCCTTCCTTTTAGTGCCAGAATTTTTAAACCGTCTTAAGTACAACAGTCTTAAAGCAAGAATGTGCAAAAATGGCTACTGATGATAAAGCAGGATCAAATAGAATCAATTTATTGTGCTGTTAAAATAAATGTTGATGTTATACGTAACTTGTATTTGTGTGTTTGTGACAGTATGCATTCTCATGTGCAAATAACATCCCATACCTTGTAGAGATTTACAGGATGAATAAATAAATTTTAAAAAATTAAATTTTATGTTAGCATTTGGTTCATTATAAATTATATTCCTGCCATCTCCTGTAAACTATTTTTAACAACATTTGTCCTGGAGTCATTAATTATTCTAACTGATTGCCACTGAGGCATATCCGTACTGTAAGGGGCTATGTTATTTATCCCAACTAACTGTGCATTCCAATAAATAAGAAAAGACTGATGTGATAAACTATTGGAATTTTGGCAGGTGAAATTAAAAACATGCAGGAGCAAGATGTATGAACCAGGTCTGTTCAAAAAATTCCAGAGCATTCATAACTTCTCGCCAATGATGTGTTTGAGCGAAATGCACTTGGCATCCCTCCACACACCTGTGTTTAATGTGTAACTGCTGAAAGATTCAATGATATATATCTGTTAGTTATTGGTCACACAGCTTGCAAATTTCAAGACAGGAGAGATAGAGGAGCAACTTACCTGTATTAAATTTTGCATGAAACTCAAGAAAACCTTTACAGAGACACACCTAATGATGATGAAGGCCTACAGGAATGAGTGTTTAAGCTGTAGTCAGTGTTATGAATTTTTCATGTCATTTATAAATGGCTGGAGGCTGGACGGAAGTTAAAGATGATCCTCGTTCAGAAGGTCTTCAATGTCTATCGACAATGCTCGTGTCTGGAATGTCAATGCAACTGTCATGCCAATTGAAGGTTGACTGCCCCAGAAGTTGTGGATGAATGTAACATTTCAGGTAGATCATGTCATGAAATCCTGGCACAGCATCTTGGAGTGCACTGTGTTGCTGCCAAGTTTGTCCCATGCCTCATGAATCAAGACCAGAAAGATCTTCGTCTTGCAGTCTGTGAAGAACTTTTGAATTGCACAAATGAAAATTAGATGTCCCTTAAGAGAATTATAGCTGGTGATGTGACATGGATCTATGGTTACGATGCTGAGACCAAGGTTCAGTCTTCACAATGGGTTGGGAAAGGTACTCCAAGACTAAAGAAAACTCGTCAGCTCAGGTCAAATATCAAAGCCATGCTGATACTTTTCTTTGACTTTGAACAATTAGTTCATCATGATCATCATGAATTCATGCCACAGGGACAAACTGTTAACTGATGGTATTATTGGGATGTGTTGTGACACGTGTGAGAATACGTGAGAAGGCAATGGCCTAAAATGTGGCAAGACAATTCATGGCTATTGCACCATGATAATGCATCTACACATTCATCTCTATTGTTGTGTGACTATTACACAATGAGAAAAATCACTGTGCTGCTTCAACCTCTGTACTCTCCAGACCTGGTGCCTGCAGACCTTTCTTTACTTCCAAAGTTGAAAACCCCCATTAAAGGATGAAGATTTGCAATGACAGACAAGATAAAAGAAAATTCGCAGATGGCGCTTTGCGTGGTACAGCAAGGGGCATACCAAAACTGCTTCCAGAAGTGGAAACAGCATAGGGAGCAGTGCATCAGTTACAGAGGAGAGTATTTCAAAGGAGACCATGCACAATAAGCAAAAGGTGAGCATAGAAAAATTTTGTGGTTTAAGTTCCAGATTTTTTGAACAGATGTCATATATGGCTGATGACTAATGAGTGGAAGTCTAGTTGCTGATGGTGATGAATTCTTCTGGATAAACCATGTGAACATAGCAACTAAAGACTATGACAATTTCAAGCTATTAAAATAAAAGATTTTTTTCTTATAAGCAAACACCAATTGCTGCAGAAGATAATATTTGCATAAGAAAAATCAGAATTTGTTTTATTTGAAGATGTATCATAAAAGTAATAAAGTTTGTACATTGATGTGTCAACAAATGCAGATTGTTAGTTTGCAATGAATTGCTTGTGAGGACACAAATGTCTCTAATATGCATTATGGGTGCTATACGATGTAGAATTTTGAAATGAATACATGTTAAAAGCTTGATAATGAGTGTTTTTAAGTTTTGATACATTCATTCCTTTTGGAAGTTATAGATGATGTTATATAATTGTAATAATGTCTGAGGTGAAATATTGTCTTTGAATTACTTCTGAAAAATGTTTTTTTGAAAGAAGGAAAACACACATTAATTACTAAAATAAAAACAAAAGTTTTATTGTGACTTAAAATCCACATTATACAGAGCAATGTTTTGTTCTTTAACAATAAAAGAAGCACAGTTTCATGTGTGTAGAATTCATATTCAACATTACCCAAATTTCGTCAACTTTCATAATACAAAAACCCTACCTCAAGGCTCTGACAATGTAATCCTGCTTATTGTCATTATATTGTCCTACAAATAATTTGTTCCTGTGTTAATACTCAATGGCATAAAATAGTCCAGTAAGAAAATTAATTTATCATCTACTCCTGCCTACACAGTATGAAATAACTGGAGAAAACTATCTACTTCCTTGGATTTAATATGTAACAGAACTTTACAGCAGATGCTGCAATACTACTCACTGATAAAATATACTACCAATAGTGCCTGTCATGTTTCTCAAACAGATTTGCAGATAACTAAATTGCATTCAGTCACAGCCTTCTCTGATATGTCTATATCTTTCAGCCTGAATAAAACTAAATGTTGCTAAATTTACTTGAAAAATAATATTTTCATGGAAAAATATCACTGTGGATAAGTATAATGAATAACTTAGCATTGGGAGTAGAGCAAAAATTAAAGAGAAAACACAGTTTTCTAAAAACCTAATGTTTTATGGGAGACTGGACTATGATACTATATTATTGCAGAATTTACAGAGGTATATTACTAAATTTCTGTTGTACAACATCTTATGACATGCCACTACAAGTGTCTGAGCTCCTTAATGTCCTCATATGAGCCTCACAAGTTTTGAAGCATCAGAGGGACCAGTATCTGAGGATATCATCCCTTACAAATATGTGATGTTAGGAAGACTTTCATCTAAGTAAAAATAGATAAAACTGCATTTTCTGCATTTTTATCTAAGAACATGTTGTGACATAAATATTATGTATCATTCTGAAACTAAAAAGATAGCAAATAAAAATTTTACACAAACGTATATACATGTATATAATGTAAAACCAAATTGAGGGATAGGTTTTTCTTCTCACACTGTGGCTCACTGCAGCTCAGTGTCAGAGATGTATTATATCATGGACTGATCCAAATTTACAATTTCTTAGCAGAGTTGAACATTTGTTACACTTTTTTTAAGAAAAAGAAAGGAAATAGCTCTAAAAGTTTTCAATGTTCTGAGCAATCTCTTTCTTTCTTTGCAACATTTTTGTTAGTAAGGAACTGAATTCTTCTTATATTATGGCTATACACACACTCTGGACTACATTACAAAGCATTTTACTACAGGAGAAATAACAAAATGATAGTGTTATGTTTATCACTAATAGCAATCACAGTTTTTCCTTCCACTCCTTTTACATGAGTATCATAAATTTGAGGTGACAGTAAATGTCAAAATTTTTTTCGTGCACTGATCTGCCTTTTATACAAGTTCAAACTGTCTAACACGCTGTTCCCTGCAATCTGCAGATCAAAGCAAAATTCAAAGTCTTTATTGAGTTATCTTATAAATTTATCTGAAACTTTATGTAGCATTTGTTTATTTCTTATGGATAGTATATTAAATATAATACACTCTATAAGTGATTTCTCATAGAATTTCGTTTTATGTTATTTCATCATGTAACTATCCACAGCAGTCAGAATGATGTCCTTGTTCTGACAATTATGTTTATAATGACTGTGTTTGGCTGTCCTCATAGTTGGTAAACTGTAAAGTATTTACACAGAAAATTTTCCTTCATTGAGTGCACAGATTATAGCAAGTGCTTCACACATAACTCATGAGTTATAAACCCCTGAACGATGCTCAGACAAGAAGCTTTACATATGTAAAGTTTAAACAACATCCTTATTCAAGCATTATGGTACAAGAAATAATAAAAAGTCAAACAAGTGAAAAGCATTATTGTGGTAAGTACACTTCAGTACAACATCCTTAGATAACTTAAAATATGCTAATAAGCAACAATTTGTTCCAGTGGATGTTGAGAACTACCATGTTTCACTTCAGACACGGTTCCAATGTCATTCCTGTCTTACATATCAGATTGCCCGGGACCTGCAACATTCAGATTGCAGAATTAGTTTATACAATTCTTTAGATTATAGAAAACTAAAGAAAGAGATAACTATAAATTAAAATCAAATTTTTTCTGAAATAAAATTTGTTTTTGGGAAACACTGAGTGATAAACCTGTGTAAATGACTTCAAATTATTTTAATAACATATGTTTGACTGTTAAAAAAATATGCAGCAAGAAAACTTGAAATTCACCCACAAGAACTAGCAAAAAAACAAAACTCAAAGAATGTTTCAGTTAGTTCGATGATTAACTTTAGACGGTAGCTACTGAAATCAGAGCATGCATCCAAATCACTACACATATCAGACCACAAATACATGCTAGATATTGACAGTAAAATCCTAGTAGCCTATACCTCTTCTAATGTAACATTAAAAGTATCTAGCTAGTGTCACTTGTTACAAAAAGCTAAGAATATATCACATCCAAAGAGCAACTTTGAACTGCCAAAAGCAGTTAACAGTTGCCCTACATAATAGGGCTGCATTAAGGAATTGTCGTGTGTCTTATATACATAACAACTGTATCACCACAATTTGTGCATAATGGATTTCCTGCCTTACTAATATTACGGAAAGAAGTTTTGGATGTGTAGGAGGGAGGGATGTCAACGGCAATGGATCTAAAGGAAGGAAAAGGATGGATGCAATACCATGATTTAAACAAAGTTAGGTCTCAGAAAAACAGCAACTGTCTTGAGGGTTAACTACGATGGTGCAGGGAATTATCATTCACTGCTTTTACTGAACCACGATCGTAGTATAATCGACAGAACAGAAACTCCAGTGGTCTGCGTAGATGACATTTTTGAGAAAACTTAAGTTATAGTTCTTTTGAACCTAATAATTAACTGCCTTACAAAAGTTTTGCACATGACATTTTTCTCTGTAAGTATCTCTGGCTTGAAAATACTACTTTAGATCTGTTATGTTTTGTTCTTTTATAATTCTTAAGTGAACATAATATGTAGGATCTATATATATTCAGTGACAAACAGAATAGGTAGGATTTACATATTCAGGGACTGTTTTCTCATCAAGATTGAACATTATGTACTTCATGGCTGCATGGTTAATATTTTATTAAACATCATTGAAATTTCTTTGGACTCTCTCTCTTTATTAATTAAACATGTTTACTAATTATGCTATTATCTTATTTATAAGAACAGCTCAAAGTAAATAATCCATGAATTTACTCCAGAAAAGCACAGATAACTTATAAGTATTATTTGAAACTACATTCTGTGAAATTTTGTACCATTTCACCAAGAAATTAGAAATTCATGAATACCACATTCTAGTGGAACAGTGTGTGACCATTTATAAAATCAGAAAATTAAAATTACTGGAGGACCAATCAGCAAAGCAGTGTAATGACATATTAAACATAAGTCTTTGAATCAGATGATCTAGAAATACCATTCTAAGTAGTGGACACATATTGGCCAGACAAATCAGCAACCTCTGTTTTTTAATGACAGTTTATCTCCCATCATAGTTGCATGTTATCTCTAAGACAAAGTGTTTCCAGTTACTCAATCATCTTCTAAATCTGTTGTCTTGACAACCTCATCTGTTACAGTCTTAATTCTACTGTATCACCTTGTAGTGAAAATTGACCTGAAAATGGTTGTGTACACTGAAATAGGTTGTCTCACAATTTACATGCAACTGAGCCAGTCACTAAAATGGCAATCCTTAAAACTATTGAGCCTGAATAATTTTACGCAATGTACGGCAATTAATGTGACCTCATTTTCACAATGCAAGATGAAGAACATCAAAATATGTGAATATCTATGCCTGCTGTTCAGAGATCTTTTTACCTGTTTCTTCCACATTAAAAACCAAAGGAATATTACAGCTTACAATTTAAGGATATTCTCAAACTAGCTAATATTGTATTTAGAGATGTGTTCACAATTACTTGGTACATCAATTGTCTTCCATTAACTAGTTCATCCCCTATTTTAAGAAAGTGAAAGATTCACTATATACAACATAACAAATTCTCACAAAATAGAAGATTTCTTCTTGGTTCAAACAAAATTGTATGTGTTAACAAATTAAATTATTTCCCATTAATTTAGAAAAATATCAACTCAGTAAGAAAAGCCAGCATGGCCTCAGGAATTTTAATGAAGATGTGTAATGCTTAAATCATTAATTAAATCATTGATTAAGTGGAAAGATTGTGGAGTATTTTGGTAATACTTCTAGAGATAATATCCCTTATGGTTCATGCATGTATATTTATGGTGTTTATATAAACCCACAGGGTACTTATATTTCTAGTTGTTGTTTCACAAAGTATATTGAGACTGCAGTCTAATGTCTTAAGACGGGTATTACTGTTCCTCTCAATTTTTTGTGGTCGAATATGGATGCCAAAGGATAGTGTCTAACTTTCAAATCTGTCTCAGTATAACAAAATATTTCATGTAGATCAGGATACTGGGTAAAGGCTAAATTCTACTGCAAGTAAAATTAATTATTATTCATTTTACTTTTTTGAAGAAGTAATGCTTGAACAAATTACTTATTACATCAAAAACGTAAACCAGTTTGATAGATTTAGATCATTAGAAATCATTAAGGCAAATTGATATTTATCTTAGTAAGTGTTCCAGGATATACAATAATGAAGTAGAATTTCGATGAATGAATAAATTACTTTATCACAAATTAACAGTCTTAACTTACTTTCATGGATAAAATACTTCTAATTATTGCCATTAGAAACAGAAAAAGATGAAATAATCATTCTAAGTTTCAGAACTGTTAGTTCCTTCCTCACTCAAGGGCGAAAGAGGGTTAGGATGTGAAAGGTTAGAAAGAAGGGCCATGCCAATTAGCTGGCCATTAGTTGTGAAATCTTTTGACCTGAATATGCACCTTCCATGAGCACTTCTCACTTAATTTTAATATCGTTCCTAAACATCTTCTTGGTTTCCTTTACTACAAGAACACATGTTACATAAAATCACATTACATTCTCTTAGCACGCCTGCCACATTTTGACTGAAAGAAAGCAGTATTAATGTGCATGGGGTGGGCAGAAATATGGAAACACCAAAAACACATCACCATACTTAATACAGTGTAGGAAACCTATTGACATTCACAACAGCTTCCACTCATCTCAGAATAAATAAATACAGATCCTGTATAGTTTTCAATGGAATCTTGCATCATTCTTCCTGCAAAATAGTGTCAAGTTCAGGTAATGATGAGAGAGGTGGATAGCAATCAGATTTCCTTCTCTCTAAAGTAGACCACAAAGGCTCAATATTATTGAGATCTGGTGGCTGTGCTGGCCAGGGGAGAGGCAACAATTCATCCTCATGCTCACAAAACCAGTCTTGGACAATACAAGTTGTGTGAACAGGGGCTCTGTCATCTTGGAATACAGCACCACCACTGGGGACAAACATTGTACCATGCGATGGACCTGGTCAACCAAAATGGTCACATAATACTTGGCAGTAATGCGACTTTGCAGAGTAACCATGGAACCCATGGAATACCATGATATAACTGCCACAATCATTGGTAAGCCCCCAGTGTACTTCACTCTTGGGACATAACTTCAGTTTGAAACAGTTATGAAATAAGCCTCATCCAACCAAACGACTTTCTTCCAATGCTCCATAGTCCAGATATTATAGCTTCAGCACCATGTTTTCCTGTTACGGACATTTGCATCACTGATGAGCAGTTTTGCAATTCCTGCTTGCCCTGCAATTCCCTGCTTACAGATCTCCATTTGTGTTGTTCTGGTCCTCATTGGATTTGTTAAGTGTAGCATTTGGTTCTGCAGTGACTTTGCAGCTATCATACTCATTTTTCATCACAAATCCTCTTCAATGACTGTCCATCATGTTCACTCAACAAGCTCTTTCATCCACACCATAACTTAGGAGATGATTTTTTTTCAGTTTTGGTGTAGGCAGTATAACTCTTCAATACAGTGACTGTCAAAACACCTAACATTTTGGTTACCTTGGTTATGGAAGCACTCGCCATACAAGCACCATCAATTTGTGTATGTTCGAATGCACTCACAACTACACAGAACATTGTGCTGACCACAACGGCACTTGCAACATATTGAGAACATTGCACAGGTGCCATTTGTCCTCAAATTCAGCACTGCAACCTGCAGGCTTGGCTACCATCTGCAGTAATGTTCAAATATGTATTTCTCCTGGTGTTTGCATATTTTTGTCCACCTCTTGTATTAGTGCCTGGTGTACAATGTATGCCTGCACAATCCACTTAATGTAAATTATTTGTACATATTGTGTGTGAGTGGTAAATCACATCATACGCACTGTGTTCAAGTGGTTTATAGTGAAATGGGCATTAATTTTAAAACTTAGTGTAAGTTACAATATTTTTGTCAATTACATTGGAATTTAGCCCAAGTTAAGACAGATATCAAGCATATTATGTCATTTGTGAATGAATATCCAACAGTTAACAGTAGCCTTTTGATTAATATTCAGTTATAAATAATGTTTATATATCAATGTCAAACACTATATTAAGAGGGCCATTAGTCTCAAAACAAGTGAAACAATAATGAATGAATCTCAGCAAGTACAAGAAAGCAATATTATTTGGTATTTAAAACAGAAAAAGACTTGAACACTTTACAGTAAATCACTGTATGTATGTGATCAACAGCAGTTCAACATTTGATTTCAAGGCTTTGGAGAAAAAATAC
The DNA here is from genome assembly GCF_021461385.2 of Schistocerca piceifrons. NCBI lineage: Eukaryota > Metazoa > Arthropoda > Insecta > Orthoptera > Acrididae > Schistocerca > Schistocerca piceifrons. The sequence goes on along the minus strand of NC_060138.1, from coordinate 672,272,433 downwards.
TACTTCCAATGTTCTGTGATTTATTACAAGAGAACTTTATGGTTCCAATATTCCCACTTCAGTTTAGCCATTTGATCTGCTATGTGAAGCTGAAAAATGTACTGCTTGAAATTGAGTCCAAATAAATTCATGGTCCAACAATGAATTTCAGTGCCTTATTTGATAAGCAAAGGATGTCAAATAAAATTGCTATTATGCTGTTCTAATATTTGAGGACTGATTTGTAAAAATGGGCTCATTATATCACTTCATTTCTAAGTAGTTATTCATAAACAGTAGGTTGCTCTGTGAGTGAAGTCAGGAAAGTTGATTGCACAATTTTTGAAACTAAGTTGTGTCATGCTATACCCATATCAGACATCATCTTCTGAGGGTCAAACAAACAATCCAAAATGTCAAAATATTTTGTTGGCTCTCACATACATACATAAAATAAAACAAGAGACATCAGAGCTCCCACAGAGAGATTTAACTGTTCAATTTTTCCACATGCAATTCATGAGTGAAATGGTCGAGAAATAGTCTGAAAGAGGTTCTATGAACCCTCTGCCAAACTCTCAAGTGTGAACTGGAGAGTAATCATAATGATATAGGTAAGAGTGAATAGATATGCTCTGTGTGTTGGGCATATTTGGCAGGAAACTCATCTTGCCAAAATGCCCATCGTGTATCAATTGCTGGTGCAACCTCAGTCAGATTATAGTCTATCTCTTATCACAGTGGGATCTACTTAGGACTATCCATATTACACAAATATAAAAGTCTCATTTTAGAATCTGCATCCAAATGGTGCCTTCAACACTGACCAACATTCTGCTTTTGGGAACAACAAAAATGCCTCTTGGTAACTGATACCATTTACTGATGGATAAATATACAGTATGTCGCAGAGGATCCAGACTCTGGAGCCAGATGCTTCCTATAAATCATCATAGACTGGGACACTCAGATGTTTAGGACGGGTGGTAGGGACAGAGCATCGAGTGACATTATACTGAGTGCACTATCCGAAAATTACCTTGAGCAATTAAACAGAGAACCGACTCGTGGAGATAACATATTGGACCTACTGATAACAAACAGACCCGAACTTTTCGAATCTGTATGTACAGAACAGGGAATCAGTGATCATAAGGCCGTTGCAGCATCCCTGAATATGGAAGTTAATAGGAATATAAAAAAAGGGAGGAAGGTTTATCTGTTTAGCAAGAGTAATAGAAGGCAGATTTCAGACTACCTAACAGATCAAAACGAAAATTTCTGTTCCGACACTGACAATGTTGAGTGTTTATGGAAAAAGTTCAAGGCAATCGTAAAATGCGTTTTAGACAGGTACGTGCCGAGTAAAACTGTGAGGGACGGGAAAAACCCACCGTGGTACAACAACAAAGTTAGGAAACTACTGCGAAAGCAAAGGGAGCTCCACTCCAAGTTTAAACGCAGCCAAAACCTCTCAGACAAACAGAAGCTAAACGATGTCAAAGTTAGCGTAAGGAGGGCTATGCGTGAAGCGTTCATTGAATTCGAAAGTAAAATTCTATGTACCGACTTGACAGAAAATCCTAGGAAGTTCTGGTCTTACGTTAAATCAGTAAGTGGCTCGAAACAGCATATCCAGACACTACGGGATGATGATGGCATTGAAACAGAGGATGACACGCTTAAAGCTGAAATACTAAACACCTTTTTCCAAAGCTGTTTCACAGAGGAAGACCGCACTGCAGTTCCTTCTCTAAATCCTCGCACAAACGAAAAATGGCTGACATCGAAATAAGTGTCCAAGGAATAGAAAAGCAACTGGAATCACTCAATAGAGGAAAGTCCACTGGACCTGACGGGATACCAATTCGATTCTACACAGAGTACGCGAAAGAACTTGCCCCCCTTCTAACAGCCGTGTACCGCAAGTCTCTAGAGGAACGGAGGGTTCCAAATGATTGGAAAAGAGCACAGATAGTCCCAGTCTTCAAGAAGGGTCGTCGAGCAGATGCGCAAAACTATAGACCTATATCTCTTACGTCGATCTCTTGTAGAATTTTAGAACATGTTTTTTGCTCGCGTATCATGTCATTTCTGGAAACCCAGAATCTACTATGTAGGAATCAACATGGATTCCGGAAACAGCGATCGTGTGAGACCCAACTCGCCTTATTTGTTCATGAGACCCAGAAAATATTAGATACAGGCTCCCAGGTAGATGCTATTTTTCTTGACTTCCGGAAGGCGTTCGATACAGTTCCGCACTGTCGCCTGATAAACAAAGTAAGAGCCTACGGAATATCAGACCAGCTGTGTGGCTGGATTGAAGAGTTTTTAGCAAACAGAACACAGCATGTTGTTATCAATGGAGAGACGTCTACAGACGTTAAAGTAACCTCTGGCGTGCCACAGGGGAGTGTTATGGGACCATTGCTTTTCACAATATATATAAATGACCTAGTAGATAGTGTCGGAAGTTCCATGCGGCTTTTCGCGGATGATGCTGTAGTATACAGAGAAGTTGCTGCATTAGAAAATTGTAGCGAAATACAGGAAGATCTGCAGCGGATAGGCACTTGGTGCAGGGAGTGGCAACTGACCCTTAACATAGACAAATGTAATGTATTGCGAATACATAGAAAGAAGGATCCTTTATTGTATGATTATATGATAGCGGAACAAACACTGGTAGCAGTTACTTCTGTAAAATATCTGGGAGTATGCGTACGGAACGATTTGAAGTGGAATGATCATATAAAACTAATTGTTGGTAAGGCGAGTACCAGGTTGAGATTCATTGGGAGAGTGCTTAGAAAATGTAGTCCATCAACAAAGGAGGTGGCTTACAAAACACTCGTTCGACCTATACTTGAGTATTGCTCATCAGTGTGGGATCCGTACCAGGTCGGGTTGACGGAGGAGATAGAGAAGATCCAAAGAAGAGCGGCGCGTTTCGTCACTGGGTTATTTGGTAACCGTGATAGCGTTACGGAGATGTTTAATAAACTCAAGTGGCAGACTCTGCAAGAGAGGCGCTCTGCATCGCGGTGTAGCCTGCTCGCCAGGTTTCGAGAGGGTGCGTTTCTGGATGAGGTATCGAATATATTGCTTCGCCCTACTTATACTTCCCGAGGAGATCACGAATGTAAAATTAGAGAGATTAGAGCGCGCACGGAGGCTTTCAGACAGTCGTTCTTCCCGCGAACCATACGCGACTGGAACAGGAAAGGGAGGTAATGACAGTGGCACGTAAAGTGCCCTCCGCCACACACCGTTGGGTGGCTTGCGGAGTATCAATGTAGATGTAGATGTAGATGTAGATCTTCAGGAGCGTCTTTGGGAAAATTATTCCTCTGTTCAATTAAAAAGCAAGCTATTAAATTGATTCTGCTATGTGGCAAGAAAATGTCCTGAGAACCATTTACTGTATGTCTTTTCATGTGATTGGTACTGCAATCAGCAAGTTACTTTGTGCAAGGTACTAAATGAGATGAAAAAATTGTTTTCTGCTATCATTGTCATTATATTCAAATCAGAAAATATACCATCTTACAAAATTAATGGGAACTAAGAAATTCTGACCTTCACATATAACTGAGTGTATTCTAATGGAGAGCTTATGTACTATGCTATTGATGGTCAGGCTGTAACATTATATTCATGCATTGTGTAATATTTACCTTGTGGAAGCCACAGCATAATCATGAGATTATCTCACAGTATCACTTTCAAACAAATTAATAGTTGAAACTTCCTTGCAGTTTGAAACTATTTCCAAACTGGGGCTCCAACCAAGACGTGAAAGGTAGGTTCCTGGTCTGGCATGCAGCTTTAATCTGCCAAGAAGTTTCATAAGAGTGCACATTCCACTGTAGAGTGATAATTCATTCTGGAAATTAAGAGCTGTACCATTCTTTACCATTTCTTCCCTCAATAATGATCTGTTACCAGTTACTATTATCTGTTACCTATTATAACATGTCTGTAAAACCTTACACTCACTCCTCGCCCCCCCCCCCCCCCCCTCCACACACGTACCCTGACCCCCTAAAATACGTAGTTGTTGCTGTAGATAGTAAGTTGATAAATTTCTGCCTGCATCAATAGTTCAGTAAATTCCAATAGAATCAAAAAATGAAACTAAAATAACCATTCCATCACAAGATATCTTAAACATTCTCCCGAATTACAATTCAAGGACTATCTCAAATAAAAATATAAGTAAATATCATCGTAAGTATAGCAGATTCAAAGTAATAGTCTTAAAAGAAAACACATTGTAAGTAGAAAAATACTAATGAGTTTCATCTCTGCAACCTACCACCTGGAATTCGCATTGGGTCTATTGTGTTATCACTGTTGTTTTTTGTTATAATGGAAATTGAAAATGCAGACTATTGGAGTGAAGATATATGTTTATGGTGTGTTACAGTTTATATTACGTTTTTATCAATAGTACATAGAGCACTTGGCCTGGGAGGAGAACAAACATACATGCATTTCTGTATGTAGTGGTGGTGGTGCAGAAACCAGTGGTGACATCAATGTCTCTTTCAATTTCTAGATTAATAAGATAAGGATTTCAGTTAATGAATAAAAGAAATACTTAAATCAAAACATTACAGAATTTCTTGTAAGACTTCATAAACAAAAGTACTATTACAGTTTGGGAATGTTCTTTGTCCATTCTATTTAAATGATAGGGAAGAGAATATCTGTACTTACTGGAAATGTAAAATATGAAAGAAATTGTAACCTTTTCATCTTACCCTGTCCCCAGAAACTTAAACATTTGTTTACAAATCTAAAAGTATATGTTTAACATGGCATATATACTATATCCTAATACATTATAAAATCTACTACAAATTATGACTAAAGTATTATTTTCATTACAGGGAAAGAAATGTATTAAAGAGAAAAATTCTGTAACATTCTTACTTCTGCAATTAAAAAGAAAAAAAAAAAAACGAATTACAGCTAGAATACAGAATTGTTATGCATGTGTCTATATATAATCTCTTCTTTCCATATGTTGCAGGAAAAGTACACTAGCGTGTACTCTTGATTTCGTTAATTGCGTTCTCTGGATGTCACACTAAGCGAAACCTTTATGGATTTACACTGAGTCATATTATACATAAAAGACAAAACTAGCTGTGAAAAACTACTTGTGTAGGCAGTCATTTAAAAAGTTCATAAAGAAGCTTCTTATAGAATTCACAGAAATGCTGCTGTTTTCAAAACTGATGTTATACAACATAGCTGCCATTTATCTATTTCCTTTTGCTTAGTATGTATTGAAATTTATTAGCAAGTGTAAAAAGATAACAGTCATCTATATGCTATTACAATAGAGCACAGTAACCCATAACAGAAAACAGCTTTCACCCCAGCTTTCGGTCACTTGCTTTTTTTCAGTAACAGAAAACATTCACACACGCAACAACACAGAAAACCAAATACACATTCCTGTGGTCACAGCAAGACTTGCCATGATTATAGGAATGTCTGTTGAGTGTCTGTGTGGTTGTGTGTGGAACAGAGTGCACTATTGTTGGAAAAAGAGCTAGTCTCAAAAACTAGTGTGAATGCTGTTTTTTTTTCATGTATTACTGTGCTCTACATATTGATCTACTTCAGGTGAGTGGTTACCTATCCCTTATTTCACATATTGCTCTATCCAGGAATATCCACTGTTGTCATTAGAACAGAGGTTTTATTTAAAGTGAATACTATGCTACTATAGGGATTTCCAGTCTCTATATACAAATAAACTGACAATTTGTAGAATAATGGCTAATATACACTCCTGGAAATGGAAGAAAGAACACATTGACACCGGTGTGTCAGACCCACCATACTTGCTCCGGACTCTGCGAGAGGGCTGTACAAGCAATGATCACATGCACGGCACAGTGGACACACCAAGAATCGCGGCGTTGGCCGTCGAATGGCGCTAGCTGCGCAGCATTTGTGCACCGCCGCCGTCAGTGTCAGCCAGTTTGCCGTGGCATACGGAGCTCCATCGCAGTCTTTAACACTGGTAGCATGCCGCGACAGCATGGACGTGAACCATATGTGCAGTTGACGGACTTTGAGCGAGGGCGTATAGTGGGCATGCGGGAGGCCGGGTGGACGTACCGCCGAATTGCTCAACACGTGGGGCGTGAGGTCTCCACAGTACATCGATGTTGTCGCCAGTGGTCGGCGGAAGGTGCACATGCCCGTCGACCTGGGACCAGACCGCAGCGTCACACGGATGCACGCCAAGACCGTAGGATCCTACGCAGTGCCGTAGGGGACCGCACCGCCACTTCCCAGCAAATTAGGGACACTGTTGCTCCTGGGGTATCGGCGAGGACCATTCGCAACCATCTCCATGAAGCTGGGCTACGGTCCCGCACACCGTTAGGCCATCTTCCGCTCACACCCCAACATCGTGCAGCCCGCCTCCAGTGGTGTCGCGACAGGCGTGAATGGAGGGACGAATGGAGACGTGTCATCTTCAGCGATGAGAGTCGCTTCTGCCTTGGTGCCAATGATGGTCGTATGCGTGTTTGGCGCCGTGCAGGTGAGCGCCACAATCAGGACTGCATACGACCGAGGCACACAGGGCCAACACCCGGCATCATGGTGTGGGGAGCGATCTCCTACACTGGCCGTACACCACTGGTGATCGTCGAGGGGACACTGAGTAGTGCACGGTACATCCAAACCATCATCAAACCCATCGTTCTACCATTCCTAGACCGGCAAGGGAACTTGCTGTTCCAACAGGTCAATGCACGTCCGCATGTATCCCGTGCCACCCAACGTGCTCTAGAAGGTGTAAGTCAACTACCCTGGCCAGCAAGATCTCCGGATCTGTCCCCCATTGAGCATGTTTGGGACTGGATGAAGCGTCATCTCACGCGGTCTGCACGTCCAGCACGAACGCTGGTCCAACTGAGGTGCCAGGTGGAAATGGCATGGCAAGCCGTTCCACAGGACTACATCCAGCATCTCTACGATCGTCTCCATGGGAGAATAGCAGCCTGCATTGCTGCGAAAGGTGGATATACACTGTACTAGTGCCGACATTGTGCATGCTCTGTTGCCTGTGTCTATGTGCCTGTGGTTCTGCCAGTGTGATCATGTGATGTATCTGACCCCAGGAATGTGTCAATAAAGTTTCCCCTTCCTGGGACAATGAATTCACGGTGTTCTTATTTCAATTTCCAGGAGTGTATGTTTTTTTTTCCATTGGATTTTTGTTTGTTCCCAATTTCATGCCTTGCATTTGTAAGAGACCTTGGCACCCTAGAGATGGAGACAAAAGCTACATGGAAACCATTTCCGTACCTTGTATTTGCGTGAATGGTAATTATATGAAACTGGCTTTTATCAATAGAGACAAATTCTATAAGAAGAAGTGTACTGAAGACAGCGTAAGAATTCCAATAATTTGGAGAGGTTACTTTCAAATATCAGTTTTTTACAACATTCTTGTTACTTGCTTCTGTAGACATAATACTTCACTACTTTTTCTCCACCACTCCACATGACAACAATGAGTGTGCAGAATAAACTACAATTTTATCTGCACATTAACATAAAGGAAGATAATTCTGAATCCAAAATACTGAAAATGGACCATTTTACTAACCACAGCAATGTGATCACTTTCTGGTCTTTATCAAAATGTGTATGTAGAGATTTTCTACACATTTACTTACAACATTGGTTTATTATTTATGCTGAAGCAACTTGAGAAACTGAAGTAAATCATCAGCAATAATTTTATGTGAGAATATGTGCTCCAATAGGATTTAGTACTAGACAGAGATTTAATTAAATTAAGTCCAGTGCAGTACAACTTCATAAATGAGCTCATTAAAGTGCATTGACCTAGTTGTCCTTACTTTCATTTTAGCTGTTTTAAATCCAACAGTAAATTGATACCCATTTATGCAGGTAGCAAATATGGGGACAATTAACTCTCAATAGGCCTACTGTGCACTATTATTCTATTTCAAATCTATACTTACACTACTGGCCATTAAAATTGCTACACCATGAAGATGACATGCTACAGACGTGAAATTTAATGAACAGGAAGAAGATGCTGTGATATGCAAATGATTAGCTTTTCAGAGCATTCACACAAGGTTGCTGCCGGTGGTGACACCTACAACATGCTGACATGAGGAAAATTTCCAACCAATTTCTCATACACAAACAGCATTTGACCGGTGTTGCCTAGTGAAACATTGTTGTGATGCCTTGTGTAAGGAGGAGAAATGCGTACCATCACATTTCCGACTTTGATAAAGGTCAGGTTGTAGCCTATCGCTATTGTGGTTTATCGTATCGCTACATTGCTGCTTGCACTGGTCGAGGTCCAATGACTGTTAGCAGAATATGGAATCAGTGGGTTCAGGAGGGTAATATGGAACACGGTGCTGGATCTCAATGGCCTCATATCACTAGCAGTCAAGATGACAGGCATCTTATCTGCATGGCTGTAATGGATCGTGCAGCCACGTCTCAATCCCTGAGTCAAGAGATGAGGACGTTTGCAAGACAACAACCATCTGCATGAACAGATGGATGACGTTTGGAGCAGCACGGACTATCAGCTCGGAGACCATGGCTGCGGTTACCCTTGACGCTGCATCACAGACAGGTGTGCCTGCGATGGTGTATGACGAACCTGGGTGCACGAATGGCAAAACATCATTTTTCTGGAATGAATCCAGGTTCTGTTTACAGCATCATGATGGTTGCATCCATGTTTGGCGACATCGCGGTGAATGCACATTGGAAGTGTGTATTCATCATCGCCATACTGGCGTATCACCCGGTGTGATGGTATGGGGTGCCATTGGTTACATGTCTCGGTTGCCTCTTGTTCACATTGATGGCGCTTTGAACAGTAGACGTTACATTTCAGATATGTTACGACCCATGGCTCTACCCTTCATTTGATCCCTGTGAAACCCTACATTTCAGCAGGATATTGCACGACCGCAAGTTGCAGGTCCTGTACGGGCCTTTGTGGATACAGAGAATGTTTGACAGTTGCCCTGGCCAGCACATTCTCCATCTCTCACCAATTGAAAATGTCTGGTCAATGGTGGCCGAGCAACTGGCTCGTCACAATACACCAGTCACTACTCTTGATGAACTGTGGTATCGTGTTGAAGCCGCATGGGAAGCTGTACCTGTACACACCATCCAAGCTGTGTTTGACTCAATGCCCAGGCTTATCAAGGCCATTATTACGGCCAGAAGTGGTTGTTCTGGGTACTGATTTCTCAGGATCTATGCACCCAAATTGCGTGAAAATGTAATCACATGTCAGTTCTAATATAATATATTTGTCCAATGAATACCCGTTTATCATCTGCATTTCTTCTTGGTGTAGCAATTTTAATGGCCGGTAGTGTATTTGCAATCTTCTGTGTAGTAAGGACAGCAGATACCATTAATGTCAGTCATTCATCTGTTGGAGAGTCTGCTTTTCAGCTAGTTGAGAACTACAGTCCTGAGCTTCTATGAGGCATGTTTTTTAAGTAAGTACTCTTTTGAAATTAAAAAAAAAGACGTGCTAGGATATCTCAATAATTTTATTTTTAGATGAAAGCCTTTACCTTAATCTACGCACTGACGCCATTACAGTCTGATTCTTCCTTGCTTACATTGTGTACTGAGTGTTTAAGATGCCTCCGATAATCGTGAGTCCTGCCGACTGTGAAGTACGGGCTGTTATAATATCTCTTAGTGCTAGAGGCCTAAAAGTGATCAATATTCATTGTGAGATCTGTGCAGTTTACAGAGAAAACATTATGAGTGATGGAATGGTAAGAAAGTGGGTGAGAGCATTTAAAGATGGCCGCACAAATGCGGATGGTGAACAACGGAGTGGGCGTCCTTCGGTCGTTAATGAAAGTTTGGTGCAGGAAGTGGACAATACGGTGAGAGAAAACAGACACTTTACGATTTCCTCCTTGCAGGATGACTTTCCTAATGTTTCTTGTAGTGTTTTGTATGGCATTGTGACTGAGCACTTGAATTACCAAAAATTGTGCACACGTTGGGTACCGAAAATGTTGCGGATGTGCACAAAACCAAACGTTTAGACAGTGAATTGACTTTCCTTGAGTGGTACCACAATGACAGTGATGATTTCTTAAGCCAAATTGTTATGGGCGATGAAACATGGGTGGCCTATGTCACACCAGAATCAAAGCAACAGTCCATGGAAGTTGAGCAAGGGAATCGTTTTGCTGCAAGACAATGCCCGTCCACATGTGGCGAATCCGACCAAAGATCTCATCACATCTTTTCTATGGGAAACTCTAGATCATCCTCTGTACAGCCCCGATCTTGTGCTCAGTGACTACCATCTGTTCCTGCACTTGAAGAAACATCTGGGCGGTCAGCGTCTTCAAGACGATGACGAAGTCAAAACAGTGGTGATGCAGTGGTTAACAAGTCAGGTGGCAGACTTCTATGAGGGAGGTATTCAAAAACTGGTACAGCATTATGACAAGTGCCTCAATATTGATGGAAATTATGTAGAAAAGTAGATTAAGGTACAGGCTTTCATGTAAAAACCTTTTTTTTAAATTTCAAAACGGTACTTACTTAAAAAACACGCCTCATATTTAGTTTTTATTTGTATTCATTCACAATAGCAGATATATTATGATGCACTTCATTGTTGCACTTCATAGAAAATTTAGGAATACAGTAAAAACTATTTCACTGAAACATGTATGAAGATGATGATAATTACTACCATCAGTGTGACACTATTCCCCTCCTAGAGATAACACTCACAGCTTTAAGACCAGAATCCATCATCTCAGATTTAGATTACTTTAGCTGTGAAATGTATAAGGAAAATTATCTGTACCACCACACACTGACTGACATGGATGGTATTAACAATTAAATCCATGTAGCTCCATTAAGGAACTTAACAGCCCAAGCAGGAGGGTCACAAAGGAGACACTACAAAGCTCTTAACTTCAAGATACTCCAATAACTTTACCATATTACATTATAAAAGCTTCAAGAAATTTTACATCAGAGATACATTTGACAAAGCAGAGGTTGGTGAAATATACTATGGAAAGTAAATGATAAACTGATAACACAAAACTTATATAACAGTATTAATAATGACAACTACTCACCAAGTAAGGAAACTTCAAGCAGTTTCTAGGCACATAAACAATAAGGTGGTCATTGTGGTTCACATTTTGAACTGAACAACCTCCTTCAGAGTGCACAGAGTGCATGACCACCCACCCACTCATTCCCATTTTCCCTCCTAAGAATCCTCAAGTGCATTTTCTCTGATGTTTCAGCATATATTTGCAATTTTGTTTTTGTAACGTATAGCTGGAATCAGCCCAAATAAATACTGGTCATCATGTCTTTTCTGTGATGCCCAATATCAATGGAAAGTGTGGTTTGTTTCCCAATACAAACAAATTGATTTTTTATGCAGAATTTTGCATGAACGTTAAATAGAGCAATCTCAGATTAGTCTACTGTGATATCTGTTTTATCAGTATGTGTTAACAAGGACAGTAAAACATGAAGAATAGCCAGTATTCCGGTAACAACTGAGCAGCACCGCTACATGGCGGTAGCAGTCAGCACAGGCCGGGACAGTGCTGTAGCAGCTTGAGTAAAAGTTATTCTTGAAGTTTTACTGTCCCTGTGTATACTTGTCAAAAAGCAAATATCACACTAAACTAATCTGGGCGCATTCAATTGAATTGGCACATAAAATTCTGCTTTAAAAATAATTTTGTTTGTAATGGGAAACAACACTGGGCATTGCATGAAAGACATGATGAGCAGTGTTTGTTTTGGCTGACTCCCACTACACACTGTAAAACTAAATTGCTAATATCTGCTGAACCATAAGAGGAGATTCATCTGATGACTATTTGGAAGGACACCAGAGGGAGAAAGAGAGAGAGAGAGAGAGAGAGAGAGAGAGAGAGAGAGATTTTTGAACCATCACTGAAGATCGTAACCTCAAAATTTGAGTAATAACGTTCAACTTCTTGTTGGTTCATATCTATATTGATTATTCAATACTTCCTTCACATAGTGCATTGTTGTCTTTATTAACACTATTTTTATCTTTCACTAAGGTTTTCCATTATCATAAAATTAGGTAATATTGGCTTCCTTATATTTAAACTCACTATTAACAAACAAATGACATTATTAATACAACAATTAATCAGATCCTGTAAAAACAATTGTCCAATAGAAATTCAAGCAGACTCTTGCATATTCAGTCACTGTAATATAACTCATTTATCTGTCTGAGTGCAGATATTTACTGTTAGTTAATTACTATTTCAAACTAGTTTACTATACAGTCTGACAATTACCCATTCTTATCATTAAGAGGATGGCACACTATGAAATTTTATGTCTGGCATATTGTGATATACATACTGAAAAACATAGCAATAAATGTTTAAGAACATTGTTTAGTAATGACCAACGAATCAAAATTGCCATGTGTTATAAAGGATGAAAGAACAACAGCAAAATATCTCTTTCATGGTCCAAAGGTTGTGTAAGTGGGTCTCAGAAAAGAAATTAGAGAGAGGGTGGATTGAAATCAATCTGTAGTAACTGAAAAGAGTAGACCTACACCAGAACAACCTGACTTCTAAAAACTTAATGCAATATGTTATCCAAAATTAAACTATTGGTGATAATAATATTTTTATATGTGTAATGGAGATATTCTTGTGCAGTTTCTACATTGTTACTGATGTTTTTGTGAGTAAAGTAAAAATAACTTTAATCATTGCCATGTATTTCATGTATGTTACAGTCCAATACTTTAAAATGGAGGTATTTTTGTCTCAGCCAGCTAGAAATAATACTAGCAATATCTTTTTAAATGTGTTCCTACTTTCATTACTATAATATAATTATTAGCCATTTGTGTGATTCTTTATTACTTTTGGGCACTGCAATGCTTATTACACCTACAAATCAGATCACTGTACATTATTAGACAAACAGCAAGCATGGTAGCTCTCAGATCATCTAAGTGTTTAAATGTAAGTGGTGACAAAAACTGTTACAGAATTTCAGAAAAATTGCACTCATTGTCACCTGCCTGGTGTTGCTTATGCTATTTTTCAAACTCGCATGCTGATTGTGGTAATGTACCATAAGAATTTTGTTTCTTAAAACAGCCTGGCTACAAATGAGTGACACTTTAAAAAATGATGATGAAGTGCTCAAAGCAAGGGTAAAATTTGCAGGATACATTGTGTCTCTCTTTCCTAAATCTCTGAAGTCCCACGTCACAATAGCTTCACTAGCAGTAACTAGCAAGGTACACTAGCAGCTGCTAAGAGCAGTAATTGTAACAATGAATAATTTTCCTTTCCCTCATTTTCATCTCTGATCTTTGACTGAGAAAACTGAAGCATTGCCTCAATGTAGTACAATTTCACTTCCTGGTTGTCCATATTGTCCAAGGAAACCAAGTTGACACTTGAAAGCAGCGCCTAATGAGAGTGATTATAAATGCATTTCCCATTTATGGTCACTCTCATCAGCCTTCGCACCAGCATCAACTTGGTTTGTACAGACAATAGTTTGTCCCTGTTTAAACAAATGACTATAACTTATTGGTTTACTAAATATATTTTCACTCCTGATACTCTCTACAAAATTCATGCAGTTGTTTTCTACTTTTGTTAGTATTATACTTCAACAAATGAAAAAATGAAGCTCATGGTAACCATATTGATTAGCCTTATAACACAGTCTACTGTCAAGAGTTGTCATTGACTTTCACTACATTTTTGTTTCAAGGAGAAAGGTTAAGCTTTAGAATTAAAATTGACCATGAACTTCATACATGCTTCTGAATGTCAAAGGCATCCAATGTTATGCAGCTATTATGTACTGTAATCAAAATGAAAGTAATAGTTCACACAATATGACACACACACTAGTTGTTAGAGTCAGTGCAAGGGTAAATGCAAACATCTCTTTGAAGCAAACTGCACCTTTGCAAGCATTTTATGTGTCAGTTAAAGTTCAGAATAAAATCTGATGCCATCATAGAATGAAGAACACTGACTAACACCAGTTAATGATTATTTAGTTTATCTGCGCTCAAAAATGCAGGGTGCAGAGACAGTGAGTTGATTTCTCTGTTTATTGGTGTACAAATTTTGTAACTCATGATTATGAGTTAAAGAGAAAGTAGTTACAACATGGTTATTTGTACTTCTCCCAACTTTCTGAACTGATTTTGTGCAAATATTATGAATGCTTATTATTTTGAATGTCATTATTGTTATGACAGTTTTTGTAAAAGGGAGCATAAATTGTGAAATTTTAGAAGGAACTCTAAAACAGTAATTGTGTGTCTTAATAAATAAAAGTTTTGCTCCACATTAAAAAGCTCCCCTTTTTTCTCTTTTTTTCATTTCTGAAAGGTGGAGTTTACTCCAGAGAGACAAAGTTCATATGCTTTTCAAATCCAGATTACGTCTAACAAAAATTTTAAAATGCAGACCAAAATTACCAAGAAATAATTAATAAGTGATTAACTACAGTACGCATCAAAATTATTAGAAGACTAAAGTCACAAAATTTATAAAAGAGGGTGATGCCGAGTACCTCCTGGGTATGACCCAGCTGGTCGACCTGCTACAGACATCTCAAATGTCTACCAAAAGCTCGAACGTTTGAACAAGTGATCACCCTCTGTTCACAGTCTGCCTGTCTCATCACTTTCACATCATGAAGCTTGGGCTGAGGCAGGGGTCTCTGCACTGGACTCATTTTCTGGAATTACAGGAGCTTCAGGTAGGGGATCACTCTGAGACCCAGTCTTGTTCTCTTTTGAAGTCTCTGCTGACGCAAGATCCTTTGGAAGGTTTTTTGAGCTTGGTATCCTGGGACACTTAGCCCACAGTCCATTTATAAGACCTGTGCTGAAACCATGCGGTTGGGTGTGTTCTTGTAAAAGCTTAAATGCTTTTGAAGGAACAACATCATATTCAAAAGTTTGGTCAGTTCCATAATATGCATTTTGATTCCCCCAAGAATCATAATAATTGCAATAATCATAATAATTTGCACCATACATGGCATGTGTTGGGGGCATCAGTGGGTTGGCAATGTTGCTATTGGCAGTGTTGGCATTATTATTATTATAATTAATGGAATGTTGAGTCTGAAAACAAGATTGGTTTGAAGGCAAGCAAAACCCATTGCTTTCTTCTGAACCAGGGGAACTGACTGTGTCATATGGATCCATATCTTCTTGCAGTATACGTAGTGCAGCTGCATGTAGTTTTGCCAGAGGTAATTTCTTCAGACGTTTACCTTTTTTCTTTTGCAACAAGCTTCGTATAAGCTCTTTAACTAAACGATCAGTAATAGTTGGAGAAGCAGGAGACCCAATGCCTGAAGAAGATGATAGACTATCTGGATCACTTGAACTATTCTGATGCAGTGGTAGTGTAAGTTGATCTTTCCTTGATTTCAGGGTTCCAACTGATTCTGTGTGTAAATCTTCTGCTTTTTCATCATCCTCATCATTTTCTTCATCTTCTTTCCCACATTCATCCTGGAGAAGTTTGAAAAGACGAGAATGTGTAGCTGCTCTCTGACATTTGCTTAACAGTTGTAACTCATTTAAATTTAATTCAGACTCTGTGTCTGCATCCGATATGGGACGACTTAAGTCAGATGTTACTCCTGAATCATCTTCTTCACTTTCTTCCTGAGATTTTGAATTACTGGTTCTTATCTCATTTCCTCCTTGACTATTTGTTTCTGTGGAGTCTCTTCTCTGATTATCTCTGTGTGTCCCACTGGCAGTTTTTGGCTGTGTTTGGGAAGTTTCTAATTTGTTAAAAGTTTCATTATTGGAAATAATTTTACTATCAGTAATAATATTAAGTATCTTATCTTTTATGTCACTGCTGTCATTATTATTTGTATTTTCTGATTTACTGTTTCTCTCAGAAACATAGTTTGTTGCAGGACTTTCAACTTTTTCTTTTGGTTTTATTGATATATTCCTCTCTCTTGTACTACTACTGGAACTGACGCTACTTATACTCTCAGAATTAGAGGAACTCTCATCTTCACTTGTATCTGTGTCTTCCAACTCATGATTAGCAGTATTAACCATGGCATGTTCATCCTCTTTGTCACATCGTTGTTCGCAAGTTGATATTTCTTGCATTTTATTACTGCTCTGTACCTTCCTATTTTGTTCACCTTTGTCTTTTGTTGTTACACCTTTAGCTTCTGAAGTCTTGTTACTCTTTTCATCATCAGTATTAGACCCAGTCAGTTTTTTAGTATGTGGAGCAAGTTTTACAGTTTGAATACTTGTACTACTGGAATCATCTTCCCAGTGACTGAAAGCACAGTCGCTATCATCACCCTTCACTTTTCCATCATCATCATCCTCTTCAGATACATTATTCAAATTCTCTGATGTAATATGTGACTTTGGAGGTTGTGGCTTTTTGTTGTTTGTTTTCTTCAGAGGCAGTGACAGACAAACAGATATATCAGAGTCAGACTCAGCAGTTTCATATACATCTAAATCTGATGCACTCCTTTGCCTGTTTAAATTATCCTCTAAACTCCCATGTCTTGAAAGCTTTGATATTTCAGATTCTTCTTTTTTGGTTATATCACCTTGCTGGTTAAAATGTTTATCCACATCTTGCTTCCACTGTTCTACTTTATCATTAGAACTAGATCGTGCTGTCAGACAAACAGTTACTGATACATCAGCTTCTTTTTGAGCTGTTGCCTTATTATTCACATTTGGTTTCAGCTCTCTTAACTTTGTGTCACCAAGAACTTCATCTTCCTTGGGAATCCTTTTCACCTGACTATCTCCAACGATCAGTGTTGTTACCTCTTCGTCATTTTCTGATCTACTGAATTTGAGTTTTAGTGGCAAACGTACTGTTACTGTTGATGAACCAGGATCCATTGCATCATAATCAACATCACTGTCATCTTCACAATTATCCAGTGTTGCTGTTGAACTGTCACCATCTTCACTTAAGTTACGAACATCAGCTTTCTCAGCTGAGTGAATGCGCTTAGTAGACTCTACATCACTGCATTCACTTTCTTCAAAAATCACACTTAGCTGGTGTGGAAGGCAAGTCTCTTCTTCATTGTTATAATGTCCTCTGTCACTAACCTCTTCAAATTCATCATCTCCATCTGAATCTTCTTCCCTTTCTGTTTCATCATCATTCGTTTCAGAGCTATGAGAAAGAACATCTGAACCAGAGTTATTGTTATACACGTTTATATCAGAAACAGACCGAATCATTTGCAGACTGTTACTACTACTTTTAGCAGATTCATCTGCTTCATTTCTATTCTCATCCTCCACCTCAGTATCTGAATCACTGGTATCATCTTCTTCAGAGCTACTACTATCATTTTCATTGGTTGATTCTTTCTTGCCATTGACTTCATTACATTTTGGTGTGATGCTCTCAGAAGTCTTGTCTGGTTCAGTTACAATTTTATGCATATTTTCTTTTTCATTGTTACAAATCTCATTTGTGTTTCCTTCTGGTACATTACGTGGATTTCCTGATGGATGATTCATGTGTGGAAGCATTACTGGAGGATGTCCCTGGGGAATTCCATGTGCAAAATTTGCCCCATAATATGCCATTTCATCAGTGGATGAATATCCAGAACATTCATCGGAATCACTTCCACTATGTGGGTATCTAAATTGTCTTGATGGAGCAAAATGATGAGGTGAATAGACTGGAGGATATGGTGGAGGAGGATAACCATATGCAGCCATTTCTGCCATGTAAGCATACATAGCTGAATATGGGTCCCAGTAGTGCGGAGAAGGAGCTTGTGAATTCTTCTGTCCTTCCAAATTAGGAACAGGATAGTATCTCCACCAGGCCTCAGGACCCCAGTAAGGAGGTACAGGTGACATATTAGGATCATAAGGATACCACTGCCCAGCAGCATTCTCATCATAGCCTTGATGTGAGACAGAGACAGGTGCCTCACATTCGTCTGATGACGGGGCACTAGCTACAACAAATAAAAATCAGAAAGGGAAGATACAATCTGTTCCTTTTATTTAGTATGCAATTTGCCATCGAATAAAAACAGCTAATTAAAAATATCTGAACAAAAATCCAAAACCTATCTCTGATAATAATTCATTGTCTCTCTATTATAACAAAAGAATGTAGTTAGATATTTACATTAGTGAAGCTAAATCTGGGACACTGAAATACCTTTATATCTATGATGATAAATCACAAGGTATCATTTATATTGTTATTTACTTCTGGAGTGTTTATAGATTGGTCTATCAATGATGGTAGTCACAGTTCTCTTAATTTTTTTAAGAATTATGTTAACAGGTGCAGACCTCATGTTATTAAATGTATGAATTATATCAAATTAAGAACTACAATATAATTCTTGCAGCAATTACAGATTCACAGTACTCCAGTAGCAGATTGTGGTCATAAGTATTAACATATTTATATATCACAGGAGAAACAAGATTAAAGAAGAATATTCAACAACTCCTTGCCTATTCTTAAAAATTATTTATACAGCAAGCACACTGTGTACTGAAAGTAATTTCCAAAATAATATGTTTGGTATATTATTAATCTTATTGATCCCAAAAATAAAAAATAAACTCTGTATTTAGGAGAAATATGAGTGATACAGTTTATTGAAGCACTGTATTAAACAAGTGCATAAAATATTTTTATATAACATAGCTTCAGTTTTATTTTGTAATACGGAAAATATATATCTTTCAACTTAAAATTTTCTTCAGTGGTGTGGAATAAAATGTAGCAGCCTAGAAATATTCTTCTAATTAATCTAAACACATTCAGTTATAGAGAGAATAAATTGCTTTGAAGAATGTCGCAATACATTAGAATGTTGCAATATATTAGTTTGTAAAAACAGTGTTATATGAAAAAGAAGTTAAAGATTAATTTAGATACTGATAAATGCTATGCCTTTATACAGAACACATTTGATGAAATTTGTCAGATCCCTTGCACCAATAATGAACCCCAAGTATACATATGAGGTGGTATAAGTCAACATTAGGAACAACTGAGAGATAAATTGGATGGAGAAATTACATAGTAGAAATGCAAGAAAGGTGAGAGAGAGAGAGAGAGAGAGAGAGAGAGAGAGAGAGAGAGAGAGAGAGAGTGTGTGTGTGTGTGTGTGTGTGTGTGTGTGTGCATGCATTGTTGAATGATCAGATGATCAGTTCTCCAATTCAGTACTGATATTTTGTAAAACAATTGATTTATAAGAGATACAGATTATATGTGTAATTTAATAACTTTGTCAGTTCAGCACTGAAGACAAAAGAGATAATGGTTATGCAGCCTGTACATTCATGTGAGCAAGAGCAATAGAAGATAAAGGGCGTAAGTATAGAAAGCCAAATACTGAAGGCAGGTATTACCTTATGTTTAGACTTTGTGCATGTCACTTCTGGTAGAATTTGCTATAGATTTCTCTGTCAGTAACATCTGATGTGAAAAATTCAAATGTGAAACTGAGGAATGATTTGTCTCTTAAATTTGCATAGATTAATGTAACAAAAATAAATGAAGATGGAGAATAACCTCACTGTCAAACAAGCCATTGAATTTAACTTGATATTTAAATTAAGTGGAACTTCAAAAATACTACAAAATGTTCAATATCAACATTATTCATATAGCGTAGCTGCAAGCTACAAAACATTGGCATGCTTAGTCAAATATCAAACAGTGAGGATTTAAAAGCCCAAAAATATATTTTCCTGGTTGTGTCTTTTAACATCAAATTTCAGAAATAAACTTGCAATATGTATTTGAAGGTAATTGTCACCAATTCTAATTGACTTTTTTCCAAACTTCTTTCACTGAGTATGAAACAGACTCACAGCTATTTGCTGAAAAGATGTTTTTAGAAATTTAAGTTATGGTTTCCTGCAAAACAAGATGAGTTTCTTCTAGTTTCTTCAACATGAGAATAGAAATTTAAATGCCACTTTCCTGTAAAATAAGATCCCTCTGTTCTATTATATTTGATGTGAGAATATTTAATGATGTGAAAACTTTTACCTGCCTTTCTGATCCCACTATTCTCTGCAACCTAGTAAGAATTAGAAAATGCTCAGGACTGAATGCACAGGTACCCTACAACTCAGTATAAGTCATTTAGGATTAGAATTGTTTGCATATTCATTTCATAAATCATATCCATCAGTAACAATGCAAAGTTCTTCATAATTGTACCAAAAAACGCATACTGTATTGTTTGCCCTTCACATCAGTTACCTGATCTATTTATCCCAATTAGAAGTATTTGAATAATCTCTCCAAATTATTTGATGTGTGTGAATCATTTGCATGGCTTAGCAATGGTGCTGTAATAAAAACATTCTCCATACTTCTGTGTAACTTATATGACTATATTTACAGAGGCATTCCAACATTCTTGTCTCCCAAGCACATGGTGATCATATTTTCTTGTGATATCTCTTTGCCTTCATCATATTTTTTGTGACATCTCTTTGGCTAAACTGAAGTTCTGGATAATGTCAACAACCTAAATCCCATCACAAACCCGTTCCAGTACTCTGCAACTATGTGGGTTTTCTATTAACTGGCAAGGAATAAAGAAACTTGATATTCATTTCAGCACCACTTCTATGATGTGCTGAACATCAAAGGAAGCCTGTTAGGTATTTTGAACTGTTCTTCATAACATTCAGGTTGATTTTTACAGCACAGTTGTTTAACCTCAATGAAAGCCTCCATGTTTGATAACAAAAATTTCCAATACTCCAAACCAACATCAGTGATATAGATTCACAGTTCATTTACTTTTATTTTTTGACCCTTAACAAAAATTGTCACTATCTAGCAATTTTCTTAGATGATTTGGGTGCATCATTACTGCTGTAGTGTAACTGTTGTAAGGGATAAATTCGTTGGTCTACATCAATTATACGCACTATCCTCAAGGACAAGGACAACATTAAGGAGATAGATGCTTTAAAGGGAATGACAAAGAGTACCTAAACAATGGTTCCATATTCTGGATGACATCAAAGCAATGGCATGGTGAAACTATCAACGAGAACATCATTAGTGAGAATGCAAGAATAATTTTTGCTGACCTCATTAAGAAGACACCAGGATCATCAGTGGCTGAAGAAGTGTTTAAGGGAAGCCATAGGTAATTCGAGCAGTTTAAGAGAAGAACTGGCATCCACAGCATTGTGAGCCATAGTGAAGCAGCCAGCTCCAACACAAATGCAGCAGAGAACTTCATCAGCAACTTCAAGATGCTCATAGACTCTGATGATTATCTGCCGCAACAGGTTTTTAATTGTAACAAGATGGGTCTATTCTGGAAAAAGATGCTGAAGTGTACCTTTATAACAGTAGAGGAGGATACTTTGCCCTGTCACAAGCCAATGAAAGTCCATCTCACACTCCTGTTTTGTGCCCATGCAAGTGGTGATCTGAAAATTAAACAGCTGCTTGTTTACTATTCAGAAACTCCACGAGCCCTCAAGAAATAAGTCCAGAAGAGCAGGTCAAATGTGATGTGGAGGTCCAACAAAAAGGTTTGGGTGACATGTGGTATTTTTTTTGTGATTGGACCAATGTAGTGATTGGTCCTTCAGTGAAAAAATATTTGCTGAGATGAATCTGCCACTTCATGTCTTGCTTGTTATGGACAATGCTCCTGCCCATTTCCAGGCCTACAAGACCACCTCCTTGAAGAATTTCAATTCATCAAGATCCACTTTCTGCCTCCCAACACCACTCCATTACTCTAGCCTATGGACAGTAGATTATTTCTAACTTTAAGGAACTCTGTACTAAAGCACTCTTTGAATTCACTGAAGCTATCAATCTCACTCTCAGATAGTTTTGTAAATGTCACTTCAACATCACTGCCTGCATCAAGATGGTCAAAAAGGTGTGAGAAGGGGTTATCGAGAGAACTCTCACTTCTGCTTCAACAAAGCTTTGGCTGGAGTGAATTGTTGAATGCAACTCTGAGGCATTTGAGTCAGTATCTGTGTAGTCTGTAGTCAATGAGACTGTGTCTTTGGCCAAGAGCATGGGACTAGAAGTGATAACAATGATACTGATGAGCTTGTGGATGATCATAGCCAAGAAGACCACCAAAGAGCTTATGGAGTTGCAGTGTGTTTCACAGCAGGAATATGTGGAGAGGAGTTCTTCAGAGGAGGAGGAGGAGGAGGAGGACGAGGAGGAGGAGGAGGAGGAGAAGGAGGCAATAACGGCACAGCAGCAATCTTCTGGTGCAATAAGAGAAATGCTGAAAGCATGGGAATCGGTTGCATCATACACTGAAAATCATCACTCCAATAAAGAAGTGGCAATGTGTGCTACAAATTTACTTGATGATAATGCTGTGTCTCATTTTCGCCAAGTGTTGAATCATCTGCAGAAACAAATGGCTGTAGATAGCTTCCTTGTAAAAAAGAATTACTTCTGTATCATGAATAATTAAGTACATAATACTGTACATATAATTTTCTTTGAATAACTGGCATGAATAATATAAAACGTTTAGTACTTTCTCTGCATGGGATGCATTATTGTATTTTACATTAATTTATGTGGGATAAATTGTTTTGCTTAATGAGTGTTATGCACTAAGAATAAGATTCTGGAACGAGTTATGCTCACTATGCGAGGTTCCACTGTATGCAAATATCTCATCACAAGTTGATCCTGTAATTGGCAGGTACATTTTGTAAGTCAGTGCGTGGAACGAAGGTCACGGAACTTGCCAGTTCATGAGGTAGTGTGGCTTTAAATATACAAGGGACTATAAAATGAAAATATTTAATGGCTGAAATGAAATGTAAAGCTGAAATACTCAGTTACTGTCTTTTGACAGAGGATAATGTACTGGCATATGTTAGTCCAAGGGCACATTTTGGAGGGGGGGAAAAAAAATCTTGTGTAATTGTTGGACTCTAGTCAAAAATATTTTATTAATAAAGAAAGCTATTATCATCTGGTATATCAATGAACAGTTAGCTGGCTCAGTAGGTACAAAAATAAGTGCATATTTTTCATTGTCTATCAAATGCTAAGTCACAGAACATATTAAAAATTATAAAAGCACCTTGGGTGATTGTACAGTAAATAATAACTGCAGCTAAATAAGAAGTAATATGCGACTGTCAACAAAATGTTGAACTGAGCAATCAGTAATAACTAGAATTTGTTGAAGTGGAGGATGTGGTTATTAAGATTGAGCAAGGGACCTAAAAGACTTGTGAGCTTGGACTGAAAGGACAATATTCTGCAAATTACTTAAGATTAGCTTACAGAATTTAAAATGGTTAACTTTATATAATTTAATATAGCAATGTAAATCAGTGAATTTCTGAGGGTATCTTGGCTGGTCACGATAAAATACAATGACATCAAAGCAAAAATAACATTTTCAAGTAACTGGTCTTGGCAGAAATAGGCCTACTGAAAATTGTGAGAGTTTATTACTGCACTCTCCATAAAAAGGATTGGTTTTACAAGAAGTTGGATTAATTGATGGGAAAAACACTGAAAATCACTTGTGATATGTCTGAAAACAAATGTGTCTATAGTGTAAAGAAAAACAAAAAATATCTTTTCAGTATCTGTCAGATTAAGCAATAAAACTGATAATTATGAAAAAGGAAAAGAGATCTGACATGCATGACTCAGTAATGAAAACAAGAGGAGATGGCAGACATCAAAATCAAAAAATTTCAAGACAAATGTCCAAAAATTTTAGACAGTTGGTCATTGACAATTAAACAATTAACTGGAGAAAGCTGGAAGTTTAAATTTTTAAATGAATGAAATCTAAACACATTGTCAATGTAAATGACAATTCAGAGGTGTTAAGAAATATATGTGAAGGGTAGAAGATTATAATGAAATCTGAGACAGATGAACTTATTTTATTATGATGATAAAAAGATAGTCTATATACTGTGGTCTATATACAAAACAACAACATGATTTTTATAAACTTGTAAACCTTCAACACGTAATAAGGGAAATGTGAAACAAAATGTGGTTGAAATCTGTAAGCAAAGTAAAAATTTTAACCATTCAATTTCTATGCTAATCCAACTGAAAAACTCAAAATGAATTAAATATTGAAAAACATTATTTTTGCAACTACATGAAAGGGAAGTTACAGTTTAACATTCTATCTGTAGGGTAAAGAGGATATTAAATTCACAGCACAAGCTTAGATTACATTAGGTTGAGTATGAAAAAGTACCTATGTCATTTTGAAAGAAACCATATTAACATGTGCTTTATGTGATTTAGAGAAACAACAGAAAAATAAAAGTAAAACAGCGTGAGAATTTGGAGCCAACCCTCCAGCCAAAGTGCCTTAATCACTATATCATATCACTTGATTTTTGTAACCTAAACCCATGAGCATCAATATATACACCCTCTGCCTGTTATGCCATGTAATGGCAAATTGTGTATGCTGAGTACTGCATCAGAAAGTTGAGGAGGTATTAGATAAACATGCATTTTATTTTTATAAAAGTTTGGGTATTGCAAAAAGTTAATTTGTAAGGATTTATATCTCATAAATACGGTTCCAAAAAAACTTTGACCTATCAATGTGGCATAAATTACTTGAAATATGGAAATGTATAGAATGATATTATAAAAATAATTGCTGTATTTGAAAGCACTAAGAACATGATTAAAAGCAAGACTATCTTGGGTGAGGCATATCTATAATTGTCTCCTGGTCCTGCAAACAGTATTGAGAGAGGCATATCTGTAATTGTCCCCCTGCCCTGCATAGAGCAAGAAGCAACAGAAATTAAAACACTAGTTGAATGTAAAAGGGAAAACACTGAATGTGTCACAGATATAACAAAGTGAAAGGAAACTGTGTGATAATTTTTTGCAACAATGACGAAATAAAACTGAAAGCATCGGCCTTGTCACTGACAGTAGGTGTAATTTATCCAGTACCTGGATACAGTGTTTCCAGATGTGATCATCTAGAATCAGAGTTATACTCTATGAATGAAGGGATAAAAACTTAAAAAATAAAGACTGTTGGGGAATTACAATGTTGGAATGTAAACCAGTGAAATTTTTTGTGGAAAAATACACCAAGTAATTACGTCAGTCATTGACAGGAATATCCACTCAAATTGCCATTATAATGAATTACATTTGAGAAAGCATTACAATAAATTTGCATGAAATTAAAATATTATCATGAAATGAAAGACATACTAATCAGCAGGAGATATTTGTAGTTTTCAACTTTCTCCTGAGTAGCAACCCTGCCAACAATCCGACAAAGATGATGTTATGCATGATGTCGATGATAACTGTACACATGATGAATGAATAATGGGATGTTCTACTCATGCCCTAGACATACTTTGCTCAACACAAGACCATTTTGTTTTTCTTACATGCAGTCCACGGTTCAGTCTTTTTTCTCCAGAAAATGAACGATGCTAAATCATCAGATGGTAAACTTGCATGGACTACCAGGAATTTATAAATATGTGAAATTACTAAATATCTTATGTTACAGTGTCTCTGATAAAAAGAATTGCATTTTGATGTGTAGGCAAAACAGAAATGAGTAAGCTCCTTTGGAGAAAGCTAAATCATACATTGTAAGCAGTATATTCAATTCAGAAACTAGAACTGTATCTATTACATTTCTAAAATTCTAGTCAAGAGTACTAAAAGAGTTATCTGAATAATTTTCAAATCAATACATTTTATGTAAGAAAATAAGTCTGTGTGTTGAGGACTTGCCTGTGTAGACAAGGGTGGCTTATTTAATCAGTGAAATGGGATTCTGTTTAGCAACACGAAAAGTGATAAAACATGTTATAGGAATACAATTTCAATATTCTAAGCTGACAACAATTAAACTCATCCCTGTATCTTATATTATAAAGCTATTTTAAAGGAATTAACCAAACTGATTCATTCAAGATTTGCCATTTCAACACTCATGCTCAAAAGGATTACATAAGCAATCAGCAATCACAATTATTAAAAAGATCACATTTCTTACACACAATCCATGGTAAAATGTAATTTTCTTCATTAAATTAAAATTCTGGTCTGTAAACAACAGCTCATATTGCTTGAAATACCATGAATTTGAATTTCCTTCCATGGATATTACATTTATAAAAAGGTATCTTTAAAATTTATAATGGCAACTGTGTTACAGTCATCTTTACTACCATACAGCTAGCAATGAGCTCTAGTATGACCAAAGATAAAATTTCATGTTGTCCATCCTCAGTAACCACTTTTCTAAAACTAAAAACCCAAAAATTATAGTTGTTTAGCAATGAAACTAAATATATATATCACAATTCTAAGTAAATTAACTCTTGAAAGTAAAGTGAAAAGTGAACATTGAAATTCATAAAACAATTTTTGGTCAAACAATGGCATTAAACTCTGATCTCAAATTACATTGTATGATGCAACTCAGTCAGATCATGCTTGCATTTATTAAAGTAAATATGACAGCACAACATGCTCTTCCATATAACAGGCAAAAAACTTAAGTTTCTCTTTCAAAATATTCAGTAACCTATTCTGCAGTTCCATATAGATGCACATATTTTCCTTAAAAATGTCCCAGACAATTATGGGAAATACATTTCATTTAACACTTGGTGATAACATATAAATGACTTCATACTATCCATCATACACCATTATCCATCATACACTAGTAATGAAGTAAGTTCAGAAACAAAATTTCACATGATGTGTGTCTCATCAAATGTGACACCTGGCATAAAGCATTTCTTGCAAATCTCAAAAATATGGAATTACATTGCGTTAATATGAATGTCTGGCTCTCTAATGAATTTTGTCAGATATATATATTGAATCTAAGCAGTATAATTTTATAAAAATAGTAGAATGGGAACAAAATTATAGCTGCATTTGTTACGTACAGTTATAAATTCCAGATTTACTGTAAAATAATTGCAGCTCCACATCCGGCTACGTTTTCATGAATAACTTGTTCAGATTACAAAGCATTATATATCATTCCTTTAAGCTAAGTTTTTCTGTCAAGTCAATGGAGTTTAGAATATAAACAAAGGCAAAATTCAGCAGGATATCATACTCACAATGTATCTGAATTCAAATGTAAGTCTGCCATCACAACTGCACTACAGTCAAGTCTCTAAAGTTTACATTGTAGTCTAGTTTCTTTGCTCCCCTTATAATTTTCCAGTGGAACTTGACTGTATTTTTTTTCCTTCAAATTTCAAGTGGGTATGACATTCAGAATGTCACATTAGGGATCCACACTCATTCTACTCATAATGTCACACATCATGATCCAAATTAGTCTTAAAAAATAGAAGAAACCTGTTTAATCAGTCATTGCATTATAAAACACTAAACGAAACATGAAGAGAAATTTAGTAGACGGGCTATCATATAAAAAAAAGTGCTGATTAGTGTAACTCAGCTGTCAAACTTGTATTCTTTATCGGAGTACAGAGACACTCTTTTCTCCAAATGCTACAACTTGACTGGTGTGTGTGTATGTGTGTGTGTGTGTGTGTGTGGGGAGGGGGGAGTGCACACATGCGAGTGCACATATGCCCTTTGATGAAGGGCACTGGTTTAATACCTGACTTACAGCAGGCTAGCTGTTTAGTGCTGTCAGTTTTGCCACTCCTTGTGCAATTTATCACTGCATTTTGCAGCTGACCAGGTCAACCTGTCCAGTATAATCTGCTCCATTTCTAAAGCTCTGAAACTGCATCTGGTCCATGAGCAGATGTTTGTCTCACCCTAGTAAGCTCTGCAGTTAGCACAACACTTTGTATATCACCATCTGATGTAATAAATGTCTTTTTTGTATTAATTTCTTGTGGTGTATTACTTGAGTGAAAAGAAGGGGAAGGCAATTGTGCCCTCTCACATTACACACTCATAACACAAGAGTGCCAACACGGGACCATAGGCGTAAAAGTGAACAGTTGCATGCAACATTCACTACCATTTTTTAATGGGCCCGTTTACTCCTCAACACTTCTTTCTCTATACAGTGACTGGTTCCCTTTCATAATAAGTTTTGCTAACTTGAATTACAATTTCCCATTATTACAGCAATGCTTTTATACTGATAAAAAGAATGTTTTTTCACTCTGTCATTTCTTTCCTTCTTTTCTTTGTGCTGCAAGCAATGACACTAGTTTAATGAGCTGAAAGTAGTTCTGAGCTCAGTAATATTTTGAATGTGGCTTTGTTGTTATAATGGAAAACATTTATTGCAAAAACTGACTTAGGAGTTAGTTCTTATTTGTAAAATATGACCTATGGATAAAAATAAAATGAACTAAAAAATTAATTCTAATGCTTGCATTAACAAGGATAGCAAACAGACATACTCTAGTCTGTGGTCGCAAAATGATTATTCTAGTGAACTCTGTTACTTACATGTGAAGTGGAAACAACTGAGAACCAATTCATGGCATGGAAGAAAGGATGGCTGAGAGGATGGTCTACTTAGTGAAGTAAAGTAGGACACACAACATGGAAAAAGAACATTGTTGTGATAACACATATTGGAGGTTTAACATGGTTCTCCTGGGCACAACAGAAATATTGTAAGGCACTAGCGAAGTTCAAGACAATCAGTAAACAAAAAAATAAAGGAATGACATAAAATGGAAAAATTGGATTTGACAACAACAAATAAAAATTCAAGAAGAAACTGGTTGCGTTTCAATCTAAAATAAAAGAATCTGCTCCAACCACAGTGCTTTGATCAAAAACAAAGAATATTAGTGTTTAGCATTCTGTCAACAATGATGCCATTAGAGAAGGAGCACAAGTTCAGATTAGGAAAGGATGTGGAAGGAAATCAGTTGTGCCCTTTCAAAGAATCAATCCTGGCATTTGCCTTAAGTGATTTAAAGGAATCACAGAAAACCTAAATATGGATGACCAGACAGTGATTTGAACCATCATCCTGCCAAACACAAGTCCAGCGTGCTAAAACATGTGCTACCTCGCTCGGTACAAATTACAACTAAAACACAAAAGGTGATACACAAAACTTTAGAAATGACAGATCATTAGCAAATTTTCTGAAGAAAGGACAATCAAAATACGTAAGTAGTGGTGTGTGCTGATGATTCATTGACTTTATAGGTA
This sequence comes from Schistocerca piceifrons, assembly GCF_021461385.2. Classification (NCBI taxonomy): domain Eukaryota; kingdom Metazoa; phylum Arthropoda; class Insecta; order Orthoptera; family Acrididae; genus Schistocerca; species Schistocerca piceifrons. Next base: position 672,243,136 of record NC_060138.1, on the reverse strand, counting down.
GTGTCCTCTCTCCTGAAAGCCAAAGCTAACTGCGCTTAAGAAAGTAAATAAGTTTATCCCATAGGAGGACCATAATAATGCAATGTCCATTCACTGTCCTAGAATTGCTTCTTAACTGCGTTCCAATAATGACCTTACTATGTGAAACAAAAATTATTGAGTATTGTTCTCTTGGCTCTATGAAAACTGGTTTTCAACACAAACATTTTAAAGGCTGATTTCAGCCCACGTTGACTAATTCATTTTCAAAATTGAGACCTTTTCATACTTTCCCTCTCACCCTCTCTGCATCAGTTTTTTCCCATTAATCAGTCTTCTGACTAGTTTGATGCATCCCACCATGAATTTCTCTCCAGCACTATCCTCTTCATCTCAGAGTAGGAATTACACCCTACTCCTCGATTGTTTGCTGGATGTATTCCAATCTTTGTCTTCCCCTACAAATTTTATCCTCTACAGCCCCCTCTAGTACCATGGAATATATTCCCTGATGTCTTAAAACATGTCCTATCACCTTGTCCCTCCTTCTTGCCAGTGTTTACCAAATGTTCCTTTCTCTGATGATTCTGCAAAGAATCTTTTAATTCCTTATCTTATTAGTCCAACTTATTTTCAACATTCTTCAGCAGCACCACATCCCCAATGCTTTGATTCTCTATTGTTCCAGTTTCCCCACTGTCCATGATTCACTACGTGCACAAGGCTGTGTGCCAGATGGACATTCTCAGAAATTTCTCCCTCATATTAAGGCATATGTTGATACCAGTAGACTTCTCTTGGCCACAAACGCCCTCTGTGGTTGTGCTAGTCAGGTTTTTTGTTCTCCTTGCTTTGTCCGTCATGGGTGATTTTGTTTCCAATGTAGCCAAATTCCTTAACTTCATCTACTCATGATCACCATTTTTTATATTAAGCTTTTCATTATTCTCATTTCTGCTACTTTTCATTTCTTTTTTCTTTTCCTGGTTTACTATCAGTCCATATTCTGTACTCACTGGACTGTTCATTCTGTTCAACAGATCCTGTAATTCTCCTTCACTTTCATTGAAGATAGCAATGTCATCAGCGAATCTATATTGATAACCTTTCATCCTGAATCTGACTTCCAGTCTTGAGCCTTCCTTTTATTTCTGTCATTGCTTCTTCTATGCATAGATTGAACAATAGGGGTGAAATATGGCAACTTTGTCTTATATCCTTTTTAATCTAAGCACTTTGTTTTTGGTCTTCCAATCATATTGTTCGCATATGGTTCTTGTACATACTGCATATTACCAGTCTTCCGCTTTAGCTTACTCCTATTTTTCTCAGAATTTTGAATATCTTGTACCATTTTACATTGTTGACTGCTTTTTCTAGGTTGACAAATCCTATGAGAATATCAAGATTTTTCTTCAGTCTTGCTTATCAAGTGCAATGTCAGAACTGTCTCTCTTGTGACTTTACCTTTCCTTAAGCCAATCTTTTCCTCATCTAATAGATCCTCAGTTTTCTTGTCTATTATTCTTGTCAGCAGCTTGGATGCATGAGCTGCTAAGCCTATTGTGTGATAGTTCTCACCCTTACCTGCCCTTGCTATCTTTGGAATTTTGTGGATGCTATTTTTCTGAAAGTGTGATGATACATTACCAGTGTAATGGACTCTACACACCAACTTGAATGGTTGCCACTTCTCCCAATGACTTTAGGAATTCTGGCAGAATGTTATCTATCCCTTCTGCCTTATTTGAATTCTGACTGTAATACTGGATTTATCGCACTTTCCATATCAACTCCAATTTCTTCTTCTATCACATCATTCCATGTCGACTGCAGTTTCTTTTTCTACCACATCATCAGGCAAGTCCTTCAATGTGTTCTTTCCACCAGTCCACTCTCTCCTCTGTGGAATGCCCATTCACCATTCTTTCTTTTAACTTCACCAAAGGTTATTTGGACTTTCATATATGCTGAGTCTGTCCTCCCGACACACATTTCCCTTTTGAATTCCTGCAGCCATTTCCCCTTGGCTACACTGGTTTGCTATTCATTTCATTCCTAAATGATTTATATTGCTATATTCCTATCTTTACTTGAACATTTTTGTACTTCTTTCTTTCGTAAATCAACTGAACTGTTTCTTCCCATGCCCAAGTTTTCTTCACAGTTACCTTCCTTGTACCTATGTTTGTCTGTCCAACATCTGCAATTGCCCTTTTCAGAGATCAGAGATGTCCATTCCTCTTTAAATGAACTGCTTACTGTTGGTATTCCTTATCACAGAATCCACATCCTTAGCAAACACTGAATGTGTCCCATCATTCCTCAGAACTAATTCTTCCAGATGATTCTCTTAAATTTCACTTTACTCTTCATCATTACTAAATTGTGACCTGAGTCTATATCTGGACCTGGGTATGCTTTAAATCCAGTATCTGATTTCAGAATCTCTGTCTGACCATGATGTAATCAAGATTGAAGGTTCCCTCCCATATTTCCAAGTCTTTTCCAGGTATACTTCCTTTTACTGTGATTTTTGTACAGAGTATTTGATGTTACCATCAGAAATTTATTGCAGAACTTGATTAGTCTTTCTCCTCTCTCAATACTACTGCCAAGCCAACATTCTCCCATAATCCTTTCTTCTATTCCTTCCCCTACTACAGCATTCCAATCTCAAATGACCATCAGATTTTCATCTCCCTTTACAAACTGAATTACACATTCCATATCCTCAAATGCTTTCTCTGGTTCTTCATCTTCTGCTAGCAACACTGGAATGTATATCTGAACTATTGTTGTTGCAACTGATTCACTGTTGAATCTTATAAGAACAACCCTGTTATTGAACTCTTTACAGTAACTCACTCTCTGCTCTACTTTCCTATTCATAATAAATCCTACTCCGATTACACCATTTTTTTAATGCTACTGATATTATCCCTTATTAACCCGACCGGAAATCCCTATCTTCTTTCCATTCCACTTCACTGACCCTCACTAGATTCAGATTGAGCCATTGCATTCGTCTTTTCAGATTTTCTAGCTTTCCTACTACTTACAAACTTCTGACATTCCGTGCTCCAACTTGTAGAATGTTATCCTGTTGCCAGTTATTCCACCTTTTCCTCATGACTAACTTCCTCCTGGCAGTTGCCTCCCAGAGATCGAAATGTGAGACTAATCAGGAACCCTTTGCCAATGGAGGGATCCATCATGACACTTTTTCAATTACAGGTCACATGTCTTGTGGGTATGCATTATGTGTCTTTAATGTAGTTCTTTCCATTGTCTTTTACGTGTTTGATCAAGAACACAGGACATTTTTGATGACTAATCAGAGGCACTACTACTAGACCACTGGACCAAGGACAAACTTACTAAGGAATAACTGATTACTTAAATGCATCAGCACTTTAAAGGAAAAACAGCCTACTTACACCTACCAAAATAGCAAGCAACTTATTGTTACAGCTTACTGTCTGCAGGATGCATGTGAATTACCATTCTTGATCTTGAGCATTAACTGCTCAGCTTTCCCTAAGAGACTTTTCCCCATAGGTATGGGCAATATTTAACATAACTATTAAGATAACACTGAGTCATAACAATTGAGCAAATAAAAAGTTCCACATTGACCTCTATTAAATTTTCAGTATGGTACAATCCATTAGTGTGAAAATGAGTTTTCAGCTTTTACCTCATTCCTGGATAGATACCAAAAAAGTACTCAGTTTTTTGTGCTCTGTGTTTCTTCTTTCTGTTTAAATTTCAGTAATTTTTAACAAATAACTATCATTTATGTCTTATTCCTGTAATAGCCAGCCTCAGAGTTCTATCTCACAACTTGTTATGCACAGATAACTCCATGGGATCAGAGTGTTATTTGTATATCTGCAATGTATTTGTTCCTTCAGAATGTTCAGTCACTGCTGTTGTGTGTTGCAGCCATGACTCATTAATAGGTCAGCTTGGACAAGGTTTATTCGAAGCTATAAAACATTCATTTCTTTGGTAACAGTTATCAGGGGCAGACTGTCAAACATAGAGTCTTTCCACAGTGCAAGCAGTATCACTTCCCCATCACAGAAGCCATGACATGTTTACTGCTCCAACTATGTTGTGCATTCTTGACCGCAGTATTGTGGTTGTAAATGTGTTATGCAACTGTGATATACCATGGAACAGTATAATATAAAAAAATTTACATTCAATTTTTTGTGTATCTGTGTGTGATTGTTAACAATGAACAAAACCCCAGTTATTTGTGGGGGTATTTTTCTATAAAAGATGGAAGTAACAAAATTTCTCACAAGGAAACATCACCAGCCCCTGCAAAAATCTGGGCCATAATTCTCATAGTATACAGTCATGATCTTCCGAACATATAACTTTTAAATTTTGCAAGCACTGGTTGCCTGTCACTCTCTCCACCCCACTGCAGCCAACTAATTCCGCAGCATGAAGTGCTTTACAGCAAAGCTACAACCACAGTCCTCCTATTAGCAGGACGTTAAAGCAAAGGAAGAGGAGGGAAGAGGTGGACACATCTGTTTCATAACAAAACTTTGTTATGAAATGCTGTTCAATAATGTGTCATTTTAATCAAAAAGTAGATAAGCATTATCAGTACAGTACATAATATGTCAGTCACATGAACATATATGTTCAATATTATTTAAAAGTATTCTCGTATTGATATTCTGCAGCTATTTATATGCTTGAAAAGCAAAATGAGTAAACTTAAATAACTGAAAAATAATTATGAAGTTAATTTTTTTATTTGATTTACAGTGTAAGGATGCCAATCACTTCAATGAATAGCACATATTCTGCATATGTACTTGACTTTAATATCTTTAAAATCCAAAGAAAATAATGCACAACAGTGAAGTTAATAACATAATAGTGCTCTGCTGCTTCTTTAATGACACTCTCATTTGTTTCATTCATATACACATCATTTGTGAATCACAACATAGAAATGTTTAATGCAGCCAGATCTCTGGCATAAGCTACAGGTTGGAAACCATGCACACTGCCATAATGAACAAAGCAGGTTAATGGTGACACAGCAGTATTCCACAACTCTATTACCCACTACACCATACAATATTTTACTCTCTGGAATTAGGTAGCTGCACTGGGGCTGAGTAAATGACAAACAACCAGTGTACATGAAATTTAAAAGCTGTACATTCGGAAGGCCACAAGTGCATACCATCAGCATTATGGCCCAAACTTACACATGCGATTGATAACTGGGTCTGATATCTTGCAAGTGTGCTTTTTTCCCCATTAAAATATGAGCTTAAGTTGGTGACTCTTCGATGTCAATGTGATATTTGTGATCATCAAAATGACTAAGTATCCTGAGAAAACATCTGGAGCAAAGTGATCCAACAATAAATTTACTAACTCACAATTAACATTATACTCACATAACCATGAAATCTGTAGAAAAGGTTCTGTTTCTAAAATATAGTTTGTCACTGAATGCATCATAAAAACATTGTTTAGAATCTTAAACCATAATGATTTTCTTAACCATATAAAACACTTAGAAAACACTGTTACAAGAATGTGAACTCTTTTGTTGTATTCAGTGCACTTCATGGCACTTATGGGACATATTAAATAATTAACAGATTTCTGGAACCTATTACTTGGTAGGAAATGGAATGTTATAACCTATTGTTCATAATTAATTAATAGTTTAGTCCATCCCTACTTCCACATCCCTCATGCTCACACAAAATGGCAAGTTGTTTAATTACTTGGAGTGCTGTTGGTGTGAAAGGTTTAAGAAGTTTGCAAATGAGCAGGGAAAAAAAACAAGCACTTGTGTGGCCACCAAAAATAGCTTTCACTGGACCAGCATTTGTACATTGTTGCACTGTCATAAGATAAGCATAACAATGAATTATATTTAATATTCATAATAAGAGACACTTGCCACAGAAGTAGAACAGTTTGAAATTTCACTGACAAATCAAACGTATAACATACAAAATGTATTAGTTCTACAAGGGTTATCTTACAAAGAATCAATTATTTGACAAAGATTGAATCATAGAGAAGAAATCACAATGTTTAATAAATTTATATACTGTAACTGTAATGATATGTTACCTGCATAAAGCAATAGTTTTTCTGATGGGAAAATTAATCAAAAAGTAACAATCTAGTAAACAAAAATGTGTCTGTCATATGATTGAAGATTCTTTACTCCACAGAATCCTCCAAAATGTGGCAACCAGATCAGTATAGTAGTTCAGGGAAAGTAACTGCATCAAAATGAAGTTGTTCTGAATTTCCAAATAACTCATCCTGTTGATCTTGGTTTAAAAATTCCATGATTGTGCTAATAGAAAATTTAGAATGAAATAACAACAATGTGACAAGAATAGATTACTACTCACCACATAGGGGAGGCATTGACTGGCAGACAGGCACAGTGAAAAAAGATTGCTAGATATTATTAGCTATCAGAGTAAGTCCTTCATCAGGTGTAGATGAAACACACACATATTTACATTTGCATATCATAACACACACAAACATCTCCAGTCATCTCCAAGCTCTAAGGCCCTCTCCATTATGCTCTCCAAACCTCCTACAAAGGTTTTCTGCTACTCACCCAACCAACACAATATCCTCCTCTGTTCTTATTTCACCCCTACTTCTAATCAATTGCCCTAAGGCTTACATCCCTGCATGTGAATGTCCGGGGTGGAAGAACAGCAATATGAAAAGCATTGCATGCCACTCACCACATAGAGGAGCCAGGTAGGTACAATCAAAAGACACTGTGCCAGTATGCAACTCAATGCCTTCTCTACGTGGTGAGTAAAAATCTATCTGTTTCATACTGTTGGGGCCAAGAAACAGCTGGACCACCAGTTGCTAAGCATGTTGCGCAGCTGAATGTGCTTGACATCAATGATTGCTCCACAGTCTGTGCTTTCTGGTTTATTTCTACCAACTCCACTTTTTTTGAAATGCACAGATTACTGGAATCAAAGGGGCTCATTTTTTAGGTTAGAGTCAGGTTACAAATAAAGAGTATTGAAAGAATAATCTTGTGAGCTGTTATTGCAAAATACTTCTCTGATGATTGTAACAGTCTACAGAGGAGAAATATAGATGCATTATCGAGCTACCTGTTAGACAAGAAGAAATAGTTAGTAGAGTGTGTAGATTTCAATGTAAATGAAAAAATGAAAAATTAACTAGAACTATTATTATTTGGGTGTTTCAATCTAATTTCTGTAATCAGTTTTCCAACTTGTGGCCAGCAAAATAGTAAGACACTGATTGACAACTTTTTTACAGGCAATGCTCATGCTGAAAGAATTAATGTGTACCCAACTACTAATGGACTATCTGATCATGATGCACAATTAATGGACAGAAACAGTACGGTACCTTACAACTCTGAGACAAGTTCATACAAGGCAGTGAGGCTTATTAATGAAACAGGGTACAATGTAAGCTGAAAGGGATGGTAAGCTGAAAGGGACAATAAGCTAAGAGGGATGGTATGGGATGAGGTAGATGTGGGAAGAGATGCTACTGTCAAATTCAGAATTACATAGTAATTTTTTGTGAATATTTCAAAGTGCTTTCCTAAAATATTATCCAGAAGATCCATTAAAAAAAAGTAAGCCATGGATAACTAAGGGAATTATATAATGGCCAGAGTAAGTCAAGATCCAATATTGCTTGCATGCTACAAAAAATGCTGTAGTACTTTGAAGAAAGACATTAAAATGTCCAGAAGTAGGCATTCCCAGACAGAAATAAATGATGCAGATAATAAGATTAAAACAAGTGCACAAGATTCCTCAACAATTAAATAAATGATAATGTTGTGACTGATAATAGTTCACAGGCTGCAAATACTTTAAACAATAACTTTCTAAACATAGCAGGAAATATGATTCAGTTAAAGAAGCAAGAGAATATATTAAAAATATAATTCCACAAAACCTTAAGCAACCAAAAGTAGCACCAACATCTTTCACTGAAATTACTACAATTATAAAAATTCTAAAAAAAAGTTCATATGGAGTTGATGCAATTTCAGACAGAATTCTGAAAACTTGTTCCAACTTCATCCTATCCTTTGTATATTGTTGAGTGACCTTCAACTTATCATTCAACAAGCAAAATGTATACATTTTGCAGATAATACTAGTGTTATTACAACTCCAATTAGAGGGTAAGCAACAGAAGAGGTCATAAATGATGTTATCCAAAGAACTATTAAGTGGTTCTCTGAAAATGGACTCCCCATAAATTTTAAAAAAACACACTACATTCAGTTCTGTACAACAAATAGAGTCATACCAAAAACTGATGTAGCACATGAGCAGGAGTCAGTAAATAGGGTAGAATGCTCCAGATTTTTTGGTGTACATACTGATGAATGCTACTGGAAGAAGCATATTACTGAGCTTCTCAATTAAGTTCAGTGACTTTTGCTCTTCATATTGGAAACAAACAATTCAACCTCCTCACATACTTAACATATTTCCACAAAGTAATGTCTTACTGAATAATTGTCCATGGTGGATCATCAGTTAGGAAGAAAGTATTGATTGCACAAAAGTGAGCAGTAGGAATTGCATATGATGTTCACCCACAGATGTCATGTTTGTACCTCTTCAAAGAGCAAGACATTTTAACAGTGCTGTCACAGTAGATATGTTTATTAATGAACAAGTCATAAATAATCCATCACAATTTGAGAATACAGTGATGTCCATACACACAACACTAGAGGGAAAATGACCTTTATTACCCATTTTTAAAGCTGACAGTGGTTCAGAAATAAGTTCAATATGCAGCAACAAAAATTTTTGATCTACCCAATAACATAAAAATGTCTGACAGACAGCAAAGCACGTTTTAAATCTAACTTTAAATCATTTCTCCCACACAAATCCTTCTATTCAAATGACTAACTTCTACTTAAAAACTGCCAGAAAAAAAAACATTCAAATGATCTATTGAACACGCAACTAACTGACAGATGGGAACTCACCCTGCAACATATCCTTCATTCCCATAAGCCCCGTCCTCAACCTTTGCTAGTCTCAGTTCTACAACTGCCTAACCATTCACTATTCACACTCCATCCCTAAATATGCCTTGATTCCTAGCAGTACACCTGCACATTTATCTCCTCTTTTCTACTTGTCCCTTCTCCATTTTGATTCCCAACCACAGCCTCCCAATACTGCATCTAGCTGCCCACTACTCTACTCCACAGCATCCCTGCAAGCTTCCACAGGCAGCAATATCATCTTCCCCCATCCTTACCCTGCTATCCCCAGGTGGGGTCCTCACCTCATACCTCTTCAGTTCCCCTCTCCCATCTCAACCAAGATCGCTACTCACTATTGATGCAGTCAATCAGGTCTTAAGTGTCCCAAGACAACATTGGTCATTTGTATGTGAATTGTATGTGAATGTGTGTGCGTTTTGTTTTGTGTTTGTATGATGAAGGACTTAGGCCAATAGCTATTAATCTCTACCACTCTTTTTTCAATGAGCCTGTCTGCCATTTAATGCGTCCTCTATATGGCATGTCATAATCTATCCTTTTCATACAAGAATTGTGCTATGTTCGTGTCTGCTAATGCTTTATAAGTGTTGTCACATACTTAAATTATGAAAAAACACATATACAACAAAAAATCAGCACAAATATGGAGGAAAATATGAATAGTGGTTGTCAGAAACAGAGAAATAAACTTATGAGTAATAAGATGATTAATGTCACACTTAAAGTTAGTATAACCCAGTGTGGAGCTCCAAATTTGTAAATCTTACTTTTACATTGTTACTGTAACTGTTTCCATATATCATTAGAAACATGTGAAATACATATGCATGATGATGTTAGGTCAATATCCTTCATGCATAAAGAGTGTTTCATAAACAGTATTTATTTTCATTATTAATTATGTTGTGGCTTGGCTTGTTTAGGGAAGGAGACCAGACAGCGAGGTCATCGGTCTCATCGGATTAGGGAAGGACGGGGAAGGAAGTCGACCATGCCCTTTCAAAGGAACCAGCCTGGCATTTAGGGAAATCACGGAAAACCTAAATCAGGATGGCTGGACGCGGGATTGAACCGTCGTCCCCCCGAATGCGAGTCCAGTGTGCTAACCACTGCACCACCTCGCTCGGTAATTATGTTGTGATCTAAGACAGCTGCAATGTAGATGCTCCAGAGTAACTGTATATTTAACTTCTAAATTAATAGTCAATCTATAAATGGACATACCTATGAAAATATTGTGACAACACCAACTGTAAGGACTACAATAAAATTAAATCATTCACAAAAATGGGCCAAGAAATTGCCCCTAAAGGTGGATGAAGCAACACATCCTGGTCAATGGCATAGAATAGAGAAGGCAATGGGAAACATTCCCTTGTGTTAAGGATATCCCAAGTAGAATGCAGCCATAAAAGTTGGCATTAATTAGGATTTAACTACTGATCATAGATCTTGGAAGCCAAGATCTGGCAGAGGAGATAAGAGGCAACTAGGTCATCATCAAGCAAAATCTCTCTAAAATGGAGATGAAGATGGGAACAGGGAATGTATGAATGCTACTGAAAGTATGAAAACTGGACGATGTGAAAGATGCGATGAGGAAGAAGAGACAGATACATTATGTCTATGTGAAACAAGGTGGGAGAGAAACGGAGATTTCTACTGTGATGAGTTTAAAGCAATTTAAAGTGGTGGTAAGAAAAGAGGAAAGTATGGAGTGACAGTTGTAATAGGAGTCAAATTATTAAATAATGTTTGTGGTACTTACCATGTCATCGACTGTTTGATGCTGATACAAAAAGAAATAGTGCACCTGTGTACTTGTTAATATTTTCCAACATCGGATCATGACTTGGAAGACGCAGAGACTATGTATGAAGATATTGAAGAACTGACAAAAGGAAAAGATAATGTTACAATAATGGGTGATTTTAATGTCATAGTAGGATCCCATACAGGCAATACAACAGCAGGAAATTTTGGCTTGGGGAAGCAAATGAAATAGGTGAAAATTTGGTAGATTTCTGTAATCAAAATGATATGGTTATTACAAACACACTATTTGAAGTCCCTCTTAGAAGGTGTACATGTGAGGTACCAGCCAAAAGGCAACTGCAGATAGATTATATTAAGGAAGCAAAGGTAGAGGAACCAGATAAAATCATGACACAGTTATCTAGGTCCAGACGTAGATTGTGACCACACACCAGTGCTAGCCAAGAGCAACATTAGATTTAAAAGAACCTAGAGATCTGTCAAAAATAAACTGAGAATAGAAGGATTGAAAGGAGAAGCAATAATCATGGTTTTGGAGGAAAAAAAACAATAAAATAGCTAATGAGTGGTGAGCCATACTGTGGAAGAATAAGAAGATGGGGAAAACTGAAGCAACAAGTGAGGATTTAGAAACAAAGAAACTGGAGCCCAGAAAACTTTGGATGACAGAAGAAATACTAAATCTAATTTGGGAATAGAATAAGTGTGGGAAGAAAAACAATGTAGATGACTACAAAAGAATCAGAAATTACATCAAAACCAAATGGAAAGAAGAAAATGAGGAATAAACAAAAAGCATTGCTGAAGAGATAGAAAAAAATCAGAAAAAGGGAAAAGAGGACAAAGTTTATAAGAAAATCGGAGCCCTTCAGTACAAACATACAATGAAATCAGTGGGCCTAACAGTTAAAAATAAAGAGAGAATATTACTGATAGACAATGATGAGTATGTGTTCATTAGAAAGAGTGCATAGAAGAGATGTTTTATGATAAGGACTTCAAGAATGAAAGTAATCTAATTGAAGGCATTAATGAATGTAAAAAAGATGTGGGAGGTCCTACTATCATGAAACATGAATTTGAACATGCACTCTGGAGTCTCAAAGAAGGAAAAGCAACTAGTGTTGATGACATTCCTGCAGATTTGCTGAAAAATTTCAGTAACAACATGAAAAAAAAAACAATTATTCAGAACAGTAATTGAAAGCTATGAAAGAGGAATCACGCCAGAAGACTCCAGACAACACGTAACCATTACCACACCTAAAACAGAAAATGCAGTTGACTGCACCAGTTACAGAACACTATCAGTGTTATACACAACTCCAAAAAACTCATTAATATAGTTGAAAGCACAAAAAAAGGAAAGGTAGGTAAGTATATTGGAGAAGAGCTATTTGGATTCAGAGAAGGCAGAGGAGCAAGAGAACCAATTTTGACCTTGCACCATTCTGGTCCGAGCTGCTAGTAATTTGTGTTTAAGGTGTTCATGCTTGTGTGAATGAATGAGTGTATGTTTCCTTTTCTGACAAAGACTTTAGCTGAAAGCTAATGTGTAAGCATCTTTTAGTTGTGCCTGTCTGCAACTTAATGTGTCATCTTTATGGTAAGTACAAATCTATCTTTCAGCCTGTAGTTCCCATTGTTTGATTTTGCTATTGGAGAGAAGGATGGATATGAATAGAAGAACGTATGTAACCTTCACCGACTTAGAAAAAGCTTTTGACAATGTAAACTGGGAGCTACTCATTAGGGCTATGAAAAAATAAGACTTGTCTGGAAGGACAGAAGAAAAATTAACTAACTGTATCAGAACCAAAGCACAAAAACAAACATCAATAATATACAGCCGGCCGAAGTGGCCGTGCGGTTCTAGGCGCTGCGGTCTGGAACCGCGAGACCGCTATGCTCGCAGGTTCGAATCCTGCCTCGGGCATGGATGTGTGTGATGTCCTTAGGTTAGTTAGGTTTAACTAGTTCTAAGTTCTAGGGGACTAATGACCTCAGAAGTTGAGTCCCATAGTGCTCAAAGCCATTTGAACCATTTTTTGAATAATATACAGAAAGAGGCAAATTTTAGAAAAGGAGTTAGACATGGATGTCTCACATTCCCATATTGTTTCTTCGAGGAAGCTATTCAGATTGTGAAGGAGAATACAAAAGGAATAAGAGCCAATGATGAAAGGATAGATTTATTAGATTTACTGATGTCATTTGGGTAGTTGCAGGCTCTGAAAAAGAAAGGAAAGTATGTTGGAAGTCCTATAATACACTCTTAAACAATGTAAATTAAAAGTGAACAAACAGAAAACAAAAGTAATAGTAGTATGGAAAAATATTGGAAAAATTAAAACAAATATAAAAACTGATGTGATCATAGTTGGGCACATGAAACCTTTTTTTATAATCACAGAGGACAACAGATGCTTAATGGAAGTGGAGACAAGGGTAGCACTGGCAAACCAGTCATTATTATTAAGAAAAATATTTTAACCAACAAACATACAAACACAGATGTCAGAAAACCCCTTGCAAAATCATCTGTATGAAGTATACTGCTGCACGGAGGTGGAAGTTGGACTCTGGGTAAATTGGGAAGGAATTAACATGAAGCTGCTGAATGTTAATATGGGGGAAAATGACAAGAATGAGCTGTTTAGAAAGAAAAGCCAACATGGAACCTGGAAGTCTTAATGGAAGTAAATGAAGAGAGAAGATTATATTAAAGGAAACAGAAAAGAGAGAAATAAAATTTATTGGACATATCATTAGGAAGAATACCTTTATCATTATTGAGTGAGATGGCAACACATTGTACACGCATTTGGGAGGAAGATTGTTCAAACCCAGGTCCGGTCATCCTGACTTAGGTTTTCTGTGATTTCCCTAAATCTCTTCAGGCATATGCCGTGATAGTTCCCTTGAAAGGGCACGGCTGACTTCCTTCCCTGTCCTTCCTAATTCGAAGAGACCAATGATCTTTCTGTTTGGTACCCTCCCCCAAATCAACCAACCAAACTTTATCATTGATATTCTTGAAGAGTAAGTGCTAGGAAAGAAAGGAAGAGGACAGCCTTGGATGAATTATAAGGCACCAAGAAGAGATAGGATGTAACAGCACATAGAAATGAAATGACCAGTCATTGACAGAGAGAGTGGTTGCACCAACAAGGCATTAACCTTTAGAACATGTGTATCACAAAAAGTTAAAGGTAGAACATCACAAATTTACAACACCGAATGTAGACAGAATATAACTCAAAGGACCAAGAAAAGCAAATAATGATTATGAACAAGCCACAGTACAGAATAAAGTGAAGAAATCTGAAATATTATCATTTTCTTTTGTGAGATGCCAGAAGAAGAGCATTCGCATGATCTGAGCTGGAAAAAGAGGGAGGAGGAGGAGGGTGAGGGTGGGGGTTGGGAGGGTTTCACATTAATTTCATGGTGAATTACACTGGTCCACAAATTTTCACTTTTTTTCTTTCCTTTTTTTTCTTTTCTTTTTTCTTTTTATTTTTTTTTTGTTTTTTTGCAATGCAAAAGAATTGTGACAAGGGCCCCTCTTCCACAAGTGAATGAGGTGGGCACTTCTGGAACAATTTGGCAACACTCGTTTATACCATGACTCATGTTTGAACTATCCAGTCATGTGATCACTGTCAAATATAGAAACCAGATGCTATTTCAGTTGTCATTTGTCACGGGTGCGTACTCTTGTGCTGAATTAGTTCACTTGTTACTTGAATGAGTGACATGATGATTGACAGAGAGTGTATGTGAGGTGAAGTGTTTCAAACTGAAGAATTGTGTTACTGTGCACCAGTATGCTTTCATAAAAAATGCCCTGCATCATCAGTAACAAACCTGATAACTTTTGTTATGCTTGTGCAGATGTTATTTGTGGTTTATGAAGGTGACAATTGACTAAAGCAGTGAAAGAAGCATATGCCTTGTATTTTCCATGTTGTGTTGGAGGCCAAGATAAATTATGAGCTTCACAAGTGTGTTTCACTTCATCTTCATGTACACTGAATGCTTCGATGGATGGAAAAAGTTTCCACAGAGTTTGCTATGGGTGCTAGGTAGAGTGAATCCACAAATCATGCATTGGATTTGTTACTTCTGTATGGTAGCTCCCTTGAGGAAGGGAGTCAATACCAAGAGGAAGATGAATATTCAATACCCTGGCATGCCATCTTTCATTCGCCCTGTGGCTCATGGTAAAGGATTGCCAGTTCCTGTTCCCTCATGTGTACCGCAAGCATTGATAGCAATGATGCTGAGCTGACACACATAGCCAAAAAAGTTCAATCATTTCTACATTTACAACATCACAATCTGGAGAACCACACAAAATTCCACAGTGTGAACTCAGTTATCTGATTAGGGATTTAGATCTTCCAAAGTGTAAAGCTGAACTCTTGCCTCATGACTGCAGCAGTGGAATCTCCTATAACACAGTGTGTCTGTGTTTTGACAGTATCAGAGAAAGCTTGAGTGTCACTTTAATGCTGAAGGTGACATTAACTCCCCCCTCCCCTGCCGTGACACTGACTTTTTGCTGGAAGACCTAAACATTACACACAAAGCAGACAAGTGGAGACTATTTACAGATGGCTCTCAAACAACACTAAAGGAAGCACTGTTGCTCAATAGCAATGAAAAACCATTCTTCCCTGTTGCATGTGCTGCCTCAGCTAAAAAAGTTATACTACGTTGAACTCCATTACATACTGTGTTAATTACAATAAGCATGAATGGCTAGTATGTGGATATTTCAAATTTATTGTGATGCTGTTGGGTTTGCAAAAGGGTTACAGTAAGTATTGTTGCTAGTTGTATGACTAGGACAGTCGCACAAGAGAAAGAAATTACACAAAGAGGGAATGGCCTCCACAAACAGATCTGGTGCCAGGTCAAAAAATATTGCTGAAGAACCTCTAGTGAGTCAAACAAAATTGACCTTTCCACCCCCCTCCGATTGCATGTTAAGTTCGGAAACATCACAGCATTTGTTAAGACTGTTCACATGAATGAAGCCACATTTCATTATTTTTGTAAGAAGTTTCCATGATTCAATACAGAGAAGATCACAAAGGGGATATCCATTGGTTCACAGATATGCCAACAATTGGGCAACACACAGTTTGAGTTCACCCTAAGTCCTGATTAGCCGCATGAGTATAATTTTTTCTATGATGTGACAACTTTATTCTTGGGAAACAGGAGAGCTCAAAATTAAAACGACGTTGTGGATGAACTCATTCATGCTTACAAGATCATTAGCTGCTACAAGATCATTAGCTGCAACATAGTCCTGAATATGCAGTTCCTTACACCCACCTCAATGTGTTCCCACAGAACTGTGGTGCATTCAGTGATGAGCACCAGGACATTTCTCTCATCAAGTAGCAGTACACAGGGCAGTGGATTACTGCTATGTTTGTTGATTTCTGATGAATGTTACAGAGAGATGCTCAATGGTGCAAATAAACCAGGTAAGTTCAATTAATGTACATATCCTACTGATTACACTAGCACAATACATAAAACATAAAGTCCCAACTCACTTGTATAACTGAGCTAGGAGATAATAATCATGATATTCATGTTCAGTGGATGAAAATCTATAAAAACCATTTACTTTGGTTTCTGCAAAAAAAATCCACTGTGGTCAAGTGTTATGAAATATTTGAGAGTTCATGACAAATGACTTTGGATATTCTAGGTGGTATTCTATACCAGCTACTTGTTTTGGCTTTTTTTAAAACTGATACCTGATACTGGATATCTGTTGGTGCAGGATGCAAGGGAGTCTGGTTTACAATGATTTATTTTTCTGGGGGCAGGGGGCAGCAGTTGCACTTTGCTGGAAATACCCATGGAACAGAAATATGGTATATGATTTCTAGCCCCTATTCTGAAAAGTAGCTATTCTGAAACCAAATTTGATACTCCAGTAAAAGATTAAGAGGACTAATTCTGGCTAAGTTAATTAGGCAAAGTCATTACAGACATTATAGAAAAGAAACAAACTCACATTGCAATAAAACAAATAGAACTTACATCAATTAATATGTGCAGTGCTATCATTCACTGACACTAGGGTGAGAACTTAAAAAAACACTGGATTTACAAAAGTGAAGGTGACGGGTACCAGTATGTTGCAATGAAAACATGAGCCAGAAATGAGGTTATACAAAAGCTTGGCCCAAAGCAACAGCAAGAGCAGTATGTTGTCCTGAATGGGGTGACTTCAACAAAAACAAGTGTAACTTCAGGTACGCCCCAGGGCAGCATAATAGGTCCGCTGCTTTTAACAATTTGCATAAACAATCTGGTTGATGGTATTGACAGTGGCATTAGACTGTTTGCCAATGATGCTATAGTCTACAGGAAAGTAGTATCACACGAAAGTTGTGAACAAATCAA